>NC_072464.1:7269370-8623120 GCF_027596085.1 Anoplopoma fimbria | reverse complement strand
TTGAAGAAAATTGTACTGAGAGGGCCATCCTGTTTACCAATTTTTGAGCAGGGAAATGTTGCAAAGAGAGTTTGGGAAAACAATCAATCCACAAAAAAGGTAAAATGTATACATCGTAATACTAATCAACTATGCTCTGACTGACCAAACCAAAATGTAAAAAAAAACCAAAAACATTTGGTCAACTAAGCGAAATGTTATTTTCAAAAATTATATATTTCTAGCAACTAAGAAAGCAAGTTTAACATGTTGCTATAGCAACAAGCATGCTGAATTCACAACATGTAAGCAAAACCAAGGGATCTATTAAAGAGCAAACTCAAGTATCTGTTAATCATGACTTGAAGTTCAGTCAATATTTTAAAGAGATGTTAGCTGTAGGGGAAACTGAGCTCAAATCAGCCTGTTTCATTGGCTCACACATGGAGGCTTATTTAAAAGTGAAACCAGCTACAAAAAATGGTGTTAAACTTCATGTTAGTTAGCTGAATCAATTGTTAAAGTGTTAATATTGGATTTTATGTAGCTGCAACCGCCAGCAATGGTGGCTTTATAAACATTTTCCAAAGGTCAATATGTATAAAACACATTCTTCTTCTTATATTATTATTTATTTCCAAGTTTATTTTATATTTTCTAAAAATTACGGTTTTCATTTACTGAATAATTTTTCCTGCTTATGGTTTTGGGTTTAGGTTTGTGGTTGTATTTTTAACACATACATTCTTCTGAGCTCAACTTGTCGCCAAGAAGTTGTCAGAATGAAACTCATCATTACAACTTAAAAGCTGACGTTTTCTCCCACTTGGTTACTCATAATTATCTTATGTACGATATGGCGTTAATGTCACAAATGACGTTCATCTTAGCTCAAACTTAGCAGGGGACAGTGGCTTAGTTTTGTGACTCCAAATACATCAGTCTTTATATTAATGCACAGATTGTATCAGACCAATCTAAGTAAAGAAGAAGATGAGTTTGAGGAATACAGCATGCTACTGGTCCAAAGTCAAAGCTATACAACCCATTCAAAACCCATTCTGATGAAGGATCTCAAACTGAATAATGGGGTTGAAAAGTTACTTTGAGATGGTTTTATGTCTTTTTGAAAATCTACAAAGTGCTGCATGTTTGATAGCAAAACCATAAAGCTAAATTCATGGACATGAAAGTGTATTTTTGAGCTGTTTTTATTGCTTTGATTCCAGTCCTTGCCGTACGTCTGGACAAATGATTGCTGAGGCCGTACAGGGAGAGAGAGGCAAAGACATCCAGGTCTAATTGTGAACAGGTGACCAGCAGCCGAACGGTGGACAATTTGGAAAAACTGCCCCCACTTCCAAATGCCACAGTCACCCGACTGGCCCGTCTCCCTCCCAGGCCTTTTTCATTTTCCATAACATTCCTTAATCCACCTGGCCGACTCTGCACACACCATACCCAGACACATGCAAAAACACACACACACACACACACACACACACACACACACACACACACACACACACACACACACACACACACACACACACACACACACACACACACACACACACACACACATGCAGATGCGCATACTTTCACTTTTTGTGGATGGATGTGTCTGGGCAGCTCTCACTGGAGATGGAGATCCACAACAATCAACAAAGAGTGAAGGCCACACAGAGGTCTAAATTACACACACACACACACACACACACACACACACACACACACACACACACACACACACACACACACACACACACACACACACACACACACACACACACACACACACACACACACACACGGATGTCTTGTGTTACACCATTATAGAACATACAAGACTGGATTGTTTATCTTCAGTTGACAGGTTGGTGTGTAAGCCACAATCTCTTGATTACACACTCTGGTTAAAGCTTTGGAGGACTTGTTTGGGTGAAGGACCATCTGGTTTCCATATGTCTGTCAGAAACAACTCTTACTGTTGGCTGGAAACCAAACAATATCAGCATTGCAAAGCTCAGCAGTTGGCAGAGGGGCTGGTCACTTCCTGAAGAGAACAGAGAGCCCTCAGATCTATTTAAATCCCAACCCAGAGATGGACGCTTCATGAAAGGGCTGTTGCATCCAAGAATTAGTTTTTTAAGAAGTATAGCTGAGTTTTAAAATAAAAAATCATGTTTTACACCACACAGCCAACTCCTAGTACATATGATCTTACTGTGCATGGTCCCATATCCATTCAAATAAAAAAATAACAAAAGTGATCAACTTCATGATACAACTCTCATATCTGTACATAAAGATATGAAGCAACCGCAGCTGGTTAAACTGCAAGCCTGACTTCAAAGGCATTAACATTTTTCGACAAGTTCCTCTAATGCACATTTCCACTAAATAACACATTATATACCGTTGGTATTAACAAAAAGCAAACTGTAAAAGCAAGACATTGTGATTTATGTGCAGGTTTTGTGTTGTGTTCTGACACATAATTACCAGTAAAACTACAACATGTACTTTCTACACTTCCTTAGGTGGAATTTGTAGGATCTTTTTTTTTTTTTTTAAACTGTCCAAAAATGTTGGACTGTTGCTTTAAATAAAGTTAAAAACAATGTACCTTTAAGGTAAGATAATCAGAACTGTTCAAAGCAAATTAAATTTTGTCAAGAATCTAATTTTCAGAAGTAATCTCAAGTGCTGACATACAACTTTCATCTTAATTCACTAATCCTCATTTCTATAAATCTCTTAAAACACATATAAATGATTTGAAATTAAGTAATCGTCAGAGGTTAAGATTAGTTCAGGCACATGCTTTGGATAAAATGAGGGTTCACTCTGATCCCTTGAGGCCAAGTCAGATCTGTCCTCCAAGTTATCAGGTCGGGGATGTCGTGTCACGCAGCCAGTTGGGCTTGAACAAACCGCCAGGCTACAATATCCTTTAAGAATGTTTATGACAGTTGAGAAAATAAAATAGATGGAGAGGTTTAGACAAGAATAGGAGGTAGAACCTGTAGATTCTCAATGTGGAAATCAATAAAGCAAGATGACAGAATCAGTTCAGACAGAGTGAAAAGAAAACATGGACAACTTGGGGGAATAGATACTTGGATCAAGAAATTATTTAAATGGAGCATAGTAATACAGATGATTTAAAACATCATCTCCTGTTGAGGCCTAGAATGTTATGTCTTCTTTATACTGGTCGGTAAGCCACAATTTCCTCCTCACAGCACCACGTATCTAAAACATTATTCCCTCGTCGACCACAGATATTATGGGAAAGACCTCAGACTACTGAAGGGCCAAGCAAAACAAACCAAGGGACTGAAACACAACAGGGCTGATACAGAAACAGTTGTACCAAATCTGTTCTTTGATTGCTTTGGGATTCTTTCTTCACCCTCCCTCTGCACCCCAAGAGAGATCAAATGGAGAGATTATTGGTATTGATCATCTGGAAGCTTAAATGTCTCTCCTTTTTCAGTAAAGGAATTGACAGCTTGTTAATACAAATATTTGTTTCTGTCTAGAGTTTAAGGAGGTCTATACCACTCTCATTTAAGTATTGTAATATGAAACTACAGCCAGCCGCCAGTTAGCTTAGCTTAGCATTAGGACTGGAAACAGTGGAAACGGCTATTCGAGCTCAGTCCAAAGGCAAGTAAATCCACCTACCAGCTTTCTAAAACTCAATAATCTACACATTGTATCTTCTTGGTTTATTCTGTACAAAAAAGTTTAAAAGCAAAAAGTAATGGTTTTAAGGGGGACTATAGGTGCAGGAATATTTCTTGGCAGGGTGCAGTGAAAAGGGTAAACCTTTCCTTGTAAGTCGTGGCTAAAGACTTAAACAAGTGTGTGTGTGTGTGTGTGTGTGTGTGTGTGTGTGTGTGTGTGTGTGTGTGTGTGTGTGTGTGTGTGTGTGTGTGTGTGTGTGTGTGTGTGTGTGGATCCGTGAGTGAGTGTGCACCTCTGGGTCTGTCCACGGCTAATTTCTCATTTTGCCACACAAACTGCATAATATTTTGGGTGGCCAGTTATGACTGCATGCTCAAGGACCTTTCATGGTTGTAGTGACTCACACTTTATCAAAAGTCCTTTTATTACTTGTTTAATGTTAAGTTTCATTTTGTTTTGTTTTGGCGAGATTGTATGTTGTGTCTTATACATTAACTTACAACTGATTTCCTGCTTACATCAGCTTGTTTTTTAGATTGAATAAAGTGTGTTTTACGATGCCTTAAAGCCCATTAGTGTCTAGATGGGGTTTAGCCAATCGTATGTTGTATTCTTTCAATCACATATTACAGCGGTTGGCGATGCAGACCCATCTGGCAGAGTTCTGCACTCAACTGAGTGCACTTTTCTAGTTTGTTTTGTTTGTCTGCCTTGTTTTGTAAAGGCTTTATGGTTACATATTTTAGTAAAAATGTTTTATTTTTGTAAGAATACATTGTTGTTAAAGCAAATAATTAAAAAGGGGTGAAATCAGGCCTTTGAGAGGTGGGATTCCATTCCTCACAAGTTTGACTTACATAATAGTAACAGATTGAGTTGACTTGGATGCGTTTCAGTTTCAAACACCTGTTGGTGAGCATAAATAAAGTTAGACATGCCTAAACATTTTTCTCCAGAATGTTTCAGGGTGGTGTTTGCCAACAAAAAATTAAATACTCAAACCATCAGATAAAAAACGTCTGTGACCACTGACAGTGTTTTACATACGGCCCCACAGATTTTGACAGCTCCTCGAGGCCCAAGAGTGCAGCTCGTCACAAAATTAGGTGATAACTTAACTGTCCGCTCCTCATCCTTTATGCACCCAAGTCTTTCAACCTGCCACATATAGTCTATACGCCATCTTTTTTTGTCCTATATGGAAAATACTTTTTACAAGGTTAAAAGTTTAGTAAAGATCTGTGGCATATACTATGTCTCCAGTAAACCTCATGCTGGTTATCTAACCTTAGTTGCATGGTAGGTAACGGGTCAAGGAAGCTGGAAGAGCAGTTGTGACACAGCAAAACAGGAACATTAAAGGCGCAATAAAAAGTGGTTTGGGTACTCTCTTTCCCTGCTCTTTTAAGCAAACATAATAGAGGTTTTACTTACTAAAAGTAGTGTAGCTCTGACCATCCAGGTTTTTAGACTTCCATTCAAGCTTCTGCTGTCCTTTCAATTTAGCACAGGATGAAAAGTTTAGTTGAGATAGCCAATCAATCTCAGTGAACATTTAACTGACTGGAAATTACATTGATGCATGGTCATACAGTTGCAAGCTCGGAATGTTTTGGAAAAATACTCCTTGAAAGTGTATTTGAGGCCATTTCAATGCAAAAGCACAAAACTGACGTTATCCTTTTTCTGACCTTGTTTGGTTATTGTTTCAGTTAACTACGCACCTCAAAGCTAGAGTTTTCAAATAAATCATAACATGAGCTGCAGTATTGGGGCTTACAAAATTGGACTTCATTTTCATGGTGATGGATTTGGTGTGCAAGTTTCTGGTCTCCACAAGTCAATTATCATACTGTAGTGATTTAACCACAAAACCTATGCCTTAATAAAAGGTGTGCCTCAATCTTTTGGTATGCTTTAGAAAATCGTCAACAAGAATATATGACTTTTGCTTAATGATTGACAAATGGATTGTACTGCAGCAAAGAGCAATATTCAATGATCTGTGGACTGGTGTGTAGCCACTCTTTAATTTAGTACTGCTCTACAGTGGTGCAAGGAACATTTATTTTTGTAGCATCACACTTGTTCCCTTGACCAAAAATCAGTTGGATTTTTCCATTGGATTTTGGATTATTGCAACAACAAAAAAACTTATTTAAGGCATTTAACCAAAAACTCCATAAGGAAACCTTAAGTGCAAAATGCTAACTTATTTCCAAGTTTTAGGTCTCATCCCTGCAGAACTCTATAATTTTCCTATTTTACCTACTCCCAATCCAACCATACTGCTAGTATAACCAAATGAAAATGGTCAGGCCATAAAACTGATAAAGCCACCCACCTCCCACCACTATTTCTTTACAAAAAATGTCCAGAGGGATTACACAAACCCATTTCTGCTGAGTGTTTAAAATACATAGATAAATAAATAAAAATGTCTTCTCAAATAGCATTGATATTTCACATGAAAAATGCACGCATTGAACTTTCAAACAAATTATTGAGGCTAAAAGTCTCAAAGGGTTTATGTTTGGTTAAACCGCCTGTTTATGATGATGATGATGATGATGATGATGATGATGATGATGATGATGATGTATATAGTCTGATGGTTCGGCTACTGTCTGCTTTCTACAGACTAAAACAAGACTCTCCAGCTGCTTTCTCCACACGAGCAGATGGCCTCAGAGGGGCTTTTGGTCTACTCTGGTTTCTACACCTGCACCCTGCCTCAGACTGTGTTGCTTTTCAACACTGTGTCTTTCTCCTCCAAATGAGGCCCTGATGCTCCTGCCAAGTGCCACTCACACAAGACAGGCATGTGGTCGAAAATGTAAATAATGAGCTGAAGCCAATCACAAAGAGGATTTTGACTTTATTTGGGGGCAGAAGTGGGGACTTCTTGAAATAGTCATTCTCATTGAATGGACACACTTTTTATTCAAATCGGCCGATGAAATTCCTAATGAGAGAGTGCACTGAGTGACAGAAGCTAGTGGAACAGACGCGACACAACTTGACGTTATGACTTCGGCTCCTTATGGTTTTGCACCAGCTGCCAGGGTCAACAGCCCAACATTCAGGTCAATGTGGTGAACAGCAGCCGGAGTTTGACTTTGATCATTTCTCATTTTCAGACACCGTGATGTCACAGTGAGAGCACACGGGAACGATTGAGTATTGTTATTCCACACATAAGGCTTACCAAAGAAAATAAGAATTGACATTTATGACTTTGATCTAAATTCGTCCAGGATCCTGTCTTGTCTTCCATCATTAGCAGTCAGCACGGAGCAACCAAAACAACAAAGACCTACAGATGATCTCACAGAACCGATACTGAAAAAATATTATTCTCATAAACAGAGAATATTCAATATCATAAGGGAATAAAAAGTCGTTATTTCTTTCCGAACATTTAACACTGCGGTCACTAAAAGCTAACGTGAATACCATCAGTTTTTGAGCTCAGTGGATATGTTTGCATCTTCTACTTCCCAATCCAGAAAAGACCCTGAAAATGTGAACTGTTTGTTCCCTTTCGTCTCTGTTGAGGTCTCTGCTGCCAGAAGGTCTGGAACAAGATAACTGAGATCATGTTTTTCACACTCTTGATTTAGCAGTTCCAGTGAAGTTATAAATAATGTCATGGAGTGAACGATACATTACATATAATAGCGACGGCAGATAATTGGAAACGTGAAGAAAACTAATGTTCATTTTGCATTGTTTTTATGTCATTGGGGACAAATGCCTCATCGCATCAGAGTTACTTTCTTTTTACACAAAGTGCCTATTATACTGTAAGTCGAGTGTTTGTTCAACACAACAACAATCACCAAAACAGAGAGATAGCTGGTGCCAAACCTCCAAAGGACACTTGCTGCTAGATAGCCAACTGGTTAGTGTTGCTGCCAAAGAACCTGGTCTGAATCCAGCTCTGATTAAAGAGGGATAGCAAAAGGAGTTGTTTTTGACGTTAAGCTTCACTCTGTTGTATGGAAGCTTGTGTTTTTATCTGAAATATGTCTTATATGTATAATATCAATATCTGAAAGTAATGGCCAATCTGTTAGAAACTAAATTTTAAGATAAGGCAAGATGATATAAGATGAGATGAGATGAATTAAAATAATAAACGATAGAAATGTATTCATCATCAGTCCAAGATGACATTAAGGTGCAAATAAAGCAGTGAAAAAAAACCGTTTAAAATAGTTATCTTAAAGTAATGAATAGTTTGAATACACTGCTAAAAGCAAAAGATAAATGTGAAATAGCTAAAAGTGATGATAAAAAGTTCAAATAGAAAGCTTAGAGTAATGGATAATTGATTGAAACATTTGCCTCTGCTACTTGAAGTGGTGATGCAAACTGAAACAAACCAACCTAAACATTGACAGTAAACAATACACATGTATGTTATTAATAGTGTTAAACAGTTTCTAGTTTAAAATCAGTTCAAATGTACACTTTAGAAACATGGTGGTGTTAATGAAGGGGTAATTGAGTTTATTTAGGCTGTGGGGAAAAGTCAGACAGAAAAGCTTGTATGATAGCCATTATGATATAGCTTAGCTGCACTTATCTGCATTTTGTCACTTTGATAGTCAGGTAGATATTCTCCTAAATGGGGAAAAGGGAGTTGAAAACCTCTTTTTACAGTGCCAGAGAACCTTAAGTGTTTCCCCTGCAGACTACCTTGGACAGCTCTTTATCTCCGCTAACGGCATCACACTCATCACATAGAAACTCTCTCACACACAAACACACAGTACTTCCCAACAGGATAAGTGTTCATCCTAGAACATCTGTGTGGTATAAATCAGCCTCGGAGAGGGTTACCTCACAAACCACCAGGCCTCATAGTGACAGAGAGAGGAGCCCTCGGCAGTGACCGCCAAGCAAGAGAAAATAATTTAACTATCACAAACTGCAATACATCATTTTAACTGCCAAAAACACCAAAATAATGCTTCAAGTGGGATTTGGGGATGAGAAGCAGAAGCAGGCTGAAAAATGGGGTGATGCAAGGGCAAGCTGAAATCAACACAGCATTATGCTAAATGTATTGCCTTGGCTGTTGCTATGCTAATTACTCGCATGAATTATACGATGCACAAGAGGAAGTCCAAATACTCTACTTTGATAGTAATTGGCTTAAGCTTGTATATACATATCATATACCATATGCCAGTATTGATAAATCTTACAATAATTAGACTCTTAAAAGGAGTAAAGAAGGTTTTGGCGGTAAATGCAGAATAAGACACATTTACACATCTTCCCTTTTTCCTCCTTCTAATAATTAAATAATAATAAAAAAAAGAATGTATTCTAAAGCTAGAATTACTGCCTACGACAATCAGTGAAGTTGAAGTTTACGTCCACGTCTGTCATCACTTAATAGTTTTATCCTGTTAGACATTGGTGTGAAATTGACATAATTCACCTATGAATTCTTGAGTTATGAACAAAAATGTGTTATATTGGGTCCCAGTACCTTTAAGCACCAAAATCTCATTAGTTCATTCTTGATGTGAACATTTGTGCCAAATTTGAAGAAATTCCCTCAAGGCGTTCCTGAGATATCACGATACATTCTTGTAAGTTGTTCCTTATTCCTTGTTCATAGGGCTGTTGTTTTAAAAAAAACAATAATGACAATTTTGCAAAAAAGAGCCTGTTTACACACCCAGCAGATAAGAGCAATATTACAATTGATTTGGAGTTTATAGGCACCTGGTGAAGTCTCCCTCTAGCTCTGTTTGGTCTCCTTTGCACACTGAGGGAAATATCTGGTTATAAATGCTGAGTGTTGGGGTCGATTAGGGCCTGTGGCAATGACTATCAGGCCAGTGGGAGTTGGGGAAAAGCAAATGATGACTTGCACACTCCTTTCCACCAGTGAACTCCTGGTTACCCATTACATACGCTACGCTACTGGTGAGGCACGTGGGCCGAAAACAGAGCAGCAATCCAGCCACGTGTCTTTTTTATCATTCTTTCTCACTCGATCCGATTCGCTCTCACCTTCCATCCTCCACCCACTGACACACACCCACATGAAAAAAAACATAAGGGAGACATTATTGGGTCCACATCAGGGCTTAGAAAGAAAACACATAGTCATTAGATATAAAATGAAATGATGAGTGGAGGGACTGCTGTGAGTGCAGGAGATTGCAGGAGAAAGTTCTACAACAAAGAGAAAATAAACCTGCCATGTTCTTGGTGTAGTTAAACATCTTATCGATTAAAGCTAATTTGCGTCCAGGTGTAACTATTTGAAATGATCTTTAGTAAGAAAAATGTTCCCAAACAGCTGCTTAAAGGAATGCATAAAAGTCTGACATGTGGGTCACATTCAGAGGTACCAGTTCACCAGTACCAAACTCGTTTCCATGCTGCAGGGGCACAGGATATAAACTCCATGGTTTCTAGACAGAGTTTCACAGCCAGCTGGTGAGGGCCTTCCCGCTAACTCTGTCATTTATCTGCTCATAAATCAGCAGACTTTTATAAGACACTTAACAATAGTCTGCACGGACACAAGGGAACGAGCTGCAGACTCATTGAGATATCAAATAACAACTCTGCAGGCTTATCAGCATAATTACATGCTGTTGTTGAGGAAGAGGAAGGAGGACAGGAAACGATCGAGTTCTGATTATTTAAAGTGGGATTCTCGTGCAATCAGGTATATATTCAGTGTTGTACTCTAATTCATCTCCAATTGTACTTGGAGCCTCTCCAAATACACACACACACACACACACACACACACACACACACACAGAAACAAACATGCATTTGGGTCATGAAATCAAATGATTTCTTCAAATATTACAAAAAATTTGATTTTATCAAGTTGAGATTAATGCTTCTTTCCTCAAACATGTATCTTTTTATGATCATGTGAGTGCAGACAAACAGATGCATGGCCCCCTTGTGGTATCACAGTATCAATCACATCCAAAACAACACAGTCCGGCTATTTTCAATACAATTAACTTCCACAAACACCCAAAACTTGCTTAAGGAGCTGCTTTTGTAAATACTGATACGCAGATTGATTATTTAGATTGATCATTCCTTTTGTTTGTTTGGAAAGAAGCCCTCATTTATTTTTCTTAAGTCAAAGCGATGGTTGTTTTGAATGGTGAGAGAGTGAACATTTAAGTGTGTCTTGTTGTAATAGAGACAATACAGGCCTCTGCCCAGAACCACCACAGGGTCAGAAGAAACAAAAAAAAAAGAAAATAAAGGCAGATTATTATTATTATTATTACTAACAGAAATGAGGTCTGTGGAAACCCAAACAACAAGGGAGTAACGCAAATGAACACAAGGGTTTTTCCACAAACTGGTTTAACATGAGGAATACGATCATAAATTACACGCCAAGCAACTTGTTCGAGCAGAAGTCTAAAGCTGCTTTTGTTAAACAGGCAAACATCGACCCACCTGGTCGGGAAATTTCTCCTCGACCCAAATTATCCTCCAGCATGAAAACATTGCATGTCAGTCTGTCTGCATGCAGTAATGATTTACTCCCGCACTTGGTGTTTCCATTTTTCAACCACTGCCATGCACTACAGTGACACTTAAAGCAGGCACACCCTCCTGCTCTGTCATCATAGTGATTTTGATGTTCTAATATTAAATTTGATTAAATGACGCCATCCGTGGCCAACACCACACCCACTTACCTCACCAAAACCACACCAAATATGATCCAAACCTCTGGAACAATGCTCAGAAAATGTTACAACATAAACTGCAGCTGGATCCAATACAGTTCAGTATGACACAATGCTCATAGTTGTATTGTTTAACCAGACTAATGATGTGTTTACACAATGTACTTTACTTGTGCATAGGCGTGAAATGACATAGACACACCGTGGTATATGTGTACAAGTATATGACGCAAGCTGATTACTGGTAAACACTCTTTTAGAACTGTAATGGCAACAGAAGGGTCTATAATCCATACCTGCTAATCTGCTCCTTCAGATGGAGGAGCAGCTAAACACCAAAACAATGTTACAGTGCTTAAATTGCATTCCTCCTCAGAACCAGAGTCTGCATTTTGTATAAAACCTTTTATTTTCATATGTTCCAATTTGTAATTAGTAATTTACACAGCAGCACGGTATGATAATATTGTTAAAATGGTGAAAGAAATATCAGTATAAAAATAACTTTGAGACACATGTGATTTACATCCTATACCTGTTAATAATATCCTCAGTGATATTTACTTGACAGCAGTATGGGATGATGGCTGTTTGTCCAGGTGGCAGTTGGAGGATGTTGACAAAAACTGTATGCTGACATGAAAACAAGCATGCATGTAAAAATACAACTAAATATGCAGATTGCAAAAGGCATGACACTGTCACAATTGTCTGCTTCGTCCATGTTTGTCACTTCTGTAGACCTCTGAAATAAGAGTAAAAGAGCATGTAATGTAAACAACAAGCTAGGACACGATCTATGTGTCTGATTCTGACAGTCACAATGGCCGACAGAGGTCAAGAAGACAATTCCAGGGAGGAACATGTGAGAAAACCAAAGAAGGTTTCTGATTGTAGAAGCAGGATGGTGGCCAAACAAGTGGTCACAGGGCAGATGATTTCTTTAAGAATTGCTGGTAGTCTTTAAGTTTTTTCAGCAGGAGACGCAGCTTGAGGCCGTCTTTCCAAAGAGACCATATTGTTTATAAGCTTACTTTTCCTGTTCTTTCAGGTGCATTACATATGACATCTGAAAGCAGACCATTTGAATAAATCCCTGGGCAGCTTGCCCCAAAGCATTTTTCCACTGAAATGTGTTTTCACTTATTTCTGAATCCCAGAGCTATAAAGGGTTCATGCTCTCTGCCTTTCTCCAATCACCACTGTTTTCAGTTTCTCATGTCTACCACGCAGTGCAATTAAAAACATACATACCAAACCTTTTGATCGATCGAGCCGTTGAAAAGGCGAAAAATATCACCTTTTGTTGGAAAATTTATGGAATAATGTTCAGATTGTGAAAGGCTGCTTTTGAATTGATGAACAGTAATAATACATATACTGCACTAAATTTGGCCATCTCAAAAGAATAGTTAAACATTATGGGAAAACCACTTCTTTGCTTTCTTGCATTGATTCATCTTTCTGTACATTAGATGTAGGGCTTTAGCAAGCAGCTTTTTAGCTTAGCTTAGCATTAAGACTGGAAACAGGGGGAAACAGCTAGCCTAGCTTTGTCCCAAAATCAATTTACAAGCACCTCCAAAGCGTATTAACCCTTTAAATCTTGGTTCAAATATATGCACTTAAGTGGGTAGATTTTGTTACCTCAGGGCAGAGTCAGGATGGCAGTTTCTTCCTGTTTCCGTTTTTTGTGCTAAGCTAACAGCTGCTGACTGTACCTTCAGCGACAGATATTAGGGTCCAATCAATCTTCTCAATTAAGTCTCTCAATTAAGGGAATTCGCATATTATACCCATAGTGATTTTCACAAAATGTTGAATTATTTCTTCGATGCACAGTAGTGTATACAGAGTTGATCCATTGGTGTTGCTTTTAAATTGTAAAAAATAATCATCATAGACCACTACATTTTAAAATAAGATAGCACCAAGTACTTAAAAAGAACAGCTAGAATATCTAGATAGTATATTTGACCTTTGTAAAGACAAAAACAAGTAGAGAATAATATCTTAAATAGCAAACATCCTAACAGTTACACTATACGTATACATATTCACAGTTTCAAGTTCTTCCCTTTAAGTATGGACAGAAATGACGTGATGAAACAAAGCCGATTATTCCACATACAAAAGTACTACTGACAGGATTGTGGTGAACATTTCAAGTAATAGGATTCAGTCCAGTTTCCCCAAAGGAAGAGGTCCAGCAGATGAGCGACACTTGATGTCACAACCAGCTCACCCAGTCAAGAGAAGGCACAAAGGAAGGAGGAAGAACCGTCAACATTTGAGGGTCAATCGCAGACACAGAGAGAGTTGTTGTTGAGAAACAGTCCAGATTCTGAGTGCCATGAGAAGAGTCTTGATAGGGAGCTTCACTTTACTAAGATAGAGGCATGTTTCTGTGCAGCAGGAAGAAGTGCGTCAGTCCACATTTTTTCATGTATTAGACACACCTAATATACACAGTACTCAGTCTTCTACTATCATTTATTTTAAAGTTTTCTGCCGATATAATGTCTTACTAGTAATTTTCTCAAATGAATTAATTGTTATTCAGCAAATTGAATTAGTATTTAAGCTCTTGGAAACACCTTATTCTATGTATTCATTAGGCTGTAGTATTCTGTGAGCCCACCAGTTATTACAACTTTTAAAGAATCACTGGGAAAAACGCTTATTTGCATTTTTAATGTAGTTAGTGCTAGTTCTTAGTTGTAGTTGGAGTCAATTTATATATATTTTATAGTTAGCTCCAAAACAGCAGGAGCTTACCTTTGTTCTTTAGTCCATATGCAACTAGAAATACATTTGTCCCCTTTCCTGAAACTGTTGATGTAATTTATCTATAGGTATTACATTGCTAATGTATTGATTGGCATTATATTACACTTCCTTATTGAGAGGTCCATACTAATGTGTTCTAATCATGCAAAATCTTTGTGTATACATGTAGTAAATATCCCTACAATAAGTAATTATTTTCATCCCAACCTATTGCACCTGGTATCTCTGACAAAGATCTTGAGAGGACTTGAGAGGACAAACTAACCTGCTACACAGTCTTCAAGCGAAGAAAAAATACCTTGTTTGTTCACAGAAGATCATGTGTGTGCAGAGGAGCTCTCTCTGCGGGTATCCACGACACTGCAGCACATACAAACACAAACATATTAGATTTCATTTTTCTAGGTCAATATGTTACTTTATTAACTTCACATGCAAGTACAACTTTATTCTTAAGGTTTGTTTGGCAAGAAACATCTCTATGGTACACAGAGCGGTGGTCTATACAGCCAGATAGGATTTAAAAACAACCACCACTTTAACACACAGACACATTGCTACTGCCAGACTGTTGGCAAACATAAAGGAATGTCTGTGTCTCCTAATGGTTTCTGTCTCATTTTATCAGCTCCAGGCCTGATTGGTGAAGATTTTAGAATGATAAATCTGTTCCACACTGGTTTGGCTTGGCTCAAACTCTTCTCCTCGTCTCCTGCAGCTGTCAACTAACTAACCAATCCTTTATTTCAGTACAATCTTCCAGACTCCTGTATCTCAAACTCACTTCCCCTTTTCCTCATATCTTGGTTCGCTTCGTCCATATGTTTATCTCATTGCAGTATAAAAGGGAAAGCAGGAGAGACACTTACGCTTGATGATGCCGTACAAAGTCTGCAAACTGACGGTCCTTTGCGTAGAGCTCAATAATGCGTATCCTGTCTTGGATTTCCTGCAGAAACACATGGTATCAGTCGGATGGGAACATTACATCACAGGCAGATAAACATTAAGCTGAACAGGATGTGGCTTAATCAAAACGTGACATTTTACACCAAGAAAAAACTACAATGACTTTCCTGTTGGAAGGCGTAAAAGCCAGTTGGTGAAAGAACAAGTTTACAACCTGAAATTTCCCAATTCAAATCTTTGTCAGGTAAAATTTGGATGTGGGAAATGAAAGTGATATACCTCGCCCTGGGTCTAACGTCTGGCTGACCTTGAGCCAGGCACATCTCCCACCTGCACTTCAATACAGCTATATGGATTAATGTGTTTGAAACGAGTGGAGACATTTCAAAAGGGTACTCAGAGTATGTCCACATAATCCAGTTAATTTAACTTTTTTTTCTATTTCTGCCGTTCAACCAAAATTAAACAGTTTTTTCTCCTCAAAAAACTAACTGGGCTTTTCCAAAAAAGCCTTATGAAAGTATGACTATAAACACAAGCTTGGTGTTTCAATGTGTGCAGGCAAAGCTTTTGCAAAACTAAGAAAAAAAAGCTCCACAAATTTCTGGACTGCTCACTAGTCACACATTTTTTCTCCCTCATTCTCAGTGACCGCTTCAATTCCAATTCACACCATTAGCTCCCCCTGCTCCCCAAATATTTCCTATGGCAAATTAGTAATATACCTTTCTGAACTCCAAAATATCAAAAACAAACAGTCCTGCAATATTGCTCATAAATGATGTGATTGGGGAAAGACCAAACAGAGTGTTGTCTAACTGCACAGCAACCATTTTTTTATTTGATATCCATTCCCTGCTAGCCACCAACTATTTTAGACCCTACATATAATTCTATAAAACTATCCGTGCTAAATGTTAGATCTTTAGCAAATAAATCAGTCTTTATTAATTATCTTATTACAAATCATAAACTAGATTTTATACTCTTAACCTAAAAATGGCACTCTAATTGAGGCCTGTCCACCAGACTACAACTCCCATCAGTTAGTGAGACAGGAAAAGAGAGGGGGCAGAATTGCCACATTCTACTCCAAATATTTTAACTGCATAAAGGTGGACCTGGGCAAGTTCTCTTCTTTTGAATTCCTTGCCCTTGTTCTCAAGGAACAAGCTGTACTCATTTTTACAATTTATAGGCCCCAGAAACAGATATCCTGAGAATGCTGTTTACGTCACGGACTGTGTACTAAACTGGCTCTGAACATACGTCACAGGAAGACAATGTTCGTCTTGGGGAACATGTGTCATTGTCAGTTCTTAAGGTGGCTAAGACATCTTGTGAATCAACCAGTGGATAGCAGCCCACACACACACACCTCCTTGGTTAGTTCACTGTTCTCGTAGATGTGCCGTATCTCCTCGCTGCTGAAGTCAGTGGAGGCCTCAGCGCTGGCGCTGCTGTACACAGGAGCCTCAGGGTAGCGGCGGTAGTAATGGCTGTAGCCTGTGGTGGCCTCACTCTCATACATGGGGTTGTACTTGGTTGCCCTCTCCAGAGACGGGACACTCTCTGCTCGCCTGCAAAGCAACACACACAACAATCAGTCACATTGTGATGGCAGAATTATATGCAAAGAAACACGTCATCTAGGAAAAGAAAACTGAGCTGCAGTGAATAAGACTTTAGCGTTGATTAACCTTCATTTTGTATTAACATTACTTACTGGTGTCTGTCTGAGTCCAGACTATCAGCAAGCCTATTGTGTTAGTTGTTTAAGGCGTTTTTGGAAATAGATCAGCACAATAACTGATCAGTTAACTGGCTTAGGTTTACACAGTGTTTCTCCACAGGCTTCTCTGGGAACCATGTCACACACACACACACACACACACAAACACACACAGATAGATGGTGAACAGACACTTGATGTGTCTTTGTGTCTGCAAAAAAAGAGTAAACGTAAAGGAAGGATCAAAGCAGGACAGGAGGAAAGGACACCCAGGCAAAGGGGGTCTAGAGGAGTAAAGGACGGTATGGTGTATAATTTGGCCGTCAATTTGAGGATACAATTATGGGATGTCTCAATTTATTCTGTCCCCTTAAGAAAGTAACTAGGCTCCTTTAATCTCAAAAGGATAACATGGAGGAGAGAAAACTTTACACACACTAAATGTAAGCGTTTCTGTTCATCAAACAGAAAATAAAGGTCTGTTTACTTTCAAGAACAGACTTCACAGCTTTTGCAGGTTGATATACTATGTATGAATTAAATATTCTGGGTCTGTTTTGTGCATATATTTTATATTTAGCCTAACGTATTAAAATACAGTATTTCTGTATTCAAGATTTAAACTAAGCTTGGCCACACAACATAAGGAAAGATGAATAAAGTGGGTTCTCTAGAGTTTAAGAAGTTTAAAAGAAGGGACATTTTTCTGTCAGCACATTTATTTGTATTTTTAAGGACAGAGTTATGCTCCTTTTTATTCACCTCTGTGTCACTCACTGTTATTAAAACAAAATTTTAATCTAAAAACTATGGAGAAGTTTGGCCCTATGATAAGTGATTGGTTTTCCTCACCGTATGGGGTCCTCTAACTCGTCCTTGTCATACTGATCCCGTAACGTCCTGGCGAGGAAGAAGATGACTCCAGAGGCAACCAATAGGAATCCAGCTACAGAAGCAATCGCTATGCCGACCACCAGCGGCTCAGATACGTACTCCTCACAGTGCTCTCCTCTGTACCACCAGTTCTCCCCGACGCGACACCTGAGGTGACAATTAAAAAAACAGCTAAAATAATTTTTCACTCTAAAATAAAAACAGAAGACTGAACACAGACCTTTTTAAAACGTTTTAAGCATTCAGGGAACAGCAGAAGAACAACATTACCATCACTTCCCTTCTGTTTTTTATTCTGGGTTGAATGATTATAGGGTGTAAAATGAATGATCATGTTTGCATGTTGTCTTGACATAGTTAATAATAACAATTATAATGTTCTGTGTGGGTTATTAAATCATGATTGCCTTATTTTGGAATAAAATATGTCTTCAAATGTCTGTCCTCTGTCTCCATAGAGTGATGCAATACTTTTGGTTGGACGTCATGAAGTAAACAACAATCCAGCAGCATCTGGAGCGGCCTGCATGTTTTATGATGTGGTAAAGGGTGTGAAATATTGGTTTTCAGTCTCTTCTTGGCAAACATCCTCCGGTCTGTCTATTCATAATCATACAATTCAAAGTTTACCACATACAACAGTTTCAACATAGCCGGAAGACATGTTTCTGTCACAGATTTAGATTACTGTCACATTATTTTACACCCATGCAAATGTCTGTCTGGAGACACATGCATAAACATGTTTAGACTCAAAGACTTTCCCAAAATCCCTCAAAACCCCCCCAAATTGTGCTGATTGTTTTTAATTCATGAACAGTACACTTAGAGCCGTAGGGCACAATTAAATAACATAGTCATTTGCTAAAGGTTTGAGTGCTGTATCAAAATGTTCTCATAATTTTCTTTTTGTTTTTCTTGTTTTTTTTCTCTTGATCTAGGCCATAAAAAATATAAACGTTTGACGACAGTTAATAAGTATTTGTTGCGAACTGAGGTGCAACACAAAATGTTTATTCCATTTAGTTGGTTATGGGATGAGGAGTCAAATAAAATAAAATGTTTTTCAACAAATGCTGTGAGTGCATTGAACATCTCTCATCTGCACCTGATCAAAAAACCAACTCTATGGCTAGAAGCTTAGAATCTGACCTCCTGCATGAACTGGTAAATCTGTTTGTGTGACTGGTCTCGCAAATCCGCCAACTCAGACACCCTTTCCCTGCACACACGCAGATCACTTCTCATAATCCCCACCCACCTGCAGATGGCTCCCTGGCCGGGGATGATGTCACACTTGCCGTCATTGAGGCAAAAGTCCGTCCGCAGCTCACAGATACTCTGACAGGGCAGGCCGTCCACACTGAAGTAGCCGGCATTGCAGACACACTCCCCCTCCCCTGACCACTTGTTCACCTTACACTCTGCGTACTCGTTGCATGCCTGGAACTTACAGGGGTCGGCCTTGTCACCTGGGAATGGAAGAAACCAGGAGTTTTGACTTTAGCTATCAAGAGAAACTGTAACAAGAAGGTGCTCATGTGGTGATCAGTGTTTAACACGAGGCAAAGAGTAAATTTCCCCACCTATATTATCTCATAAGTTTTAGAATTATCAATATACCTTCTTTAATTACAACCTGAAAAAGATAACATAAAATTAAATGAATAGTAGTAAAATTTGAGTTCTTGCTGGGTGTTGGATGAGAATACCTCTCTCTTGTCTGTACGATAAATATGACGTTACAACTAGCAGCTGGTAAGCTTAGCTGAGCATAAAAGCTGGTAACAGGGGATAACAGCCAGCTTGGTTCTGTACAGCTAAATGCAGTTTTTACAATTCCAGTTTTGTACAAATCAAACAAATGAGATACAACATGTTAAGTAGTGAACTTTAGAGCTGCTGGTTGTCTCATTTTTTTACCTTCTGACACAGTCACGGCCCTCATTTTCAATCCTCATGCTAAGCTAAGCAAACTGGCTGCAACCATTTGTTTACGATATTCACTGTACAGACATGAGAGTGGTAGTTAAATAACACCAAAAATAATAAAACTAAAAAAACTAAACAAAATAAGAGCCTGTAAATTATTCTAAATATATAAGTTTTTTTTTATCACTTGACCACAATATTTATTTGCAAAATTGACACACAGACACAAAAAAACAACATTCTTCCTCCCTTTTTAGTACATCCCAAATGCATGCTGGGATCCATTATGGTGGGTTGGCTGTGACTCAGACAGAATATGACTGCTCAGTCATGATTGTTAACACAAGAATGAATCACTGATATTATTAAAAGCTGATTACAAGCTGACTGATGAAGTTCGACAACGTGAGGAAATTAAAAAAAAAGTGCACAAAAGACTGGCTCCGTTTGTGAGCCACATTATAACAACACAGGCCAATATAACAGACAAACTGTGTAAAACAAGAGCTGCAGATGTTAATGAGTTGTTCAAAGTGCAGTTAATGATATGTGTCAACTTGGCTGCTGTTTAAGGAAGCCTTGGTTATCTCAACCCAGCTGATGGGACTCTTCAGATCAAGAAGTGTCACAACAATAAATCAACACCTTCTTAAAGTGAAATTGTTTTTCAAAACAATGTTCAGAGATTACACCCATAGTATAGTATAGTATAATAGCTTTCTTGCTGAAAAGATTGATGTCACTCTCATATCTGACGTTTCAATATGAAGCTGGAGCCAGGAGCCTGTTAACATAGCTTTGCAAGACTGGAGACAGGGGGAAACAGCTAGTCTGTCTATGTCCAAAGGTAACAAAATCCATCAGCAAGCCCCTCTAAAGCTCAGTGATTCACAAGTTATATATTTTTTGTTTAAAACAAACATTTTAGGGTTTAAAGGGGGCTATGTGTGGGACTATTTCTCGGTCCAGTTCACTAAGTTCCTCTAGAACAGTGTTTCCCAAACATTTTTATTGGGGATGCACTTTTTAACAGTGACACAAACCATCACGACCCACATCACAATAGGCCTCATGTATAAATTGTGAGAAGAGCAAATTTTCCGTAAATGAACGTCCCTGGCCATCTTTACTGTCATTTCAAAATCACCTTTCATATCTTGAGTCGGGGAATAAGCCATTTTGAAGAGATATATGTTTGATGAATCACAACTTTGTTATTGAAAACACATACACCTGTTAATATTCTTATAAATGAGACCAAATCAATGCATTTAGGTGAATCATCAGTAAAAAAAAAAACAGAATGTACTCCAGCCTTTCATATTAGATTCAATGTCATAAGTAGGCTAATATTATCAGAACAATATGAACATTCAGGCTCCCTCATGTGGCTCAAAGCAGACTGCAGATATAAATATCATATACAAGAATATGGACGAAATTCAGAATTGTTTGGGGCAACCCTTATCAAATCCCCTGTGGATCCGGACCCAGTCTTTTGGGAATAACTCCTCTAGAGCCCTGAAGATGCTGGTCAGCGGATTTTGTTACCTTTTGACAGAGCCAGGCCAGCTTTCCTTTGAGAAACATATGGCATAAGCTTCAAACAGTTGGTGTTATCACAATTGTTGACTTAATCAAAGCACTCATAAAAGGGCTTTGATTAGAACCTACCTGATTCGACGTCCAGTGAGTATTTATCGATGGCCAGGTTCATGGTCTGGTAGGCTGTATTACAGAAGTCCTCCAAGATCAGATAAACTGTGGTGGTGACGCTTTGTGGCACAGGTTTGCCAAATTTCATCCGGCTGTTGACAACAATACTTCCGTTCCTGAAGTTCAGGATCTCCAGGTTCTCAAAGTTGCTCAGGTTGGACTGCAGGTAGGGCACAAGCTGGGAAAATATTTTAAAAAGTAGAGTTAGATTTTTCACCCAACAGTGGAAATACCAATAAGCAGAAGTACAGTAAATGTTAGATGTTTACCAGCTCTATAAAGCGTTGCTCCAAAGCTTTGTATTCTGGGGAGCTCTTGTTAAAGAGGTCATCTGAAAAGATCATGTTGGTCACCCTCAGGCTGAAGAACACCATCAGTGCTCTTCCAGGGTTCACTGGCATGGCGATACTGCCTTGGTCTGTGCCGTGTGCCACACCGAATGGAAAGCCAGTGCTGCCCTCCTCTGTGTGGTTAATCAAATCGTAACCGTAATGGATCACATCATAGTCTCCCTCTCCGATGGTGGCATCGTCCAAGCCTTGGCCAATTGTCTGGATCTGGTGGGTAAAAAGTTTTTTAGTTGTTGGTTTAAACAGTTTTGAGATGAGACTTTCTAGTTCTCCTCTAGTCCTCTATTTAAACAAATTGAATTGTGTATTTTGTGAAACTTCGCAATTTCTTTCAATACAATTATTTTGCTTTACCTCCATCAGTGAAGGGATGATGATGTCAGGTTGCCTTTCAGAGGCCGGGTCAACGTCAGAGATACGGGTGAAAGGCGACTCCCTCTCTGGAGAGAGAACAGTCGGTTCGACAGGGCTCACAGAATCTGTCACTGGTGGCTCTAGTTCATCTTTCCTGACCAGTAAGATTTCATCCTCGGTAAGATCCTCTGTAGAGATCTCTGGAGCTGCTGGGCCTTCTTCCTCTGCAGGTGGAGCTTCAGGTGCAGTCTCTTCTTTCACCTCCTGTCCCTCGCTCTCTGATGCTTCCTCCATGCCGCCCTCTTCAAATACAGGTTCATCAGGATAGGTCGAAACCATATTGATGTCGGCTTCTTCCGCGGGCTGCTCATCTACAGATGGAACATCTGTGAGGATGGATTCTTCTTCTGTGCCCTCCCCCGGGTCTTCACCAACAGGAAGCAGACCTGTTTCTACTGCCTCCGGCTCTGGTGCTTCACTCGCTACATCTATAGCCTCAGGAGGTGGGACCAGGACAGGCAGGCCTTCTTCTGTGGTCTCAGCTGCGATTGTAGAGATCTCGAGCTCCTCTGGAATCTCTGCCTCATTCACAACAACATCATCCAGATGCTCCTCTTCTAAAGCTGCAGCAGTAGGTTCTTCTTCCACTGCAGCAACCTCAACATTCTCTGTTTCAGCTTCAGAGATGGCATCTGCATTTATGGCTATATCCTCTGTTATTGGCCCATCTTCTGAGCCAGTCTCCTCAAGAGACACTTCTCCTTCCTCTGTGTGTGTAGATGGCTGGAGCAGGTCCTCCAGGTTGTCTTTGCCCGAACCAGAGGCCTCGACCTCCATTGGTGGTTCAGGCAGCGTGACGCCATCTGGCAGCTCAGGGGAGGGGAGCTCAGCTGGGAGCTTCTCTGGTGGATGGGTTTCTACAGCAGGAGTCTGCACAATGTCTCCCAGCAAGAGACCCTCCTCCTCAATGCCTGGAAAAAACAAAGACATGAAGAAACTTAACTCAGTTTCTGCTGGACTTTTTTTTAAACTGGCTACAGCCCACAGATCCATTTGGCAAACCACAAAAACATTCTGTTTAAGATCAACAAAATGAAAAATGAGAGGTAAAGAAAATCATCCGGCAATTTTCTAAGAAGTGTTAAGAGGTTAACACTCACTGCCAGCTTCAGGTGCACTAGTGGTCAGGCCAGGCGCAGGAGACATAACCTCACTCTCATCCAGGACAATGACGTCATTTTCTGTGTTCGCCACTGTGTTGGTTTCAGAGGGCTCAGGCAGGACGTAGTCTTCGTTGACAACCTCTGTGTCCTCTTCCAGGATCATGACCTCTGGTGCCTCATCAACAGCATCAATCTGCATCACAAGCAGGATTTATTTTATCTAGATCATTGGAGTGTGCCATTCAACAGGAGCTCTGATTGGCCAGATGTTTTGTGTTTAGAGGTCAGACCAATCAGAGCTCCTGCTGCTGCTCTGTAGGTTGGACACTGCTTGTTACTTTAGTTAAATGTTAAATCAAAAAAAAAAAAAAAAAAAGAACTGTGGGATCGAATATGATAGGAAATGGAAAATCAAAAGGTTAAATTTAGAATTTCAGTCATTATTTAATCATTTAAAGAACAACTTAATACTTAATAAAGAAGCGTTTTGCCCTGGCGATTCTGGTAGAAATTTTCAAGATTCATCCACATCTTGTAGGAAGTTTGCTTTGTTGTACCTGTGGGCACATTCAGCAGTGATGTCAATGTAAACTGACGATACCCTACTGCAGGGGTTTTCAACCTTTTGTAACTTATGGCCCACTACTAATTTTTTTCAATAAATCTGAAAACAACCTTTCCAAATAAATATGAAAAGAACAAAATGATTAAATAAAGTAGAAAAAAGAAACTGGACTGTAAATGTGTTGTGATGGTATGATATTGAGCTGTATTCACCAAAATAATTTAGGAATTCAAATGTATAGAATTCAGAATATCAGGGCTTCCTCGCCACACTCTATGGGGCTTTTTTTTGTCTCCCAAATTACTGCTTCATTTAAAAAAAACAATCAATATTGTGTCTGCGTTAGGGAACATTAGCTATCTAACTGTGGCATCACACGTTTGATCATGTGCATGGTGAGCACTAATGGGTTTAACATTTATTATTTTTTGAATTCTTGAGCACATTTAGATATAAAGATAACTAAATAAATAAACAAATGAATAACCCAAACATTTTTTTATTTATTTTATTTAAACCATTCGACAATACTTTCGTGGCCCACTAGATGGGCGCTCTGAGGCCCACCAGTTAGCATAGCTACCCTTTGAAGCCCAAAGTTTGGCATTATGGCCTTCACCATCTTGATCTATGGGCATCGCCATCTTTGCTGGCTAGTTAGCTAACTAGCTTGATAATTCCAATTTCATGCTCCACTGATTACAAAAAATAAGTGCACATGAGAGAAGATGCCTCTCCTGTTACCTATGAGTACTTAAACTGGTGATATTTAGTTTTTTTCTTAAAAAGAAGCAGAATGTAATTAATTTGACACCTTGTCTATACTTTAGTTCTAGTTTTGCTTTAGTTTCCTTGCATTACATTTGATCTACTCTTGTTTATCTTGCTTTTGTTTTTTAATCACTGTGATTGGATTTGTTGGCCAATAATGAACTAAAATCTCTAAAGGCAATCAGCTGTCTTCAACCTGTATCTGAAGTGGGTTTAGCTCGCTGCATGTATTGGCTGAACTTTAAAAAGTTGAATGATGCAGGCTCCTTACTTCTAATATCAACTCAAAGAAAGCTTGAAAGACCAGCAGCTGAATTTCAAATGTTCCAAATCCAAACCAGAGCAGCAAAGTGCGTCGGTGGCACAGTAGCTCTGCACTCTTGCCTATGAATCAATTACTGATGAGACGTTTGCCAAAATCTCCCAACTCATATAATGAGTCATATTAATCACTAAGCAAGCTGAGCTGCAAAGTGAACCAGCAGACGTATTCAGTGCAACCCAAACTCTGATTACCATCAGCGTGCACAGTCCCCCACAAAGACGGACTTGGAATTATTTGTCTAAATAAACTCATATGTGCTGTCTCTCCTCTTTACTCGCTGTGGTGTGGTGCACTGTAGCTTTTGACCCAGAATAGCAGTGGTTTATTATAGCAAGAGCCAAACTAATCCTCAAAGCCTCACTTCATCCTGGCTGGTGAGATCATCCTTTACCTGCACTGGTTTGGAACTGGATAACATCAAAAGCCAGTTACAGGTTAACGCAACATCAGTCATACTTCTGCTGTTAAGTTTCCTTAAACAAACGTGATATATCAGCTTTGTGGGGCTAAAGGCAGCTTTATGGCGTGGTGAGAGATTGTTGTCATGATTGTGGGGATGACTTGTTAACTCACCGTGGCTCCGTCTGCAGCGTTGACAGATTCAGGGACCTCAGACACTGTGGAACCAGTGGGGGGAAACAAATATGAAAACAATGCATATGTGCCAAATAGCTAAAAAAAAAAGATGCCTGCAGGAGTCTGTGGAATTCTTTTAAACTGATGTCTCTCATTTTGACAGCATTACCTTCAGGGGTAAATATCTACAAACCAGTGTTAAAATCTGGAGTGAATATCAGCCGCTGTGGAGCCAAGGCTATTACTGAATGGCCACCAAAGCAGACAAACGAAGCCAAGCTGTTGGCAATATGAGACTGTTTAGCCATAATTTTACACGTCCAAGCTCATAATTGATGTAAGCATCAGATGGCATGCACCTCCAGGGGAGCTCGCTAACACAGTAAACTAATGACACACATTCTCTCCAAAACATGATCTGGGAGAAATCACTCTGGAGGAGGAGATGGTATAGACATTATCACATCCTTCAATTTCTTCACATTTCTGGAGAAGGACCCTGGTCATAAGTGCGGGGAAGCTAACCGACCTACTGACTGACTAAATCCAACAGATGCTGTGGTTTGAATCTCCCTATGTGAGCATTTGAGTGTGAGTTTTACTTTTATGTCTTCTGCTGCATCAATTGTTGTCCCTTTTCTTCATATATTGTTCTGGATGTAAGATCCACTGGGTGTAAGCAAAAATAAAGGACTACAGTAAAGCAAAAAAAATCAGAGGGCTCAGATTTCAAACATGCTTTCTGCAAAGCTCTCTTTTGCTGACCACTTAATGACAAGGATTTAGGTGTCACACAGAATAAAACATTGGTCCTGTAATTGCTGGTTATGTATTTTTGTTCATCAAAAATGCCCCACCTTTGAGCTGAAACTTTTATAAAAATGTCTCTGTCTTCTTTGACAAAAAGAGCAGACAAATAAGAAACAGATGACACTATTAAAACCCTGGACCGTTTTCTGAAGTGGTGTAGCTTATGTTTTCAGATCAATGCTGGGTCTACTGTGTCTCTATATTATATGACGTTTGGAGGTTTTTGCCCTGCAGTGCATGCACTACTTCTGCCAATTCATCCCCAGTGTTCTCGCCGACATGACCATGAAATAAACAGCTATAATGATGGCATGTGTGTGTTCTATTACAGAGAATATCGGCAGTCGAGCACTTTTCATCGTCTTACCACTCTCCAGCTCGTCGTTATGCAGGGCTTCAGTGATGAAGTTTTTCACCTCGCTGATGGTGTAGACCACCGTGGGGAGCTCCATGACCTCACGGTACGAGTTCTCCACCAGGTTTGACTGCAAGGTCAGGTAGTCCAGTTGGTCAGTGCTCACTCCTGCTCCATTCACCACCAATGTGACAGTGTAGTCCACCACCACGCCATCCAGCCTGAAGACACAAATATAGATAGATAGATAGATAGATAGATAGATAGATAGATAGATAGATAGATAGATAGATAGATAGATAGATAGATAGATAGATAGATAGATAGATAGATAGATAGATAGATAGATAGATAGATGGATATTCCTTTATTGATCCCCATGGGGGAAATGCGGGTGTTGCAGCAGCTCAAGTACAGAGAAAGTTACACTCAGGCCACACATTGAACAGGGCTATACAGTCATTCAATATTATTGTTCAGTGGAATGAAATTGGTATATACACTACCTGGCCTCTAAATAAGCTTAACCTTTATAATTTAATGCATTGTGATGCAAAAAATTCAACATTTAAGAAGATTATTATTTTGAGTTTTTGTTGACACTGTCACTTTATGACTTAGCTCTTAGTTGGTGGTGTTGGACTGCATTATACTGCAATGTGTTTATAATCACTATCGTAAAGGAAAGGGCAAAACAATAAAAACACCTCTCAATATCATACGGTCCAGTTCAACACCATTTAGATCTCAATAATAAACGTATAGCTAAATGAATACCTCTGTGACAGTGTTGATCAAAATTATAATGTTAATGTAAAGGTAGAAATAATGGAAGGGTGTTTTTTATTATTTTACAGGTGTACCTAATAAAGTGGCCAATGAGTATAATTATATTGTCTTAATGTTTTACATATTTCTGTTGCCAACATTAACATCCCAAGCAAATTGTATTAACACTAAAAATGGTTATCAAGGTTTTTGTTTTATTCGTGTGATCACTTTTCTTTGATGCAAAGCATTGAGTCAGTGAATATCAATTCAATTCTTTTACCTGTAATTTTGCAGATATTTTGCATAGCCTATTTTTAACATTTGTCAAGGTATATATTAATATCAGAATTTTCTTAAACTGTGCTTTGGGGATATAATTGTGCAAACTGATTTTGTATATTGTGAAATATACCTACTATACATATTGTCTTTCCACAAGCTACTTAATGGACAATGCTGTGAGATTGATTTGTCTCCTGAAACCAAGGCGTGACATTTCAATCTCAATTTCTATTAAAATGTGATATTCCCCAGCTCTAATCAATTTTTTATCACATCAGCCTTGATTACTCTTTTCTACCTAAGTCTTCTGCTTGTAGCCATTGTTCAGCTTCACAATAGCAACAAAGCAGTTGAGTGCTTTGCTCAAGAGCTCCTTAATAGCTGTCAGGTGAGAGGGGAAGTTTTTTATTTATTTTTTCTCACCCAAACTTGGTGAGGATATTTTCCCAATCAATACACCTACACACCATTACAATTATAAAGTATATTACATTTCTAAGAGGATGAAAATCGCTCAGGCATTAGCATGATTTAACATCATCATACAATTCCTGTTTAAAGAATTGTAAAGCGATCACAGATGACTGACGACTGCGATTTACTGCTTGGAATGGAAAAAACCAATCTATCAGCCTTCAATTGGCTACTGGGAGCCCTCCACTCTGACCTAGTTTGTTGGGTTCATGGCAGACAGCTGAGCACGTGCTGGCCTACGTTTAGAAGGGGATCCAATCTTTCCCCTTTTAGCTTCACACATACACACAGAGGCAGAGAGAGCTCTACGCGTGCTTTGCCCTGGGATCTACAGATAGCAGCAGCATGCAGGATTAATCACAGCATCACTGCGAGAAAGTATAAATAAATGTCTCAGTGTACCTAATATGTTTTCATGATTATTAAGTATACGAAGAACAGTTTACAAGAAAGAGTAGCAGTACGTATCATTTTCAATCTCTCGCTAGAGTGGATTCTAACTTAGTTAATTTACTCAAGTATTGTTTGTAAATATATATTTGAGCTAGAAAGTATATCCATTTTGTGCTACTGTTATTCCATTATATTTCTGGGGCAAATGTTGTACATTTTACGCGTCAACAATTACTTTGAAGATAAAGAATTTACTTAGAAAATATATAACAATCTTGAGAAATATGACAAATTGTTAAAAGTAAGGTGCCCAATAGTGCATAAAGTTGGTTCCACCTCAACCAGCTATGAAATGAAAATGCGATAGAGTAGCTGGAAAGTGGATTATTGTTACTTTTGTACTGAGCCGGGTTGGCTGTGTCCCACTGTTTCCAGTCTTGTATGCTAAGCTAAGCTAACAGCTGCAGGCTACAGCCTTATATTTACCAAACACAGATAAGAAGTGTATTTCCCAAAATGTCTTTTACTTGGAATGGAGTATTTTCACAGAGATATCTACTTTTACTTAAGTAAAGTATCTGAATACTTCTTCAACACCATTACCCACCAACTTCCATTTAACCTTTGCTCCCCTGACACACACAACATCTTTCCCTCTAACCCTCGTCCTCTCCTTCCTTAGACCAGAGGCTGATTGGTGAGGTTGTAAAGCCCTGATAATCTTCTCTATAGAAGAGCACCTGCTCACTCGTTTGCAACCATCCTGATCCCACTTAACATGTGAGTGACCACACTAAGACCAGTAACAAAGGCAACTAGTGACACACGTGCCCACGCTCACAGGTAAATACAGCGTGAGATGAAGGTGAAGCCACACACACGCACACAGATCTAGCTAAGGAATGGTTGATGGGGATCTTTGGGCTTAATATTTGAGGTCTAACTACTATAAGCGGTAATGATGACTCACCCTTCACTGTCCTTCTGGGGCCTACATGAAACAAGTGAAATAGTGTTAATTCTACAAGTCAAGGTTATATTGACCATACTGTGAGGACAGTTATTTTGTCCACAGGATTAAACCACAGCAGGGACACTGACCTGAAGTCCAGCACAGACATGCTCTTAAATCCAGGAAGCAACTCCAGAGCGTCCTCTATCTGCAAGGACAAAAAATGATCACGCATGATAAACAAGCTTCAGGAGGAGCTTCTTATTTGGATAGCGTGACAATAAACTTGCTTGGCAAAATAAAATTAGATTTATTGTTCCAAGAGGGCTAATTTTGTACAAAGCAACTGAAAGCTTTTGTGCTGTGGCCCGGGTCATTATCCTCTGGAGGCTGACTAGTGCACTGCGGTCAACTTATTTATTGGTCTACAAGGTCTTGCTTTAATGCACTAAGAAAAACAATCCGTTTACAGTTCTGAAGACTCACTGACCCGGTTTATTTATTCCTTTAGAGAAGGAGGACACAAAAACAGGTCCCCAGGGCCTTTTGCCTCCCGGCTTGTCTAACAATTCCCCTTAACATTGATTTACTACCTTGTCCTCTGCTCCACACTTATAAATCCTTCAAGGCACTTGAGTTTGTGTGTTCGCAGTGTGTGTACGTGAAGGTATACAGATTTTATGTGTATAGCAGATCTCCACCGAGAAAAACAGGTCAGTGATGAGGGGAAAATGTCTTCATTTGTGGAAATAAAATCAAGTGAATGGTAATGATGCCACAGAAAAACACCTAAACAAATTTACAGAATTTTCCAAGTACCTGTAAAACCACTGCTTCCAAAGGCAGAGTACCAGTGCTTACGTGTTCACGTGCAAAAGTTTATCTATTCCCAAGGCACGTTATAACACTGTGCTTTCAGCAAAATAGTTATGTGCTTTTGAACTCCTGCCTAACAGTTTGGGTTTAACTACTGCACTGGTTAAAGTGTGTGATATTAAAACAAACAATGCATCCATTGCAGACCACAAACCAGAAGATATAGTGAGTCCAGTCCGGAGCCAAGATACGGTACCACTAAGAGGAGTCATTAAGAGAGACGGACAGAAAGAGATGGAGCCAGAGACAAACCTTTTCAGCAAACTGTCTGCTGAGCTTTTGGTGATGGAGGCTGGATGGATCATGGAGCTCGTCGCTGTACCTCTCACTGGTCAAAAGAATGCTCAGCTCCATCACCTGCTCCAGCACAGCGGGGGTGGGAGTCTGCATGGCAATGTCATTGTCCATCTGTAAAAAATATATTTAAAAAAGAGACTTAGTAATATAGTATTTATATGTGCACGTTAGTAACACATCGTGAATCTGTAAACTATCTGTGCGTGCACTCACTGGACTCTCCACCACCTCTGGGGTTATGGCGGCTGCTTCCTGCACCGTCTCTCCTTTATCTTGGTCTTCTGGGTGGTTGAGTTCATGTGCAAAAAAAAAGGAACAGTTGGTTTATTTCAAGTGGATGTGTGCTTAAACCTTTGGCAGGTGTGATTCCTGATGGCTGTATGGATAAGACTTCCCTGACCTGACCTGAAGTGGCCTACAGCCAATCTCACTCAACAAACACATAGAAAGATTCACAAACTTACTGCATAGAAAGCTGGAATATTGTATGAATACGTACTTGAAAATACACACAAGATAATGGTCTGACACTGAAACAACAATCTTTGTGCAGAAGTACAGATATGGCAGAATGCTTATAGGACAATAGAGACACCATTTGATTTAAGTCACATGATGTCCTACAGCTAACACAGTGACACTCACTTAGCTCAGGAGCTTCAACAGCTTCCGGTGCTCTTTGTGTCGGACTGCTGTAAAACAGTAGAATATTGTTTCATTAGTGATGATATCATATTACTTAATAATAACAATCACAGAGAATCACACTGTTAGGTAAAGGTACAAGTAGGATTTAAAGAATAAAGCTAGTTTTTTTTTTTTATTATTCCAAATGATCTTCTCTTAACAAAACCAATCATTAATTCACTCTGTTATTAAGCACTGTACAGTCTCAGCCAAAGCCTGATATAACTGCCCCCAAGTCATACACATTAAACTTATAAAAAAATTCTAAGACCTAAGGGATAGGTACTAAAAGGAATAGTTTGTGATACCAGTCCAACATTTGTATGCTATCTGAAGATGCCAGCAACTGGTTAGCTTAGCTTAGCATAAAGACTGGAAACAGGGTGAAACGGCAAGCATGCATCGATGGAAGACAATAACATGAGGGCATTAGATATATCAGACTGTGGCCGCACAGATCATAACTTGTTAGTAGAATGAATTCATTGTTATTTCCTTAAGGGGAATGATGCGATCGGTTGTGTGCTGCGTACGTGTGTGTGTGTGTGTGTGTGTGTGTGTGCATCCGTGAATGAGTGAATGTGCATCTCCGTGTCTGTCCACAGCTAATATCGCATTTTGACAGCTTGGTGAGTTTAATTTAGTTTTTTGCAAGATTGTATGTGTATTATACATCAATATTGAGCCGTTTACCTGCATTCATGGCGGCTTCTAAGTGTGTCTTACAATAAGCCCATTGGTGTCTAGCCAATCATTGGTTGTATTAGTTCACATAATGCAGCAGTGGGTGTTGGGAGATCTGTATTCTACTCGGTGCACCTCTCAATTGGTTTGAATTTTTTGAAAATATTATAAAGACAAAATAATGCCAGATTTATCTTTTACACTCAGAAATAGGGAAAGCACATATACAAAAAAGCTTTGGTATCAGAAAAAAAATCAAACAGGAAACAATTCAAAAACAAATAAACATGTGTGATGAAGCTATGTGTGCTAACAACGAGCGAGAATATTAAGGTTGAAGAGGCTTACCTGCACATATGTTGCCAGGACCTGGTGGGCTCACTACAGATGGTTGAAAGAACAGAAACATTAACAAGACGCAGACTAAATTATGAAATCAATAAATGTATGACGCGGATGTTGGGTTAGCACTAAGAGAAAAGAGGTTTATTTTACCTTTTCAAACCTGGCATTGACATTCTCTAGAAGGAGAAAAAAACCGAATTGTATATTATTTTCTGTTCTGTACTGCTCACAGATACTGATTCATTAAAACATTATTCAGCCACTAACCTTTTGAACCAGATCCTGATGCTCCTCTGATTGGCTAAAGTAGCTGCCAACATCGTGTGCCGTGACTGTGCCCTCTTGGCATTGGCTCATCCAGCTTTGGTACTCTTCCTGCTCTGGGAGGCGGTCCCAAAAGATCTTGAAAGCCTCCCATATGGTCTCCTGGCACACTTTTCAGACCAGAGAAAAATCACCAACCACTTTAAAACTCAAGCTTGCAGAACTTGTTACATGGCAGTGTTTTCAAAGTTATTTTGAATGGGGCGACACTTCATATTGTGAAGGTCTCTTCTAGGCAACAAAGACCATTCTGCTGGCTCATTAGCAGGGTAATACAAGCATCATTAATTAACTACAACAATGATAGACCTTCATATTGTAAGCAGGGAGGTCTGAGGCCCAAATCTAGGTCCACTTCCATGTAAACTTTATGACATAACTCCCTTTCATGAGTCAGCCTACTGGATACTGATCCAAACTTGATTCACAAACTCCAATCTTCTTCCCTAATCAACGCTGTCTGTGAGGCCTGAGACACCAGTCACCGCCAAATCCAAATCTACCTTACATAACAAACTGTTCCCCGTTCACAGACTGTCTCTTGGCACCAACATCCCTGTTGTTGTCTACGTCTAGCTTCCCAAGAGTTCACACCTTGAACTCTGTCCACTCACACGCACATACGTTGCGCACTGTTTCTTCAGCGATAACAGAACAAAATGTATTTTCTCTCTTGAATATATTGCTAAGAAACTGCTGTCCACCTGTGGTGTGCTGCATATGTTTCTTAAGGTGTCAATTCACAAATCACACAAACGCTCACCACAACATCAAAATATTCCATTACAGGTTAATGTCCTGCATTACTACAGAATTATAATCAGAATAATGTACTTGCATCTTTGTATGTAAATAATACACAAAGTAACTAGTCACTAAAGCCTATATTTGTAGAGTAAAAGAGTACATTATTTCTCTCTGAAATGTAGGGAAGTAGAAGAGAAGAGATAATGGTACTACTCAAGTACAAGGACCTCAAATTTGTACTTAATGTTGTCAATTACAATCCACCACTGGTATAAAACCATGCAGAATATTTTTTTGTCTGAAGTTTGAAATATCAAACTATAAAGTTTCTGCTTCTACACCAAAGAAAATGTTGTGAGCAGCCTGCTCCTCATCTCTGCTTGAGGCTACATTAGCCACCATTAGCAGAACACACCAGAATCTCTGACCTAACTGTCTGCGGTTGAGTTGAATTGTGGGTAGTGTAGGTGAAAGGTTACGACAAGGAAGAAAAATAACATAATCTCTGGTTCTGCCATATTGATTTGAAACTTAAAAAAGCTGTTTATCATGAGTCAAATAATGTTAAGGGATTGCAAATGGAGTACTCTTCTTCTATTAACTAATTTTATTTAGTATCAAACTAATACATTGATAACATAGAAAATGTTAATCGTTCCTTGACAGCAAAGCTGATTTAGCATTTTTAATTACCAATCAAATCTACTTTAGGGGAAAACATTATTTCAAGAAAATAGTACAAAAAAGCAGAAAAAAATAGATGTAAATAAATCAAATCTTTTAATATCCTAATATTCCTCTATTCAACCAGATACAGAATTATGTGTCCATCTCTGCACAAAAATATGTTTTTTCAATTAAAAAACATATCATGTACACCTGTCTCAGTCTCTTAGTCCATTGTTGTACTGTAGGGGGTTGATTTTGCATCCAACAAATCAATATAATTTTCCTTGCAATTAACAGTAATACCCTTAGGATATACTAATCATACCAATAGAGTATACCTTGCGGTATGTGTCCCAGCATATGGTAAGGTACACCCTTTCAGGGTGTATATCTCAAATCCTGGCCACATAAAAAAAAACACTGAACTATCTGCATGACTAGATACAACTAGTGTCCAAATCTTTTTTAATTTTATTTGTGATTCAGGTGAACTGACCCTGTAAGTAGACCACAGGTTGTTTGAATGTAAATCTCTTAAGGACTAGTTGCAACTTGTGTCAAGAAAGATGACCACCAACATTCTTCTGCTTGACCCAGGTGGATCACTTGCTGTAATGGTATGTGCCTAATGGACAATAATTCCTCAAGGCAGTGGGGACAAAATCTTACAAAATAAAATGTTGTTTTTGCATAACTTCTCCCAACAATAGTGAGGTACCCATCCACATTGTACACTGATCTTCTCTCATTTAATGTTCAGTCTTACCTCTGAGATGAAAGTAGCTCAGGTGGTTTGCCACGACCTGCTGGGCGGTCTCCTGTGCACAGAGTTGGACTCCACTCGGGAAAAGGATGTTACGTTTCCGTCGAGAGATAACTGCATGGCCTTCATCAGTTTCCTTGACAATAGAAACATTAATGACCCGTGGCAACGCCTCAGGCTCCTGATTATAGGGCAGACTCAGGTAACCCATAGAGGAACCTTCCAGTGCTGCATCTGGGGTACAACAAAAATACATAAAAAACACACACATTCAAGACTTAATGTTTGACTCTCCTTTAGTTTAGGTGTGAGCAAGAACTTTAAAACTTAACGACAAAACGTACCTGTCCTTATGTCCAAAAATATGACCACAAAACTAAAAACAACAGAGTAGAAAACACATCTCCAAGATATGATGCTCATGATAAATCTGTGACTGTGTTTAAATCCTTGGATTTGGAAAAGGATTAAGTAGATGTGTACTTCTTCTCTTCAGCTTCTTACAAGTTTGCATAGTTAAGAAGTCTCCAGACGCAGAAAAATAACAGAAGCACGTACAGAAATCATTTGAGGACCCTATGACACGCTGGTTTCCTGCTTCCCTCTGCAGCTGAAGAGAGGTGTGTCCCACGGTGCTGAGAAGACAGCTCCTGGATCAGGTAGAAAAAGGCAGATGGCTCTTTGAGAGAGGTGGATTTTTTTAATGCTCTGTAATCCTGTTTACTGTAAGCCTTAGAAGAGCTCGCCAAGAAGTTACTGGAGCAACACTGGAAAAGAGGGTGGGGGGTGGGGGGTGCATAGTGTGGAAGAAACATGGACAGAGTAGGAGGTAACAAAGACCACAGAGTCAACATCAAGCAGAGGGATACATCAAAACATACAGATATTATGATAGTTTACTGATTCTTGTAGGGAGATTAGTTAGGATTTAATGTTTTCTGCAACAACCCAGCAAACGGCCAGTAGAAGAGACCTAATCTTTTTACCCCAGTTGAAGGACATTCCCCTTAACTGTTAAACACCCTGCTGCCCAATTAGGCAAATGGCATTAAACACACCGAGCCATTGGAGATCATAATGGCGGCCACGTGTCTGATCTCGCTGGTGGAAAAAAAACATCAATCAAAAGAATACCAGATTATATTACAGAAGAAAGTCCTGATCTGACAAAAAAATGTCAGCTAGTCAGAAAAAATGCTAAAATTGAAAAATATTTTTTAGCCCCCACCTCCCCAAACACACACACAGACCCCCACCTGACCATAAAGATACCGTGATTGTGTGTAAAGTTGGTCTAGCTGATGTTGACCTAAGAAGAGGCAACTGAAATCCTCTCAGTATGTATATTTTGACAACAGTTAGAGTTGTGGGCTTAGTCTGGAGTCGACCTTTAACCCCAAACGCTTCCTCGTCTTCTTATCCTTAAATAGGCCCATTACGTAAGGGGAAAAAAAACCCAGAGAGGAGAGAGTAAGCCGGCAATGGCGGTAACGAGTTAACAATGTGAATGCTAACATACTGGTGTTAAGCAATATAAGCATGTTTACCATGTTCACCGTCTTTATTAAGTGTGATAGCATGATCACATTTGATAATTAGCACTTGTAAATACACAGTTCAATTCCAGCCGTAAATTGTCATTAGTTTTGCAGGTAAACTGACCAAAAGTTGTGGACAGGTGGAAATTTTGAACCATATGCTATGTGAGAACTTAAATGAGCACCAAAATCATTAAGATACAGCCTGTGGGAACCATGAATGTCAGTACAAGCAGTTGTTGAGATAATTCCCTCAAAGTCACAAATATCAACCTCATGGAGGCACTAAAGTAACAGGCAAGGAATCACCAAAGTCACTCAGGTACACCATCTGAGAACCATGAACGTCCGAACAAATCTTTATGCCAATCCATCCAAAAGTGGTAGTAGAAAACATTACAATGTGTTTGACACTTCGACATGTTTTATAAGTCTCTGTGTTTGGGTAAGAATCCATCAATAAAATACTTCTTCTAAAGTATGTTTGTCTCTGTGATGGCCCCTCTTAGTGGTGCAGGCATCAAACCAAGGACCCAGCCATAGCCGTTGGCTGAAATTTGTTTAATTCTGTCAGCTTGATCCTAAATCCAGAGTTCATGGACGACTAGTAGAGGAGCCAAGTAGGCCTAGAGGGCATCAGCTGAACTCATACTGTATGTGTGCATTCCTGGATGAGATATTTCAGTGATGCTGCTTCTATTACTGCAATTTCAAACGGAGTACACGACACTGCACAAACAGGTGACATCAATCAACAGGGCGGCTGTGGTGCAAGGTAGTTCTCCAATCAGAGGGTCGGTGGTTCGATACCCGGCTTTGGCAGTCGATGTGTCCTTGGGCAAGACACTTAACCCCAAGTTGCTCCCGAAGGCTTGCCATCGGTGTGGACTGGATGTTGCATGAATGTTAGTTAGAGTCTGATGGTGGCACCTTGCATGGTAGCCTGTCATCAGTGTGTGAATGGGTGAATGATATGTAATATACTACTGATTGTAAGTCGCTTTGGATAAAAGCATCTGCTAAATGACTGTAATGTAATGTAATGTAATCATGCAATCCAAAAACATTTGTTAATATACAGGAAATTGCAACTTTATTAGGCACACCCGGCTCAAACTAGTGCTTTCTAGGATTCATTGCAGGACTGTTTTACTATAATTACCTTCAGCTAAGGGTACCTAATAAATTGGCAAATGAGTGTAAATGTTGAATAAGCCAAACGGCTGCAGCCCCCTGCAATGCAGAACGGGAGGGAGATTACTCAAGAGTCTGGCTGAGAGGGGATCTGACAGGCTGAGACAGTAATTACACCTAAGCCGACCATGTAACCCTCTGAACAGATTCAATTGGTATTGTAATGGACAGGTATTTAAAAATGAAGCCTTTTGGCCCAAGAAGTTGGCCCGTCTTGTCAAAGAGAGAATTATTATCAGTAATAGGAAAAAAGGGTTTGCAGATCAGAGGCCAAAGAAAACTTGTAATACATAAAAATGAAGAAATTAGCTGATTTACAACACAGACATTAACTTTCTGTTATGTGGTTACAGATGAAAAAAATAAATAAAACAAACAACACGTGTTATTTGGTCTACAAGTTTTAATAAAAAAATCGAAACCAAATCACTTTTGGAATCAGCTGCTGTACATTCATCCAACACAATGCCGAGAAAACATTAAGGGTTAAAAGAGATAAACATTTGAACAAAAAAGGGGGGAAAAAACTACAGAACTATCAAGACTCTCTGATGAGAAGAATTTAGGTAGTGACAGACCGCAATGTCTCTTAGGTCTCAATTTAGTAGCTAGTTTGATAGCATACCGTTACACATGCTAATGTATGTGCACCCCTGAACTTTATGAAAGTTGTATTTCAATAAAATAACTCAAATTTCTTACACGACTATCAGAACTATCATATAGAATATTCTTTATGCTAATCAACAGTAAACAGTAGCCTCTATTGATAGTCATACATCCCAATTTGGTCTAATTCTGCCAATTCATGCAGGCAAAGCTGATCTATTAGGAACCATCGCTGTGTCCCAATTGAGTTGATGATACGAGTTCAAGGTGGATCGCAATACAGAGAGTGTCACGGATAAATGCTGGCATACAACAGCTCAATTTGTTGCAAACAGAGGTGAGTGAATGATGATAATTTGTTGTTATCTGTAGAGACTCCTATCTAGCGCAGGGAGGCTCACAGGATAACTGAGGGAGGCACTGAGTGACTGAAAGTTTTTCTTTTTTTAATCAGGTTTCCAAAAAATTAAATTCAGATGGGACTTATGGAAAATGTATGCTATACCATGAATGTGTTCATCCAGTGAAGTTGCAACGACGCAAAGAATTCAGAACACCAACAGGTTTGATGAGAAAACCCCTGACAGACTAAATATGAAGTCACACATGAGTTAAAATGCCCCAAAACATCAGCAAAGAAACTAAAACTTGCTGTACAAACTAGACTTTACTGTTGTTACACCTATACACTCTTCCCTATGTTTCTACATACAAAATAAATACAAATAATTGCTTTTATAAAAAAATCTTACAGCATAAAAACAATGAGTAAAAAGCCATGGGGTGTGGAAAAATTTTCATGTCTAGATGTGATCTACCGTGAAACAGCCATTTGTGTATCTTTAAATCAACTGATTCCTTCATGTTCACTCACAGGATCCAAAGATAGTTTGATGTTTAAATGTTTTGTTTGAGTTAATGTTGAATACAATAGTAGCATCTAATGTAAAGGAAATCCTTTTAGTTCACGCTGAATGTCCGCCGCTCAGTATGAGCAGTGATTTATAACGCCTCCAGGAATGGGATGGACTGAACAGCAGAGCTGCTTCATCTGTTAGTACCAAGGTTTTGATCTCGGTGAAGGTTAAGTACAAGATCTCGGATTTCGTCTCGTTTCCTCCGCACCTGCTGCCGTGGAAACCATTGTTGTAGATGTAGAGGGAGATCAAAGTGCACCACAGGGTCCTGAGAGCAGAAGCAGAATACATTCCCCATTACTATGTACATGCCTTAAAACATTGTAATGTCCCACTGAGCTTTAATCAAAACATGAAGATTTAAAGCTGTTGCTGACCCGTTATTACAATCAAACATGTCACACTACATTAACCCTAGAAAAACAGATGCTGCCAAGTTCTGTACCTTCAAAAAACTCTCGACGTATTGCAGCAGGTAGAGGCCGCAGTCGCTGCTGTTGTCTTGAAGGGGAACTTTGCAGTGTGAGCTTTGCATCTGATCAGGATTAAAGTCCCTCGATGAACCACGGCGGACTTCCCATTCTGACTGCAAGTAGCTGAGGGACAAACACGCATTATCTTCCATCCATTTATAATCACACTCATGCTGCTACAGACAGACATATTGAAAGTCTCATACTTACTCCCGCAAGAGTTTGAAGACTCGCTCATGAAGAGAAAGTTTAAGGGAATCCATGATAAGAATACACGGCCTACAGAAAAGAGAGGCACATCTGTCATTTGATGGTTACGGGGCACCATTAAGTATCTGTTGTAGTATGAGTGTATGAAAACCTCCAAGACACAATTCATTCATAAACAAAGTGCTTTATATTTAAAGACAAAATATAAAAATTCTGTATAGGCATTAACATAAGAACATAGGCAACATAAACAACATACATGTATAAAAACAAGCATACATCCAACCACACAGCAAAGAAAACAAATAGTATATTATGTACGAGTCCGTGAATAACAGCAGTGTTGACACATATTGTGCTCAGTAGATACATCGAAGCCAGCAGTAAACCAAATTATTCAATATAGTCTGCATAAAACATTGCAGCTTTAACACTTCTATTACACAAACAATAGCTAAGGAAAATACTCTTATGAAATACTGAACCAGTTCTCACTGTCATGTATCACACAGCAGAATGATGTTACTCTGTGTAACCACACACTCACCTCTTGCTAACAGCTTTCTTCTTGCAGGTCTGCTCTGTACAGTTCTACAAACAAAGACAATATTAGACTAAGTAAACTAGGAGGAGCAAATAAAGACAAAATGGATGTACATTTGTCTTTGAAATCAATGAAAATAAAATGTTATCCCTAGTGAGCGCAGGACAGAAATATTTCTTACCACTGGACGAGGCAATGGGTCTTTAGTGGAATCTTCTTGAGGCTTTTCTAAAACACATGAAACGCACCATGAACTTATGCTTAGGAATCACATCATAAATAAAGAAAGTTCCTGAAATGTACAACTAAAAACAGGGGAAATTGCAAGGACAAGCCTTTGCTTACTGCATGCATCATTTAATCTGGTTCAGTATCATTTGGTCAAACATACCTGTATCTGTGTCCAAGCTGTCACTGTGGTTTAATGTAGGAGGTGTCTCTGTGTTATCATTCGGGCTTTCAGACCCCTGAGCCACCTCTTGTTCCAGCAACTCTCCGTTCGGACCACTCCGGGTCTCAGACTGTGGCTCGTCCATTCCGGGAAAGCAGATGACGACTAAATACCAATGAGCCCTAAACAGACAACAGAGCAGAGCGATGAAGAATGTGATGAATCAAAAGGGACCTTTGTACAATACACCTCTTCATGATGTATTTTAACTCACTCCTGATTGACAGGGACAAACAGGAAGTCCTTTTTGAAGATGTCCACGTGGCGTGTCCATGTCTTCACCCGTTGGTGTCGCCTTTGCCTCTGACAGCTGGGGGGGGGGGGGGCACACAAAATAAACACAGGGACGCATGTTTTAACAGTAATTCACTTACATGCAAACCACTATGTGGAAGCAATTTATTCTCCATTTAACTTCCAAAATATTAAGTTGAAGGCTTCACTAAGCTGATAACTTATGAAATCATAGAGCATCTTACTTTAAATATTGTAATGCTTAGGTTGATTGTACTTGTTTATTCTTTTTACAGTATATCTACAAAATCACATAAGTATGTTGTAAAAGTTCAAGAAATGGAAACAATACAAATATGTAAATTAATACGCAAAACAATTATTAATACCATTTAAGGTTGTGGTGGAGATTCCATTGGGCTAATTTAATTTGGTAACAAAGAAAATACAAAAAGAAGAAAGAAATGGTCATTGTCAGACGCAAAGAGTGCGAGGCTATAACTATTTCCTAGAAGCAGCACATACCAGTGCAGACCTATTACATACGAAAAGTCTCGACAGAAAAGATGTATTCATTTTTTTGGCAGTACTACTCACGAGTCATTGGTGACGCCTTCACTGGCGTTGTCCCTCCGTGTCAGCTGCTTGTAAAAGAAGCTGCTGAAGATGTGCGAGCGCTCGGCCACAGCAGCAGACGCATTCTGGAGGACGTATCTGGTTGAAAAAAAAACATCAACATGATCGGTTCAAAAGTGGATCTCTTCCCAACAAACTTGTGAGGCACAAATGACTTTAATGACTTACTTGAGGTAAAAGTCAATGATAACATCATTTAGAAAGTGCCCGCTGTCAAGGCACCGCAGGTCCTCCAATGTGACGGTTATTCCACCTTTTAATGGAGGAGGGGGAAACTGGATCAACCTAAGCAGAGGTGGACGAAAAAAGAATGAGCCCGTTTACAGTGGCAGCAGATGACTGGTGTAGCAATAGCTGTCCATGCACAGAGCAACCACACACGTGAATCCAATATTTTTGGTAGGTAAAAAGTAATAATCACAATATATTTGTTAGGGATGCATTGATCTGGTTTGTCAGATTGGTATTATTGGTATTATTATTATGAAGTAGATCTGGTATTAGCTCCAACATTAAGTACAGATGCTTCATTAAGGCCATTAAAAAAAAAAAGTGAGTCCCAGTTTCAGTATTTCCTGGTCTCCTACTTACCTTACATAAAAATGATTTAAACAAGTTCCATAGATTTAAGTTAAAATTTTGGGCTAGTTACAGATCTGTATTCTGTATCGGTTAATACAGTGAGTTGAGGTGTCAGGATCCTGAGAGAAAACCCTGGATCAGTGCATCCCTGGAGTGTATTTTTATTCCTAAGAGTGAACTGCAGTGGCTGCAAGACGCCACGTGCCCAACCCCTGCTGGGTCAGGCTGTATATATGATAATGTAGGTTACTTGCCTGCGAGCCAGTCCCTGATGTTTAAATTTAGTCAAGCTGGGGTCTGGTTTATACAGGGACACGGAGTAGGATCCTTTGGTTCTGTGATGGCACAGTGTGTATACAGGAGCGGGCTCCAGCTTTTTTTCCTGTGGGAAGAAATTCATATCATAGGAGCAACATTTAATCTGTAATAATTTAACACTAACAATGTGAAAAATTGGTTCCCCACCAGGGGGTCAGAACCCCCACAAGGGGACAGTAAATAAGTCAGAGGGGTTTCAATATGATTAACAGGAGATGACCAACAATTATAATACATTTTTCAGACTTTCAGCAAATCTTTTGTTCTTAAAATTTAAATATTTTCGGATTCTAGAAATGATCAAATATAGCAAAATTACTCTGATTTAACTCGTCACGACCAGTAAACATATGCATGAGGTAAATACTGCTTTGTTTTAAAAGGGTCATGAGCCAAAAATCTTGGGAACAACTTACATCAGACGGATGTTGCAGCTCCTGCTCTTTCTGATCCTCCTCTGTTTTGAGTTGTGTCTCTGTGTCTTGTTCTGTCTCTGTCTCCAGCTCGGTCTCCTTCTCTGACTCAACATCCAGCTGGATGCGAGGTGTGCTGTTTCTGTCAGTATCAGAATGTGGACCCTCCTGGTCTGAGTCAAGATCAGAGTCAGTGAACTCCAGGCCGAGCAGAGACAGCAGATGAGAGTCCAGTCCAGTTCTTCTGATCAGCTCGATGCTATCATCCAGAGAAAGAACGGGAGAGTGGAAGTCCTCCAAACAAACAACTTTATCAGCACTGTGGATGTATTTTTCATGTGTCGGACTGTTGAGACAGTCAATGTCGAGCAGGGAGCGCAATAAAGCCCCCTCCATTCCCTCCACAGGATGTCTCAGCGTCAGCAGAATGAAGGGGCTCACCTTGTCTGTTAAAATAAAATAAAAAACATAACACTGTTATCATGCACCATGCAGATCTAAGTAGGGAATAATGTGACACATCAAACTATACTTTTAATTATATTTGAAAGGACAAAAATCTGTGTGAAATTTGTAAATTTAAGCCACAAAAATGGAAACACTTGACAAAGCTGCCAACAGTTTAGTAGGAATCTACTCTGAATAAAGATAATTCTTCCTGTGCGATGAGAATATGATGTTTTCCATCATAGTCACCCTTCAATAATATACTGCTTTTCACAAAAAATACAGAGTAATTGCAACCTAAATGTTATAAGTCTCCAATAAACATTAAGAAATGTGAGTTTGAAGTGTACTCTGAGCCTTCCGGGTGTCTCACCAGAGCTTGTGTTTCCATCTTGATTGGCACACAGCTTCATGAGTTCTCGCTGTATAGCAAGTGCAGCACTTTCTGACACACAGAACAGAAGGACAGCAACAGGGGAAGGCTCGTCGTCATCCTTAAAGCGAAGCTCCCGCTCCTCCAGTTCCTGCTGTTCCCACACACTGTACCTCCAAAGGTCTTTACGCTCCAAGGTTAATATCACCTCCACCTGTTCATCAATGTCTGAAAAAAAGAGATGGTGAGATTAGTTTAGCAGCTCCAATTGTTAGTATCAAATAATGAACGCTGTTACGTCTTTGTCTTTACCACACTAAAAAGAATTCCTCACACACAAAAAACAAGGATGCACCTCACATTTTTCCCCTCTTATAGCAGTAAATCAATTTCAAAACCAAAAGAAAATAATTCCCATCTTCCATCCAGATTTAAGCTTCTCTCTGTAGATGTTCCAATCATGCCACTGCAGATGTCTAAATACAGCTTTAGAGCCTTCTCTAATCAGTTATTGTGAATCCTACAAACATTTTTAATCATAAAAAATATTGTTTCTATGATCAAATCGCTACATTGTTCCAAGTTCTTGTGAAACTTCCTGAAGGCTTGGCTCAAGGTTAAAGTAATCACTCGTTATTTATTCAAAAGGTTATCTAATCCCGAATTATTTTCCAGAAAATATATATATGCAAAAAGAAATTACCCAAAATATATTAAAAAAAAACTATCATGTAACCTTTTGTGTTTAACATACATATGTCTTACACAACCCAAAGGGAAAGATCAACTCTCTGAAAAAAGAATTTACCGCCCTAGTTCCCTGAAGGGGAGATTTCACAGGCTCAGAAGGTGAAAGTGCACTAGAACCTTGAGGGTCTAATCCAGACACGAAAACACGAACACAAACACGAACACGAACACGAACACGAACACACAAACACACTAGCATCTGAAATAGACCACTAAGCTGTGAGTGGATGGTGTGCAGACAGCATGACCAAAGCAAGGAGTTTATACAACCCAGACCAAAGGGCTCAGGCAGCCAGCCACAGCTCCTCTACAAACACTGTGATTTTACTTTAGTCTACTTGATACCAACTTTTAAAATAACTGTTCACAACATTACCTGTCAGTGGGATGATGATGTGTTGGCCTGCTATCTGTGAAAGGAGAGTAAAAAAGGTGTTACACCTTCTGTCCTGAAATGTGATAAGAATACTGAATGTGATCAGCAAAATGCTGAGTTTATGTAATTTATACAGTTTACCATGACGTCTCCATTCGCTTTCCCTTGGTGACCTCCACAATGCAGCATGTAGAAGGAGTAGTCTATACTGGGGATGGAAGAAACTGCCACAGAACTCGGAAGGTCAACAACAACACGCAACACCTGCAACAGACAATAACACACAGTTTGGAGAACATGGTGTGAACAGTAATACACAATAACAGCTCAATAAACCCCATTATTACAAAGAGATCGTGCCATAAAGGTCGAGAAATATAGTTGAAACCAACTTTTTCTTTTTTCAATTTAATAGTTTTCCAATTCCAATATTTTTAAGCTACTCAGTGTAGGTTTTAAGACTTCCTTTGGCGCTACCTAGTGGTAGGAACAAGAATAACACTGTAGCTCACATCCAAGCATACTGCTATTTTTTGGTATCTTGTTACAAAAACATCCCTCTCAATAACATCTTGTTAGCATGAGAGGGAAGGGGGTTAAAAATGATGTACAAAACGTTGAATAAACTTAAAAAGAAAAGATAAGTTTGTTAGAGCAGGAAAGTTAGCAACATTGTGAAATGAGGCTTGGGTGAGGCTTCTGTTAGCTCAAGCTTCTGTGATCTTTTATAAAAATAGGTTTCTGTTGAATTAAAGAGGTTTGAGGATCAAACATAATACCAACCTGCACGTCCCCTATATCAGAAGCTTCTAGCTGTTTGGCCACAGCTTCCTGCGGCGATTGTCCTTGTATTACTGCGTCTTCAACAGTGACCAGTGTATTGGATGCTGGGTCGCCACTCTCCTCATCATCACTTGACAGCACAACTGTAAAAGAAAAGAAAACAATTCAGATTATGACCATTTTTCCAAGAGGCCGTTTCAGAAACAACTGGCAGAAGCTCAGTGCTTAGCTTTAAAATCAGATGATTTATTTATGAACTGATAAAAGGCTCAAACACACAACCTTCAAAACGCTATTAAGCTGCTTGAGCAACCGTTAACCGAGTTCCTTCATGGATAATTTCAAACAAAGGTTTCAGCAGTAGAATGCAGTTACCAAGTTTGTTGTTGTTGTACTCACTGGGTTCAGAGGGGCTGTTTATAGACGTGTTGTCCTGGCTAGACGATCGACTTGTTCTGGGGGAAATAACAGAGTCTACAGCCTCCATATTAGGACAGGTGGTTGGGACCAGAACTTCTGTTGGATCGTCTGCTCCCACCGTGAACTGAACAATGGTACGGTCCAGGCTCTCCAAACCTCCGTCTTCTCCACTTTCTTCCAGACAAACACGTGTAGGGGCCCGTCCACCATCTCTTCTGTCTTCTCCGGTGAGGCGGAGCACGCTCTCACGGTGGCGTTTGGGGCTGCCCATCCCATTGTACTGGGCCCCCGCATCCTTTCTTCTCCTCTTCTGTTGAGACAGCACAGAATGCAGCACCTCAATTAGCTCATCAAACAACTCATGCTGGTCTTGAAAGATAAATGATTGGTATCAAGAAGGGAGAGTGTTCTCAGATCTCACACAGGCTGATGGATTAAAACGTATTAATTCAATGAAGTTTGAATAAATAAACAGCAACATTCACTTCTCAGCATTGAATGCCCATGTACGATTTGTTCAAAAGTGGCATGTAAAGCTTTTTGCTGGACATTTATAATTTCATCCACTTGTTGAAAACTTCCGTGGCTGTTACATTTATGCGATGGTATTAATTTCAGAGTTGCGCCGTGTCATGGAAATGTTACTTAGTACTGAAATTGACTCAAGGGCTTCTTCAAGACATGATGATGGTATGAAAAAATGAAATCACTTTTACATAATGAGGTACACGTCTGGTGTTCTATTTTAAGGCTTTTTTGTGGTAATATTTGGTTGGAGCTTAGTCCTTGGTTGGACCGTGACTTCTGCGGCTTTCACTGTGACTCTGCACGGTACTCACCAGACTGTGTTGTACTTGTTTTTCTGGATCAGCCAACCTGTCCTTGAATCTAGCTGGGGAGAACTCCTCACAACATTCTGTATCCAGGGCAGGCTCCCAGCTCACTGACAACCCACAATCTGTATGAGAACATGACTGATCAACTGATTAACCTATCAGGCTAAAATAAACACAGGCAGTACTGACAACCTGACTGCAGCTACTGCTATAACTATAATGAGAAAATAGAAAAGAGACATGCTTGTAAGGGAAAAGCTGTTAATCCTGTAGCATTATATTTTACAGAACATTTACTCTGGATTTCCTATTGGATGTCCAAATATTTTATAGGACATTTGAGACAAAGTCAGAGAAAAGCAGGAAAATGCAAGCATGATGCTTTCCGAGTCCTAAGAGAACAGATACAGTCAAAGCTTCAACATAAGAATAACCCAGTTAAATACAATGGTCATGAAGAGAAGCAGCACATCAGCAGCTGTGTGTCTGAATGCCTTTATGTTTACACACCTACAACTTCAGCGAATTTGAAGTTGTCTCCGTTGTCCTTTCCTAAGATCACCTCTTCAATATCTTTGTTTTCTTCTATGTCCACTTCATCATCAACATTCCATGATCTTCTCCTGAGACTTGACCTGAATAAAGAATCAAAAATTAACAGAACGATAGAATAAACATCATGTTCTGATTATGCTGTTCTCGTTGTTAAGCGAAAGCCGCACAAAGTAGTGCAAAACTTAGTCCCAGGAATGATTAAAAAGTGTACCTAATCACAAAAAGTTGGGATAAATTGTGGAGGCTTTCTGTTTGGTATTATTTCAAATTACATCACCACATTTGTTCCTGGAAAATGCAGAGCCAAAGATGCATCTGGCAAAGCCAAAGTCCATTAAAAGGTGATGGTGAGCAGTTGCAGTCTGGCATACTACTGAACCAATTTCAGAAATTTTGTAGACACAAAATCATGGGAAAATAGGATCCAGGTTGAAAAAAACACCGAAGTAACCCTTTAAGGTGACGATAAATCTTCAGTAAGTCATTGAAACAGCCCGGCACATTACTATTATTTTTTTTTTTTTACATTTCACTTCTTGTACAGATGAAAACATACAAGAGATAATGTGTTAATTTGTGAGCTTTAGAGGTGCTCGCAGGTGGAATCGCTTACCTTTGGACAGAGCCAAGCTTACTGTTTCCCCTGTTTCCAATCTTTATGCTAAGCTAAGCTAATCAGTTACTTGCTCTAGCTTAATATTTTATTAAGGATACGGAAGGACACCTCCAAGTCTCAGCAACAAATATTAAGAGTATTTCCTAAAATACCAAATGATTGCCTTAATAATGACTTCCTACCTATGAGTGGGTGAGGAGGGGATCTTCTGGTTGCATTGAGGGGTTACACTCATGTTCTCATCATTCCTGGCATCCCTCTGTCTGGACCTCATGTCTCTGCAGATCAGGGGTTCCTCTCTGGATCGACCACTCTCCCTCCGTGTACTTGACATTCGGTTTCCAAAAGCACGACCCGGTTTCATCCTTTCCATATACGCTTTGCCCTGTTCTGTCTCTAGGACATCGGTCAGGATCAGACGAGGCTTTCTCCTACAGGATGAAACACAGAAGCTGTTATTCGCAACCTTCATAGAGCAGCGTATTTTCTGCGACGATGTGCTCCATCTCAAGGTATTTTAACTCGCAGCGCATTCCTATCAAGAGGGAGGGGTGTAGATGTAGCCATGTGTGCAGTCATGATAAGCTCGTCCTTGAGTTGTGGTGCTCATAAGCAATGTTTTCTTTAATCAGGTTATAGAAAAGTCATCATCTCAGATGAAAAGGCCATAATGGCTTTAAGACACCATTTTTATGGGGGGGGGGAAGCATGTAGGACAGCATGTAATTGTACAATGTTTGCAACTTCACACCTAGAGCTCTCTGTTTCTGTCATGCATGGAGTTGCATCACTTTTAACATACAGCGATACAGTCCTCTGTAAAATGTTGTATAACGCTGTGGAGGCTGTACAGTTACAGCTGTACATTTTTCAGTAACTGTAGAAATACATTAACCAGTTTCAAAAATGGAGAAGTGTTTTTCAATAAAAGATGGGCTACCACTCACCAAATAAAAATAATACCAATCCAAATCATATTACACACCTGTACATTTAACATAAAGTACATGTTCATATTAAAAGTAAAAAACCTTTATGCAAAAGACAATTTTATATATATATGTGAAACATTTCAATAAGACATTTCAATAACACTATATTATAAGAGTTTTCAGGGTGAGAGCCCCATCTTGTGAAAGTTTAAAAAACTGCAATGAACTAGCCAGGCAAGGCAAGTTTATTTTTTTTGGTTTACATAGGAGAGAAAGTCCTAAAGAAGAGACATGAAGTGCTTCGGTAGCTGAATGGTTAAAGCGCACATTATTGCAATGCAGCTGGATTGAGTCCAGCCGTGGACCTTTGTTGCCTGTCATACCCCTCCCCTCTCTCTCTCCCAGGTTAAAAAACATTTATTTTTTTAAATTAGAACACTATATAAAAAATAAGCTTAATACAAAAAGACAAATCAAACATTGTATTTAAAAAATTAAAAACGCAAGATATGAATAAATAGCCCAAGGTTAACCTACAGAAATGTCGTGGAAAAAAGCAAAGTTTTAAGCCCTGATTTAAAGCAGTATGTGGGATTTAGTGGCAACTAGCAGTGAGGTTGCAGATTGCAACCTACTGAATACCAGGCAGATATGCTTGGTGTTGATATGCTTGGTGTTGATTTGAATGGCGACGATTTGAGATGTGGCAGTGCAGCTTAGTGGCATCCATTAAAACTATACGCAGCTCCTTATCAGTCTGGTCAGTCCAGGAGAGAGAGAGCTGTTTTCTTGATCGTCTTTGTAATCACCGAGGTCGGTGTTACAGATTGTGCCTGTTTGGGCGCTGCATGTCAACGTGTTGACATTCGGCTGGAACTCTTCATAATCACTCCCATGTCCAAAATACGGAGTAGTCATCTCCACTTCTGTGTCATGGTCTCATTAACGGCTCAAATCTGGACCGCATGATGCAGCTGGTAGAGCTGTCGACCAGTAAACTAAAAGGTTCCTGGCCCCCAGACAGAGTGACACTGACCGCTCTTTATGAACAAATTGGCACCTTGCATGCAGGGCTTGGGACTGCAACCAATATGATCGCATAAGCGATCGTTTTTTGTGAATGTGTGAGTTAAACTTTCACGTAGGTTTATTCATAATCATAATGGAGCAGGAACATCAGCCATCATCTTTTCCATCCTTGCCTCCACAATCATCACAAATGCGTTTCAACAATCATCATGTCCTTGTTGAAACGAATGTGTGCATGAGGAGCAGAATATATATTTAATAAATTATGACAGTGTGTGCACTATATCGATTCTGATGAGCAGAGAGGTATAATGTAGTCCAGGATACGATTCTGTCTGCAGTCCACTGAGTTACTGTTTGGTTGGCATTAAGGTTATGAGTAGAAGATGGCCTTTCAAAGTAGATTATCTCAAACCAGAGTTGTCATAATAAACCTCCCAGTGATTTAGTTGCTGTAAGAAATCTGTTTAATCGTGTTGCAGTTCTAGACAACCATATCAGCTAAGTCGAGAAGAGCTTCTGCACTGTAGTAAAACAGGTACAGTGAACAGTGAACTTGGAAAAGTAACAAATTTGTTTTGTATAGAAAATACAATTAGTCAGTTTTAACTTATAGGCAGAACAATTACTAGTTTTTTTAGTCTGCAATCAACAGCCTGAAAAAGCACATTTGTCAAAATCAACCTGTCGCCGTCTGCTTACCTGACCATTTCCAACGTTGCATGGTTGTGATCAAACAGCATGGATCCATTTATATGCTGTGAACTACAATGTCTGCGTTTGCAATCTGCAAATGCAGTCCAGGGAACCTGTTAAACGGAAGGAAATTGTGGGAAACTCAGGAACAATCCAGAATAAGCAAACTATCACCATGACATTTGTTCATGTGGTCACAGAGAACAAAGGTAACGCTGTACCTGTCTTTCTAACTTTCCACACTGTGATGAAACACATGGCATGGAGATTTTGAACGGGTTTTCCATCTAAAATTCACAGGGTGGTTAGTTACCATGCATTGACATCAACAGCCAAAAGCCTGTGGGCAAAATCTAGCAATTGCAAATGAGCGAAGCTTGTTACTAGGGCTGGAACCAAAGATTCGGTTATTCTGTTAGTCGTTTGTTGGGCAAAAAAAAGGATCCTTAAAAGTGAATGCCTTTCATTAAACAAAAAAAACTTTAATGAAAGTTTAAAGAAAAAGCTTAACAGCGCTAAGCCATCCATCTCAGCCGAGAACGGAGACATGCTTGGCTGAGCTCTTCCCGGGTCATGTCATGGAGACGATCAAAGCCGGAGCCCTCGAACAAGTTGCTTAAGTCGGAGCGTAACCCACGGGGGGCTCGGGGCTGTGTTACAAACAGGCTTGGACTTGGGCACTGCTGGAGACAGCTGCCTGAAAACGGCGCAATATAGAGGGAGAAGGCCCGCAAACCTGACTTTGAGGTACGTCTACACTCGCACACACAGAGGGATGAGAGGAGACGCTGAGCGCAGACTGAAGCATGTGTGCAGAGTCAAAACAAGGCCTATAAACAGCACTTGTTCTTTTTTTAAAATATCATGTGTGAATGTTGGAGAGCAAAATGTGCTGCTTTAATGACAGAAGTCTGTGCTGCATTTTTTACCGGGAGGTTGATTTATCTTTGTAGTGTTTTTTAGTCACAAATGCCAACATTCCCTAATACCTGCTTCTCATTTGTTAAGATTTGTTCATTATCTCGGTTTGGTGTGATAGTAAATGGATCCTTTTTGGTTTTAGTTTGTTGGTCACACATAACAAGCAATTTAACAAACTAAATTTTAACCGACGTTAAACTTTTTGACATTTTATAGGCTGCATGGTGTACCGAGAAACTGCACAATCCATAATGAAAAATGTTTTGGGTTTTTTGGCACTGGTAGCAGTTAAATTATGGTAACTGTAGCATAGTAGCAGCTTTGACTATGCTTAACAATTATCAGCATTCTTTTGCAGCCATGTGTTATGCCCTCACTGAGATACATATATTTTAACAACAGGGAAGTGATCACTGATCAACTAAAGTTAGCAATATAGCAATCACATGAGCGTGTCCGTGTGAGAGCAGAGCCATTACTCCATCCCAGATCACAACGAGCTTGTAATCAACACAAAATCAGCACAATATGATGGGAGCCATAAAGCAAGCATAAAGCAGCCATAAAGCAGGCATCACTGCAGTATCTCACCAAAAGCTTACAAGTTAACATGCATGTTGAGAAAACATGGGTCCCACATACCCGGTTATCCTTGTCAACATTAAATGGAATAGTTAAGGCTCTTCTTCGCTCCATACTGGTCCACAATTTGGTAAGACACAGCGACAACACTGGAAGAAAAACATACAAAAAATGATAAACATTGTCTCTGTCAAAATGGCAAGGTGGTCAGTAACGTCCAGAACTGTATCACATAAAATAAAATGGCATCCATTCCATAAGCAATGACCAATATATTGCTTTTCTAAGCAAAATGGTCATTTTAAAACTAGGTGGCTCAATCAAGTAATTTCAACCATGTCAAAGGTTCAGATTGTAAAACCCAATCCAACCTGGTGGCACAAATGACAAGCATTAAGGATAACTACTGTATATAGAAATCTTCTCTCAGATGGCCTTGTTTACTTATGAAGGTAATTAGTTTCATAACCATGTATGTGTGTATGTATATATATATATATCTCAACACCCTCACTGAAAAGTGGTACAATAGTGCAATGGTTCAGAGTATAAAGGGTGCGAGAATAAATATGTAATGATTAATGTAACAGGTTGTTTAATATACATGAGGTAGATGGAAAAGCATGCTTAGATACATATTACATTACATTACAGTCATTTAGCAGACGCTTTTATCCAAAGCGACTTACAATCAGTATGTATATTACATATCATTCACCCATTCACACACTGATGACAGGGCTACCATGCAAGGTGCCACCATCAGACTCTAACTAACATTCATGCAACAGTCCACACCAACTGAGGGTTAAGTGTCTTGCCCAAGGACACATCGACTGCCGAAGCCGGGTATCGAACCACCGACCCTCTGATTGGAGAACTACCTTGCTCTCCACTACGCCACAGCCGTATATATATATATTTGACAGTTTCAAATGAGTGTGTCACTGACTCCTATGTTTAGGTCTTGCCCATCTCTCCACAACAATTGGTCCTCAATTCACAACAATTGGTCCAAATAGGGCTTTACAATCTGTGAAATCCTCTGTCCTTTATCAGAGGTACTTCAGGTTCCCTTTGATCCAGTTGCATCAATAGCACTCTGGGGTTATACTGGATACAGGAGTCCTGCCAAAAATCAAAGCAGTCCTTTTGGCCTCCTTGACCTAATAGACATCTGACCTAATATTGACTGATTTTACTTTGTAGTAAATCATCATCCCCTCTATCCCATGAAACCCAAATGAGAGATTTTCTTCATTATAGTAAAAAAAGAAAAACATTTAAAAAATCACGGTGTGGGTCTTCATTTAATATTTTCTAAATATGGCAACCTCATTGTTTCTCAGATCATCATAATACAAAATAAATCTGTAGAACTAACAGTCATTATTTTTGCAATTCACTATATACTACAGGATATTGTTTATATATATATACAGTACCAGTCAAAAGATTGGACACACCTTCTCATTCAATTGTTTTTCTTTATTTTTCATTATTTTTTTTTCCTACATTGTAGATTAATATTGAAGATATCCAAACTATGAAGGAACACATATGGAATTATGTGGTAAACAAACGAATGCTCAACAAACCAGAATATGTTTTATATTTTAGATTCTTCAAAGTAGTTGAATGAGAAGGTGTGTCCAAACTTTGGCTGGTACTGTATATGTATGTATGTATGTATGTATGTATGTATGTATGTATGTATATATATATATATATATTATATATAGCTATAGCTATAGCTATACAACGTTACCCACTGTTTTGCCATATAGCGTTATATGATGTTTTATTATTTTGGCATTTATGCTTAATTTTGAGGAACTTTTAAGGAAAAATTACTCCTTAAAAAAAGTGCCGAGTGTGTATTTAAAATAAAACCTAAATCACGTTAACTTACAGTTAACTTTACATGTTTTGTTGCACATCGTTACCCTTTCAAAACAGGGCGCCCCTAATATGGTAATTTGTATGCACGGCCCGCAACGACCACCTATTTGACTTTTAAAATAATGTCGCCGACTGCAAACAGAAAGTGAAGCCTTGAATCAGACAGCGCTAGCATCAGTCAACTGGGTTAGCTTGTTAGTGCTACGCTACATTGTCTACAATGCTAGCTAAACGGAGCAGAGATCAAGCTTACCCGAGGCCGGGACTTCTCCTGGTATCAACTGAGAATATAAGGAGAATGTAGACAACTATTTCCAAACCACAGTGTGCACCAGCACCTTGCAAACACTGCAGAGACTCATTTTACTGGCCTCAACCCACTTCACAGGCGCTTGTTCTTTAAGCAACATCCGGTGAGCACCGGAAGTGCTTCACGTGAAACACCGAGGTGCACAAAGAGGTTATAGTTGGTTCCTGGGAGCTGATGGTTTACGATGGTTTAGTTAATACATTAAATTGAATATATCATTTAGATATTTATAATTATCTAAATGGTGATCGTTTCTGTATCGTTGTGCTGCGGAGGCAGTGGAGTGTAAATATGCTTGTCTAACGTATTCTCTTAAGCAGCGCTGCATGTCGTTTGGCAGGTGGATGTTTTTTCTAAAGGGGATGTGGAACATGTCAGCCTTTGACTGCTGTGGTCCGGGGGTAGTTGTGGTAGTGGTTATTGCGGCAGCGCTGCTGTCAAACTATGGACTGACAGACACCTGCCTTATATTTCCCCCTTTATGAGGTGGAAGAAGTTGCAGAGAAAGGGACGTTAAAAAAACGACTTCCTGTGAACGTTCGCTGAAACATCTTGTAGATTCAAAGATAACATTTGATCCCACTGTTGACCTGTTTTTCTTCTGACTCCAGAGAGACGTTAAGTGTCGCGAGGTTTACTCCTTTGTACTTCCGTTTTCGTCAGTAAACCAGTCAGTAAACCACACCAGACCGTTCAGATGGTTAGCGTGAGGTGCTCAGCATAAAGAAATACAATGAAATACATTTAAATTACATTCTTGAATAGTTATGAGAAAAATAATAAACATAAACATTGCAGGCATTATACGGGCAAAACAAATGCAGGAAATTAATACATACATGATAAACATTCTAGATTAAACAAACACATGTCTCGTTGTTTTAATTCAGTATCAATTTATTAAATAATATGTGGTGTGGCCTGGATCTATTTATTATTTGTTTATTTATGCTTCATTTGGAAGGGACATAGAGAATTAAAAATGCTATCTAATGCATGTTGTCGTGTTTATAGCGGATGCCATTGCAACACCCGCCCCTTAACATTTAAAGCTTAAGATTGTTGAACTAGTTTTCAGCACTGGATATGATTATTCTTTCTAATATGCATAACACCAAAAAACATCAATTGAACACTTAAAGGCTTCCTAATATGCAAAGTACATACATGCATACATAAATAATAATAAGTCATTAATTCACTACAAATAATACAAAACGAAGCACGCAAAAGATGGATCATTTACATAATTGAGCAAAATACGTTACAGGCTCAAAACTAAACTTAGCGTCCAACGGAACGACAAAGGTTTTCCAGTAGGTTGAAAACAGGAATGAACCATCTTGTAATAATTCTCTCATCTTTAGCTACACGTGCTGAAGTCTACCTCTTGTGTATTTTGGTGGATTGTGCATGGACTGGGAGTTGCTACACTGAAGTACTCTGTCGGTGTTTACGTAAAGCAATTGCGCTTCCTTCCCGTGTAAGAGCACCAGAGAATGCATGCAATGCTGAAAGATCATTTAATATAACGCAAGTATGCCATTCTTTATGGATCGATTTTAAGCCCAATTGCATGTTTTTGAACTACAGGTAAATGTAGCGAGTTGGCTAACTCCAGCATGGACTTTGCACACTTTCTGTAACCGCACAGACAGTGAGCACTGATATGGAGAGACACTGTCAGTTTAATAACACCCACAGGCTGCACAGGACGACTTTATAAACTACTCCAGTTACATTATTACACTTTAGATTCAGTCTAGACCTCTGGAACATATTACACAGATTGTATTTTCTGCAGTCATGCCATTTAGTTTATGCTCTTGTCATCTAGGTAAACTTTGCATACTCGGGTCGCTTGGGCCAAATTTTTGTCACAGGCAAAAACCAAGTATTTTGTTACTTTATTGTCCCCGTAGTAAACGGCAGATCCACATACCGTCTGTAGATGGCATCATCATTAAATATATATATTTTTTAAACAGTTGACAGTCAGCCGTTTAAGATTACTGGTGGCCATGCATTTTATTTTAAATAGCTCATCCACTTGGCAAAATAACTCACAAGTTGACAAAACAACACTATTAATACAAATGCTTATATTGACACATTTAAAGTAGCATCGAATACAAAAAGGGGAAACATTTGTATTACTTGGAAGTGAGCCTACAAGCTGCAACAGCAGCCACGGTGGACACAAGTGGCAATTATGAGATAATGGCAAATGCTAAGATTATAACAATATTAAAAGTAGAGAGGAGTCAGCAAAGTGATTTTAGATACACAGCAATATCTATCTGAAGTTTTCTAAAAGTAGTAGTTACTTTAAGCTACTAGCAAGCTGTGGAAGCAAACCCTCTTGATGTGTTGCTTATGCATTACAATTTTCATTTCCAAAAGGGACATATTTTTTAATGTTGTCATGCATGGTTAAGTTAGTCATTATCTTGGCTTCCGTCAAGATACATTTGGGTAATAGTGGAATATTGTTTTATGACTGGCTGCTCTTCAGATTTTTGGTTCATCTCTAGTCTGGTCAGTAAACTATATGTTTCAATTATGCGCTTTCAGCAGCAGCTACAGTACAAACATGGCCTCAAGTTCCTTTGGCAGAAGACTGGTGGCTTGTCTTCTCAATGTTTCCGAGGCTCGCAGGAAAGACCTGGTGGAGACTGTGGCCAAGGCAGCCTTATACAACAATAAAGGCAAGTGCAATTGAATGTTTCATCACTTGTAATTAATGAGTCTGGGGATATTTATTACCAAAAACAGGAATTCGGATTCTGTCTTGATGAGAAAGAATAACTCAGCCATTTATTCACAAGCTATGCTACAACCCGAAGGATGCTAAAGACAGCTAACATCAGTCCGGAGGTCAATCCTCTTTATTATTCATCATTTGAACATTATTACAATTTCTTACTCACACTGCTTTATTTTCCCACATTCACTTCCCCACCTGTCCTCCATGATGCTGCTAGACATGATTTCTGGTTTTGTTATGTAGCTACTAAGCCTCCATAGCAGTGACCTGAGAAGACTCAGGGGCCTTACTTTCAAAATAATTTTAACCTTGGTGATTTTTGTAAAATGATATGTCAGGTGTTAGACGGGAGGGGACCACAGTGCTGAACATCTTTAATGACCATGACTACAACCGTTCTGTCATCACCATCGTGGCCAGTATCGACTCTATCAGTAAGTATTGAACCTTTACATTTGTAGTAAAATGTCATGGTTGTACATTTATTCTCCTACTACTGAGGGAAGAGTAGAGTCAGCTACTTGCTGCAGCAGTACCACAGCTGGGATTTAGTCTTCGTCCCCTGCTCTCCAATCCTCCGAGAGGAGAAAATCCTTTAATAAGCTTTGTCAGGGATTTAAACACAAAAAAAAATAAGGATGAACATTTTTCTGGCAAAGACCACAGTGAAAAGTTTCTCTTATTGAATGCTGATCCCGAACACAACCTTCTGACAATGCAGACAAAGTCGTCGAGGTTTACAGTTGTTTGTCCTACATTCACACCTAAAGAATGAAACAGCTTAATTTAACCAAATCTTGTATTTTTCATAATATTGAATTCATTTTATTTTTTTAGACTTGGATCAGTATTTCTGCTGAAGTATACACACAACTTTAATTTAGGAAAAAAAATGACTGCCTTTGATGATTAGTTTAATTTCCTACCCATCACATCAGGACCTGGCTTTGACAGTATGTTTGATGTATTGTTATGATGTCCTTTTTGTTGTACTCAAGGGGAGGCTGTTCTGTCTGCATGCGAGAAAGCCTGCGGGCTGATCGACATGCGCGCCCACAAGGGGGTCCACCCATGTATGGGTGCCGTCGACCTCATACCCATCTACCCCCTGGGGGAGGAGGTGGGAGTGGAGGACTGTGCTAAAGAGGCCCGGGGTGAGTTGCCATTTGTGCATGTATGTGTGTGTGAGTGCACTTAGATACATGTCCCTGTCAGTTGAGCTGTCTGTTGTTGTCCTCTGCTGTATCTGCTCATTAGCTTTCAGGGCACGGCCATTCAAATGAGGTCATGTTTACAGTGTTCACTAGAAAGGAAAGTTCATTAGAACGCCTCCCTCTTGTATTAGCCACAACCTCCTAAGTGGAAAATTTCTGAAAGCTGGGAGTTTACGAGTTGTGATGCATTGGCTGATCTTTTAGAAAAAGGCGTAGGCCATGGAGGTTCATTTTCTGGTGGATGGTTAGTTGAGTGCTAAAGGAGCTGTGTTTAACATAAAGAGCATTAATAGCAACAAACAACTACTATCTGTGTAAAAATATAGTGAAGTAATGTCCACCTGAGCAGAGAATGAAGTCACTCTCCTTCTGTGCTTGTGGTTATCCTAACTTTTCCTTGCTTTGTTGACCTGGACGAGCCAGCCCTGCGTGCTGTTAGTGCATGTTAGTGCATTTTAGTGCATGTTAACAGTGAGGCGCCGGCTCTGAGCCGTTGAGAGGCAATCTAAAGTCTCCCAAACTCGGATCTTGCACGTTGAATATGTTGTTATTTTAGTCATATAGAATTTTTCTTTGTAATTTTAAATGTCTGGGGAAAATGTTGACATTCTCAACTAACTCATCTTTTGCTCTGACATTATGCCTTGCTCTGCACAATGTTATCTGTTGGCTAGCTTGCTAAATTGTTAGCCTTGGTGGCTTGTAGATGCTGTGTTAGTCACGTGATGCATTTGGGCCCAAAAATACTTACACTCAAAAAGAGACGTCTGTAAATCAGCCGATCATTTTGTGATAAATCAGCTTCCCAGACACTTGAATAGCCCTTATTTAAATCATTAGGTCCTAAAAGATTTAAAATGCACTTATAGTTATTTTAATACCTCCCTTCATGTGAAAAAGACCATTCTCACAACTTAACCACTTGAACACCAAGCATATTGTGAACACCACATCCCAATGTTTGACCATGAGCCCACGAGTTTTGAAGGCAGCAATTACTTGTGTCTTTTGTTTTGTATTCTGCAGCACCAGCATAGGACTAAGAAGAACGTGTTTTGACTCTAGTCAGTGGTTCAAATAGAATTAAAATCCAGTGCGTGCACACGGGGATGGCACGTGCAATAGATGTGACTTGAAATTGCAATTTCCCCTTTGCAATGGGCAGCTGTAATTTATGTTTAACCCTTTTTTTTTTTGGGCCATTCTTTAGTAATCTAGAAAGACATACGGTGTTTGTCTATATATACTATAATGAGTTGTAACGCAATGTCTCTTGGCCGATGAGGTGACATCTTTAGCTTCCTGTGCTGTTGATTAGTTTCACAGTTTGCCAGCTGACTTAGCAACCATGTGTCTTGCTGATAATAAGCAGTAGCCCAGCATTTGTGCCAGCATGCCTGATGTATGCTAATCTGTGTGGTGTGATTTCAGAATAATAATTGGCAGACTCACTAACAAGCGCTGTATCTATCCGTGTGTGTAATGAGCGGCCCATGTGTCCGTATGTTTCCCTCTGTCTGAATTAGATCCCCACAGGTGTGTTCTGTATGTCACGCTCTCATTGCTCTCGTGCTTCTGAAGTTGCGCGCATGTGATGACATGCGCTCCAACTGCTGGTTAACTAACATGTCTGCGTTCTTGCTTTGGCTCAGCTGTGGCTCAGGGACTCACAGAGCGGGTCCAGGGCACCAGTGCGTTCCTGTTCGGCTGGGCGGACTCCCCCCTTCAGCGGGGGCTGGCACAGAGGAGGAAGGAGATGGGCTGGTTCAAGAAGACGCCAGACTTGCAGGCAATCAGACCCGACATGGGGCCGCATCCACAGAAACGATTTGGTCTCACAGGTGAGCCGGAGCTGGCAGTAAGTGTCAGATAAATTTGATATGCCTGACACACGCGATCGGATGACGAAAGATGCATTGAAAAGAATAAAAGAAGTGTAACCACAGCCTACGTTAACAGGATAAACTAATCTGCTATTAACTCCTTATGATGCCTGTGTTGCTGAAACTGTAAACTTCCACACTCACAGATTCACCGGAAACGTATTCATACATCCTATTAATTTATGATGCTATCAGGATATTTGAACTTTATTTTAATAGTCCGGGGAAATCAGCATTCAAATTTTCATTGTACAAAACCATAGAGACCATGTCTGGGGAAAAAAAGACATTCTAAAGTTCAGCTGAAGCTAATATGAGGCTCCAGAAGTCTGAGTTAGCCAAATCAAAAGGGTATTAACCCCACTACAGTTTTTATTACAAAAATCCCTCTGTGTGTCTCTGCAGACTGTTTCATTGCTGAGCTGCAGTTGAGGGATATATTACGATCCATATTTGCTCCAGCTGAACTTTAGGATGTATTTTTGGCACATGGCGAGGACTGCTGATTTTGTCCTCCAATTTCTTATGGTGTAGTGACAATAGCACACTAGAGAGTGATCACTTCATGGCCATTATGGACATGAGAAATGATTACAGCGAGCAAACTCTGCTTCAATGCACAATATGGCATGTGATGTGATTATTGAAAGACGGACTTATTCTTTAACTGCAGGTGTGACCTGCCTTCGGTTATCTTTGTCCATTCTGTTATCCAGCGCTGTTAACTTATTCTTGCATAAAAACTTGGCAATCATTGCCAATGTCGTGTCATCTTAAGATGTTTCAAAATGCAAAATGCAAAATGAAAAAGGTGTTTGATAGGCATAGCTTCTTTCTAGACCTGCTGTTTTAAAATAGTTTTTCAACAGTTTTATAGGGAGAAATCAATTGCATAAATGGCAGAATATCCCAATATTATCACTGACTAATGCCTCAGTAGGCTATAATGCAATTGAGCAACAAAATGTTTGCATTTTGAGGCAAGGTTGAAACTTCTTCTTCACTAGAGAAGGTCTGTGTTCTGATTTTGGCTGATGTCCTGCAGGTGTTGGGGCCGGCCCGTACGTCATGAACTGCAACGTCACCATCGACACCCAGGACATGGCCATGGGACGCAGCATCGCCACGGCCCTCAGGGAGTCGACCCCGGGGGGACTACCTGGGGTACAGGTGCTGGCCTTGCCACATGAGGGCGCTGTGGAAATCGCCTGTAATGTGGAAAGCGTGAAAGGGAGCCCAACTGGTCAAACGACTGCAGGTGAACCGTGGCCTTGTTTCAGCATCGGCGGCCATCCGTACTGTCACGTTCCAGCTTCCCTCATCACGACGAGGGTTGCAGAGCTGGCAGGGAGGGAGGGGGTTGGCGTGAAGGGCACCGCTCTGGTGGGGTTCACCCCCTGTGAGTGCAGGGGCCTGGCAGAATTAGCACTGTCTCAAAGGATTGCAGAGTTCTGGAAAGAACAGGGAAGGATCCGAATGTGAAAATAAATCCCTGCCAAAACCAGTGAAACCTCACATAAAGATGTCACTTTAATTACCATGAAAATGTACTGTGTGTTAACAGTGGCAGATTTACTAATTAAAATTAAGTAATTTTTGGGTCAATAAGTATTTGATTTGTATGAAAAAGAAAAAGTGGGTTCCTCATTTCCAACAATTTGTTGCTAGCTAATTTGACCAGTTGTAGTTAGCTAGCGTTAGCTAATTAACTAACTGCTATGTTAGGTCACAACTCAGTCTTCAGCTGTGTTATTTTGAAACGGCTGTAAAAGGAATCTTAAATATGCACACACATATGATTTTAAAAAAACTGGGGTTAAAGCGTTTTGTCTCATAGAAAATGTAACCTGCTAACTTTTATGAAATTACTTTTTGTCATATTTGCTCAAACTGTCACTATTTCATAACAGTAGTACATGAGACAGACAATAGATAAGAATCATGCTTTAATGTTTTTTTAATTTTCAAGCAGTATGTTTCAATTTTAGTAATACGGACAAAACAGTGTGTTGGCAAACATTACTAAATCTATTGGAGCGGAACCTTCCCCAAACCAAATATAGATCAAGACAGAGCTGCTAACGTTAGCTTAAACTCTAATATTGGAGCACCTTGGTTCCGACACAGCGGATGTTCCTGTCCTCAACATGCGACTCATGTAGACCGCAATCCCACACAACAGCCATAGTCACCAAATGATATGCTCTTTGACGCTGGAGGTAAAGCTAAGGTACTGCCCTGGATTATGTTGACTTTGGAAAGGCAAATAGATAAAACACAATTCTCTAAACATCCAACTGGTTCTTCATATTACCTGACATCCAATCTTTAATATCGCTAACATTGATTAAGATCACTAATAACTGCATTGAGAGTGATTTCATTTTTTAATGAGCAACTGTGTGTGAAAGCATTGTATGAATATCACATTAAAAAATAATTTATTGATTAAACATTTCTTTCCTGGTATTATGTTCATGAGGGCTGGGGGATCAAGTTAAACTGTGGCAAATATTCCCACATCCTCTATAACACACCTTTCTGATCAGGGCTTTCTTAATCAGACGCTTGCACTAAAATAGATTACATTCTCATTTCAGAACTTCTTCTCTACCCTACGACCAAAACCATAAATCCCTGCATATCATCCTCCAGAGTGGAATTTAATTGTTTTAAATGTCTGTGTCATTTCCTGTTTGGAACAAATGGAACACTTATGTTTACTGATGAGTCTCTGCTGATGAGTTATTTCCCATCATTTTCCACCATAAGCCTTGCATGCTTTACTCTGTGGGAGAGTCACCATCTGTGTGTGAAACAGCTATTTTTATCACAAGTCATGGGCTGAATTCTTCTAGAAGCATCCGGTGCTTTGCTGTGTTACAGTGTGAAATTACCAACTTGAGCCACCCAGTTTTAAATGCATGTGTGTATATATTTAATTGTTAACCATTCAGTCAAGCATCTTGTCGAGTCTATACGCAGTGTTAGCTCGCGATGCACATGATTAACCATTTAATAACGTGGAGGCAAATTTGGCCAGAGGACAGGTCAGGAATTAACTGGGGCGAGATGATTCCACTGATTTCTTACATAAGGTCAGTATAATGCATTGAATAGCAGCACATTCATGGAGCAAGGAGGTATGGTTTAGAGTGATTAGGTAGTAATAACCTGGGCTATATGGATGTGGCACAAAGGCAAGGTCAGACTAAGTTTTAAAAGCAAACACATCCTGATGTTTAATTTTAAGCCATATGTTCAGGACATCAGGGATTCCAGAGCCAATAATTGCCTATAATCTACATGCAGAGAGTGGGGCTCTAATCTGTTAATCTTTACGCACTAACCAAGGTAGTATGATTCACAAAATCCTCCAGTTAGATTAGTATGCTTTGGCGTCAATGTCTAAATATACAATGCTTTACATTAAGCTGTGTACATTTTTCATTTTTCTGAATTTGAAGTTACATAAAGTTGCCATTTGAGGCAGAAGCCGTGCAAATTCCATCTATGTGTGCGTTGAATAAGCTCTCTTATGGCGTGAACATTCACCTCTTTGTATGTCATCCAGCTGACTCTGCTCTTAGTCGCACAAGCAACTCAGCCATACAGCTTCATTTCATGCGTACAAACACAACTCTCCCCCTCCCTTTCACACACAGACACAAACACACACATCCTTTCTCTTTCCTCTCCGCTGTCTTCTTCTCTCTTCTGCATCTAGACGCACATGCAAACGCATTTACTCTATGGATGACACACACACACACACACACACACACACACACACACACACACACACACACACACACACACACACACACACACACACATATACTCAGCCTGCCAGGCTTGGGAGCATCAAGGCCTAATCTAGGTCACAGCATAAACCCAGAGGTATCCTGTCTCCACAAACACATACACACACACACACGTTTTTAAATTTGCAAGCAAAATCACGTCTTGGATAAAAAAATCAATTTTGACTCTATGCTAACAGTGAAAAGCCTCCGAATCTCATTTTGAAGACAGACACACTTCACTTCCCAGAAAAAAGAAGAATATAAATTAAATTAAATTCTTATTTCCCAAAAGTCCCCTCCCCATTTCCGGCCCCTTCCCCTTCCTGCCAAACAACCTTGTTGGTGATGGGACTCAGTTGATTGGCTCTTATGATTGTGACAAGGCCCATCATTTCCATGATTGAGTGCACTTCCTTCGGCAGTTAATATCCATTTAAAAAAACACTTTCCCACTCAAGCCTAAATCTATTTTTTGGTATACAATCTGCTTCAAAAGAGACATGTATGTTCCTCCATGCTGCTGCGGTTTATGTGCATCCTTGCTGCAGAAGCACCATAGGATCCCTTTGATGTGACTTAGCCTGACAGCGTACCATCCAAGATGCGACCGAGTGTGTCACAGCACAGAAATAGAGGAGCTTATTTCTTTGCATCAGTCTCCAGCCTGCTATAAATATTCCAAAGCTCTCTGTTCTCTCTCTCTCTCCCTCTCTTTCTTTTTTTCCTGCTGCTTTCTCTGTTCCCCTCTGCCTCCCTCTCCCTTTCTCCCCCCTCTCTCTCTCTCTCTGTTTGTCCATTTCTTTTTCGTACACACTCTGCCTCCCACATCTTCTCTATTCCCTCTTCTCCTGTTGTGTATAATGTAGAGAAATCTCATCTGTCTAGAAAAAGACAGATTGTGTAAAGCAGGGGATAAAAACACACATGTTCTGCGTATCATATCTGAGCCTATACGATTTGTTTCCCCCCACATCTGACATTCCTGCAGGGCTATTTAGTAAGCTTGCAGTGATTTTATCATTTACATATATAGAAATCCCCTCCTCCTTCCTTTTCGTTACTTCTCTAGCCCACAGATTTCCAGAAATCAAGTACAGCGTGACAGTTAATCACAGCCATTAATCCCATCTTCGACTGCTCAGATGTTTGATTCAAAAATAGGAACATTTTTACAAGAAAAAGAGGCCAAGCTAATTTTGCTTAACGAACCTGCCAGTAAGATGCTGCTGTGCCCAACATGTGCGCCATGCTCCCTAACCTATCAGTGTGGGAAGTAAGCCTGCCACCTATGAAGTCAGCAGTCCCCAACCCCCACCCTGAACACATGTTCAACATCCTCTGGGCACAGGCCGAGCACAGCACTGAGACACAGCTGAGAATTAGAGAGAGAGAGGGAGAGTGGGCAGTGAAGTGGAAATATGGGTGAGCATCAGAGAAAGACAGAAATAGAGCGATAAAGCAGTGAATTAGGCAGGAGCAGAGAGAGAGAGAGAGAGAGGAGGAGGAGGAGGAGGAGGAATACAGAGAGTCTGTCACTGAGACGGTGATGCTTCGTGCAGACTAGTTTTTTTTTTGTTTTTTTCTCTCGTAGCAGAAAGCTCTCGTCGTGTGTGGATGTGAGAACCTCGTGGATTTTTTCATTGCATCCGGATCCAAAACAACTGCAGACGGAGGATGCGACTGTGGCTGGATGCGAGGATCCATGTGGGCTTGTGACGTCTGCACTCCCCTCTGTGGCTACCTTCTTCATCATGAGGATGGCTCCAGCGGCACTGACCCAGATTGTGGAGTCCTGGCTGTTCGCCGTGCACCGCCCCTCCGGTGGTCTGTGAATGTGATGCGCATGAGGAATGCTCTACACCTCGGCGGAGACCGCTCAACCTGCCGCCTCTGCTGACATCTGTCTCCGTGGATACACGCAGCCACTGCCAGGGTAAGGATGCCGTGCTCTGACTAGCACGCTCAAATGTCAAATGGTTTTGTGTGTGTGCACGTGCCTGTGTGTTGTATGAATGCATTACAAATCACTACGACCGTGTAGATCCAATTTCTATTTCTCACACGCGTGCCTGCTCCCTCTTGGGTATTTGGATTTCCTTTCAGAGGCTTTAAACAGTACCATTGCGTGCCTGTGATGAAGAACTGATGCCATATTGTGTGCATTCACTATGCAGAATAGCTCCCATGTATAATGTATGACCTAAAAGATATCATGGTGGGCAACAAGTAACTGCGCTTCCCCCCAAAGTACCGAGGAAAGTAGGTTAGGATAGGACAGGCTGAGAAGACCTGAATTAAACATTTATTAAAGTCCTTTTGGTTTCTGAAAGCATTTGGCTTCGTTCTTCTTGGAGGGAAAATGGACATGAGGGAAATGTGTTCCTTCACACTGGGGATGATAAAGCAATTTCATTCAGCTGGATCCCATCTGAGCCTCTCTGATAAAGATAATATTGACCCAGTCACTTCCTTCCTCGGTCTGGTCAGTACAGTGCAGTTCAGGTCATTTTAGTTCAGTTCATTTAAACTGAATCCAGCGTCCTTAAAGAAGTCAATAACACACATAACAGATCAGAACATCTCCAACCACAAGATAGTAGTGGGTGTCACTTAACCAGAGGTCAGACACTTTGACCAGAGGTCAGACAGAACGCAAAAGGTTAGCAAAGGGCATCTCATTCAGTAATTACACGTGAGGACGGTAAGAGTAGGATGCTGACTTCAGTCCTTTTACTTGCAATGCCATAGTTTCCATTGTTCCCAATTCCATATGCTGATTTAGTACCTTGAGAAAGACAGTTTTAATTTGGGTTTATTTAACTGAATGAAGTTTGAATTTATCACAGTAGATTATAAATCTGCTAAGGGTAAGCTTGCTTTATATGTATTGCTCATCATCTTATCAGTATGAGGCTCACACATAGAGTTATGCTGGAAATAAACGTGTTGTGCAACCACATCGGAAATCAGTGTTTATAGTTGTTCAAAACTGACAAATCCAAAGGTGGAGTGAAAAGCCAGCCATCACAGAGAGGGGAAGACAATGACATGTGACATAAATAGTTGTGTTAAGACTGAAAACAGGGGCAGCTAGCGAGAGATGCTCAAACAGCTACACACAGCTAGCCAATCAGCCTGTGAATTGGATGTGAATGGATGGTTTCAGTAAGTTGCAGAAATCCATTGGGAGCGTGTGACCATCCCAAAAGGACCAATTGCTTGGCCTCCAGAAGTTCTGCTTGCAGCATTGTCAAAACGGCAGTATGGCCGCTTGTACCAGCCAATTGTGAAGTTGATTGGATGAATGCTTCTTGAGATATGCGAATGACAGACAGAGATTCCTTGCTTTAAAGTTGATGCTGCTACAGCGCAACCTATTGTCATAGTCACGCAGACATCATATTGACACATGTCCACCAAATGTGGGTGCAAAAGAACAAAGATTTTACTTTTTTTTTCAATATCAGCTCTGCCCAAAGCATTTGAGTTAACTTTGTAAGCCAACCATAGCAAAAAAGGTTTGGAACATCAGAAAACCCAAAAAGTAGCTTTTCCCAGGTTGGTCCAGAGATTATCTGACAAATCAGTAAGAGGAGCAGTCAAAAAGGATTTTGACAAAATTCTAAATGGAGGAAAATCTATCTAAACGCAAATGGCTGTTACATATATGGACAGATTCGTCTGTAACCACAAAATCAAGGAAAAAAATACTTTTGCTTCTTAGACTTACAGTTGAAACGTTCATTGTTAGAGCGTCACCATATGGCCAAATTGCACCAGAAACTGAACGTCCTTGGGTCGGAAGCAATACCAGCAATTCACAAGTGTGAAGTAGATCGAATGAGCAGTTGTCGAGAAATCCAAAGGATGTATCCACAAACCCACAAACAGACAGTGGTTCCTTGCTTTTGATAATAGTTTGATGGTCGGACACGTCCCATTCTAATTCAAAATCAGAAATGTGTGAGGGGAGGAGTTTCAGAAGCTATTAATGGCGTTTTGACTTATTCACCGCCACAGCTTTGCTGTTCTTCTGTAAATGCATTTAACACCTGAGTTAGATGCTCAGAGCTCATATCTGATAAAAAAAAAGTCATATATATGGATCTGCTTGTCAAGTGACTGGAAACTCTGGTCCAAATTGGTGTCATATACCACCTTTGGTAATCTGAGCATGTTTGCCATCTTAATGCTGATACCATCAATGCCACTTATGTCTTATTGTAGCCCTTTTAAATGCCAACACTAACTATAATCTAAATGTGGTCCATTTCTTCATTGTGTGGGGTCCAAAATATTCCCTCTCTAGTCACGTCATGTCAAACATAGCTCCACTTAAGAATGATGTTTCACAGCATCTTGAGAAGTGGTCTACATTTCATCTAACAAATCTGTTGTTATCATTTCGATGGGGAATTGAATTACAGTTTATTTGTGTAGGTGTAGTGCTAATGACAGTACAAGCAATACTTCCAGTTGTCACCACTTAACAGACTGGTTATCAGACCCCTCATGGTGCTGTAGCTCAACAGAAATCACAAGCAGAATGAGTTAACAGGAGAAGTGGCTCAACAGAGATCTGACAAAACGCGGTGATATATACAGTGAACAAAGAAAAGTGAACAACTAGGCCCTGTCCCTCATGGCAAAAAAATGCCAAACAGAATCGGATTTGTCACATTATTGTAATTGCTCCGCTGACGTGACAATCAGTTGAAAGATTAAGGGTTTGTTTATTCTCATAATCCTGCCTCACTGCGAGAGCTATAACCTCACTTATCGCCTCAACATATGATGATTCTGAGGAGTCGATTGCCATGTTCAAGGTCACATCTGAGAAGTATTATCGTAACAACAGGGCTGACCTGACCTTGATGTAGAAAATGCCTTTAAACAGGAGTGGATGTACAGTAGCTCGGGGCAAGGGGATAACCATTGTCTGTTGCTGCATCTATTCCATGTTTGGTGCAATGAAGCAGATAGTCTAATGCATTCGATTGGGAGGCTGGATGATGGCATTGTGCAGTGGAATAAAAGGGGTCAGCGGTAGCCTAAAGGTTAAAGAAAGGCTTGGATGGGGAGCACCGTTGCTGGAGTCTCCACAGTGGTCATGATAACATGGATAAGTAGTGGGTAATGCACTATTTAAAAGGCCATTGTAGGGAGGTCCTTAGACCAGCAGAAATCAATGGTTTTCAAATGAACATCAGATTTAGCTTTAATGGCTAAGTATGTGAACACATGCCAGTTATTTGACTCTTTGACAGTTATTTTGCTTTTTTTTCATTGCTCTCAGTGTACACATAAGTAGACATAACAGCTAAGAACTAGGCCAACAAAGCTATATGAAACACTTCAATTGGTAACCATACAAAAAGTGCATAAATACTTAGTAACTACATGGACTGGATGATTATGTACACCACGCACTTTTATAGATGTCTAGTATATAAAGTTTAAAAATACAGTCTATATTGGGAGCTTGTGGATGTTTAAGATGACTTAAGTGTTCATCCGAGTGATGGCGAAACAAACTGAGATATAAAAATACTTTTTATCATATCAAAGGGTTCAATTACCCATTGCTTTGGTGTTAAAGTGTGCCGTTTTACGGTCTGGTCTGGGCCCCTCATATCAACCTCCCTTAGTGTTCCTACAAAAAAAGCTCACTGTGCACTACATGCCCATCACCAAATGGCAGACAAACTTTGCTGCTAGCTGGTGAAGAGGGTCGAGCATCTTTAAAGATGAACACCAAGGTATTTTTCTTAGAGATTCGCTATACTATATTCAGATCATTAACATTGCATCAAACCATTACTTTTTAATGTAAAAATAGGCCCTAGTGAAGTGGAGTAAAAATGGCCGGCCACGTGCATAAAGTGCCTGTAAATGTACGTGAGTGTGCCGCTGCTCTGCGCTGCTATTGTACGACGGTTACAGCTGATCCCGACCAACGGTGTCCTTGTGGAAACGTAGCACCCACCCTCCGGTTCCCCCTCATGTAAACCATGTTAGCTCTCTCAGCAATGTTGGTTGTTTACTCTGTTAACGCTGTTAACGCTGTTAGCGCTGTTAGCTGCGAGCCCCCAGCTTGGTCGTCGCCATTTTGAGAGCCAGGTGGAGGCCGTAGATATGCTCCGAACTGAACACCTTTAAAAGTTGATTGCTTTTGTGGTTACATACTTCTGGTGGCCAGAAACACTATTCCTCTGATAATTTTTCCGCCGTGTCTGCTTGATATGTAAACAGTCGATTGTTTGCTAGCACATGAGCTGGTATACACCACCTTGGTGATATGTGTTGACTGTGCATCTGCTTGTTTTGATGTTTATCTGCTCCCAAGTGACCCAAAACTGCCAAATAGAGCTGAAAACCTAAATGTTTGTTTAGCTTTTCATATAAAAACTAGCTACACAGACAGTAGCCTGACATGTGCATTGTTTATGAATATCAACACTGATGAATATTATATTAATTTAGAGTTGGATCTCTGGCTATATGATAAATGTAAGTTGAGTATTCTCTCTCCTTTCTGCTTGGTTTTGGTTTTAGCGCTCCAACTCCTAGAAAGAAATGTGTTTTTTTAACTGCTAAATGCGACAATATATAAACCAGCTAGTCTCCAACTTTACCAGTTGGTGCTGATAAAGTGTACAAGGGCGCATACTGTAGGAGCTTTGTTGGCTGTAAATTGTATATTGGTGGACTATAAAACCAAAGCAGTGAGCTAAAAAGCTCAGTAGAGCTGCCATGTTGGATGATAAATATGTGTTTGTTTTCCCACTCTGATTGACTACTTTTACATGAAGTTGTTCTTGTATTGGTGGTTAGTAGAAACACATTTGATTAATGCAAGTTTACATTCAAATAACTGTTTTAGGGGCTTTGCCAAAATAGCAAGAGAAGAATTCTGCATAAAATATGAAATGTTGCTATTTTGTGGCAATAAAAAGAAGACCTGCAAACCAGCACAAAACATAATCTATTTATAAATCAAAATTAAAGCTTTCAATATCAGAATTGACTGGTTTAAATATAATAACAGTGTTTAGCAGGGTGGAGCTGAGAAAGAGCTGAATCATTCCCTGAATAAATAAAAGTCTAAATTAAAGAAACAAATCTGTTTTAAATAGCTCTTCATCAAAGATTGAACTTGGCCGTTCCATAAAGACTTGCTGCAGAACCAGATAAGAGACAGAATGGTAACGGCATTACAGCGAGAAAGAACCTTTCCAACATCAAGGTTGCATAAAAAATAGCCTTGTGCTAAAAATATATCATCCAAGGACTATTTGTGGAATGAAAGGAGAGAGGGTTGCATAAAATTTCAATGTTAACCAGATCATTTAAAACCCTCTGAATAGCTGGACTGAATTAGATGGATATGTTAATGATATAATGAATTAATCTATCATATACGTTTCTGGATATTCCAGTATTTCTCCATCAGATAGAACATAGAGACGCAGGGGTTTTTACAAAATGATCACCTCACTGGTTGCTCATTGATATTAGTAATATCAGCTAAAGCATTATTTGGGAGCTAATATTGTTTGTTGTTTTTCTGGTATTTAGCCTCTGCATATTCTGTGCTGGGAAATCTGTCTATTTAAAAATGTTGAGTCTTCGCTATTAGACAGTGCAAGAAGTTATTGCAGGTATTGTAGTATATGTGTGTGTTTTAATGCTGCATACACATATTGCAATATCGAACCTGTCCTTTCAGCCTGTCTTTTCCTTTTCCTTTGCCACAATAAGGTTGACATTTGTAAAGTGAGATATCTTGATAATTGCTGGATGGACTTTCTTGACATTTCCAACAGATTTACCAGGTCCTTAGAGGAAAAATTCAGATGATTTTTGTGAGAACATATTCAGTGAAATATCTCAAAATCTGTGGATTGGCATCCATCTTTGTTCCTCAATAGTTCAATGTTGATGAATCTAACTGACATTGGTGATCCCCTGACTTTTTCCTTGTGCCAAGGGACGGTTGACTTTTTACTGTTACTGTGGACGGTTACTGAAATATCTCCACAACTGTTTGATAGATTGCCGTGACATTTGGTACACACGTTTATGTTCAGTTTAAAAAAAAAATCTCCGTCGCAATTTACAAATAGGCATGAGATATCCTGTAGGTTCAATTTGGGGTTAAGGCAATGATAATGTTAATTACCCCGGTTTTATGTAATGTTTTACTAGCTTATCTGAAAAGTGACGAGACGACCCGATGTGAGCCGCCGAGAATGCGAATCAGGCACACTGACACATGCTGAGGCAGCATGCACAGAATGCACAGGCGCACAGCTGCAGCATTAAGACTCAGGCATAAGCCTCACCAACACAGTCTCACGGCAATTCATGAAATAATCACCAAATTAAATCTATTGGTTTCATGTTCAGGGACATAAATTCGCGCTTTTTTCATCTCCCATGGCACAACTTTCTTTTTTGGGACAACTTAGATTTAGGCAACAAATCCACTTTTTTAAGTTAAGGGAAAACATCATGGTTGGGCTTATGTTTAGGCAATAAATCCACGAACGGTTGGGATCATTAAGCATGTCACTTGCTCCAACTGTTGCTTAGTCACGTGGATGCATTTCCTTCGTGTCTCGACCACGAATAACGCTTCTTCTTGACTTTCCATTTAAATTATTTTGGTGCTGAGCAAAAGGAAAAAAACAGACAATTCGTGTCCCTGAACACGAACCAATAGATTGCATTTCGTAACTATTTCTCGAACTTCCATTAGACTTGGCTGGCCTCACAGAGCTGCTAGCTTGGAGGTATAATTGACATTTTCTGACAAATTTACATGACAATGACATTTTTTACAGTCAGAAGTAGAAAGAGTAGAAAGCACCTACAGTTCCTTGTAGAAGCTACTTCCTACTCATTTCCCAGTTAGAGTTGTACGGTACACTCACCGGACTGGCTCGCCAGTATATCAGCAGGATGTGATTTGGGGGGAGAAGTATGTATTCATTAGATACCCAGGGGGAAAAATCTCAGCGAGGTCCTGTCCTAATTTATTCCAACATCAATGCCAGAGGCAGAGCTGCTGCCTTGATTACACCAATTTTCCCTCCCACCCACCCAAAAGGAAGACGTGTAATTACACTATTTACACTGGAGTGCTTTCCTCTCTGAAAGGTAAAAGTAAACACACTCTGGCGTTGTTTTTTCTCTGCCTGTCATTTCGATGAAAATGTACAGTAAATGTCAAACTGTTTCTCTCCATGACACTAATATAGAGAAACACAAACCGCTCTCATGATATTTAAGGGCTGTAACACAGGCTCTGATGTGGACTGAATAATGTAATCTAATGGAAGGGTAGTGATCAGTGTAGCTTTAAAATCAGATTACAGATAGAATAGCAAAATGTTTTAAAGATGACTCAGATCAGTTTGTTTAGACTGTAGACAACAATGCAAAATAGCTATAAAGCTACAAGCTAAATTGAATTACAGGAAACCTGAATTAGTAGAATTTTTTAAGCTGATTATGCTGTTTCAGTCAGGAGATTTATAATTGCCTTGTTTGTTTGTAGGATTAGGGCAACATAACTGGCTTGAGTTTCACAACAAAAGGGCTTGCATGACCCGTAGAGGGAGCCGTTCACAGGACGGAAACACACATTTTTTTCTCTTATATAAACTGGTTTGTTTGTGCTCCCCGAGTGCCTTTTTAGCATAACCTGTAGCTGATTGCATGTTGTCCCTCTCTTTATGACTAAATAATTCAGAATATCTAAATATAGAAGAACCCGTCTTCAAAGGTATAACACAGTGCCTGAGACAGCTCAAGGCACGACTACTTACAAGAAGAAAACACAAGCCAACCAGAAGGGTGTGGTGACCTACGCCCTGGCCAATCCACTCCAAAATTTAAAGGTTTCGTCCCAGGCCCACACTACACCCTTCCACCAAGTTTCATACAAATTGGGCCAGTAGTTTTTATGTAATACTGCTGATTAACAGACAAACAAACCAAACCTTGGCAGAGGAAATTAAGACTGCAGTGCTTATATCACATGTAGAAAAAAACACTGCAAATAATTAAAGATAATAAGAGGGATGTCTATCTCGTTTCTTGTGTTAGCCTAGCTTAGCATAAAGACTGGAGGTAGGGGGGAAGTAAATACATGTACCAGCACCTGAAAAGCTCAAGAACATGTTGCCATATACAGTTTTTAGCACAGGTCTCTGTACAAGTACAATGGTACCAAACTTTGCAACTTCAATTTGTCAAGCATCTAGGAAGTTGTGCACAATAACTGCACCAACTGCTGTTCATGGAGAAATAGTTACAGCATGTAATTCCCCCTAAAATCACAGATTGTTTTTAGACTGTGTGTGTATTGGTTAAACAAATGTGATTCAACATGTTTTACAGATGCTTAGCTTTGCTTTATTTTATATTAATATTATAATTTCCTATAATGTATAGTGACTTGAATACAATTTGAAAGGGGTCCCTAATAGGGATGAACCTTCAGAGAATTTTCACCGGAATCAGCATCTCCTCCAAATTGCAGTTTTGAGTTTCCTCTCATTGTTTAAACAATGAGTGGAATTGACACAACTTTACTGTTTTTGTTCACTCTCAACGCTCTCATGGTGTTGTTTTTGGCCCAAGCAGGCATCTGTTTTCATCAAAACAACATTCAGCATTCTGAATATGGGATTCAATTCATTATTGGATATACTGGCTATAGGGTTGGTATTATAGTGTGCTCTTTTTACAGCAGAAATTTTCACCTCACAGTAAAGTGCAGAAAGAATAAAATGAATAATGGCTGAATGCCATTAAGTCTTGGTTTTGTTCATGCTGACTCATCGTCACACTGTCATGGTTTACTGGAACTCTTAAATATTACAAAGCAATTGTTAATGTTATTAGTAGCCCCTATGCTTTTCCCACTATGATAAGTCGAAATGTAAGCTTGTAGAAGAATCTTTTTTTTGTTTCCCCGGGAAACTTCTGATGACATTTTTACAAGCCAGGACTGCAACACTGGCATTATCTTCACCTTGTGAGTCTGTGTTTGAGTCAATGTGGCAAAATTTGATCCTAGAGGCCCCTACTGTAACAGGAACTACAACAGAAGCAGTTCTTAACTGTTGTTTTTTGTGTGTCATAAGGGTGCCAAAAATGTTTTTTTCAAGTGCTATTCTTTCGTCAATTTGCTTGCGATGTCTCAAGTTTCTGTACGTTGAGCTTTTCTCTGTCATCTATATCGAGATGTTGAAAGTAGGCTGTATTTAATTTTTGAGGAAGGCCTTCTTTCCATTTTGTGCTACTTTGGACTCCTCGACTTCATTAATTTGACAACTAACAGGCATTGTTACACATTAATATACTGCATGTATGCAAATGTTTTGCATATAGACTGTTGTCGTCTTATCTGAATACTCTTATTTATTATCTGATACACAGCCTAAATCCTTTATTTTGTTATATCTCTAAGTCTTTAGTTCACTCCCCAGTTGATATGTATGAATGAATAAAACCTACCATTGTGAGAGAAAACAAAACGGACCTCTGTTAGTAATTGTTAAATTAGTACACTGGTGAGATCTTTTCCAAAGAACTGCTTGTCACTGTTTAATAGGAGGAAGTCTAATAATGGACATCCTCAGTGGTATTGGCACATAATGCTGTGCGTTTACACTAGCCTGTTTTAGTTATATTACGTACTCAGTGTGAATGTCTTGGCACTGTGACTCATAGAGGTTGATGCATAGAAACAACATCACCATGGGTATATTTTAGTGGTTTCATTTTTAAATGAGGTATCTGGTATTTGAGAAATGAGACACCTACTTTTTAATGATTCACTGTACAAAATCAGCAATTACATGTTTTCTTTTCAAATAGGTTTATAACCAAGAAAACTAAATATTTTAGGAGAAACTTTGGTCAGTGGACATTTTCTTTGTTATAAAATTTGTACATTCTGACTTTGGATTTGTTTAACAAATCGGAAAAACTGGATCATTTTTGTTTAACAGTTGTGTCGTGTGAGGTACTTTTCCTTTCAAAATAGATGTATGATTTGTGAAAAGAATGTCACATGACTCATTTAAAGGTACCATGTGACTCAGCTAAATCAACCAACACCTCTCACTTGAGGTGTAACCTAGCTGGCAGGCAGGTGTGTCTTCTCCTGTGGTGCGTTTCCTCTGTTACAGTGTGGCTGTAGGTAAAACAGACATACATACGAGGAGAAAGGTGATAAATTCAGATGATGGATGATGAAGACTAGTGAGGAAAATGAATATAGAACTCCATCTACTGGCCAACTATCGGAACTCACTATATAAACTCTATTGTTCTATCAGAGTTCCATTCAATACCTACTGTGTGGAGGTAAACAATCACAAAACCAACACTAAGCCAACTATCACAATACAGAAGTAGGCATTTTAAATTGATCAGATTATTAAAAACAAACCAACGCATTATTTATTAACAAATTTGCTTTAAACTGCAGAGATAATTTACAAAGCACACAATCATTTGCTTCCTATTCAGAGGTTGTTTAATATGAGAGAATTATGAATTTAAGGTAATAGGAAATATGTAATAGGACAAATATTAAACAATAGATTTATAACTTGTGGAATGGTTGTAACAAGGAATGAAGTTATTATTATTATTATTGTGTATGAAACGTTTGGAACTCTATTTTAGTTTTGTGTAGCCTAAACCTAGACGTGGAAGGGTTGCAGGTTTTAAACAAGGTATATTAAACCTAAGTTTCACCCTACACCTTTTCGGTCAATATTTTTTGTTTCCCCTTTAATTGAATTATTGAACTTTTTGAATTAAAAAGTGCATTCTTTTTGGATTTGTTTTACTAGGGGCTGAAAAAAACCACTGCTACTACTACTACCATTACTACCACTATTACTACTACTACTATTGGCAATTTCACTAGGAGACTAGACTGTGTGCTGTCAACTGGAACAAGATGACTTGTTATATCAGAATAAGGTGAAAAAATAGGGCATTAGGTAACTTGATTAACAGTCTGGAGGAACAGCGCCAGTTATATGGGCCTGTTTTATAGCAGACTTGTCATGGCCGGTAAAACTCAGGTCTAACGTGTAACTCAAATAATGACTGCATTCAATTAAGTGTCCCAGTTAGCAAATACAGTGAGCCCAAATGTACACCTGGAATTGAAAATGCTAATTATTATCTTTTAATAATTTCACATGTGCTTTTCCTGCTATGACGATACAAAATTAAATAAAATATCTATTTATGTGCCGGAAAACTATATTTACAACAAAACAAGAGCAATGTGCAATTTCTGATAAAAAATAAAAACTGCTTTAGATAGCTACTTCACGAGACAATGAAAAAAACAATGGACAGGCTTCTTTTTCTTATTAAGAAAATGTGAATTTTTTGACTGCATCTAAATGTCTCTTTGTTAGGTCCTCAAGATTCAAAGCATGAGAGGACAACAGGTGGATAAACATTGAAATGATTTATGTTGAAACTGTGCAGTGATCCTGGTAGTAATCAGCAAACATCACTAGATGGCAGTGCTGATTCAGAGTCCACATGCTTCTCAGGTCCCTCAAATTTCAAATTTACTTTTTTTTATATGAATTTGTTTGATTGAATAGTTTTGTCCTTCCTTTTGCATGAAAAGAATAAAAATACTCCACTTATTTTATTAAAGAGCAGACCGGCTATTATTCACTGTCTTTCCATGCTCTTCTGGGTTGAAGGACTGACAAACGAGGGAAAATCAGATAGAATAAATTCTCTAAAAGAACAAAAAATAAATAGAAAGTGGTTTTGACTAATTTAAAACCTGACAAATAACTGTCTTTCGAATCTTGTGCCATCTGTCGAGAAGGATGATTAAGGACCACTGGAGGTGAATCACTATTGTTCTCATCATGTATTAAGAATTTTGCAAAAGCAACTTTGCCATGTTTGAAATGTTTATCATCAAACTAGCTCCCAGATCTGAACTGATTATTTTATACATCCAATTTCTGTTAACTGAATGACCTATTGTAAGGACCCTGATGTCTCAGCTTGCACATACAGGGTGGACATGTTGACTGTTAATTCTGTGAAGTATCAGATAAAAAACAAACAAAGAATTTCATAGTATCGTAACTTCTCAAAATATAAGGTGAAATGGAAACAATACATATATCCCTTCTATATGTTTGTGGCTAGTTCACAAGTGTAGATTAACTTTCGTTAGCATTCATTCATCATTCTGGTCACAATAGCAGCAGCACTACTAGTAATCATAGCAGTTGTATAGACCTTTTACAAAGCAACCATTCTGATGTATGTGTAGCAGCAACAGCACATGTGTAATTAATAACATTAATAGTGTCTATTTTTTTACATTTAGTTACTAATTCCAGGACTCTTGTGCTCACTCAAGTGTTGCTCACTTGTATGGCTTCCTAGGACACGAAGGAACTGAGCTATCGTTAATGTTAGCTACACCTTTTCCTCTTATAACGTGACAAAATGTCTGATGTGACAAAAGTGATAGTAGTAGCACTAGCTGATGTAGAAATAAAACCAATCTGACACAAGATATACTTATTCATTATAGTGTGAAGATTGAGAGATTGATGTTGCTGTAAATATTTTTCAAAAACAGTAAGACAAAATAATTTAAAGTACAATACAGTAATTCTTTATTTTGTTCCTGTAATGCAGCCCTGCATGGGTAGAACTGATTCACTGTTTCATTGAGTCACAAACCTGTGGCTAAAGGCTTTTGCCTCAGCAGACTGATTATTTCTGAAATAGGCCGGGAACCATTGTCATTTTGATTGGCAATTCTGCTCGTCTCTTCATATCCCTCCACAGAGTGACACTAAATGTAAATTCCCATTAAGGTCGGTGCAAAGCAAGGATTTAACAAGCACAGAGTAATTTATAGAGACACATTGAAAACTCTCTTTAACAGCAATGCAGTTTTATCAAGGCCCACTGAGTGCAGCTGACTGTTATTGACACAATTATTGTTTTCTCTATTCACATTTACTCACATATACTCTCAAAAGAACGATAACAGACCACTGAAACATTGATATTATTTTGTGTCACAGATTTTGCTACCTTTAGTTTGGCTACATCTTTGATTTCCTTTCCTTAGGACAGTTTACACTAAGGCCTTGTTTAAATGTCGGTAGGGTGTTTTCCTAACCTGTATGCTGTCGGGAAAACAGGTCATTCAAAACCACAGTGTGTGAGGTGGAGAGAGGAGAGGTGAGGAGAGGCTCTGCACCTGGCCTGCACTTTTCCAAACTGTTTTGTTTTTTTATAAGGGGGAAGTGAACAGATGTACTGTCTGTATCTTTGATATCTTCAGTGGGATTATGATAAGCAAGATTAACAACAAATTTACTGTGTTTACTTCTCTCCCCTGCAGCTACGCCACCAAGACTGATCCATAATAATAATCCCCAGCTGGAGAACAAACAACATCTGGGCGTGGAGAGAAGGGAGAGGGCCAAGTCTCAGCAGGGTGAGCGGCAGATGGTGTCACTGCAGCAGCACTTCTCCAGGTAGGACCTTCACCGCACAAACAACAAGACACTGAAACACAGCAGCGCTCTGTCATAGAGCCTTATTTTTAAAAGCAAATACTGATTAGTTGATGAATTTATATATCCAGATAATCTTTTCTGTCCAAGTTAGTCTTCTTAAGCTAGGAGTTTTTATGCACAACCATTTATCTAGTAGAACTTTATGACAGTGATGGGGTAAGAATGTGTAGGAGGCAATTTCAAGATTGTGAAATGTCAAGATAAGATGTTTTCATAGTTTTTTGCCTATTTAATGAAAATTGTGAGACATTGTTGCCCCTCAATACACTCACGGCATCACCTGAGCAACACTACAGCTTGCCCGTTAGGGGGACGGGAGTTTTTCTTCTGTGAGTTTCAAAAAGTTTCCCCTGTATGACGGTAGCTTATATCTCGGTAGATCAAAAGCCAGTGGCCAAAACTCAATAAAAAAACGTCAAAGCCAGCAACAAACATAATGCATAGCACACATCCATCAAAGGCCGAACACCAAATGTGATGAACTGCTGGGCTTCAGTGGTGCCATCCAACATTTTCATTAACTTGAGAGCCCACTTCATGTAGAGAATTGTCTTTGAAATAAACAATCGACTGAGTTTTATTGGAGTAGCCGACGTTTAAACCTGATATGAAGTGTCAACCTACTGCAGAGAGAGGCTACCACTGTGTCCCCACTTATTGATATTCCCTCCCAGCATGCCATAAAGGGAAATAATAACCAGGCATTATGTCCAGTCAACTGTTAGGTTTTTGACGGCACCTCATGATCCAAGTTCGATCCCATCTGCATATGCTCAGTGAGGTGTGAGATGAGGCCCGTTGATTTGTGACTGTAATTTAATTCACCCCTGCCAAGCAGATCTGAACCACTGCCTAATATTTAGCTAAATTAGGTTTGTTTTTCTCTCCCAGCCAGTTATCACAGAGGGATGTGTGAGACAGCTGTAGAGCACAACCTATAATGAAAAAACTATCCCGTTTATTTGTCGATATCATTTTAATTTATATCGTAATGTTGTTTTTTTATGTGTGACATGGCCGTTACTGCTTGATTTGTTGGTTTATCTTAGCTTTTTTTATTCATTTTTAATCCTGATATAATTATGGTATAACTTAAATAAACTACATTAAACCTCTCTGTAGTCAGTTTCGTTTTTACTCCGAAACTGATTAGATTTAATTCTGTTGCACATAAATTTAACCAGTATTAACTTTAAACTTTAACTTGAAGAGGTTTCACTTTTAAATAGCTGCCTTTTTGAGATGGATGGGGAAAAATAATCAAGATCCTCAAATAAAGTCACGGGACAGAGTAAACCTAATTGAGTATTATGATGCTGCTGCCGCATTAAAAAAGAAATCGGTTCAGCAAGGAAAGTGTTATGGAGCTTAAGAGGATAGCTGGAACAACACGGGTTCCTTTTTCTTAAAGTGAAAAAAGTTTTTTCTTGCTGTACTGTCTGTCGTTTTATCTTTATTCTATTATTTGACATTTGAAATTGGTATACACTTCCTGTCTCCTATGTGGGCGTGGTCATAGTGTATTTGCTTCCCCCCATCCCCCTTTAAGTCCTTCTATGTCCATTTTAATATTGTAACATGCAGTGTCTCATCCAAAAGCAGCCTTTTTTAAAGTCAGTGCTCTGATGACATTTGATGGTGATATTTATTGAAACGCTGACCTCTAAGGACCCTTAAGTGGTGCTGGTGAAGCTCTGGAGGATCCTTTGGGTCTCATATTTTATTTACAGAACAACTTTATCACTCAAATCTTACAAGTTTTAACATATTTTCAATTTAAATTCAGAGTCACATAAAACACCAAATCATGTCGGAGTCATTCTGTTGGCTCACCATTTCAGATGCTTTTATCTTTTATTTTATTTCATCTTGATTTCTTTTTTAAATTTGTAAAAAGGGTAAAAATACCCTTTTTACAAATTGCTCTTTTTACAAATTGCTCTTTTTTTCTCACACAAAGTGATAATTGAATCATTATTAGAAGAAAAAAGATAGATTTTATGCAGTTCCTTTTGAGAATATTTTTTAAAAACTCCCTTTGTGTATATATTACATACAGTACATTGTCTTTATGCCCCTTGGGGGATTGGGGCGAAAAAACAACGAAAATTGCAGGACTTCAAATATTATATGTCTAGTGCTTTTATTTTAAAGGTAAGAATGGAAGTAGTGGATTTGTCAAGGTTGAAATGAGTAATATATTTTGCTGTCTTGGTGTTTCATAATTATAGGCGCAACTCAACCCGTTCCTCACAAGGTTTAGATTGTGAAATTGGTTAAGATGTTTGTGTTAAAAAGTAGATAAACTTTTTCTGTCTTGTGTATGATTGTTAATAGTCTACAGTTCCAGTGACCTAGAAGGATGGAATACCAAACAATAAGCAAATTGACTCGTTCATCACATAAATATATAGCAATTCTCTCTTAACTTTAGAAAATTGGACTTGTAATGTAATAAATAAAGATGCATGAGTACAATACAATATTTTTTTCAAAATGCAGTACATTTTCAGGTGGATTTAATATGAACTGTCGAAACAAACATCTACACCCCTTTGTTTGACATCCACATATTCTGTGTTACTAAGTAAATGCAGCGGGATCCAGTGACAGCTGAATTAGTATAGCCACATTATCCTTCTGTTGACGGGGACTAAATATGGAATCCTTGTCTGTAAGGATATTTAAATACACCTAAATGCATCAGTGTGCTGCAAATAAAAAGGGACGAAAACCCCAGGAGGAATAGCAGCAAGGCGCTTCCCCATACAGCTTGGGTTTGGTACTGGCTCAGTTTTCATTAAAGTGGGGAAAGGGGTCACATTACTGCAGTAGTTAAGGGGGAAACTAGGCCGTTCATTCACACATTGTCGTGCATGAAAAGTGCATCCTGTGGCAAAACGTCACAGAGCAGCAGAAACACTTATTGTAAGAAGGAAGTGGCCATTTCTATTCAAGGCAAGTATCTATGTCATATACATACATTAAACACATGCATGGGTGCACACGTGTGTCTACATATAGAGTCAACATGACGCTTGTGTACTGTGTATCCTTTATAATAGAATGGTAGATCTTCCATATTTAAAGATAAAACTGGAATGTTATGAACCAAATTATTTAAAGATTACTCAGTGAAAACAAAAGCAAAACTCCAGGAGACCAGAGGTATATTTCACCTTTTAGATTGATTCTATTGTAGCTTAAAGAGTTGAAGTAAAATTACTAGTTTGTTAGCATTCATGAACTGAATTTTTGTCTAAATAAAGAGCATTTGTTTCACACAAGATTAACTAGAATGTTAGTTTTCAATGTCCATGGAGTCAGTTCTGAACTTTGCAAAACTGCCTTCTCATGTTATTCAATAATCTCCAAGATACATGTCATTTGGAAATGCTGCTATCATAGCAGGCAGTAATCTTTATGATCAGAGGCTGCATGCATATGGAATCTCGGAAACCATCGCTATAGCTGGACGAGGATTTAGTTATCATGAAGTTATCTTTTGTGCATGCCCTGTGTTCTTTCAGACACAACATGATTTAGCTGCACTCTGTGCTAGATTCAACACGTAGCACAGTCTGCTGAATGTTGCAAAAAGCCACTGTGGTGTGGCACAAGCTATTGGAAATAAAGGGTGTCAGAGCGCAGTGTTGTCAAGGTTTACACATCAAGTTCTGGATGTGTAAAAGCGTTTCTTGTCTCAAAAGAAAACTCCACCATTTTAACATGTTACGGTCAGTTTAAAACTCACAGGGAATACAACTCAGCCTGTGAAAGCAGTTTAAATGTGTCTCTTGTGAGTTTTTACAGTGGCCAGAACCACAATGCAACTGACGGTTTTCAAAATCTTAAGTAATTAAGAGCAAAACGACAATTCAGTGTTCATTCAGCAGCACTTCTGAAATGAGGTTGAACACAGAGGGACAATCAGACCGCAGACTGCAGTCATGAGTCTGGGATGGAGAGGAGAGTACGAGGCCTTGTCAGGTTAGAGCCAGACAGGGCGGGAGCTTGTTTTTCCGCTTTCTGAGAGCACTCGGCTGCACATTATTCCCCACATGGTCCACAGGGAGACCCAGAGACCCACTTTCCCTTGAGTGCCCAATCACAAACACAAAGTAATGACCAAGTCTGAACCGAGGAAGCTGAGGACCCGTGTGGTTAGCCTCATTTCAAATGACCGGCACCGGTGAGAGTCAGTGGGAAAGCAGCATGGGGTGAATGACTACGGAGTGGGGAAAAAGTGGAGGTACTGAATGAAATATTGCTGAGGATAACATGAATGGTGAATGGAGTCAGGTGGATCTGAGGGACTTCATAAGGAGCATAGCATGAGGAGCAAAAACTTTAAGGAGGACCTGCTCCAGTGTGAAAATGATAAAATAATGATCCGTGCGACAGTTTAATTTAGTGATGTTGAGGTTCAGATGCTGTAAAACAAACAAAAGATGCTGAAAAAGAATTCATTCATACAGGGCACACGGAAAGATGTGTTTACTTATACACTCTTATTAGTTGCTGTAGATATGACCTTTTTTACTCCTCACTGTCACTACAGAGAGTATTGGTGTTAGCAGAGGGTGGCAAAGTGCATCTGATTCAGTTTAGTTGGGGGAGGGGGGGGCACAGGGGGAGACTGACACATTGACCATCACTAACGCAACAACCACTTTGAGCTAGCATGGATAGGGTTGACTCTCAGGGCAGTTTTGCAATAAATGTCAACAATATCCCAGAAGACCACGGAAGTCCCGAATGTTTTCAGTTTTATGCACCATCTGGGGCTGCAGTTTGCAGCTTGTCGGACTCTGTCATCATACCTTCCATGGAAAAAAACGGGTCAGCCAATGTAAACTACCTCAGCTCCACCGACATTTCACCTTTTTGCTAATTTTGGGATTAGACGCAAGTTAGGCTGCCATCACTGCCAAGATGATGTTGGCCGGAGCCACCTACTGTGAGTTTCAAAGAGGCTTTTTGGAAACCTGTGGATGACGTCACGTTGGCTCATTTTTTAAACAGTTAATGGTATTAACATAATACACCAACAAAAATATTTGTGATTATGTGTACAGGGCAAAGAAATACATAATGTGGAGTTTCTCTTGAAGTTTAAATTTAGCAAACTTACAGATCCAGAGAAACAACTACATGGTAAATGTAAGTCCAATTACAATAACAATTCCCTTCCTTAGATTGCACAAATTCACATCAAATGACATTCAGTTTGCCTTTTTTCTGGACATTACATTTTAGAAGACTGCAGACCCCCACCACCTCACCCGCTGATTTCATTTTGGCCGGGTTTGTTTCTGGTTAGTGGCTGTGACCTTGGGCAGGAATGCCAATGGTGTGCTCACAGTCAGAAGCTTTAGTGCTAAAGACCATATCACATGCATCATACAGAGGGGAAAGCTGCTCTGGAAGTGACAGAGCAAAATGTCACTGCGTACAACACTATGTGGAAAATCGCCAGTGTCTATCAAGCATACACAGCCCAGAGGGAAAACCATTACTAAATCACAAGGCAAGACTACACTGATCCAGTGGAAGCCTTCTGAGCAAATGTCAGCAGTAGTTGTATGTTTCCAAGCCCTAATAATATGTGGAGGTATTATAAGTCTAAGGCATGGGAGTTTCCACACAACATCTTTATGCAATAGAAGATTAGAAAACTATCTGTAATCATTACTTTCAGGCGTGATTTGCACATTTCATTAAGGTTAGATAATACCTGAAACTAAACATTAAAGCTGCTCTACAATCTTTTTATTTTTACATTAACAATGGATAAATAACTATGTGCACTGTGAAAGAGGTTACCTATATTGCTGTGCGTGTTTTTTTTTGTTTTTTTCACTTTTTCTCCTCTTCCTGCCTGTAACTTTACTGTTTCGATTCCCTCTTGACGCTCTCACCACTGTTGTGTCCAGCTGCAGCAAGAAGCTGTTTTCATCAAAAAAGCTTTTACAAAGTCAACCCCCCATACACTTCCTGTCCAACACCAAACAGCAGACAGACAAAGTTAGTGACTAGCCATTACCATAGTGAACATATTTCCCTCAGGAGTTAGCGACCAACAGCTAAAATGAGTGTTAATAATGTGCTCATGTTCATCAAGTGAATGAAGAAAAGACTCCAAATTAATGGTAATGATGCTCCATAACTCCTGAAACTAGACACTGTTTGATAAAAATCTCCAATTACCACATTAAAAGATGAATATATGTCAATGTCAGTGTTCAATTTATTTCTGCTGCCCCAAAGTGGCCAAAATATCAGTTCTTCCCAGCTAAAGCTATAGTCTTTTATGTTTTATGTGATCCTTCTGAAGGCAGATTGCAAGAACATGTTGGTTTCAGGAAATCAATTAAATATTAAACAGCTGAACTCTATTCTTTCATGTTTATATGCCGTTAAATTTTATAGAAATTATAAATAGTACAACACAGCATTTTTTATTTAAATCATCCTTGAAAAAAATTAAACTACAACAGAAAGATAAACAACATAGAATGTTCATGATAATAAATCAACTGTATTCTGCTGTCAAACTTTCTATTTTTCATGATTTCTTTTATCAATTAACATTTTACAAGCAAATTTGATCGTTCATTCAGTAAATTAGTTGTTTGTTAACTGTTTTTTTAAATAATTACCACCTTTAAATTATTTGTGTTAGCGATCAACGTTGTGTAATTGGGTATGGATATGAAAAAGGCAGAACACTGTATTGTAGGTCAGGTCATCTTAGGGGCAGCTGATCCAACACTGATGAACTATACAGTTCTTTAAAAGAGAAATGTCGCCTTAGCATGCAAACTTCCATCAACAGGTGTATCAGCTTCACACTCCCTCCTTTCTATACCTTTGCATCCAATTAGCAACTTCATTACTGTACTCACAAAGCTGGAAAATTTGCATTAATCTGTTTATTTCACTGTCCAGTGTTTGATTTGTCATAAGCTTTTACATGAATGGCAGTGATCCAAATGTAAACAAAGGTATATCCCAACTATCAAAATATTAATATATATTTAAACATTTATGTATCTTAAATTATAATAGTCTTAGAAATGCTCAAAATGCATCTAACGTTGTATCTGGATATACAGTATATGGTCAGCAATTAGTGGTTGAGCCTTTCAAATGGTTTTAAAATGTTAACTCCAATATTAGATTAAAAGTTGTATCCATCATGCCCATTGCATTTTTGATTTTCTAGCACTTTCTCCCATCCAGTGGGTTACTCTGACCACTTTGCCTGTTTTCTTCTTGAACGCAGCATGGAGGAGACGGTGCGGACGCTACTCCAGAACCAGGATTCACTGGAAGGGCCGAAGGTGGACCCACTGGACCTCATGAAAGCATACAAGGTACAAGAGGGACCACCGGTCACTAAGTCCTTTGGGACCATTATGGTTTTATGACACTGATGTTTATGCTGTTCTTGCTCTCACCATTTTGATTTGAATCAAATGAAATATTGTCAAGAAACTAAAAATAAATATCTGAAGTGGCAAAAACATTAAATGATGAAGTGAAACAGTACTTTTTGAGCTTTTTCTGTGCACTAGTACAGAACTGTAAAATATTGGAGCATTTGATTTTTTTCATCATCCAGATTGCATATATAACACTTTAGAAAACCCAATAGTGATGATTTGCCATTAGACTTATTAATGATCTATTTCAGATGATGGCTTCATGTTTCAAATTACGTTTATAATATGCTCTGTCATGATTATAACGTATGCAACAAAACTGCAGCAAATTGAGAGGAAAGCTGATTTATTTAGAGCCATGTACATTTCCTGGAGTAAGCACTTAAAAGCCAGAGTCAAAATAAAAAATCTCGGTGGGTTTATTATTGAACCCTTCGGAGGGAAGTCAAGGCTTCAACTGAATCACTTTCCTACAGATGCATAATCGCAAGGACATGTGAAAATCATATTTGAACTGCTCCCACTTAGCCCAATACCACTTCCAGCTTTTGCTCCAGTGCTGCTGCTCTCTGGCCATAAATACATTAAGCATTAAAAACTGTTACAATAACACATCCCATGAATGCCTTTCTTACTCCAATTCTTAAGAATTCACGGTTGAAATGAGCAGTGATAGTTTAGCACAAGCTGGAGTCCTTTTTCTGCCATCTGTTGAAGGAAAGTCCAACATGCACTTGTTGTAACCTTCCAACTAATGAGGAGAATATTTTTCTCTTTATCTTGTTCCACTCTCTTTACCAGACAATTGTTAACTTTGCCTCTCTGCCACTTCACACTGGGCAGGAAGTGTACACCCAGCTTGTCTGCACTTGCAATCGGAGCAACTGTTCTAACCATACAAACATCAATTATGGGCATTTGTTCAAACAATTAAACTACAGATTAAGAAATTCCCTCAGGAGTGTCCTTTTTGTATTGTTTCTCTGCAGAGAAGACTGTCCTCTCTGAGTAGCAAAGACAGTAGAAGTGTGAGTAGTGTTGTTAAATACAAAACTACTCACAGGTGTTGAGTAAATGAGTAGCGTCTTTTTTTCCACCTTTTCAATTGTTATAATCATTGTTAAATCAGTGTTACATTCTCTATTCCTGTATTGCATTTCAAAACAAACATTTTAAAATATGATGTGACCATTTACAGCATGAAATACAGTAGAAATATGAATAAAATAGCATTAGATTAATGCAATCATATAAACTGTTTCACCAAACTTCATTATTTATTGAATCTATCTAATTAACCTTAAAATCCCAAACCATGGGCTGTGGGTTTATTATGCTGTATGTTCAGATTACGTCGCTCTGCATCCTCCAGACAAGTGTTGATTCCAAGTGGGACTGACAATACTGACAGTAATTCAATTCAATTCAATTCAATTCAGTTTATTTTGTATAGCCCAGAATCACAAATTTGCCTCAGAGGGCTTTACAATCTGTACACATGCGACATCCTCTGTCCTTCCCTCACATCGGCACAGGAAAAACTCCCCTAAAACCCCTTTAACAGGGAGAAAAAAGGAAGAAACCTATGGGAGAACGACAGAGGAGGGATCCTTCTCCCAGGATGGACAGAATGCAATAGATGTCATGTGTACAGAATGAACAGCATAACAGAGATACAACACATGCAATGTATATGACATAAATGATTCATATAATAAGACTACTTATAATAACAGCAGCAATTATTATAGTAGAATTATAATTATGAAAATAGGGATAGTAATGTGATTAATAATAATAATCGAAGTAGCAGTGGGTGTCAGTCGGCTCACAGCAGGAGGCACGACTACGGTCCAGGTACCACAACGATTCATGGAAACCTGCAAAGCGAGAAAGCAAAAAGGGCTTCAGGGTGGAAGTAAAGCTAAAATGCTTAATGGTACAGGTAATAGTAATAGTAATGTGACTAGTAATAATAATGGTTGTAGCAGTCGGTGTCAGCAGGGCCGTAGCAGGATGCACGACCACGGTCCAGGTACAGCCACGATTTATAGAAGCCTGCGAAGCGAAGTAACATAACAGAGGGTCATTTTATGCAATGTTAGAAATGAAAGTATACTGGCTTTATGAACTTTGAAGTGAAGTGGAAGTTTTATAAATGCAGTTTGTGGAAGCATTCAGTGTGTTGTTTATCAAGATTTATTGCTAATATAACTGGATGATGATGAATTTATTTTTCATTTCTTTGTGACTTGAAGGCATGCGTCTTTGATCCGCTTTTGCTGCATTTCAGGACAAACTCCTGGAGGAAATGTGGAAGCAGCAGGACAGTCTGGAGGGTCCCACAGCCACGGCGACAGAGACGCCTGCCTCGCCTGAGGCCAGCGGAGGGTCAGAGGAAAATTCAAAGGACAGCAATCCCCTGCTAGAGCGACTCCGAGCCCTGGAGGTAAAGTGGATTGCATGGTCCGCTTCTTCCCCTTCCCTCACTGTTCGCCATTTCCTCATTCCTTCTTTTCGCCATCCCTGAACTTTCAGATTGATCGATATATTAAGAGTACCACTTTTTTTTTAATCAGACGATTTTCATTAGAGACTTGGAATAGTTGGGCAGCTCAAGGACAGCACAAAAGGCTGTTTTTCCAAGGACTGAACATTATTTTACTGGTTATATTATGGGCTGTCTGATCACTACACGTTTTAATTTTCTTCCTATTTAAGAAGAAGGAAGGATTACATGGTAAGAGGGGTTGTTATAGAAGTGACATGTTGTTAGTGAACACTTTGAGTGGCTGTTTATATACACTAATTAGCAATTAGTGTATTCATTTCGCTATAGCCCAGGTAGGCAAATTGTGGCCTGTGGACCAAATTTGGCCCTCCAATAAAATGATTTGGGCCACTCAACTAAATTTTCTCACTGGCCTTCATCAAAACCTTGAGAATTGCCCCTGTGCAATAGCTTCAAATTTCTATTTTTGTTGTGTCCAACTGGGTAATGTGGTGAAACTTTCTTAATAAGGGCTAGACTACATTAAATCATTAGTGGAATCTAAGATGCATTAAAATAATTCAAAAGCTGCCTAAGGTAAAGATACCTTAAAAACACTGTAGCATCAAAGTTTGAGTTTGAGTTATCAAATGAAAAGCATGAACTTGTTTGAAAGAATTGAGTCTGTGTAGCTTTGTTTACCTGTTCAAATACCAGTGAGCGCTATAGGTGAGAAACAAGCACAATCATTTTTTTATCATGGCTCTATCCATTTTTTTAAATGAGATCACAGAAAAAGAGACCCAATTATGCTTCAGAACGGTGCAAGGGGCAAGACGGGAACTGTAGGATACCAAGGAGTCATTCAAATCAGGAGGTGATAATTAAAATGCTGACAGGGTAGTTAACATTTGCAGCCAGTGTTCCAGTGAATGTACAGTGTGCCTCTCTGTCACACCTTGCCTGCTAAAGGTAATAGGACTTGCCATTCTGTGAGAGGTCTCACAGCTATTATTGATCACACTTTAATAACTACTGCCAAGCCTAAAGGTAAAATCCACCCTGAAACAGAATTCACTTTGCTAATTCTGCTTTGCGTGTTTTGTTTCACTGGATGTGATTTGTGAAGGTCATATTTGTTAATGTTGTTTATATAAATATGATCAGTAATCTGATTGTTATTCTAAGTGTCTGACAACATTATGGAAAGAGTCTCGCTAAAAGGAGAAGTCTCGTTCTGAAATCTTGTGAGGTTGTGTGTTCCCAAAAGACAACAGTGGAAACGTGAGTGTCCTGTTTGAGTACAGAAAGCATAGCTTAGGGCTATTTAAAAGATTTTCCATGTCATGGCAGAATGTTTAGATGATTAAGATCTTTGAATTCAATGGCCGCCCTTGGCTTATTTATTTGGGCCCGAGTATAGGGATATTCAGATTTTACTACGAGACTTCTCCTTGAGTAGGACTTGGACGCTAAAAAAAACCAGACTGGATCAAGCAAATGGTATAGAAAAAGTTTTAATTTTCTTTACCTTTCTTTCTCTAAATGCAGCTCATTTGCCCTCACAGTTCATGTCTTGGTTGGTTATTATAGCGTTATCCCTCGATACTAGGCCAATATAAAATATATAGAATCTTTAGGGGCAAGAAACAAACATTTGTTTACAAATAGAATTTCATAAATACAGTTCTACCATCTGTAACCTTTGCTGTAACCATGGTGCTCTTTTATGAAATATATATGGAAAAATGAATTATTGGCTGATAAACTCGTTAGAAATATGTTTTTATACTAAAAAAGCAGGCATCGTCATAGTTTGAAGCTTAGGGTCACTTACCGAGCCTCGGTATTTGAGTTGGGAATGAGAATGTGTTGGAAAACCTGAGGACGTACAGACAAAAAAGTCAAACAATTTAAATTGCAAAAAACGTATATGTCCTTAAAAATTGTCCTTGTCCAACATGTAGAGTGCAACATGTACAGCTCACATGCAAACTGATGGCATTTGTGAGAAGCCTGACTTTCTCTGAAAATAATGTATGACATGCCTAGCTTAAACCTGTAGTGAGTCTTCTGAAAGCCTGTAAATAAAATGAGAAAACCAGGCAAAGGATTCAATTTAAACTGACCAAACAACAAATAAATTGGCAGATTTTCATTATTTTATTAAATGATTGCAAGCAGCAAACCACATCATATGTGCATCAACTACAGAGACATTCAAGTTGCATCCCACATCCTGATAACGTCACAATAATTGTGGGAAAGTAATTACCAGCGTGGATGCTTGCAGCCTCCATATAACCCATTTCAGTGATATTTCTGTGATATTTAATTTCCTCTGCTAATATTGTGGTCTCATACTTGCGTACCACTAAGCCTGCATAATCACTCAGTCATTAGGGATTGCTTAGTGATTTTTTGAATAAAGTGCCGCCTTAAAAAACATACAATTTCTTGTCTATTTCTTGACCTTAATGGATCATTCTGAGTGTATTTTGTGGTTCCATGCCGTTGCCTCTTCATGGTGGCTGACTTTATTTTATAATTAAACTTTAACGCCAAACTGGAGCAACATTACAAGGTTTTCCATTAAGTTGGAAACTACTTTCCAGTCATTACGGCACACTTGGGTACCTTCCATATAATCTACCATGAGAACCGTAGAAAGAAAATGCTCCAAGAACCACAAATAAGAGTGGAGAGATGAATGATAAAAACAAACAGAGCTTTTTTTCGTGCTTTTTGACCGAGGTGAAGTCACTGAATCCTCTCAGCCCCTCAACCAAAAACTAATATTCAGTGGAATATGACAGTTAAGCCTAAAACACTGATTGATGCGACGCTCGCTGCAGATCAACCATGATAACTGTGCAAAAACAAGGATGAGGGAGCATGGCGGTAAGCACACTGCCAAACATTTACATCTTTTCAAGTGATTTATGTTTACATTTTAGATATTATTGTAGTACTTCATGCAAAGGCAAAAACAGTTCTTTCATTTTTTTACATTAATATTTTAAATACAATTAAAAGGTTGTTTTCTTAACCTGCAATCTACTGTATAACATGTTAATCAATCATGCTCATTTGTAAAGATGTACTGCTACATCAGTAGCAAGTTTGAGCTAACGCAACACGTACTATATAAGTCTCAAACACTTAAAGTTCAAACTCATAAATTGGACGTCCCTGACCTATACACAGACCAGCTGCACGCCTTCAGGCTGATCTGTGGCCTTTTGAACACTGTCCAAAGATTCCTCCCTAAGAAAAAAACTGAGACGCCTTGAGTGGAACATTGAGAACCAGGTTAAAATACTGCAGTGATTATCCCTGGCTATCTCCTCGGGTTTGAAGACAATGTTTAGCTGTGAGATGGCCACTTCTTTGAACCCTTTTGAATCTGTCATTATCAGCCATTTCTGTGATGTTTTGTGAACCTGTTGTTCGGAAGAGCTGCCCAAAACACTTAAGTGAAAACAAGCCATCTCCACCTTGCCTCTTAGATTTACTGGATTAATCATTTCAGTGGAAAGTCACCTCCTGAGTTCCAAGAATGTTTTCTGTTACCCGTCTTGAAAAAACAATGTCAGTTATTTAATTCTACCTACAGGTGAGACTTACAGACACTGTGAAGTTCTGCAGGATGGAGTTTGGATGCCTGAAATGTAAAACATAATTTATTTAAAACCATCTCTCTCCAGTGAACCAGCAAACACTGCAGTGCTGTAAGGAGAGAGCCTCCTCTCTATCTGTCGGTCTGCTTTTCTGTCTGTCTGAGAGAAGAAAATATCATCAAAAGCCCAGTTATACAGTTAAACGTTTTTTGCAGGCATTATCATATTATTTATCATGTGAATTTGATTCACAGCTGAGAAAAAAAACAATGTCTGGATATTTTTTAAATGCTATTTTATGTAATTCATGCAGTTTATCTGTGTTTGTACAGGCTGAGAACTCTGCTCTGTCGATGGAAAACGACAATCAGAGGAAGCAGTATGAACGCTGTCTGGACGAGGTGAGTGTTACTGTTCTCACAGCACAAACACGTCCTATGTCTTGTAATGTTTAGTATTTATATTCACTGCTTTTACGGTTACTCTCCACAATACATTTTCAAACAGTATTAACATTAAGCTTATATTATATTGGAAATGACGGTTGTGTCTCATGCAATATCAAACGTTGCTGGGCAAAATATAATTGCTGTTATATTTCCATAATGTCAACATAGTGCTAACAGTGTGTACACAAGTTCTAGAAAGCAGCCTTGCATTGTGTTCACTGTTTCTGAAGAAATAGTAAAATAACTTATTCCCTACCTCATGCCTGTAGGGTTAATATGAAGCTGTAGCCAGGATTTGATGAGGCAAAGGGAAACAGCTAGCAGGGCTATGTCCAAGAGGTAGCAAAATTCTCTAAAGCTCATTAATTAAGACGGTACTCTACTGATTTGTCATTACAATCCTATAACATTTAACAGTTTTAAACTTTCTAAAGTTCTATTTTGTGGGAGATTTAGAAGTGTGTGTTTAATTTTTCCACTTTGCACAGAACCAAGCTAATTTTGTAGTGGTAATTAAACAAACAAAACCCAACATGTTTTAGAGCTTTCTACTTGCTGGTTGGTGGCTGTTTCCCCCTGCCTCCAGTCTTTATGCTAAGCGAGGCTAACCTGGTTTTCAGCTCCTACACATTCATGAGAGTGGTATCAGTTTTTACCCTTCACTCTTAAAAGGAAAGTGAATTAAAAAAAATACCCAAATGGTGAACAATATTTCTCTGATTTTTAACTTCAGGCCAGACAAAGTTATCTGTTGGTGAGGACTTGAGATGACTATCAGCTTTAAGCTAGAGACACACATACACAGTCAGACTATTATCTATGGTGTTAGTGAAGTCCATAGAGGAGAGCCAAGAGAAGGGAACATCTCTAATTGAAGTAGACAGACAACAGAGCCCTGCAGGCGATATAAGAATGAGAGCCTCACCGCTCAGGAGGTCCGACTCCCAGCTGCTGCATGACGGTTGTCTGCCTGCACTCGATTTCTCCCTGACAACACTTTGATTGTCTCTCCATCTCTTTCCCTTCTTTTGCCTCATCTATCTCCAGTCAGCAAGCCAGATCCACTACTTCTTTTTAAGCAGGCTTCACTAATGGGCTTGTTACCATGGAGATTGCTGCCCATGATAATTTAACATGCTTTGGTTGAGGACAGAAATTTTGAGAGTTTCAGCTGTGGGATGAATTTTTCTTCCCCTGCTTTTTAGTCTTATTATGCACATTAATCTTTTTTGGGGAAAAGCATTCAGGAGGCTTCCTGTCATGTTGTGAATGAGCCGAGGCGAGTTGTTTTGATAGATAGATGAAAGAGGCAGAGGGGAATCATTTTGCGGAACACAAAAGTGGAAACGTAGTTATTATTCCAGTGCCAAGGTATAGTTTATGCTTCCGCTTCAGATATTAGAAGAAGACATTTCAGATTTCGCAGTTTTACATTAACAATAAGAACTAAACTCAAGATTGTCCTTTTTCAGCAAATAAATTAGAATATGAAAGTTTGGTCAGTCCGATCCCAAGTGCATTCCTGTCCATCAAACACATTTTGTAGGTAGAAAAATAAACTTTCTCTTTTTTTCACTATATTTTGGTTTATTTATGTGCTGAGAATAAGGGAACATAGAATAACTGCAGGCAGCTGTTGTGTGATTTCACTAAATCGGACTTCGTGATGCAACATGCTGTCAATTTGTCCTCACAGCATCTTACATGCCTCTAGATTCTCTATGATGGTGTTTGCACTGGGTGAATTTCATTTACAGTCTTCCTGCATTTCAAAGTTTCACAGAAAGTTCTGAAATCCACTCTTAAATAATGATCACACTCATTATGCATTTTTTTTTTTTTTTACATATTCTTACTGTCTTTTTACAACTCTTTTCAAGGTGGCTAACCAGGTGGTCCAGGCCCTCCTCACACAGAAGGTTTGTCTTTGTCTCTGCAGCATTGACGCATCATTAATCCAGTCAGCCATTAGAATCAGCCAGGGATATGATAACTGTCACAATGATGAGTAATTGCATGTCACTAACACGGAGAAAGATTAACAGCACATGTCAAATCGCATGATCTTCAACAGTTAAATCTTAAATCCTTTTGGATTCTTTTTTTTTGGTACATAGACATTGAAGTAAGTGTTGCTGTTATGTAAAGTGCAATTTACGAGTATTTTTATCATCCATAAATCACATTTAAAAAAAAATGTATGTGGTTACCAGACAAAGACAAAAGTCAGATTTGAGTCATGGATCTGATGGGTTTAGAAAATAAAATAGGAAACAAATCAAAAAGTAAAATCCCTGGTAAAAATACTAGGGATGCACCAATACCAGTATCAGATAACGAGCCGATACTGATTCAAATAGCTTGATTGGGCTAATATATTCAATTCAATTCTACATGTATATGTATTTGATGACATATTTTTATTTACTTATACCCTTTGAATATGGAGTCCTTTGTTCATGGTAACTAGAGTAATTAATGTGCAAGACCACATATTTTCTTCTTTGAGCATATTTTAATATTTCTTAACAGAAAGCACTCATGTATTATGACGATTCACCTGCAAAATGCCTGTGATCCATAAAGGTTTTAGTTAAAAGGTGACCATGTTTTAGAGCACTGCCATGTTCATCTTGCATGAATACAGCTTTGAGTCCTGTTGCTGTTGAATAAGCCTCTGGTACACGTGTAGTTCTCTGAAATATCCCCGTCATTTGCAGTTATCTGTCTGTTTTTCTTCTCTCTGGGTGGTTTCTAGGACTTGAAAGAGGAGTGTGTGAAGCTGAGGACCCGTGTGTTTGACTTGGAGCAGCAAAACCGCATACTGAGTGTGCTGTTTCAACAACGTGTCAAAATGTCCACGATTCCTGTCTCCCAGGTAGGAACACATGGCACGATGGATACAAACAGGCACTGACAGACCAAACCCGCTTCGAGGCTGGTTGAATTTTACATGAGCAGTGCTCTACTTCTAAAGGTTACTAACTTTATAAAGGACCAGGAAGAGAGAGAAGTCTACCCAGGGTGCAATTCAAATTTAACTGTTAGGATGTACAGATTTACTGTCGGATTTAGAATTGGTAAAGGATTCATTAGGGTCCTATATTCTTCCTTGCCTAAATAGTGTCGTTGTGTCAAAGTAGTATGCTCCAGTGCATTGTAGGTCATAGAACAAGCATTAAAATCCCTTCCCACTCTCTTTTTTTTATGCTAATCATGTCAGACTTTAGCCTAATAGTTAGCCAGACCTCGTATCTAGCTGTAGCCAGAAAGTGAGCTGCAAAGTGGCCCATGTTTCTCTAATTGGAATGCTCTCAACCATAGAGCATTGAGGATAATCGGTTTAAACCTGGGTGTTCTTGTATTGTTAGCCATCCTGTTTAGCTTTGGAGCTTCAACACTAACTGAACCTGCTCTTATGAATAGCACGCCTATGGTGCGAGCATATGCGCATACAGTGTTTTGTGCACTTACGGGTTATATTTTCAGGGTTATGCGCATACAGTGTTTTGTGCACTTACGGGTTATATTTTCAGGGTTTTGAATATATGATCCCCTAAATTAATGCAGTTTTACGGTTAGGTTTAGGTTGTTACCTCCACTACACATTCAATCTACAACTGTTTTCTTGTTATCTATTGCCTGAAAAGGACCCTCATGATAGAAAAGGTCTTGGAAATGTGTTTTGGTTGACAGATATCACCAATACACCACTTACAAGTAAATTAAATACTGATACAATTTTAAGTGTCTGTTTAGGATACAAAAGTCAAAACAATAAGTATTCAAGGAAGTTATGATAACGCTACAAAAATGTCTTTCTCTTTTTGTTTACCATTTCACTGATGCTCATGTGTCTTTTAACATTTTCATGATCCGCCTGGTAAACCCCAAAAAGTTTTTTTCTCCTTTGCAACAACAGTAATATTCAGTATGACAGCACCCTGTGACGTTTTATTTTCTTCTAACCTCTTGCTCCAGCAAACCTTTGATCCACAGTTGGGCTGATTCATTTTTTGGGAATTGTTATAACTATTTTGAGGTATATTTATGCGGCCTGATGACAGGCTCAATTTGCCTGCTTTGATCAGGGTGTAACAATAATGAGGCACCCCTGCTCTCATGGCTCTCACCATGTTTTGGTGTTATATATATATATACATATATACAGTATATATATATATATATATATATATATATTTGTTTTGCAGATCCCTACAACAGGAATGTGTTGCAGCAATTATGTGTCCTGTTGTGAAACCTGCTGCATGAATCTAAAGTCAACCTGTCAGCTCCACCATGAATAATTGATGAGGGATAATACTTATGATGGACAGATGATTCTTTTTGCATTCTGAGGTGAATATTGGAAGAAAACCCCTGAAATGGATGGTCGAGCCCAGCTTGTTAGCCCCTCATTTTCAAAGAAGTGTAAGCTGTAATTGACAGAAACGTTGGGTTATTGGACCGCAATGAGGATCTCTCACTGTCATTGTACCAGCGGGAATACATGCGCTTGTTGAAGCCAATTACAAGCACACAACACACTTAAAGTGTGTGCTGGTGCAGTGCCATGCTTGTCACAGCCTGTTCTCATCCACTGTTCAGAATTATGTCTAGAAAGAGTAATGAACTGTAATTTGTATGTTACCCCATGTAAAAGTTAGCCAGGAAGTGTAGGGCTGCCACTAAGGAGGTCAGGTAACGTAGCATACAGAGTTACAAAGCCCGTGTAGGGAGGAGATCAGGGTGCATGGATGGGTCACAAGGACTCGCATTTTCACACAGGAGACCACTGTAAGTATCCAAGGGTACATTTACAAAATGTATGTTTCACATATTATATTTTATATTTGTATTGACGCTCTTTCTTTGTCTCATACAAAACTATCTAAACTACTCAAATTCTGATAAAACGATAAAACTTCCGTCTTTGCAGAGAATCATAATCATTATGCAGAAGGCAGGCAAGAAGTTTCTAGTTGCTTTGTTTCTAAAGGTCTCTTTGGATTGTCGGGGTTGTCAGCATGATTCCTCTACACTGACAAACTCCAGCTATCTGCATTCAGGGGACCAGTTTGATATCACAGACAGAATTGGTAATTTAAAAAAATAATGGGTAAACTTTCCAATTCAAGAAGTTGTCAATGAAAGTCTAGGAATTCCCATATCAGGTTATTAAGTATGCTGGGAGCCTAGCCGAGCAGGAAAGACTGTCTTTCATCTATAACCTTTTCTGTAAAGGTCAAACTTGCAGACGCTGCTAAAAGACGGATTATGTCTTAGTAGGAGAACTGTATGTTATCACAGCAGAGCTGCTCAGCTGCGTATTGGACATGCTGATATTTTTCCTTAGAGCCTTAGAGGTTCTCAATACAATATTCAGTGCATTAATATAGCAGCAGACAACTATTTTCTATTTAAAGATATAGTGGAGTAATGGTGTCCTGAGCAGAGAATAAAGTCTCTTTTCCTTTGCATGTGTTGTAATCGGAGTTTTCTCTGTGCTAGCTAATCTCTGAAGCACTGCACTCTGCCAATGGGCTGGTTCAGCTGATAACGTTGTTGCAGAAGCGTAGCACCCACAGTCCGGTTCCCCCCAAAATAAACACCACCATCAGCACTGTTGTCGATGACTGGACTGTTTTGAGCTGTGAGCACTGTTTGCTGCGAGCCATGTCGCCATGTTGAGAGCGATGTGGAGGCTATCCTTCGCTGAATAGCGTACTAAGGATCTTTAACAAGGTCTCTTTGTTAATTTACTGTTGACTTAACAACTATATTAGTTGGCCAAATTTCTTGAGTTTGAGACAGTCACTGATTTTTTCGTTGTGTGTGGTCATATTTTGTGTGATTTTCTTGGTTGAGCCAATGGTTTCTGATAGTGGTGATCTGTAAATAATCTGGATCAGTTCTGATTCTGTTTCTGAAAAAAAGTATTACTAAATAGAGCATTAACTAGTTGCTTCGTACTTTTACAGATAGATGTGTAGGCCTCCATTTATCAAAGCAGAGAATGTTTGACCTTGCCAGTAGCTTGAGAAAAAAACCTTTTATGTGCCAAATGCTGCCTTGTGCACCTCATGCAGCATTCACAGTTATCCAGGAGGCTGCATTAGTAGTGTAAGATAATGATCTCATGCCTAAAGCTTGAATATTAACCACAGTTGTTATATTGATCTCCAGCAAAGTCACAAACTAAAGTTTTGAGCGCAAGCCTTGCATTTAAATCTTTGAACCCAAAGTTTGGGGTATTTTAAATTTTAAATGTCACAGATGTGATTTCCTGCTGTGACCACCTGTTGTGCAGCTAAGCAACATTTTTCTTGTGGTTATGACTAAAAGATGAATTCACTGAAGGCTGAGAGTTTTCAGAGAGGTTTGGGAATTTGTATGTAGGATTATGATTTGTTCATATGAAATGTTAGAACAAAATGTTGAATTAATTAAAACAATTGGTTTATTTTGCTGCCCTAAATAAAAAAAATTCATACAGCCACATCACCTTAAAATGATGCCAAGGATGAGGGACTGAGCAGAGAGTTGCCTATTTACTTATCCAGCCGACATTAGCATTCCCACGTATGTCCTCAAATGTATGTTCACTATTTACTCTCCTTTTAGCTCTGGTTTGATCTCCACCAACTGCTGATGCAATTACTGTCTCTTTAGCAGCTAAATTCCCCACTTTTTTTGTTCTGTTTCTTGATGAGCACTTATTGTATTCGTATTAGTTGTTGCACTTATTGTATTTATATTAGTTTGTTTCTGCACTGTTCTTTTGCTCTGGTTTATGCTCTTAGATGCTTGTTTAAGAAAGGAGATGCACTTATGACTTCTGGTGACTAGTAGTTCTCTTGAATACCTATGTTGAAATCACTTATTGTAAGTCGCTTTGGATAAAAGCGTCTGCTAAATGACTGTAATGTAATGTAATGAGCAGGTGGCGTACAGGGGGTTTATTAGAGCTTTTTTACTAAAAACAAAATGGGTTAATAAGAACTAGTAAAGGTTACATAACCAGTACATAAGGTTAAGGTTTTATGCACAGGAGGTTAAGTTTTATACCACAAAAACTTTATGACTGAATTGCTCAGTGTTTTTTGTTGTTGTAAAAAAATAAGCTGTATTATTTTTTCTGAAGCCTTTCTATTTTTGTGTTCATTGTTAGAATGGGAGTTGATGTAGTGTACTGGAACAATCTCAAACAGAAACCTGTATTCTAAAAATCTAAAGTAATACAAAGCAGTAAAGGCATCAGGCCTGCATATAGAGACAGACAACCATTTTCACACCTACGGGCAATTTAGAAATTAGATCAGTGTGTTGATGCGGCTTTCAATCAGTAATTCAAATTATACATATATTTGTATCATTTGGTTTCAAAAATAAGGCTGTTAGGTTTTGATTGCAGAGTTTCATTTTGACATAAAAATTTGACAATAATCTCCAAGAGTTGTGTCTTATTTGGTTTGTGTGTAGAGTTGACACAATGACAGCAATGAAATGCTGCAACAAAGCATTTGGAAAAAAGCTGTAACCTTCGGTTGCTAGCATGAAAGGCCTCTTCTTCTCAAAGTCCCCGACTGAATTTCATTCCCAGTACATCGCTGGTCAGATCCAAGGCGGGTATCACCAAAGCACACCAAAAGGCATTTTGATGGGTTAAATGTTATTTCATGGCAAACTGGTTTTAATTCCCTCTTGAGTTTATTCAGTGGATGATCTGCTCTGAACCCATTGCCTCAACACCATATTTAGAATGTATTCAATGTGCCAAACATGGTCCGAGCCATTTGTTCCTTACAAGCCCCTTTTCTCAGAAGACCCTGAGCTGCTCACCTGTCTTAGTGATGAGCCTGGCTTCTGAGATCAGATGAGCAGCGTGATTACAAGAGATCATGGCCTTTGTGCTTCCACAAAGTGGGAGCACAAAAGCCAGACTCCATTATGCTCTACACTGTTACAGCTGCAGAGAGTACTTGAAAGAAAAAAATAACACAGGTAATTTCATTGTCCCCATCAGTGATCAGTGATGGAAGGTTTTGATATCGGAGACATAACACTCTGCTGTGTATCAATTTGCAAGATAGCAAAGAAAATTCCGTATGAAGACGGAAAATGTGTTTCTTCATCACCGTGAGCGCACCTGTTCCCTGTCAGGTTGACTGACTCTGAGCGTGGTGAACTGCATTACACGACACAAAAGAGAAAAAGATTAGGAACAACTCCCCCAAAATGTACAATTACTGGCTAAAAATGAAAACCCTGCTTAATCTCTGTCTGGAATCAAGGATCCACCGTAAAGACAACCTCTAATAATGTGTGACTTTACTTATTTTTTAAACTGTGACTCAGGATGTTGCAATAAATGATTAGACCTTTTAGAACAGCAACATCGTCTCCCTATGTATGTGTGCCAAAGAGTCTGAGCTATTAAAAGTCTGGTGACTCTGTGACAGGGTTATCTGTCACAATGTTATTGGAATTCAGTGGCAGAGCGACACTCAAGAGATCTGGGACTGCAAGGTTTTTAAACCCCAACAGGTGCCTCTTTCCTTAGATATGATTCCTGGGAGGGCTGATGGAAAAGATAAAGGCAATGTAATAATGTCAAATTTATTTGCCCCTTTGAAATGCCCCAAACGACATTTGATTTTGTTGCTGTGTGCGCTCTTATGACAAAGGCAACATTATTTACCCTTTCTTAAAGTGTCTGAAAATGCATTTGCTGTTGCCTAGCAGGAAGATTTATGACAAAAAACTGCTCTTCTCATAGGCCTTTGTTACATAAGGTTCACATGCAGACAATATTTGCTCACACTAGGCTCTGATTTAAAACAAAAAAGTTGAACTTAACTTTAAATCATGTTATTCAAGTTACACTATTTCTGTTATTTAGCACACCTGTCTATGCGTAGTTACTAGTGTTGGTCTGCTTTTCAACCATTTCACTCCTGCTTCCCTCCTCTTTCTTTATGTCATGCCAAAGTTCACCAAAGTGAACAGCAGTGCGTCTAGTTAGTGCCCAGGACAAAACACTGAGCAGCAGGGATGAAACATGGCGGAGGTGACGGTGACATGAAAAAGAGAAACAGCAAGGTGTAGATGAGCAGGTAGTATCAATGTAAAGGAGCCTGAAGACAAGGAGGTGTATGAGTAGGAAACGGTGCGTGTGATAATGAATGAGGTGAGAGCAGTGAAGATGGTGTTTCTAAAACTAGAGTGGAGGACACTGTGGTTTGAAAAGCAACTGAGGGATTGTAACCTCGCTTTGGGCGGCTCAGGGGATGCATGGACGAATTTTGATGAGATGTGAAATTTAAAGTGAAGTCAAAAGCCCATGGAGGCTAAAGTGCATTGTCCTTGTGTCTGAATGGTCTGTTGATCAGCAGCCTGGTTCGGTGACAGTGAACCTGAAAATGGCTTAATGGCGATTACCACTTAGTACACAGGATTGTAGACAAGCCATGATTTTACACTTTTTTTCACAGGTTTTAAGTGAATACTAACCAGAAAAAAGGACATTGAAAACTGTCTAAAAACAAACTACAATTGACATTTCTGTGAGAAATGCAAGTTAAAGACTAAGGATGGTAATATTCTTTTTTGTTATTCTCCAATTACCTATTTTCAAATGTTATCAGCCCATTAGCACTACCATTCTAATCCATCAGGTGGGCCAAACTGCACCTACCCGCATCTTGTTAAAGTGAAACCGTTGCAGTTTTTGGAAAGTGGTTAAAGTTGTGAATTGATACAGAACAACAATAAAACATCTTATTTAGGTTTAAGCAACTAAATGAGTTGGTTAGGTTTAGGAAACGATCATGGTTTGACTCAAAATATGTATGTTTGTTTCAACACTAAAAATAAGTCAATGTGACGAGTTTAGGTTTGACGCAGGACACAAACAGCGGCGTCATGGGTGAAAGTCCTGTCTTTGTTTGACACACCCATCCATCCAACCTGCCCTCCTTCCTATGCAGACTTAGTTGCTCTCTATACTACATGCTCCAAATCCCATTTAATGTCCGAAATCCGAAAAGTTGATCCTACTAACAAGCAGGAGTACATGTTCCTTTACTACAATGAACATGCACACTGTAGTTTATTTTGTCCCAATCCTAATTAGAAGGGGGGCGTAGGAGCCACCTCGGCATCTCGTGTCTCTGCTGTCCATCTCTCCACATGAGGTAAATAAGATGAGTCTGATAGCCACAGGCAGAAAATATTTCCTGTGGTGCTCTGTGGTATATCTTGGTGGTATCAGTCTACTGCTGAAGTTGCTGCTGTGTGTGATCAGCACATGACAAGCAATATTTTATTTATATACATTATTTTAAATATTTGTGAACCGCTTTTAAAACTTTACATCTTCAGTATGAATGAATGGGCTTTGGGCTTATAGCTGCAGACAGGTTAGAGAAGTAGAACAGCACTGAGAGACAGACAGACATGTTGTTGGTTGTAGGCTTTTGATGTGACTTATTAGACAGGAAAATAAAGCTACTTACAATAATTGTGTTACACTATTTAACATGAGTAAAGAATATTCTTTGAATAACAAGACAGAATTGTACAGGTGAAATTCAGTGTGCTGTCCTGACAAATCAAACCTTCTCGGTTTACTATTGTGCTCCTAAAAGATTCCTTGCAACACAAGTAACAAAAATTCCAAACTACAGATGTGTGGACCCCTTCTGTCAGCACTGTCACTGCTGGGCAATAATAATAATAATAATACATTTGATTTGTATAGCATTTAAAAGGTACTCAAAGGCACTTTACATGGTAAAGAAAGAAACATATATAAACAAAGCAGACAGACATTATAACAATAATAAACAAAAGATTGATTTGAGATGAAAGAAGGCCTTTTTTGTGATGAGATTGACGTGGCGTTCGAAGGACAGTGTTTGATCAAAAATGATTCCAAGGTTACGGATATGTGTATAAGCAGGAACAGTGGGGCCATCGATACAAAGGGATAAGTTGTGATGGGATTTGGGATTTGCATGTTTGAATACTCTACGTATACTATGGTAGTGCGAACTGCCGGTATAGTTTAGTTGGTAGAAAAATCTGCCAGGGTTAGCAGTAAGATTTCCATTACGAAATCTAACATAAAAATGTATGAAGTCATGGTGCTGTTAGCTGCCTGCGATAAAAGCATCAGCATAATAGCATATGCTCTGCCGAGATCCCCCCCATGAGCTGTAGACCCACAAGCTGACATGGTGCTGTATTATTCTGACTGAAAAGGCTGGATAGATGCAGGGATACTATGATTAATTTATACATGTGTCTGGGCCTGTCCTCATGCCAGGTTGAGTTTAAGGCCTGGAAATATACACATTGATAATTAGAGGATACAATCCCTCACATGACGCTTTGTTGCATTTCTTAAAGTAGTAATCTAGCAGTTTACTATTGCACATTATCACTATTAACATTGTGAGATCTGTCAGAGAGAACTGCAAAAAAAGATTGGTCATAATGGATGCAAGGGATGCGGAGATGTCCTGACTTTCGGTCCCTATGGGTCAAGCCCTAAAAACCTCCCCCATAATGCAACTTGATAGATCTTTTCTCAGACCCTTCAGCTTGGCTTGTAGTTTCTATAAAAAATTGGTTGTCCCCTTTAAAAGTCAGAATCAGTGCTACTAATGATACAAGATAACGATAGTAATAATTATATGAAAAAGAAGAAAAGACTCACATCGCACAACGTGCCAATGGATGCAGCATAAAGTGCTCCACTCTTGTCTTGTATCTTCCACACCCAGACGGAAAAAAAGCAAACAGTCACACAAAACCAAGTCATTTTAGCACTTCCATTTATAGATGTGTCATACATTTATTTATTCACTTACTTTTTCTTTTAGTCACGACACAGAAGAAAAAAGCCTGGTCCTGAGCTTTTAAATAATTTGTGAGTAACAGTCTTGTGATATCTCTATTTACAGAACTTTCTGAGCTTCTGACTTGGATGCTGTTTGATTTGATGCATCCAGTGTGACTCATTACTTACCTTGATGAAAGAACCTTTGCAAAATGCAAATGTAAGTTTAGGTATACTGTGTACATAATATCTAGAGAGCCTATGATTTCTGGCACTCCTAAGATAGTGTTTTTAAAACTTGGGGCAAATTTGTCATATAACCAATATTCGGAAGTGGCTTTGGTGCTGTTGCAATCAAAGCAACATCATCTTCTTTCACCCTTTGAAATAATCATGTCTGAATTGTATGTACAGAAATATTAAGAAATTCCGTCTTACAAGGTGGAAAAATATTGCAATATATGACGGGGAAAAAACATCTCCACAGCCCTCAATTTTGCCCTTGACTTTAAGCACAGGGCCACTCTGATTGAGAGTTTGTTAAACCGGATCATTCAAATCTCAGATAGCCCCCGACATGCTGACTGTAATTAGTTCCAAGATTAATCCGCACAAGCATTGTCAAATGTGGCCTCCTCCCACAGTGCTTGTGAAATAAAGACTAGCACGGATAATCAAATAATAGGTGAATATCAATGAATAGACCAAATCACGTCAGTCCCTTGCTCCCTTATGCAATTATTTCCTATTCACATTAATTATTGCAAACGGATGGCACTAATGACTTTGAGCGGAAGCTGGCCATGGCAGCCTTGCAAACGATCAATGTTATTTCAAATGGGGTCACAACCCTTTTCACACCTTTTGGTCCCTCTGATTGGAAATGGCACAGATGCAAACAGCATCTGCTACGTGCTAGTGAATAGTGCCAGAAGTTCCTTGGAAGGAACTGGGCTTTCTACACAGAACTTAAAAAGTGGACCTATAAACCATGAAGCGAAGACATTAAACACTGGTCTTTCCAAATTGAGAACGGTACCTTCTGCCTTTTCAGTGGTTTTTGATGCCTTGCAACTTATCAAAATCAAAACTGACAAAAACTAATATTTTTTGTAAAAGTTAAGTTTTACATAAAACATAAAATAGACAAATATATTTTCTCACCTCATGTTTGGGCCATAAAACTGGTTTCAAAAAGTGAAATATTTGGTGTATTCTATACGTATTCCAAATAATATAAGTACTGCGTTTGGTATAAATTGGTTGTCTGTCCTGCGAAACTGTTAAGTTGATAAGTCCATACCAATCTCTATGACCAGAACTAAAAAAAGCTAGTTTAATTTAATGAGGTATTATATTAGTATCAGGCTTACAGCAAAGAAAATGTTGCACTGGTACCATCATAGGATATGAGATATTTTTTTGGATCTCTAGCTAGCTAGTTGATTTCTCTACCTGCCAATGTTGATTTTGTCTTCTTAGTATTTTGTACGAGGCTGATGTTGAACACTCAGCTCAGCAGGATTAATGAGAGCTGTGACACTGTGTAATACATCCTATGTTAGCTGGAAAACCATAACAACGAGTCTGAAGTGTCTACAAGCTGACTGGAGTTGTACAGTGTTCATTCTAAGTTAGTTTGGCAGTATAAGTAACTCATCCACATAACATCACTGGAGGGATTTGGGTCATTAGTCAGGCAGAGAAAATTCATTTTATTTAATTTACAGTAGAAACATGTAAACTCATAGGGAAAAAAACACTGGAGTATAAACCAATAAACCAATCAATCAATAAACCTTAGATAGACAGATGGCAGCTTTATCACTTCAGGTAATTGCTGCTTCAGATTTAGAACTAGGGAGTCTATTCCCAAATAAAATGTATGTGATAAAATATGCAGTGAAAGTCCTTTCAAGGCTTTCACCATTACTTTCAAAGCTACCTCTGTCACCATGTATTTCGCATCAACTGAGGACATTTTTGGAGACAATATTCTGTGATATCAATTTTCTACACCCTTCTATGAGTTATACTTCTGCCTGAGTTACACTAAACTTTTCATTTAAGAGGCTTACAATAATAATAATAATAATAATAATAATAACTTTATTTATATAGCACCTTTTAAAAAAACAAGGTTTACAAAGTGCTTCGACAGACAAGCCAGCAAAAACAGTGCAATAAAGAACAATCGTTAGGATAAAAATGTTATTAAAAATCATCTGAGTAAGAGGAACAGTATGTGAATGTATATTTTGGTTAGTTTTGTAAACTCTGACCAACTTAAAAGCATCATCATCTAACTGCCGTCAGTTATTGTGCAGTTATGTTTGAAATGTGAATCAAAAGCAGACACATCAAGATGCTCCATGTTCAGTGAATCATGTGAGATCACAGAGGCCTCCCTTTAAAACGTTTCATTGACCAGCTTCAGAAAGTTATGATGGTACACCTGCAAGACCAGAGAAACATGAAAACACATCAAAGGCCATCTGAAAATTGGACAGGAAAATGTCAGGGTATTTCTTTATTAGCCTTTGGTTGGAAAGAGACAGCCATGTATTCAGCATATCGATTATTTGGGATCTGTGACAGAGACAAATGGGGAGCCATGAGGAATTCTCATAGTGTGTTTCCTTAAGACTGCAAGGAGAGCCATAATTAAAATAGTTGTCACTACAGACAAATAAAATTGTATATCCTGTTGATTTGTCTCTTTTTTGACAATGCTTTGTCAATGTTAGTCTGCAATGATTACAAGTTCTGTTGATTCACTACATTATAAATTATTTTCCAGGAGGTCCAAAGGAATGGAAAAGCAGGTATTCCTGCAGGAAGGTGGCCCAGCCTGCTGAGTCTAACATGCCCACGCAGTAGTGGTAGCGGCAGTGGCAGTGAACTGTCACTATCCAGTGCTTGTAGTGAGTACTCTAGTGGCTCCCACACTTGGGCAGAGGGACGTGGATTCTCCAAGCAGGTGGGTTTAATTCATCTTAAATTCATCTTCCTTTGATTTGAAGTATAAGGAAGTTGTAAGGGTTGTCATCTTAATGGCATTTTGGTGATCCCTCTGTGAATGCCATTTAATTAATTGTAAATATGATTTGTAATGCACAGTGTGCTGCAAGCCGAGACAAAAGGATGAGTACGGGTTCAGTATCCAGCAACCACTCTGCAGCCATCGAGCAGACAGACCTGGGATGGAAGGAAGGCCACATTCTGAAAGGCCTGAAGCGTCTCCAAATGTGCAGCTCCAAAGATCCATCCTCACTTGCATCTGTGCCACACTGCAAAGATTGTATGACTTCCAACGAGGGCATATACTCGTTTGGTGTCAAATTTAGCCAACAAGGAGGTACAGCCAAGCAATTAGCCCCTACAAGTAAACCTTTGAAGGCCGGAGTAGGGACTACTGCCCTAGACTCAGATGATGCCAATGATGAGTCAACTAAATTACAAAGTAAGGAATCCAGTGACCAACCAACAAAAGACCTTGTTTGCTTGCAGAAACTGGATGTCACAAGGGATGATGACAACAATTTTCAAGAAGACCCTGTAAAACTTCCAGGGAATTCTGGTCTGTTCCCGTCACCTGTCACAGACAACTTCCTATTTGTGCAGGGCCCCTCAGTAAAACCTGGTGTAAGCCCAACAGATAGCCTTACGCATCTGGAGGAAAAACAAAAGCCTTCAAGCATGAAGTTGAGTGACAAAAACAATAACCAGGAAAGGTCTACTGACCGTAAATCCAGACTTGATCATGTCAAAAGACAACAGGGCAGACTTGCAGTCAAGCAAATGGAAGCAGAGACAAATGACTTGAGCTCCTCTATTCAGCATTCTGCAACAAGTGCTCTGAGCTGTGTGAGCGTAGCCAGACAGCGCAGCTCCTCAATGGAGGTTCCTCACTGCAGAGACCAGGCGTGTCAAGCTGGCAGTGAAAAACCGGACAACACCATCTCAGAATCTCCACAGAGGAAACCCAAACCTAAGCATTTTGACTCAGCAAGAAAAGCTTTTATTCTGCGGAGCAAAAGTGCTGATGGAGGGAAAGAACAACCTAAGCAAACGCATTCTCCCCTCCACCAAAAACTAATTAAGGGCCACAGGTCCAAAGGACAGTCAAACCCTCCTGGACACAGTGATCCTAGCAAGAGTACAAATCTCAGTAAAACACAATCTTCAAACAAGGGACCATTACCTAAAGTTGAGAAAGATGACAACATTTTGTTATCAACAAGTTCCAAATCTCTTAAGAGTATTCGCTCTCCCCTCGCTTCCCCTGTGAAACATTCAAAGACATTTAAGCCGCCAGGGATCAATGAAAACTCAAAGAGCCCAACAAAATCATCTTTGCAAGTCACTGGACTTCAATCGAGCAATGAGTCCGTGGAAGAGAGCATCTATGACAACTTACCCTGCTCTCCACGAAAACAAAGACGCCAAGACCAGCACTGTGATGTTTCCCATTCAGAACATAGGTCCCCATCCCCACCACCACGGCCAGGTCGAACTACTTCTCTTGTCCTTCGGCCCAGTTGTGACAGCTTACCTATAGCACATACATCTGCAGGTCAGGTTCAAACATCTACAACTTGGAAAACAACATTGGGCACCACCAAGCCACAATCATATCTTCCTTCTATTTTACAGCCGCAACAATCCAACACAGCAAAGGACAATCAACATGCAGCCCCAGAAATGGGAGCTGATGGTAAGCCACTGAAAAATATCCCTGCCAAGCTCTACCATACCCAGTCATCCAAGATGCCATCGCTCTCACTTCAAGAGTCTTCAGAGTCAGTCCAGCTATCTATGGACAGAACTGCCACATGCCATGATGAACATGGTGCTCCCTCTATATTTCCAAATCAGAGCATCTTACAGAGATGCCAACAGAGTATTAGTGAGCCAAGACTTTCAGATGTCTTGCCTCAGACATATTCTAAGATGTACTACCATGGAATTGCCAATAATCCTCAGAGTTCCACCTCAAGATCTGTAAAAATGGCTGTCCCTGTAAATGCTAAATCCCATGAGGCCATTGCTGGACAGGAAACCAGTACATTCCTAGTTTTTGGAAGACATGACAAAGATGATACAAACTCCACTGCAAAAGGTATCCACACCTTTCAGACTTTTACGTGTGATCCCCAGATGATAAAAGATGACAAAGTCCGCAGAAAGATTGAGACCCGCTGTAACTCACTGGATTCTGAGCCCTCTGTTCAACCTGTTGCATCAGACAGCGGTGTGATGTTAGATTGGGGATTTGATGAGGAAGGTTGGCTGTTTAAACGTTCTGTGTCTGTGTCAACCAGACCTCCGATTAAGCCGGTAATGGGCATGAATGGGGCTAAGGCTCGTAGCCAGAGCTTTGGTGCACGCTACATGGACAGGCCAAGCTTCAACAGATCTGGAAAGGTCCGTACCCAGATCAAAACACACTCAGGTAGCTCCTTGAACTCTCTTAATGATGTCCTTCCAGGAAGTATGAGTTGCTCAAGTAGCTACCATTGTCCAATGAATCGATCCCTTCTGAACAACTTTTTGATTGAAGAGGGCCTGACAGTACCTTCACATTTGGGGTCCTCCAGTGAAAGACTTCAGAGTCTTAAACACCAACGAGAGCAGGCTAGGCGCCTTCAGATTGAGCAACAGTTTTCAAGCGCCTTTGGTGAGCCAGTTTCTGAAGAACCAGAGAGACAAAGTTCTATAACCACAATCGAAGAGAAAGTGATGCTCGGCATAGAGGAGAACTTGCACAAGACTCAGGAACAAGAGAGAACCATTGAAGTGAAGCAAAAATCGGGCTCAACCTTGGCAAATTGGTTTGGTTTTCGTAAGAGTAAGCTTCCTGCTCCAAGTAGCAAAAAGACTGATCCGCCAAAAGTAAAAGAGGACAAGCGGGAGCAAAAGATTACATCACTTCTGGGAGGAAAGCAGACAAAATCTGACAAAAAGAAAGACAGAAGAAAAAGTGATGGAAAAGACTGGTAAGAAATTCTTATAATCAGAATTGAATACCTTAAACCTTCTGTTTTCGTTAAAGCAGATTTCTTCATATCTTATTGCTAGTGAAGTAATTTAATGTAATTTAATTTAAAGTGAAGTAATTTAATGCCTCAGAGGACTATGGCCATTTTTATCAAGTGGTCTTAGACATATCTGCCAGTCTCCTCAGCCCAGAGACCATTTCAGACTTGTTTCATACAGAGGTATCAAAAGATATAGGGTAATTTATCAGCCGAATCGTCCAGGGTATGTTGAGTCAATATCAGAGTATCTCAGTATGTAGTGATTTGTTGATCAGTGTTTCTTTCAGCTCTGTGGGGATAAGAGAGTCTCATGATGCAGTGCGGGCATGCATCTCAATGCCCTGCCCAGGAATGTCGCTGAATGAGATACAAGGACATACTGACATCATCGGGGACCCGAAGGTAAATTAAATTATTTCGTAATACAATAGGGACAGTTATTTTATTTGTATGTGGCAAGTTGTAGTTCTAATCACAAAAATATCTTCATAGATGTGTCCCCAAAACCTGCTTTATGTAAAAGTATGTTTGTTATAGTAATATGAAATTACTGTTATTGTACCAGAGAGCACAGTAAATGCTAAGTAAATAACAAATTGTATCACTGTGTCAATAATTTTAGCATTGGAGTCCATTTATTCATCCAAAGAATGTACCAATAATTCAACAAGTGAATGTAACGGTAGAGCTAAAAACGCAAACAGAATATGGAGCAGATTCTTTAATTTGTAACGTTAGGACACAGTCAAGGTTAGGTGACACTGTACATGCCAAATTATGAAAAAACATGTAGGTAACTTCTCTTTTGTATTTTTACAAAAACAAAAAGATGCAGATGGTGAACCTGAGAGGTGATGGTGAAAATGGATCCACAGTGAAGAGCCCAAACCAGGATGCTGTATTAGGTCAGATTTTTCTATTCTATGTTGTGAATGTCTGTCCAGAATTCCTTACAGTCACTGCAATGAGTAATTCCCCAATTTGCTCTTTGCTCTTTAAGGAATTAAAGCATGCTAGGATTAAGGCTTTATCTTTGCTTACCATTTTACAGTTTGCAGAAAGAAGTGAAGACCAAATATGAAAGATATGTGTAAGTCATAAACATGATGCATTTGCTCCAAACAGCCAAACAAACATGCAAAATGCTCAATTTTGTCAGTGTGTGCTTTTTCCTCCATATTTATGTTCATTTTATATGTTCTATTTCTGCGTTTGTTTATGGTTTTGAGTGGCAGTTTGATTCAAGGCAAACAGGAACCATTTCACCACGATTGTATTTCATTCAGAGTTTGCCCATTACTGGGGATGTTGTATATATCCTTGACCGCTCATCTTCACAGATCCATGCACTGAAAATTTGCATGCACAGGATCATCCAATTGGGATGAACCTATTCATCCATGCTGGGATCCAAGCTCCTTCCTGGCATTTTTGGGTGGGCACCTGTTATGTGGGAAGATCGACTGGATTGTTCCAGCACTGACTGACCTGTTAAGATGTGTTGTCATATGATGGTGTTATTGAGGTGGATTGAGGATAGGATTATCCTTTGTACATTGCTGCACTTTCGGTAATAGTTTCGAAATTTTTGACCAATGAATCAAGTTGCGCTACTTGTTGCAAGTGGATAAACTATGCTGCTGTTTCAGACTTTGGGGAAGAGCAGTTTGACACGTTCAGCTTTAGAATAAATTTGATCACTCAGTAAGAGCTTTTTTCTAATTAACAGTATTTGTAATTTAATGCAAAATTACAGTAGGTGTTTCGCTATAAGCTACCCACTACACAGGTCATCAAATCCCAGCCAACCCTAGGCTGTATGCAAAGCTTACTTGAAACACACATAATAGTTTGTTTAGCTCAATGGCCTTTTTTCAGCTTTTTACTTTCCTAATACATACTTGTGTATTAATAAGGAATGTGCAATAGCCTCTTCTTCAACACATTCACCCAAAAATACTTTTTAGGCTAATGGAGAGGCCACTGCTTGGTCAGTTTCATGCGTAATAAGTCAAGGTGCTCTTGAAGATGAAAAAAAGAAAACCATTTTTTGTGACTCATGCAGAGCAACAAGAGAAGTCCCCTGAATCATAACTTTTTGGGAAAGGACCTTAGTTATTGGTGTACAGTTGCAACCAAACAGTTGCTTGTAGCTGTTAATAATACAAATAAAAATGATAGAAAGTAGTTATATTACTGAAACTCTTTGCCAGAGGTCTCACAGGTTACCTGGGACCAAGACCAAGCTTGGGACACAAGTCAATCTAAATGGGTTATTGAGTCCCACACTTAAAACAGGACTCAATCAGAATGTCTTCATTTTCGGGCTGGTTTTGTGGATTACGTGCTAGTCATGGTTAAATGTTGTGAAATAGTGATACTCATTGCCCAGAGAGGTTGGAAGGAGATATATGTTTCTTGAGAAGGGTAGAATCTATCAAAATGTCCAATTCCAAAATAATCTAATGACCAGATCAGGGTGTGAAATGTAAAGTTCAGGTAGAAATTACATGTATTGCTGCTGCAGGTATTCGTGTTTTCTCCCAATTTGGGTCTGCCTGGTTCAACCACATTTTTGATCTAATTATAAGGGTCTATTCAGATCAGGTTCAACTGTCTTTGGGTCTCTTACGAATCAGTTCTAATTAACCCTGGATGTAGTTCAAACGGGTCTCTTATTTCAAATGTATTCATGTGCAAGTATCGCAAATATGTCAAAACACTTTAGGTCCATTAGAACCTTAGGATGACATACTGCTCAATGACGCTTTGGTGCAGATGCGATCTACCTCGCTCACACTGACCGACACACATGAGTGCTTTTCCACTTACTATTTAGTTTAAGTACAGGTTGTAATATAGTCAAAAAAGTAAGAGACTGAGATTGAGACTAGACAACAAGTAAAACTTTATTTGGTCCTTATTTCATTGCGGTCACTTACTAAATTAAAAATAGCTGCAGATAAAACTCTCCACATCGCTCAGGTAGAGGATTGCTGATGGACACTGCTGGGATTTCAGTGGCCAGAGTGACACCATTGGCAAAGCGCTGCAAATATCAAGCGTGTTTGATTCAAGGGGACGCCTGCCCTCAGGGGTTAATCACCTCATTAAAATTTCAGTACTGCACCAGTTAAGCACGCTCACCCAAGCCACTGCTGAGTGAATTAAGTTTGCCTTCAGCTGTGAGCTGAATTAAACCATCTGGGTAAAAACTGGCATAAACTTGTTGGGCCTCATGAAGAGTTGACAGAGTAGTTTTAAACATGATGCTTTAAAAATATCGCGAAGCAAACAAAAACTAACAATAAAGCAAGGTCTGTAGTTTATACTAAGAAGCAACTTTTGACTATTTGAGTTATTTCTCATCAAATTAGACTCTTATTTTAAAGTTCTATTATAGGCTGATGGGGAGTGACACAGCCCAAAAAGTGCCACAGACACTGAACCAGCAACAAAAGTGTCAGTTTGCAGGATAGACAGCTGATTAGCTAGTCAGCACTTTGAACAACTACAAATGTATCCGCAAATGTTAAACTGCTAAATGTAAAAATCTTAATCCAGACAACTGAGCAAACACTGTCCATCCTCGTCTTGTAAGCTACTACCAGTTTGGTTAAATTGTGTCCCCGTGCTCCTGCCATCTCAGCTGTCAATCAACACATGCACTGGCCAAAGAATAAATCTGAAGATTATCACTGCAGTGTTGCTTTGTGACATGGAGCAGTTATTGATTGAGCTTGGCATAACAGAGTGGGGATGTGATGTGAGGAGGACAACAACTTCACCATACATGTGAGAGGCTTGTTGAAACCAATCATTTCTCAGCCTCTGTGATTCTGCCTTTCCAGGGAAGACTGTGTCACAGCAGTGTCTGTTGACTTTCAACTAAAGACCAAATTAATCAATAGTGTCTCTATTCAGTGTCTTCTCAATTCAATTATTTGGTCTTGTTTACAACAGGGTAAAAATTAGCATTTCCATCTCAAGGGCCGCTTCACTAACAGACACTTAAAGCAAATCTTTTGATACGTGGAAGCAGCAAAAGTGATATAACTGTAAAGGATATTAGTGACATTGGTACAATGTGTCCGTGACTCACGCTCTAAATAAAGCTATTCGGATCTACTAAGATGTTTTCAAAGCTGTATAGGCTACCATTTGCAACTAATCTGTAATATGATGTGAGTTTGTTTATTTTAACGGGAAAGTACTATACATAAAACTGGTCCTATAATACTGCAAGATTTCTGTGTTTTCGTAGCCATAAGTCAAGGTTACACATACGCAAAGTTAACATCCGCCTCCTGTTCACTAGCTTTTTATGCAAGTGAACAGTGGAAAAACATTCTCTTCCGCTGGCGAAGCTACTTCACATGTATACATTTGAAAGGAGTTCAACTTTGGTGAACTTTCAGGCGAACATCACCTTAGCAAGCGATGGTCACTGGCTTGCAATCTGTGACCGTGCCTTAAGACTACATTCTTATGGAAACAAATAGCTTCAACTTTACTTTAACATTTTTACCCTAAGGTGTCAAATTTGAAAAACTAAATTAATTTGAGCACTCTAGCTTAAACATGAAATGAGAAGAGGGGTATAAAGTCTCATGTGTGCACGCCTCAATAAATAAAGAGGGGACAGCTGTTGCCTTTGCTCCAGTGTGAGATTGCCTGCAGGGTCCTGCCACAGGGTACATATAACATGAGCCTGCATGACAACAGAGAGATATCTTTTCCTATTTTTATCTTTGACAAAAGATTTGTTTTGCAAGATAGATGACTCTGATCCAAATGTAAATGAAATGCATAAAGCATCAAGGTTCATTAGTGCAACAACTGTGTTATAATGTGTTATTCTGGAGTCGCGATGTCATCACATCACTAACAACATAACTGTGTGTTTTTGGCAGTTATGTTTGACATGTCGCAAACTAAATACACACATTTGGAGTGTATTAATGTTTCATTTCATATGCCATTCCGCGCCTTTCACATTCACAGTGTGATCGATGCATGCTAGCAGTTGCACACCCATTAAACAACATCTGTAATACAAAGCAGCAGTGGTTCAAGTGGGCTTGAGTTGCATTGGCCAAGTCATCCTCTGTGGCGGGGATACATGTATGGTGTAATTAGCAAAATCATTACGCAGCCTCACACTTACGTATGTGTAATAAGATATACTGAACCACCATTTTTCAACGTGGCTTTTAAGAGGAAATCTACAGAGTGTTATCTACAGCCCAGTTGCCAGGAAAAAAATGTTTGGCATAGTATGTTTCTTCAAACCACTGATGTCAGCGTTTTTGCATCCGATCAGAGCAAGTCATGTATTATATTAAGCGACCATTATTGTAGTAAACAATGACTTCACGCTTGCTACGTGACGTTGGTACGCTTATTACGTAACATTTTGTAAGAAAGTCCCATAAGGGCAGTTGTTGTTTACGATACTTATGTTGTTATGATATTATTTTAACACAAACCATGATCTAACAAGTAGTTTTGTTGCCTAAACCTAACCAATTGTTTTGCAACATAAACTACGTGTAATGTGCATTGCTGCAAGCGTGATACAAGGTTGATATTAAACATGTTTATGACTTGGTTTTTTTTTTCGTTCAGAAACGTCGACATTCAATACAAACAGTGGGTGGCAGAAACAAACAACGCCAACATTCTTTTGTGTTGATTGGGGTGTTATCAATGAATGACAAACAGTTTATTCTCCACATGGAACAACTTCACACAGACTGTCCTTTCAGACACTAGACAGTAAATTATTATGTTAGTGTACATATATCATCAAGTTCCTTTAGCTCCACTTCAACCATGGCTACCCTGTTGTTTCATTCCTGTTGTTGTCCCTCTCCTTCCCATGACCCTGAACCACTTCGACTGTTCTCCTTGTGCCGCAGGCTCCGGCAAGATGCGAACGTTGGACAGTGGAATTGGGACCATCCCCCTTCCTGAATCCTGTTCCTTCTTCTCCTCCATCCTGCACCTCCTCCCCAAATCCTCATCAACCCCAGAGCAGTCCCTCAGTCCACCCAGTGTCCCCGGTTCCTCCAGTGAGGACATATCTCCTTCCCCTTTACCCCGGTGGAGAATACCCTCCAGCTTTAAGGACTGCAGCCATGCAGGGGTGTCAAACTCCCTCTCCGGCTCCTCTATGACCCATATCCAGTCAGTGCCTTTCCCCACTGTGGCCTTCCTCCAGCCCATCCAACCCCAATTTGAACCCATTGTGACCTCTGCCAGTCTGTGTGATACCCAAAGCAGGCTACCCAGACAACGACCAGGTATAGTAAAGCCACAGAAGTTTCTGTAAGAAGCACAGGGTGTGGGCTGCTGAAGTAAAGATGGTGCTACTAGCGTTTTCTCCTTTCTCTTCCATTTGACTCCTGCACTAATCTCATAGATCAATATAAAAAGTAAGGATAGAAAAATGTAATCTTTTTTATTTTTTATACAACAAATTGTTCTGTTTAAGCTATATAACAGACTCGTCACTCGTTCATTAAGGAACTCTCCTTGGGTAACTCATTATTCATCTATCCATTCTGAGGAGAATGTGAAGGAGATGTTGAAGCTACTATCCCACATGAGGAAATGTGTTTCATGAAGATCCACTTGTTACGCTACCTGCTTTAGCTTCACAAGTGTGCCAGTGAAATTGAAGGAGCACATGTATCTTAAAAGCGGCAGCGATCTCAGTGTGTCATTACAGCATCCAGAGCCTCATCTTCACACTGATAACTTTCATGCAGAAGGATACAGTTTACACATGGCCTGCTCAGTATGCTAAACACACAGCATGTGCCAAAGAAAAACACGTATTTTCGCTGTCAAGAGGAAGGAAGTATTTTGCGTGGTGAGGGCTCTTAGTGAGTCATTTTTTAAGAGTGAAGCCCCAAGGAGTCTCCAACACACACATGCTATATATTTTCATCTGCACAGTTTCAGGAGGACTATGATGGGAAGGTGAACATACTGTAGGTACACTTAGGGAGCCTGTGCTCAGTTAAAGCAGCTATGTCTTGCTTGATTGACTTTATTATTTGAAAGTATTCCAAGCTTACTTATGTTCATCTCAAGTCATGTTGCGTTTGCAAAAGAAAAAAGAAAAGATCATTTTTTAAATGTTACAGTCTTGACGACCATCAATTGTGCAGGTTGAAATGACAACTTTCACTTGCAGGTTTTATTAAAGTTGCTTTGGCTAGCTAGCTGATCAAAGTCATGTTTGAGTTGTTTCTTCCGGCTGACTCGTTTTGAAAAGGGATCCCTCTGTCTTAAATATGCACATAATGGCTACATTCATGATGCAAGCAAAAAATGACCATCTTCACCAGTTAATGATAGAAAACATGGAAATAGTAACTCTCAATTTTAACATTTCAAAAGAAATGGCTTCTAGGATGAGGACTAAAAAATGTGTTTTCTGAACTAACACACAGTTAATACGTAAGCTAGTTAGCCAGACATGCTAACATTTGCAATTACGTTAGAGCTGAAAAACACAGAGTTGAATTCATTACTCTTACTTTTTTGCTCGTGTTTTCATATAGGACATATAAAGACACAATTATTTTTTGGGATGTTATTTTGAGGTATTTTGGAAAAACACTAAAGCCCATCTGGACCCAGAGACAGTGCAGATTGCTAACCTTGCGTCAGAATGAAAGTTTTTTCTGTGAAATGCATATTTAAATGTCAGTCATTTCTTCTGAGACACAGTGACTACTTTTAACAGTTTGATTCAGGCCACCTAAACTGTCACTCCATATTTGGCAAACTAGACTCAAACTTCATTTCAGCAGAGTTTGAGCTTAAGTTGTCACTTTAAGGTCAGAATAACAAATTTGTCATCTTTTAAGACATAGTCCTCACTCAACTCTCCTGCCATTTTGAATTCAGAATGATCATCTTGCTCTCTTTGAAGATGTCAGATGTCAGCCTGTCTGTGTCATTATGTTCTCCTAACTCCACATTTGACTCCTCTTCTTGACAGGAGAGAGGCTGAAGTCTGACTGCTGTGAAAACCTCTGAAATGAGTTTACCATTGTTCTTTTTCCAGGTGGGATGGAACCAAAGAAGTTGACCTATATCAAATCGAAAACACGAGCCACTCCAAGCCAACAGAAAGAGCAGACAAGACTTCAGCTTGCCAACTGTAAGAGGCGTTGGAACAGGTTTATTTAAATGACAACTTCAAGTCAAAAACCTGTTACATTGTGTCCACTTATCATTTTTCCAGTGTCTACATTTTAATTTTCTAACCATTTTATCCAGTGTTACATGGAAAGTGCGGCGAGTCACTGTGGCGTGTAGCTATAAAGATGAAGAAGCGAAGTGCAACAATTTAAATTCTTCACATCATAAAAATTCTGCAGCTCGCCTCAAAAGTGCACTTAAAATGCTTCACTTTCCTGTAAAACTCATTTCCATTCCCACTGAGCAGAAAGTAAGCTTAATGGTGACAACTAAACACATGACTAACACAAGTTTCCCAAACATAATTTGCATCTCAGTACAGTACATTAACGCTGGTATTTCCAACGTGTGTGTGTGTGTGTGTGTGTGTGTGTGTGTGTGTGTGTGTGTGTGTGTGTGTGTGTGTGTGTGTGTGTGTGTGTGTGTGTGGTAAATATAAGATAAGATAAGATAAGATAAGATAAGATTGACGATATACCTGTGGGTTAAAAACCAGCCACGATTTGATGTTGCATGGGCGCTGTCTGACACACAAACAAAATGCCTATGAAGATTATGTGTTGCCGATGGGTGTGATGATTTTTTTTTATTTGTTTTGTATACAGAAATATACTTTTATGAACAAGATTATAACATAGTCACAGTTTTCCCACAGTTACAATCCAGGAATCGGATCAGGTGTCAGTTGAATTTAGCTAGCTGATTTATGTGGGTAAAGTGATGCAACTTCAAATCAACATGCAGGGCAGTAGGTTTGTTCAGATATCATCCCTGCCAACTGCGATCAAATCACAAGTTTTCTGTTTCTATTTGCATTTTAACCACAGTTGTGCGAGCAGGACGACTGAAACTGATACATGTTAAATTTACCTCCAACAACACAATACTATTGAAATCACCATAAACTGTAATTTAAGGTGCCCTGCAGTCTGCAGAAAGAGTTGCTGACATTCTTTTGAATACAATTGTCTTTATATGTGCAGGTTCTTGGCACATATATTGAGGAGTGGTATTGGAGTATGTGATTTAACCATTTCCAGGGAAATAAACAAATCAATATTGCATTATACAAAACAACTTAAAAATTATGTGTTACTTTTCTTTATATGGCAGATGTTTTATTTTGCGTGTTGTTTGCATGGCACAGTGCTTCAGGATCTAACTCTGCTCTACATTTCAGAGTTACCGTGCCATCCTGAAGCAAGGAATCAATCAATCAGCTGGATTTATCACTCGAACACACATGGAGGATCCCTAAGTCCCACCGTTTGGACACGGCGTATCTGTGTCAGGATGAAACGCTCGGAGCTGGACAACAACTGAGCTTGGCATTGTGGGCTTCCACCTGTGCTCATTGCAGTGTTGAGATATTGAGTAGCCTTTCAGGTGTAGTAATGAACCTTCTGGCAGCCATTTTGGAGGTCTGCAGCTCATTGGCATCAGCTGGGAGCAGCTGGTTGAATTTTTAATTGCTCAGCTCCACTGTCTTACAGGACTGGAGGTAAACAGACATAGCTATTTTCCTTGACCTTTTTTTTTTACTCTGAGAAGTAACAATTTTGACAAAAACATGAACTTGACTTTTTGTTTTTGGTGATATGGGGTTAGCTACTGTAGCACTTTCATGGCTTCTTGTAATCATCTCATTAACATAGTTGCACACAAGCTAATGCCTGTATAGCTGGCCCAGTTTAAGATAACCTACAGCCTGCAGCTGCAGTTTTACATTGCTACGACATAAGCATGCTTGTTAGCTAGAAAAAGTAACTGCTCTAACTGAGTTTTTTCTTATTGAACAAAGCGGTATAGATAAGACTGTCAGTACTTTGCGAACACTGTTTAATACTTCCATAATCTAAACATGGAAACACCTTACAGCAAATTTCATACATATTGGACAGAGCAAATGCTAATCACGATGAATGACATAGCTAACATGTTTGCAATTACCTTTTTTCATATCCACCAGACACAAACCAAAATCCTATTTGATTGTTTCTGGCCACTTTCCAAATCTTAAATTCAAAGTAAAATATATAGTCTTTTCATCCCGCTTTTGGTCTCAACCAACTCTTTAGAAAAAGTTGTGTCAGGTGCGGCTGTAAAACCAACACAATGAGCCAAAAGAAGCTTAAAAGCTTAGTTTCATTCCACTTTATATTTAAAAAAAATTGGTTAATGCAGTTTAATCATTTAATTAATTTGCACAAATACATCAAGTTCACTACCAGACCTCCATTATGGCACCAGCTGTGGTCACTTTTGGAGATTAATGATGCAAATTAAAGACCTCCACTAAAATTCTGCTGAGCATGGATTGTTAGGCTACATTTATTTGCATTCTCCAGCAGCGTAGAAACATTTTAATAAATGTTTATGTGAAGAACTCATTCTGGTTTAGATCTTAAATATATGTCTAATCTACAATAAATATGTGAGTAATTTATTTTCAAATGGAAGCTTGTAAACTCAAGATTACAAACTATGACTTCCATCCTGAAGACATTTTATGTACAGCACTTACTACTGATTGCCATTCATGAGCTCTATATCTGACTGATTAATGTGATTCTTTAAAGTGTGCACTATCTTGTTGGAAACTTTTTTTATTGTCACAGTCTTAATATCAACTTGCATGCAACCACCCCCTGACTTATTCTACTCACATATAAGCATTGAATGAATCCGATATCCTTCATGTGACGAGTTTCATCACGAGAGGTAAAAAATACTGATGAGTGAAACTTGATGTGCACTGCTCAGTTTTTATGACATATTACATACAATCCGTCATTACTTAAGCAAAGGTCTATTTAGAATATCATCCATGGTGGGTCTGACTATCACGCTTAAAATTACTTTCAATAAGCGTCACATTTTGAAAACACATTAAAAAGCACATCGCATCTTGTCATGAAACTCGTCACATGTGTACAGCATTCTGTATTTCTTACATGATTCCACAGTTATGACATCAAGACAAAGCAGAGTTTGCATGTAACCTTAGCACCTAGTAGGCACATTGTGGACATTGTTGTGCTAGCTCAGGGAAAATACCATTTATTGTCTCTGATAGATGCTGTGGATTAAGTAAACCTCAACTTTAAAATGTACAACCATTTCATTGCAGCAAGTTAACCAGCCCAATCGCTGGGAAAAAATAATCGTCATTGTATGATTTTGCAAACCACAGATATGTTGAATGCCATGCAGCGTTTTCGCATTCGGACAGAGCAAGTGATGTAGTTCCAAAGAGCGACACGCAGAGCAAGTGATGTAGTATATCCAACGACCACTATTGAAAGATACGTGGTATGATAACAAGTACAACGAGCATGAAAGTCCAGTAAGGGAGGGTGGGAGTGGTGGTGGATGGGTCAAACAAACACAGAACCTTCACCCAGTAGACTGCTGTTAATGAACCGTATGAAACCAAAAGTAGACAATTTGTTTTATTGCCTCAACCTAACCAATCCTTTCAAAATGTTAACCATGTTCCATTGTGTGTTTCTGCAAGTGTGATACGAGACTGGCATTCAACGTATCCCGTGGTTTGAAGAAATGTACAAAGCCCTCATTTGTTCTGGCGACTGGGTTGAGTGAACACACCAGACTTCATTGTACTGTAATGGTTTAAGGATATTACCTGAAGTTAATAATTTCCTCTTGTTAGTTTTTGTCTCTACATTTAAATGTATAATACCTCACCAGTTTCTCTCTCTATAATGTATGCTGTGTCTTTTATAGTAATGTTTTTGGTGTTTTGAATGCATCCCGACATATTTGATGCTTTTAGCTGCTTCGCAATGTTTCCCCCTCACACCTTTGTCGGCTCCTTGCCCTTAATGCGTAAATGTTTGCCAAAATGCATATTGCCAAACACTGCTCTGAGCTAATCATATACAGAAAAATGAATGCATCTAAATCTACATATCAGATTTATCATGGTGACCATAGCCATATTGTTTTGAAACACTAGAGACAGTTTACACTTTAACGAGATGAAGAACCATGGAGCACTGTACTGTTGCACAATATCATTAGTTATGTCATCCAACTGTATTTACCTCTTTATATCTTTACTCACTTGCTACATGTATATGTTGAAGGTAATATTTGTAAACTTAAAGGGGAGTTCATGCCAATAGCATCACACAGGTTTAATGACTGAAATATGTAGCGTACGTTGGTGAGACGAGGTGTTAATGGATCAGGGAACAGATTGGCTGTACTGATACGGGTAGATGGAGCATGGCGTCTGTGTTTTTAAAATGCTCACATAATAAAGAGTTTCACTCTCACAAGAGTATTGTATTTTTCTAACATTTACTCTAATGCCCTGTATTTGTACTCAGCACTGATGAGTGTAATTTACCATTTATTGCACATATTGTTACTCACTATTATAGTAATTCTCCCTTTAAATGTTTGTTTTTTTTCAGAACCCAATAAAAACAGTGATGTTTTTGTGTGACAGTCACCTTAGCAGTACGGATTGAGAATTGTATATTACTGATATTCTTTGTTTTATGTAGAAGAAGAAAGAAAAAATAAACTATTTCAATACTTATACAACATTAAGGATGCTGCCTTTTGGTTTGTTGTATTTGACTGAATTCATGTGGCTATAAGAAGCAACAGGTGTGGTTTAATGCTAACAAAAGAGACAGATACTCCACCCCCAGACTTCAGCCCAAGCCCTGTGCTTCCCAGAACTAAGCTGGACCCAGCGCTACCCAGCACTGGGTCCAACTTACTTTTCCAACTCAATGACAATAAATTTTGGGTTTTTTGCATTAAATCCAAAGTCAGCAATTTGCAGAATAACAACCAGCATGTCATGTGCACTGGACCACATTTTCTCAAACTGGAAGCAAACTCCTGCTGAGCTGCCAAACAGTGTTGTCAGATTAAAACTAAAATGAAGAAAGTGAAGAATGCTTATTCTAAAATTTAAATTCATGTGTTGCAGTAATTGGTGGGAGTTTAATGTAGTAAAAGGAAACAAAGGAAATACGTGCGGTTGAAGTACAGTGTGTGAATAAGAATTTTCCTTTCAACACTCGCAGTGCTTTTTTCAAAAAAAAAATGTATCTGTCCATTACCACAATCTTTCCATTTGATCAGAGGAATAGTTCCACATTTTGGAAAATATGCTTTATAATTTTATGAAGAGAGTTAGTTGAGAAGATTGATGCTGTTATCATATCTGTGCGTTAAATATGAAGCTCGAACCAGGAGATGCTTAGTTTAGTTAGCTTAGTTAAGCATGAAGACTTGAGGTGGGGGTAACAGCTAGCCTAGCTCTGTATTAAGTAAAACAAAAACAAAAAATGGCCTACAACTACCTGTAAAGCTCACTAAGCAAAATGTTGTGTTCTAATCTGTACAAATAACAAATTTGCAGTTTTACAGGGGGTTATGTAACTGAGTATTTCTTGGCCAGGCACCTTGGTCAATCATTATCAAAACCATACTTTCTCATCTGCAGATAGTGAAGAAATAGCCAAATGAAAAACACATAGGGTAAAAAAAAGGATAACTTTATGTTTCCTCAAAAAGGTGCTTTACTGATGCATAATAGATTCACAAATACATTACTTGTATGTGATCATGTTGTCAGAAAAAGAAAAAAACAGCTCGGAATAAGATTCAAATGAAACTCCACACTCTCAGCGTATGACACCCAGCACCCACAGTAAAGGGTACACTGTAAAAAGAGTGTTTCAGTAGTAGTTGAAGTAAGGTAATGTTTTTAATGAGTCTCAATCAGATTTCTGCTTTAGTGATGGCAGTCTAATCTTGTAGATTATATCAATTTGAAATTACACTAGGTTCATTTAACCTGCTATTCTCATTTCAGTAAAAATGTGTCAATGAGGTTTCTCTTGTTAAGGTGATTGGATTGAAGGTAAGTCTCGTGCTAAATTTGATTATGTATGTACAAATATTGTTTTATGTTAGATATAAAATAGTCCACCTGAATTGGTTACATTTTGTTAAGTATTAGGTTACTAAGTATTTAATAAGCTGACTGAACCAAACCAGCTATTGGCATGCTAATGTTAGCGAGTTTTAATTTAACATTTTCGATGAATTTGCTCTTTTTGTGTAAAATATGTTATAGCTTTATGTTAACATTAACATTAATAGCCTAAATATACTTCCTCCGGCATGTAGCTATTAAAATAGCTATAATGTTAGTGCCCTGCTGCTATGCCAGTTAGCATTTTGCTAGCGAGTCTGGAGCATGAACTGGCGGTTAATTATCAGACCAGGCAGGAGCTCTTGCAGACCGGTAGGTTTAAGCGGGCTGGACTCTCATGTTTCAATACCCTCACTGAAAGTTTTGTATTCATTTTGTGTACTGGTGTAGCGCAGTGCTGCTAAACCAGACAGTGCTGGCTGTCCTTTTACACTTTAAGCCAAATGAGAAGTGAGCATGGTGCCTTGATCAATATTATTGTGTGCAATTGTGCAAATCATCCCATGACAATTATCGTTTCCAAGGTCTCATAAGCTGTATAGGGTAACTACCAAACTACACACAGTTCCAAGTGACAAGATGAGATTGATTGGACTGATTGATCAGGAGAAAAGGGCTTCACGGAAGCTGAATCAGGTGCTTCTCAGAACAAAGACAGCAAACTTCAGAGGAAAAGGCCTCAAATCAATCATGTCTTCCAGTCTTTTTTTTATCCTTTGAGACCTGATTGATAATATACAACGTGGCCCACAGAAGGGCAGCTTAGTTAAGTTCACAATAAAATATTTCATTTGCATGCAGAAGTAAAACTACAATCAAAAAACAATATGTCTATCCTGTATTTATACATATGTTGACCAACAGTTAGATTCAAATAAAAATTGATGATGACTCTACCTAAAATAATCATTAGTTTCTTTGAAACAGACTGATTTATGATAGATGGATTTGCATTTGCATCTTTAGAGCACTTTGCTCGTCTGGTGTTTAATTACCTCTACCAAGGAGGTTTCGTCTCAGTATTGTTTGTTTGTTTGTTTGTTGTCAGCTGGATTACGGAAAATGTACAGGCCTGATTTTTGTAAAACTTGGTGGAAAGATTGGCATTGGCCGTGGAGGAACCCATCAAATTTAGGAGCGGATCCAAAATCGGTCGGATATATACTTTTTTTTCGTTAATTTTGTTAACGTGTAATATTGGGCATTAGGCCCTGCCGGAGGTCTGTGCTCTCTGCTCTCTGAGAGCCCTTCTAATTCCAGCATGTTTTAGAAGAATATTCACTGTAACTAAATGTCGATTAAATTATCTTTAAACCCTAAAAACATATAAAGGTGGTGAAGATTTTTTTCCAGCCCTGAGTGGTGATCTTCAGTTCTTTGCTTAAGTCGTCATAGGGCCTCAACACAATCCACCAATGTGAAATGTGAAAAAATGGCCACATTTTTTATTTCCTACTATGGAGTAGGAAATAACCGCTCTACTCTTATCAACATTTTTATCAACTTAGATCTTCTTCCTATCTGGACTAAGGTCACTGATCATTCATAGGAGAATGTCCGGAAATGTTTAGTCACAAAAAAATCGACCGGAATAATAAAAATAGATTTTAAATATTGAGGCAGACATGTCCCCCTATCCCATCCCCAGTGCCGTCCTTGTCCTTGAAGACATCAAAGAAGCTTAAATATATTGTCCTTAACAGCAGATGAGGTAGGCACACAGCCTTGCTGGAAGTATCAAGGTTCCTGTAACCTTGTGCAGTTTGAGCTGTCAGATGTAATGCTTTAAGTCATGGAGTCTGTCTCACTTTGACATAATGATTTCATTTTTTTTATTTTAAGACAATAATTTAATACCAAGGCATGCATTATGATCCTTCTCCAAAGATAAAAATGTCATTTTTGGACATTTTGTTCAAAAAGTTTTACTTTCACTTTTATGCAGTAGGTTTTTTTTCTGATCTGATGGTCAGTCATCCTTGATTAGTCTAGCTGTTATAAAATGCTCTATGCATAATGCCTCCCAGTGTGACATCAGTCATGTTAGGACACTCGTGCTCAGAGGCTGCCATAGGGAGAAGCTACAGCTGGTGCACATTAAGCCAAACTCTACTAAACGCAGTGTTGCTCTCACTGCTGATGCCTGACTAAGAGTGTGTTTTATTCTAATGCATAAAAAAATTAAGTAAAACTCTCACATTATGAATTTTAACCAGTCAACTGGGACATTTTTCTCCTAAAATACTGAACTATCTTTTATTCTTACAGCTTCAATAGCTGCCCATTATGTCATTTACTTTCATACCAGCGAGGTTTCACTTTAAATTTCCTCCTGGACATCTCATTTCAGAGTAAAAAGTGTCCTGTTTCATGTTGTGAATCTTCACATTGCCTAAAATGTGATGTAAATGACCCGTTAGCAAATTTAAAGTTCCACCAAAGAAGGGATTCATAACATTTATGTGTGTCTTAATGTGTAATTACCCAAGTTCCATTTGAGCTGATTAGCACAGTAAATCACAAACAATTTCCCCACAGCCTCTTGATGGAGCACTGACAACGTGTTTCATCCACTAATTGAAACAGGTTGAACCATGATGACTCTGAATGAAACTACGGTGGATTGAGACGGATTCAAATCCTCTGAGATTGGTAAAGAATGAAAAAGAATTACATGACCCCCCCTTTGTTGTAGATCAGCAGTTTGCTCTCATCTGGGTTTGTTCCTCTTACTCTTTATGCAGCAGTGTGCTGGTAGGTGTGGTGAGGCATATACAGTATAAATTAGTTTGGGATCCAGCAAGAACAGGTTGATATGGTGTCAGGCTCAGCACCAACCGACAGTTGTGAAGCAGAAATTGTTCAGCGAGGTTTTAGCCCTGTATGAAATATTAGTGCTGAAGAGACTAATCCATCTTCTGAATTTGTGAAAGAGTATCCAACTGTTTTTTACCTCCCTGAAGTGTTGCAGACGGTGTTATTAGTTTTTGAAAAGTGCCTCTCTTCACAGAGCCTTATCGCCAAGCCTTTTGTGGCACATGTTGAACTGGAGAGCCGCTCTGTTTACCTGTACCTTATGATGCATTTCACGGCTTGCAATATTTTCCTCAGGCACACATTGTTTTAAGTCTTGGTTTATGATTTGCTCGTGAAAAGAAGCCGTTAGATGTCCTACGATAAAACTTTGTTCCCACTGAGACCACAAAACCCACGTTACCCAAAACTGCATTTAAGTTAACTTTTGTCCAATCAGAAAAATCATGTATCAATTGTTTGAAAAGTCCTTGCATACACATCATGCAGTTAAGATGTATTGCCTTTAATGGATCTCTTGTTCTCATACTTTGTCTCTCTGTCCCTCATCTACAGTCACATTCCCTCTTGGCCCCTTCATTGCCATTTACCATCCATCCACAAGATGATGAGACTTGCTAAATGCCCAGTGCAACCAGATTACCTGCACCATCTCTACTCCTCTTTTTATAACAAAGGGGGTGGATGCTATTATCTTTAATATATTTGATATATTGGTGTCAAAGGGGGAATGGAGATAAAACTGAAGTGTGGTAATGAAGTGATTTCCCGCACTGAGATTACTAAAACTCTGATTTGGGACTTTGGAGGTGAAAGCACTGAATCTGTACTGTCAGTTTAATTTCTGCAAAATGACGAGCTATAAATAAAGCAATGATTCCGGAGTTATTTGGCCTCGATAAGACAGATTTAAGGTGGGTGGGAGAGCAGAAATGAGTGCCTGTTAGCCTCTTTATTAGTATTTTTATGAGACTTTATTGATCCCAATAGAGTGCTGCAGGAATGGTTCCTAAAACCTGGATATAAGTCAGCAGCATCATTGTACTACTGGTTCAATGGGTTTTTGAATGGGTTTTCGGTTAGATGCCTGAAATAAGGTCTGTGGTTAACAGGAGCTTAAGATATCTTCAAGTCTTGTTCTACGTTATAAAATACTTCAGATACCCCTCCTGGGGTTTTAACTTTTAAGTGTCCTAAAAAGGCGATTGCTAACAAGTAGCTAAATGAGACTACAAAACGTCATCAGGCCAACTAGTCTGCCTTTAAAGCCTTGTTGTGTCTATGCGCACATGACCGTAGTGTAGTTTTGAGATTATAATTTTTATAATTAAGCCTTTATTAGTCCCACAATGGGGAAATTATTTCTCTGCATTTAACCCATCCCGGAGGAGCAGTGGGCTGCAATGAAGCGCCCGGGGAGCAACTTGGGGTTAGGTGTCTTGCTCAAGGACACCTCGGCATGTTGCCGGTAGAGGGGTTTGAACCACCTTGTGGTTACGGGACAAGCGCTCTACCTCATGTGCCACAGCCGCCCCAGATTGCATTCACGCTTAGAAAATATAAAGTGTTATTTATTCGTGAAGATTATCTTGCTGAACAAAACTTGTAAGTATCACACATGTTTGTTTGCCACAAAACTTATACTCTAAAAGAATCCAAAATCCAATAGAAAAATCCCACTGGTTTACTGACTGGCCTACAAAAAGACATCATCAGGGGGCTGTGGCACATGATACCCGGTAGAGCGCTTGTCCCTTAACCAGAAGGTTGGTGGTTCAAGTTGCTCTCTACTGGCAACATGTGTGGAGGTGTCATGAATGAGTTAGAGTCTGATGGTGGCACCTTGCATGGTAGCCTGTCATCAGTGTGTGAATGGGTGAATCATATGCAGCCCATGCTCCTGTAAGGGATGGGTTAAATGCAGAGAAATAATTTCCCCATTGTGGGAATAATAAAGGCTTATTATTATCATCTCTGCACCAATGGGCATATCAGGTCGTTGCAATAGAAGCAAATGGGATTTTTAATAGACTTTGTAAGAAATAAACATGATATAATGTTATTTTTTTATAACAATAACACAAAGTAATAATAATATACATTGGAGGTACCTTTGCATCGCTTTCCCAACTGTGACTTTTGGGATCACGTGGTACACCATACAGCCGCGCGCGTGCGTCAGCGGCGGACAGAGGGTGACGCGCTGGCGCACCATGCCAGGCTGCGCGCTCAGACCCGGCGTGTCTGCTCCGAGAGCCACTGAGCGGACCATGCGGCTGTTCACCGTCTCAACTTTGCTCCTGTTCTTCCTCAGCTCAGGTAAGGACGCAAAGCTTCGCAACACTGCGCGGGATTAAAGCGCGATTTACCCAAAAAAAAAAAAAAAAAATCGTTTGACCATAAAAACTTCTCGTCCTTTTTGGAGAAGGAGCGCGCACAGCTTGGAGCGATGCGCGCTGATCCAACGTTGTCTTTTTTTTTTTTTTTTTCTTCAAAGTTGAGCAGATTTTCTGGCTGTGGCTCGTCTTTGTGATGGGGGGGGGGGACTTGATTGTGCTTAGGATGAAGCATAAATTGCCTCACATTTCTTATTGGCACCAATAGGAGATTGTTCACCGCTCATGTGCGCCTGTAACGATCTAGGTAAGTTTGCGTAAAAGCTGCTGATCAACAATGTTCAAACCATCGACTCCACTTTAAACAATGAAATGTCTCCCTGATTTTGACCTCTTCTTCATCATCTATAATGTTCCGCTGTTATCTCAGTGACAGGAAGACGAAACGCGTCTCTGTCAAGTCTATTTAGCCCCTGACTATTGTATCAGTCTGGGGCAGAGGTGGAGGGAGAGCTTTTAGTTGAGTATAAATGAATTACAATTAAAGTACTGGAGTAAAAATTACAATATATATATCATACTGAAACGTGGTGGAGTGCATAAGATAACATGGCAATACCCATGTAAAGAACAAGTACCTTCACTGTACTCATGTAAATGTATTCGTCACATTCTACCACTCCAAATATTTATCATAACTTCCACTAAAACGTCTGTAAACCAAAACTCCTGTTGAATGCATTACTGTACATTGGCAAGTTTTACTGATGTTGACCAAAAGTAAAATATGAAGTTTGATAATATTGTGCATAAATGATCATCTTCTTGTCCTTTTCAATGCCAACAACATGTTTAAATCTGCAGCAAATGCAACATTCATTCTCATTTCTGATGTATGTGGTTGTAGAAGACCCTCTTATTAAAGGTGGACTGTTATCAGTTTTGAAAATACTGACAGATACTTGGAACTGGTATTTTGAAACATGAATAGGGAATGATTATAAGCCTAAACATTTTAATTGTCACTGTAGCCAGAAGAAAATAATGGGTCAAAATAGGCAGTCAATGCATTTGTGTCTGGAGGGTATCTCTACTGGTTCATGGAAAACTGTTCAGTCATTCAGAATAAATGAGTACTATGAAGGACACTCGATAAAGCACGTTCACTATAAGCATATCAGCTTTAAAGTGAAAAATACTGAAATATCGATGATCAAAGCCAGATGTGACGAAATGTTGCAACAACGTGCTGCCAAAATAAATGTAGCGCCAGCAGCTCCAATGCAGTTGAATAATTGAGCATGTCTGTCACATAAATTTGAGATGGTCAGAGTGCAAGGAACCAAAAGTCAGAATATTCAAGAAAATGAAAACTGAATTTCACTTAGAGATGAAACTCTCTTTATTCACGATGCATGTATGTAATTAAAAAAATTAGTAAGTGGCTGATGGTGGTGCCATCTAACCTGCTAAAAGGTTTCATGAAAATACAAAGTTATAAATAATTAAGGGGGGGAAAAAACAATAATATATGACCAAAAAACTTCCCCAATCGATTACTTACTACAACATACACAAAGACAATTGTTTTTTGTATTACAAGTTTTCTGAAATGGTATGTTTAAATATGCAAACGGGGCATTATCTTAATAAAAATATGCTAATTTGCATACATTTTCAGAACAGAAATCTTAACATTTGATAAAACCACGTTTGAAATTGTTGCTCAATTTTGTTGACCTATTAGAGACAAAGGTTCTTACAGAGGGAATTTGGGATTTGTCTTTGTATCACTCCATAAATCAGGTAAATAGTGATATATTAACAAACCCCTCTTTATTGACCTTCAGAATATAGATAGTGCAGCTGGAAAGTTTGGTGTATGTAAGTGCTACTGAAGTGGAGATTTATGACTCAGAGATGGATTAAAAACTAATATTGAGAAAACTGCCTTGAAAGAAATGTATTGTAAAATTCCATACATTTTGAAGATGCTATGGGTGAATATTGTAAAAAATGTAACCTCCCCAGATGATTACATACATTAAGACAATAATTTCAATAAGGTTTCTAAAATTCAATGGGTAAATATGCAATGAGGTATTATCAAATGCTACTTTTGGGTGAATTTAGGAGAAATCTACATAAGCAAATATACAAAGTAGTAAAATAAACACCTACTTGTGTATTTAAGATGTTTTCTTTCCACTTGTCTAAAATAAGACATGTAATCAAAGCAAAATAACATAACAGCAAGATTGACTAGTGCATGAAAACAATGTTTTTTGCCTGGGGTGTCACCCCACTATGTTTGTGTGTATGTGTGTGTCTGTGTTGCAGGACTGGCTCTGCAGATTCAGTGCTATCAGTGTGAGGAGATGACACACGACTGCGCCACGCCAGAGTTCATAGTCAACTGCACCGTGAACGTGCAGGACATGTGCCAGAAGGAGGTTCTGGTGAAGGATGATGGTAAGTCGCATCACCAGGGAAGCTTGTTTCTCCTTCTTGCTGTCATAAATAAATTTTCATCTCAGGATACATCAGAGCAGAACAGATTACAGTGGAATGTGGACGGATTGGCCTCAATCCAAGTAAAGCGGTTTACATTTTGGTGGTGATGTGGATCTGGGAAGATCTGAAGAGTTCGCTTTGTTGTCATGAAATCAATATAGCTTAAAAACTGGATGGGAGTGATGCCTGCTTTTGGAAAGCGATTGAGTAATGCGCCATCTAGCTGTTTGTGCGCAGGATTAGTTTATATGTGTTGTTCAATCACACCCTCGGCTCTTTGTAGTGTTCAGACACAAATATTTTCTGAATCCATGGAAATATTGTCATGTTTCTCACCAAAAGGATGTTTTGAAATGCCACAAAGGAAATGGTTGGTCTTGCTGGCATGTTTGAATCGTCCTTTACACAAAGACAAAGGTGGAGAGCTCCCCAGCATGTTCAGCCTGAAGCCAGGCTCTCTGCTGTGAGCAGAAATTGAACTGATCTGAGGTTAGCACGGACATGCGCTTCAGTGCTCTGTAAGCATCATTAAAGAATGAAAGTCTCAGCTGCAGGTCAGTATTTGAAATAGCAATCATGAATATAAACTATTCCATTTCCATCTGAGGAGAAAATCTACTATCTTATGCTGTGCATGCAATGGCAGGTGTGTGTCCTCTGTGTGTTCAGGCCTTTCCAAAAATCACAAAAACTGCCAATTTATCCAGCCGATATTAGCTTGACGCACTTATGTCGACATTCGTAGATATGTTGGCCAATAAGCTACAATGATGAGTTTTTTTATGTGAATTCAGAGATTTTAGTAACCCCGGGCACGGTTAGGAAATATGTAAACATTTTCCAACCATCCATATTCAAACCAACAACCTCTGATTGCCGTGATTTCCATGCAGGTGTGTGCCACAATTGTGGTTATTTTGCAGGCTGGTTCCTGCATGTTTAGCTGCAATATACTTAAAGCTTTACAAACAAACTTTTTTACATTAGATCGCATGCCTATGTGTAATGTGAAAGAACTAACCGACAGATAATTACTTCCCACTTTCTGCAGTTTATGTCAGTTCTATGGAGCATTTTAGCATCTTTCAGCTAACTGTTTTGGTTTTTGTTGCCCGCTTTACTGTTTGGTTCATTTTCACTTTTCTCAGTAACCTCATTACCAGCAGCAGCGGATTTTAAAGTTTAAAAAAAGCTCTAAACAAAACACTGTAACAGCAGACAAACAAAGTAAGTTATAGCAAGATTTAGATATTTTTCTCACAGCAAACAGAGTTGAAATGGAAAGTGAAAATTAGATCTACGTCTATTGGGTTGCTAGAAATATTACCAAATAATTTTTTAGGTTGCTCTCTGTCTTTTTTACATGGCCAAAAGCTCAATTAATACAGCTTTAAATTTTAGTTCTTTAAAGAAAAGTCTGGGGATTGTTAGGATACATTGCCTTGAACAATTAATGTCTGTACAGAATGTATTGGCAATTAATCTGGTAGATTGGGATTGGGATTTGAAATAAATATTGCTAACAAAACATTTGACCAAAAGACAAAATATAGGCAGGGTCAGCAGTATCATTCTCTTGTTACCATGAATGTCTGTCCAAAATCATATTGCAATAAATCCTATAGTTTTTACAGAAATGTCAAACTAGCTCTAAAATATGGATAACTGCAATCGCACTGATCAGATAGTAAATTACTTCCATCTCTTTGCTTTGGCCTATTTGTTAATGTCTTTGACCTTCACAAACAAATATCCCAATAAAAGTAGGAGTTAATATTAACCTGTAGTTTTGCTTTGGTTCATGTTGTTGAATGCAGAAGGGTACTTTTTTAATGATTTACAAGGCCATAAATCCAATCCTCTTTTAGTACACATATGTTACAGTAATAACTGTGCTGTACCAGATATCAGAACCATTAAAAACAGTATATAGAAAAATTAAACCAAATTTATGGACCTAGAGCCGCATACACTAAAGTATGTGGGCAACATCATTAACCTGATGGGTTCACACTTAAAAAAGACATTTTATAATCAGCCAATGGAAGAGATTTATGTATTAGGTGACAGTTTCCATTCTGCTGTAAGCTTTTTGCAGCACATTTCTCTATTTTCTTGGCCTTTTCTAAGTGTTGCGCATGTGTCATCACATTGATAAAGATGTTGATGATTGCTTATGCTGTGTCTACTTGTCTAATTTGCAATGATTTGAGCTGTCAGGGCCACCGTATTTACACTAATTCAATCACATTCAGTAAAGATTTACAACCTGTGCATGCCCGTTGGAATATCATTACATTACATTACATTACAGTCATTTAGCAGACGCTTTTATCCAAAGCGACTTACAATCAGTAGTATATTACATATCATTCACCCATTCACACACTGATGACAGGGCTACCATGCAAGGTGCCACCATCAGACTCTAACTAACATTCATGCAACATCCAGTCCACACCGATGGCAAGCCTTCGGGAGCAACTTGGGGTTAAGTGTCTTGCCCAAGGACACATCAACTGCCGAAGCCGGGTATCGAACCACCAACCCTCTGATTGGAGAAAATTTTAGCTATGGATTATCCAGCCTATGGTTTTGCAGGTTTTAATGAGTTCCCTATTTGCCACAGGTGGTCAGAACCTAGACACTAAGGGTCACTCTTATGCCTCAGGTCTACTCCATTTTTACACCCAGCAAAAATTACGTGGGTCATTTTCTCCCCTCTCTCTACTGCTGATGAGCAAAAGCAATAAGCTCCTGTCTTTGGAAATGTGGTTCCCAATCCAAAGGGCAGGCACATTGCACTATGGAGTCGACAGTTCTTTAATAAGAAAATCTCTGCATGAATGCTCGTGTGCGTCCCAGCCTTTATCTACCAGTGTTATCATCATTGCTGCTCTGCATGAAAAGGAGGCTGTAGAAATTCCACTGAACCCACTTTTACAATTGCACCGCCACTTCAGTGCAATGTTCTAAAGTGATAAGAATAAAAATCAGCGACGGTGTTTTATTCTTCCTAAGTATACTTGCCCTCTGATTGCCTCTATGAGCCTATGACTTAACATGCAGCACTATAATGTGGCTTACATACGTCCTCAATTGGGATATTTTCTAGTAAAGATTAGTCTGTCTTCATCTGGAAGGCATTAAACAATCCATCTGCTCTTCCTTCTATGACCAAGCTCTCCAGCTGAGAACGAGGCTGGCTGGCAGAACTTCAAGGTATCAGTCAAGAGTGAAAATCCTCTGTCAAACCTACAGTCTATGGTTAAACCACTCACATTCATAACCTTCATTCGGATTATCGCTATTTTTCAACTGGGCAGCATGAGACAAGATTGGCTTCCTATCCAAGCCCGTCTTCTATTAGTATCATCATCACTCCCTCTGATTCCATCTCGAGAAATGATAAGAAATAGTGAGCTTTTACCTTGTGAGGACTGTTCCTCTCCCAGTGCCTTGAAAGGACTGAACAGGGCCATCTTTCATTTCAATGCTTCTTTAAAGGAGGGGGAATAAGATGTACTGTGATGAGGGATATGAAATTGGCCACCCTTCAGTTTCTCAGAGGCAATTTTCAGGGGTTTGTGTCAGAATCAATGTAATAACACACACCAAAAAAAGCATGGTATTAGAGTTTGCTGTAATCAATTTTCATCATAATGGATCTATTCTTTTTGCAACAAATATGTAATACTTTTTTTGTCCGAATAATATTTTAAAGGTTGCAATAATTAATATTTTTATGTCAATAACAGATGAAATGACGGAGCTTTTATTGTCTTTCATTCCACTGTTATGGCTTTCTGGCCCACAAATGTATTGTTGTCTTCAGCTTCGCCGCTCTCCTAAACCTCATTTACAGCCGCAGCAGGCAGCTGTTTGTGGTGAATAGGCTCCGATAAACTCACTGTATAGTACCTGCTCAGCATCAAACAGCAGCAACACCATTTTTCTCAAGGGGTGAAGACCAAAACAGAGCTAAAAAAGTAAATATTGGGCTTTACTTGGCCAGACCCATGACTTTAAATGAATGCTAATTTAGCTAATGTTGACATTTTGGAGTAATGTTTTTCTTTAATAGGTAGTAGCTAACTTTGCTTGCTGTTTGGTGCTGGACAGGAAGGCTTGCATAGTGTGCAGTCTGAGCACTTTTGCTAAAAAATTGCTTCCTGCTGCTGCTGGAAAAAAACAGCTTTGTGAAAAGTGAAGTTTGTGTGCCAAAGAAACAAAACAATGAACCAAAAGATGCTAAAACGTTAAATAATTTTTAGGGGGAATTAGAGATATAATTCCCTCTGGGTTTGACAGTAGGAGCAACACCTTTCATATTAGGCTTTAGAAACAATTGATTGAATTTTCATATGAAAAGTATTGATTAGTGCAGCTTTTAGCTAAACTAAAGCTGTTCATAAATTACATCATCAGGTGGATGTTGTAGAGCAGGTAGCTATGTTGTCGCTGAAGCATCATGACAAGGAATATCCCAAAATGTTATAGTAAAAGGTTTACAAATAACTAGAGCTTCTTGAGCATTGTGATGCTAACTGCTATCTTTGTGATACTGTACAGAACCATCTGCCAGCTCCCAAAAAGTGCTTTAAAGTAAATGTTTAATGTTATACAGATGAAGAGGTCACTGTTCCTGTCTGTCATTGCGATGTGCCTTAGTCTCTCCCCCGATTTGACTTCACAGTGAAAATGTGTTATTATCACAGTATCCACAGAGGCATCACATTAAGTGAAGCTTGATTTCACCACCTGAAGCTGCTGCATTTCATCAAGAGGCAGTGGTTCAATGTCTGAAATCTAGAAGGAAAAATTCAAATCATTTGAGGGCTTACACCTTAAGACTGCCAAAAAAATATCAAGCATGCATGCTGATCAGGAGATGAAGCAGAGAAAAGGCCTTGTTTCGTAAAGACCTTGTTGATACATCGGGTTGGCGCCATCAGTCAGTATCACTCCTCAGAATGTCTCAGAATCCAGCTTTAAGATGTTTCAAAATGGTAACAGCAGACTGATGCACAGTCACTAACCCAGTTCTGATTATGTAATAGCAACGGGTCAATTTGTCCCAACTGGTGCCACACTGACTGTGCAGGGTCACACTGCTCTTCATGTTGTTAAAGAGATAGAAGGATGGAGTGCTGCACTCCTAATTCCATGTCTTATCTTAATTAGCTTTCAGAAAAGTTAATTTACTGTATCTGGGAAAGGGAAATGAGAATGTGGTTAGTCACAGTAGTTTACATTCTTTTGGTTAAATAGAGCGACTGTGCATGGCTGCTGAAGCATTTTCGCTTGTGTGATTCTGATGGCTGTGTTGTGTTTCAGCAGTGTTTGCTCTGGATGCCCAAGGTTTTTTAATCATAGATTTCTTTACTAAAGTGTGCAATTAATTCAGAGCTGAAAATGGATCGACATGGATGCATGCATGTAATGAGTGGAAGTTGACACGCGGTACCTGAAACGTCCCAAAATGTATGCTAGAGAGGTACCGTCATAGCTTAAAGCGTAGGGCCACTGACCAAGCATCGGTAATTGACGAGGTGGAAGTAAGAATGTGTTGGTCAGACATGATTTTTTTTATTCAAACAGGGGCTTTTGCAGCAAAAACAATTCACCTCAATAGAGTGGCATGGAGTGGCATGGAATGGCGTAATCAGCTGATTCACTTGCAGGATTAGAGGAAATCCATGTGAATATTTTGTATTGGGTTGAACTTTGGTTAACCAATATCAAACCGCCTTGACAGTGCTGACCTTTGAAAGATCAAAGAGCTGGAGAATCCTATTAGCCTTTTTGATAGTAAAAAATAACTATTTTTGAATAACCTTTGTGAACTTTGCAATAGTCAGAAGAGTCTGTACCCATCAAAATCTGAGAGAACATTTAACCAAAATTTGGTCGAGTAATTTCCAGATTTGTCTAAATGTGATTCAATACCTTATATGATTGAATGCTTTTCACCTTTTCCTCTTTAACCCCTTATTCCCGTTTTGGTTTTGGGTCACATAATTGTGGTGCTGTTTGGGCTGTCTTGAAAATTAGCTTTATATATAAAAATGTCAAACTTCCTAGTTACATACAGGTCATCAAAGGAAAATACATGTATATGCATTCACAAGTGCTCAAAATTGGATAACTTTTATTTCAAGAAATTCAGGCTTTTATCACCAAATATACCTGCTAACAATTTTAATGTCCCAACTGACCATTTATCTGGATGACATCTTTATGTTCGCTCACATAACAACCGCCATATAATTTCGCTGCTTAGTCAGGTTTGATTTAGATGGATAATAAAGCCCACGGAGCAGACTGATACATGTCTCACATCTTTGTGACAAGGGCAGTCTAGTCACTGTTACAAACAAGATGCAAAAGAATTCTGTAATGAACCAATTAAGTTTTCCACTCTGACATTGACTAACTCTACATAACTATAAGGAACCAAATGCCTGTTTTATTATTTGCCTTTTCTCAAAACTACAGAAGTAGAACCAGTGTAATTTGATGTATTTGGGTAAAATCTCATTTAGAAGGGCAATCAAAGGTTCTCCAGACTCTCGGACATATTGGACTGCTCACTCTTCCCTGTGCAGCCGACCATGCTGATTCTCATTAGACTAAAGTTCTCACAGCGCTCCAAAGTTGATAAGAAATCTCACCCTTTCTCCCATAAATTAACTCAACAGCATAAATAGATTAAAGTGCTGAATCTTAGAATCCCCAAGCAGAAATTAAATGAAATCCTCACATAAGCATTCCAAACTTTGGAAAGTGAGTGTTTTCCTGTTGTTCTGGCTGAGATTCATTTCGTGATATTTGCTCAGCAAATGCAGCATGGCACTGCATATATTCTCCATGCCCATAGTTGATATATGACGAATATAATCACAGTGTACAAGGGAAATGTTTGTTTTAACAACATAATTACAAAGTAGGAAGTTTTAAGGTTGATTAGAATAGATAGTTGTAGACTTTAACTTTTTCTCTTCAACGTCTACATCAATTAGAATGTCCGATGTCAATTATCAGACCTGCAAAAGAACAAATAAATATGTTGTACTGTTGTATCACAGTACAGGGCGAGCTCCGGAAAGAAGTTGCTATGGGGTTTTACTAACAGCAGGTGAGCTCCTTCTCACAGTTTTATCATTGTATTTAAACTGCTGTACTGTCTTGACACACTCATCTGCCGGGACAGCTGCAGTGTCTTGGTGGATGTGCTGTGAAAGTAATATTTCAGAATGGTGATCCGTTGTTATCTACACATCTCTCAAGGAGTTCTCGAGTGGAAAGTAGCCACAGAAAATCTTTTGTTAAACATACACATATGTATTAAAATGTAAATTAAAGTATCAGTGATCAATTAGGCCAAACTTTTCATGATTTAAGAAATCTTGAAATTCCAAGCGGATTAAGGAAATTAAACAACTCTTTGAATTTGAAAAATAAATTTGATTTGAATAGACAGGAATGGAATACAAATTGTTGCATATTGACTATTCCATTTTAACTGTGGAGATTTTTGTTTTAACCTGAAGGCTTTGAAATGTATCATGTCAGCATGCACAACATTTTGACACAGACTTTCAAAATCAGATACTCAGGTGGTAAGGCTGGAACGATGTATCATCATCTGCATACAACTAAACACAATACACATACTGTGTTAGTTCTGTAAACAACACAACAGATAGATTTGCCTAAATACACCCACAGGGTGCAGCAATTTTTACACCAAATGCAAACATGCATCTCTGATACTAATCTGATCCTTAGTCTAGCCAGAAACTACTGGCTAGACTAATTTGCAGTCGCAGTCTGTCCTCAAGAAACCTTTCATTCTCTTTCATATTCTCCTTGATTCAGGGTTATTTACCAACTACCTGGCTATTCATTAATGATCCATTAGTGATTTGAACTACACATTCATTTGTGAACCTTTAGGGATATAATTTATTGTGCACCTGTGACCTTGAAAAGCTCCAAAATACCAAAGGCTTAGTTTTTGTGAATAAATAATTAATTATGATGATAATAATAGTAATATTCGTACTAATGATGATAATCAAATTAATAACAATAATGATGTCTTTATTTATTAATCACGTATCAAACAAAGTTACAATTTGTTTCTAATAAAAACAAATACAAATCACAGGAATAACCAAATATAAGTTCTAAAAGACCAACATAAAAATAAAAAAAGTAAAACACATGAAACAGAATATAAACTAGAATCAGGTGAAATCAGTGAAGACAGTGCGATAAAAGTAAGTTTGAAGCTTGGATTTGAAAGTAGCCACTGAGCCATGGAACTCTTATCTCTTAAAGCTCTGACCCCCCATGTCTTCAGCGAAGAGACTGGACCAAATATACGGGGATGAAAGATTTGAGATGTAATTAGGAGTCCGACCATTAGTGCCTTGTGAGTATTGGGAAAAAAAATTGGAATCCTATCCAAAACCCATTGAAAGCCAGTGTAAAGCGGCTAAACCTAGGATAATGTGTTTAAATCAGTTTACTTTGGTTAAAAGCCTGTCAGCTGAGCTCTGTACTGTCTGTAGCTAGTCTACTGTTTTCATGTAAAAAGGCTGTTTCAGTAATCCATGAGATAAAAGCATGTAAAATGGTTTCTGTATCTTTCAAACTTAAATAGGTTTGTACAAGTTTGGAAATGTTCTGTTCAAAGTTTAAATTACAGTCAAAAAAACTGCATACTGAGGTCAGTGGGCTTAATGGGGACATACAGCTGTGTGTCATCAGCATAAAAGTGGAAGGAAACCCCATGTCTACGAATAATATAACTCAATGGGAGCATATAAAAAGAGAATAAAATTGGTCCCAGAATTGACCCTTGAGGTACCTCAGCACGATTACAACATAAGGTTGTTTAGACACAGAGAATTTTCTGTCAAAAAGACAGGGTTTGATCCAACTCAGTACAGTACCCGATACACCCACCCATTTCCTCAGTCTAATAAAATGCTATGATCAATGGTGTCAAAAGCAGCACTCAAATCGAGCAATACAACAATGGAACTGGAAAGGAACAGCATTATTGGGTCCTTTTGTCATTTTTGACTTTAAGACACCAACCAAGCTCAGTCCTATTTACAGTAAATCTGTGCAAAAGTGAATGTGAGTGTTGTGTGTAGTTTGGTAAAAGACAAATCACAAATTTCATTTTTATATATAAAACCATTTCAAGTGACTGCAATCATTTTTCGAAAGGTCCTCTGAAAATCATCTCTCCCAGAAAAGTGGATTTATCACCAGACTCTTTAATCCACATCCCAATGAAATTTAGTCAGGAAGCCGGTGAATTTAGGAGACCCTCAACTGTGAACAATTCAATTGTGCACTATAAAGCATGGATTTACTTGAAAAGCTTGTTGGAACAATTAGTTTGTGGGATTAGTGGAGGGAAACGTTAACATTTGGTTGACATTTCAAGGAAATATAGTTATGAGCACATAAACTTCCAGTAACCCTTGTAATGTGTTACTCCTCCAACTTGAGTGTAACAGATACAGGTATTGTAACACCCAAAGTACTGCATGTTCATTTAAATTGTGCATTCTTCCATGTCTCATATACTGCAAATATCACTGGAGGTCCCAGAAGGTGTTGAGTAATCCAATAGAAACAGAGTGTGAAATGTAGAAGGATGTTGGAAGGAAATGTCCCATCTTCCCACAAATCCTTGAGAATAAAACCTGTCCCACACAGTGTTTATATCCTTAATTTCAGCTGTCACACTCTTAAAGGATGGCAGACTCTTCCGAGGATCTCGGTCATTTCCTGCTCAAACCGAATAATGGCCGTTGTAAGAAAATCCTGTGGTCATAAATGGCAACAAAATCTGCTGGTTTTTATCTCGAGCATTAATTGGAAACTAGCGAGAGCCGATAACACAGGCAGTCAGTGGAAAATGAGGTGCAGTAAATGTGGGATGAATCACTGACAGAGAATACAGATTGAATGGCTTTTCTCACCTCAAATAATAACTTACCATATGATCATATTAATGTTGCTTTTTTTTATACATTGGATAGTTTTTAAGTTATTGGAAATCAAGTTTAAGTTCCTACATCGTGTTTATTGTGAAGAACATTAAAAGTGGCCGAATGAGCGGATGACATCACAAGTTTATCTCCTCAGCTCTTTAACCCACCGACCCTTCAAATATTCACAGTGCAGACACTTCAGCTATCCCTGGCAATTCAACGTCACCTGCCACTTCAACTGCTTTTAGTTTTTCACTGGACTTCATGTACCAAGGAGAATGTTAAAAATATTATTTGTCCAACCCTAAAAGGTGCAACCAAGCTCAAAGGAGAGTGATGAAATGTCAATCGAGCTCAGTCTGCACAGGAGAGTCTTGAGACAGTCAACACAAATAATAGAAATCATGTTTGTAGTCCATGGGTGTGCATTGACTTCAAAACAGCTTTCATAGACTGAAAGTGATGTCAATTTAAAAAAGTACAAAAAAGAAACTATAAAGCAAAAGAAGGATCAAGGCAGCACATTGTTTTGCTCTGAATAGTGAATCCTTTTGTTTTTCATTGAAAATTTTATTTAACTTAAACTGAAAAAAATGTTGATAATGATTAAAAAAAAAAAGTAAATACAGTATGAAGAACGAAAATGTTTAAAGGGCAGACATTTTTACTTGTCATTAGAGGAAACTCACCATTGTAAGTATAAACATTAGTTATGATTCAGTTGAATCAAGTGTCCATAAGCTATTTCAGTGAGCCAGCATATACAACCCCAGAACCCTTTAACTGGCAAATGTTATCGGACTTATTCATGTAGTTTATGTCAATTCAATTCAATTCAGTTTATTTTGTATAGCCCAGAATCACAAATTACAAATTTGCCTCAGAGGGCTTTACACATGCGACATCCTCTGTCCCGGAACCCTCACATCGGCACAGGAAAAACTCCCCTAAAAAAAACCTTTAACGGGGAGAAAAAAGGAAGAAACCTATGGGAGAGCGACAGAGGAGGGATCCTTCTCCCAGGATGGACAGAATGCAATAGATGTCATGTGTATAGAATGAACAGCATAACAGAGATACACCACATTCAATGTATATGACATAAATGATTCATATAATAGGAGTAGTAAGCAGAGTAACAAAGGAAAAAATTAAGACTACTTATAATAACAGCAGCAATTATTATAGTAGAATTATAATTATGAAAATAGGGAATAGTAATAGTAATGTGACTAATAATAATAATAATCAAAGTAGCAGTGGGTGTCAGCTGGCTCACAGAAGGAGGCACGACTACGGTCCAGGTACCACAACGATTCATGGAAACCTGCAAAGCGAGAAAGCAAAAAGTGCTTCAGGGTGGAAGCAAAGCTAATATGCATAATGGTACAGGTAATAGTAATAGTAATGTGACTAATAATAATAATGGTAGTAGCAGTCGGTGTCAGCAGGATTAGCAGGATTCAGACCACAGTCCAGGTACAGCCACGAAACATCTGCCTAAAAGGTTCACATTGCCACATTTTGACATGCCATAGGAAAAGCACAAGTGTAATTAATGGAAGCAGTAATGGCTGCATTCCATTTAGGTGGACTCACTCTGATTAACTATACCGCTCAAAAATGCAAAATTTCGTATGTATTGCCTCCACACAGCTCTCAACATTGTGACGGCTGAGCTTGAGACTTGCAGCTAACGGTGCTATTAGTGCAAACAGTGCTTACTTGAGGGGGAATCGGAGGGTGGGTGCTACGCTCTTTCGACGAAACCATGGGTCTGGAAGGTTATCAACTGTTACAACTGTATAAGGTCAGTTTAGAGCAGCAGCCATGAGCTAGCGAGTGGGGCAAGCTCCCTCACATGCACTAAAAGGCACAAGCGGATGGCTTAAACTAACTAGCACAGGGGTGCTAGTTAGCATTGTTGGTTCCATTGGACTAAGTTTTTGTCTTTAAAGTTCGTCTGGATATGTATAAACGAAGTAAGAAGAGAAGTAGCACCCACTGAGAGCACCAGTTAAAAACCAAGAAGAGCTGTTTTCCTCATTCACAAACTAATTATACTAGACACTGTGGCAATTGTATGCAAATATTGTGGAGACACAAAGGAGACCTAAGTGACTGCAAAAGGAACATTATCCCAATTATACAGAGATGTTTTCCTTCAAGTTGGGTTCCCCTTGATGAAAGAATACATAATTTATCCTTAATTACATGCTTCCATCTCACTGTTTCTGTCTTTGATCCCTCTCTCTCGCTCACACACACAGACACACTCAAACTCTCACCCTCTAATCCTCTCATTACCGGCCTAATTCATCCATTTCTGTGCTTATTTCAGGGATACACTACCGCAAATCTTGCGCCTCGTCAGGAGCCTGTCTTATCGCCTCGTCTGGTTACCAGCAGTTCTGCACCGGCAAGCTCAACTCAGTGTGCATCACCTGCTGTAACACACCGCTGTGCAACGGACCACGGCAGAAGAAACGACCCCAACCGTCGGCGGCCATTAACCTGACCACGCCTCACCTCTCCGTGTTTTCTCTCTACGTTCTCCTCCTACTGTCCTCCACCCTGTGCTGACAGACCTTCACACACTGAGTTAACATGTGTTTTGACAGTGGTGACAACATGAACTGGAACTGTATTAACTAACTGAGACAGTGAGGAATACATACTGTGAAATGTATATTCTTTGAGGCGTGTGGACGCTTTGTACATTACTCATTCTCTCAACTCCCTTTCTGTCGCAGCTTGCCTCCAAAGGTAATTTGGGGAATTGTTTTTATCATCACATGTGTCATGTCACAAACATGGTCAAGGTGCAGCTACAAGGGCACATGGGTAAGGTCAGATGAAGGACAGAGCGGCGGATGGAACAGCTTCTGGCTATTTTGTTGGGCAGCAGGTGGCTCATTCGCATCTGTCTTTGTTTAATTACACTACAAGGTCAAATAAGATATATTGCAGGAAAAATAGTAAATTCAGATTCATTTATTTTACTGAGTCTGAGGAAAATCTCTCCAGAATAAATAACGCTGTGATTTATTGTAGATCAATATGGTAACTGGGACAATCACAAATTTTATTGTATTGACGGAATGAAAAAGACAATGTATGATATGTATGAGAATGGTACTGTTTAATGATTGGGTGCAGTCAGGAAAAAGGTATCGGATGAAGAAAATCGCACATGCTAGTCATTATGTTTAAGCCACCTATAGCCCTAAAGCCCCTCACAGATACAGCATCATCTTATCAGTGGAGGCCATGAAAATGTTTTATACCAATACTTTCCTCCATTAGTTCTGTAACAACACTTTCTGTCTGCTCACAAAATTTTACATAAAGCTGCAAAAGCACGTTGAAACACACACACCTTTTTCAAACTAATTACCACATTTTCTTTGCATCTATAATCACTTAAACCGTTTGCATTGAGGTTGAGCAGCAGTAGTACAGTGAGTGTGTGGTGCAATTAGGGGCATCTAGAGTGGCTACATGTTGGTGACTGCTGATGGACTTTAAAGAAAGAGTTCTGAAGTTACCCTGAAAGTTATGCTTGTTCCCTACGATCAGGGAATATGTCGTATGTTAAGGCGTAAGAATACAGACCTTGTCTGAGTTTATTTTAGAGCCAAATATATTATGACAAGACGTAATGTGATCTGCGAAACATACAAGTTGTTGGTGAAGTCCATCAGAATGTGATATTCCGTTGCTTTTGCAGTGGTTGAGTTGTTGGTTTGGAGGTGACCTGAACCTTAAAGGTACCCTGTGGAGTGTGTACTGTAGTGTCAACAAACATGTCAAATGCATTTTTAAAGCCAATATTAAGCCAAGATCTGCATGGCCAACGTCAACGTAAACACCAGCTTACTGTGCTCTTCTGCCTCATCTTTGCTGAGCATTGCTAAGTATATTGTTGCTTTGATGCCACCAGCCGTCAGTGAGTGCAATAGGTTGATGCCAAAGGACTTAATATTTCTTGCAAGACATGGATGTATTAAGAGGAAGTGATTACAAAATTGTTTTAGATGGCCACCAGGTTCATATTATGCTTATTTTAAGGAACACACTGTTCTCCCAAGAAAAACGCCCCAAAACAACACACGTTTACAGATAAAGTGACAGCGCCCTCTAGCAGCAAACAAGGAAGTCAGGTGGCGTTGTTATAGAGCAGTGTTTCCCAAACTTTTTTTCAGGGGACCAACTTTTGACAAACCATCATGATACAACTCAAAATATGCTTTATCTGTAAATCATGATAGGATCAAATTTTTGCTTTAATTAATGTTCCTGACCATTCTTACTACTACTTTTCGCATCAACTTATATTATCTTGAATAGGTATAACAGCCATTCTGACATCATATGTGTTTGAGAAATCACAACTTAAGTTTATGCATGTGTTATTGAAAACATAATTTCTTCTTCTTCGTTGCCATCTATAAATTACCAAATAAATGTATTTAGGCAGAGTAAATCTCATTATTTACAATTTCTCACATCAGCTAAACAACATACATTTAGATGCTGTTCAGTGCAGTTTAAAAAAAAAAGAATTTAAAAGAGACCTTTATTTGATTCAATGTTCCAATCCAATAAAAAACGGTATCCTTCATTAAGTACATTTTTTACATTTTTTATTTTTATGTGGGCCAATATACCACCCTCTTGTACATTGGGGTATTAACATCATTGGGACATCAAAGTTTAAATGACATTTAAGGCATAGAAAACCACAGTTTTTTCCATTGAAAGTTGTATGACACCAAAAAAGTGTTATTGGTAACTTGGACTGGTGCATTTATTTGATGCATTGAGCCTAATGACTTTATGCTGGCTCCCCAAAATGAATTACTTGTTTATTGCTGTTTCTGACTTCTAAAAATTTGAGGGACCTAAAGGCTAAAATGCTAATAATGAGAGTCCTTACTTTGGGATGAATGTGGAAGAAAGTGTTTTTGACCGGTGCATGTCAACTGACCCGCTATTCCAACTGTGTACAGCTCAGTCCTGTTCCTAGGGGCCTTGTTGTATGCACAGCACATTTGCAAGTACAATGTATCGCCCGCATGCTTATGAGTGTACATGGGTCCTCGTGGGATGTTTTCCCACGGGATGCAAACATCCAAAATTAAGGACTGGTGGTCAAAAACTCTGCTGGGTACCTTTAACTTTTACTCAAGCTTTGGGGGTCTTCATAACTGAATATTTCAACTTTTGTCTAATAATTTTCTGACTTGATAACAATTTCTTGCGGAGTTCCATCAGGCTTGCTATTGTTCCAAATTGTCAGCTGAGCGTGATCTGTTAATGAAATTTCTGACTTAACACGTACTGTGATCAGTGTATGAGGAATAGCTCTATATTTGATTCTGATGGCACAGCACAAGCAGATTTAATTTTACTGTTCATTGTGTTGCATTAAATTGTACAGCACACTATACTTCAGTCTCTGATGGTACACCTATCTTTGTTTTGAGAATTGTATCAGACTCCTCAGTCAGGCTGAGAGACGTTTGAGTATTTGAACCCACTCCTGAGTCACTTTGACTCTGAAAGGTTGTAAAGGTAGGAGGAGTTTTCTCTTGTGCCAACGTGGGACGGTTGGCTCTGCTTCGACGAAATGACTTTATCAGCAGGGGCTGGAGGGAGCGCGTAGAGACAGCTTTGGAGGTCCGCACTGTGCGCTTGTTGATGTGTTCGATGGTGAGGCGGCACCGCATCACTTGAAGAAAAACCTCCCTGAACTGTCTGGAGGAGAGGTTGTAGAGGAACGGGTTGAGGACGGAGCTGAGGTAGAAGAAGGAGTCGGCCAAGGGGTGGAGAGTGACGTAGCTCCGGAAGTAGGAAGTGGTCCATCGAGACTTGGGCACGGCGGCCATCATTAGACGACGAATCTGGTTGGGAAGCCAGCACACCGTCAAGGACCCAACGATGAGACCTGAGGGAAAGTCAGAAACAAATGATAAAGAGATGTGGTGGGAGCGCTTTATGAAAAGGAAATCCATGAAAAGAAATATGAAAATGCAGGAGTAGTGATATTTTGGGAAATACTCTGATTTTCTTTCTTTCATGAGAAGGGTTTCGATCTACACATCCAAGTCTCGGCAAGTAACTGAATAAGTATATTTCCCAAAATGTCAAACTATTCCTGTCTGTCAAAAAGTATCCTCAACAAGCAGATTGGAGTTTTCCCCTGCAGCCCATTTAGGGTTTTGTGAGTCACTGTGAACAAATCTTACGGAAGTAGACCTGCAGTTGGAGGGCTGATCATTGCAAAATTACACAGTACTGCTTCTGTCACATGGTCTGATACCAGAAACTGGCGATAGCAGACAGCATCACTCTTTGCCTTAATAGGGAAGAATAGACATGATTGAATCCAGGCCTATCATACCTGCCAATGTTTTATTCCTCCCAATCCTTTCTTATTTCTAACTACACTGCAGGTGCTCCAAAATGTGACCCACGGTTACACAGACACACGTTTGAGTACCTGCACTATGTTTGCCACTGATTCACAAAAGTGAAACCCAGACCGTTGACCTCCAGGGCACAGGATGACATCTGTGACTGCTAAACTGGCCCGCTGACATCTCTTATCTGTCATGTCTGAGTCATGTGCTTACTCTTTGGAAGGACTTACACATTATCCTTCTCTAATCTCGTGTTTATCCATTTCCCCTCAGTGTTTAAAATGGGAATTACGCTGTGACCAAACAGCTTTTTATCATTTACAAAATGATATGGCTTGAGACATCACTTCATGCTGACGCACGCACATATTGACACATTTATTTATAATACGTCTTCCAAGACTGCTGAGGGATTTGTCATCACCCCAGTGTCATTTGAGGAAAAAGGAAATGTGAAGAGCTCTCTTCACAGAGAAGCAAAAAGTAGGAGGTTGTGTCATGTCAAGTCATCAAACTTTTACATTTTGACACACTGAAATCACCTCATCTTATATTTGCTGAAGAAACAAATGGTTTTATTGCCTCAGATATAGTATTTAATGGAAAAACAAACAATTAAAAAATCTTCAATAAGGTAATCATAAAATCCCCCTGTATAAGTTTAGGAAAATTGAAACATTGCGTGAGTCTGTGCTTTCTTGCATGATAATTCATATGATTTTTTTTCACATCTCTACTATGATAGCAACCTTGACAGCTTATTTTCTGAAATTTCAAACTTATAGAGTTCAACTTTAAATAGGCCTCTAAAATATCACTTAGAGTGATGATGCAGCTTATTACTGATTAGCCAACAAGGCTGTCTTTATTATTGGTGGTCTTACTCCCATCAAGGCAACGCATCATGTATGAAATGGCAGTATCTCTCTCTAAGATAGATTTATTTTTTTTCAATTTGGTTTTACCTGTCACGCCGGCTCATTGATCACAGTCTAGGCGCTCATCTGGAAAATTGCCACTGACTCAGCACAGATCAGTAACGTCCCCACAAAGAGGAGTGTATGTGTGTGTTCACTTTACTCTCGGGTATGGTTGAAGCACTCATATGTTGTTGATAAATCTTTACTATTAGTATTATAATTCAACTCTTGACATGCTGAATATGCCCGCTTTAAACCTCAGTCTAAGCTCACAGTTTCATCAGTGGTGTGCCCAAGCTCTCTGACACAAACACTAACACACACACACACACAATTACTGTCTCCCCACCAGGGGCAAAAACATAACTGTCTGCTAATTAGAAAGCAATTAAACCAGATTATTGGAACAATTAATTGTCTGTCTTTGCTGTAATTGGAGTGTGTGATTGAGCTTCTTCATGGTGGGGGAGAACAGGGTAAGTAGAGCCATTGATTCAAGTAAACATTGTTAAACATGTTTTAACATTGTTAAACGTGCTGAGAAGACTAAACAGACTGCAGAAGTCTTTATAAAGGCCTCAACATTACATGCAGCTATGAAAGTTGGAGATAAAAGTGTATCCTTTCACTTCCAAAGGGGTTAATCTTTTCTCCCTCTAAACCCATTTTTGATTCATTTTATGGTCTGCATTTTTTCAGCAATAGCCATTCTTAATGTTTATATTCTGTAAACATCGCACTAAAGTCATTGGTGATGCCCAGGTGAGAGCGGTGTCCTTATTCGGACCTATTTTTCCAAGAACCCATGAAAAGAAAATGATGAAATTTAATTAAAGACACAACATGGAAGCAATTAAAAGCAATTTGCCTTCTCTAAGAGCTGATTACAAGACCATCTACAACTCACAATCTAAACGTTTCCAAAACGGATAAATCTCCTTAACTACAGAGTCCAGGTCCAAACCTGATTATGACACTATGGTGTAATGGAATGAATATTCAACAGCACAAGCCAAAAAGATCACTTTGAAACTCCTTCACTTGTCTCTGTTGGAAGCAGTCTACCATGCTGCAGAAATACCACCTGCATTTTCAGCAGGGCTTTTGTGAATGCAAAATTTATTTCATAACTCAGGGAGAAACTTTTCAAATAGAGGGCATCAGCACATCTTTGGTGCCCTTCAGTTGCATGAGTGGAAACGGCTCCCTCGATTTAAATTGAATAACCAAGAGAAGATAAATATTTCCTCCAGTATTTATAGATACCGCCTGACTGAAGACTGAATCTAGTCGGCAGCCAAGACCGTCTTGATTGCATATTGATTTAAAACATATGACAAATCTTTAGCATTACCAAAATAAAAAGTGTTAATGATGGAGAAGAAGAGTATGTGATGAAATCTGGATGATTTGCATGATGAGGGGAAAGTAAAAGGAAGGAGCTTCTTCACTTGTTTGTTACTGATTGCACCCTCAGAAGATATTAATTTCAGTCTGCATCAGTAGCCCACAAGATTTACTGTAGTATGATTTGTGGGAATCTAGGTTACTTATTACCTCTCTCAATGCAAAGCAAAATACAGTATGTAGTTTATGTATATGTAGAATCCATCATTGAAGGGACACGTTTTACCTTAATTATCACTTTCATCTATCATTTAGATCTTGAAACTGGAAAAAGTTAAATAGTATAACTTAATGCATCATAATTAATACTACATAATGAACAATTCTGTTTTATCACTTAATTTTAGAGTGACTAAATACAATTAAATGTGAAAGCCATACATTAAAACAAACCATCTCTGTACTGGTGAGGGAAAGGAAAATAAAAGAGAAACTCTAAGTCGTGCAGAACACTGAGATGAGTAAATAATCTAGCAGCCGTCGTATTGATCTGGTTAGATTTTTTCTTTAGACATTGGATGAAGTTGTGCTCAAAGACTGTCCTGTGGATAATAAGCAACCTGTGATGAAGGCAAACATTATCAAAGCCAATGATAACGAGTACAAATATCCCTTCAACCCACACACACTGTCAAAAGAGAGTAGACAGTGGCCGGTGGATGATTTACACCCACAGAGAGTATGAAGGAGCTTTTTGTAGATTGGAATTTTGGCATATCAACTGCCATTATAATGAGTTTGAGTTGCCAGATGGGTGGGTTTAACTTGCAGGCCAACTCAGACAGTGCCATGTAGATAAATCACAGAAAAAACATCCTTAATTTCAAATAGTCAAACAATTTATCATCATTCTTTAGCATTTTCTGGCATAAATTGTGCTGTCCTTAATGGCAAACACCGGCAAAGATTTAATGAAACCACGAAGACTGATTGCAAGAAAAGGTCAATTAAGGTTTTTTCCTGCTATTAACAGCTGCATGGGATTCATTACATCTTATCCACAAAAGCCTCTCAGACTGAGAAAATCTAAAGGGATTTATGAGTCTGTCAGGCACAGTAGAGACAAACAGAGAAGTTACTGTTTGTAATGAGTGTGAAGAAATTAATTTCAAGCCTAATAGATGATCCTTAGTCATTGAAGCACTTGAGTAATAATATATAACTTGAGTAAGTCACAGAGGAATATTGTTCATAATCGAAGTAATCTAAATATTTTCAAGGAGAATTTCTCATGGAGACATGGGTGCTCTGGTTTGTTATTTTGGAGAGGGTGCTATTGAATATGCAGAAATGTTTCTGAATAGAGCCTAGTTCTGTTGCAAATTGTTTTCTTATCATATTTACTGTCAACATTTGAGGACCATCGCAATAATGTTATTGTGTAGATTTTGTCTCATTTTGTGTTAGTTTTGGGATAAATTATGTTGTTCCAATGGCATTGCTAAGTTAAAACAATTGAAGGTCTTTGTGTCACCTTGGCCAAATCTTGTTTAACCCTAAGCTCAGGTTGAAGCTAAAGCAATATAGGAACAAAAACAAAAAAAGATTGTACAGGTTTTTGTTGTCAATAATTCCCTGTGTTTCTTTAATGCTTTAGAGGGTTTTGATCAATTCAGTCATGCAAAAATTGTGCTGGAGTAGTACCTATCAATTTAAATTGGTTTTGTTTTCCCTTAATTTTCATATCATGCAGATTAGAGAACTCATATCATTATTGGGGTTAAGGAGGGTGGTTTATTATGTTCGGTCATGTTGTTTGAGCAGCTACATGCTAGTAAAACATCTGGTGGTGTGGGGTTCATAATCCGATAAATTAAGCATTTTATGTATGGAGATGATGTGGTCATATTTTCTGTCTGCAGAGCTGCTCTAAAGCATCTGTTGTGCATAGGATCTCATTATGGTGCTGGCTAATAGGATTAAAAGGTGAACAAAGGAATGCACTGATATTTAGATGTAAAGAGGACAGAAGATCTGATTGGAGGTGCCCTTGAGTGAGCGGTGAGGTCAAATAGCTTGGTCTTGGATGATAAGAGTACTAAGAGTATCAACAATGTCGTAAATTAATATGGTAATGGTATCACTCTTGCACTTTGTACTCTCTGTGCTGACTTTATGCGAAGGTCTATCGGTTCACTGTCGGCTGTTTACAATTTACCTATGGTGTGCTCAATCTGCAGAGACCTACAGACAATTACAATCATGCCATGAGGATATTGTGCGTGCCAAGATTTTATAGTGCTGCCAGTCATAAGTTCCTCAATATAAATGAACCGTCAGGCAGTGATAAGTAATCTCATTTATTGATGGATGTGAACAGTAACAGATGGACTGGCTAATCCTGTGATGGATGAACACATCAGAGCTGGTTGACTCTGGTGTGAGGATGTGCTCGGGCCCAATGCGAAGCAAATTTTCAGACTAGAACAGGCTTGAAGGTGCTTATACTAGCTATCCAGTCTTCTGAAGAAAAAAAAATAACTTCAGGAGAGCCAGGATTCCATTTCTAAAGTTTACTTAACTAGTTCTTTTTTTAGCTGTAACAAACAGAAAATGACATATGTAAAGTATGTGTAAATAAAGGTAAGTATGCTAACATTCAAGTATTAAATTAGCATAGGATATAAGTTAGTAACTAGTTTAAGTTTTTAAGTTTTAGTTTAGCTGCAATTATATGTCATCAACTAATTAAATAAATCATTTGCCATAAAATCTTTCAATATGCTGTTTTCCATATTAATTTGTCACAACCCACTTACAGACAATATGTCCAGTAAGTGTTTTCCAAAACTTAACCAAGTAGGTTTGTTCAGGGTTTCTTCATAAATGAGAGGTATGTACGGCCGATAGATTTACTGTTTGGCCGAATAAGAATAGATGATCCAGCGGTCAAATTCGGTCAAATTGGGTTACGTCTTTGACAAGGTAATTAATAATGAAACTCTAGTTAACTCTAGTGTTCTCAAAACCAAAGCCAGCAGGAAGTACTTCAGCTCTGAATAAAACTTTGATTACTTTCTATGAATTCAATCAAAAGAGTGCAGCAACATGTTTACTCATAACAACTCACACAAGCCTGCATCTATTTTAGTAATCTCAGTAATGCTTGAATTGCAGACTAAAGCACTGGTTGGTTTTACTCTGATTAAATGAAGGTGTCATAATACTTGAGCAGGGCAGAGGAACAAAGGGCTGAACACAATGTCTCAGTTTACTCTTTCCTTTCATCAATCCACATCTTGGCAACAAGAGCTGACTTAATGGAGGACTTAACGCAGTCTGCTGCGCTCTGTTCATCCTTTCAACACAGACCCGTCTCTCCGTGCTTTTTTTATAGCGCAGGAACAATAGATGTAGGAATGGAGCCATCTTTTATGGGGTATCACACCCATAGGGAAGGATGAAGAAAAACAAGTAAGGAGAAAAATAGACTGGTCAGAAGTAACGTAAACTGGCAAACTGTGCACACACTTTGAAAAAAATAGAGGAATATTTGGAAGAGTGCTTGTTAAGATGCACTCTTGTTAATGATACTACTTCTTATGGCCTTCTGCCTGTAAAAAAAAATTGTATTTTAGTTATATTTCTGATACAACTTATCACTGAATTATAATTCCCCTCTTTTACTGTGAATGCTCTGTGCATATTCTGAAAGTTTTATGGAGCATTTACAAGTGACATTTCAGGTGTCTTGTATGCTGATAAAAGCTGTTCATTTCATCCAGCCACATCCTCTTCACAGCTATAGTTGTATGGCTGATTGGTTAGGAAATAATTTAGGAAATAATGTTCTTATTACTGTTCAGTCTCTGATGAGATTAATGTGAAGCTGTGGACAATATTAATAGACCAATCAAAAGAAAGAGTTTCATTCTACATGTATTTTTTGCAAATTTTAGTAATGAGGCAAACTAGCAGTAATAATCAATATGTTATGTTTGTTGTTGTCAGAGTGTAGCACAAGAGAAAACTAACAGCGGCCTCTCTACTGAATACGCCGGAATCATCACAAAAGCGCAATGTGACTTATTCACAGAATTAGAATGATGGGAAGCCATCAAGTCGGTATCTTAGCTTAGGAACATAGTACCTTGGGAACACATAATGACCTTACTAAGTGCTCCACTGTGTTCACCAAGTATTTGCTAACTCTGCTGTTGAGCTGGTGATAATTCTCTGTGGGTTCGTCACTTTGAACAACCCCTTGTAAAGTCTTATCATCATTGTGTTATTTTATCTTATCTCATTTTATCTTAGAGGGAAAAATGTGATTGAAGAATTTTCTGTTGTAAATACAATTCAATCCAAGTTAATCATTCATTCACTGGTAAAAATAAGTCCAAAACTGTGTGCATAATTGTGGAGTAGCAGCATCCTAACACATAATTGCTGCAACACGGAAATCATCACAACAATAAAAAACTGTCATTTAGCAACAATGGCATATTACTGTGATTCATCAGTCCTCCTACAGGGCACATCCTCTGCTCTCATCTCCTGCTTTAGGGTGAATGTGACAAAACATATGTATTTTTCATTGAGGCAAAGCTCCTTGAAGCGGTGCGTCCCCGAGAACATTAAAAAGCTCCTCCAACCCCACCTGCTCCCACTGCTGCTTTCAGCCTAACCATTAGCAACATCCAACATGAAAAAGAGCCCTATTCCCCCTAATTAGGGAAGAAAGCAGTTTTGCTGTGATAGAGTCCTGAAAATAGGGAGCTCAGCAGTGTTCAGCTCTGGTCTGGAACAGCAAACCTGAAACTTTTATCAGTTGCTCATTTCTCACTCTGATTTTGTATAGTTAATTGTCTTGAAAGCATATTGTGTCAGTATGGCAATGACCAGCAGCTGTTTGGCAGCTGTTTGTTTTTTCTAAAAGATAGTGGAGTCTCAACATTCAATTTTACTCCTTTAAATGTGGCATACATTATCGTCCCTTCTTCTACGGGAAATAATTCCGAATATTTGAGTCAGTGGTTCTTAAGAAATAAGAAATCCTCTATCGGCTGCCTTGTAGTCAAAATTGATGCTATGGATATGTCATAAAAAGCTTCCATATATCATGAAATACTTATCATTGTTCTTATAGGAAAGAATATATGAGCCAGATGAGACTCCCAAAGTGTGAGTTATGTGCTGCCAGTGAGTGCAGACAGGCCAGTAAGTCCATCTAATCTCTCCTCAAGGTTTTAGTGCTGCATGCTGTGTTGATGCTGGGAACATTACTGCAGTCTGTGCTGAAATGGCTGTGAAGGTTTACCTCATCATCTGCAACTTCATCAGTAAAACGTCAGAATAACTGCTCTTTAAAAAACAATATAATGAGGAAAATGTGAATATCAGGTTTAACCTGAATAATCCAAAAAATCTAATCAAATTTACATAAAATATTATGTTCTAATTATTTTATTTTCGAAATATTACACCTGCACTTATCACTATTTAATTATTATTAACAATAGCTTAATTGATTATGTGTGATGTGGAAAGGCTTGCTCACTTCTTACCTCACTTTTCTCCAACTCTTCTGAGCATTTTAACATCTTTCAGCTGGTTGTTTTAGTTTAACAACCTATACATCTTCAGTTGATTCAGCATCACCAACCTCAGCATCTTCATTCCATCCTACGACATGGAGCTCTGCAACAAATCTCCAATAAACTCACTCCAGCACCCAACAGCAGTTACATACTGTAACGAGGCATTTCCCTCATGAGTTAATGGAAACCAAAACAGGAACTAAATTGACATTGGACACACTATTGGTGATTGTGTCATAAACTTTATAAGGTGATAATATGTCCATTTTGTGCAAACAACTTGTTCAAGTAGCCTACAGTACCCCCCAAAAATCAGTCAACATTATTTGAATGATCCAGTCTGTGAGTGAGTTTCAGAGAAAAGTGTCAGAATAAGATTTGAAACAGATCACCTAACATCATGCTACAACATATCAGCATGTGTGGAACTTTACAGTATAACTTGTAAAACAGATAAGGAAACAGTCGAACCTAGTATTTCCCCTCAGAGCACTGAAACACAACGAAGCTACACTGTCGCCCTCTCAGCCATCAACAGGGTCGTCTCCCAGGTGGCTTGGTGAGTGCAGGCTGTCACTTGCAGTAAGGCTTGCCGTTAACTATGTTAGCTCCAAGGGGACACAGAGCCCTGAAGCTTATAACTTAACTATGCTGCTGTCACTCATTGAAGAGTGGATGCTGGCAGACGAGGGAAGGTTAGGGAGGAGGAATAGAGAGGTGCATTCACCGACCTGCCCTAAGAGGGTCAACAACATCCTTCCTGAGGTTTCTTTTAATATTTGTAACTAAAAGGTTTGGAAAAGAGGCCACCCAAGCAGCATAAACCGGCCGATGGGGAGTCAGGATCTGCAGTCAAACACAATAAATAAGCTTCATCGATCCAAAGGAGGTTTGTGGGTGGCAATTGGGCTGTCGCTGCAGCTCATGAGCTATGGCCCTGTTCTGGCGGGCCAGCAGAAAGTGGCTGATGGGAGCAGGTAAGACAATAGGAGGCCAAGGAAGTTATGAACCCTCTTTAAGGGGTAACACACCGAGATATTATGTTAAAATGTCAGATGGCATCAAGTTAATATGTTTGATTTCAGGAGTTAATTGACATCATGTCATTTTCCATTTTACTGCTGTGTTTTGACAAGTTGCTTGGTTCTTTTTTCCTGAGCTTCAAAAATTATTTCAGACATTTCTATAATAGCTTGGGACATTGTTATCAGTGCCTTTTTGAATGATGTTTTTCCCTGCATGAGTGGTAAACGATAGTGTCTGCACATGACTAGCATTACAAAGGGGTTTCCACTTTACTCTCTCTGTCATGATGCATTTTCACACCATAGTCAAAGAGTTTCACTGAAAACTTCTAACAAAATCCCCAGATCATCTCTGTATACAAATAAATATGATGGGTTCATAGATTTCTGATTATCTTGAAGCCTCCTCAATTTGCTCTCCTTTCCACTGCAGCCTCCATTATTCTCAACCGGGAAATAGAAAGAATCTTGCAGACTTCAAGTCTAAGGTCTTAAAATCTGAACTAATCAATAATCTAATATTAAAAACAGATCAAATTAGTGTTAAAGTTAAATTCACTGAGAATGATTACCTTACTCTGCAAACCATCTGTCTTTGCAAAGTGAGAAAGCGAAGACAGTTGGAGTTGTGACACAGATGTTCAGGGAGTCCTGGGGGAGACTTAGTGTAGCAAAGACAACGGTGTGGAGATTCCCAGCTAACCAGCCATGACCAGTACTGTTAGACTCTCTGTTTCTAAGCTGGAAAGACAGTCATTAGAAGAACCTCTATGGCCCTTTAACAGTTTTACTGTGTGGGTATCTGAAGTGTTGTAGCTGTGATAGTAGCACAATTTTGGTCTGTATGTTGTGTTTTCTGCCACAGCACAGGAAAAATTGTCCCTCATGCAAAATGTAGCAGCCACGAGTGGTAAACCTGCCACCATTATCATTGTAAATTGGGTTACATACAGTGATCGGAATGCTCTTCAGATGTGGAAACATCATGTGAATAAGGGGTGCAAGGCTTAGTCAACTGTTTCTAAATTGTAATTTTGTATGCAGTGTTTTAATAAATGTGTACATTCACAATTGTCCTTTTGTTTGGTTAAGATCACGCAGGATTAAAGATCTGTTCACTCCAGACAGAAGGTAAATGTCACAGTCACACATATACTGCAAAGCTAGTGGCATATATGTGACTTATTACAAAGCATTTCAGCCCTTGAGTCTCGTTTATTTTGTGTATTTTTTGATACGCAGCAATGATAACAGAGGGGAAGACAGGATTACCACTGCACACATCTTGACAAAAAGTGTTGAAGAATAACAATAGCACACCCTGCTCTCTTATTTTTCTCAAGTCTCCACTCACACCCTCTTTTCACATCTGTTTAGCCTCGCTGAGAGCTGCCATCCCAAATAGCCCGCAAAAGTCAAAGGTCAAAGGCCAAAAGGCTGAAGGCAGCAAAACAGAATTACTATTCAATTCACAAATGCTGGCTCCCAGTCACTGAAAAAAAACTAGCTGAAGCAATTAACCTTCTGTCCCTGATGTGATGTGTGGGCAACTTAACAAGGATGTTCTCTGCTTTTAATTAGTCTCAAAAGTCGCAGAGCCCAACCAGGATTAAAAGTTATTTCAAGGTAAAGTGGAGTGGTGACAGGAACGTGGCCACTTGAGAGACAACTGACATCAGTGCTTACAACAGGACTGTTTTCGAGTGTGCATCAGAGCGGAACTCCATGCAATGTGCAGCAGTTCTTTTTTATCTGCCGACTGCAATAACAATTCATATTCAAATTCAAATTTAGAATATTTTTGCTGCAGAGAAAAGCCAGCAGCTAATAAGGAAGGGAGTGAACACTGTTGATGCCAGCAGACTGTGTCGTGACCCCGCACAGTATTATTCAGTAAAATGTAATATTCCATTATGAAGACGTTGGAGGCCAGTTGCCAGTGTATTGCTGCTTGAGTTGTTGTTTATGAGGGCTGAGCAGTTATGAATTTTGAAGTAGTTATAATATACATGATAATGTGGCTGTGAGGTGATTACAGTATGGCCTGGCCAACAAGTATGTTGTTCTATTATTCATTTTCGGTGTGAATATTACTTTGTCACATAGTTATCCCATTATTTGTAAGACTAAAAACACCTTCATTATTTTACAATTACCTTTTATTTATTTCAATTCTTTTGGTACAAATATCACGACATCATGACTTTTATATTAACCGTAAGAACCACACAATACCCTCTCAATCTGGCCTCATCAATATTTATAAATACACCAATATTACAGTCCGGTAGAGCAATAAAACTTGAGTGCAGGGGCATGGAGGTGGAGCGTGTACACCCACACACAATTCCAACTGAGATGAAGTACATTCATACTTTTTGCATAAATGGCAAAATGACTCCAGTCTCACTCTCAATGTTGGAAAAAACATAGCTTTTAAAACTTGGATGTCCCTCTTGATCCAACTCTTAATGTAAAAAACATATTAAAATGCTGGGTAACGGACAAAATATTTAACGTTGTGAATTTTTAGACATATGAGCAATTCCCTTAAAGTTGCAGCACCAAATACCGTTTAAAATGCAATGATTAGTCCACATTTTTCATACTGTATGAAGAAAGTCTCAGGCAGGTGAAACAGCGCTATGACCACTATAATCATTACATAAAAAGACTCCTAAAATTCATTATTAAAAAAAGTATACTCACTGAATATATTCACTTTTACATAGCAGACTTGTAAATCACCTTGACAGGACAGGTTTTCTTGTGGACGAGCAAAATGGATTTAGAAAAGCCAGAGCATGTGCTGATCATATATATGTAGTCACTTCCATTATACGTGCAAGGATTGAGGAGAAGAGATCTACATTTGTCTGCTTTATTGATTTCCAGAAGGCATTTGACTGGATTAATAGGGAACTTCTTGAATATAAGTTATTAGATTCTGGTGTAAACGGGAAGTTTTATTTTGCCTTAAAGTCCCTTTATCAAGCACCTGTTGCCCATGTTCAAGTGAATGAATATACAACTGGATGGTTTTCCCAACAATTTGGTGTGAAGCAAGGAGATGTTTTGTCTCCAACATTGTTTTCCATTTATATTAATGATTTAGCTCTACAAATTAAATCTTCTAATTTGGGGGTCAAAGCAGATGATCAGACAGTGGGCATTGAAATGTTCTGTTTGTTTGTTTTCTTTGCTCCTTTGTGTTCTTTTTTTGTTTTGTTTGTCTTCGCCCTATGTAAAGCGTCTTTGGGTATCTAGAAAAGCGCTATATAAAATTAAAGTATTATTATTATTATTATATTATTATATGCTGATGATGTAGTTTTACTTGCTGAACAGGAAAAATATCTGCAGATTATGCTGAACATTGTTGTGGAGTGGTGCTGGAAATGGAGGCTAGTGGTAAACCAAGACAAAACACGAATAGTACATTTTAGACACAAATCATTACAGAGAAGTTCAGTTGTTTTTAACTTTGGTTCAACAGTGTTATCTTACTCTGAACAGTATAAATACCTTGGCATTACTCTCGATGAGCACATGACATTTATAGAAGCTGTCAATGTTCTAGCTCAGTCAGCGGGAAGAGCACTAGGATCTGTACTGAACAAAGTTAAACACTGTGGTAATTTAGGATTTCATACATATACGCAACTATATAACTCATGTGTATGTCCTGTGTCTGACTATGTTTCCGGTGTTTGGGGTTTTGGTGAGCACACAAGTTGCAACACTGTGCACCACAGAGCGGTTAGATCATTCTTGGGAGTTAAAAAATCAACATCAGTTTTGGCCATTACTGGGGACATGGGTTGGGAATCACCAAAGATCCGACATAAATGTCAAATGCTTCGACTTTGGAATAGACTTGTGAACATGTCAGATCAGAGACTTACAAAAAAGATGTTTCATTGGGACATTTTGCATGGCCATCCATGGGCTAAGGGTTTGAAATCTCTGTTTTATATGATTGACCTGTCTTTCATTTTTCAGAACAGGTTACTTTGTAATAGTCAGGATATTAGGACCAAACTGTTTCTTATGCATAAAGAAAAATGTTGACAGTTGACATATGGTGTAAACCAAAGTTACAAACTTATTGTCTCATAAAGAACAACTATAATTCAGAACTTTATGTTAAGTATCATTTAAACAAAAGACAAAGATCCCTATGTGCACAGTTACGCTCAGGAACATTACCATTAGCCCTAGAGACCGGTAGGTTTCATTCCACTCCAGAGGAGGACAGAATCTGTTTGTTGTGTGAGAAATTGAAAATGAGGTGCACTTTTTGTTTTACTGTCCTGTTTACGAGGACATAAGGGATGTCCTCTTCAGTAAAATGACTTCCATTTATATTGATTTCTTTTGGCTGGATGATTATGAAAAACTTGAGTTGTGTTTCCGGAAAGGAACCTTCTTTGTAGCAGTTTTTATTTGCCAGGCCTGGGAGAGAAGGCAGAATGTTTTGTTTAAGATGGAGCGGTGAAGCAACATGTCATTTTGTAATCAAATGTGACCTGATGAGATGTAGATCCACTGCAGCTGTACTGTGGGTGTCTTGTAAACCCATGAGGGTTGGGCACGTTGTTGTGCATGACACGAAAATAAAAAAATAAAAAGATATCTATATTATGTTCAATTTTGAAAATGTAATTGTGAAAGCAAATGTTTGTCAACGAATCATTCGTAATGCTGCTCCTCCTCCCCTGAGGACAGAGCTCAGAAATAATATCACGAGCCACAAGGAAAGATACTCATGGGGAAGTGCAGTCTTCTAAAACACAAGGCCTTTCTTGGTATAATCTCTTTTATGGCCATACAACAATGGAAAAATATCCCACCAGAACTAATAAAATCAACAAATGTCAAACGTTCTCCTGTGTGAATAAACCCTTCGGTTTGTATACTTGTGTTGAGTACCTTAGTACTGTCATTTTTTCTCTTGGAATGCCGTGTCTTTTGCTGTGCAATTTTAATGCCTAATCTTCTTGTCATATCTATCGTCACTATTACAAACGTTTCCTCATCACGTTTCTACGTCAGCTCATGTCCGTGCGACCATCCATACGGAAAGTATAAGCGAGGCTTTGGATTCTCACTTCCTCCATTTCTCTGCATTATGGAATCAGCCTTTAGCATATAATCCTCATCAAACAAACCAAGACTCCAAATCCCCTCAACTCTGTTGATAACTGTACTGGCAATCTTTAAGGGACCTTCCAATGAACTGAGCTAAAAACAGCAATAAAGCAACATTTCAAACAAAAAACACAGCCAAAAGCTTTAATACATTTTAATATATTATATATGTAGGTTACTTCTTCCAAACACCGTGGAGAAGATCCAGTCAATTTCACTTGCTCTATGAATCTGATGCTTTAATAATAAAAATCACTGCACTATTTCTGAATTTATGGTTTGGAAATGCTGTGCACTAACATGCACTTGCTCGGATCACAACACACACAGAGGGAGAGAGACTTCATTCTCTGCTAAGGTAGACGTTACTCCACTATAACTTTACATAGAAAATAGTTTTTCACCGCTATATTAATGCTTTAAATGTTAAATACAGCTCATTTAAATCCCGGCTAGTTCTAATTTATTTGTGAATTATCTCTTGTGAATGTAGTGGGAAAGCAAATTTGCTCAATTTGCCAAATAAATGCTCGTAATGCAAGCTGTATTTGAGTCTGAGAATTCAATCATCACAGTTATGAGAGAGAACAAACAAGCTATTCCCCAAACAGAAAGCTGACAGTGCTGTAATGAAGATGAAGATGTTTATGCAGGTAGTTTGATTGAATGGATAGATTCCCCTCAGTAACAGAAGGTAATGTGTTTTTTAATTACATGTTAAACAGAACGAGCTGGAAGTAAAGCTGAGCAAAACACAATAACGAAGGACATTTTTCAAAATTGTGTTTGTTCAATGATTGAATGTGTCATCTATGAGAGACAATTCTTCCTATTCTCAGGCATAGCACTAGAAACAGGGGAATGGTCTGGACTGTTTGGTGGCTTGAATGGCTGCCGACAATGTCCTGGGTTCAAAAGGAGGCCTTCAACCAAAGCTGCTTGTTCACTGCCCCCTGTCTTAACATTTCGCTTTTGAACTACATATTGTAGAAATATCATCAGTCTTAGTTTAAAGGGGCACTTCCCAGGAGAGGCAGCTTCAAAATGATTTTCATATTTATAAAGGATGATTCATGTGGGATTAAATTAGCATTGCAGACTTGTACCAAGTTATAACAGTGGAAATGCTTTGGAATAAACACCCCTCAGACTCATTATGTGGTCTTCTTAGATAAACATGTACTAAATGCACCAAAGACAACAAGTGAACTGGGAAAATCAAGCTGGCCTTGCCGTTGCGCACACAGAAACATGGACAAGAGGGAAAAAAGACAGCTTTTGAATGTAAAGTGACTTAACGCACAGGCTTACAGGGACCAAAGTCCAGAGCCCCGAGTACCAGGGATTACATTACATTACATTACAGTCATTTAGCAGACGCTTTTCTCCAAAGCGACTTACAATCAGTAGTATATTACATATCATTCACCCATTCACACACTGGCTACCATGCAAGGTGCCACCATCAGACTCTAACTAACATTCATGCAACATCCAGTCCACACCGATGGCAAGCCTTCGTGAGCAACTTGGGGTTAAGTGTCTTGCCCAAGGACACATCGACCGGGTATCGAACCACCGACCCTCTGAAGGGAGAACTACCTTGCTCTCCACTACGCCACAGCCGAGGGATCTCTCTATACATGAGCTTAAGATATATCACTCGAAAACAAACAGGTGAAGTTTAACATTTCAATACACCACCAAATAATAAAATGCATTAAAAGTATTAGTCCTCCATTGAAACTCTAAATTACAGTATAAAAGTTAGAAGATTTAAAAGTTTGGGTATGTAACATCGAGAAACCAACAAGAATCCACCAAATAAACATGGCTCTTGTAAGTACTCACAGCTAGCTTGTGGAAAAATCCGGCAAGTCTTTATTCAGGGACAAATAAAACTGATTGGACGGGCTCATGCGACAGCAACATATACCAGTCTTTTTTTTGTCAGAGCATTTGATTTATTTTTTGTTGCCGGGATGTAAAGAGAATTTTTCTAAATACAACTTTTTTTTTTTCTAAAATACATTTCATACCCTATTTTGAAGTTAAGCATGTACTTAAGTATTTAAAGAAATAAAAAGGGTAGTATGAAATTGATTGAGTATAATATGGGAATACTGATTCTTTATTTTTTTAATTTTTAATTCTTTTTTGTGATTTGGCTATACAAATAAACTGAATTGAATTATTTGTTGCCTCTTAAAGTTGTTATAGCTGTTCCTTTTTTGGAAAACAGCTGCATGCTTCGGCTGGAAAGCAGTAAGACTGAACTAAAACAGTAAGTTGCGGGCTAAAAACCAAAACAAAGAGCTGAAAGTCACTAAAACCTTCCACAGAGCTGAGAAGAACTGCATATTCTGAGGTAAATATAGAAATATTGATGAGCACTGACAGATAATTTTAACACATTACTTGCCACCACCACCTTTAATGCTCTGTTGAGAGGTTGTGGTAATTTAATGTATTTCTGTGAGATCAGGCTGGTTAGTATAGAGACCTACTTTTTGCCACTAGTTCTTCATCTGAGTTATCCACTCTTTTTAATCATCTTATTACTCATTTGCATAAACCTTACTATAAATACCATTGTCATCATTTTTCTTTTCCCTCCTTGCTGTTCCATCTCCTCCTTCTAAACATCACATCATTGTCACCATCACCGTCTTCAACCTCCCCCTAAACATCATAATTATCATAACTGCTCATTTCCATAAGGACCATCACAATCACAGGTTCATAAAGTTCATAATCATGTCATCATTCTCCAGTGGTGTATAGTAACGAAGTAGAAATACTTCGTTACTGTACTTAAGTCGTTTTTTTGGATATCTGTACTTTACTTTACTATTTATATTTCTGTTGACTTTCACTTTTACTTCACTACATTTTGCAAAGAAAACTGATACTTTGACTCCGATACATTTCCCCTGAAACATTCGTTACTCGCTACAAAATCAAATCTATCTTTAGAAAGAAAATGAATCATGAGACCAACGTCGGGACTGTGGTGGAACACAGACTGCAAGCAAGCAGGTTAGTGAATCAGTGGTCCTAGCTAGCAAGTTAAATCACTGGTTAATCACGTTAATGCGCAATTGCAAACAAGTGCTCTCAAAGCCGGTTTGTTGATGCCCAGTGATGCCCAGTGATGCCAGCTAGCGAGCGACCACATGAGTAGAGTTCCCCTCTACGATGACTGGTTTCATGATGGAAGCAGAAGCAGAAACGGAAGCACCTGCTACTCCTAACAAACCACGGTGGAGACGAAGACCAACACCTGTGGCCATATCTGCGAGAAATGTTTTCTTATGTTGGAGTGAAAGACTCTTCGTACCGGATGAAGAGCCTCTTATGCCCAAAGCTACTGAAACACTGGCATTCAAACACTCCCCATCCAACCTCAGGAAACACATTGAGGTCAATTAAGATTAATCCCATGAGCCGCAACGTTAATGTTTAGTTATCATAATTAGCATAAACCTGTTAAGATATCTAGCAGTGTTTCCCACAGGGTGGAGTATATCTTTGGTGGGGGGGGGGGGGAGACAGGTGTCTGATCTTCTAATTTAGCTATACATGGTGTATGTTAGGCTGCTGTCTCTGTTTGTACCTCCTTGTCCTTGGTCATGGTGGCCACAGCACTTAAAATAATAAACTTCATAATTCTCAAAATTCTGACCCTTTGCTTTTTTATTAACAGCATTTACTTGTACTTTTACTTTCAATACTTAAGTACCATTAATATCAGAAAATTACTTTTGATACTTAAGTACAGTAAATATTAGATACTTTAAGACTTTTACTCAAGTAGTATTCTAATAGGTGACTTTCACTTTTACTGGAGTCATTTTCCAGTAAGGTATCTTTACTTTTACTCAAGTATGGCTTTTGGGTACTTTATACACCACTGCCATTCTCATCCATTAACACCAGTCGATGTGAATAAGTGAAAGCACGTTCAAAATTACATCCAAACAGATGGACAGAAACAATTATGTTCTATCAGGCATATAAACTGCACAGGGATTGTGACTAATGGAATAAAAAAACCATTTTATGCATTGGTTGTAATGCAGCTGACCCCTCCTTCCTCATCCGTCTGAGGTCATCAGAGCACAGAAACTCAATTTGCTTCTCACACTGTCCAATACTTGATACATAATTGGACTGGTGAGGATGTACGATTGACTGGTAATTGGAATGCCACAGTCCTGGCTGTACTCAAGGAAACATTGAAAACTTACATAGGTGTGTATAAGTAGATGGGGTAGACTGCTCACTTATTAATCATGCTGTAAGAGTAAAATAAACATTTTTTGTGTTAGGTTAGATGAGCAGATATGTCAGTGTTTTATTAAAAGATAAATGGCGAAGGAGTTAGCAGAAAGTCAGCATGTATCCATCATTAGTTTTTCTCTTTGCTGCGAGGCAGATTAAATGTCTCAGTGACTCTCTATGGTGGTGATACATGGCTGTCCTGAGGACTTGAGTTTAGTTATAGTCACAGTGCTAACCCCTCAACAGTGTAAAGGGTGCATACTATAAATTAAGTCCTGGTGAAAAACATCTTCTAGACTTTCCGAAATTGAAAAGGAAGATTTGTGATAGGTTTATTGATGCTATTTAAGGATAAAAATGTGTTAGTGTATCATTATCTTATAATTTTTGGTATTCCACTGATTACGTTGCCATGGAAACATTCAGTGTTTGTAGAAAGAAAACCGTACACACACACACAAACAATTAGGAAAAACTATGTGATTCATTGACCTTGCAACTCCATCAGGAACCAGTCAGGTTATAAAAACGAAACCCTGATAATGTGAGATTGTAAAAGTACACAATGGATTCCAATGCTGTGATTCAGAACCATGTAGCAGCTGTGAGTATTTGGAGTAAGCTCAATGTCAGACTGACTAACATGACATCATGGGTGACTCTCTTCGAGTGGTTTTGTGTGTGTGTGTGTGTGTGTGTGTGTGTGTGTGTGTGTGTGTGTGTGTGTGTGTGTGTGTGTGTGTGTGTGTGTGTGGTAAAACACACAGGATGTGTGGTGATAGATCGCCTTGGAATGCAGTGATTTATAACCGCAAATTAACTAATGCTTGTTTCCAAAGTGAAAATACTGGTTGGGGTCTAGTGTTTAGTGAAAATTTCAGATTTTTAACATCAAAGTCAGTCATATATTCTGTGGGGAAGTTGGTACTTTTGCACCAAAACAAGTGAATTTTGTTTGCTGCCTTCATTATACAAACTTTGAATTCAGGCCAGATCCAATCACGCCAGCTTACCCCCTCCTATAGTACACCTCTGTGCACCATGCTTACTGTGGCTAGTCATCAGCTGCAAGTAGCAGCTTGGGATGTAGATGGCAGAGCTGCAGGGAGCGGAGCCTCTTCTCGGCATTCTCTTTTTCTTTAGAAAGTGTATTTTCTACAATTATGTCCTTTAAACCTCAAAAAGAGCAGCCTGGTTGATGTCCATGTTGGAAAATGTTACACTTAGTAAAGAACAAAAGTCAGAACAAAAATCTGGAATGATGTGTTTTAAAAATGAACAATCAACAGTTTACTGAAACTTTTTGAGAGCTTTTGTCACTTCCTTCCATCTAGGTTTCTTTCCTTGGAGAATAAAATGGTGCTTAATTAAAGCTGCATTATTTTATGCATTATTATTTTTATCTTTTTGGTCACCTGGTGGTAGCAGACCAATCGATTAAGTGTTGGCTAACAACTGCCTGTTTACACATCCAGCAGACAAGGAGCGGTCGTAGCAATCATTAGCAGTCGTGTTTCTGGCCACCTGACAAATCTCAATCAAATATTTACCCACATTTCACCCCTGTGGGTCTCTGACAACCACTGAGAAAACTCTCTGGCTTCTTAGCTGCTAAGTGCTCCACTTTGTTCACCAGCTAGTGCTAAGCAGGTAGCATTCAGTGGGTTCATCAGATATTTTTCATTGACAACAGCCATTTTGTCCTTTACTAAGAGACTGTTCTGACTAACATGCATTTGTAAATTATACAGGGAATAACAGTGAGTTTATCTTTAACAGCTTCCTTCACCAGTGTCGGGAATTGAGTTCCTGTGTGTCCTGCTTCTTTTCAGTGTTCTGTTTATTCATGTGGTCGTTCTCCGTGACCGCTCTGCTCTATGACTAAGGGACTGTGGGAGTTCATCGGCGGTCTAATGCTGCTGTCCTATCTTTCTTTCATGTCAGCCTGTCTGCACTGTGGAATGTCAGCATCCGTTAACGTCGTTGGCTCCATCCCTTATCATGTCCAATGCTAGCTGATGTCCATTGGACCAAGATGGTGCCAATGTGCTCAGGATGTCCACACCAATGCTCACATTTTGATATCGTGAAAATTTCAGTCATCAAAATTTGATCTGGTTTGGCCAACTATTGGCAGTTTTGGCTCTCTTCACTGCACTCGCTTTTCTAAGAGGTCTTCTGTGCGGTTTCTCTCTCTTTTTTTTCAGGGTAGTATAGTAGTGTTTTTTTGTCTGAGTCAACTGAAATACCTGAATTAATGGACACCCATGTTGTGAAATATTTTGTAACTTCAGTGCTGTATCACCATATTTTGACTGGACAACATGCAGTAGTTACTATCACAAGATGGTTTCTCTTTACTTTGTTACTTAACAAAGCAGTGGGTGTGCACATAGTCAATGTGGTGTTTACAGTGCTGGTGTAAACAGTTGAAGAGGCTGTCTGAACAACCCAGGCAACAGTGGTAATATATCAACATCACAAAGATACACACACCAACATACATAGTGCCCTCAAAATAACACTTTTCAGAGATTTCAACTTGATGTGAACACCTGAGTTTCAAGAACTGGGACAACACATGCACAACAGACACGCAGAGAGCTCCAACATCATTTGTTTGATCAGACACAACAGGCGGAACAAAGTGTATTTTTTTAGATAAGAAACCAACAACCTACCAAGAAAAATGATGGTCTGCTTCCTGGCTGTCTTGACCTTTAAACTTTCGTGCTTGGGTGTTCCGTTGAGGGTGTCATCCACGGACCCTAAAGGTCTACGAAGGACGAGGACCATGGCCCGGCACATGAAGGCCACGCAGATTAACACGATCATGTAGACAATGAAAGCCACAAAGATGCTGACCCTGTACATCACCCATCGCTCCCTCAGATTTGTACAGAAAGTCAGATTCTGGACGGGTGTTTCTGCCAGGAAGGGAATGTGTCCCTGCGTTCCCGTGGCAACCAGCAACGGCAGGGCCACAACCACGGACAACAGCCAGGCAAAGGTGATGAGGGCAGTGGTACGTTTTCCACCCAACGCTTTGAAGCGAAACGGGTGACAGATAGCCACGTAGCGCTCAAAGCTAAGGGTGGCCACGTTGAGGATGGTGGCATAGCTGCAAGCCTCGAACAGGAAGTTGTAGATCTTACAGGAAGCGTTCCCCTCTGCTGTCGTGAACGGGAACCATATGGCGCTGTAGAGCTCCACCGGCATGCCGATGAGGAGCACCAACAAGTCCGAGCAAGCCAAGCTAACCATGTGGTCGGTAACGTTCTTCTGCAGGTAGCCATTACGCTTCAGCACTTGTGTCACTCTGATGGTGACCGAGTTACCCACGATACCCGTCACCAGGATGAGGCTGTAAAAGATTGTGAGGAAGATTTTGACGGAGTAGTTGGGTTCAAGCTCCCTCCAATCCTTCTCCTCTGATATCTCTATTTCCTCATTCATGGTCACGGAGCAGTGAGCTCTGATTTCCCAGGTATTGATTTTGTCCTTTAGCTTATCAGTTCTGCTGGGCGAAGTCTCTGTGGTTAGAGCCAACAACCAGAAGTGAGCTGTTTTCCAAGATAACAACTCACACTGAAGACTTCTCTTTTTCGTGTATATAATCCCGGATTCTTCAAGAAGAGTATCCCAGTGGGTGGTAAACTCCAAATCACAGCAGGTGTATCATTTCATGACCCTTTACAGAAGAAAATATGAGGAGTCTTCTGTACTTTCTATTTTGTTCGGAATGTTCAGTGCCTTATCACCAAAAGTCCAGTGTGTGGCCCCAAGTCATGGTCCATCTCCTCCCATTCCTAAAGACCATCTGGGATTCCGGAGCGTCGTCTCAGGTTCTAGTCCAGAGTCGTTGCTTTCACCTCAGTCAGAGCATAGCGTTAGCCAACACTCCTCTCACACACATTTCCTCCTCCCACCAACAAGGGCAGGGCAGTTAAACATTAAACACTCCGACAGGCATTTCTTATCATCAGTACTAATGTGACACACTTTATTTTACTTCAAGTTATGGCTGAGACTAGAAAAATGGTTAAATGTACATGAGTCATTATGAAACTGGAAAACAAATAATAATAATAATAATAATAAAAAGAAAAAGAAAAAATAATTCAAATTGATTGAGATTAAAAAGATAGTAGTTTTGTTTGTAGATGAATTTTTAAGAGAGCAATACTTTATGGCAGACAGAGAAGTCAAAAGTTGGCTGCAAATTTCCCCGCTGCGGGACTAATAAAGGATTATCTTATCCCTCTAAATAAACTTAAGTGCAAGTGGGGAAGTTGAGAAGTTAAAACAGGAACTGGGCTGAAATAAACCAGACGTAGCTCCACAGAGTTCAGAATGCTCATATTAAAAACAAGAAAAATGCTATGTTAACTCCTACGGAGACAGAATTATGGTTGGTTGATAACGTTTAGGTGGCTGAAAAAATTATTGTGTTTCAAAGATAATGAATTACTGTATTTTTTTCCTTTAAATGCTGAAAAGAACGCTGAATGCAATAATACTTAAAGAATAATTTGTGCATCATTTTCCTTGACTTCTCCACACATATTGCTGCTTCTTAAACAGACAAAGCTGAACTGATGTCTACAGGTTAGATAAAAGCTGTACTGTCTTACTCTGATTGTCCGATAACATCAATTAAATCATTGTCTTCTGCATGGCATCACATTGTCAGCCAGATGTTCACTGCCAAATGTGAAAAAAAGTAAAATCAAGGTTGAATGTTTTAAGTCTCTTAATTTATGCTTCAGATCTCATTTGAATTATCTGCCAATGTGTTCCTGTGTGTAGAATTAAATAGAGCTTGACAATGCCTTTTTAATATCTCAATAACAAGGTGCTTGAGTGTTAGAGATTACATGAAATTGTCTTTGTGACTTTGAGATAAACACATCATGGGAATTAATGTAGCGCATGCTAGAATTAATTCACAGCTGTTAGACGTAAAAAGGAAATAAGCTAAAATAAAATGGTTGACACACATGAGAGGGGCATTCGAGAGATGAGGAAAATGTTTGACCTAGATAGGCGGTATTTCCACAGTATAAAAAGGAAGGAAATGTAAGGATGTCAAGGAAAAGCCTTATTCACTTGAGTCTCTACTTGACACTGATAATATTGAAAGGGACACACTAGATCTCCTTGAGAGGCCTCAGGGAAAATATATTCACTCTATAAGACCTAAAATGTCTACTGCTTTGTGTTACGGCAGGTTTGACTCAATGTTTAGGCCTCTAGTTGGTGCTTTAATGTGATGATGTATTTGGTTGCAAGGCATGCAATGTTTGCAGACATTCAGCAGCACAATTGGTGTTCTTCAAGGTGTTCTTTGGCCTCTATTATCTGAATTCATAGCCATCATGCTACAGACCCAGAGGCATACAAAATATATTTTTAGCAAACCATGAAATGTTTTCATACAACATTATGAAAGACAATATTTGCATTCTTTCTACATTACATTACAGTCATTTAGCAGACGCTTTTATCCAAAGCGACTTACAATCAGTAGTATATATTACATATCATTCACCCATTCACACACTGATGACAGGCTACCATGCAAGGTGCCACCATCAGACTCTAACTAACATTCATGCAACATCCAGTCCACACCGATGGCAAGCCTTCGGGAGCAACTTGGGGTTAAGTGTCTTGCCCAAGGACACATCGACTGCCGGGTATCGAACCACCGACCCTCTGATTGGAGAACTACCTTGCTCTCCACTACGCCACAGCCGCCTCTATTAGTTGAATGGCCCTGAGGTTGTGAGTGTGTGTGAATAGGGCTCTGCTTCTTTTAGCAAATTCTGTAATTGGACAGCAATGCAAGCTCTTCTCAGAGCACCTTTTTTCATGGTGAAGTTGTTCTTTTTAGACATTCATTCATTCATTCATTCATTTTCCGTAACCTGCTCAGTTAAGGGTCGCAGGGGTGCTGGAGCCGATCTCAGCTGTCAATGGGCGACAACCATCCTTAAATATGATTTTTAAAGTCTTACAGTGAACACAAATAATAATAATATTTGTGACAAGGAAATCAAGGACTGTGTCCAGAACCATTCACTATTTAGTGCACTACATTTAGTGCCCGAAAACTGATAGAGCCGTCAAAAAAATGCCACAATGGAATGAAAAAGCACTTCCTACTAATCCCACAATTCCAAGGGCCACGTTTTATATCCTTGTTCCCAGGGTCAGATGTTTACCAGCCTAATATCCGCTTAATATGATACACTGACAAGATTGTTCGAAGTGTTTTTTGTTTTCAGTAATGTATGTTTGTCTAAATTACATGTTGAAATTGGCCACCTACAGCTTAGCCTACTGATGGTATACTCCTTGAAACCTACGCCCTCAAATTTGCGGGGAAGACAGTTTCCTTTAGACAATGACTAGTCAGGAGATGAGAGCATAAACATGCAAATCAAATCAATAAAGAAATGCTGGTGCACCTAGACATCTTACCAACATGTCTCTTCAACAGCAATGTAATCCTGTAGAAGTACGCCATTTAAAACACAGATTTAAAAAGGTATGTTTTAATAGTGCAGCGTAAGTATGAAAACAGACTTGCAAAATAAAAGAATAATTCAAGAGCCGAGGTTGATAAACGGGAAGTTACTATTACAGCCTTCTTTTAGATGTTAAAACATCTTCATTAATGACACTTAAAAGAGAAATTACTCAGAAATAAAACAAAAAAAAGACAAAGAACCTGAGAAAGAAAGAAAAATCATATCCATGTTTCCACAAGCACCATTAAAGTCTACGCAGAGAACATGGGAAACTAATCATCTAAAAAAGCTTTTATACTTGCAACTGTGACATGAGGGACTGATTGGCAAAAACACAGCAAGTACAATAATGAACATGAACGAGTTTATATCTGTCACTTAAAGTGCTCAACCTGTTAATTCACCCTCACAGGACAGTTATTACTTCCTCCACTTCATACGTCCAGTCAATGCTGAGTGCAATAAACACTCCATAAAGATGTACACACATCCAACATTTAACAGGCTGTGGAATAACATTGACATTTCCCCTTCAACTGTAGTGTTTACATCCTGGATTACATGTCAGACACTGAGGGCTAATAGAAATGCTTTTTTTTCTCATGAAATCACAAATACACTGAAAAAAATCATTTTTGCTTATGAAAAAACTAATGTCATATACAACAGTCCAATCGATGTGATATATAATCTCAGTTATGTAATGCAAGTCATTTGGCTGTTATGCAAGCTCTTCCTCTGGCAGTATTAATTTACAATGATACAGAAAATATAAAACATTACACAATCTCGGACAGAAAAATCTGTAGTGGTCATCTGAATTTCACAAACAAAACATCAATACTCTGTTAATGCTTCACTGTGTAAAGTATTTACACCCATTTTGAACAAAGGAAACTGCTCATTCGAGCAGACGACCGTTATTGCAGCAAGGCGTGTTGTAGCTTATAGCGGAAGGCTTAGTATCAGTTCATACTCAAGCACAAAGATTACATCTCTATCACAGTTTGTCTTCATGATCCAGCACTGTCGGAGGTACAGAGGGAAACAAAAGTTGCTGAAGGATCGGATGCTTTCTTGTTCAGCTGTAGTGTGATTTCACTCTTCTTCATGTCGGACTTACAAAAGGTTTCCATGACGGAAGAAAATTAAGACTAAAAGATAAAAAAAAAAAAAAAAAAAACATGTGATATTTCTTACCAAGTATTGTTAATGTTGAATCCTATCAGGACAGTGTTACTATCACATGAAGGAATATCTCACAACACACGCAGAGGTCACTCTGAACGGTTTTGTTGTTACCCAAGCTGCCGAAGCTGAGTAACATGAACTCATCAATGTGCTGCGTTTCTGATTCTACCACAACGCTTGTCCTGAAAACAATGCGGCCATATTGACTGACTCATCATATGAGGTGTGTCACATGGCTGATTTATGAAAAAGCAAGGCTTTCTCCATTAAAGGCAGACAAATCAAAAGGCAAACATTTTATGTACATGTCTGACAGATTGTCCTTTGTGAGAATGCACTGTGTCTGCTGCACACATACACTTACAAACAAGCAGCAAGGCTTCAAAAGGCCCTTAGACTAACATGATGAAGTCCAGAACGGAACAATGTTCCTCTGGAAAATATTGTGAACTCTGAACACTGATTTCAGATTATTTTAAAGAAACACACATTTACTCTGCCTCTGTTAGTGTTATGATCAAGTTCAAAATGTACCGTTTCATTTTGGTCACATGACAATATAGTAATCACTGATAATGTCCAGCACCTTGAGAACCATGAGGTTTCTTTTTTGAACAGAAATAATAAAAACAAAAAAGATCAGTCTGTGATGACCGGAATGTGAAAATAAAAAACGAGTTTGTAGAAATGGATGCGGCGTCTCAACACTGTAGAAAATAAATAGATTTAATAGAAGGCACTGGGGTAGTTCAATGTCTCTGAAGGCTTTCCAGATTGTCTGCTCAAAGAGATCCACATTCACCACCTTGGGAGACAAAAAAAAAGAGAGTGAGACAAAAATGATGTATACTACATGGTGAAGATGTTAAAGAACAGAAATATGTACAGACATGTATGGGTTCACACTTCTATGTAGTGCTTCTAAGAGTTATCCCCCAATTTAGACCCTTTAACTCACAACAGACAAGAATCTACATTGATGCAGCCTCAAAACCTGGCTACACTCACCGGAGTTTACATTCTACAGTTTAGAAAGATTACACAGGGAGGGTATTTAGTGAGCTCATTCCTGTTTTTTTAAGATGCAATTATTTATATTTGACTACTTTATAGTCAACAAAAAAAAAAGAATTCAGTATTTCCTAACAAGAAGTAATTTCTGGAAGTGTAGAGAAGTTTTTGAGATAGCATTTAAATGTTCATGTTTGTAAACAAACTTTAAATAGAAACACACACACATAAATATACATAAACACATATATATAAAAAAGATCTATACATATATGTATACATATATATATTCACATACATACATATGTATACATATATACAGAGACAAACACACAGTTTGACAGAAGAAAAAGAAATGCAAATAATAATCACTTTCCTTTTGAACACTTTCCTCAGTATTTCTTATATCCTAGTCCTATGATTGTCTCTGTCCATCACTGCAGTCACTTATCAAGTAAAGATGCCAAACATTTACCACATCCAGCTTCTCCATTGTAAGCGTTCACTGGTTTTCTCTTTTTCTATCATTAAGTTGAATATCTTTTTGTTATGAGCTTGTGATGTACCATGAGTTGCAGGCTTAATTATATGCATACACTTGCTTTTGCATCTGCTCCTCCATTAAACACTACACACCCAGCAAACAGGCTCAAGTCTGTCCTAAATTGCCCTGCTTTCATTCCCCGCTAACACCTCCATTAGAACCACATGCCGAGTTCAAAATCTCTCTCTGCCCTGCTGGCAATTACTTTGCGGGTTTGGGAGGCAGCTGAGAAAAGCTTGACTAAACCTATGAATAGTGAACAGACGGGCGACTTCACTGAGATTCAGACTTTGTGAAGTGGGTGGCTAATCGCAGATCTGAAATATTTACATAAAGACTTTCCTGTCCTGCTCATCCTGTCTTCCATCCCGTCTTACTCATCAACATGTCCAAACAAAGAGGGCGTCAGACAAATACTTGACAGATGTTCAAAGACAAACAGCTGAATGAAAGCAGGGAGGAGATAGCGGAAATCCTGAGCTTCATCCACAATTGCAAAAGAATCATACTGTTGTTTGGGATGCAAATCTACCAAAATGTTGTAATTTAAGCTGCAATAAAAAGTTTTGGTAACTTGGGAGCAGCAGATGAAGTTGAAGGCAAAACATTGACATACTCTCACACTATTAATTTGATGTGATGAAAGTGTTTCAAAATAATTGCATATTGAGAAATTTACCAGACATGAAACAACGTTAGCATTTATTTGTAGTTGTGTTTCTTGCCACTTGACAAATGTAAGGCTATATATTCACTCTACTACCCACCAACGCTGGTGCAGGAAACAGGGTTGAGCACAGTGACTGAACAAAAAACAGGTAAAGATGCTTAAACGCTCTGTAAAGTTGAGGGTTCCCATCACGTAGAATCGAAAAATTCTCTGTGGGTTTGTGATTAGGAGCGACCCCTTTCACTTTGTTCATGGTCATTTCTATACCTCTCATTTATATAAAAAAACATATATTAAAATACAGAGGATGCTCTTACTTAAAATGTTACCAAATTTGTCAATCAAGGGCTTCATTTACTGTATCTGCTGTGTTTAAAAAGGGTTGGGTCTAGATGGTAACCCTACATTTGTAAAAACTCTTGCTATATGGTTAGGCATTGACCTTGAAAAGTTAAGGTTATCTGGCAGTGAGTCTCCAGAGTTTTTGAAAATCTAGACACGACCAAAAAGTTTAATTGATGATATTTTTTTCCATTAGAAATAATCATACTTAACAAATGATGACTGTCTCTGAAAACTCAAATGAGACAATTTAAAATAGCTTTAGATTAAAAGAGAAGTTGGTTGTTTTCTGAATTACTTCCAGGCAGCACTGTCTCACCAAAGGCAGTTGGAAGTACAGAAAATAGAAATAAATTTTATATTACTTTTTTGTTTGGGAACTTTTTATATGTAACCCAGCGGATTTATGTATGTTTATATTATAAATACACAATGCCATGCACGTAAAGGAACACATCAGTCAACAGCACACAGGTAAGCGATAAGGCAGAGTGATCATTTACTTTGTTTTTGACTGCTGGTTCACGAACAGAAGCTTGCTTCGTTGTGGGAGACCTGGTGGAGGGGAATAAGGCTTTCACACTGCTCACTGTCTTCTGGCAATCTGTGGGCAGAGGAAGCCGGATGTCAATCATCATCTCAGTCATCATTCTGACAACCATCATTATTATAATCATTCCTCACCAAATGGGAACAAGCATTCACAGAAGAATGGAGAGCATAACTGCAGCAGAAAGCAGAGTCATTCAAGCATGTTCATCTGATTACGGACTTAACTTAGCGCGGCTGGAGCTACAAATGGAGTCTATTGTCCTTGTAATAATGTCCTAGATGAAAAGACTCTTAAGTATGTGTCAGAGTTAAGGTCAATTCATTATAAATAGGTCACACACCACAATACAATGAAATAACAACACACTATTCTATTTTAAACTTTAAAAGCTTTACTGGACTGGAAACCATTTAGTAGAATTTTTCAGATTTTGTCACAAACTTACAGAACATGTGCATCAACTTGAGTGCAAATTAATTTGGTCCTGGGCCTGGTCCCATATGTGTGCCTTTGTGTGTACAGAAATGACTTGCTTTAAGCAAATGGAATCCATGGAAGCAGCATTTTTCACCCATTAAAGAGAAAATTGGCCACCTGTAATTTGGATGTCCAGTCAGTGTTCATGGTAAATGTAGTCAACCGAAGGAATAAATTCCTCTGTGTGTGCTTTATTGACCCAGAGAGCTGAGTTCTCCTGCTCGCGAAGCCATGCTGGCTGTGCCTACATGTACCAGGATGCATTGCTTGCAAACTTCTAACGACCTTTTGCATGACTAATGAAGCCTAGGTCTCTGTCCCCTGCATTACTCTTGCTTGAATAAATACTGACGAATATCTGAGTCAGCCAAAACACTAAAAATGTTTCCTCGCCCACAACATCCTCTGCACTCATGTTTTGGTATGCCACTTTTCACTGTTGGATAGAAAGTCAGTTTGCAATACAAGGCAAAGAACAAGGAAGTTCTCTTCTACCCAATGGAACTTACAACAGGTTCAGAACATTATGTGGTTGGATTATGAGTGTCTGTTTACACTGTACTTGCAGTTGTGTCACAAAAGCCACGCTAACCACATTTGATGCTAATGAGGCAGTCCATTGGAAAATGACTGCACACAAATAATGGCTTAATGTGACTAACAACCTGTCTAAAGAACGAGAGACACCTGGAAATGTGCTGAGGGTATAGAGTGTTGCAGGGATGACTTACTTGGGTCACACTGGTTCCCCAACCAAAAAGCCAGTGGGATTTTTGGTTGGGGAACCAGTGTGATGCTAGTTTTTGGGATTATTGAAGAAAATAAGATCTGTAACAAACACACGTTTATGATATTTAAATGTTTTCTTTAGCAAGATAATCTACACAAATAAACATCACTTTTATGATTTTTGAAGTGTGAAGCAGAACAAAAAACGTGATGTCAGGCAAAGTAATCAAGTAATTTGCTTACATTGGTCATTGTGGGTTATTTTTATACATGACAACATGTGGGAAAACTATTTGAAAACTGCAGTAATTCCATTTTTTTACTTTAGTCACATTATACGTCCAGGGTGCCTGTTTCTTTTGCCAGTTTTGATCAATGGAGCGCCCAGCTGAGCACCAAATAGTGCCTCCAGGGAAAGAACTGCATTGCATTACCTTTTTAAAGTCGTCTATATTTTGTTCACTCCTCATTTTCTGAGTTTGATTTTTTGATAATTTAGCTCATAAATGCACGCCTTTGGGCAACTTAATCTAAAATCCTGTGTCCTTCAAATCAATCAAAAGACAATGTTTTCCAAATTGTCCTTGCTTGTGAAACCTTGCCAAAAGAATTAAAGCTGTTGCAATGTTTAATCACACAAGTATTAAGTCTCTGCAAGTGGTTTTTCATAAAATGAAAACAATGACTGCCTGCAGGGCAAGAAATCAAACAAAAACAAACAAAACACAATGTGTGATTGGAAAATGATCAACAGTAAAGTATTTGTGGCTTGTCACTACAGGTTGTTTGTATGTTAGCTAGCGCACAAATTTAATATGTTGATGCAATCAGCTGCATGGACAATTTATAAACTGAAGACTGCAAATTTGGTGACCTGACAGGGTGTTGTCTCACGTTTAATCCCTCTGTGGAATCAAACATTGTTTACCTTTGAATGCGATGTTTCCTGCAAATGAAGACGTACACTCTCCTCAGCCCCACCAGGACAGGATCCCAGTTGTTGTAGTGGCATAAGAGCGCAGCGATGAAGAAGGAGAGGAAGACAGGGACCGCCCCGGCAAAAAACAGCCACGAGAAACGTACCTACACACAACACACACACACACACACACACACACACACACACACACACACACACACACACACACACACACACACACACACACACACGCACACGCACACGCACACACGCGGAGGTAGGTAACTATTACAACTAATGTCATGTCTGGACTTCAGATAAGTAAGTTCAAATGTGACAATTTGTTTAGCCCCCAGTTTAATCAATATTTAATCACATTACAACATTAACCAGATTTTTCATTTTGCAATCTGTTCTGACCGACTGTTTTGAAACCCGTGTTTTCAACAGATTGCATTTGAACATGTTTATGACTCTTATTTCAAACTCTGACTGTTAAGTGCCTGCTATGGGAAACGTACCTTCTGCATGCAAATATCTGCCATAATAGAGAGCGGGATAGTGAGGCTCAATGCCAGAGTCCCGATCAGAGACGATGTGAGGAAACAGCCCCTGTGGAGAGAAAGCAGCATTAAAATCTTTTTTGAAATACTGTGTATTCTTCAAGCAGATTACTCGCTCAACTGAGAGTTCCCATATACTAAATCCAGATTGTGATGGTTTGACGCCAGAATTGTGACCTGAATAAATAAGGAGTCAGGTGCATACCAGAGCCAGAGGAATTCAGACAGAACCGTTCCAATGAGGCCGTTGATAAGGATGTACGTCCACACCAGCTGGCTGGGAAGCTCAAAGGCCTCGAAGCCCGTGTAGTGGAGCAGGAGGAAGCCAGGCCACAGCAGCAGCAGGTTGAACAGACCCACAAACCCTGAGAGACACAAAGTAGCTCCAGCTTAGACACCTCGAAAGACACCTCCTGTCCTCCACACTGGCGGCAACTTTGCGGACTAAAAATAGCTTTACTGTGTAGGGGTCTCTATTATGTTTCAGTACACAGATAGGATGCAGACATTGCTTAGTTAATGACTGAAATAAGTACAATAATCAGTACCCATTCTAAAAACAATGGCCTTGTCCTTAAAAAAACAAAACAGATACACTGAGCATCTTCTTACCAAAGAACATGGGGATGTCAAGCTTATCCTCCCGGTCCACTCGTCTCTTGATCATTACGATGTAGACAGCGTACAGCATCGCCCCCGCCAGCGACCACAAAGAACCTTCACGTAGAAGTCAATTACATTTGGAAAGAATGATTCAGATTATATCAATTCAACACTGTTAGGCACGAGAGTAATGTAAGAATTTCACTTCACAATAATGATGTGTGGGAGTGACAGATACTTGCTGTCTCCATTGTTACCCATGACGCCTTTCTCATCAGGGTTGTCCATGCTGGAGAAACTAACCAGGGTAACACCTCCCATGCTGAACAAGAGAGATACAACATGGATTGACTGAATCAAATTTACAGGTAATGACAGGTCATTTCAAGACTTTGATTTCAGAATTATATTGATATCGTTGGGACAAAATGTCCAAAGAGCCCTGTAATGTTCATATACCGAGCAGCATACCAGAAATATCATCCAAGCTTTTTTTTGCAATTATTTTCTCCAAGAGAAGACATATTTTCAATTTTAATGACAAAAAAAAGGTATAAATGTTTTTATATTATCACACTGTACTACTGTGACTTAAAATCACTGCACTGGTTCCTCATTACATTATAAATGCATTTTATGTTAAATGTTATTAATCTGTTTATATATCAGCCTCAGTGCTGCAATAACAGATTGTTGAATGAAATCAACAACATTGTGATATTTCTTCTATTATTAGAGCCTTGGAAAATTAGACAAAAAGAAATGATTGACTTGTGCTGATTTTTGATGTTATCAGTTCATTTTGACCAAAATTAACATTACAAGCCAAATAATTTGGCTAAAACTTCATTTATTAAAGTCTCAAGACAAAGGCTTGAACAAAATTGAAATAGGTGCCTTAGGTAAAAAATTGTGAATACATATCAGGGATGCCAGGAGTTATTCATCTATATAAACAGATTCTGCATTCATCTGCAGAGTCTGTAGGTAACGGCACAGGATTTTGGTATCAGAAGCTATCTGGTTTCCGTCTGTAGTCCGAGTAATATTAACAAATCACATTGGAGAAGGCTTTGGTTGAATGCATGTAAACAGTCCGAGTGGAGAGCAAAAGAGGCGAAACGCATTGCCCAAAAGGTAAGGTCAGGCACAACAGAACAATTATTATTATCATTTTATGAAACAATGAATATTCAAACAGATTTCTTAGAATTTAGCCAGTAATTGTAAATATATTGGTTTGAGCCCGCAGCAGATACTGGGAGTATCAAAGTACACTGGAAAAAAGTTTACAGCTCCTCCACTAAATCAAAGAATATGGCACCAATAATTTAAACTACTTCTTCCCCCACAGTGGATTGATAGCATTTTAGAAAACAGAAACCAAAATTTAAAGCATGGAGACACATTAGGCAGATACTGAAAATAAAATAATATAACCACTTTCAGAACAGAAACCTACCAACATGCCTTTATCCACTGCAAACACATTCATTCAGCCCTTACCTTAGAGCCACAGCCAACAGTTTGGACAAGGTGAAACGGTCGCTGCTGTTGCTGGGAAATATGGCTGCTAAGATGAGCGTGAACAGGCCTGAAGAGGGAGAAGAGAAAGTCAAGTCCAGTCAATTTCAAATATATAGCCCAATATCACAAATTTGCCTCAAGGGGCTCAGGATGAACAGAGGTGACACACATTTTCCATTAACCCTGTTACCAATACCACATATTGTCGTGAAATTTAACACAGAGAGAAAGAGTCACCTGAGGTGGATGACAGGATGTTGACAATGGCAACCTGCGTGTCGGACAGGGCTTCTTGATATGACAGGTTAGCCAAGAACCACTGGAGGAGAAACAGAAGCAGAGATGTGACATTTATTACTCCACTGCACAACAGCTCTGAGGTTATGGCCATCAAACAGGGATTTCTCATGGTGGTCTTGTAGACTGTGACCCTCTGACTCCAGTCAGTTATATGTAGTGTGAAATCACAACTACTTAAAGACTCTCAATTACAGAAAGCCAGTATTGTAGTTTAAACTTGGCTTAAAAGACAGCCAAAAGGTGACCCCATGGCTTAGGGGTTAAAACCTCCAACGGTGAATCTCATTTTCCCTTTTGTTGCATCCATCGCTCTCACCTGTCATCTCTCCATTATCTCTATCTAATAATGTCATAAAATAACCAAAACAGTAATAATAATAATTTAAAAAAGAGAAAACCTGCAAGAATTACATCAGATTAGTCACAAATATTACAGAGCTAGTAGAGCGTTGGACAAAGTTAACAGGAACATCTTATTATTCAATAAGAAGAAGCCTCAAAATTTTGAATGCAGCACATCTCTGACACAGTCGCATAAAAACAACTCATAACTTTCAATTGAGTTGTTGGATTGTATTTTAAGATGAAGTGTTGCTCTTTTTAAATGGTTAATATATGTCAATCATATAAAAAAAACATTGCAGGAAAAATTGTGTAATGTGACAATGTGAACCATTTTTCTATAATTTTCAAAACATGGGAGTATAACTCCCATAATTTTCGATGGTCTGTAAGGCCCACGTCAAATACTCTGCTTTAAGATTTCCCAGACGTTCTTCTTTGCTCAGACAGGATGGGTCACAAATTAAAAGCAGTTCATCAATTGAAAGGCTAAATGAGTAATGACTTGCAGCCTTGCATCACTTTCTGCTCACTTGCCACTGTGCCAAAAGCACTTTTTTTTCAATGTATCAGCAAAACACATTTGTTGGCACTTTGCTACAAAATAACACAAAAAGTGTGTGTGTTATCAATTTTATATTGTTACTATGCATCATGATAGCATCATTTCTTTAATATGGTACGGCAATGTAAAACAAAAAGCTGGCTTTTACTCACCACAAAGCAGAAAAAGAAGCTGATTTTGGCCACATCAGTGATAGTTAGCTTGCCCACTGTGCGTAACATGGCCTCATGGTCCTTGGCAGCTGGGTAGGACATGCGGGACAGTTTGGCCTCCAGGGCTTGAGTAGAGGGCAGCTGACGCACCTCCATGATGTTACTAAAACGCACCCGTTGCTTTTTGGAAGCTGCTGGGAGAGAGGAGTGAATAGACTGAGGCAGGGTTATATTTAAATGTCCAACACAAAAGAAATTAATATAGTTTTGAGACTTCATCATTTATATCATTACATAAAATATCAAACTTCAGGTGCTAATGCCCGACTTGAAGGAACACAAGTCATGTCATTTTAAACACAGGTGCCAAACATATGAACGCTTGAATTACAAACACAAGAGAAACCCAAGAAACCCTAGTAGACTGTCTCAGACCCTTTACTGTGTGGCTTTGGACTGTTTGGATACATCTAAAGAAATTAAGGTCAGTTATAGTTTGTCTAAACTGAAACACTAAAAAGTATAGAAAAGCCAAAAGATCATAAGATTTCTCCATTACTCTGAGAAATACAACAACACAGGAGAGTGAAATAATTTTGTTCAAACTATTGTTCTTATTATGATTAGAGATTATAGATTACAGAAAAGTGAGTCTGAGGGTTGCCTGGAAGGTCAGACAGAGGTTCATCTTGTTAAATATCTTATTTCTTTCATATTGGCTTTAAACAATGATTTGATCGAGTTTCATAGCTCACCACTGCCCTCTGTTGTTGAAATGTTACTTTTCATTGATGAGACCAAATTCCTGAGGTTATCAATAACATATCAGTCAAACTTGAAACACTTACGCATACTCCTGTGGTATTTGTTAATACATGGGGGAAACTATTTTATGCTCGATGTTATTTTTTTTTAAACACCGACAACATCAACTATTTACTCACAAGTTTCACAGTCTCCCATCAGATAATTTGAGTGCTCTGCAGGTAGGTCTTGGAACTTCACTGGAACATACAGAGGTTCACTCTGTACGAGAGTGACAGAGAAAGTCAAACATTAGTAGTTGTTAAAGTGGAGAGTTGCACACAATGTCATTTTGTACTGTACTTTTCTAAGATTGTCATGGTCAAAGCTTTGTCAGTGTTTAGAAGATTGGGTACCATTTGAAGAAAATGGTAAATTGTTATGTTAAAAGCTGTGATGTGGTTAGAAAGGTAATTCATAAATAACATGAGGATTTATTGAAACCATAAAGTTATAAAATAGTTCAAATTCATCACGTGAATGAGTGGTTAAAATGCTAAAATAGTGTTTTATGTTCATTGTTGACTTTGTTCTTTAGTGTGTTATTTAAGATATAATAGTGTGAAACTGTGATCTACATAGTGATCTTGAGCTTGATTCTGAGATCAATTGATTTGGTCTCCACCCGCATACCTAGAGGAAACCACGATTATTTCCTCATTACACTAAAGTTCTTGCTGAGGAAACAGCATCACATCACTCTCGTGAATATTTATCCCCATTTTTTAGGGGCGTAACACCAACAAATGGTCAAAAAAACACTACTGCCCGAAAAGAGTTAGTTACACGTGTAGTACCTTCAACTAGTTTGCTGTTAAGAGACATAACTTTTTTCTGATTAAACTACTTACCAAACAGTTGCTCACAGTGGTGTCAGTGGTGCAGGGTGCAAAGTAGGCCTCGGCATCAGCAAACTGCAGAGAGACGCAATTCAAACCATCAACTACAGATGTAGCTAAAAAAAAATACAGTCAACTTTTAGACCATCTTGTGATGAGATCACATCAGCCGTGATGGAAAATCAGACCAGGGGCATAAACTGTGGGGTGGGCAATGGTCACTTCCTCACTTCCGGCACCCTTGCTAGGACCACAGCCATCTTTGAACCCAGCCTTAAATTCGACCTCTACAACACATCTGTATGATTTTGTGTCTTGCATCTAAAACAATGACAATCTGTTCACTGACTGACAGAAATATAAACACCTGGCCAATCCCACACAGACTCAGAAGGTGAAAACAATACCAGCGTAGCTGTCGTGGCTCGTCATGAACCTGTTAGAGGGCATGGTCTGTGATTCTGTATGATTTAGGCTGTGAGAGTGTGCTTTAACTACTTACAAACGCAGAGTGCCGCCGTTTCAGAGTGCCGGTGCACTGCTGCCTCCACGGCCGCCAAAGCAGGAAACCCAGCAAGTACAGTACAAACATGGAGGTCTTGGTGAATGTGCTGAAGAAGGGTTTGTTGTACTCCTGTCGCTTGAAAATGTACTGCAGGAGGAATCAACAGGAGGAAGCTGTTAGGATAACAGCTTTTATGGGTTAACTAACATGTTGCAAGCAGGACAGTTTTCCCTCATTTTCCTGTTTTCTTTTGCTTTTCAAGTCTGTCAAGTAAAACACAGTTCTTCCTTAGAGCATAGATCTAGAAATTATACTAACTCAATACAAAGTGACACTTGATACTTTCCCTCCACTACATTTCAGAAGGTATTGTTGTACTTTCCCCCCCAGTGCATGTATCCGATGACTGCAGTTACTGTCGTTTCATTGTATAGTTGTTCTTTGTGACCTTTTAGACTACAAGAGGCTGTATGTTTGCTCGTTTTCTCTTTTCCTACATTTCCAGCTACTTACGACCTGCTATGCTGCTAACACAGCCTTCTTTTGAAATGGTGCAACTTTTAATGTTTTACACCGTGAAATGGCCTATAGTGTTAACTATCCAGCAGTGCACAGAGCAATTCGATGACCTACAATGTTTAATACTTAGACATTAACATATCAAAATTACTAAGCACTTTACTACTAATATTGGAGTTAGAATATAATATATATATATATCTTATTATCAAATATGGAGCTGCAGTAATGATATTTACTAATAAATTATTGGAGTATTTCATTTACCACTTGTTGGGGAGAGAGAAGGGCAAAGTTATGTGGCCTATTCGGGACAACACAATAAAACACAAACAAATATATCAAGTGCACATTATTGTCTTCTGATTCCAGAACATCTCAATGCACTCTGGGGACTGAGTACATCTGCACTCAGCCGCCCCCCCCTCACTTTTCTACAGTTGTGTCATCTTGGATGATGCAACCCACAGTGTGGAAGCAGGTGTGGAAAACTGACTGAATGGGACAAAGTCCTTACCGAGGTCAGCTCAGAGGAGGCTACCCAGATGACATCCACCAGCAGGAGTATCACCACCCCCAGGGCCATCCGCCTTCGCTGGGCTGCAGAGCTGCCCTGAGAGCTCATCCGGTTCATGATGAACACCCACTCCATCAGGACACTGAATGCATGGATGAACAAGAACATGTTGGAGTTACAAGATATTCAAAAACTGCCCCCCAGCATTTTACAAATTATTATTGAGTTTTCTATGAAATTGAATTATAGATTCTAACAAGAAAGTACAGCAATATTAGTAACTATGTGTCTCCTACTCTACTTAAAAATTGCAGCATGGTAACAATTTCTAATTCAATTTGAAATGACCATTTCACAGAAAGCCACACTGCAACTATTTTAATAAATGTTCAAGTAGTGTATTACTCACAGATCAAAAACAGCATCTTAAATGTGAAGATTTACTGCTTTTCCTTGTTTTATAAAATTTGGAAATTGAAGGTCTTTGTGTTCTGGACTGTTAGAAAGGGGAAATTGAAGGTGTCACTTTGGGCTCTAAGGAATTGTGATGGACTACTTTCTATAACGTCGTAGTCTAAAGAAGCAAATATTCCTTAAATCAAAAGCGACAGTGAACCAGCACATTCAGGTATGACAGAAAGTGTTTAAAGTACAATATACTAGCAGAGCTTAAAGCAACTTTAAATAACTTCATGATTTTTTTTTTACATTGCAATACACACCTGTTCACCAGCTAAATTTACAGACTGAAATACTATTTCCAGATGCAGATTCAAATCCACTGTGTAACGCAGTGAATCGAGAGCAACCAGGGGAATCACAGGCAACAAAACCCTGCGACAAGAAGAAAAATAGAAACACCAAAGTTACGTTTTCATACCGACAACCAAGTCTAATATGTCAAGGTGAACATCAGTGCAAATGCCACCTCTCTAATAAGTCACAGTATGCAACTCTAATGCAACCAAATACCTCATTAAGACAAATGTGTTTACATCTCTACGTCCCTGCGTTAAAGAAGAGTAAGGTTGTAGAAGTGAGCTAAGCTACGTCAGCTGTGGGTGGTGCATAGTAAACAACTTAATGTATACAAAACAGTTCTGTACGTAGCTACACATTTTAAGATTGAGCTTACTTCACTGTTTTTTTGTTGTTTTTTTTGCATTTGTAAACAGGTAACGTTAGCTCAGCTATGTGTGTGAATCCCATCACAGTTCTCGTGGTCGGATGAGCCGCTTCTTCAGACCCTGAGAGCTAGCGAAGCAGCTTACAAGCTAACGATTATACGAGCTAATAAATTGTTGCAGACTGGAAGTAAACAACCCTTATATAGGCTGCATTTAGATTTAACGTCATCGCCATGTCATTGACAGGAGACGGTTCAAGTCCCGCTGAGTTGTGTAGTCAACGTAAGCAGATAATCGATGAGCTAAATTCACTTGTTTATCAATATCAGATCACTAACATTGACGAGCTAAGCGCTAACCAGCTTTCTTGATTAAGTGATCAAATGATGAACCAGAGGAGTCTGTTTACCTGATTGCGAGACGAGGTCATTTAGTTTGCACCATTATGCACTTTGTCGATACATATGCTGCTGAAATATCGACCAAATCCCAGTTTTTACGATGAAATGATTGACAGCCAAATGGTTGTAAACATTAGCACACCCTCCACTCTTCGTTATCAGGTGACATCACTTACGTGCTGCAGAGACTTCTGGGATATGAAGTTTTAGGCTGGAGAATTTGGTCACACAATTCAGACTTATTTTTTTTTAACCCTTTCATGCATAGAGGTCACTACAGTGGACAGCTATTGTAGTGGCTGATGTGCAACTATGCCATCAAAACCCATGCATATACAAGATAACAACATTTGAAATAGCTGTCCACTGTAGTGACCTCTATGCATGAAAGGGTTAAATCAGATTCATTCATTCTGTCCATTGTGGATTTTGACGGTTACTACTTACTAAACATTTACATCAGAGCTAATTGCATAACAGTATGTGGTTGTTATATAGCTGAGAGAGATGTAAAGGGGTATATTTCTTAAAACAATTGCTGAAGCTGACAGACACACAGCTTTCACCACCCACATCAATGACAGTCCAGAAAAATTAAATGTAATGGTGTTTTGTTAAGAAGAAGAATAATAGGAACTTATTGTAAATACAAACAGGGCAAATAACATATCTGAACAGAAATAATCATATGTATAAATCTAAGCACAACTCTATTCTCCAAATCTGTATTCAGTAAATAATTAAACTCAGTTATTGTACCTCTCTCAATGGATCCTTAATGATTTGGTATAGAAGTAGTTCAAATCCTCTTTCCAAAACATGCTTAAATTATATTTGCTATGTAAAATCTCAAATGAAATCATTTTCATTTAATAATGAATACAATACTAAAGAAAAAAAAAAAATCACTTTATTATTTATTGTTATACTATTTGGCTGATATTCTTTATGCCATTTTCCAATTCAAATCACCAAAAGGAGATTTCCAAGAAAGCTCTCTTTCCAATCTATTAATGCTGTTGCACTATCGAGAGACTTAAGATAAAATAATCCTTTATTAGTCCCACAGCGGGGAAATTTACAGGATTACAGCAGCATAGATATAGTGCAAACAAGGTACATAGTAGAAAAAACAAACAAGTATTTTAAATAAGTAAGTAAGTAAGTAAGTAAGTAAGTAAGTAAAAATAAAAAATCCACAATAACTAAAACTAAAACTAAAACTAAAATAACTAAACTTGGACTGCCATCTAGCACAGCTGCACCTTCTAAACTAGTCCTGAATTTATTGTCATTTTTAAGTTTTATATTTGGATTTTTTTTACTCCTGTTTCAGAATAAAAAGGATTAAGTGTTATGTTTAAACTGGGTAGGCCATCTTTTAAGTTTTGTCGCTGTCAGTGGTGCTGATCAGGAGTCTGTGGCAGGGGCTCCCAAACAAACAAACAAACAAACAAACAAACAAACAAACAAACAAACAAACAAACAAACAAACAAACAAACAAACAAACAAACAAACAACACAATTAACAAATGATTCCACTCATGGCATATATAGGCATATGGCTTTTAAATGCATATGTAGTTCTAACATAACGTTACTAAACATATCCAGGTATCATAACTATCATAATAGACCACATTGTTTCTGCACCCTCCGTCATGTGTCCAGCAGGCGGCGCTGCTTCTATGCTGCGCTTTTCAAACAGTAGAAGAAGACCAACAAGGTTTTTTTTTTTCAATTAAACATGGCAGCTTTCCTAATAGAGCAGAGTTGTTGAACTTATTGTCTATATTAAAGCTACTATACGATTACGTCTGTCACACTGGTCACGTTTGATTACTGTTGCTACGACGAAGTAAAGAGTCTGTGCAGCGGTGAGTAAGTGTAGCATCTGTCGTGATGGTAAAACAGCTTGCAGCGTTAGCAGCACGGTTAGCACGGGGCTAGCGCGCTGCTACGAGCGACGCATTTATGATTGTGACACTCAGCGATAAGGCCTTGTTATTAACACCTTGCATCTACAATGCATTCTAGTATTTAATGGCGAGCAAATATCAAACAATTATGTCAATTGGTATGATCATTTTGTGTAGCACGCTAACAGTCGTGACGTTATTGTGATCTTTAAAACAACGTCAAATAACTTTTTTATTATTATTATTATTAATGCGGTTGTGTGATACACAGGTTACAGTTCTACACAGGATTTTGAAGACCATGATGTCCATATAGAGGAAGAAGCAGAGCAGCATCATGGAGTTTGCTTCAGAGGAGGAGGAAACTCAACTCACTCCCAATGTCGTCGACATGACCACCAGTGAAAGGGTAAGTTGTTTGCATCCTAATACTGCTTTAGTAAGTTAGATCTGGGATTATTATGGATACAGCAGAGTCCTTGGGTAATGCCATCTGTAACGATTTAGCTTGAGATTGTTTAGAGCTGAACCTATTCATGGCCTTGGCATCAGTTCACACACATTCTTACTGCATTGCTTTTTATCTGGCTGACCAAGCTTTGGCATGTTTGCAGATTTTTTTTCTGTAGCACTAAACTGTACAAAAAGTAAAAATTAGTATCACAGTAAGTGTCATGGTCAACTTCACAGTGAATTACCTGTGAATTAACACTGTATACTCACAATAATGATGTAGAACAACATTGCTAATGAATCAGGTTACAGTCTCTATGAAGGCGATGTCTGGAGCTGCTGATTAACCTCATATAGTTTCTATGGTCTGCTAGGTTGAACTAAGGTTATTGACCAATAACATGTGTTTCAAAAAAATCACTATTCTCAGTTAAAGTCCCTTGATTTCTATTTACATGTGGCACGGTTATTCTAACCACTATGAAAGACTGTGGAAAGGGTTGGTTTTTTTTTAAAGATGATTACATAAGTTGAAACTCTTTCCACTTTATAGGCAATCTCAACAATTAGTGTTAAGTAAAGGAAGTCAATAAAGGAATATAATAATAATAAGTAGAAATGATTGAAAGCAGCTCTTGCTCACAATATTAGAATCAGAATGATTTTGGTTAGGGTGCAGCCAGACATCCATTTTCATGTAATGTGTAGTTATGTTGTGATTTTCATGTATAAAAATAAATGCCTGTAATGGGAAAAGTTCATTCAATTTGCTTGTGCTGATCCAGGTGGTGGATCTGCTGAACCAGGCTGCCCTGATACCCACAGATGAAAAGCTGACAGTGCTCAAACAGGTTTGTAGTCTGTTTATCAAATTTGTTTATAATCTTCTTATTTAGATTGTTGTTTACTTAATTGTTTGCTGGTTGTTCTGTTCTTCTTTTTGTCATTAGTGTGTTATATATAATTGTGTCTTGAATTGTTTTTTTGTGTGTGTTTGTTGAGGACTTTCTGAGGTATTATATTTCTGACAAATCGGGTAACCGTGGTTCATCCCGCACTTAGCGCCGCCACATGATGATTGTGACGAAATACAAACAAGCTATATTGTTCTTTTAATTACCCATGTAGCAGAATGATAATGTGTGGAGCCAGACCTTTTTTAGCCCAGATACCGTGCTGTAGAGATAGCTATGGCTACACAAGACTAATGCAAAATTGGTTGCACATCTGTGCATATGATTGTATTTTCCCTAAATACAAGTTTCCCAACTATTACTAGGCTTTTTCACTGCAATGTACTACAACCTGTTCTGGGTGCTCCCTCTGCTTTCTGCCCACGCATGTGCTGGGATATGAGGCTACCCGGATCCCTATGAAGCAGAAAGTTGATCGATTACAATACTGAATCAATGAACTTTTATCCTTTTCAGGTCCAGGAGCTCATCATTAACAAGGACCCCTCTCTTCTTGACAATTTCTTGGATGTAAGTACATCTTTATGCAGCTCTCTAATCTAACTGTTGTTTGACCCTAAGTTAAGCTATTTGAATGAATAAGCTGTGTTGAGTATAAAATGGCAAATTGTGCAGTAGACTTATAACGACATGGTAGTAAACAAAAAGGTTATGTCATAATTGTTCTTCCATTGGCCTATTCACCCTGTAGGAGTTGATCGCCTTTCAGACTGACAAGTCTATGGACGTGAGAAAATTTGTCATTGGCTTCATAGAGGAAGCATGGTGAGTTATAAGACGGACAAGTCTTCCAGTCTCATGGCTCTAAATTCCACGTGTGTGAAAGAAAGTGTTTTGCAGTTATCTCAGTCTGTCTTTTTAATGTTTTTTCCAGTAAAAGGGACAATGAACTTCTCCTCCGACTGGTCGCCAATCTTAACATGTTGCTGAAGGATGATAGTGTGAACGTGGTGAAGAAAGCCATCCTTACACTTACCCAACTGTACAAAGTTTCTCTGCAGGTAAATACATGCCTCATTTTTAAAATATTCTCACTTACAGATTTTGGACTCCTGTGATTTAGCCCAAAGAGTAAATCTAGATCTGATTTAGTCTGTTTTTTCATAGGAATATACAACAAATCAAGTTACTACTACAATTATTTGTTGTCACTTTTTAAACCCTTTACTTCTGTCTCTTCCTGGCCAGTGGTTGGTGCGCTCTAAAGCGGTATCAGAGAGGCAGGAGGCATGCTGGGATCTAGTCACACAGATGAAAGGTGATGTCCTGGCCTTGCTGGACTCTGAAAATGACGGCGTTCGCACTCACGCCATCAAGTTCACAGAATCCTTAATCATCACACTGTCACCGCGGACGTCAGACTCTGACGTTCCCAAGCGACAGGAGAGTGACACCAGCCTGGACAAAGTTCCCAAAGATCACTCGTACATTCGTTACGGTAAGGATATTTAGAATCCTGCTCCATGTTGGACATAATGTGTTAACATGTTCTTTTCTTTTTAGTCCAGTCCATTAAAGCTCACCTTTTTAGAACTGATATCTTGATGCTGTTGGAATCAACAGATGTGTTGTGTGAGGAGGGAAAGACTGCACTGGAGAAGCTGCTGAAGTTCATGGTCCATCCGGCCATTTCCAGCATTAACCTCACCACAACACTCGGCTCCCTGGCCACTATCGCCCGTCAGAGGCCAATGTTCATGTCAGAGGTCGTGCAGGCATATGAGACGTTGCATGGTAAGCGCTTCTCAGACCGTGTCATGTTCACAATCCCACAACACCATTTAAAAACAAGTGTGTCAAGCAGATGTTCATACTAATATCTGTAGTGTTGTTGTTTTTTGTAGTGTAAATCTTTGTGCTAAATACATCATTATTTGACTGTACATCATATTATATTAATTGCTTTTTGTCTTTTTTTCCCCCCTGTATACTTCAACCTCTTTAGCAAACCTGCCTCCCACTCTGGCCAAGTCTCAGGTCAGCAGCGTGCGAAAGAATCTGAAACTGCACTTGGTGGCGGTCCTCAAGCATCCCTGCAGCCTGGAGTTCCAGGGTCAGATTAGCACTCTGCTGCTGGACCTGGGAATGCCCCAGAGTGAAATAACACGCTCCACTCCTGCACCACGTGAGCAGCGCAAAAGGCCCCGCCATGAAGAATACACAGAGGGAAAAAAGGTCAAGATGGGTGAGTAGAGGATAGCAATCACATACAATCGATTTAATATATATGGGTTATCATAAGACTGTGTCTGCTGCACTGGTTTGGGAAGCAAAGACATTTATGGAACATATTTTTTGAAGTTGCTTGAAAAAAATAAAAGAGAATGCAAACAATATTGTAGCTCTAACTCGTTCTGCATACAACATTACATTTCTGTGGTTTTTTAGAACTTTACTGCCTTGAAGAATAACGTTTACTTGTAGAATCAGTGTGCTATATCTATCAGGGTGACTCATTCTAAATCACAGTCAATGGAAAAGAAAAAAAAAGAAATCTTTAAATTGAGTCAACCAAGCCTGATGGACATGATCTAATCTTAAAAAAATAAAGTGTTGGACACAAACCCCTGCAGCTTGATTGTAAAAATGAGTATATTTGATTTTTGTTCATTTGTATTCAGAACCGGCCCTGATTGAGGATGACGAGGACAAGGAGGAGCCAGCCCCGCTCTCGGTTCCTAAACCTGCTGCTGTCCCAGTAGCACAGTCTGCCATTGACCTCACAGCTGAGTTCCTGCACCCTCTGCTCTCCCCTGATAATGTAGCCAACCTGGTGAGCAGCAGTGGCCTTTTTTTCTGGGGGGTTTTTTCCTCTCCTTTAAGACCGACTGTGTGACAGTTCAGCCTTTATCTCTGTCTGGTTGCTCAGGTGCTCATCAGCATGGTGTATCTGCCTGATGTCATGCCGGCATCCTTCCAGGCCACATACACACCTGTTGAGTCAGCGGGCACTGATGCCCAAATTAAACATCTGGCCAGGTTGATGGCCACGCAGATGACTGGAGCTGGGATTGGTCCAGGTTAGTGAGAAAGTCATCCAGCACGGTTAAGTTTTTTTCGCATTTCAGTTTGATGATATTTTTGGAAGTGCGCTTTTTAACTTTCTTGCTGAGAGTTGGATGAAAAGATTGATACCACTCTTGTTTCTGTCTACTCAATGTGAAAAATACAACAAGTTGTGGTTGAACAAGGAGGACCATGTGTAGGGCTATTTGGGTTCAGTAAACTCCTGAAGTTTCATTGTCAGTGTGAGGTTGACAGCATCAGTAATGGAGTATATTGCAGAAACTACAGTTAATTAATGTTTTATTGGTGAGAATTTCTGCATATATGACCTTTACTTTTAATGTATTCAAATTTAAAATGTGTATTTTTTTTTTTATTGTTTCTCATGATTTCCAGTAAATTTTACAGTTTAAAAGTAACTGTCAGCTTGATGTTGCTATTAATTTGGTATTCTACTGTATAATGTCTGGGCTCTAATTAAAAACATAACATCTTAGGACTTGAGCAGTGCAAGGCCAGAGAAGACGATGCAGGGAAGGGCGAAGGCAACGACGAGGACTCTGCGGCCAAAGACCCGTTCATCAAGCGCAAAGTCCCAGCTGTGATGGTTGGACAAGCCATCTCTGTGGTGGGAGGTTACGAAAAAGAAAAGACTCCACCTCCAGAGGCTCCCGTCGTAGTCAAGAGGCTTCCTGAACCCATCCTCCCTACGGGACAAACCAAGTGAGTTCTGGCTCCAACACAAAGATGGCAGAAAAAGTATTGTAAGCCCACGTCTTTGGTTAAGTCAGACACATTACCCTGCATGATTTTGTTTTGTTACAGAATGGCAGGGCCAAGTGGGAGGAAAAAGGTGTTTCGATTGTCAGACGTCGTCCAGCCGTTATCGGACACCGAGATCGAAAAGTTAACCTCCAAAGCGCTCAAACGCATCCTGCATTCCGAGAAGACGATTGCTCAAAGTGGCATGTCCCATGTAAGTAATCACCACATGGTCAATCCCTCATTTTCTTCATTAGGATTAAGTTGCACTTGAGGTTTATTTAGCACATCAGAAGTGCCTGTTTCAAAGCATAACCACAGCAGATCTGTTTGGCAGGTCAGAGTGAAGCTCCTCTCCAAGCTTGTGACACAGTTTGAAGGGATGATGAAAGAAGACGTGCTGGAATTCATTCTGGATGACATCAGGACGAGGAGTGACCTGGCCTTTTCCCTCCTCTACCAAGAGTACAACACTTACCTCAGCCACCTGCCAAACGGGCTGCTGGACAGCTACGACCACTGTCTATACACTCTGCTGTCGGGCCTGCAGGAGAAACCCGAGCAGAGGGACGGGTGAGACTAAAAACTCATTAGTCTCACGTTTGCAGCTTTCTTTTATTTCTCTAGCTCTTATTTAAAAGTGCAATGTGTAAATCTTAGCCACATCCTAGAGGGCAGCATTTGCAAATCTACATTTACAGCCATGAGTTATTAAAAAAAGAAAAGCTAACTACTAACTAACAGCAGGGCCAGAATACACAGAGTTCGACCTAACTGCTGACACTCTGAGAAACGGTCAAAAAGCACTGCTATTTTATATATCATCCGCATGTGTGGTGGCGGCCTATCATACACATTGCACCTTTATTCATAAGGACTGAAGTGGTGCGCTGGTTGTGTTCTAAGATGACTGAAAATGGTCAAACAAGGCTTGTTCCTGTTCATTTGCTCAAACTGTGGAGCCTATCTCTTCCAGACTTTTCACAAAGTTGGTACTGGAGGCTCCCATTATAACAGAATCAGCACTGGAAGTAATCCGACGCTACTGTGAGGACGAGGTACGTGACGTGAATAAGAGACACAGCTTTGAATTTAGAGCTAGTTCCCTTTATGTCCACTCAACTGTTTTTTTTGTGACCTTTGTTTCAGTCTCGGGTGTATTTGGGCATGACGACTCTGAAGGAGCTTATCGTCAAACGGCCCTCCAGGCAGTTTCAGTATCTGCATGTGCTTCTGGATCTCAGCTCACATGAAAAAGAGAAGGTCATACCATCTCTTGTCCAGATCCTATTCATGCGTAACTCACACTCTCACAGTTTGCTGAGCTGATGTTTCTTCTGTGGTTGTCATATTTATTTAATTACCATGTCTTTATTTTCAGGTGCGGACCACTGCCTTGGCTTTTCTCAAGCGTATGTATGAGAAAGACCATCTCAGGGATTACATTGAGAAGTTTGCACTGAACTACATGCAGCTTCTGGTCCATCCCAACCCTCCATCTCTGCTCTTCGGGGCTGACAAAGACACAGGTTTGGGAAAACTTTCAAGAGCAATGTTTGCTTTTTCAGGAACGCCCTGATCACATTAACACAGTTACACATACACACCTGGAACCTTGTACTCAAGGATGTAAAAATAGTTAGAAATTAATTAAAGTGAATAAGCCACTATGAGGCGCTAAGACATTACATATTTTTTGTCCATGAGGTGTGTGAGTCCTCTGTGTCATAGATGCGATCACTTTCAGCAATCACAGGTTTGTTTATTTAACAAAATTAACCATAACAGACAAAAGTTAGCTCATTTGAAATTATGAACTGCTATGATAGCATGGATAAGCTGTAGTGCGGTTATCATAAACCCACAGTACTTAAGGGCATTGCAGCTACGCTGTCATAACGCCCGGTCACTGGCCCCAGTGCACCTGAACTGCTTTAACTTACGCCACTGATATTATCTTGCCAACCAGAAACTGTGTTGCAGGAGAAAAGGAAAACTTTTTTCACAAACTTTTCCAGCCTAAATTTTCTCTGCCAGACAAAGAAATACAAAGTCACAACTTCCATCTTCTTAGTCCACTGCTGTAACCTCAATGTGTGTTTGTTGGGACAGAGGTGGCCTCCCCATGGACCGAAGAGACAGTGAGGCAATGTCTGTTCCTCTACCTGTCCCTGCTGCCTCTAAACCACCGACTGGTCCACGAGCTGGCATCAGTCTACACCGAGGCCATCGCCGACATCAAGCGCAGCGTGCTTCGGGCAATAGAGCAGCCTGTAAGTCACTTTTCACTGTTAGCATGTACTCACTCCTTCATACATGTGTCTTCAGAGAGATGCTCCTTTTTGACTTCTTAAAGAACTCAGTTTGAAAATACTTGCTGTTATAAAAGTGGGACAGTCAACTCTGTTCATCAATATTTGTGATCAGAGCAACTCTCACCAAACAGCTGGATAAAACAAAGTAAGACATCTAATGATGATGATTGATTGGTTCTTTAGGTGTAAGGAGAAGGTCATCTGATAGCTAGCAGTTATGCATACCTGGAGAGACTAGCACGGCAAAGTTAACTAAGGGTGCAAAGGCCGGACTATTGGACCATATGTTTATCTATTTCTTCATGTGTTTTTAACTTGTTTGAACTTGAGAAGGTAAACTAGAGCAATGGTACACAGTCCAACATCCTTACTGTCTTTCAAACCAAAGACAACAAAATGAAGTTGAGAAAATACACCTGTAGTCTCAAACCTGCGATGTAAAGAAACTGCAGGTTCATGATTTGTAGGAACTGGTTTTGTTCTGAAAAAGTTAAGACATCCCACAAACAAAATTGCTCCAAAATTGACTTAAATCAAGCAATGGTATTGACAAGTTTTCACCCTGGTTATAGATCCGTGGAATGGGGATGAACTCTCCTGAGCTGCTGCTCCTGGTTGAAAACTGTCCTAAAGGGGCAGAGACTTTAGTTACCCGCTGTCTGCACATATTGACAGATAAAGGTAAATAAAATCAAATAAAATTCAGCCTTACATGGGACATTGGAGTTTTGATGTGTAAAACAAGTCTTCCTTTCCTCCTTTCAGTGCCTCCATCTCCAGAGCTGGTGGAGAGAGTACGAGACCTTTACCACAAACGAGTGCCAGATGTCCGTTTCCTAATTCCAGTCATTAATGGCCTTGAAAAGGTAAGGTTCTGCAACTCATCCCAATAGTCTATTAAACTGATCTGGCTTTTATAATGTAATGTGATGTTTAACACATTGCAGACATCATAATCAACACATTCAAAAAGTATGAATGTCTCACAGTTTGTAAAATGAAACTGTAAATGACATCAGTGCATCCTGGTTATCTTGCCACTGCATGATAATCATAATGAATTCTATCACTTACCATTTTGGTCATTTTTTTTCTCATATAGAATGAAGTCATCCAGGCTCTCCCCAAGCTGATCAAACTCAACCCGATTGTAGTGAAGGAGGTGTTCAACCGTCTCCTGGGAACTCAGCACAGTAAGAGTCATTTATGTCTTTCATTGGTGGATGTCGTGCTGCCTTTCTTCCTAACTCTTCTTTTTAATTTAAGAACGCTGCTCAACCATTTAAACATTTTATCATCGGCTTATACTTGTTTTAAAGTGACAATAGACAACTTTTCCCACTGCAGTCGTAAAGACAATAAGAGCGCTATTACTAGTGACAAATTTAGCGAGTTATTCAGACCATCGAGAAAAAAAGCAAGAAATGTATTTAAATATGTTCGTTTTTTAATCATTCCCAACGCTAGGAGAAATTTCAGTCCACAGCTCTTCTAGGGTCTTTCCCTCTCCTCTTGCACCATCTCTCCCCCGCCACAACTGCTGAGCTACTTTTTATAAAAAAAAGAGTTGGCAACACTGCACAGGACACCTTTTTCGTCCAATCCCAATCTCTGTAAAGAATTTACATTGATGCTCTTTGCTAACTAGGGTTAGCTACTGATGGCTACCTGGGAAAACAAAAGTGCTATCCTCTTCCTGTTTTGGTTGTGCAACAGTTGAAACACTTCCTCAGTGCTGTAAATCGAGTGTTCGTTTTCCCTACATTTTTTATTCTAGCAAGTTGTTTTAATATATTTTATAACATAGATGTATTCTCACTGTTGTGTGTTATCTTGCAGGTGAGGGAAGTTCATCTGTGTCCCCTCTAACCCCTGGAGACCTGCTGATTGCCTTACACAACATAGATTCAACCAAATGTGATATGAAGTCCATCATAAAAGGTCAGTGTTCTGTTTACTGATTAAACACTCAAGCTATGTTTTATTTAGTTTGTTAAACAGTTTTATCAGTGTCTCTGAACAGAAGTTGGTGCTTCAAGCTGTTGTTACTCTTATCTTGGCAATTTAGGCCATGGTTTATCACTTTTACATCGAATTAATTTTGCTCTACGTTTACACTATGACCAAATAATTAAAATTTATTCAGGTTAGCCATTAAAGGGACTTTGGTATAGGCTTTTTTTTAATAATTTTTGATGTGTGATGCACTCATTACTTGAACCAAAATTGCAGGCAGTATGATCGTGCAACTGTATAATGGGTTGAGGCCTGTAATATAAATTAAATTATGCTTGGCCGAGCCCGATTACCTTTTTCAGTGGTTAATCGATCAGTTTCTGTTGCATTGTATGACAGCTGGCAATGAAAATATTCTGTGTCTGTACAAACAGCCACCAACCTGTGCTTTGGGGAGAAAAATGTGTACACGTCGGAGGTATTGGCGGTGGTGATGCAACAGCTGATGGAGCAGAGTCCCCTCCCCATCCTGCTCATGCGTACCGTCATCCAGTCCCTCACCATGTATCCGCGACTGGGAGGTTTTGTCATGAACATCCTGTCCCGCCTCATCGTCAAGCAGGTCAGCACCAAACTCCAGCCAAATATTCATGATTTCTTCAGTCATTGATGTCCCTTAAATATTTTTTTATCTTTTCCTATTCCCTCTATTAACTTGTCAGATATGTACATAACATTGGTGGTTTTTATTTCCTGTAGGTGTGGAAGTATCCCAAGGTGTGGGAGGGATTTGTGAAGTGCTGCCAGAGGACAAAGCCTCAGTCATACAGCGTGCTGCTACAGCTGCCGCCCGCACAGCTGACAAGTGTGTTTGAACGCTGCCCAGAGATGAGAGATCCTCTTCTGCAGCATGTCCTTTCCTTCACACCTCATCAGGTAAGAGCTGTTTCCACTCAAACACTGAACCTAATTTGCAAATAAATCGTGAAAAGAAATACTACTTCTCTTTGGGTTTCTTCATATAACAATTTCTCCCTTTTCTCCGGTGCAACAGCAAGCTCACATACCTGCCTCCATTATGTTGGTCCTGGAAGCACATAAAAAGCCAGAACCAAAACCTGTAGAGCCTGTCGTGGAGAAAGAGGTAACTGATGAGGATATAAACATACTTCATAAGGCCTGCATACTTTTTCCTGCCATAAATTGTTAGCGTCCCTCAGTTATTTAGTACAATAGAAATGTTAATCTTGTCTTTTCAACCTCGATGGTCATTTAGTGTTATCTGTTCAGACAATTCTTACCTAATGTGTCTATGTAGATATTTTTGAAAAAAATCTAACTATCCCTTCATTATTCACCAAGTTGTTATCATAACCTTTCTATTATCACACAGATGGAACCGGCTCCTGCCCCAGTTGAAGAAGAGGCTCCTACTGTGACACTGGAAAGGCCAGAGACGCCAGAGCAGCAGCCCCCAGCTGTCATGAAAGATGAGGAAGAACCAATGGAGCAAGAAGAGCCTGCTCCAGTGATGCAAGAGGAAACTGCTGATTCTGGTTCCCAGGCAAGTGACAATAGACTTGTCATTTTCTTTTCTTCTTTTCACAATATTTCAAATTTTATGAAGTAGAACAATTGGACCTATCCATCTGTATTTGCATGTTAAATGTGTATGGCTCAGTGGCAATTAAACATCTGAAAGCCTACATTTCCTCGTAGAGACACAAACGGGACCAATTTTAACCAGTGTATCCACTGGTAAGTTTTCTCACATGCATTAATTTATGATGAGGGTGCAGATGATAATAATATAAATACATATGGTTCAAAGCATTTTAGCCTTAAAAGTAACAAGATTATTTGATTTACATGGACCTTAATCAACAAATCACTACTCTATCCTGCCCCAAATGATCAGTGAATTTAAGTGTATCATAAAAGTTATGTTTTTTACTTTCCATGATTTGATGTAAAACGTTTTGGGCTGTAAGCTGAATTTTGGTTCTCTTCAGGAGGAGTTGACAAACGCAGAGGAGACACAATCAACTCAACCAGAGCCAGTTGAGGAACCGATGGAGGAGACTCAGCCTGAACCGTCAGACCCCCAGGAGCCTGTAAAAGATGCTGAAGCTGACGTCACAGAACCTGAGGCTGGAAGCGGCAGCGAAGATGTAGAATGACTGCTGAAAATATATGCACTTGGACAATTTTTTCCTTTGCAAACGTCCTACAGATTTTTCAGTATTTCTTGTCAGGAAAAAGCTCTTTATTCTTTTTGTATTTGTAGAAAACAGATTTTGAAAAATCAAGATAACTTTGTGTATGAATTCCATGTGCATTCATGTGATGAGTTGGCAAATAAATCAACAAAATGATGGTTTACTGTCTGCTTCAATTATGTTCACTCCATCACTTCCCTGTAGTTAAGCATGAATATGTTATTACATCTTAAACACAATGGATAACAGTGCTTAGTTTTAAAAGACGTTTAGTATGTACTCACTATTTCTAATAGATGTCTTTTATTTAAACAAAAAAAAAGAATGGCGCCAAAACAACTACTCAAAACGTGCAAGATATGGATATGTGTATTTTGAGTATATAAAGGTATATTTCATTCATTTTTTATAAAGTTTGATATTCATATTTGGTCACTGGCCCCTGCAAATAATCGGAACATATTTTTAAATCTCCGGAAGCGCCTTGTTTTATTTTGGAAATTGCAACCGGAAATGCCTTAAATCTGTGTCTCGCGTAGCCAGACATGAGTATCGCGAGAAATGAGTCCGCTCTTGGTCAGTTTCCTAATACTTTTCACCGTTCTCCCCACTGGCAGCTAGTAAGTATCTAACCAGGTAACAGTGAATAACCGAGTAGCGTTTCTCCCGGGTTCAGAGTATAAATGAAAGCTGTGATACTTGCCGCCGGGTACGGAACCAGGCTCCAGAGGGATGTGGTGGCCGACAGCAGCGGGAGGTTCGCTCACCTGGTCGGGACCTCCAAGCCGCTGCTGCCCGTGGGACAGTGTGCCCTGATCTCCCACTGGATCCATGCTCTGACCGCCTCTGACTGTGTGGACTGCACCTATGTTGTTGTAAGTAGCAGAGTGTGGTCAGTGGTGGAGAGTAGGAGCAACAGCAAGTACTGTTCTTATTTACATTTTAGGTGCATGTACTTTTCATTTTGTTCTATAGTCAACTTTTATTCCAATAACCTTACATTTCAGAGAGTCTTTAAATACCTTTAACTCCATTGAGTTAAATTTATCTAACAGTTAGTTTCCAGAAACTTTGCATAGTTTAGTTTACAGACAAACATAACATAAACATAAGATCATAAAATGTGATATATTGTTAAAAATAAACTACCCAACAATGTATGAAGTTAAAAATAAAATCAACCCATGACAACGCACCAATTATAATAATCTAATCATATGTTATTACTCTCTAAAAGGAGTCATTGTGCATAATGAGTACTTTTTCATGTTTTATTTGTTATCGTTACTATTTTTATTACATTTTTCCTAATCATACCAATGTAAGCCCATAAATACTTATTGCATTAAGGACCAGGGCTGATGTCCATCCCTAATATACAATTCTATACCTGAACTGAGAATGAATGACTCACTCTGTTCTCCCCACTTCTCTCTCCACAGACTAACGCTGTTTACCTTGCTGCTTTTGAAGAGTGGGCCTCACATTTCACAAATGTCAAGATTCTTAGCGATCAGACAAGAAGCAACGATGTAAATACACGTTTTCACAATCATAACAACATATTGTATGTGACATGTTCTGGCCCTTAGAAAGTCGGCTTTATATACCTTCTGACCCAAGCTAACTCTCTTGTTCCAACAGGGACGTCTTGGTGCTGTAGCCTGCCTGCAACTTGCAGTAAAGCACTTCAACATAGAAGACCATGTCCTCGTAATTGGGGGGTAAGTTCACTGAGTTAACATTATCAACACTACTCTGCAGAGTTGTTCTCACATGTGCAAACTGAAGTCCTGATTCTGCCAAATTCTTAAAACTCCCTCCCCCATCCATTGCAGTGACACCCTCTTCAAAGAAGATTTTAGCCTCAGTAAAGTAAAAGAGAGGTTTTCTGACCTCCAAGCACAGTGTGAGGACAGCTGTCTGGTGCTCTCGTACCAGTGCAAAGAGCAGGGTGAGTAGAAGAAATGAGGCTTCAAGCACAACCTTATGGAAGCTGTCAAGTAAGGGAGTGTATCTCATCCTAAAATTTCAAACATGACTTGGCCTCATGCTCACGATTATTTCTGTTTTGTGTGTCTGTACAGAAACTCATAAGTACGGGATATTGGAAGTAGACAGTGATCTTCGCGTCCTCTGTATGAAGGAGAAACCTCTTCCTTCCGAGACAAAGTCGAGGAGAGCAGTAAGTTCACTAAGACTACACCACACACTCAGTTCTAATTAGAGGATGTTTACACATCAAATTTAAGGATTGTAACATTTTCTTAGTTGCCTAATTTAAAAGAAATTGGCAGATAAAGTCATATTTGCTCTTTGGTTACACATGCTTTGCAGTGATTGGATAATGGTTCAGACTCATAGACGTCAGCAGACACTTAGCATCTGAAATCACAACTGGCTACCAATCATTCTGCCCAGTTCGATGACTATCTAATAGAGGACATGTTGTTTTCTGCATTCACACATTTGTTGTGATACATTGATATGTGAAGGTTACTGGTATTTTGAAACCCAACATGAACAGTATATATCTACACTGCATTTCATTTGAGCTAATAACTTGCATTTGTTTTTCAGTGTCCATGTTTCTACTTGTTTTCAAAGAAAAGCCTTCCTCTGTTGGATGCCTTTCTTGTGGAAAAGAAGGTACATTGAATGATTTAAGATCAAGAGTAAATGTGAATTATTAAGAAATTGTTTTATTTTTAATTTACGTTAGTACTCAACTTTTTTGTTTCCATAGGAGGCTCCTATTGATGAGAAAGATGCCCCAGGGAACTTTGTGTCTTGGCTCATTCCAAGGTAATGTCTGCTGGACCCTCTGGAGTCGGGCTCAGCAAAGTTATCACAATCAACTTGTAGTCCTGCTTTGTGGCAGACAGCTGGGCCTCTTCTTCTTTTAATATTTTCCATACATGTAAAATGATGCACTCAGTTAAAACTAATACTTTTTAAATCAATTTGTCAGTTTATTAACCGTTTCCTTTTCTTTCCACTTTCAGAGAGCCAGTATACGTTCATGAGATTTCCGGGCGTTTCGATGTTGGAAACTTGCCTTCCTATATTGAATGTGACCTTTACTTCCGAGAGAAACTTGAAGATGTTGGTTCTTACATGGTGTAGACGAAACAGAAATGGACAAAACACCATATTTATTATGCAATAATACAAAGATTATCCAAGTCCAGCACAAAATAAATCAAATTGCCAAATTCAACAATTGTAACTGTAAATAAGCCTTTTAATATATATTTCCAGTGATTTTATGATGAATATTTTCCATTAAAAAGATTTTTTCATTCTTTGCATTAAGACCAATGATTTTTCTACTCAGTGAGGAGTCTTGTGCATTTGTCAGAGGCCTTTTCATGGTGGGCCTCCATCTTTGCGATGCGGGAGCCAAACTGCATGGCTCTCTTGGGCAGGACGGCTGATTGGCCGAGGCCCAGCTGCTTCGCTGTCAGTCTCAGGAGGAGTTTCTCCCCGACACCTCGAGGAAGTGACAGGTCTGCCTTCTCCCACACGGGCAGAGAATTCAAGTGGCTCACCACATCTTCGTCCAAGTAGGGAAATCTGAAGACAGTTATAATTGTCAGTTAGTCTACCCTGAACAATGGAAGTGAATGGAATTTCCTCAAACTTGCAGCTTATAACTTTTACCCTGAGAGGAGAAAAGTTAATTCCTGAAAACTGAATTTTGCGACACTGCCACAAACACTACTTCCTCTGTTCCATTAGGCTAAAGTCTTAAAAGATGAAGCCTGTCTCATACCTATTGTCAGAGAGTGGTTTAGGACAATTTTCCTGCATTGTCCTACTTCTTACGCTGCCTGAAGTAATAGGTCTCCTAATATCAGAAAACAGCTTTACATGTTAAAGTAGAGAAGAACAGATGTAAATAAAATAAATAATGGCTGAATTCCATTAAGAGAATGGAATCGAGTGTAGCACAGTCAAAATATGCAATTTGAAGACATCCCTTTTTGGCTCTGGTAACATACACAACATAGTGGTACCTGAAATAGATACCACACTTACCTAGCCTCTTTCCCGTGGTCCCCTATCACTCTGTCATCTCTGCCCAAATTCCTGGAAGGGATCCTGCGCAGCTCCATTTCCAGTTCCTGGATCAGTCCCTCGTGTCCGGACACTGTAAATCGGACTCTGTGTCTGGAGTAACCTGCAAGCTGCTCATCCGCTCCGATCCCTGTCAAAATGACCTGCAGTCATGACATAGTAACACAGAAAAGCAGGTCAATGTGGTTGTTGAGGATTGTGAAACATATCTTAACTTTTTTAGTTGAGTTTAGATATGACTCCTCAATGTCGACTAATCGATTGATTTAATCAACAATTTAATCTTTGAAACTGAGTTTCTCCACAAATAAATCACACAAAAGCTGTGCTTTGAATCATGTGTTTACCAGAGTTGTGCTCTTAAGTTTCTTGTAAATAAGTCATTCAGCATTAAAAAAAAAGAAATTTAAGTCGACTAAGACCAAAATGACTAATTAGTCGACTAAGAGGGAGTAGCCCTATTAATGTCAATTAGCCTTTTATCCTTCAGCTCTTACACCAGTGTAAAAGCGCATGGGACAATTGCATTGAATCACCTCATTAGGTAAAAAGTTAAATAGAGCTCAAAAGCTTTTGTTCCTGGAAAGCGCCAAGTCTGACTTATGTACTTCACCTTTGCAGATGAAGTGAAGGGCCTCTGGTCACTGTCCTCCATGATGAACCCTGTTCCTCTCGCTGCGAACCACACAGCACATCCAATGCTGTCATCAAGCACCGTATCAAGCGGATACACCAAATGACAAATGCGCTCCTGGCGGATTTCCTGCAGCTCTTCCTTTGTTACGTTAATTTCAACGAAATTCCATCTTCTCTCAGGATTCAAGTCTTGTAATTCCTTGAGACCGGCTTTCCCAGTGATTCTGTCTGGAACGTCAAAGGGGCCGGATGTTTGGGAATCGGCTCCGTCGGTCTTAAATTGTGTGGGCTTATTTTTGTGCTTTCCGGGTCTCTTTGCAGACTCTTTCTGCTTCTTTGGCACCTGTAGTTTAAACGCTACATTCAGAAGGTCTATTGGTTGATGAGCAGGTATGTGACGGTCAGCTAAGGCAGCCAGGATCATTGAATCGATACCTCCGGAAAAGAGTATGGCAATACTAGCAAGTTCATTAGAAGGAGAATTGTCTTGTGCTTTGAACGGCAGAGACTGAACACGTCGCCTTACTGCCTCGCTGAGAACATCAATAAGACGGTTCACTTCGTCGTTTTTCTCTTTGCTTGCAAGCAGCTGCTCCAGATCCTTAACGTGTAAAAGTGAGTTTGGATGAATTTCTTCCTCATTTAACGACTTTGGGATGGATTTATTAAGTGGGCACACGGGTGAGGTGAGTACGAGGCCGGACTGGTTCATCACAGCAGTGCAGCCGCTGGGGACGGACTCCAATATAGTTTGACTGTAGATCGAGTCAAGATCGTTTCCCCCATGAGCCCAGGGATAAACCTCAAACGTCACTGAGCCGGCCTCTGTTACTGCCTTCAGGTCAATCCTGTACACACCAACTGCTGGGACTTCCTGCCAAGCAGATTGAGCAGGTCCAGAACTGCGGGCTGCCACAGAAGTCAGGGTCAAAGCGTTGACATCTTCATCAAATTTCCACAACAAACTCCTCCTTCCAAAGAAGTCTCTTCCAAACCAGAGGTAGTCTCCGGCCTTTTGGTAGTAAACAAACCCCCACGGTCCTCGTACAGTGGACAGGACTGACAGAATCTCTGAAGGGCTGTCACAGGACGAAAGCCGCTGAGAGACAACAGCAGTGTCATTCTCCTCTGGCATCACTGGGAGACCTCCGAAAATCTCCCCATTCCACACTAGGACATTTCCAGTGTTGTCTTGAACTGGCTGAGGGGTAAGAAGACCTCTCATGTGGAGAACGTTGGCAGAGAACAGGCACTGATAGCAGGGATTTGTGCCTCGAACTGTGAGGTCCTGGCTCAAGTTGGGCCCTCTTCTCTTCAAATGTTCATGAACCGTTTTGTCCCACTCACACTGAGTGGGGGACAGACTCAGCAGACAAAAGATGCCACACATTGTTGTGATGAAGGTCAGCCTTACATATCCTGCAGGTGCTTTTTCATGTTATCGAGTTCCTCTGGAGAAAGAAAACATCATCCGTTTTGTTTAAGTATATGATGCCTTATGAACACATGTTCACATGTATATATTTATATTTATTCACTTAAATGTACTGCTATCAACTTACTTTTACATGAACCCAGTGTCTGACCTCTGTCTGCTAGGAAGAATATGTTACTGTTCCTCTGCTGGACGTAGACTTTCTGAAAATAAAATAATTTGAACAATTTTTTTTTAAGTTGCATCCAATAACACAGGAAAAAAGATTTACTAAGAAAGTTCCTATCCATCGTTTCCAAAGCATAATCACATATAAATAAATTAACAAATAAATATGTAAATTCCAAGTATATTTGGCTGTTTTCTTATTAAAAAAACTCCACTCACCCTGTTTTTCTTCAGATTGGAGAGCTCGTCCACTACAACCTTCTGCTCCTTTATCTGTAAATTGGCAACAGCAATTATTTCACTGACCTGAACAAAAGGAAACTCCTCAGGCAAATACTTTAAATTCTCAAGAGTCCGTTTATTGAAACATAAACGTGTATTAATGTTTAACGTACATCCTGATAAGAGTTATTAACATGGCAGCCCAGCCTTCACATCACGCTAACGTTACATGTTTACCAGCTGATACTTGTGTCTAACTTTACCTTGATGTTCAATTCCTCCTTAAGAGCAGACGTTCCTTCACAATTATCTTCGTTACTGTGAATCTTTGAAGACATGTTGGTTTAGTTATTTTTATAATAATGTAGTTGAAGCTCGCTCACTTCAGTGTAAACACATGCTCAGCGGTTTTAAAAGCTTTTCCGGGTGCGCTGGTCTGTCCAGTTGTGACTGTACTGCCCCCTAAAGGTGGGCGGTGGATACTTATATAGTTGTTTTTTTCTTATCTAATTAGAGATTCTAGATGTAACACTGGTCCCCTTTACCCCAGTGTATATAGTAAAAGAGCATAGCCCCCAATATTACAACAAATTAATGCACTATTGAAATTCTTATTCTTCACCTGAGATTTTTTTCACACATCATGTTGTGATATTTTGTACAGAAGACCATTAGGGCCAGATATTGAAGTCTATTTGAGGTCCGAAATAAAAATTCTGACTTTAATCTCAGAACTCTAACGTAATCTGACTTGATTTCTCCATAATCCTCTTCCATAACTTTGTAATGGTTCATGCAATTATTTTTTTTGGAAAGAATAGTCTTAAGATTTGGTTTATCTCATGATTGAGCTTTGAATGGATATATTTAACCTTACCAAAATGTGTTTTTATTATTTCTCTGTGGACAATGTGATGTATTCTTCAATAGTACAAGGGTTACCAGATATCTATAAAATAACATATATATATCCCAAGCAGTGTAATTTAGGTATCTGACTAGTCTATGACATTTGTGTCTTTTATCTCCCATAGGATAGCCAAAACTACAATTTTAACCATTTTAAGCAAAATCTATCAATAGGTTGATCATTTTGGTCTTTTTACACTCAGTGACAGCCTAACATTTGCAAAAACAACTTACTTCGCATCAGAGTGACATCACCTGCTTTTTTACTTTAAAATCCAGCTGATAAAAGATAAACCGTTTCCAGAGCTGTCAACTGAGTGCGGTTGCTTGAGTATCTCAACATTTTGAAGGAGATGTTCCCACTGAGCAAATACAGACGTGATTTAAAACGATATTCACTGTTAAACAGCAGACTGACTAAATCAATCTGAGCAACTCCATCTCATGAAGTGTTGGCAAACATTTTCTTATGTCTACATCTAGCAGTTACAGAGCAACATGATCATTTATGTTGGAACTTATATTTGTTTCCAACCGATGACTGTAAGTCCAATATTAACTCCACTTTACATCTGTGTTTGGTCTCTACCGAGTCCTGAGAGATCTGTCTCTGCTGCTTGATGCTCCACTATGTTCACCAGATTTCACAGTTTTCTCCATCTAGACCACATTAGACCAGGTTTAAAACTCAGTCCCAGATTTGTGCAGAGGCTCAAGACATGAGTGTGTATTCAAATTAACCTTTATATATACTCACAAGCATTCCACCAGACTTGCAATGTCATTGGGCAGAAACACACGCAGAGTCGCATTGACAACACACAAACTCATTCCGTGAGGGACGCCAGTAAATTAAACTTAGGGTTGTGTTGGCCAGCTCCGGTCATATGAATCTAGGCCCTATGTTGTTGGTTCCACCAAGGTGGAAAATGTACTCAGATGATGAGTGAAATAAGGAAACCCACCCTGTTGTAGTGACAGGACTGTCACAAGGGTGTGTAGGAACAAAACATTGGAAAGAACTCAAAAGAGATCACTGTAAAAAAGAGTAATTTATAAACAACTAAAGGGCAATACGACACTGTGACTTAATCATGACGTCTGCACCAAAAAGGTCTATTCAAATCTTTACCTGTTGGTAAGCATGCAGAGATTCAACCCAACAACCTTCCAGTCACATGTGGTACAATTCCATTAAATATATATCTTTGAGGAACTGAGCTTCACTGGCTCAGCAGCGGTCAAAAACCAGTATGGGGAAATTACCCTGGATGACACAAATGTTGAACTTGCGCTAGCAGTGGGTCAAGCACCTTTTGAACCTGCGATGTGAAAGACAAACACACCTGTCTGAGGTCTCACGTTGGCTTGCTTCTGACTGGGCCACAACGTTGTATTGATCTGACACAGCTGTTAAATGTTTACCGTTTCATTCCCTAGAAACAAGGGCTGTCATTTTGGGAAAGGTGTCCAGGTTATCACAGCCAGACAGTGACCTTTGATGTTTATTGTTCTCTGGTGGAGCTGTCAGGCACACAAAGTGTTAGGCCACAGCCAGCGGTAGATATCCACAGAAACAATTAGACCACAACGCTGTTGTGTTCCAAAAATGGGTTATGGTAATAATTATAATCCCGGTTACTGGTGTTCTATGGTCACTCAGATGGTTGGTAATCTCACTGTGTCCAGTATCATGAGATTTTGAGAGACCTCAAGAGCCCAGCCTCAGTTATTCTATATACTGCGGAACAAAGGGAGCTGTGCTGTGTTACCTTTTAGCTCTATTGCAACAAGTTTTTAGAAATCGGCACAAAGAGTGAAAAGAAGCCCTGCATAAAGAATAGATGAATAATCTGATCCAGCCTCACGTACACAGTCCGCATCCTTCACACCCTCCCTCCACCTCTATCCCTTCTTTAGCTATGGCTTGTGAATGTCGGGCAACTTAAGGCCACAGGAGGCAAGTCATTCTCATATTTTTGTCCTGGAGGCCCAAATATAGCCGACGTAAACACAGCTTGTTGATCCACAGCTGAGCTGAAAAAGGATTCCGCCAGGGACAGACATACCTGCAGGTCACATGGCCACACAATGACACAGCAGCCGTCTGACCGCTGATGACAGGTATCTGATCCCGGCTGACACACTGGCCCACTAATAGTGCGGCCGGTAATCTGTTTGTATCAGCTCAATGTGTGCAGACTTTCAAACGGCTGAAAGCTCTCTGTGATCCCTGAATAGATCACAAAAGGATAGATGTGCCTATTGTCATCACTTAGCTCACAATATGTGCTTATGTTCCTTGTAGGTGTCAATTTTGCTCCCTCATAGGATGAGATGGCAGAGGAGGTGTGTTGCTCTGGGCCAAAAAAAACAACTAGTGCTAATCTATATTGGCAAAAATAATAAGTGTTAATATGTGTTAGTCGCCCAACAGCCATATGTGTTTTCCCATACCCCATGGCCTATATTTACAGTACTACATGCTAAAATATTGTGATTATGTTGATCATGACTAATCACCCCTAGTGTTGGTTGACTGTTTCTGATTTATTAGTAAGCAATTACTAATGCTGCGTTCACACTACGAGCAACACAGCCAACGATTCATTTTCAATGGAAGCCCGGGACATGAAACAAACAGATTCACTTGTTGCTGTGTGACGGCATACAAAAAAGTTGACAATGTAGCTGGCCATGCTTAGCCGATTTGTTGCTCTGTCACTCGAAATGTGAACACAGCATTAGTACTTTTTGATATCTTGACGAAGCATATGATGCTTCAAGCAATGCTTTGACATTTTGACAAGATTGATAGCACGCTCATGTCTGTACACAAAATATGAAGCTACTGTCCAGCAGATGGTTAGCTTTAGCTTAGCATAAATAATTGAAACGGGGTAAAGAGCTAGCCTGGCTCAGAAAATATGGTATAACAAAATATACCTACCAGCCCCTTTAAAAGAGTAAAAATGTTATGAACCAGATTATTTCTTGTCCCTGCTGTCTCCAACAGTAACTTCTGCAGTCTCTACTTGGGGTGAAACTCATGGTGATGACATTTTGTTTTATAACCTCAGTTGTTAAAACATTAGTTTTTTTTCTGCACAGCTTAAAGTAACAACATGTAACAAGTTACTTTCGAGTTTTAGGGGTGTTGTCTGTGGTTTTTGTTATCTTTGGACAGACCCAGAATAGCTGTTTCCCCCGTTTCCTGTCCGTCCAGTACAGTGAAAGGCCCTAAGCTGACATAAGACACTGGGGGTCCCACTCGGCTGATAACAACTTTTTTAAAGTAAATTATGCATCCAGGTATACAGTTAAGAAAAACATATCAGCCATGTGCCAGTGCTTATTGCTTTTTATGGAAAGGAGCCAAGGATCCCTCATCCATGTGACCTGTAATTATAGCTGGGATTCTGTTCTGTTGACATAGGTTGACAAACGCAAGTCATCCAAATGTGTGATTTGTACACCATTTTTACATTGTTCACTGCCAAGCTCTATTCCAACAGCTCTTTGGTAAACAGCTTCACCAAGTCAAGCCAATAATGACAGTCTGTTACCAAAATGTTCAAAATGTCCAACTTTAATTTGTGTTGTGTGGCATCAAAGGCACAAGCGAGGTCAGTTAATCTTTAACTTTTGCAATCTGTTTGCTTTGTTCTGTTGTTTGTTCTTCTTTTTCACCACTCAAGTATTACTCATATTCAAAAAGTGCAGGATGAAAATATATGTGACATTATTGGATTTGTCAAAGATGGAGTTGTGAAAACATCTAAAACATTTTTCCGTTTAAGATGTATTGCTCTGTCAATTCAACTGCAGCTCTGCTGATATCGGCCATAGTTTAGTTAGAGACACAGTTCTGGTGTAAATCTGACCCCATGTGACTTGCGTCCAAATGACTCAAAAGAACAATTCATATTCATCGAGTCCATGTATATCCATTTAGTGTTTATTTCTGTGCACGATTTGTATTGTTTACATTACAAATTTAAAAAACAGGATTATGGATCATTTGAGCAATGAATGTACTTTTCCTAACTTTGATTGATGCAATTTGCTGTTTTGTTTTTTAGTATGCCATCTCTTTTATGTGATTTCTCAATGGGATTATCCTAGATAAATAAAGGTTGAATGAGTTAATAGATTTATAGAACACTTGACTTGCATATAAACGTCTTTTTTTTAATTTTATTGTTGGTCATTAATGCCTTTTATGTATATTTATATAATATTGATATTTACACCAATTTTTCACTAATTGTGTACATAACATCTATTCTCTACCTTAATTTATCCAGCTTTGTTGTCCTTGTTCCGTGCGAGCTGTTATTTCTATTTCTGTGTAAGTACTTCAAGAAAGACGTCAGGTCATTATTATTTCAGAGGCAAATATTGTACTTTTTACTCCACTACATTTATTTCACAATTAATGAATTTAAGACAGGTTGTCTTTGTAGAACACATCTTTGGTCAGGTGTTGATTGGAGTCTGTTACTGATCATTTCTGCAAAAAAGAATCTCACAACAAAAGCTCCACCAACCCAGACCAAAATAGGGTTAAAATAGGTTTTAATCACGATGGCTATAACAATGACACATTTTGTGCAGAAATGATACAGCTCTTTTTTTTTAAATTTTTTTGGGCAGCGCGCGTGCGGTAGGAGGGCCACACATTTGTTTTTGACACAATGTAAATAATGGCACGTCACGTCATCGTGAGTATATTCGAGGCGGGACGTAAACACAGAGCAGCAGAACAGAGCTAACCGTGCAACGGAGCGGCGCCCAAACCAGCGCATAGCTTTGGGCTTTTGCAATACTAAACCGACCTTTTAGCTTATACAACTATTTCTTTCCGACTTCAGCTACAGTGATAGCTAAGTTTGGAAAGGTGGAAGGGGAGAGACGCCGTGTCTTTTTTGTTGTTTTAGTCGTTTACCGACAGTAAGAAGCTGCGGTGTTCGGGGGTCGACCTCCTTTGCAACATCACAAAAGAGGAGACAGCGAAAATCCCCCCAAAAAAAGCAACATTCAATTTGTTGTTTTTGCTATTTGGACAGCCATAAAATGGATACATCTGGACCTAAGAAGACATGCTGTGGTATGTTATTTTTTCGAAATTATAAAATATATCCCAAGCGGATCCTTCACATCGATCCAGAGGGATGGATGTGTCGACCAGCAGCTGTTACCGTCTTGACTTTATTCTGACCGTTCAATGTTTTCTTCACAGAGTCTGTCCGAGACTTCTTCACTTCGGCTAAATTCCTTATTTACATGGGACATGCTCTGTCCACATGGGTAAGTGACACACTGTTACAGTGAGCCACACCAGTGTCTATTTGAATGACATTCCATCATATGTTTCTACATGCTCAATCATGACGACAGGCTCCATGTGTGGCTTTTTCATTGTCAAACTTGAATATGTTATTGTGACATTGTGTGCTATCATAACTGTTATTACAAATACAAAATGACATGTTTTCCCTTTGTGGCTCACCACACGTGTCTTGTCTTTTACAAATACCTGGAAAGGATAAATTAAACTAAAGAGGGCGTTGAAAGCAGAAAAAGGCTCTTTATTATTCATTTAGACCACAGTTCCTAACAGCCCTAACTTGGATGTCTTGAATCAAGTGTCAGCCACTTGCTCTGAATAATCACATTTTTTTTTATTTTTCAGGGTGACCGAATGTGGAACTTTGCTGTGGCTGTTTTCCTGGTGGAGCTGTATGGGAACAGCCTGCTTCTCACTGCCGTGTACGGGCTGGTGGTGGCCGGCTCTGTGCTGCTGCTGGGGGCCATCATTGGGGACTGGGTGGACAAAAATCCCAGACTCAAAGGTGAGGCTGCACATATCAAAGTATAGCTGCTATTGACACTAGTTTGTAATGACAAAAAATGCCAAAAAACTTATAAAAATAAATGTGGAGCACTTTCAAAGGGACTGTTCTTATAGTGTTATACAGTGTGCACATGGGCTAATTCCCCATCATTTTCACAGTTAAGTGCACCTCTTGTGGAACGTTTATTCAGAGGAATTTGGCAAAGACATTATTCGATTAGATCAGGGAGCGGGGAATGTACCCAATCCTTTTGTCAAAGCGGCTCAGATGAACTAGTTATCAGACAGAAATCTGTTGTCTTTGATCAGATTTCTGTCCCTAATGTCCGTCGTGGTGTTTCCACAGTGGCCCAGACTTCGCTGGTCGTCCAGAACAGTTGCGTCATCGTGTGTGGGATCCTCCTGATGGTTGTTTTCCAGTTCAAAGAACAGCTTGTGGAGCTTTACAATGGATGGATTCTGGTAAGATCTGCTAACAAACTCGCTGTTTCAACGTGATATGATTGGGGTTTTGACTGAAAGCAATTTCCCCCTTTTTCGCAAGTACAACACTCTGACCCCGAGATTGAAAGTTGCTTGCGTTTACTGATATGGATTCCTGCTTCATTATCATTTATGACCACTTTAACTACAGATGGTAGAAATGATTGTAGTTCGCTTCCAGAAGACCTTTGACTGGTCCACTAACTTCAATTTTCAGGGTACTTTAGTCGGTAATTTTATATTTGCTTTCAAAAAATGACGTAACAGAAAAAGCTCATGATACTCTCTAGCAGTAAACTAATTTATTATTGAGCTTGTTATAGTATTTTGTAATTGCAATGAGACAAAGCTTGCTGGGTCGTGATCATAAACAATTAGGTTTTCCTATGTATCATAGGTAGACAAAGCATGAGAGGTAATTACACAGTCTTCTTTAGGAAAAGAATGTTTGTGTCGGTGTTTTGCAAGCGGCTTGTTTACACTTGTTGAGCTATGTGGCTTCATGAGAGCTCCCTGACCAATAAGATTTGGACCTGATTCTGCCGCTGACATATATGCAGAGCTGCAGACTAGACAGGTTTCTGTCCGCCATGGGAAACCGTGTCGGGTCAAAACACAAATGCCTTTCTGTCGCGGAGAATGTCTCCAGCATTGCCCTCCGCATTTGTAGGACGCCTTTGGGTTTTCAGAGAAAGGGGGGAGATTTTTCGCCATGTGAGAGTGTTTAGAGGGACGAGCGTGTGGAGGTGGGGGAGAGGGCGGTGAAACAGGAGATGGAGTGTCTCGTTGAAGGCTGTGTAGTCAGCAGGTTCCTCAAGGCCTGTCACATGACAGAGAGAGAAATGTGGCCTGGCCTGCTGAGGCATTTACTGCTTTACAATGTGAACACAGAGATAAACCTAGTAGCCGGCCAGTGTGTTTCACAAATGAGACATTTCCAGACGAAACATGCTGTTTTTTTTGTTGTCAACCAGTGCAGTAGTCGAGGTCACATGTTGAGCGTTATATTAGCTGTTGCGCTAGTTATTTTTAACAGAATGTCATGGATTTTTTTTCCACCGGAAGTTATTGATTTCTTTAGTGTACATGTTTACATGTTATTGAATTATAAAAGTGTCATTCTTGAACTTATGGATGAAAATAACAAAAATTGGAAACGTTTTCCCCCTATAGTGACAATATAATGTATACTAGATGCAAGTCACATGTTTGCTTTTTTAGGCTCAGTATTTCCTTAAACAGTAAATACGGTCTTTGTTTTTTGGGATCAGATTTATCTGTGAACTAATACACATTTGCCCACGTGCAGTAATTCCCAACCTTGGGAGATTTGTCTGATGAGTGTCATCCAAGATTATATAAGGGATAAGAAAAACCTTATATTTCTGTTAAACAAAATTATGCTTTTTTTTCCCCAAAAAAATGATTACCTTATGCCTGCAAAATTCTGGATAGTTTTACCTCTTAATCCCTTTTAAAAATCCTTCAAACAAAACAACCCAACAAGGAAAAAACACTTTCTGGTTAAACTGGTTATATTTCATGTGAAACTACACACTGTGATTTTGCTGAATTTTGAGGGGTCATAAGCCAAAAAGGTCACTGAGTACAGCTGAAATTTCAGGCAGGAGGATGGTGTATGTTGTGTTGAGTCAAAGTAATCTGAAGTGTGTGTTTGGGCAATTTAAGTAACACGTCACCTTGTGCAACAGTGTCATGGATCTTTTATGTGTTTTTAATAACTTTTGGACAATGATGGAGGAATAAGTTATACAGGCGTGTAGGTATACAGGCTATAGATATTAATAACATCAACTCTTTGTTGGTTTAAGACACAACAGCCTGATCCTTTAAAGACACAAAAACATTTATATTGATTAAATGTAACAATAACATGTAAATGTAAAAAAACGTATTTTGTTTTTCAGACCACCTGCTACATTCTGGTGATCACCATCGCCAACATTGCCAACCTTGCCAGTACGGCTACAGCCATCACCATCCAGAGGGACTGGGTGGTGGTTGTGGCAGGTCAGGACAGCAGCAAGTTGGCAGGTCAGTGTCTCTAACCCGCTGCTGGCTTATCACCGAATGTAGGCCACACCTGACCTGTTATCAGATCCCTTTAGTGTGACTTTGGACCCCAGATGCTGACTCACTCTCGTTTCTTACCCTTTTATGCCCTGGCTGTTTCCCCCTGATTGCTATGAACTATTTCAAAGATTTGCTCACATGGTGGAAACATGAACTTGAACTTGATGACCTCTATTAATCTGCTGTGCTAGTTACATCAGTTTAGTAAAACCCAACATCAAATGAATGTAAAACTAACGTAAATATGAGAATTATAATATGTTAAATTTCCTTTGACATCCCTCAGTAATATCAGTTGTAAAGATAAAATTGATTTACACCGCTTTCCACTCTTGTATTAAACAGACATGAATGCCACAGTGCGGATTATCGACCAGCTGACCAACATCCTGGCTCCCATGTTGGTGGGCCAGATAATGGCCTTCGGCTCCAATTTCATTGGCTGCGGCTTTATCTCTGGCTGGAACCTGTGCTCCATGTGTCTGGAGTACGCGCTGCTGTGGAAGGTCTATCAGAAGACGCCGGCGTTAGCCTCGAAAGGCGGCCAGAAGGAGCAGCAACAGGAGCTCAAACAGCTCAGCCCGGCGAAAGGTAGCCGCAAGAACCTTGAGTTTGATTTGTACCATCTGAGAGTTCAGAGCAAAACTATAATCCTGGTATTTTATTTATGCTAACAAGCATCTCACTCATTGGTTGATTTTTGTAGTGTTTTGGCCTGTGTGATGATTCAGACTAAATATAAACAAATCTCTCCATGTTTCTTCCCTTTCTCAGACTCGGAGAGCGGCCAGAGACCTGAAGAGTCGTCTCAGCCGCTGATGATTGAAACCTCAGTAGTGGCCAAGCCCGACTCTCCCAAGGGGCACGGCTGTTGCTACCAGATGACCGAACCGCTGCGCACCTTGAAGGCCGGCTGGGTGGCCTACTACAACCAGAACATATTCTTCGCTGGCATGTCCCTGGCTTTCCTCTACATGACGGTGCTTGGCTTCGACTGCATCACCACGGGGTACGCCTACACGCAGGGCCTCAACGGCTCGGTGCTGAGCCTTCTGATGGGGGCCTCGGCAGTGTCGGGCATCTGCGGCACCGTCGCCTTCACTTGGGTCCGCAAGAAGTGCGGCCTGATCCGCACGGGCTTCATCTCGGGCACGGCCCAGCTGTCCTGCCTCATTCTCTGTATTGTCTCTGTCTTTGCTCCCGGGAGCCCCTTCGACCTCAGCGTCTCGCCCTTCCAGGACCTTTACACGCACCTGTTTGGAGAGAAGCTGCTGCCAGAGATGGACCACAGCCTCACCAGCATTCTTACCGGTTTGAATGCCACTACTGCTGCACCAGCTGAGGAGCTGCCACCATTGCAGTCCTACATGTCTGTTAGTCTGCTGTTTGCTGGCATAATTGCTGCTAGAATTGGTGAGTGAAATATTTTCATGGTGTTATCTTAAGAGATAAGATAAGATAATCCTTTATTCATACCATGAAGTTGTATTTAATATTGTTTTGGAGCGGAGTAGAAGCTCAAAAGTGCAAATGATCATTGATTGCCATTGAGGTTAATGGTGCTTAGTCTTTGTTTTATTGTTTTATTAAAAGGAAATTAGAGTGTTTAGGTATTATAATGTCCATGCTTTATTCGCATTCTCACTTCCGTTCATGAGATTGCAAAAGGCTGTTTCCCTAATTATGACTTCCTAAAAGTGACTCAAGCAGGTCCACAGGTTGAGCTTTTTCATAAGCAACCGGAATTTCAGAGCAATATTGGCAACCTTTGATTCCAATAATATTGCCTGATAATTTCCTACTACAGCTACCGTTGTCTTCATAAACGGTTATACGGTGGCTGTAAAAATACCATTAGGACTGACCATTGATCTCTGTCTTGCAGGCCTGTGGTCTTTTGACCTGACAGTGACCCAGCTCATCCAGGAGAATGTGATCGAGTCGGAGCGAGGTGTGATCAACGGCGTCCAGAACTCCATGAATTACCTCTTAGACCTGCTGCACTTCATCATGGTGATTCTGGCTCCGAACCCAGAGGCCTTCGGCCTGCTGGTCATCATCTCTGTGTCCTTCGTGGCCATGGGTCACATCATGTACTTTGGCTTTGCCTTCAAGAGTCTGGGCAGTCGCCTCTTCCTCTGCTGCTCGCCGGAGCAAAAGATGGAGACGGTAGAAAGCCTCTCACTTCCTACCACCGTCTAACCCCGTTAAAGAGACTCCGTCCTAGGTACATATTTCTCAAGCCTTACCCGACCCCTGCATCTTATCTAACTAACACCTTTGCTTGTAGCTGGCAGAATGCTAATGCTAACTTAAACCAGAGAAAGGTAACTTAAAATGCTATGCGTACTGTAGCCATGAATACAGCATTAATCATGAGTAGAAGGAGGTGAGAAGAATGCTTAGAGTCATAGAAAACTAATCCACAGCAAAACTGTAGATAAGGCAGGGTTCCTCTAACTTTTTTAAAAGTCTGGGAGTCAGGTGAGCGCCTCAACCTCACCTGCGGGTCCATGCTCTTTGATACATACATGAACTGTCAAACAGGGATCCATCACTTCTAGACCTCTGACCCCAATGTGGGTCCTGTTAAAGCATTCAGGGGATAATGCACTGTCAAATATTCTCCTCCCAACAGCCTGGATCTAGCTGTAAAGAGTTTCAGTGAAGGTGCTTCAGCTAACTAAAGGGCAGAATAAGGGAGAAATCTTGCAGGGAGGAGGCACAGAGGCTTGGATTAAGGGGGGCACGACTGTCCGAGACCCCGAAAGAGAGAACGTTCCCCATTTCCTGACGCTTGTCTCTCAGTGACTTCTTTGGTGCTGTAGTTGTGTCTGCTAGCTGTTCTCTGATTGGCCAAGCTTACATATACAAGTAGGGTGAGCTGGTTGTGGATGTCTTCCTCAAGAGGGAGGGTGCTTTTTATTTAACCAAACACAAAACTGGGTCTAGTCATTTTAATACATAGTTATAAGGATTATGCAGTTAACTGTATTTATTCAGGAAATGCAGTGTTTTTTTATAATAATCGTATCATCAGTATTGTGTTGCGCACTCGCGGTTGTTAGGAAAGAAAGAAATGAGAAATCCTATGCAGCCTCGTCGATATCTCTCTCAGTTACCAAAGTCAAAGTCCATATGTTGCATAAAAGGAAGTGAGGGAAACCAGATATACATCTGAAGCATTACAAATATATATTTCTACATCATGTGACAGTAGTATACCTGGATATGTCTAACCCACTCTGCGATTGTACTTAAATTAGTTTTTTTCTGATAGTTTACATTATTAGTGTCTCTTTGTCACCTTTTGATTTCATGTTCTCTTTTCTCTTTTTTTAAATCATGATTGTTGTTACACCGGCACTTTAAATGATTGACATCATTACACCTAACGCAATATTTTTGCACAAGGCTGAAGCCCTGACTTCCCCATAAACCCTCCGCACAATCTTATTTCAATCACTAATACTGTCTTTGTCAGCCTGTTCAGACGCTGCGCAGGGATTGTGGTTAAAAAAGGCACATAATGTAACACTCATGAGGAGAAACTGAACCAGTCTGGATAGCTTCAGACCGACTCCTGGACCTGGACTGGGTCAGTTTTAGTTGTTATTGCTGTTAGCTTCAACAGAGGTGGACACATTTTACTTAAGTCAAAGTTCCAACAATTACGTTGACATGTTTGGCTTTACATTTCTGGTCTAGAAAATGAATTTGAATCACACCTCATGGAAGTTTGTGGCTTTTTTTGCATGATTCTTTTCCTGTGGAGTGATTTTGTAAGAAAAAAAATGTTTCCAAAAACATGAAATTCATAGACATTTGGAACGTTGCTTTATTTTGAGTCTGAGTCTACTGTATATAACTCTGAGCAGCAGCCACTGTGGATATATGTGACAGTTAATGATCAATGCTTAAAAATAGTGTAACAAGGAGGAGTCTAAAGTTTTCTAACATTAGCTAACATTAGCCACCATAAGCTACTGGTCATACCAAGTAAGGCTGTAGCAGCAAAACCCCTGAGTGCAATAAACTGCTTATACATTCAACTTTTTCATCTGAAAGAGGAGTAACGTAACTAGTAAAGTATCTAATGTAGCTGTAACTAGTTCCTTCCCACCCCTGGCCTTCAGTGATTTTCTCTTGCCTTATTGTAAATTAGCCTTGATAGCTCTTAAACGCACACATGTGGCTTCATCAAGATGGTTACAAGCAGCAGCCCAGCCATGGAATGTCTAGACGAGATTTTGGATCGGGCTGGGCGAGAAATATTTAGGTTGGAAACAGAGGTAGACACACCAGATGTAGGAGAACAGAAGGCCACTTTTTAGCTGCACATGCTGAGTCAGGATATCTGCAGGTGTGCCATTGGGTGCCGACTCGCTGGCAGTGGAGCTTCATTTTCATGTTCCAGCCGGGTTTAATGTAACCTCAAACTCAGTCTGGGCATGAGAACAAAACCAGCTCTTACAGCGCTTGGTCTGCCGATTCAGGAAAATCTTACATGGCCATAACTCTATGTTTGTAATGTAAATAACAGCGGTCAGTCAATATAAATTTACTTAAATACACAATTGGAAAATGCAAAAAAAAAAAATTTATATTGTGTGTGCTGTTGTCATGCTGTTTGTCTGGAAATGCTGACTTTTTCCCGTTTTTTTGTACATGTTTTTATACACCTAGTGTTTTGATTTTGTGTTGAATTGCCATTTCTTTGAAAAGATTTTGGAAATTTATGTATAAAGCAATTACTTCCTTTCATTTCTGTATCATACTGCTTTAATCTGACAATTTATATTTCTTTCTGTATATATATAAATAAACCAGTGTTATTGTAGTTTAATAGACAGAAACATAAAATCATAAAGAAATCATTTATATGTAATAATTACACTCCACTGAATTGGTACTCATTGTATTGCATGCGGTCTCCTAAATAAAGAAAACATTCATTCATGCTTGTCTGTATAGTCTAGTGTGTGTGTGTGTGTGTGTGTGTGTGTGTGTGTGTGTGTGGGTCCGGTGTATTATGTCGAGGGTTTCTTGGCCTCAGTCTTGGGCTTGGCTGCTGCTGTGTGAGGTCACATACCACAGCAGAGTTAGCTGCTAATTTCCTCCCCAGAATCCCTTTCTTTCAGGCAGGCTGTGTTAAATTGACTGACTTTAAGCTGAGCTGGATGATCTGGTCTTGCATGCCTGCTGAAAAGACAAAGAATGACCTGGTTTTTGCATTATAGAAGGGCTCAGCCTTGGACATGACTATGACTTGGCAATTTGTGCTTTTCATTTTAACAATTTAAATATATATAGAAAAGTTTATTTCTATATTGCATTGCTGATATGCTCTTAACAAATCTGTGAGCGTATTGCGCTGGTTCTGATAGGAGTTAGTACCACTTTTAAGAGGTTTAAGTAACACCAAATACCAATTTCACTGCTAATCAGTAGGACAGCTAATGAATACAATAGCGCCTGTTTGAGTGAAAACAGTTTTTGCCTGACAAATGTTCTGTCCCAGCATTGGAAAACACTTTAAAAAAAACCCGCATTTCAACAGCCCTCGTCTTTCATTTTGTTCAAAAGCCAAAGCAAACACTTTTTTATTTATTTTTTATTTAGCCTCTGGTATTCTGGTACATCAGTGTATGACATGAATTAAACAAAGAAAATCAAAATACATATATTTACTCTAAATTGTCGCATGCTGGCTTGTTTTTTAGAGCATAAACTGCAGGAAGAATTAACATGCACTTGTTGTTGGTGCTCTAGACTTAATATGTTTGTTTTAATGACAGCAGGTTTTGTCATTTAACAGATTGGGCAGAAGTTTCAACACAAACCGCTTGAAGAACCGCATATGTGAGAGGGAAAAAGCAGCTTACTGCAGCACCAGTCCAATGTCTACAGACTGGGACTCTAGATAAATGAAAACAGCTTCCTCTTTATGTGCAAGATCTGTAGTATTTTGTGAAATAATGAGCACTCACAAAGAAGCAGATTCTCTCAAAGAACAAATTTGCATGTTTGACAGAAACTCCTGTTATGACCTTGTGTTCAGCCTTTAAATTTAATTTCAAAGGTGACATCACCGGCTGATAGGGAAAGTCAGGTGTTACAAGCTCAAACATTGCTCAATTATCATATACTGTACATTGGGGCATCATTTTTTAGAGAAAATTGACTCTTTGATTGCCACAAGCAAGTTATCCTTCATTTTACAGGAGTCTCTGCTGGTTGACTGACCACATGACTAGACTCATGTGGAAATCACTACACCCGGCCAAGAAATAGTCCAGCACATTATCTGTGAAACCACAACATCTTGTTTCTAATCGGAATAAAGAAATGAAATAATATGTATTAATTGGTGAGCTTAAGGTTGATGTTTGTCTTTTACATTTGGGTAGAGCCAGGTTAGCCGTTTCCCCGTTCCAAGTCTTCATGCTAAGCTTAGCTAACCTGCTATACTGAAGCCTTTTGAGGGTGTGAGTTGGTGCTGAACAGAAAAAGACTCCCAAGTTTAACAATGAAAAAATATTTGGTGGTATGAAGTAATTAGGAAGTGAGCTTACCAAACCTTTGTAGCTCACTGCGCCTCATCTCTGCTAGAAGCCAGCAACTCCAAGCTACATTCATTAATCCCTGAATAAGAATGAGATGGAGTGCTACTTTAAGTAAAAAAATGACCTACTTCCACAGAAATTCTAGATTTGACTTCCTCCCCTCATACACAGGAGTTTGGTGCTCTTCTGCGAGCTGATTTTCACACAGTCTTTGTTGAACTGGTTTTGTTTAAATGATCACAAAAGAAACCCTCTGAGTTTTATTTGTATTTCACATATATTTGTTTAAAAAATACCGTATCATTTACAATGCGATAAAGGACAGCCTGAGGCTCAATGTGGTGCCTTGCTCAGGGGTAAATGCAAAGGTGGTCCCAAAGTCCCAGGATTTAAACTAGATCCCAAAGTGAATTACAGCTTTCATTTTTCAGAGAAAGTGAAGTTTACCCTGAGGAATCAGACAGGGCTGTGTTCTTTTTTTCTGCTTTACCATCCCAGCTCATATCAGGTCAATATAAGTGACAGATAAGCAGCTTAGGACTCAATAACGATATATAGGATGACGCAGTTCGACCGCCAAAGCTCAATGTCTGTCTGACGCAGAGGTCATGAAGGATCCGTCCTCTGTGTCGAGAGGCCCTGCGTCTGAGCACGAGAGAGAAAGGAACTGAAAAATGCTGAGATGAAATTGTGCCATCTTATCTGACTCTGGGAACACGTGACCCTTCTCCTCCAGATACAGCTTACTCAGGACTTCCAGGATCGTTACTTAAGAGTTAGCGGAGTCTGACCTGACTTTACAGCATCATTAATGGAAGTTTTCAAGGTCTTGGTCACGTAAGAAAAGTTTATGTGAAGACCCCGTCCAGAAGCTGCTGTGAAATATCACAGGTCAAATGTACAGGCATCAATGCAAACTATATGCAATAATGATGTATTTTGTTATGTTTTTAAACATTCCTTTTGTCACAGTTCTTAATCCCAATTATTTTGACAGTTATTACAGTTCGACTAGATGCGTGTCATAGTTCCCCTGCTTATACAGCAATGCAAGAAACATCTTCACATATAACCTTCCTTCCCAAAGATACACTGTAAAATGTAAAAAAGGTGAGCAAAAATCATAGAGGCAGAAAGACTTGAGAAAGGCTTACAATGTTTAATAAAATGTATAGAAGTAGAGAAAAATGTGTGTATGCAAACAGTGCCTATTGATATCTTTTATGTGCAAGTAAATTTTTTTATAAAAGTCCCACTGGTGTAGCCAGTTATATGAAGAGAAATGAGGATTGTGTGTGTTTAATCAAGGTATTGTCAATATAGTACTTCCTGAGGACCATTGATTCCCAGCCAGGGACTCTGATGTCCTCAGCTCGTACTTATCAGAAGGCATTTAGGACTGCAATTAAATGGTCTTGAGTTTTTTGATAATTATACTAAACTCTAAACCAAAGACTGCACATCAGCAAAAACAAACCATCCCCTATCTGAATCCTGGTGGTGTCACCATTATGCCTGCAGCAGCAGCAGCAGCAACTGGGAGGCTTGTGCAGTACGTAAGTCACAGGGAGCCGTTTTACTAAAAGGCCTTCTGAGAAGTGAATCTAGCTGTAAAGCTGGCTTCACAAACGGTGGCAGTTTTACAAAAGATTCCAAATTGCTGATGAATGTGTAAGTCCTACAGAGTTCTTTGCTGCGTGTGCATGGATTGCAAATATTGTTTCGGTCTATGAAGTGGAAAGAGAAGAGAAAGTGGAAAGGTAGCAGGTTAATGGAAGACACGGAACCACAGCAAAATAGAGGGAAATTTTGCAGACTGCAATAAAACGTGTTTTGAGAAAAGATTTATTTTCCAGCAAGGCAACCCAATTACAGTCAAAAATGGAAAGGAATTACACTATAAAAAAAAATGTTAATGTTCTGGAGTGGCATGGTCAAAATACAGACCTCAATGCAGTCCAGAGTTTGTGGCAAGACTAGAATACTGCTGTTCACAAATGATCACTGTCCAACAGAGCCTTAGCAGTTTCAAAAATTGGGGAGAACTTTTTATTGTTCAAATGTGTAAACTGATACAAACATGACTCATGACTGTATTTGCTGCCAAAGGAGCTGATATTTGTGCAACCAAATATTTTCTGTTTTGTAATTGCCTAGAGATTTGTTTAAACTATGACATTGTTTCTTTCTTTCCAGGAGATCCATTCTGATTTAACTGTGTGTAACAATAAAAAAGTGTCTTTGTACAAGGCCTTGTTCAAGAGTGCAGGAGGCCTGTGAGCCAGCTATGGTCAAGTTTCTTCACCCTCCTCAGTTCCTTAACCTGGGCTTTTGTCAGAGTGGGGGCCGTAGAATCTGCCGACTGGCCTCCAAGTGCTGGTCTCGGGATGCTGGATTCCATTTCCTCCTCTGAATCCTCTTCCTCTTTTTCACTCTCTATTTCCTCCTCTGCGTGTTTATCTTCCTCCCTGAAGGCCAAGAGAACACATGAGAAAACGTGACTCTGCATGTTTTAGAGATAAACAAGAGAGTCCACTTTTTCCCTGTGTGCACCGGTTTAACCAGGACTTAAGATGCTGAATCATGCACAGCCTGAATTTTATCAGCGTTTTGCAAACTCACGCTGACATAATCAGACCCATAGTAATAAAATTAGAGACATCATAAATGTGCACTCACAACCCCTCTCAATCAATATTAACATACTAAAAAAAAAAAAAAAAGGCACAAATAACCACTATGACTACTAGTTTCAGTTTTTAAAGGACTCATTACTTGGATAAGGTATTTAGACCAACCCAAGTGGATTACTGACCTGGTAACGGAGATGAGTAGAGACTCTACAAACATCGAACAGAGGAAAGAGGTGGAGGGCAAAACGTGGGCAGGGGTCTGCAGAAGCTGTCAAGAAAAAAGAAAAAAGTTTTAATGCACAACAAACTTTTTTACAGCACAAAGTGGACATGAACCATGCAGGGCTGAACTACCGACCTCTTTGATAGCAACAGAGGCCTGTGGCTGTGGTGTCCTCTCGGCAGACACGTTGCTCAGTGTGTCTTGATTTTCCGGTTTCCGGTGTTTCCCCAGCAACAGGTAGAACGGTGTCATGGCAACACTGTCATCGATTACAAGCTTGACAGGGCGGAATCACAATGTCAGGAAAAATCTCACATTAATTAAATAAATAAATCAGTCAACAGCTAGAGAAATACAGTAAAGCTGAGCCCAACAAAGGGGCTGTATTTGGATACTTTGTAAGAGAACAGGTCATGTAAAATACAGCTACATGAATCCACAGATAGCTCGTTTTATGGGGTTTAGGAGTTTCAGTAACTCAGCAAAGTAATGAACAAGCTCTTCACCACTTCATACTATTAGTTGTGTCATGTTCAGACTGCCAAGAATGACTTGAGTAAAAAACTGCTCCAAACATGCTCGATAAGCAACATCCCAGGGTTTTGAGTAGCAGGCCGGAAACGTGTAAAAACCTTTGTAACAGAGTAAAGGTGATCAGGATTTTTGGGGCCAATCACTTGAAGCAGTATCGGAAGATACCAAATCACAGGGTCTATTTGAAGCCTTCTTGGTCGGAGCACCCTTAATGCTGAGCAGTGGGTGGTGCTCAGGTGTGACATACCTGTTTGTTGGAAGCCATGAATCTGTCTTCCTCCGCCTTAGTGGTGAATGTCATGAGGTCCTGCAGGGCAGAGAGCCAATCAGCCAATAGCATAAACACAGTAACAGCACACAGAATGAGTAATGAGTAAGTCCTTTTTACTGCAATGTCACTAAAGTGACGATAATAGTCGTGATATTCAGGTCACATAAGGACGTTACTGAAAAGAAATAGAACAGAACCTGAAGATTTAGCTTGTGTCCATTTGGTTTGAACCATTTCATCAGTAACAGTTTCAATTAGTAACATGTGCCAGCTGAGAATGTATTTAATTGTGTGTTTTTCTTGGTTTTACCATGTACTGAGTGAGGAAGTACAGCTGGGAGCGGTTGAGCCACTGGCTGCTCTCCTCACAGCTCTCCAGCATCTCCTCCCTCGGGGCAAAGACTGCCCGAGTAACTTTCCCTGAGCACACGGCCTTGTGGGAAAACACGGGCCGAGGCTCACTGGGCTTAAACACAAACACTGAAAATAAAGAAAAAAAACAGAACAAATCATTACGATGGTTATATTCATTTCACACTACTGACCTGATATACAGAGTAGTCTTGTCTGAGTTTCTTGTATTCAACCCGCAGCTCAAAGAAAGTGTCTTGTAGAGTTGAACCACTGACTTTATGAGGGTGTATATTATTAAGCATTCACTGCAACAAAAATGATACACTGACACTGCAAATGTTGTTCTCTTTTTCAGATCGGGTCTTGAGCACTACCTCTGACCTCTTGCCAACAGGTCAGAATGTCTTTTATGTCGTGTCAAATATTCAGGTTTCATTTAACTGTTCAGAAAGGTTTTCTGTGGGTTTAAATTTGGTTGGTAAATAAATGTTTCCCATGTGCATACAACTGAAACGCTAAAAAAACCTCAAGATTCTGGAGAGCCAGTTTTAAGCTTACAGTCGGTGCATCCAGCCTGACAGCAGAAGGCAGCCATGTTCTCAGTGAGGGGGTCAGCCAGCAGCAGGCTGACGTCCATTGAGGTGCTCCACTCCACTGCCAGAGAGGACAGGAGACAAGCAGAGGGAGGAGGAGGTAACAGAGAGGTAGAATTAGACTTGTACAAAACTAAAATAAATGTCAACTAATGCAAATTGGTATTTTCCACATGTACACATACATGAGCAGGTGAGAAGGTTCCAGCAGCAGAGCAGGTTGTTGGCGGTGGTTCCCAGCAGATACTTAGAACAGCTTAGTCGGCCAAAGCAAAGATCCCTGGTGGAGAAAAAAAAAAAAGAAGTACTTTTTTTCCCCTTGTGACTATAAAGAATCCCAATAGCAAACCCCAATCAGCTAGCTTTTTAACACCACACATATTTCACAGGATTAGCTTTTGAAGAGTTTTCCGCTTTGGGGGCTTCAAATCGGAACACGAAAGCCGGGTCTGAACACCCACCAAGAAAATGTGTGTCTGGCAGATAAGTCAATAATGGACCCCCTTCTGGACTTTACAGTGCTACCTTATACACATTATTCATGGTGAGTCTGTGACATTAATATGTTAAAACAGTCATTATTTTCTTTAAAAACTAAAAACTTTTTTCAGGTGAATTGTGACTATTTTAACCCTCCGGCAGACAAAAAGAAAAAGCACATACGAAAGTTATTATTTTTTCAAGTGGCCAGTTTAGAGTCCAAAGTTGGTGAGTTTGGAGGTTAAGTAAGCTCTACACATCCATAGGTGGTAGTTATGTACTGTAAGGGGTACCAGGCAGCTGTCAAAACAGCTGACCATTAACATTTTCCCGTTCCCCCCACCCCCGCTTAAAATTCCCCTCAGTTCCCAAATTTCACAGGAAATGTCTGTTCATTTGAAGAGGCTTTCTGAGTGTTTGTGTATTTGGAAGAGTGCATCTGTTATGCATCATCTGTTCAGCTAACTTTACATTCCTGTAAAAGAGCACAGATCTATTCACTAATAATTAACAAGAGAACTTTTCTAGTGTTGTTCATTGTGATGATTAATAGTTTTTAAAGGTTTCTTTGGCCGTTAAATGTTCTCTCAGCTTGTTCCTTCATTCTAGGATAACTTGTCATTTTTTTCCTGTTTGTCTTGTACATATGCTTAAGGCTGACTCAGTGCTTTGCTGTCAGATTATTTAAAAAGGGGTATTGAAACTAACAACGGCGGTTTTGTGTCCTGAGGGCCCCTTCTTGAGGGGAGCCGAACGCCAACATTTCTGAGACTCGAGCAACCAAACTGCAGCCTGTTCCAGTGTTCTGCTGACAGGCAGCACTTCTTTTTCTCTGGCAGTAACATCCCCGGTTTACTGTGAGAATCAAGGCTCTGGACTTCTGTCAGTGTGGTAAACTGGTCATTTACAGCCAAACTCCAGAACAGCTGGCTGCTTAGTGAATCTGTGTGTACGCATGGTCACTCGTTTGTCTAGTCTGTGCTTACTGGGGATGCACAAAATAAACTTTTACAATACAGCACCTCTACAACTAATATTAGGCAATAGACAATTGAACTCCATGATCTTTTTTTGAAGCCAAAGATTTTTTTCTTGCTGCAGTCTTTCGCTCAGCCAGAGAACTTTCGAGTGAAAACGAACCCTCTTTGTTAAAGCAGTTGCTCCTGCGTTTGGCATGTCTTTTTGTTTTTTCCAATTTACAGATTTAATGTTGACCGATTTGTAACGGATTTGCCGCCAATTGAGACAGTGACCCTCTGGCTTTTTTATACCTCTGTCAAGTTATTCTTTTGGATTTAGAAACTAAATAAGATAACTGCTAGGAAAGACATAATTCCCCATCATTTGAGGATGTTTTAGATTCATGCTGTGCCTTTTACAGATATCTGCTTTAATGCTGTTGTCTGCTTTTTTTGGTAGTTGCATTTTAATGTCTCAAAATTGATATGTAAATTAAGAATAAGAGGATAGCATCCGAGTTATAGGTACACAGCTTTCCCCTCCTTTTATCCACCTGCACTCAAGAAGAAAACTTTCCAGTTTGCCAAACCAACACCTCTGCTTCTCTAAACATTGTGAGTTTATATAGCATAAGGCTGGAGGGGATCTTTAAGTACTTCAAACATTCTGTTCAGCACTACAAGTATTGAGTGCCGGTTTACGCTCTGACCTGATAGCTTCGGGCGGCTGGGACAGAGTTGTCAGGAGCTCCCAGGAAGCCGGGCTCCACACAGTCACCACCTCCTGAAAGCTGACGGCCAGCAGAGAACCGTCGGCTGAGAAACAACAGCACTCTGGCACCAGGCCGTGATAGGCTCCGACGAAATCACAAGACCAGGAAGGACCTTCATCTGCTGGCACGTTGAAGACGACGGAGAGGGGAAGGGAAACACAGAATGCATATTTTCAATTACCAATTGGTCAGATTGGCCTGGTAGTTACATAGGATTAAATATAATGTATACATCAGGCTTGCAGTTCCTTGCTCATTAGTTTTAAAGAATGACCTATACATTGACATTTTGATGTTTTCCATCAAGTAAAGATGAAATAAAGTGATAAATGTCATTCTTTTCAACTATAAAGTAACAGCCAGTATTTTGCAGGGATTTTCAAAACAGCTTCCGTTACAGGTTAACTACTTGAGCCATAAGAAAGATAACGCATCCCACAGAGCTTTGCAGGTTCTTAAGTGATGACTGACTCATAAGCACGTTGTTCATAGAGATGCAAACCAAGAATAAGAAGTCAAAGCCTACAACAGTAGAGAAGGAGAGAAATTTCAAAGAGCTTGGGGAATATTACCACACTAACAGATCAGCCGAACTCTGTCCAAAACTGAGCTAGACTGCTTACCCTCTGGGTTGGCTGATGCAGGCAGCTGCCAGGCTTTGAAGTGCCCGTCCTTGCTGGTGGAGACCAGCATGGTGGTCTGGCTGTCAGCGGCCTGGCAAAAGCACATGGCTGTAATCCGGTCCTCGTGTGGGGCTGAGACGGTCGTGTTCAGCACAAAACTGCAGGTGATACAGTCAGCATGTTACAGGGTTGTGGTAAGGAAAAACAGAAACTATTGCACATGTTCTAGGAAAAACAAAAAACCTACTGGACAGGAAAATGCAGTGGTGAAGTTTTTATAATCCAAAATAACCTGTACATTGATCTTTCCACAGCAGTGTGAATCACAAAGCTTTACAATCTTGAAAACACTTGTAGACCAGTGTACTGCTGAACTCTATCAGTGTTGGTGACTGACTGAAACACCAGCATATAAATCACATGTACCTCTGTGTTTGCTCGTCAAATGCCCACAGTTTCAAGTTGAGCTCCAGCTCAGCAACTTTCTGTTTTCTTTCTTCCACTGTTGCCATCCAGTTGCCAGAGGCATCAAAGGCCACCTTGACAACCTCAAACTGCTCCAGGCCCAACTCATGAATGTACTCCTGCTGCACAATGTCCAGCTGTGGGAAACACAGAAGACGGTATTTAGTTAATGGATAATTCACACCACGGTGTTCTTGAAAGTATGGTTAAGGGAACCGTTTGTAATGCAAATACCTTGTCTCAAAGTACTCATAACCACATCTATGCATTTTAATTTGCTGTGAAAGCCGCAAACCTGGTCCACAAACTCACTTGGTCTGGCTCATACGTGCTACCTTTGCCTCAGTTTATAAAGCACAGTGCTTACGTTGAACAGCAGTTTGTCTCTCTGGAGGGAGTAAAACTGCAGGTGGCCTGGTTTCCGTTCAGAACCAGGGATTTGCTGCGTGGATCCACCATCAAGTCTGTTCTGACGCTATCTCCTGCACAAGGAGAGAAAAAAAAAAGAAGAAGAACAAGAGTGAAAATCAGTTGCTTCTTATGCGTAAACAGAGTAACCTAAATGATTCAAACCTAGTTTTCTGTTTCATGGATTATATGAAGAAAGAAAGATTCAATTCTAGCATCAGTGAGGCACAATTGCTCAGAAAAATCACAGTAGTTTACTCAATACAATTTTATTTTCTGCACACTGATACAGAATGATCTTTTGAACTACAAAAGAGGAGTCGTTTTCCACATTGATCACCACCACTAGAGTGAATTCATCACTCTTGTGTGTTGGGGCTTTCTTTGTGTTTTGATAGTTAAAAAGGCATCCCCAGAGCCTTGTTTGATTTCCTTTATATCTTTTGGTTATATCTTTGAACACAGCACTGTGATAGCTTAGAGTCAAATTCAGTTTTTTTCAAATTGAGATTTTCTATAATGTGCAAGATCTTTTTTTAGAAGCAAGATGGTTTTCCAGGAACTGTGAAGGTTATTTATGATAAGTATGTTTATTATCTCTGAGCCCATACAGCATGTTTATGATTGAGCTACGTGCTGTTGCCACCTACAGTGTGTACTCACCTTTGACCAGGCCCTGGATGACGGCTGACACTTTAACACAACTCTGGATGATCGTAATCTCTAAAAGAAGGAGACAGAAAACGGTTACCAAAGCCTTCCTTACATACTGAATATCGGAAGCATTTCATTGACACATTTTACAGAGTTGCCATTCTCAACTCTCAGATGTGAGCTCTTCTGAGCAAAATGTGCTGTCAAATGTAAAGCTTGTTCAAATCAAGTGGCTACCATAGTGCATTATTGCTTCAGTGCCACTAGATGCTGGCTTTCAAAGTGTTACATGCACAGCTATGTCCTCTATTATTATTACAGTAATTTCTAAACTTATTGTTGCTCATTGTGTGCATAAAACAGGTACGAGCTTCTTACTGTTGTCACTATGTGAGGTGCAGAACAGAGCTCCATCAGGTGAGACAGTAATGTGTGTGATGGCAGATCCCAAGCGGGGCAGGAAGTCCTTCTGGCTCTCTTGGCTGTATCGCCACTGGACGAGCACCGACTCCAAGCCTCCACTCAACAGGTTGGTGCCTGGTAAAACAAAGATAAAGTAGATACAGAGGTTAAAAAAACGCCAGTTGTATATCTGAGATGTTAAAATAGTTTTATTGAGATGAATAATCCCATCTGAAATAGAAAAAAAACAAAAAAACATTAAACATTTTTGTACCTTCTGGAGTGAAGCACAGTGAGCTGACAGCATTGTGGTGCCAGTGCAGGGTGGAGTATGTGTACTCCTTCTTGTGGTTGAAGTTTCTCCTGAAAGGATAAAGAGTAATGTAAGAAACAAGAATTTCATGCTTGTATGGCTCTGCCAACCAGTCAAGTTGCAGTTTACATTCATGTCCATCCAAAATGCAATTTCTACATTTTTTCCCCACTGGAAATTTAGTTTGAAACTAGCATTTGAATTCTTGAGTAATGGCCGAAAGATTTTTGCGCTGTCACAGTGACTTAGTTCTTCCTTAAGTAAAAGGTGGATGTTTGGGCCCAGTTTGAAGGAATTCCATCCAAGCATTCACAAGAATGGACCAGACAGACAGATGTACAGACCGACAACCCAAAAGCGTAATGTCTTCGGCCACAGCCATCGTTGAGGCATAAAAAAAAAAGTTTGGGTGACTGCTCTGGTTGCAAAAAGTAGTCTAAACAGTAGCTAGTATGGAAGTCTATGAGAAAATGATTCTAGTTCACACCTGATTTATTACCTCAGTAAACATTGTAAACATGAGTTTATGGTCTTAATTGCTGGTTTTAAGTCTTCTTCAATACGACATGATGTTCATTTAGTAAATTATAGTACATTCATACGAACACACACTGTGTAAACTTAAGAGGCGTTTTCACAAATAAAATATGGGAATTATTAAGGAAATATTTTGAGGATGAGACACAATGATACAAAGTTTGTTTCCCATCATGCTACTAGAAGTACTAATAGTGGAGTCCACTGGTGCAGCAGCTAATATGAAAATACATGCAAAATTAGTGAGCATCAGATGTTTGGAATAAATAATTGTTGAAATGATGAAAGTTAAAAAAAAAAAACACTGGATGTGATTGTATATGCTCCAACGTCATCTTGTTACTACACTCACCACAAGCGTATCTTTCCATCTTCATGCCCGGTGGCAATGCAGTCATCTTTTGGGTGACAGGCAACGCAGGTGAATGTGTTCTTGCCTCCTTTCTTGTTGTCTTCTTTGAGGGAAAACCTTTGAACAACCACACAAGGACAGACATACGGTGTTATTGAACATCCTCATGGCTTTGTAGGTTTGTGAACATCATGGGTTTTATGATTCATGACCTTTGTCACATGACAACTTTACTTCTGATCTCCATATCATTGTGTCTTAATAAAGAAATACATTTTTTTGCAGATTTGCAATCCAAAGCTGAATATATAGTTTGTGGTTTTACTTGACAATTTGAGGTGATCATCTTTAACTTTTCCTCTTCAGTCAAATACTCCACAACCTCATAACTGAAGCATTTCACACCGTGGCTCACCTGTATGACTTCTGTTTCTTGAAGAAGTAGACATCCAGATGCAAACCTTTAGCTGAGGCAATATATTCCCCCTGTGAGAAAGATAACATCTGGTTATTAACACATTAATGCAGGAAAGATCTGTATTTGACACCTCTTCTATTAAATGCTGGCGTCAATTTGAAAAAAATCAGAATGTCAATGGTATATATTAATAATAATAAAAATAATAATAAAAACCTGAATTGCATGTGATAGTGACTCATTTGATGCTTCCAATGGGGTTGCTTTAATTTTAAAGTGATTTTTTTAAAGACAATTTTAGTTCATATTGTTTCTTATATAATTACATTTTGAGACAGCGGAAAAGTCCAATTAAGTCGACTATCTTTCAGATCAATAGCCCTCTGATTCGTCAATAAGTGGAGAATATCACTTTTGGGTATGTAACTGTTCCAGATGGTGGCGGTGTACGTACCCCTCTGCCGAAGACGGTGGCCGCTGGGTTGGAACTGACGTCGCTGAGCACCTCTGAAAGCTCTAGGGCCTCCACCAGCTGATCTCCGCTCTGGGGAAGATGTACCGCAACCAGCTGGAACAACTCTGCGCGCACACACACACACACACCCTAAATATCAAACATCAGCCAACTACACATTCTTACCCAGTGACCTCTTACCCAAATTCTACTTCACACATGTGTAAAAAAAATAATTTGACATTTTCTGTGATACACTAATGCACATCCGGGTCAAATGTGCTGACACTGGAATTGATGTGCTGAAAGAAACACATGGAGTGCACCCATTCCCACCCAATTTGTTTACAAAGAACCCTACGCACAGCTCAGTATGGCAAATTCTGGTGAGATTTATTCAGAAATGTTCCTTTTTGGCACTAGAAGCTACAAAACAATGCTTTACATTTGAATTGAACCGGCTGCTGTAAGTAGTGGTGTGATGCTTTATATAGACAGATGGCCTGGTTTTGCAGTTTGGTACCGTTTCAGCCTCTTTTGGTCTCATGTTGCTCAATGAGTAAGGGCAGAGCATTATTTGCTATAGTTTGGGGTTTAGACTGAATTCACATTTACCAGAGCACACAGGGTGTCTAATACAGTGGCTCCCAAACTTTTTCCATAAGGAACCCCTTTTCTATAATTGAGTTAACTGACGACCCCTGACTAATTGACATATATTATGGATATATTATATTCAATGCATATCAATAACTTGATCAATAATTTACCCAAATAGTGAACGAAATAATTGCAGAATATTGTATAAAACACAAGATTTGGTTTAATTCTGCGCTGATTATTTCCTGTGAATATTGTTTGGGAATAATATATTTGTAGGACATTTTAATACAATTCTGAGTCTGTATTACAGATTTTAGAATTTTTAACAATCATACATTTTTAACAGGCTTCTTTTTTGATAAATTCAGTGTTTTATTCTTGTTTGTTTTATTAGCTATTAGCTTGTTTTTACTGCGTATTTTTCTAACTCAGGACGAGGCTGTTCAGCAGAGACAAACGGCTTACGACAAATTAAGCTTATGTTAAGGTCTTCACCGTGCCCTAATCCTCGTTATATCCTAAATGATAAGCCAAATTTAAGTACTGTTTATTTTAGTAAAAAGTTGTCTTACATCGCTTAAAAACAGAAAAGGCTTCGTAACCCTCGAAAAGGCCTTTGCGACCCCCAGGTTGGTAACCAGTGGTCTAATGGATGATGACAGATTAGGCATCAAACCCAGGCAATGACCACAATTAGAAAATATTTAAAACGTACCGCTTCTTTTGTCACTTTGCGTTGGAGTAACGATAAAGATGACTCCTTCATGGTCTGCAGATGCATAGATGGAGTAAACCGCGTATCCAATGACGTAAGTCTAGAAGAGATAACACAGCTGTCAGACATCAGAGAAAACCCAACACAGGCTCTTTTTGAACCAGATCTCAGACCACTATTTCTTCACTACTGTGGGACACACACTTAGCAGGATGGCATAAATAAACACCTGTAAATATACAGGTACTTGAAAAAGTGGAAGTGGAAACAGCAAATGTGTGTGTGTGTGTGTGTGTGTGTGTGTGTGTGTGTGTGTGTGTGTGTGTGTGTGTGTGTGTGTGTGTGTGGGGGGGGTCTGGTTAAGCCACACTTACTGGAAAGACTGGAGCGAAAAAAACACAAGATTCAAGCTGTACCTTAATAAGGATGCCATCTGTGAAGTCCCAAAGCCTGACAGTGCCATCTACTGAGCAAGAGTAGACCTGCAACAAAACAGACATGCATCATCACAGGATGAAAAATGTAAAAAATTGACATGTATGAAATCATTATATAAGCAGCAACGCCATAAGTCCTATTTCAGTAAATTAATGTATGAAGCCACTAAGAGGCATAACTCGGCCCCTGAAAGTTGACAATTGCATCAATTATTGGATCTGAACACATATGCCTAAACAAACGTAGAGTAAAGCAGCTAAAATGACTCAATGGTTGTTGAACGGTTACATACTTAAACACCTGGGATAATGCCAAAAGGAAAACATTTTAAATATATTTTAATGCTTTGAAAAAAAGCTTCATTAAATACTTCACCCAAAACTCAAAGAACGAAAACAACATCTACTCCATGTAACAGCACAATCTATCCATCCAGGATATACTGGGGTTTGAAGATATTGGCATGAATATGTAGCTGATCCCCAATAATGACATCTGAAAACCTTAACAGTGGCAGACCTCATCACATTTTCAGTACATTTGATGCTGAGTTAGTCTTTTATTCAACTGTAAAAATAAACATGGAATCGGTGGAACAAAAACAAGAGTGCTTGAAGATATTGGCATCTGAGGTACCAACTGCAACCTCCGATCCACCGACGCCAACCTCCTCAGCCCATGCAGTCCATTGCTGCCCCCTCCCTCTGGAACTCTCTCCCCCAGCACCTCAGACATTCCCCGTCACTCTCCACTTTCAAAACTACAGTTTAAACATATCTATTTAAATCTGCTTTCAACCTGTGACAAGTTATGTGTGTCCTTTTTTCCCCCTTGTTGTTGTTGTTTTTATATTTTTGTTATAATGTCATGTCTCTGCCTTGTTTACATTGTTATTTATTTTATGGTTTCTGTCTTTACCATGTAAAGTGCTTTTGAGTAGCCTTTATCTATACAAATAAAATGTATTATTATTGTGTGGAAATCATCACTAAAGTGGTGAGGAACTGATTTGTGAACTGTATAAGATTCAGAAGACTACCAATGGCCCAAATAAATAAAAAAATGTTAAAATAAACATAGAGTATGCATTCATTACGGTGTTCAGTCTTTGGTGGTTATTCTTCAGTAGCTTTCAACACAAGTAATACAATAAGTCTACTTCAAGGCAAGTTAACAGTACTTTTATTAGAGTAAGTCAGAGCTGCACTCTTTCCATCCCGAGCTGTGCGTGGAGATGACTGTACCTGCAGGTGGTTGGAGGGTTTAAGCAGCACACCGGTCACCAGGTCGGTGTGTCCCCGCAGGTCGTGGAGACACTCCTCCGTAGAGGTGCTGAACACCTTGACGCACTCTCCCGAGGCGCACAGCAGGAACCTGCACCGACAAAAAAAAACATAGATTTCACACGAGAGCTTAAACGTTTACGGACAAAAAAGAGTGGCGGGTGAGACGAGCTCGTGATACTTAGTAAACAGCAGCAGCAGCCTCTGTTGCTAATGCTAACGGCTAGCACCGGCTTAAGCTTTCTGGCTGGTAAACACTTGTAGAAACGCGAGAATATCTTCAAGTGAACATACAACATTATCGGACTGAAAACACGCACTTACCTTGAATCATTGGTTATGACAGGCTCCCTGGAGTTTATTTTGCTCCCACCTCGGTGAACCACGCGGATGTCCCCGTGTTCAACCATGTTTTCACTAAATTCAACTTTGACCCCTGACCGCTGCCTCGTCTGTTTAGTGATCATCCGCCTGGTGGCGTCACTGTTTGTACCCGCTGTACTGCCCCCTGCTGGACGGGAGTGTGGCTGTTACTATAAGAGTACCATTATCCCTGTTAAACGTGTCGATCTTATCTTAAGTTCTACTCATTGTAGAACAAATGTATATGGAGGACGAAAAATGACATAAGTATAAATGAATAAATAAATGCTAAATACAGAAATATTTAAATGCATTAATAAATGCAGAAATAAATAAATAAAAGAGTATATAAATTATTAAATGCTGAAATTAATTAAAAAAAAGTTGATTCCTAAATGGGACATAAATAAATAAATCTATTACTACATTTATTTATTTCTGTATTCAAACATTTATTTAAGCATTTATTTATTTATTCCTGTATTTATTTATACAATTATTTATGCATTTATTTATTCATTTATATTATGTCATTTTTCGTCCTCCATACCTGTATGCCAAAGAGTAGCATTAAATATTGGCCTTTTATACAGTGGAGACATTTTTGGAATGTCTTGACAATGCCACATTTCCATGTGTATTGCAAGGGCAAATATGAGACGTGAGCTGGATGTAATTATGTGGAAAAAAAGATTTGTATTTATTTTGTGGTTTTTTAAATCCACAATAAAGAGTTCGCACGAATTTGGTATATCAAGCCATTACTGTACTAAACAATGCTATAGTAGCTTATGTTTTCATACTTTCTCTTAGACATAACTGTTGCTGTGAGTTGCATAAGTTAAATACACAGGGTTTAGACGGATAAAAACAGTGCTTCCGAGAGTTCTCTCAGAGACACTTTGTCTCTACCATATAGACTATACTCAAAGCATGTGGAATTAGAAATATAATTCATTTAGAGTGGCGAATAGAATACAATTTTGACCTGAATTGAGTGAGTTGCTGTGTCATGTTTATTTACTTCACGTGGTCTTGTGAACTTTCAATTGCTTAATTGTAATAAAAGATAACATATCCTTAAAGTTAAGCTATTATTAATTTAAGAATTGTCTTGTTAACTTTTTCTACTTGGTACTCTGAGTAAAACACCTTTACAAAATCAGATTATAACCCCTAAATCACACATTGGCTACAGCAGCCTACTTTGGCAGTGAGATGATCAGGTAAATTTAGTATACCTCGTGATTTTATTTTATTAACCTTCCAACTAATTAACTAACTGTCATTTGGACTACGATATAGCTGACATTTCTAAATACGTCCACTTGTGACGTATGCGGTCCTGTTACCGGTAAAAGGTTACCTTATTCCTCTCTCACCCATTTCTCTCACCGCACACAAACGATATTGCGCGCGCGTGTGTGTGTGTGTGTGTGTGTGTGTGTGTGTGTGTGTGTGTGTGTGTGTGGTGTCTGGATGGGCGGGTTTCCTGAGTGTGAGGACAGCCCCTTAATAAATGAGGTCGCTTCCTGAACATTAAAAAGCGAAAGTCAAAGAGGGAAACAAGTGCACATGGTAAATGAGACTGACGGGAAAGCAGCGCAGAAACAGCACAGGTAACAAATATGACGAAAATAACACTGAACTGCAGACTATTTTTTTTTACAATATGTAGGCTGTATCTATAATAGATTAAACAATTACAAGATGATACTTAACCTACTTCATCTTTAAGCGCATGATGAATGATTTTTTTTTTTTTTTTTTTGGGGGGGGGGTGTCTGTATGCACGGCAGGATGAGCCAGTGGAAGCAGATTCAGCAGCTGGAGATCAGACTCCTGGAACATGTGGACTATCTGTATGATGATAACTTCCCCATGGACATCCGTCAGGGTCTGTCCAGCTGGATCGAGTCCCAGGATTGGTGAGTCCTGCTCCCTGGCTATTTGTGTGTGTGTGTGTGTGTGTGTGTGTGTGTGTGTGTGTGTGTGTGTGTGTGTGTGTGTGTGTGTGTGTGTGTGTGTGTATGTAGAACGTTCACCTGCACCTTACTCGTCTTTTTACACAAAAAAGGTAACTATAATATCATCTTAAAAGATCACATCACCCAAATTACAGGGAAAAGGCACATTTCTCACTGACAAAAAATAAATGAGGTAGCCTTAGTGAGAGTATATGTTATTTGCAATTTGGGTGATCTAACCCTAGAGTGGAATGTGCGCTTTAGCATCTGTCAGTTCTCTGTTTCGGTTTGACAGCATTTTACTCTCTTCAACCTTGTTGTTAGTCTGAGTGTAAAGAAAACCGAGTGATAAACCTAATTAAAGCCTAGCCTACTTCACCTGCCCAGCACCAAACAGGAGACAGACACATGTGGCGTTAGAAACTAACTTTTGCTGATGGTCAGACTGAAGTAAATGGTCAAAGAGCCATATCAGCTGTCTTCTTCTTCATGTGTCTTGCTGGGAATCTCCTAAACACCCACACTGTCTGTTTTTCAGGGACATAGCAGCTAACGATGAGTCAATGGCAGGGGTGCTGTTCACAGACCTGCTGTCCCAGTTGGATAAGGTGCGATCACATGAGCAGAACTTCCTACAGAGACACAACATGAAAATCATACAACAGCAGTTACAGGTGTGTCACCCTTCTTTCTTCCTTTCATGTCTTAGTTATTGTGCAATATTCAATACTCGCTCAAATTTTCAACAGGGACTTCATTTTTTAGGTTGTTTTTAAGCTCAAGGATTGATTCTATCCAACACTTTTATAGTTGCTTTACCACAGCAATACTTTTACATCACAGTTATTAGTTTACTTCATAGTTTTTACTGTTACTATGGAGTCAATCAAATACTTGAAACATCTGAAATTAATTTAATTGTCTGACATGCTCATACAGTACATGAATGCAGAATGAAGAAAATCATCTCATAATAAGTCATAATGATGACTTATTATCTCAAAATAATGATAAACCTTGTCAAAATAATGAATAAGTTACTCAAAGTAATTACTTAGTGTTTCAAAATAATGACTTAGTATCTATAAAATCTTTCTACAAATAATGACTCAGTATAGCAAAATAACAATAAACTTAATATTAACTTAAATACATTATTTTGAGAAAGCTCCTCATTATCTTGAGATACTAAATCATTATTTTTTTCTTTCATCACTTGAAATTGAAATTCATATAAAGCAGTGAATCTAGACAGACAGGAGCATCAAATAGTTAACAAAGGAAGTAGTAACACAATAGCAAAGGCGCTTTCAAAACTGTGTTAGAAAGATATGACTGTACAATAGATCATCTCACTTACATGTTTTTGTTGACATGTATCATTGCAAAGGAAGTAGGAGGGAAGAACTCTGCTGGGGAATAAAATACAAATGTGGTTCTTTAAAAAACGTTATAAATAAAGTTTGAGGTGACAAAATGGGAGGCAGGCAAAAGGCACTGCAGGGAAAATGAGCAGGGTTAAAAGCACAAGAGACAACAATTTAGATCCCTGGTATTTGCAATATTTCTGGAACAGAAAGACAAAAGCCCAAGAGCTATATAATGTAGTTCGGCATGTCCAAGTCTACTTACATTTGCTTATAAATATCTGACCAAACTTTTACATTTTACATATATAACCCTACACTTGCTGTACACTATCACTCCCAGTTTAAAAAAAAAAGTTGCTAGCTTCATTGCGGAATTAAAATAAAACCATTGCCTCACGATACTTGTCATTTGCAGCACTCAAATTTAAAACATCTGTCATAAGGAGAAGTAGTTTTTTCATCGATGTTGTATGTGTGCTTGAGGTGAAAGGGAAATGAATTAAAAAGTCACTTTGAGTGTGTAACTGGCCTCTATTTTTGTGTTGCTTTTCCTTTTTTACCTGAAAGCAGCGACTATTTTTTACTGTTCAGCGACTCAAATGTCATAATGAAGAGAGTAAAGGCCATGCAAGTACTCGTATAACTTTTTGGTGTTTCACACAGTATCAAAGTCTATTGTTTCATAAATTATCGATGTATTGCTTGTTAAAATCCTTGTCTAAGTACAATAATGATGTGTTAAGGGAAAAAAAGACAGCCTCTGTCACTTTGTTTTCATGTTATCATATCCTGGAGGTAATCTCTCAGTGAGCTCACGAGAATTTGCTCCCGGATGTTGTGGTCCGAGCTCACCGTCGTCATGAGCCTCAGCACACTTTTCATTCTGGAACAGACTATACCTTTTACAGAACAAACCCATGCGGCTCATACCACTGTTTCCTGTGTCAGTATGTGTGTGTGCGTGTGTATGTGTGTATGTGTCAAAGTCAATACTTCTCAGAGGAAGCAGTTACTCCTGTGCGCATAGTCAGGGGTGCTCGAGGGGTTGTTGTTGTGATGTTTGAGAGAAGTTTGTATCATCGATTCAAACCGTAGCCGTGTTAGAATATCCGTTTCATTTGAATGTTTCATCACCCACATTCAGCTAGAATCTTCCTTAGGAAAACCCCTCTGGTACACACACAGGGATGCATCTAAAATCTTCCACTGATGAAATATAAGATAACATATATTATATAATAATATATATATATAATATGTCAGCACACTGCTGGTTTGACTGACAAGTGACCTCTGAGATGTGTCTAGAATACATTTTTGCAAAAACAATGCGGGTCAACCAAAAAGAGACGTGAACTTCCAAAAGTTTCCAAATGCTTTACAAACTAAACCAAACTAATCTGCTACCTGACAATGCTAAGTGGAATCGGTGTTGCTGTAATGAAAGTGAGTGTGTAGGTGTGTGTTGATGCATCCACAATCTACATTCTGGCAATGATGCTGATGCATGAAAAAAAAAGTCAGACCTGGAGGCGAGAGAAAAAGTTTCCTCTTCCCACAGCAGAAGTTTTTGGTACTTTTCTAAGTGGGTTTTCGACCGGGCTGATGAGAAAAACAGCACCACTCTTCAATCCCAAGTAGAACATGAAAATCATGTGGTGATGTAAAATACAGTGGCGGAGGCAGGAGTGTTACAGAGGGAAAGTTTGTTGCTGCTCTGTAATTAAGAATAACTAGATGAACATAAGGCATTGCTATTTTAGTTTTTATTTTGAAAAGCAAATTCAAAGCTTTCACATGAGCTACATAGAACCTTATTCATGCATACTGCAATGAACGAGGTCTAGCTGGTGTATGAAAAAGAAAACATATCTGATTTATATTTATAAATTAAAATTTCTCCATCAATTTAACCCAAAGGTCAGTTTATTCACAGGGAGCACCACTCAGCTTGTGAAAACAGTTGTATGTCTTCTGTGGCTCTGGAGGAGCTGTGGCAGGCATGGGAGAATAACCCTGATGACATCAGAGTGATGCCCGGGAGGGTCTAAACATCAGAGGCTATGGTAGAATTATGGGAATTGTAGGATCCAGTGTTATTTAGAGCTTTAACAATACAAGGGACTAAAAGTGAGAATATCTATGCCTCTTTTTAAACAAATTTATTTTTAAACAAATTTAGTCAACAAAACCAAATGTATTCTCCTATGGGTTAAATGCTCAAAAGCCCAAAATATACTATAATTCATTCTAGGGCTGAGCTCTATTGCTTTTGAAAGTACTTGCTAAGTAATGCCATGGGGGAAAAAACTGTTTGTACTCCAAGTATCTGTGCACATCTTTGGCTACATGCCTTCTACACTTTCATAATGACTGAGCTGTGGTCCTTTTATTTCTTGCCAGTCATGTTGAACCTCATTCCTTTACGGATAAATATGTTAAGTACTTCCAGTAAAAACCTCATGTCTCTCAATAGACCCATGTTGACAAATCTCTGTGAAAACTATTTCCTTCTTTTATTTTCTGGATGGTTAGATAAGCAAGCAAACCCAATTATGCTGTTGGTTCTTAATGGCGTTTGTGCATTTCTATGATTTAGAAAATCCAAGTGTGTGGGTGATTTTTGTAACATGGAATATTCTCTCTTTGTTTGTGTTTGTCTTTGTGTGTGTGTGTGTGTGTGTGTGTGTGTGTGTGTGTGTGTGTGTGTGTGTGTGTGTGTGTGTGTGTGTGTGTGTGTGTGTGTGTGTGTGTGTGTGTGTGTGTGTGGGTGTGTGGCCCTACAGGTGAAGTACACAGCAAACCCTGCTGTCATGGCCAGGGTAATCTCCACTTGCCTCAGGGAGGAGCGCCGTATCCTCGCCAGCGCCTGCATGCAGGAACAGGTTTGTCACATCGTCTCACTCATAGGGAAAGTCCCTCTGATTACTTTATAATAAAAAAACAGCTCCTGCTGCTGCTGCTGCTGGGAAATCAGAGCTGCTAACCTAACAGGAAAACAGTATACTGTATAATAAACACGCCTATATTCCCAGCAGCTTCACTTTATTCCTAAGAAACAATGAAGCATGGCAAGATACTACTACCGCTTACGTAACTGTAAGTGCTGAAACAACCAAAAACGTTTTTAATGTATAGTGTTCCAGGGAGGCTGCCGCAAAGATGCTGTCCAACTAAATGCACACTTAAATGTTTTTGATATTAAAAATGAATCAAAACATATTTTTTAACCAACTGTATCCTACCTGACCAACGGCAAACAGCATGTGGAAAAAGTTAACAGCTAGCAAGTTAACACAGTGAAGTGCTGGCTACTAAAGGACCATAGTTCTCACTTCTCAAGAATCATTGGAGACCAAAAACAGAGCTAAAAGAAGAGTGACTATAGGACTTACATTCATCAGGTGGCAACAGTTTGCTAATAACTTTGCCATATACTTAAAAGTTGCTAATATATATAAATAGTGTTGTTTTTACAGCTTGTTCCTGCTGCTCCAAGGCGGTCAATTTTGAGTTTCATTTCTGCTTCTGAGAAATGTTTGTACACATTAAGCTTGATGCACCATTGTGCCTGAGTAACTCTACAGCCTCGCAGAGCTGGTAGTGTGGCTGTAGACTCTGTTTTTTATATTATTAGATGTGTGCATAGTTGTTAAAGCACCACATCATAAAGGTGTGTTCTGGCAGAAATGTGAAATTTGTACTAAATTAGAATAGCTGGCATAAGTTAAAATAGTTAAAATAGTTTTTTGTTTTTTTTCTTTCTTCTGTCTGTAAATATAATATTTCAGTTATTGTTGTTTTTTCTACTGGTTTTTTTTTATTGCTTATTTATAATACTTGTTTTATTTTATTTTTTATTTTTTATTTTTTATTTTTTATCTTGTCTTCTTCTACTATGTCTCTTGTGTGCACTTTACTCTACGCTGTTGTAAGCCTGCAAATTTCCCCGCTGCGGGACTAATAAAGGATTATCTTATCTTATCTTATCTTATCTTATCTTATCTTATGATTCCTTGATCAAAATAATATGGATAATAATATAGATTAAGGTCTAAGGTCTAAATTTGATCCGTAATAACAATTTAAAATAACACAGCAGTGACTAAAATGAAGGTTTTCCAACAGGGTCCACTGGAGAAATCATTGCAAAATTCTGTGGCCTTTGAGAGACAGAAGAACATGGATAACAGAGTTGGGATCATCAGGGCCAGCGTGCAGGTAACTAAAACTCAAAATGAAATGAAACCAAAATAAAGTCATACCTACATTCCATCCAATTAAATGGAAAAAACAAAACAATGTCTGTCTATGTCTAGTTGATGGACCAGGCTGTGAAATACATCGAGGACATGCAGGATGACTTTGATTTCCGCTACAAGACACTGCAATCTCGAGGTGTGCCCTGTTATACAATGTGCACACATCACACAATATGCACACAATATGCTCAAAACTTTGAATTGTGGTTGTGTGGTTGTGTGGTTGTGTGTGTGTGTGTGTGTGTGTGTGTGTGTGTGTGGGGTGTGGGTGCGTGTGTGTGTGTGGGTGCGTGCGTGTCAGAATCAACAGATACTCGACAGAACTCTGAGGTGATGAAACAGGAAGTAACAAGACTGCAGGAAATGCTTAACAGGCTTGACTTTAAAAGGAAGGTACGCATTTGTGTCATCATGCAAAGCTCTGACATGTGAGGGATCAGGTAATCTTACCAAAATGATCCGAATATTAAAGTTACAGAGATGCCAACACCTCATCAGTGTATAAATCAAAACTCATTGCATCTTACAAACCATCACGGCTGTTTTAAACACCTTTCTTAGGAGATCTTATCAAAGATGGATGATGTGATCAAGGAGATTGATGACCTGATGACCTCTCAGCTCAACCCTGAGCTGCAGGACTGGAAGCGCAGGCAGCAGATCGCTGCCATTGGTGGTCCGCTGCTCACTGGCCTGGACCAGCTTCAGAGTTGGTAATGAATTAGTATTCACAGAAATCATTACTTTTATTCTAATGTTAATCCTAGCACATGATTAAACGTGCAATGTTGAACATCATAGGAACAGTAAAGGAGCAATTAGTAACACTGACAGCCAGCGTTTAAAATGGGTACTGCAGTCTAAATTCAAAATATTTGAGAAAGTTGTCCCCCCCAATTCCCCTTTTCCCCAGGTTAAAGACACTGAAACTATATGAGTGCAAGACGAACACAACATCATACTTTGCTGGGTCGAACAAAAAGGAAAAACAGGGTTTGAGATAAACCTAACAATAGGCCGGACACAAGCCGTTTGTTAACTTACAAACTGTGTTGGGAGGATTAGTTGGAAAATGCAACGTTAGCTAAAAGAGGACTTTCCCAGTTGTTCGACCAGCAAAGACTAACATTATCTGCAGGCTAGCTAGCTAACGTTAGCTACATTGTTTCACTAAACTATCTACCTAGTTATTTAACGCTAGCGAATTTTGTTAAATAAATAATAATAGTGGCTTAGGATGGGCATGAGTAACTTTACTCAAGTATTCAATTTGGACATCAGTATTCTATCAACAAAACGTTATAGATTAATAATAATAATAATTTAGTCAATTTTGAGTTTCTGTCGTAACTTTTTGTCATGCAGACAATGTGGCCCATACGCTCCTCCTATTAGAGATGTTCATCAATGTTACTGTTGAACTAGTAATAGCCTCCCATTGTTTTCTTTATGAACGCTACTCTTTAGAATTAATTTAATTTGCTTGCTTCCATGGCTGTAGCATGCTGTGTTTGTGCGCCAGTTTGTTTCATATCTAGCAACCAGGGGTGTCAAATTTGGCAGCGGGGGGGGGGGTCACACAGGTCAAAATAAAAACAGCATTTCCTCACAAGAATGGAAATTTTATATATGAGAACATAAATTATGTAGCACTGTTATCAGAGAAGCTAGTATTTCAATTTAGCATGTCTCTGGTGACATATTGGGGTCATTTTAAGATTAAATACGGTCAATTTATTGCATACTGTTCCTTTAAAGCCTCATATTTCAAATTTTTGGCTTGAAAGCTGGGTCAATCTCTGCTCTTCTGTTACGTTAAGGTTATTCCCAGTGTCTATTCTCGCCAACAGGGGATAAACACAGTTCAGCATAACATAATATTTGTAGGACATGTATATGAAATGAGCTCTGTTACGTTGCCTCTCATTTTGCTCTCACCTGTCCCTTCTCAGGTTTACTCTGATCGCCCAGAGTCTCTTCCAGATAAAGCGTCAGTTAGACAAACTGGTGGAGCTGGTTGTGAAGGTCACCTATGAGAGTGACCCAATCCCCCTGCAAAAACCACAGATGGAGGAGCGCATCAAATACCTCATCTATCACCTCATCAAGAGGTACCGTGAACACCACACAATGCAACATTAGATGCAACTAAAAAAGTATGTACATGTACTTAAAAAATGCAATACTGTGCAATGTTACACAAATGCTCTTACTCTCTTTTAAGTGTTTCTAGACCTATTGTAGTAATTAGGTGCTTTGATCATGAACCCTGTACTCTGATGCACAATCCTATAAATCTAGCTTTTTTGTTGTTGTAGGCATTAATAAATCAGATTCCATTTTGAAACCCAGCTTTCACATTTTGTTTTATAGTTTAAAAGTTGTGTAGCTTCTGTCCTGTCTGTAACTACATGCATATTGTACATGGATAATGAGGCAACACTGACATGTATGAGCAACTTCCTCCTGTACGTACAGCCCTGATAACACATTACACGATACAGAAAGGTGCTAAAATACAGGACCAACATAGCCAACTGTTGGCTTGAATGCCTTACAAGCATGAGCTGTCAAGTGAAATGAACATGATGAAAACGGTGTTGATCAAATGAGGTGTGGTTTGTTCTCAGCTCATTTGTGGTGGAGAAGCAGCCGTGCATGCCCACACATCCACAGAAACCCCTCATCATCAAGACCGGAGTACAGTTCACCACCAAAGTCAGGTATCCTTATGTGACATAATATGTTTTGATGATTTCTTTATGCTATATTTGGCTCCTGTTTGAAACTCAGTTCGTAGTTACATAATTAGTAGTAATGGCGGTTGTTGATTCAATATGTTCCCTCCTCCTGATTTCTCTCAGACTCCTGGTTAAACTTCCAGAAGTGGATTATCAGCTGAAAGTGAAAACAACATTTGACAAGTGAGGTTTTTATGTAAACATTTTTATAATGGTTTGCACTTTCAGGCCAAGAAATATACTTGAATAAACATAAATGTTCATACATTATTATATTTATTTATCTTAAATGTTAAAGTTATATTCTTCACATGAATGTGTCTGTGCGCTAATCATTATGTATGTGTTTGTATGTGTGTGTCTCTAGGGACCTCCCCCCTGGCAGAGTGTGAGTACAAACATCTCAAGACAGGACGTACTGCTATGTTTAATTTGAACACAAATAAAAGCGGTGTAGCAGCAAGTTAGTAGGTTTGAAGAACAGTGGCCAACAGATATGTTTTCATACTGTGATTAGTAACTGCACAATCACATTATTTTACTGGTTTAAGAAATGGTTTTGACAGTTTGGAGAAAAGTTTTTGTCTGAAAAAGTTTCTATCATAGGTCAGTTTATTTTGTTTCCTACAATATAAGAACAACAATAAAACTTTATTTTCTTTTTTTCAGCTCAGTTTTGTTTCAATTTTTTTCAAAATACTTTTACTGTAACTGAATATTTAACTGGAGAGAGCTCACTACAGGAGCACAAGTTGCTTGAATTCTACAGCTGAGGTTTGATAGTTCCAGTGATCTGAAAACAAGTTTTTTTCCTTTACAGTTAAAGAAGGTTTTGAGTTGTGAGCTTTTATTTTGAAAACCTTACACAAAACTCGAATTTCTAAATTGTAAGCATTCAGCTAATGCATTCAGATTTCAGGAGCTACAGTTGCATTTGTGCCATCTAAAAACAGTCAGCATAGATACCTGTAGCATAAAAATTAGGCCTCTTCGTTTTACCTTATTGTTCTCCCCAGAAGTCGTCAGTTTTTTATCCTGACCAACAACACTAAAGTTATGGACATTGAGGACTACTCAAACGGCTGCCTCTCTGTGGAGTTCAGACACCTGGTAAGACAACCCATTCACTCTCTGACTCTAATAATGCTTATGTGTCATTTATTATCAGAAAATATCAATACCTGGGGACTACACATAACCAGTCCTCCATCGCGCTCAGACAGAACAAGAAAAGCTGTTTTCCCCCATAACTTGAAAAAGTCAATGTATTAGTTCATACTTTAATATTCTCAGTAGTTGACAAACAATATCAGTGTGTGTTTACTTGGATATGGTATAAAACACTAACCAGTTTGTCACAGGGTTATTTGTTGAATTTCATTTTCTTTTGTTCTTTTACTGACATTGAGTTTGTATCTTATAGCAGCTAAAAGAGAAGAAATATATCAATGGGACGAAGGGGAATGAGGTAAGAAACGAAGATGAGTGGACCATTAAACGGACAGATTGATTGGATTGGATAAATTTGGGTTGATCTATCCTTTAAATATGCCATCAAAGTGGTCCCTTAACACCGATGCTGAATACCTGTGCTACTGTAATATGTAATTGTCTGAATGAGAATAAGTAAATGTAAAAATACTATCATTACTCCAATATTGTCGTGTCGAATGAGCCTCATACTTCAAATTCAAAATGTAGCACTAAGAGGGATAAACTCTGAAACAGATCTTTGTTTTGTGTGTTTTGCAGGGTCTACTCTCTGTAACGGAGGAACTTCACTCTCTCAGTTTTGAGGCTTGCTTCACAGTACAGGGCCTCACCATTGATCTAGAGGTTAGAACAAGCAGTGTAGATTTGACTTTATGTTTGGCTCTCTGTTATTGATGCCACAACCTGCTTACTGTGTGTGTGAATCCTTCCAGACGTGTTCTCTGCCACTGGTGGTCATTTCCAATGTGAGCCAGCTGCCTGGAGGCTGGGCGTCGGTAATGTGGTATAACCTTCTAACAGATGAGCCGAGGGTGAGCTAACACATTCTATAGATGTTACACTCTGTTACCAGTTTATTAGGTACAACTAACTAAACCGTTTTCGTGAGCAGTTGATTGAACTTTATGATCATTTTAGAGGATGCACTATATTAACAGGTGTTTTCAAAAACTACTTCCACATCCCCACTTCCCTCCTCTTACATTTGTCCTCCTCTTTTTCTATAATCCACAGAACTTGGCATTCTTTGGGAACCCACCTCGGGCCACATGGAGCCAGCTCTCTGAGGTCCTCAGCTGGCAGTTCTCCACCTTTGCAGGTCAAGGCCTCAACAAGGAGCAGCTTAACATGTTGGGGGAGAAGCTTCTCGGTATGTTTGCCCTTTTCCTTTAAAACTACCAGTTTGTAGGTTTTGGGATGGCGTTGAACAACAGTTTGTTATCTTGTGCGGCTGTTTATGTTATTTGCTGTGTGTTGTTGTAGGTCAGCATGCCTCCTGTAGTGACTTTCAGGTGTCCTGGTCCAAGTTCTCCAAGGTAAGTGTTGAATAATATGTACCAGTAAGTTCAATGTGGTTTCATCTCCAGTACGGTTGTGCCATCTAGTGGCTAATGAGAAAGCATGTTCTGTGTCCGATGCTGTATTGTTGATCCTGGACATGTTTTTAATTCCATTTCATATCTGCATTACACATCTAATGTCATATTAAATCTTTTTAAAAGTACTCATTGTACCTCCTCCTTGTGACGTTCATTCTTCAAGGAGAATATTCCAGGAAAGCCCTTCAGTTTCTGGATGTGGCTGGACTCGATCCTGGAGCTCATCAAGAAGCACTTGCTGCCAGTCTGGAATGAGAAGTAAGCCACTGGCTCACCTGCTATGTCTCACCCCACTCAACTGTCCCAATAAATCGTTGCCTTGCAGTACGACTGCTCCTCTTAGGATGTTCAATAATTCCCTGGATTAGAATATGTCTGTATTGAGGCACTGACTCATGCACCTCAACAAAGTTATGACCAGATGCGGGAGCAGAGCTTTGTTTCTCAAAGTTAAGACGAGATGATGTTGCAGCTTATGTGCCTGTTTATCTTCGTTTGAGTTTAAAATTTGTTTTCACTTTGCTAAAGAGGACAAATGTGTTTCAGCATCTGTCTGTCACTCACTACACTACCTGCCACTATAAAGCCTAAAGGAATGGTCTTCTTTCTTTTTCACTGACACCATCCATGCAGCTATATCATGGGCTTTGTGAGTAAAGAAATGGAGCGCACTCTGCTAAAGGACAGAGAGCCAGGCACATTCCTCTTACGCTTCAGCGAGAGCCACCTCGGAGGAATCACTTTCACCTGGGTGGAGCACAACGATAATGGTGAGGAAAACCGCATGCATTTGTCTCAAAGAAGTGTAATTTTAAATACTCTTTGGTCAAGGTAATTTATGTAAGTCTAATTATATATTTCAGGCGTTTTTTTTGCCTGTTGTCTTTACTTGATATCTTTTGCTGTGTTTTGCTAACGGTGACTTTTTACTACAGGAGAGGTGAAGTTCAACTCCGTGGAGCCATACACTAAAAGCCGGCTTAGCGCCCTCCCATTTGCAGACATCATAAGAGACTACAAAGTGATCTCAGACGGGGTTGTACCAGAGACCCCGCTCAAGTTCCTCTACCCCGACATCCCCAAAGATGAGGCCTTCGGACGGCTTTACAACAGCCAGCCAAGCAAAGGCAGGAGTGCAGAAACATTTTTTCATTTAGCGTTCATGTTTTTTTAGTGCTTGTTCTGAATCTTTGTTGACTCACTAGATTTTAGGCCACAACACTAATCTCTCCCATATCTCTGTTAAATTTACAGTCCATCCATACATACCATCTAGCCTGATCCCCATCTCCGAATTGCGGTGAGTTACTATGAAAAAGACCCCTACTAAACTTACTTTTTCTTATAAATTTCACTCTAACATTAAATTATCAGACGATCAGATGTTGAATATGGCACACTGCTTTTGCTGTCAATGCAACCTATAGCAAAATGAGAAAACAGTCCCTTCAACTGTCTCCCTTTTCTCTGTTATCCAAGCTCCCATTCAAGCACCAGATCACCTTCGTGTCGGTCTCCTGAGCCACCAATGACTCCTGGGGAGTTTGACATGCTCAGCGAACAACTGTGCTTTGACATTGACACCGTGAGTCCGTGAGGATAGGCAATATGAAAGTTATTAAGAGACAAACACACTATGTTGGTTTTGGTCTTTTCATGGGATAAGTTGGCAATAACAAAAAAAATTATAAAAACTAATGCCTTATCTTTGTGTTTGTTGTGTTATCATCAAATTTGAACAAAAAAAACCACATTGAACAAAAAACATTAACAAAATGATCATGTCAGGAAAAAATAAATAACCAGACCATAAAAAACCCTTGGCCAAATAATAGTGCAACTTGACGTCATATTTTTGTGCTATTGCTGTTGTGCCAATCATATATGCAAAATTGATACAGGGTTAATACATTAGCATTAAAATTAGCAAACTACTATACTAGTATTATTATGTTGGTTTTAATATTTTTCTGAATAAGCAAAATTCAGCTGCTAATGTTATATCCTCTATGTCCTCTATATGTTGTGTTGCTATAATGCTGCCCTTTTCTTTTTCTTTTTTTTTTTTACAGATGAGCTCTCCATATTCCGAGTAAAGCAAGATGAAACATGCAACATTTCGCTGAAAGATTCCTTGAATCATTCCCAACAGAGTTTTATTCTATCCTACCACCAGTCTTTGATCAATGTCTACATCCTTGTTATCATGAAACTGAGCCGGTTGTGTTTAAAGAAGTTTTATGGTTAATTAGACTGATTGTGTGAGCTGTTATATATATATATACAAACACACACACACAATCAACTATATATGTATATTCTATGTTTGTTGTTAGTCTGTGACAACTTGGTTTTGAGTTGTAAGACCTTTGATGCATATAAAACAATTTAAACATGTGTATGCTGTCTACAATGTATCCTATTGACGTAATGCTTCTCTATCTCTGCATCAGTGGCACCACCATTTGGTTTGCCCTGAGTTTGCCTTTGTTGCATACACACTCACCCGCATAATAATTAATTTCAATATTTAAGATAAGCTCATCTGCAATCTATAGCTCAAGATAATTCATCACAAGGTCTACAGATAACTTTACGGCACACCAGAAGTTTATAGGGTTTTTATTTTGGAAGCTGCCGGAAATGAAGGGTTAATCTGACTACTACTTACTTGATGCACGCTCCTCCAGCGTTTGTCGAAAACCACGTGATTCCCGGAGAGCGTTCATTAAGGGCGGATGTTCTTTTTTTTTCTTTGTGGGAGTAAACCATTTTCATATATTTCAACATAGGCCTACAGAGAGTTGATATTTGTCAAATATTATCAAACTGATTGTTCTTATATGAGTCAGTTCTTCCAAACATCATCCAGGTACAATATCTTTAAAAATCTAATTACAGATTCCAAACGTAGACACTCTGTCATTTGATAAAAATAAGTTGTATATCATTTAGAATTGATTATTGGTCATAATAATAAAAAAAGAATAATGTTTATATATAAACAACAGACTACATCCAGAATATTGCACAAAGCCCCCATTTGTTTGTTGTTGAACACTATGAAGAACCCGAGACAATAAGATGCATGTCAACCAACCCAAGATTAGGTGGGCCCCACCAGACACCTATCTTTGAAGAATGCTAGGATTGGACTGGGTTGGGGGCTTCCATCAAGAAAAATTTGCCCAGTACCTGTGAGATCAGGTCGAGGGGCCGGTTTTAAAATACAGAAAATACAAACATCAAAAACCCAAATTTAGAAAATGGAGGGCAAATAATATTTAAAGATCATGGAGGATATCAATGTGAGAACATAATCATGAGGCACACAGACATGAAAATGGAGTCAGTTTACTTCAGTATTTCAATTGGTTTTTTTTGCTTTATACTTCAAATCCCACTACATTATGGAGACAAATCTTGTACTTTTTACTCGACTTATTAGAAAACTTGCAGTTACTAGTTGCAGTTGCAGACTCCGATTAATAACACAAAATGTAATCACCAAACAAATTAAGGTGTATTATAATGGATAAAGTTAATACTTTATGGATCCCTGGGGGGAATTCACAAACCTCCCAGCAGTATTGCAAAAAATATGAACCGTCCTTTGTGAGCAGCAACATTAAAGTAATGAATACATTAATGCATCAACAATTATTATGCAGTTATACATATTATTCTTAAAAGGCCATAATGCATTTCTGTGCTGTAAGTATATTTTATGCAAATGTTGTGCTTTTACTTCATGTTTTGAAAAAATGTGGAATTCTTTTGCTTGTTACAGAGCATTTTTACATGGTGCCGAGACTTTTACTATCTGAGTGCTTCTTCCACCACCGACAGTGAGCCAGCAGAGCTTTGAAACTTGCAGACCTCAATGGAAGAAAACATGACTCATGTTTAATCTGTGCTTTTCCTTGTTGGACATGTCAAACTGTGGCCTGTGACAAAGGTTTATGAAAAAGCTCTCTCTCTCTGGTAATTTAGGCCGGATACATCCAATGAAATGGAAACATATTATATATATTTCAAAACTGAGTTTGGGTCCTGAGTAAAGGTCAATCATCCTTTAAATATCCAACAACAGAACGGCCCAATGTAAAAACAAAAAAACAAAAAACGTTCCTGTAATATTTTGAAGGGGGAAATCCAGCCCGTGTTAACACCGGTTGACTCATCTGATCGGGATGATTTCTCGAGAATCACGTGGTGTTGCGTAGGAGTGCCCCATATAAATAAACGCCACACTCTTCTCCGTAATACGTTCACAGTGTTTCATAAGCGAGACAGTCAGGACATATTCTATCATATAATATATATTATCCTGCAAGCCCGATCTATAACAACAACAAGGGGAAACAGCCAAGAGGTAAGTTGTTTTTTCTGTCTGTATGGACTACTTGTAAGAAAAACATTTGTTTTTTTGTTTTGTTTTAAGGAGGTGCATATAAAGGCGATTTTAACGTCCGTGATATTTTACGTAATTGTAGTGAGTGTTGGCTTAATTCGTACTTTTTTTAGCTGTGTTGTCAAAATGATCTGCTATTATTATTATTATTTTTAATTTTATTTTATTATCAGTATTATTATTATTGATATCAGTACCATTACTTTTCGCGGATAAATGACGACACAATTGATTCAAATCTTGAACATAACTTAAACATGATAATAAATCAAAACGCATCGGCGTTATTGACTTTCTCTCAGAGATGGAGTTCAGACTAACATGGTCTCTGTTTGTTTTTTCCCCGGCTGACTCCAGATGTCCCAGTGGCAGGACCTGCTGAGTCTCGACTCAGCCCTCCAGGGCCGAGTGAGCCGGCTGTACGAGGGAAGGTTCCCCAGAGAGATCCGCCACTGTCTGTGCGTCACCATAGAGAGCCATGACTGGTAGGAGAGACACCAATAGGGGCCCTCTTCTTCTAGGTTCACAAATGAAAACGTTACCTGAGCTTTAATTAAAAAAACAAATAAAAACATTGCATGAGCTTTAATTCACCAGTTTGTAGTAATTGCATGTTTGTCAATACTGTGTACGCTACTGATAAAGGATAGGGCTCTTAGAGTCATAGTTGCATTATTGCCATCTTGAAACACAGTTTTTCAGTTAAAATCTAGTTGATTTGTCAGTTTTTTTTAATTGTCCTTAAGTTGTAATTTTGATTTAAAGATGTTTCGCTTAATTTAGTTATTATAACTAATTACAAATTGTTAACCAATGCATACAAAATGCACATAGATTGGAAAAAATGGGGCGGTACCACTGGACATAAAGGGTCAAGGTGACCCCACTCATGCCCCTATACAGGGTTAACCGGTACTTGTCCTAAAAGAAGATTCTTTAAAAAAGATTAAAAACTATAATTTTTCATGACTTTGGTGAAAAACAGAAATCTTTATACTGAACCATGAACTGTATATCATTACTTAATAATAAGAAGAAGTTGATGATAAAGAGGAAGAAAAATAGGAAAAAGAAAAGCCTCAAAAACGGCCAAAAAATGTATATATACTGGTTTTGGGACACAGATTATGAACCCCTGTTACAAGTATACAGAGTTAAAGCAAAACTGTCTGGATGGCCCAAATTTTACTGTTCAGAAATGTACCGCACTGTATGCCCTCATTCAGCACATGTAGACAGACACCAGCCCTGAGTGGATGTACATTTTCTGTTGCTTGTTGATAGGGATTTGGCAGCTGTGGATGAAAATAAAGCAAGAACTTGTTTCCATGCACTCCTGGTGTCTTTGGAAGAACTGCGGAACCGTTCTGTTCAGCAGAACAACATCTTGCTGGGACCTGATTTTCCAGGCATGCAAGACTACTTGCTGGTAGGACAGACATGCCGTTATGTGAACAGAACATTACAGTAAACATTTGATTTAGATTTACCTTGATTTCTATTCTCAAATCAGAATGATTAAAACCTTCTTATTGATTTGGTGTGTATTTGATTATTATGATCTTGTTTCTCTTAGAAACACTTTGAAGAGGAGCCTCGGAACTTGGCTGTTATCCTCTCTGTAAACCTAAAGGAGGAAAAGACAATCCTGGCTTCAGCCTCTGAATCAAAGGTAAGATGGTATCGGATGGATGGACAGAACAGCAGAAACGCTGTAAACGTCAAAATATCCAAAATGCCCTATGAACTAATAATGTGCTAAAGATAATACAAATCTGTCTTTTGTTTGGTATAACTATTTTATTCCTGCTCTGAGGGGACGCATCTAAACTCAGTTTTTTGCACAATTAACTATTGCAGAGCACCCTGAAATGTAACTTGCGGTTGAAGAGGCAAACACTGTCAAAGAGTCTGTTTTGTAAGAATAACCACGATATGCCAGTAATAGCAAATTAATTAAAGCACATATTTTTTTGTCTTTGTCAGGGTTGCAGCAGTCCAGCCGTTAATCAAAAATGGAAAGAGGTGGACAACAATGTCAATGAACTGAAACGACAGTCTTTGGTAAAGTCACTTGGACTGAAACATATTTTTTGATTACACAGATTGGTGGACAGCCATCTAGGAGAAAGAAACATACTTCATTATTTTCTAAATTTGTGACTTTAAACTCTCAACACAGGAGGTGAAGAGGGAAATGAGGTCACTGGAGTTCCTAAATGAAAACCTTGACTTTATACAGAGGACCTGGCAAACGCAAGGTACTGTATTGTAGGAGACAGAAAAAAGAAACAGGTGTGGTGTGAATTCCTGCATCATGGATGCCTCATTTGTCATTTCCAGTGGAGCAGTGCGTTGGATTGGCCCAGTCTCATGCTGTTGTGGAAGAGGAATGTCGCAGGCGCACCAACTTTATCACACAAACAAAGGAGGTACTGTAGATACGTGTTTGGTGAGTCGTTGTTGACACAGCACAAACTGATAAACCACTTTCTCAAAGCGTTTTACGCTTTACATGTTGATAGCAAGAAAGTCAGTTCTAAATGTGTTGTTTTTGGATATTGTAAGTAAAAAGTATTGATTTTTATTTAAAGCATGTTTTGTATTATTACATAATTATTTCAGGTTTTTTTTTGCTTTTCTGTTTTTTAAGTCATGATTGCTTTTCTTGATAAAATGCATGATATGATGGTTCTAACCAACAACGATTTTACATTATTATTTACGCTGTTGGGGGATGATAATGATGGTCATGCGTGTGCGTGCATGTGTGTGTCTGTCTGTCTGTCCGCAGCTTATCTTGTATGCTGTTTGACAGATCAAATAAATATTTATTGTGCTCATTTATTACTGTATGTTCGTGGCATGGTTGCAGTGATTCACAATTTTTTTTTTTTTTTTTTTTATTGTTTTATACTATCATTAACTGCTGACTCGTCACTTTTCTAAACCGGCTGGTAGGGGCTGCAAGTGCTCCGTAGCAAAAGGCATGTCCTAGGAATCAGCTAGGCTAAAAACAAGTCTAATCTAGTCTGTCGCAGGCCATATTTTGCCCTTTGTTGTGGCTTAAAAACGGACTGAACTTCTTTTGTCTTGCAGATAGTGCTGCAGCAGATGGAGAACATTTTAGGCCTGGCACAGAAAATTGTGGCCACTCTCACAGATGTGGAGCTACCTGAGTGGAAGCGCAGGCAGCAGATGGCCTGCATTGGAAGTCCAGCTGACACCTGTCTAGACCATCTCCAGAAGTGGTGAGAACTTATTAGCACTACCTTGGCTTGTTACGGTCAATGTTGAGGAACAAACTTTGTGTGTTTGAGGAAACGTGTGAGTGTTCCCATGCTGTCAGACTGTATACCTAACAACAAACTCGTCTCTATGCGTGCCTGTCTTTGCTCATGTTGTATGTGCAGGTTCACGACTGTGGCAGAGACGCTGCTAGGAGTACACGAACAGCTGCAGAAACTGCAAGACCAAAACATAATATACAACAGCACCGATGCCTCCAGCCTCACAGGTCCCATGGCGGAATTTGAGAAATTCATGCTGTCCTTGCTCACAAAACTTCTTGCAAAGTGAGACATGGCATCAGGTTTCTTCCGTGTCATTTATATCACATAGACTGATATCCACTCTTTCATATTGTCGACATGTTTTGTTGTGGTCTTGCTTTGCAGTGCTCTCGTGGTTGAGAAACAACCGTTCATGTCCAGTTTACCACAACGACCTCTAATACTTAAGACCGGTGTGCGGTTCACAGTGACAGTGAGGTAAGTCTGCACCTAACACAGTGTTGCTCTGCAGTCTACTTAGAAATAGTAGCCAAAACAGCATTCAGATGGATGATATGTCTGGGTCTTAGAAATAAACGTCAACTGTGGAGCGATTTCAGGTTACCTACTTTTTGCTTTTGTTTCATGCATAGCATTTTTTGAACGTGTAGTCAAATACGGCACTGTACTGTAAGAAATATTACTGTAATTCATATGACAGCAGTTTCTTTTTCTGTGAAATTATTACTGTTATCGTTAATGCTAATTTTTTATTACCGTGTTGACATTAAATGTTCCACTCGTGATGATAAAGTTGCGTTAATTTTTTTCCTAATCAAATACTTTCTTGGTGCCAGTAGGCTTGAAAAGTGGCTGTGGCCTCCAACAACACGTGTTGAAATGTATTAAAATGCCATTAAAAATGTCTAAAACTACTTTATGCAGCCTAGAAATATCAAATTAACTTATTAGCATTTTATCTGTACCAGTTGGAATTGCTAAATATGAGCTTTATAGCATAATAACATAATTCTTAAAATAGTTCTGGGATGTATTTTATGGACAGAAGGAGAGATATTTTTCAGTCAGTATTTGTTTCTTCTTTTCTCAGGTTCTTGGCAAACCTCCCAGAGTTCAAGTGCCTGCTCAAAGTCAAACCTGTATTTGACAAGTAAGTCAAAGAAAACTATAATCCTACATAAAGATTTCTTCCATTGCATTTTTTTAATTTTCCTTTAACTGATTTTGTTTGTTACTTTTCTGTTTCTAAAAAAAACACTTGCCTTTGTTTTCTAATCAATATTTTTATAATATGTTTTATCACCTTAAAGGGATGTTGAAGCCAAGACACTTAAAGGGTAGGTAAAGGGTACCAATACAATTAAAACAATCTGAAGTGTAAATTGGCAAATTCTTATAAACTACTGATACATTTTTGGACATTAAACGCTTTCTGGCCTGATATCGTTGTAGGTTCCGCCACTTTGACTTCAACAAGGATGACAGTAAAGTGTTGGACGTGGATTCGCCCTGTGGAGGCTTGGTGGCAGAATTTAGTCACATGGTAGGAAACTCCTCCTGTTTTATGAACATACATATGATATAATGCATAGGTCCAAAAAATATATTAGCGTATATAATGAGTGCATTTTCTTAGACACACTTTTTTTGTTTGTTTTTCAGTCACTCAAGGAAAGCAAATCAAGAACCAAAGGATCATATGAGGTAAGATGAGACATTCAAACTTAATTAACTGCAGTTTGTTCTTTGTGTATTGGTCGCCATCTGATGGCTGTGGACATTTAACAACACTAACATAAGAAAAAAAGAAAAGTAAAAGTTAAAATTTAGAGATAGAATTTCCAAATGAAACAACTAAGAGGTTTTTAGGCCTTTTTAAAAGAGGGTCAGCTCTAAGTGTCCCTCATCTGCATGACGGTGGAACCAGTTATTCAGGCAGATGTGGGCCAAACTGTGAGTTAAAAAGCACTAATCTTGGTTTGTCAAGGCAGTGTCGGTGTTCTGTCACAATAAATGCTCATGTTGCCCTGTATTTACTGGATGTGTAAATTCTTGCTAGAGCTAGAGCCATGATCAAACACCTGCGGTTAGCTGAATCGGTTATTTCTTTCAAATGCCAGATTAAGATGTCTTTTTTGTATACACGTTTTAAGGTTTTATGTCTTGTTTTTATTAATTTGTGTTTGTTTTCTTGCTTGACTGTAATTCCGCTGCTGTTAAGCACTTTGTGACCTCTGTCTGTGAAAAGCGCTTTATAAATACATTTTATTATTTATTATTATTAATGCTTACATCGCCATGCTAATATGCTTAAAATGGTAATGCTAACATGCTAATGTTTAGCAGGTATAATGTTTACCATGGTTCATCATCTTAGTTTGGCATTTTACTAATTAGCAAAACAACAACATAATACAGCTAAGGCTGATGGGAACTACATTCGTTTTGCAGGTATTTGGTCAAAACTAAAGAAATGGAATAAAACATTTGATCTGATAATGTTTAATTTATTCTGAAGGGTTGTGTATCACATTTTATGGTACATCAACCAGTTGTGACATGTCCATTAAGGCCAAAGTGGTGGATGAACTGACTGGTAGTTGGACCGAGATTGCCATGCCATTGACATGTCCTTAATCCTTAAACAGTTAATGAAGGTTTAAGGTAGCTTTCCAAAGAACATTTGTGTGGGACAACTACATGTTGATAGATAAGAAAGATGGATGGAATTCAGTGAATGCAAATATTGCTACCCAACTAGTAAGGAGAGCAGCAAAAGTGAGACGTTTTATGGATGGCGGGTAAATATAACCACCATCAAATCACAACATAGGTGTGTTTCACTCGTATTAGATTTCATTAAAAGTGATTTCCCCCACACAATACCTATGTGATTGCAAATGATTAAACAAGTATTTCTTCCTTCTCTCTTTCTTCTTCATCAGAGTCATCTGGTGGTCACCGAGGAACTCCACATCATTAAGTTTGAGACAGGGTTTCAGCACGCTGGACTGGGATTTAACATCGAGGTAAGTAAACAGAGGCATTTCAATCTCTGTGTACTATTTGCTGCTGAACCGAAGATATTATTGGTGTAAGAGGAGGCACTATTGGAGCAGGAAAATTGTAGCCAGGCTGTTTATTTAATGGCCTCCTCCTCCTGTGTTGTTCCAGACCAGCTCTCTGCCTGTGGTTGTCATCTCCAGCACCAATCAGGTCGTCAATGCCTGGGTCTCTGTCATGTGGTTCAACATGCTGTCCACTAGTGAACCAAGGGTAAAGCCATCACACCTCAACACAACAAAAAAACAATATCAGGCTCTGTTAACTACATGATAGGACACATCCAGACAGCACCAAACAGTCGTACAAATGCATTTTTGCTTTTATTTTTTATTTTCTACAGTTTGTACCATTTTCTTTCTTCTTATTGTGTTGCACAGGTTCATATTTGTAAGTCCAATTGTCAAGTCTTGAATCACATTTGAATTCTGTGACTTTCTTCTGTAGAACCTGTCCATGTTTCTCGACCCTCCTCCACTCACCTGGCACAAGCTCTCACAGGTTCTGAGCTGGCAGTTTATGTCCGTTGGCCAACGCGAGCTCGACGAAAACCAGCTCTCCATGCTGCAAGACAGAATCGTGGGTGAGTGCTTGACCGCTTCTTCCACACAAGTGTCACTTTCAAGTGTTTGGTTGCTAAAAGGAGTTCAAAAAACATGATGTTAAAAACAACACGTTTTGGTTTTACCTTGGGTTATGTGGCCTATTGTACTCATTCTTGACTTGGCACAGTTTTTATGCTAAGCTAAGCTCCACTTCTGAAGCTTGATACTGCACAGACTTGAGAGTAGATTCACTCATCTAACTAAAGAAAGCGTATTTGTCAAACAATTCCTTTCAAACACTATCGGCATCGTCTAATTATATTTAATTATATGAGAGAAAAGTGAAAAAAGCGACTGTGTCCATATTTTTTGGGGAAAACTGAGTCAATTTAACAAATATATGACTTAATTTTCATTTTTATTTTCATGACATTTCTTATGTAGGCTAACTGTTAGTTTCTTCGCAGACGATCCTGATGGTCTCGTTCAGTGGAGCAAGTTCTCCAAGGTGAGCGTTGAGCAAGATTCTGTTCATACTGTAGTTAAACTATTGGTTCAACCTGAGGGACTTCAGTGTATGTGTGTGTGTGTGTGTTTACATGTTGACTTTTTATTTCTTGTGTGGACAGAATGAAAGTGCCTGGATTTGGATTGATGGAATCCTGGATTTGATCAAAAGGCACTTGGTGGATCTCTGGCGGGATGGGTAAGACTCATCTCCAGGCAACTTTTTACTGTTTTGGTTTTGTTTCGTTCACAACAACCTAACATTTCTGAATATTATCACACTATACATCCCATTAAACTAAACTTTCGTCATATTCTGTGTTTGTTTCAGGTCCATCATGGGGTTCGTGAGCCGGGAGAGAACACAGGTTCTGTTGCAGGAAAAACAGACCGGGACCTTTCTGCTACGCTTTAGCGAAAGCAACAAAGATGGAGCAATCACCTTCAGCTGGGTTGATCGCTGCAATGGTGGTATGTTAAGGAGGATTTTAACTCTATGGATTTTCCAAGACATTTATGCAAGTTGAAATAAGTCGCATGATGCCGCGGCAAAGCATCATGCGACTTATTTCAAGTTGCATAGATTCCACGTTTGCATGATTTTACATTAAGCTTGTATGTAATCAGGTCGCTCAAAAGTTTGTACCATCACAGCATTTTCACACTGTTGTTGTTGTTCCCTGCCGCAGTTTTTGTCATTCCTAATAATCCTGCATGTGTACAAAAATAATATTGTTTTGATATTTCTCTTTCATTGTCCTCCACCTAAGCCCACCGAAGCCAAATCTTAATACAGTCCAAACAAACCACCATGAACTATACATCAAGTGCAAATGAGCATTCCCTTTTCCATCTTTTCTCTTCTTGCTGCAGTCTTCTTGTCTTGAGTGAATTAAATTATTTCAACACCAGACATTCATGTATGTTATCTCTTTGTTCCCTTACTTCTTTCTCTGTATGTGATTCCCCTGTAGAAACCCATGTGCATGCAGTCGAGCCCTACACAAAGAATGAGCTGTTGTCCATCTCTGTGCCGGACATCATTTACCACTACAGTCTGAGAGCCCAGGGGAGAAAGCACAGGAATCCACTGATCTACCTCTACCCAGACATAGACAAAGACGCTGCCTTTAAACGCTACTACAAACCTCGTGGTATTGTCTCTCGTTTGACTTTCCCCTTGAGGACAAAAATTGAATTGTTTCATAATTGCAGACACATCTTGTCTAATTTTAAAAGTATTGCATAACAACTTAATTTGAACTTCATGCAACAGTTGGAGGAAATAAACCTCCCCGCACTCGTTATGATTAGTGGATTCATGATGTTAATGTTGCAAATGATGCTGAGGTTATCTGGTTTAAGTCAATGATGTGTTCTTAGTAGCATACTATACTTAATTGAACATGAATCCTGTTATAATCTTTAATCTCTAAACCTCTGTTCATGCAGAAATGTCGGCAACTAAAAAGGTCGTAAGTGACTACGTGAACAGAACTATGGTTCCCGTCTCAGAGTAAGTGAGATAATCATAACTGAACAAAAAATACATCGGGATTGAACGCTTTGTATCTCATATATTTGACCATCTACAACTGTTACCCTCATGGAGAGCCAGGGGATGCTTTCAAAATGCTAAATGACCACATAAATAAAACTATGAACAGTATTTTATTATAATTATATTGTTTAATGCTATAGGAGAAATTTGCCTTAATTTTCTATGTTTTTTCTACAGCAATCCTACGCCACCGCCGTCTCCACCGACCGAGATGCCCATTATGGACATGGACATGGACATGGACCCTGGAATAACAGTGGGTTTGAAATTTTACAACATATTTTTCTACAGTGGCTTTTATTGATATTTTTGGCCAGTGTGGGGCAGTGGCACAAGCTACTAACACAACATTGACATATGAGGAATCTATAGCAGGGCTATTAAACTAAATTGTTCGGGGGGGCACATTTTCAGATGACAATCACAATTTCCCTGCACTATCAGTCTCATTATGTATATACACTTGACACAACGCGCCACATCATTTTCCAAACTTTTTCTTCTCTAAATTGCAGAAGTGGCCTAATCATAAACAACTCAAGCTGTGATATAGCCCCAAAAGTAAACAATGTTTTATAGGCCTACAGCTCATCATAATTTCTTACCTATCTACATCCCAGCATTTCCTGTAAACATTTAGCCTGGATGCCTGTAGGCCACCGATGAGAGAGATTGCACTTCTTTGACTGGGCAATGGCAGATGACCAGGCAATAACTAAGTTGAGTGCATTGCACGCTGTGGTGGCCCAGGCAGTGGAGCCATTTTATCCTTCGTGCAATAGCAGACAGTTGCACATGTTTTGATTGGCTGGCACTGACAGCACAGGAGGGATCTGATGGTTTGAAGGATATAATGTGGCAAAAAAGTTATTGGCGTGATTCGTTTTTTGTTCAGTTTTTAAATTGTATTTATTTGTAAACAGAATCCGAACTGTCTGTCTTGGGCCAGATAAATAGGCTTTGTATATAACAGGGAGGACATTTTGTTGTAGGCTAACCGAGAAAGTTAGCATTACACTGGCTCCCTCGACAAAAAGCCCATGGGCTATTTTCATTAGATTTTAGATTATTGCAGAAATAAAGTGTGTGTGGCATTGTATGGTTAAGATGCAATTGGTAGAAGTAAAAAGCTATAAAGTTTGGGCTACAAGCCAACTACATCATGGTAGCATGAGTATACACAATGAGGCTGTGAAGGCGGACTTGTCCATGTGATGGCGTTTTGTAGTCTCATCTAGCCACTTGTTAGCAAGTGCCTTTTTTAAGAGACTTAAATCTTCAAAATTCACGAGAAGGGTAATAACTGACAAATTATATATTGTAAAACAAAACGTTTAAAGTTTCTTAAGCTTGTGTTAACCACAGACCTTATTTTGAACATCTAACAAAAACCCATCCAAAAACATTATTGCGTGAAGGTGCCTTTTTGTCTGCTAGCAAAAAAAACAGAAAAACAGTTGCTGTGTCTTGGGATGCACTACCATCAGGTTAAATATACCCCAGAACTAAGTATTTATACTCTGCCAAACCAAAAAACTGAGGATACAGGCAATAAGACTTGAGGCATTAGCAGGAAGAATGTGAAAAAGTGACATCTTGATACTCAGAATGCCTAACGTTAAGTGTGCAGCAAGCATTTTGTCCAAATGTCCGTTTAAGCATAACCATGTTCTGTAAATTAAGCTCAAGTATTTTCACAGCATGCAATTTGTGTTATGGTGGAATGTGGATGTCTCAGAAAGCTATGCAGTAGGCTATTACGTTTGCAAGAGCCTTATCTAACTATATTACTTTGCTTACACATAGCTACCATTAGCTTGCTAACAGCTAACTGGTCCTATCATCATTGAAGTTATCAACTGCAACCCAGGTAGACATAGTAGGGTAAAGCAATGGGTATGAGAGGGGGGCGGGGACTCTTTCAGTGCATCAGAACTTGTAAATTTGTTCCATTGTTAATATGAAAATATGTTTTAGTGCAGCTTTAACAATCTCACCATTTCAGTTATTCCAGGTTTTTCAAAGATACAGTTGCAGTTTGATTAAGAGATTAAGTTTGATTTCCTTTTTTTTTTTAAATATGAGACAACCTTTCCTCTGACGTTAATTTAAAACAAAATCTTTTTTGTTTCCCTGTAGCTGGATAATGCTGAACTCTTCGCTGAACTCTTCGCTGATTTACTCGACATACCTGAACACCCCGACTTAATGACAATTTATCAAGAAACAGCATCAACTCATACCTTCGGCGATCTTAGTTGCTCCTTCTGAAAATGTGCTGGGTCACTGTCTCAGAATCACAATGGGACACATTAATGAAATACATGGAATGTTTTCATAGCAGGTGTCAGTATTACAATAAAGAAACAGAACATGTCACTTACTATAAAAAAAAATGTAAATGTCATAAAAGCAATGATGTATGATCAATATTATTTAAAATTTTGCTAAAAAAAGCTAAAAGGAATGTTAGGCAAGGGGTGTTTCTAAATTAATGTGTGATGTTTTCTACTGTATTGTTTAAAAGTGTACTGCAAACCTTTCTACTTCCACACGATCACTTTTTGAATAATCTATTGATTCAGTAGAAAATCCTGCTGTCGTGTGTAAAAAAAACACCATACTGTACTCTGAATGTTCTTAACTTTTGTTTATTAAAATAAACATATCATTCCAGTGCCAGGAGAAATAACATCTGCATTTTACAGGACTGAACAACTTTATTTATACATAAGGTCAAAGGACAAACACAGTCAGTGGCCTATTGTCTTGGCTGCTTGTTTTCACCTTTTCTCTGTCTTGACCCCTACATGTCCTGGTCAAAATACACAAGCTTGCACTACTAAAAAATACCACGCTCTTTTAGAAAGCAGTTCAATCTTCAATCTTTCATCAAAAAGTCTAAGAACAGCACAGCACATTACACCTACTAAAATATGTGTCCTTTTGAATTACTTGTAAATATCTATTTAGCACTAGATAAATTGAGACCCATAAGAAACAAGTCTCACAAATGGGTAACCTGATGAGTCAAGTTAAGCCATGTATAACTGACTACACGTTTAATAAGAGTGAGTTGAATAGCTCAATTTGTTTGTTAAAATTGAACAGTTAATACTTTCATCTGCCTATAAACAGAACCCTTTTTATTTATGTTTAACAAAAAGTACATTTTGCAGTGTGCAAATATTTACTAAACTCATAATGGTGAGCAAGGAAACATATGTTACCTGTTAAACATCGACATGTTTTTAAGATTTACTTTTTGCCTTTATTTTTTTAGAGCAGTGTCATTGTGAAAAAGTCAGCATGCTAGTGTTACCATTGGATTGTCACATCACATCGTTTTCATTACAAGTTACGAGTTCCTGATATCTTTGACATGGAACTACAGTAGGAAGCTGACATGTCTCCCATTTGGTGACACAACTATAGACATGTCTGCAGACTGATGCCCCACCGCTGGCAGCTATAGCTAACATTAGCACTCGTCAAAATCAAATCCAATATAATTACATGTGTTTCAGCTAATTTTATTTGGGCCTGCTACAAACTAATTAACATAATTAACATGAATTTAAGTAAGAATTAAACTATTCTTTTGACTCTTCAGGTATTCTGTTTCTGATACTTGTGACTTCTAGGCCCCCATAGTACGAATATTTGTATATATATATATATATATATATATATATATTCACTATTATTATAGTGAGATTATCAGTGTAATAGTGATACTATGAGAAACCGCCACTTGGAATGTTACAGCATAGCATAAAATCCTGTGTCTTGACACATTTTGTGTGGTTCAGGTCAGTTATTGTACAGTAAGGTTTGTTCATATTTCTTAACTTGCACCAACTAAATATAATCAGGGTAAATTCAGAACATTCTTATAGTACAGTCTTTGATTTGGATTGTGGGAAACAGCATTTTGGAAATAACTCTCTAGTGCATAGGTAACATCATATCTAAGTAAGAATTACTGCAAGACGTCCATACAGATTGATAATTGTCAAAAGTTTTATAAATTGTCCTTGTGCTGCTAAAATTGTTCGGTGCAGGAAAACCCAACATTGTGACTATCCCAAAAAAAAAAAACAATGGCACGAAACAAAGTAAAAAAAAAAAAAATTGAACACGGAATAAAAATCTGATATTGTTGATAGGAAGGGCTGGAGGATATGGGGGGAAATGCATATGACAGAAAAATGTAAATATGACAACACAAAATATAAAATATAGAAACCATCTTGCCTTCACCCCAGAAGCAACAAACTACACAATCGTACATCTCTAAAAATGTTCCTCTTTAAAAAGTCTCTGTGAAATAAATACATAGTTTTTCTATTGCAAGTGTTCCCACTGAAAAATACATTCTGAGTACAATCTTTCAATGACTTCAAACGAGATGAAGTTTCATTGAAACCTGCCGCTGACCTCGCAGCAGTCAGGAGAACAATCTGAGAATATAGATGCAGCTATACGGAGATTAAACAGGCACACGACTGCACTGTCAGCGTAATGCCTGTGGGCCTTAACACATTTACACAATCAGAGACGCATTATAAAGCTTATATCATAATTTCCACACACCTCACTATCTCACAAACAAACACAGTCAGATATCACTCAAATGTTTCCTGGTAAGAGAATAATATAACATGAGCTATACTGTAACTAAACTAATACACTTTTATACAAACCATAGCCTGGGATACCACAAGATTTACGGTACCGACACATTACAAGAATAATATACTGTAAACATGATTGCATTACGGATACCCGGATGCTGTATCATTTGTTTAAACAGTATTGAGTAGGTGCTCACTCACACATACAACACGCACTACATTATGGTAGAGGCGAGGGAGTGATAACGAAGTAGAGCATCGATGTACAGCCGGAAAGCAAAGCACACCAGACGGGGACAAAGCAACAATAACTAATTCACTACACATTTTCAGAAGTGTGGTCCACAGCAGCGTAGAAACCTAAATATTGTAGATGTGTGCAGCAGGTCTACAGCAGGCTGTCCAGGCTCTTCTCAGCGCTCTCCTTGTTGTCAGCATCAGCAGGCGGGCTGTATTTGTCGTGGTAGTTCTGCAGCATGCTGACAACATCGTGGTGGCCAAAGTGCACCGCTTCATCCATCGGCGTGTTCCCCCATCTGTACAAAGAAAACATTGGCATGTGAAAAACTACTGGGTGGAAAAATATACACAAACATTATACATCATCGCCTGCTCCCATTTTTAAACAGTTCATCCAATAGGCTACTTGCTCTAGATTCCACTGGTCACCAGCGACATGGTAACAGTTTGTTGTAGTCATGCCTTTTATTACGCTTATGGAACTCAATATTTGAAGCATTTTCAAAAGACAATTAAGCCAAAATCCATGATGGAGAGTCTGGGCTCACCTGTCTCTGGGTACTGGGTTCACCTTGCAAGCCTCCAGGAGGAAGCGCACCACCTCTGTGTGTCCTGAGAGCAGAACACATGTTGGAAACGTAACGCATACGTGTAACAAGGTAAACGGGTTTTGTGCTTAATTCCAAATGTAGTACATTTAAAAAAAAGTATGAGGACAGCCAAGAATTACAGACATGCGTGATGGCTGAACGTCTCATTCCAAAACCATGGGCATTAACATGCTGCCATCACAGCCTCCATCCTTCTATTTCATTTGTCTTGTTTAAACATGAAAGGGCCGTCCCCAAATAGCTAGAAGCTATGCAATGCAATTTCCTTCAATATTAAATATATAAATAAATAAATTAATAAATATGCACATGGAAAAAAATGTTATGGCTATGCTGGAATAAAGAAATTATGCAAATATATAAAAATGTTAATATAGTTAAACAAATAAATCTTTTTTTTTTTTTTTTTTTTTTTTAAAGGTCTACTTTTATTTATTAGATTTGAAATGTTATTCAATTCATAGGCATATTTATTTATGTATTGATTTATTTAATATTGAATTAAATGGCATTCCATTGAAATCACCCTTTAGTTTAAAATTCAAATCTGAACATTTTTATATTTGGATATAAGGCCCCTGACCAAAAATACACAAAATATGTGGAAAAGGTAGCAGATACTTTTGTATATTCTCATTATCCTTTTATTATAATCAGATTTTGATGTACAAACATTGTATGACAACTGTGAAGTCAATAAAGATGAACAGAATGACTTTAGGATGCAGGTTACCTTCAGCTGCTGCCACATGGAGGGCCGTTCTAGAGTCGTAGTCCCTCTGCTCCATGTCCACGGCTGAGAGTGCAAACCTACACACAGAATGTTTGTTTAACTAACTTTGTAAGTATGTAAGTATTGCATGTTAAAAAAGGTGGACTCCCCATCTTTAGATCTTTTGTGGGAAGCTTTTTACACTTTGAGCTGTTTATTTTGTCTTGTGTGACACAACTCCACCAACTTACAGGTGGCAGTAATCCACCAAGAAACGTAGCAATGTGCCAACAAAAGCAGGGAAGAAGAAGACTGCAAGCTGGTAAACATGTATGTAAATAATTCTTATACAGCCTATGTTTGAAACATAAAAAAACCCACAAATGTATTGTGATGAAGGAAAGGCATGCGTGACTTCAAGGATACACATGAGTTTCGGTAACTGAATGTAAAATTGTTTGTTTACAAGAATACTCCACTAATCAGTTAAACGTCTGCCATCTTGATGTCTCTGTGAGCATCACACAGTTTATCTTTTAAGAGTGGACTCCACTGGTTGACAAAGGTGAAATTATCTTATATTCTTCTGTGGCCAAAATGACAAGTTAGTAAAACGTATAAACAAGAGAATAAAAAAAAGTTTTGCTGTTCACCTCCTCAGTGCAGAGGCGTCTCCTGTGTAGGCGGCAAACAGCAGGTTGATGACAGACTTGACCTGTGGACAGACACACACAAAGACAGAACATTTGCAAGACCACAAACTCACCCTATTTCCATTAATGCTCCACCAACTCCCCCAACTATAGGAAATTATACCAAATTCCATTACTATTTCATGAGGGACTGGGTGGTATAAATGGTCAACAGATCCCATGAAAAAAGTTAGTCTATCTCTCAGTACTTCCAGAATTCCCTACCCTGTATAGCCCTGGGGATTTGTCAAACTCAAAAAAAAAACTAATTTCCAAAAACAAAAGACTTATGTTTTGTGCAACATGGGGGAAAATATGTCTACACATACTTCACCACTGCAAGAAGGACTACATCGCTTTATAACACAGAAAGCCAATATTTCAGCCCATGCAGCACAACGAACCACTTCCCCAGTTACAATTATAAAAAGGAGTTGAGAAAAACACTGAAAACAAACACGCAAGTGTGATGTCAAGATTAGAAGAGCAGAAATTGAGACCGAAGAGAAGACAGAGAGGCTTAAACTATTTGGCCTCCTTTCACCAAAAGCCTCACTTCAATAAGGCTCATTAAAAGGCCTTCACTGCTTTAGAAACGGATTCAGTGAAACCCTGTTAGAAAATGTGAGAGACACAAACACACACACACACACACACAACTTCAGTAGCATGAGACTTCATTCTCACACCATGCCTTCTCTGTATTCCAGTTCATCTGAGGGTGAGGGTACAATTAATTCAATATGTCTGGGTATTTACTTAAATAATTTCATAATTTTGCTCAAGAATGAACAAGAGCTTTTATCAAATTGAGTCAGTCACATCAAATTTAGAAAAAATATTTTTGAAAAGAAATGACTTATTTTTTTAGAATTGTTTCTTACTTTTCTCAATCTACTTGAATTCACATCAAGTTTAAATTCTCAGTACTGATTGTTTGAAGCCAGTAATAATTAAAAGCCAGTAGCCAAACTCATGTCAGTTAAACATGGTCATTATAGGTTCTCTATACGACATTCTGAACCTTAATGTAGCACCAAACAACTATTTGCTATGTAAAGATAGATGGTGGAGTAATGTCTACCTGAGCAGAGAATGAACGAATACTTTTAGTTCATGTGAGCGTGACTCGCTGGCAAAAAAAAGGCAGCATTGCGTAATATCTGTGTAAAAAGGGACTAATATTCATCTGCCCGACATATTTATTCTCTTGTGACCCCCGATAATGAAGCCGATTTTTCCTTCTCAGATGGTTTTATTTTTCAGAAATACTCAGTAACTCATGAGTAAAATCAATGCTTTGAACAATTCCCTAAACAAAATAATAATTCTGTAGCAGAACTATATTTCTGCTGCATCCTGATGGGGGGACCTGACCCCCACGCTGGGAGCCACTGCTCTGGGCTAGGAACAAAGATTAGAGGAACATCCTGTTTAGCAACCCCTCAGATTTATCTTGTGACCCCTTTCGGGGTCGCAACCCCGTAGTTGGGAACACTGGATATACAATATGTATCAATGGAGAATTTCAGAAAAAAACAAAAACTTTATTTTCTGGGAATCAATATATGCCAGTTGAAACAAAAACAAAAAAACGACCACATAAATTATTATAAAAAAATAAAAAAGTATTGCAAATGGTTTGGGCTAATACATGTGACACATTCATGACATGTATATGGAAAAAATTAAGTAAAAATAAATGTTTTTAGACACTTTCAACCAAACTCAGATATAGCAAAACATACCTACCAGTAATATTAGACTAAACACATTCCAAAAGCTGAGTTGCCAGCGAGAAAACATGTTGACATCAGCTTGTCAAAACTACAGAATGCGGTTAAACTGGAATAGTGTGACACGGACAGTGTCCAAAGAGCAAATTGGTCACCTTGTGCGTTTACGTTTAGAACATAATGTCCTACAGACTTTTGCTTTAATGTATTCAAGAGTAACACCCATGTTTCGATGTGACACGCAGCTGCCGCAGGATTGTTGATTTTTTTTCTTGTAGCAGTGACCAAAGTCAAACAATAAACCCCTGCTGATGCTTATTAGTTACATAGATGGTTGTTGTTAAATAATTGTTACAGGCGCAGAGAATTAAGATGATATATAATAGTGCTTTATTTAATTTATACAAGGGACACCAAGGCTAAAAATATCTTAACACCCACTTTCACCGTCATGTCTGCAAGTCCATTACAGCCAAAGAAATGGATGCACTTGCTCAGAATAGTGAAGACAGACAAGTTCATGTCTTAGAACCGTCTTCTAAAAGCAGACAGCACTTATGAACATTATGGAGACTTTACATACAGGGTTACAACCATGAGACGAAGAAAATAAATCAAAACATAGAAAGGTTTGACAGTCATGAGCTTGGAACTGCATGGCTTCATCTACTGTATGTTTGGAGACATTCACTTTTCGGGAATTTACAACCCATGTAACAACTTTACTTTATAAATCAGACTTTTTGTCTGATTTAAAATTTGCAATTCCAGAATCTTCTCCAAGAAGTAATCATAAGTTCCCCTTCTTATCTGACCAAAACATTAGAGAACCTTACAATTCCAAGGTCACCAAATTGCTATGGTAGTGATAGTTTACAAAATGTATATATGCACATGTTGCACTTATGACTTCTGGTGACTAGTAGTTCTCTTGAATACCTATGTTGAATACACTTCCTGTAAGTCGCTTTGGATAAAAGCGTCTGCTAAATGACTGTAATGTATATGCAAATTTCATGTCACAAGCAAAATTGATGTCCAAGACATAAATCAACATAAAATAAGATATGGAAGGTAATCAAATGAATTTCAAACATAGCGATTACATGGGATTAAAAACATATTTAATGAATCATACAAAAATATGCATGCAAGAGGGAGAATGAAAAAAAAAAAATGAACAACAGGAAACATTACATATATGACATGAACAATCAAAATCTGAGGATTTCTATGGAAAGGGTAACTGCATTCAAAAGCCCCTCCGTCATGAATTTGATTGTAGAGAATGCTAATCACAGTTGGACGAGAGAGAGAGAGAGAGAGGAGTTGCCAGTTACAAACTTGCCCACATGCAAAGCAACCCTAGGCTCGTCTGTCTGATTTTCCAACAAAAAAAAAAAAAAAAAAAAAAAAGGAAATATCGGAAAATCAGCTCTGATTGGTTGCATTTAGGTTAAAATCCGTCTCTGACCCAGCCTTGTAGACATGATCTTGTGCCAATGACCCAGTTCTGTAGCAGCAAAATAAACGGCTTGCACAGTGTTTACTAACCAATTCCATTCACTCTCATACCAGAAAGGCAAACCCACACGACTGACTCTCTGTCCAAAAATCTAAGACAAAAAAAGAAAACCGAGGTCGAGACGAGGTACTAAAATGAGAGCTACTCTTGGAACCTGATCACATCTGAGGTAACACACATTCTGGAAATCCCCTACTTGTTCAGCATTTGCCCGCACATGGTATACTTCTTTTTTTTTAAAATTCTAAACCTTAATCCACTTGCGGCTACTGATGGAAACATTAGGAACATCTTCCATTATTAGTAATATTTTCATTATAACTTTTTATGTATAATTCGATGCAACTAATCTTTTACTGACACAATGTTTCCTCTTTAAAATACGTGGGACCGGCTGCACAGCGCCTCTGGAGGATTTTGTTATGTGACGTGCACAGAAATGACATTCAATGTGTGCACGTGCCAGCCGTTTGTCTTCCTAATATCAACCAGTAGATGCAGGCATCCTTTGCTGAGAATCTCAAATCCACAACCTACTATATAGAGAGGCAACTTATGAATTAAAATAGATTTAATGGTTATAGCAGAAGAAATGCTAGCCATAAATTGTTGAAAGAAAATTGGGGATTATAACTTAAAAAAACAAACAAAAAAAAACAAAAACATACAGAAGCACTGTCTAACTATTTCTACTTTCAGTACCTCCTAAGACAGTCCACTGCAGAACCTTTAGTAGAAAGCAACAAGGTCCATGGAAGCAATCATTCAAAGTAGCCAACAGAACCAACTCTACTTCTTGCTTCCTGTAGAAAACATTTCCAACGAGCATTACTGATGACTGAGGCTTTTGAATACTTCTTAACTTCCACACAACAATGAGCAGTAACATGAAAACAGAAGTTATGTTAACAGAAGTCCATGACATGAAAAATAGAAAGAAAAAAAAACGTTATTACATGACATCATTGGCTCCAGCAGCCATCCCTTTGAGCTCTAGCCAAAGACACCACACACACACACACCACACACCACTACAGTTTTAACGATTGAATAACAGACGGATTAACTCCTAATACTACAGTCACAGTAGAGCGACATCTATGACAGCTGCTGACAAGACATTCATGTGCAAGTATTTATATTTCCTGGATGAGACAGTTATACGAATTTGGAACGTCGGAAGTGTATTTTCAACAACCTTTCTGGTCTGCTGTTGAGGATCATGACTCATGTACAGACGCGCACCTAAAAATCTATGTACACCTGCCACTATGTACATTCAGAGGAACAGTAGTTATGTATATGGAAAGAAGTTTTGATAATGTGCAAGCTTACTAGAAGAGTAACACTTTGGGAACTTAACAAACAATACTGAATATGCATTGTGTGTGTTGGCATTCTGACATCCAGAATACAATTGGTTTCTATGGATACACATTTCTAGATCAGTGGACTTGAGGCATCCAACTCAATTTGATAACATCTAACTGATATTGCAGTATCAAGTTTGTTTTTCCCCCCTTCTGAAAACTGGTGCAAGATGGGAATTATTAAAGTCACCTTCCTCTGATGCTGCTGTTTTTTCCCTTTAAGGCTTTAAACCATTCATCATATTGACCTTTGCTTTTTTTTTTTTTTTTTTTTTTTTTTTTTTTTTTTTTTTTTTTTTTATCTGCAGTGCTAAAATTCTGTAGGCAGCTTAATTTCTAGACTAACGCATCCTGTTTCGACATTTTCTTGTGTGCAGAGGAAAAACAGCCCAGATAAACCCTGCAGTCACCTGCTCACAGCAGAGAAGTTAAAGGTGGTAACACGACTGGTCCGGCAGCTAGGAGGGGCTTCACCTCTGTTCAACATGCCAGTTCTGTTTAAGTGGGCTTCTAATACCTGTGTTCTCTAAGTTAATGTCGATTCTGTATTCCATTTTTTTTTTTTTTTTTTTTAAGATATTAAGGGAGGCACAAATGATGCTAAATGTCAAGGTCATTCAAATCAATGTTTACTATTAAAGTAATTAGAACACATACAAATGTGCAGTAAAAATCTCCTGCAATCCTTTTTGCATATAAAGTGACTCCAATGGGGGTTTTCAACCAATCTCATTTGACAAAGTTCTGTATTTATTCTACTGCAGACATCTTTAGGCAAGCATGATGCATTTCAGAGCTAAAGCATATTCATAAATATGGTTCAAGTGTGTGTATGCTGTTCAGAAACAAGTTCTATTTTAACAGTAAACTACAAAAGAGGATCAGAGACTCTTTGGTTTGTGTAACGTAGGTGACTCAGATAAGCCTTCACTTTTTGGGTTCATCTTTCTTTACAAAAAGGTCCTGCATGTCAGGATTGGAAAAGCAAGATACCTCCAATATTAAAATCCCTTCAGCCCTTCATGGCTCTTTAAAAAAATGCGAATCTCAGTTATGTTAATTATAACGCTGCTGCACTCTAGCCCAGGCATTCACAGCTAACTGATATGTTAACAATATTCTCCTTTGACCAAAAACTTCCCATCAATAATCCAAAAATAAAAAATAAAAAGCCTGCATCTGTACATGAGATAATACCACTAGAGTAGCAGGCCTCAGTGAAAGCTACAGTGACCAATTATCACTAGAGCTGAATGTATATTCTAAGACTGCTGATCTGATAGCTGGCTGAACTGAAGCTCCACACCTGCAAACACATGCATACACTTTTCTGTTGTTGTTGTTACAAATAAAACAGATTTTAAAAAAAAAGGAAAAAAAAAAAAAAAAAAAAAAAGAAATCAACCCTTAGCCTATATCTTTGAAGAGGATGCTGTCAAAAACACATTTCAATAAAAAGGGGTGATAGGGCACAACCTGTGCACCTGGTCCTACACATATACATATACACACACACACACATGCGCACGCACGCAACAAGCAGGTGGAGGCTTAAGGGTTAATTTGGAATTCAGAGCAAAATTAAGCAGCAACCCCATCCCATTTTTCCCCCAAACACAAATAAAAACAAAAGAAGCTTCTCTGTTTGTCCACACACCAACTCCTTCACAGGCAATAAATAATCTTCTGCATAATTTATGTATACATATTCGAGGGTAAGGAAAGGTGGTGGCATTTGTGCAAGAGGTGGGGAGAGAGATCAGTGTAGGTGGGGGAGAGGTGGGTCTCCCTTCTTTTTTATTTATTTAATTTCTCTCGGTGACATTGTCCATCCTATAGACTACAGTGGTGGAGCTGTCCTCGTGCGACTCAGTGGGGGACACCTTTTTCCAAAGGGGGGCTTTCAGAGTGAGCTCTTGCTGGAGGCTCTCGTAATCCATGGGTCCGAAGGAGAACTGCTGTTTCAATTGACACGAATAACAAATTAGTCTTGCTCCTTCTGTGTGTGGGTATGTATGTGTGGTGTCTAACTGACATGTGGTCTTTTGAAAGAACATCTTTTCATTTACTGGCAAAATTGCACAGGTTTCAGCACTTTGCTATAAGTATATCTCTAAGGCAGAAAGACTTTGGCAGGGTGTCCACCAGAGAGGGTGGCAAGTAACCTTTGTCGGGGGCTCGGCGCAGACCAGCGACAGACTAATGGTAGTATTTAGGTAGGGCCCTATAGTTTCTATGACAACAGAGTCATGGACGGAATCACGGAATTGTGAATTTAAAAAAAAGCTTTGAACCATTCTGCAGTTGTAAACGTTAACATAAAAAATTGGGTCAGAGTTGATTTTCTGTTGCACCACAACTAATATATAAAAGAGGGAAGGGTCGTTTCCTTACTGAACTTGCGTTGGTGCCAAGATGGTAGTATTCTACATGTATTTGATTGTAAAAGAGATTATTTGTTATCAATAACTAACTATCAAACTGTTAATTGGTGATGCACTGATCTGACCAATTCAGGCCCTGGACCGGTACCTGGGCTTTGGGTTTTGGCAGATAGAGAGTACCGATCCAATACCAGTGTTTCATTAACAAGCTGTAGGCTTCACTGTGTGGTTCTTTTCGGCCTGTTGTCAGGGATACCCTATTCAGCTATTTGAGTCAGTATTTGTTAATGATATTTAATGATATTCGGGATGGCTAACGTTAGCCAGCTGTCTTGATAATGTTTCCCATTATTATTATTCTCAGGAGGTGGTGCTAATCACCAAATTTGATATGCCTCTTCAAATCTGGACCTCAATACCTAAAATTAGAAAGGTGTCGCAGTGACGTGATGACCCTTCCTTCTTTTATATATATATTTCTTGTTGCAGTGTATGTGAATGACAAAAGCTGACAGGAAGTAAACTTGGACCCAAGCTGTTGCCTAGCAATGCAAATCTGTCAAAGGGTGTACAACACAGATTCCATTGCGCAAATCAGTTACTGACATTTTTGCCAAAGGTTGCTATGTACGTTCAGCTTGTGATAGTTGGAAGTAAAGACCACTGATCACTGGACCTGCTGTACAACGAATTTGCGTTACAACAAACAGATGTCGCTGGTGTGTTTTCCTATCATTATATCTATGTTTTCTACCAAGAAAACATCTTAAAAATAAATGTAAAAAATAACCCAGAGGCTTAGCTAGAAAGTTAGTATGCCAGAAAACACCTGCAGCGATCTCCACAAGAGACAGCACACCCAAAAATAAAGGAAGAAAGAGGACCAAGTTTATCCTGTTTTGCTCTTAGTCTGAAATTGCATGTTTTTTTTTTCATTTCAGGTGTAGTGCAGTCATGGAGATCAAAGCGTTAGTCAATACAAGCAAACAACTGTTAAATCTGAACTACAGTAACATCAGCATCACTGGCATTCTTGGAGAGATAGAGTGTTCTGGTCAGTGTGTTTGATGAGAGAAATGGGTGCCGTTTTGGATGGTTTGTTCCTCACAACATGATGCTGTTTGTCCTTACCCGCTGGTCCCCTCCTTCTCTGCGTGGGTCGTGCTTTTTGGTAAAGTGCCTCAAGTTGTCGTAGTTGTGGAAGTTGAAGAGCTCCACGAGGTCCTGGAATGAAAAGGCAGACGCATACATCAGATGGTTACATGCGAGGTTGAAAAGCCAATGGTATCAGTAGTATATACATTAAAATAAAAGCATACGAGCTGGAATCTATGACATTTGGTTCAAAGGCAGATTCTGGCGTGCAGTGTTTACAAAGATCTGTATCTGGGTCTAGTCTCTGGGTAATTATTAATAAAGCATCATTTACTTATTAAACAGTTTCAGTTACTCTAGACGGATGTCAGCCAAGTTGAATCCATACCCTGTTGCATAATTAAACATTTTTTGTCTGTGTACAATCACTTCCTTGAATCAACAAAAACAACAAAGAATAGCTAAAAAATAATAGTAATTACACACACACACCTTAAAGTTATATTGTCAAAATCAAAAAGAAAAACATATACATCTCTTAGATTTATTTCTAAGCTGATATGCGTGTGACTGATTGTAATACATGTATGCAAGAAGGATACAAACAATACATTTCCAACTCTTAAAAATTGCTTTTTCCTAGCCCTGGTGTGTTTGTTTTGTAAATAGATTACATTAGTATTTTATCATATGAATTTTTTTATGACAAACCTCGTCTTTAGGAGCTTCGTGATAGCCTATTTATATATTTTTTCATAATCCCATTTCTTGTGTATATGTTTTCATAGTTATATTGTAGGCCTTTGGAGCTATGATGTGATGATTAGGATTCCAGATAAATGAAGTGATGTCATTTTGTAGTTTGACCTAATGAAGGTCTATGTCTTGAAAGTCACTAAATATCTGTGAATGCAAGTGGAGGAGAGTGTGCAGGTTTTTTTTGTTCTACACTGTCTACCCTTTGTATTCTCCTACGCACCTGTCTACCTACTGATGTGCAAAAGTTTGCTCTTTTTATAGCCCTGTTATGTAAAAAATAAATAAATAATAGTGATGCAGTTATTTCTTGCTCTGGCTTCGAGTATGTATTGTAAGCACACACTGCAGGCATGCAGTGATCCGCTCTTCTGATGCCGGACATCACATACCGTGCAGAACTGTATTCCTCTGACTGAGTTGCCCAGTTTGTCTAGTGGAGGTGACCAGCACATAATGCCCATCACGTTGGGTACGACCAGCAGGATCCCCCCCGCTACTCCAGACTTGGCTGGCAGACCGACCTACAACAAGGAGAAACAGTTACATAACAGAAGATCAGCTGTGTGTATTTACAGTCGCAACATGGCCAAGCATGGCAGGATGCTGGAAATGGAAAGTCAGCAAAGAACAAGTCAACACAGCTTCAATAATTCATCAGTTAGAGAAATCTATCCACTGTTCTGCCTGTGACATTATACTCAAGAAGCTTTGGGAAAATGTAGGTCTTGAGGTTAGCATTTCTATTGATAATTCATTTTAAATCAATTAAAAAGTGGAAAACGTTAACTTAGCAAAAACGAAACCTACTGCTTCATGGAAAAACTGGAGAAAAAAAAATTCACACATTGCTCCTTCTCTACATTTTTCTGCCACCAAGCAGTTTCTCGTTAAAATGTGCCATCCTATCAGCACAAACACCTCAGACAGACCATTTCATATGACAGCTATGCTTTGGCGTTTTATCACTTAATACAAACATACATGCCTTTATCGATTTTTACTATATTTATTTTTACTGGGTCAAAGAGACAGATTTAGTATATGTAGAAGTACTATATGACACAAAGCCGGGACATTACGTTTAATACATTCTTCTTTGTTTGTCATATAAAAAAAAAAAAATACAAAATGGTAATCGCTACTTATTATGTATGAGTATGTTGTTCAATGTCAAGTCTCTATTTCATCACGTGAGGAGACGATAGGACGTTGTGTGTGCCAGCTTAATGAATGGCACTCCTACTATGAAACCAAAAACATGCCCCCTGCTATACTTGTGATCCGTGCCTGTTTACTCACATGGAAGGCAAACTGTCCTGAGAAGTCGTACATGCCACAGGAGTGCATCAGACTCAAGGTGTTCCTCACTGCCTCGGGGTTCAGCACGCGCTCACCCGAGATGGGGCAGATGCCGCCGTTAGCCAGGGTGGCTGCCATGACACTGGCGCTCTCGCAGGTCACCTCGATGGAACACAGCTGGAGGTACACGCAAAGAAACTTGAATCATTACTCCATCCCAATTTTCAAATCACTCTGCACAGCAAGCTCTGCACACAATTTCGGCAGAGTCATGGCGGTGTGGGAACAGGAGAGCAGAAATGAGAGTCTGAAGGTGAATTGACAGTAGAGTGGTGGTAAGGGTGACCAAAAAGTTAGGAAAGCTTAAATTCAAATGTAGCTTCCATTCAAGGCACAAGGGGTCAATGCAAACTGTTTGTATTTGCTCTACTATCTATGGGAATCTATGACAAGGAGATCATAGTGGAGGAACGCCTTATTAAGACACTTCATGATGCATTTTCCTTTCATTTACCACCCATCTGTGCATAGAGAAGAAGCTAAATGTAGCATAAAGGGAAGTAAACATGATGAAAGACAGAGGGAGTTTGACAGAAATACAGAAGTAGATGACTACATTTTGTGGAAAAGCACTAAATGGATCCAGCCAGGAAGATCTCTGACCCTCAGGGTTGGAATCAATAGAGTAGGAGGAGCAGCAAAACAATATTCTGCATACATTAAAAATTAATGATTGGAAAATTCATATTGAAAAAAAAAAAAAAAAGAAGAAGCTCTGCTAGACTCACTTGAAAGTAGAAGTCCAGTACTGATGTCATATCTGTCCCCTCTGGGAAACACTGCAGAGAAACAGAGTTCAAAACACGAAGATCACAAAGATGAACATTCATCAAGTAAAGTGCATGTAGTTGAAATTCTAGTTAGTGAAGAGACAGACACATTTTTTACTGATAAGAGATCTCAAAGAGACAAATGTAAATTTAAACAATTATGATCAATTGAGGGACACAAAAATGTGTTTTTTTTTCTTCTATTGGGACTCTGGCAGTTACTTCCTCCTCTTACTTTGATGTTGTTTCATCCTTACAGTTACTACTTTTATACGGCACAGAAATATATAGAAAACAAAGTCAACAATGCTTTATGACTCATCCAAGCTCAAACCTTTTTTTCTTTCAGATAGTAGCCGATGGCAAAGTTCCTGTCTCCTGACTCACGCTCAGACTGGAATCTGCCACACAAAGAGCACAGAGATCACATTACATAGAGGAAGGAAATATTTGCACCGCGTGTGCGAGTGACTGTTTGCACTTGTGTGTTGGAATGCCACCACCCCTCCCCTCACGTGTACAGTACAACCAGACCTCTCATGCTATCATGTGACGATGATACTGCAACATGACCCCCTTGCTTGGTCTTTTTCCGAACACATTGTTAGCATGTGGTGTCATCATGAATCCTGATCTTAACAACACCGATGCCAATTTTAATCCTGATAAAGTCCACAACAAATAACTTCTACTATATGAGTAACAAGGATCAAAGTTTGACCAATTTGCAAATTTCAGTTAAACTGAGGTAAAGAGCCTGAGCATTCAAACATTAATAAAGCATCCCTCATTATTAGATTATTTTCCATGATCTTAAATAGTGGCTAAAATGGCAGGAGAGGATATAACACAGAGGTGGTTTTGCGTACTTTGCCAGGTGTTTACATTTCTGTGGACATATTTTGTGACCAAGTGACGAAACTTTACAAGTGTGTAGTTGAGATCAAATTAAGCCTGAGGTCGGAGATGGTTGTGGTACGAGCAAGGGGATGAAGGTGCCATTGTTTGTGTACATCCCCGGTTGTTAGTCGACTCAATTTTATTGTTTTGGGCTATGTTTGGCAGGCCGCTAACAGCTAATAGCCAACACACTGCGGAGTACATTGCCGCATCTCAGCTGCTGCTACGCGGGCAGACAGCTTGGTGACTGAATTTTAGTTTTTGCCGAGATTATATGACGTGTTTTAGTCGCTGACTTTCAGCCAATTGCCTGCATTCATCACCGCTTGTTTTTGAGTTTGAATGAAGTATGTTTACGACATCTTATTGCTCATTGGTGTCTCAAATCACACAATCCAGAGGTGGTTGTTGCAGACACACCTGGCAAAGATCTGCTCTCTATTGCACCCTTGTTGTTGAATTTGTGAGAGTGGAACAACGAACACCTTTATCATATTCTAACTGGTACATGGAGTTTGGGGACATCATGTAATTCGTAGTACAGCTCTGCTCCACATGGGCCTAAACAGAGGTCTAACCAGCCGCAGTAAGTGATGATATCTGTGTGGGTGTGCAAAGCCTTTAATTTCACATTTTTACAGCTTACAAGTGTTAACAATGAATACAACACCTTGGCTTGGATTCAATCATGACAAGAAACGTCAGAGACGGATTTACCAGTCATTGTTTACAATGGTGTTGATACCAGTGGCTCTTTTTGTTTTCCCTGGTAAACAGCACAAGCCAAAGATTCAGGTACCGGATTTGGTTGTTAAACCATCACAGAGTCAATTGGGTTTTAGAGCACCTTATCCAAGAGCTGATTAAAAGACTCCTGCTGTTACATGACTGTTTGTGGAGTGTTAAGAGGTTCAACAAGATTCAAAGTTTGAGACCTGAGTGTAGCAATTTTTCTGCGATGTGTGGTTTCCTTGGCAAGTGAAAGGAGACATCATTCATGATTTAGAGGGACTTACGTGGCATTGCTGAAACCCACGTACTCATTTCCTGCCATTTTTTTCAGAAAGTTCATGACCTGGAGGGAAAGCAGAGTGACAAGATGATCAACAGCGGTTAATGGTATGAGGTTAAATTCTGCTACTGGTTGATGGCCTGTTAATCAAACAATTGGCTGTGTTCCAATTCCATACTACATAGTTATTGTAAACGGTATGTTCTATATAATCACACACTAGTGTCACAGTATACAGATTTTGCGGTTAGTAGTTTCATTCTTTAGGGATATTCCTTGAGCTATCTCACCATAAACTTGAATCTGCATTTACTGTTTTTTTTTGGCCATTTAGGTGGAGCAATAAATTGTGAACATTGACATATCAAATTTTAGTCGGTTTCATATCAAAATTTGTATTTGGAGTCGTGTTTCTGGCCACCTGAGGAATGTTGGCTTAGTATTAATAACTCTTTTAGGTCTGTTTTTTGTCTCCACTAAATCCTGAGGGAAACATCTGGCTCTCTAGCTGTTTAATGCTCCACTATGTATACCAGCTAGACACTCTCTATGTCTGCTGTTTGGTGGTGAAAACAGCTGCCTGCTGGGACTGTAAAAGTATGCTATATGAGCGGTGAGTCTGAGAGGAAATAAACAATGAGCAGAAACATAAAACTTTCTTCGAACGGTTCATTGTGGTACATTAGTTTACATTAACAGCATACTCAAAAATCAAGCATTTTTTAGTATGCATACTTTCTTTTTTGATTGTACTTTATTTGGTCACTTTTCTGGTGCAAACACTAAACAATCAACCCTACTTAGAATCACTGTGTAGTAAGGAATTGGTCACAGCTAATTAACTTCATTAGACTCTCTAAAGAAAGTATCAAATAGACAATGAAACAAAAAAAATAAAGACAGTGTTTAGTCATCCAGACATGGCCCCCCGATCAAGGGGACTCTTCACAAAGTACATGAAAGTTTACTGAATACTTCTGACTTCAATGTTTGACCCAGATCGGACCTCTAATACTTACATAGTCAAATCGTTCAGCGTTGCTTGCACCTTGCTGAGGGGAGAACAAGTGAATAAGCAGTTAGTACAGTTCATTCACCAAGGGATGTTGCAGAGGACAAGCACAACATCATAAAACGATTATTCTAAAATGATAATGCTAACAAATTCAAACTACGAAATTAGAAAAGACATGAATAGATTTGTATTACAAACAAAATGTAAAAATCACATGAGCTTTGCCAAGAATTATACAGCTAGATACAAAATATTAATACAATTAGCTTGCGAATGGGTTACAAAGAGGGAGGTCTTTTTGAATTGAAAGGGAGATTTAGTAGACATGTGCATTACCAGAGCTTAGCCAGTTAAATAAAAAAAAAAAAACACTGATTATTATTATTATTATTTCAAGTCTAAAGAGTAAAAAATACATTTTTTTTCAAACTCTGAAGCAGCTCTGACTGTGTGTATGTTTTTGCATAAAGTACACATGGGTGTATGCACTATGTATGGATGCATTATGGGTTACCACAATGCAGGTGCGTTTGATTTACTTCTACTGTAGGTCAACATGTGTCATGTGTAAAGAGCCTGTCGGCCAAAAACAGAGGGATGGGAACAAAGGGAGGAATGGTCTTCCTCTGAGAATAAAATCCACAGCTTGTACTGTAGCTCAGTGTACATTTTGCATGCTCATTGATGCTGGCTATTACACCAAAGAAACACAGCAAAGAAATAACAATGGACATTCGCATGCACATTTAAAGTACTATAGCATTAGTTGCCAATATAACAATACAGAACACTTTATGATTTGGATGGTGTGAAAAGATTAACTTTACATTTAAAAATGCGAATGCTTCATTTTTGACTGACAGTTTTTTTTTTTAATTCCACACTTTACTGTGCAGAAGAAAAAGTAAGTGACACGGATGGAGGTGTTAAAGAGTCACTAAATGGGGTTTCTACACAGCTGATTGGGGAGAAAGAGAGAGGGGGGGGGGGATTGGGAGAGTGCGAGGAGATAGATATGGAAAAGGAAGAAAAAATTACCAACGTCATTTGACCTGCAGCAGCAGTCATTATTTCCCACAGTTCCTAAGTCTGGAAAATATGCAACAACATACAAAAACAGCAACAACATGTAGCCTTCAAGCACCATGTAACAACAGTTTGGGGGCATTCTGCCACGGCAACCATCCCACAGTTTTCCCACCGGGGTTAAAGCTAACTGGGCAACCTGATCAACGGCTTGACATTTGTGCTTCAGTATAGAAAAATGAAAACAACACATTGGAACACTGATGACAATGGTGAGCGGGTGTGGACACAGACACGCATGATTGTCTCGACAAATGTGATGTTGTTGTCTAGAAGCCAGTTTAACAGGTTTGCCCTGTCAAACTGCAGCATAAATCAATGAGGAACTGATGGAAACCTGTTTGATTTGACTACTGCAAGGACATGAGTTACTGTAAGGCTCCTCAGGAGCCTATGTAAGGAGGAGCTTACTGGACTATGTGGCATTAAAAGCATAAAACAAGTAGATTTCTTGTAATAGATTAATTAAAAATACAGTAGTTGTTCTTTTGCTTCATCTTAGCCCAGTATAGATCTGCTCACAGCAGTGCCAGCTATGTTTAAGAAGTAGTTAAACATTGTATATGCTTTCCTTCAGAGAGTGAGATGAGAAGATCAAGGGCTTGTTTAGCTAGTTTGGCATGAGGACTGAAGCAGGGCGAAACGGCTAGGTTGATTCTGATTCTGATTCTTGGCTCTATCCGAAGTTCAAAAACACACCTAGGCATACCAAGGCTGACTAATCAAGACATTTTATTTCTTTAGAGGGAGTAATATGTTGGAACTAAATGTTCAGGTTGCCAGTCTGGTCAGGTTTACAAGCTTGAACCGGATAGATTTTTCATTGTGACACGGTCTTGCGACACACAAAATCAAAAAGTAGCCTACATCAGCAACCTGAGAAAACGGCGTCACAGAACTAAATCCAACTTTTGTTCCATTAGAAATAAGCAATATGACAACATTATTATCATAATATAATGTTTGTTTAGAGACAGACCAATGGAGTCAATGGAGTGTCTGTTAAGCGGTGTGCAGGTAGTGGTGGAAGAGGAAAGGGTGCACGGCGTGTTCGTTTACTAGAACTTTTTTTTTTTTTGAGGTGACGAGACAAGACATGGCAGATTAAGTGTCTAAGAAAACTAAAACAGCGATAATCGGCAATATTTGGGATTTGCAGTCAAAAAGAAGATCAGTTATCTCAGGCTCATTCAGGTGGCAACCTCCAGCTCTGAAAAGTGAAGCCAACCAAACCTGCAATTTCTCTACTGGCCAGCAGGGGAAGACTTCTCTGGTTGCAAAAAGAAGTCCAATAGTATAGAAGTCTATGGAAATATGATCCTACTAAACCCCATTGTTTTACAGTTTTTTTTTTTTTGTGTTTTTTTAAATCCAACAATTTGGCGCAGTGACCGTGGGATACTTCTCAGTTTTGTCATCCAAGTAACCGCCATAGGTTTAGTATCATTGTGCCTGTGTGGAGACCAAAGCCTACCAACAACCAGCGACCCCCAATACCTTCAAATTTCATTTCTACATTCCTGGTTAGGTGGGGTCCCCCTGCTTTCAGTCTTTTTGCTAAGCTAGCTAAACCTGTCTGGACCACTTTGTCGAATGTGTAACCAAACACAGAAACAGGGCAAAGGTACTTTAGCATTAATGTGGGGTCATGTTTTTGTCCACCTGTGGAATGTAAGCTTAATTTTGTATACTTCGTTTAGATCTGTTTTTGGCTCCTTATAACTCCAGAGGGAAATATCTGGCTCTTTAGCTGCTAAATGCTCCACCCTTTCACCAGCTGGTTGCTAAATTTATCTGTCTGCCGTTTGGTACCGGCGAATGAAATGTACAGTTGTTTGTTAAAACTCTTCCTGACGCTGCTGAAAACAACATTAATGAGAGCTGAGAAAGTGATCAAAACAGTAGAGTTGCAAGCCATTTAAAAAACAAAAAAAACAATGTAAAAAAAATTTGCTTATATAAAAATATTGTGTAGCTTTATCGTGATGGCATGAGATTGAAATCAAACGTCACATCTTACTCTCTGAGAGAAAGCCAATGTTTATTTCCTAACATGTTGAACGATTAAGAACTGTTAAGCTACAACTAAAAGTCAATTTACCATATATACTTACTATATATTTGTGGTTTTATACAAATGTGGGAATTATTTTAATATTGGTCACAAACGTTTGGAATCCTTATCCAATGTTTCCTTAAGCTGCCTTAGTAGTCAATTCTAGTATTCACATTCCAGAAAGTAACAGTTCTCCCAAGTGTCCTAAAAGCGGAAGTAGAAAACTGTTTAGTGTCAAAATGCCTGCATAAATGGGAGTGGCTTTTTGACACATGATGCAGCTTTATCCTGCACATTCTTTTGTGAAACTGTATTAAAAAAAGAAAGAAAAAAGATGTGCGCATACTATTTGAATGGTCCTTTAATGGAATATTCATTAACATCCTGCCCTGCTGAGCAGCACAACGGAAAGGTAATTGGTACTTTGCTTAATAATAAACTTTATGGAGCCAACGTTATAAACATGCCATTGTATAATGGCCTAACCCTTTTGACAACTATGTTTTGGATCTTTTTTCTAAACACACAATTTATACATCCGGGCAGTGATTGGGATAAGAAGAGTAAAACCACTTGTTATCGACTTATTTAAATATACCATTATCGACTTCAGTTCAAGTGGTGGCTTTGCTTTCATGGAAAAAACGACAGCACAATTTTTAATCTAAAAAGGCTAAATATATTAGGCTTAATATATTTAAGTTAACGAGGGTTATGTTTGCATGGTGATAATGCACAACAAGCACAAATGGAATGTGATTTTAACAACATGTGGACACTGAAAACACACAGGTCCCAGACCCTGCTAGTATTGGAGGTTCAAAATCAAATCAAGATCAAACAGGCCCCATGCTTCAGCATGCTTTGTCATACATAATGGATGATTTTGGAATCATCCACAGTTTAATTAATCTGTGAAAGATTTCATTGAAATCCTTCTCTAGATTTCTTCCTCAAGAAAACAAAACAACCCCCAAAACAAACTAACAATAATACCATCTCCAAGCTTTGGTATCACATTATTTCTTTAAAAAAATCAATAAGCATGAATCATGGACGATTAATATATTATTATTAAATCCAAATTCAGTTCAAACTGCTTGGGACAAAAGCTTGACATAACATCAGGTCATCTCCAGAGAAAGCAACAGTCAAATACCAGCCCTTGGCAGTGAGAATTTTGAAGCAATTAACACGGAATGTGTAAAAAATGTATTATTCAATAAAGCAAGAAGAAAAATCAAACGTCTTTGATTGAGTCTTGCATGTGTAAGAAGGTATTTATAGACAGCTCTTGTATGAGTGTGTGTCAATGGGAGTGCTAATAATCCACTGCTAGCATTAACTATGTAAAGAGAGGCGGGTTAGGTTAAAGAGTTAAAAATTAAACCTGAGAATGAACATTAACAGCTGTAAGGAGGTTAATACCCTGGACACTATTTTTAACTATTTTTTGTGCCTAAGTGACAAATACAGTTTTTTGAAACTGGTCCATTATTGAAGGAAAACGCAGTTTCAACAACCAATGGAAGAAAGACACAATTTATTCCTCTGCAGGGGTCCTTTTAATAATGCTGAAGAAACTTATAACAATCTGAGCAGTGGCAAAAAACAAGCACTTTTAGTGGACGTTCATAGACTGGGGGAGTTTCCATGAGCATGCCGTTCACAATGTTCTCCCTCAATACTGGACCAAATTAAAACTTGTGGTCCACATTAGTCACTTAGACACAATAACATGGGAAAATGATTTAGAAAAAAACCAAAGTTACCCTTTAAGGCAGATTTAATCTCTTCTTTGTTAAGAGTGAACCTGTGAGCCACATCTCCTTTGATTTGATGGACTATGGCCGTTTCAATTCCGAACTCTCTGATTGAAACGGTGTAACACCAAACTTTGGTGACAAAATGGAGGAGCTGTGGCAGGTGAGGTCTTATCGCAGACCGGGGCAGGTTTGCGTGCACCTGTTTTTGACTAGCTCTCCATCCAGGTTATTTTCAGCAGGGCCAATAACAAGTGTGTGTGTGTGTGTGTGTGTGTGTGTGTGTGTGTGTGTGTGTGTGTGTGTGTGTGTGTGTGTGTGTGTGTGTGTGTGGGTTTGCCAGGGCTCGCTAAGTGCCTTCAGGAAGGATTAGCACAAGTCTTAATCACCACAATAAGACACATGGCAGTGGACTTAACGTAGTGACCTAGAAATGACTCCAGTTGAGTCAAGAGTCATAAATATCTGAGCACACTGGGATGTCTATAGTCTACTGAGTAAGTAGCAATACCACCAAATGATGACTTGGGAAAAAAAAAAAAGTGTTGACATGGTGTTAAATCAGCAAAACCCTGCATTACTGTGAGTGGGTTTCATTGTGTTCAAACAAATGTAGGTTAATTGGGACACTGTTAAAGCGTCAAATTCTATCTGCTGCTTATAGTTGTGCTAACCTTGATTTTAATTACTTGATAAGGCAGCTCACTGCTACCCACCATACAGGAATTATATCAGGTTTCAGTGGAAATGACAAACAGACTGGACATAAAAACACACATGAAGGTGAGGGGGGGGAGAGAGTGTTTTGCCTTTACCTTAATCAGTGAAGTACAAACAATAGCGCCAGCATTAACCATGGGGTTGTGGGGCTTATCTGCAAAACAACAAGAGTTCAGTTAGCGTGGCATACAGGATCAAAGTGTAAACACTTGGTCATGTCTGAGAGCTCTGTATATAGACAGGTCAAACACTGACAATCAAATACATGTAGCGCACACATTGACTCAAGATACAACAGATAAAAAATATCTCCTTTAATAAAAGTATATATATGACATAGCAGCAGAAAGTATTTAATCTAGAGGTTTGATTTGAAAAGTTGACATGGCATGTAACCAACTGTTTCTGTTCATATGTTTGTAGGTTTTTGGAAATACCCAGCTTGGCAGGCTGACAAAGTTTGTGTGCAATTTTGTCTTCACTGTATCTGTACGCAACAGAAGCCGTTATGTTATTAACTAAACCGAGCTTAGTGTCACACACCTTCAGAACTAACGGTTTGCCAACGCTGACTACAATTCAAATCCTGCTGGAAACAATGCATTTCAGTACATTAAAAAATTAAATTACAAAATTAAAAAGATTATAAACAATTATGACGCAAGTAAGCTTGCGCACACAGCTTGGCACCAGAAGTAAGGCAGAGTGCAGTAGCTTGTCAATAGAAATATTTTGTGCCCAAAATCAGTAAATAATCGTGATAAATAATCATAATCTCATTATTGATCAAAATATTGTTGATCAACATTTTGGCCATAATCGTGCAGCTCTACCTAGTGACTTTGGGGTTGTGGGGTAATGTAGTAAACAGTGTCAGTAACTGTAACAGCAGCATGCACAATATTCATTTTTTCTAAACACTATCCATGTTTTTTCAATTATTTACATGCAACTTTATCCTAAATACTTCCTTGTTTACAAGATAAGAAAATAGTAATAATTGAGATGCTGACATTGTCAGTTGTTACAAGCAGTTTGGACACAGAGCATGTGATACTATAACTCAATCCCACTTTCTGCTCAATGGTTTGAGAAAAAAGGAAAAACTAATACCTAAACAGAATACAAAATAAACAGATGGAAGGAGAAAACGCTCACCATCTTCATCCAGGAAGAGCTTATTAAAGCGCAGGCCACTGGGCTCCTTCCCAATGAAACTGTGCACATACTCTGTGCTGTGGTCATGAACGGCCACGGCATACTTCAGGGGTTTGACACAGGACTGCAGACAAAAGGGGACCTTGGTGTCTCCTACTGTGTGCCTACAGAAGACAACAGACAACAAGTTATGTAAGTAGACAAAGCAGCTGCAATACAAATCAGGATTAAGGACTAGTTGAACGCTGACTGTACAAGAATGACGCTGCCAACTCAGTGATGGAAGGTTTTTACTTTTTGCTGTTGGTGCTTTTATACAAATCTTTCAAGCTGCTATTTTGGCCAGAACCCCCTGGGAAAAGGTACCATCCGGTCTAAATAAAAAGGTAAATCTTTTATTTTTAATAGAATTAAAAATATCAGTGATTAGAAATAACACATTCAGAATGAGAAACATGAACAGACTACAACATTAAATAAATATTCTAAAGTAAATACTTATTAAGAAGATGCCATTTCATAGAACAATGTGGGTGTTTGGGGAAAACCATAAACGTCAGTGACAGAGCGTTCCAGCATGATAATACAATCAGTTCAGTACCATGTTATCTTTATGACATCTGCTTTTACACAAACATAACATATATACATATACTCTCCATTGTAAATTTACAACGGCCTATCAGAGAACAGGCTGAACAAAACACCTGCTGACGTCATTATACTACCCTTTGGACTTTCTCCTAGTTACGTCTTTACTTGGAAATATGGGGGGCTTTTACACAGTAGAACCAATCACCTTTATATTATAATGCAGCATCCTGCAATAAATCAAACCATAAAGCTAAATGCTTCTCTGATACATATATTAAGCATTATTACATGGCTTCGATGAATACTCGATTCTGATTGGTCAAGTCTACGGGGTGTTACTTCTTTGTAGCAGACCGCTGGTATGAATAACAGGCGCTTGCTATGGTTCTCCGTACACAGTTATAAGAATATTAAAACGTTTTTAAACCAATATTCTGTGTCAAATACTGTGTCTAATCATTATGTGGCACTTCAGCCTAAAACAACTTTGACAAAGGGGGATTTTAGTAGACAGTTAGAAACTGAATGTTTTACTAATATACATTATGAAAGGTTAGCATTCCTCACTGACGCCACTGGATGCAATTTGGTGAATTATGTAACCTACAGGATCTCTGTGATTTGACGGAGGAATGCACACAGCACAGAGCTAGCATTGTAATGTTAACTGAGAAAACGTCATACAAACATTTAAAAACGTCACAGTATCGCTTTCACACTTCTCACGGCTCGTGTCTCACCTCTGCCCATCAACTGTGCACAGGGAGACGGCCCACAGGTCGGGGCTGAACTTGGCAAGCTGAGGAATATAGTCGGCAACCTGAAAGAGAGGTAAGGCAGGTGAAAATGTGTCGACGCAGCAGCGGTTCACCTGACACCGCTGACGTCTTCCAAATCCTCATCTGTTGACCAAAGCAGAAATATTCACCCTCAGATACCCCTATCAAAAAGGAGTTACTTTATGACAAAGTACTTTGCCCGTTTTATCTCCTTCCATTAAATGTATTAAAGCAAGTAATTTCCCATATTTCCAAGAATTGTGTTTCTATGCTTCAGTACATCCACACAAAGCCATAGTTTTTGACATTTGAATACAAGGATGTTGTAAAAGACGTTGTTCTCATTGGCTGTGATGCTCAGTTTAGCGTGTGTTGCTAAGACAGACAAGTCCTCATTTCTCAGAAAAATGCCACTTTATGTCAGAATGTTTGGAACATATGTGGCTTGTGAAAAATGGGTCCAATGTTTACTTTGGGGACTCTGCAGTGAAAAAATTGTCATATTCTGTTTTCACGGTAACTTCTCCCGTTTAATGGATAAAATTTTTTTTGCAATTATGAAATTGCAATGATTTTTGCTGATAAATAATATGGTCATCAAAATGTATAAAGGCTGAAGAGACTAAACGGTTCTTGGGAAACATTGTGGAGTCTGAGAATCAGTACCTAATAATTTCTGCTGCACTCCCTCTTTAAATGTCTGAACATTCTGGGAGCTAAAACTTTAAATGACTTGACACAACACACAGAAACCGGCTGCCAAAGAGACTTCTGCACCAACGTGTGAAAAAGGCTGCTTGCTCACAGCTGCTGGGAACAACACTATGATCTTTTTTGTACATATTCTGGGGTGGATTTTTCCTTCAGGTTTAAAATGGTAATACAGTGGTTTTCAATCAGATGAGGGTGCTGATGGATCTGTAATGAAGGACTGATGTACACCATTGATACCAGCTGAATGCCGACTGAAACCTGACTGTTAAAACAGAGTGATGGGGTTGAATCTGTATGGGCTAAATCATTAATGATGATGCACTGGGAGAAGCAAAAAAAAAAAAGAAGAAAAAAAAGTAAATAAGAGTCATGGATTTAAGGACACACCTGCCCTCCAGAGAGTTTTTTGGCACTCTCATACAGCTCATCAATATGGGAGGTGAAGGACTGGAAGTCTGGGATGACGAACTTCTTGCGGAAGGCCTGAGTGAGCAGGACAATGTTGCTCTGGACACACCTGATGAATAAACCACAGATAGCATGCTAAAAACACTGTGACCGCCGCATGCAACCGGAGGAAAAGTTTGTCAACCAAGTTTGCAACCCTGAAGTGTGACAAACTTCTATGAATGTTAATAAAAGTGGCTGATGAAGAGGCTTCATCATAGCATATTGATCAGCTGCTTTTTAATCAATATAGTGTCATCCAACATGAATCCATTTAGGGATGAATGATCATATATATATATATATATATACACACACATCAGTGATCAAACCACAGACTGTGGGAAACAATGGTCATAGTGCCGGTGACTTTATCCAAGGGTTTCTCTGGAACATGATGCTCACATTTTAGGTTACTGCTAGGTCAAAAAAGAAATATGAGAAAAGTGGAGCGCCTCTGTGGACAAATGAGTCCAAGGACAAACTTCTCCTTATGCATTAATGGGATTTTTATGGGACCACAACACACACCAGAAGTAGTGAAACTTAATTATAGCGTCCTGTAGACAGAAATCTATTGACTTCTATTAGTACTTTGAAGAAAGGAGGGAAGTTGGGGATTTTCAAATGAGTGCAATCTGGAGTTTCCTTTGACCAAGTATGCATTAGCTAATGTAAAAAACACATCTTTGGGCACTTTCACATTTTATCGAGATCCAGTTGTGGTGCATGACCTTACATCACATCTATTGATACCATTCTTAATGCGTTCAGGAAGAGAAGGATCTCATGCATAGACTATATTGTAATGGAAGTGCATATCTCAGAATTGCTGTCTAAATGCTTTTTAATGGATGCATTTTTTTTGCAATTATGAAATTGCAATGATTTTTGCTGATAAATAATATGGTCATCAAAATGTATAAAAGGCTGAAGAGAGTAAACGGTTCTTGGGAAACATTGTAAAAACAAGCCACTATGATGTACAGACAAGCCACGCCACGCCACGCCACGCCACGCCTTACTTCTTGAATAGGTGCTTGTCCAGCGTAACGCCATCTGTTGTGTTCCTTAGAGTTTCTTTGAGGGTGTCCATGCATTCCTTCAGTCTGGGATCTCCAGTGCGAAGCCCGGTGGCCTTAAGCGCCTAAAATTAAAAGAGTATTTAGAAAACACTTCTGAATAGAAACAATGGCCCTGTTAAGACATGTCATTAAGTAGTAGGGCGATAGCAACAGGGCCAATGCAAAAGAAACAATTGAGTGAGGAGACAATTTGGTGTTAATGCACTTGTTAATGCTGTGACATAAGCACCAACCATCAGGCTGAACTGAACTTGAAGGACTTACTGTAAGAAATTTATGGGCAGGGATCGTCTCTTGACCTTCTGCGACTGTGTGGAAGAGCAGGTCTTCCAAACTGGGGAGGACGTTTGCATTTATTCTCCTAGGTTGGAAAGTGGTGGAAAGACACAAAACACACACGTATCAGACGGAGCACTTCAAGTCAGGTTAACGTTAACGGTGTGGGGGTCAACTCTGGAGTAAAATACATGGGGTAAGCAGCAAAGCATTTGTTTTTGTGTAAGTTGCAGTAAATACAGTGCCATTGCAGTGAAGGCATGGTTCATATGCAACACGATTGCCCTTTAGCACAAGCTACAATAAAGCCTATTCGCACCTGGCTTGCCAGTGTAAACACAGAGCTTATCTGCAGCTGTTGATACAGTCTTATCACATTAGCAATAGCCACAGAGGCGTGTGTGTCTGTTTGTGAAACATAGCGCGCAAAGCCTTCATTGAGCAGGACATTACTAAATGTTTCCTGTTGGCAGTGCTCCCTGATGGGTAACACTGTGTGAGGCTAGAAATCGGGAGATAAAGACAGATCAAAGCTGGTGTGGCTCCAAGAAAATGGGCTAAATTTGTATAGAGGGCCCTGATCCCGATAAGAGTAATGTCATACTGATTATAGGAAATACCAAACTGAGTTATAAATTCCTCTGTGATATAGCTACACAACGTGCCTTGTAAAACCGGCCCACATTTAAACTGTCAACAAGAAAATACAGCCTGCTTTACAGGTTTCCATTAATATTTTACTGGGCTCTGTAGTGTTTTGCATAATTTCCAAAGAAAGAGGAGAGTCAGTGTCGGTCTGTTGTGGCAGGGAGATTGCGTCATGTGGACGGCATGCTCATCTCAAGCCTGAGTAAAGCGCTTAAAGGCAGTTTTTTTTACTTTTAACAGCTAAAACTTTAGAGGTGCGTCCTTTCACAAAACTTTAGAGACAACATCAATTTGTTTCGGAAAACCTTTCAATCTAGACAATAGTTGACACCAAATACAACCAGGGCAATTTAGTACTTAGTAGGCATGGGACCATATGAAAATGTAATGTCACTATTCTCTTGGCCATAATAATAATAATAATAATAATAATAATGCAAGACATAATCCCAATAATCATCAAAAACATACTGGAATTGCTTTGCCTTATATTTTGTTAAGAAACTGATTTAATTTATCTTAAGTAAACATCAAAAGACTAAAAAATGAAAACTTGAATAGGGTAATCATAATTCTTAAGAACCCACTGCAAAGCGAACTAGACTGCTTTTTCAAGTCACTCATGTGACTATATGTGGTACTGTATCTCTAATAACTTGATTACACAAACATAATGCCCCAGTACGGGGCGGTAGTGTCTGGAGCAGTGTTAGACCAGGCCTAAATTCCAGGAATTCTCTAGTCTTTAGCGCTGCCCAGCCCTCTGTGACTCTTGGATTAATAAAGCCAACATTGTGGCCTGTTCACACGCTGGTCATGACACAGCGGCATGGTCATCAGTGGGGCAAACTCCACTCAGTGCAGGATCAGTATTCAAAATGGTCTCGTCCAATCGAATCAGTCATTTTCTCTCAATAACTAGCTGCAACTCTTCCATTTGAGCTTCAGGTTGATTCTGTACTGTCCCACTCAAGCTCCTCTGTATGAAGATCATGCATCACATTAGAGAAGTTATAATGCTGTTCAATGCAACCTTTTTCCATGAATAACCAAACTTGTCCTTAGAGGTACCCTATTAAATTGAAGCTTTACATGGTACAGATGCTTCTAATTCAACACTGACAGGGCAATGACCACATCACATGAGCCACACCAGCGTTTGATATCCCCGGATTCAGTCGGCATCTCCTTTCCGCAATCCTCTCTTCTCCTTTTGGTACATCCTCTGCTCTCCACAGAGTAAACACTCCACATACAGCCAAGGCAACTGCGCCTGAACATGTGCAAACAAGCCAAGATTGACAAAAATGATGTCCGTCAGGCATGCCTAACGCAAAGGGAGTGTTATTGACCCGCACATCTGTCACTACAACAGCGTTCCATACAGCAGTCAACAGGTGCACCACATTATCACAAGGCAAACGGCAAACAAGTGTGCAACGGATGACACACACCTCACAGAGACATGTTTACGAGTAAGCTGAATTAAGGGTAGAATGATGGATGAATGGGAGGTTAATCATATTTTAGAAAACCTGTGAAACTGTATTTTAAGAGTGTTTGCCGTTGCAATCTGCAAGAACAATGAGGGCAAATTAGGAAGTATTTGGGCAATTAAACAGGCCTATCTGTAAATAAGTGACTACAGCACAAGGAGAATTTTTCAAATACTTGCCTGAGGGCATTTTTTTCTAAAAGGTGTATCAACAATGTGCTCATGCAGTTCACCTGGTAGGACAGGTGGCTCAACAAGGCGGAGTTCTTTATTGCAGGGCAGAATGTGACCCATTACCTTTTGCTGCATGTAATCCTCTTTTTCTAGTCTGTCCTGTCTATTTAATAAAAGGAAAATGACCCAACATTTTTTTAAAAGTGTATAAACTAGGGAGCAGATCAAAAGCGGAATTATCCAAGGATGACACTAAATATCTTCCTTGAGAACATTGGCGCTAAAAGGAGATGGAAATGATTTGTGTTTCAATCAACATGTTTGGGGTGAAAAAAAACTCTTCTACAGAAGTTAGCGCTGTATGCTTTGCATTGCTGTAATCCACCAGTAAACAAAGTCGAAACACAAACAACAAATTAAAAACAAAAAGATGAATGAGAGATGTATGCATTGAAACTTTTTTGAGCAATTGAGGAATTTTTAATCGAACTTTGTCGTTAACATACAGTCTTTTCTTATGAGTTACTTCAAAATGTGCATAAAAACGTTGAATTGAAACGCGGCTTTATTCTAATAATTTCTCTTCAAATTATTCCAGCATTGTTTTCGTTGTTTGTTCAGATCTGCCTCTGGCATTATACTGACATACTACCATTAATGCAACATGCTGATGAGTAGTTTTAATTTCTGCCAAGGCGTGGTGTAATTAAAGGCCGAAAACAGACATTGATCCACTGCTGGCTTTGAGTTGTAATCCCGGCAACTTGTTTAACACCACTAACTCGTTTTTTGGGCAGTTTTAGTGGACTTCCTGCAAGATCAGACAAACAATTAAAGAAGCCCCAGGGAAGTTTGTTCTGAGATCAACAGCCATTGTGGTCACTAAAAGATACACGAAAATACTGTATAATATACATGCTGCAACTGAACGTCATCTATCATAAATACTGACGGACAGCTTACTGCGACAGGATGGGGCAGATGGCGGAATTAACATTTGCCAAATATGCATATCACATAATTTTGCGGATGGTTGCTATTTTCAGTTCACCAGCAGACACTGGACTGAACTAAAACTATGTTTCCACTGCTTGGTTGGGCTCTACCAGACTGTGTGCTTTTCTCTGATTTTTTTTTATTTGATTTTTTTTACTGTGGATAGTATCCAGTTAGTTTGGGCGGGGTTTGCAGCTGGTCTGCCATAGGCTCGCAGTTTGAAACTGAGGGGACATTATTTAGAACTGGACATCAAACAGAGGCACTTTGTCAATTGTATGGCACAGTTTTGGGTGACAAAAAAAAAAAATTACAATTCTCTCTGACCAATCAGCGGCCTGCAGTGTTTTTACTCCACCTTTTAGTATTGACTAAGCTCGCTTGGAGCCTCGATTGAGGTGGTATTAAAAAGTTTTTAAAAAAGTACCAGGTACTATCCACAGCTTTTGCTGTAATAAATAACTCTTCTAATGTGTAACAATGTGATATGCTCGGTGGAAACGGCCGCTTTAATGACCAAAACTGCCGAACAAATCAGGTGTTAATACAACCCAAAAACACCTCGTTTCTCCCTACTGGTACATTTAAACATCCTCTTCCTCTCTACAGGCAGATGGCTCGGTCCATTTGTCTCTGGATGGCTGCTCATTGGTGTAAGCAGAGCACTTTGAGTGTTTCCTGGATACTAGGTAAAGATTGGGTTGTGATATCGATATCTATTTTTTTTTTTGCTGTGGAGGATTTACAGCCCAGCGAGGTGGCCAGTATTTTATTATTCACGCAGCATTCAGTGCATTTATTGTTCAATTCACCTCATGTCAGTGGTCAAGCCATCTTAACATCCAAAAGCTAGCTGTAAATGACTATTCGTTTATATGGCCTGAGAGTGTGGGGATATCCAGGGTCATATCAGTGATCTAAACACAATTCACAAAGTAGTGTGTGGGCTTAACACCAAATGTCTTTCACTTTCCAAATCTGTCATGTGTTTCACAACAGTCATTTGTCTGTTCTAATAATGATATCTTAATCTTATCCACCTCAACCCCTTTTAAGCAGTCACTGATCCCACAAATTGCTACTGGTAGAGGGCAATAAGCCAAGGAAACTTATGCTGTGCAACACGTCTGTGAGGCTCTCAGGAGGTATTAACATTCAAACACTGTTTTCCTAAGTTTTACCAGGAATCAACTCCAACGGTTTGGCCTCTCTCTTAATTCACTACTAGTTTACAGCTCAGTCTTCAGCTTGAACTGCGGTGTCAATTTGATCAAATTCAACATTTTTGATCAATTTACATTTTCAATATAGAGCCATAGAGGAGTTTATGGATTGTTACTCAATGCACAGAATGAATAAACTGCTTTTCCCTCTGAGAGTTTTGTGTGAGGCATCATCAGTTATTCGGTCGACACTTAGTGATGATACCGCCCTGTCCTGTTGAGCCTCATTTCTAAGTCAGAATATATCCCAGTATTTTTTTTGGCTACACTTAGCTGGCTCATAAAAACTGCCTAGCTTCAAAAGCCTGCGATTCCACCAAGCCGTCCAATTCAGTTCAGGTCAGTTCATTACACATTAGGACGGTTAAAGAGAAATACATGGACTGCAGTCCCTGTACAGACAGCCAGCTGGCTGCCAGGAATATGACTTGAAATGTGAAAATAAGTATTAATTTCATCCGCAACATAAGGAATATTGAACATTTGGGCCATTTGAAAATGCCAACAAAACAGGATGGGCTTAAAGTACCGCTATGAATCTGAATCAAGAGCTTTGTGTTCACTCATGTCTCTGGACAGCGGACTTCAAAAATCAGTACTGGGCTTTGTGGTGAGAACATGCTCTACCGTAGTGTCATGATATGAGAGATTGCATCTCACTCTTATGGGATAAATTGGGTGATTTGGAGTTGGGTTGTATGAGGTACTGTAATCAGTGTAGTACCTACAGGACATGGTGGTTGGCACGCCCTGAGTTTAGAGAAACAGGCAGGAGTATCCACAAAGGAGTAAAAGCAATGTACTGATGTGGACGAGGCAGCAACAAAAAGTATTTAAAGACACCTACAACAAAGAACCACCCAGAACGAATCCATATCAGCTTAAGGGCACGCTATATTCATCATATTTCCACCGCTTTATCTTGCCGTCAGATAGCTCTTTCCAACGGGGAACTGAACGGAAAGTGAAACATGGCATTCTTGGCAACTGTTTTTGTGGTTCTTGTAGAATGGAAGAGAGCATAATGAAAGTGAAAACATATCGATGCTCTCTTCAAAACTTCAAGGCTGTCGACAAAACAGTTGTTTTTTTGTTTTTTTTTCACTTCAGCTCCCTCATCAGAAAATATTCTAAATTTAGCGTACACATTGATTAAAATATATTTTGTTGCTGACCCTTGTCCACAGCAGTACATTGCTTTTCTCCAGGGCTGGTGCTCTGGACAAATGTGCGGACTGCCATCTACTTTTAGCAATACACTGATTGTGTAAAAGTGGCTCACACAACCCCACTTCAAATAATACCCTAAACTGTAAAAAATCTGGTATTTTGTTTATAAATATATATTCTGAAAGTTGAAATTTCTCATAGTACAATCCTTAGAAACTGCTTTGAGCTTTATTTGATCATCCTCATCCTTGGACCTGTGCGTTATTCTGTCATTACAAAATGGCAAATACAATTGGGACTGAACTTACTGATAAACCGCCAGCCAACTGCATAGACTTGGACAAATAGTACAATTTAGACATGAAGCAGTCGCAGTTATAAAAACAAATTGGCTTTCACGTCTACAGCCCTATATGGAAGTGGCAGTGCTTCTGCGGATATAAAAAGGACTAATAAATCAGGGAATGATAAAAAGATAAACTATGCACAAATAGTTGCCATGCATTTGAATAGGAAAAACTACTACCACAACTTCAACTGTGGACAGTTAGTTAAACATAACATTTGCATTAGTACATATTCTCTATGTTTTACTGTCACATGAAGCAGTCGAAGCCTCAGAGACTAAATTGGGCTTTTCTTGTTTTCAACTTTCTCTCAGCCTACTGCTGGAGAGGACAGAAAACAGGCATAGTCAGTAGCCTGATGGCCCTCAAGCTGTGACCCAGGCCACTTCACTAAAGGTGAGTGGGAGGGCACACTAGAAACTTCCAGAAGCCTCAAACACCAGTTCACACAGTCTGATCTCCAGCCAGGCCGCCATCCTTATTATAAAACAACCAACAAAGTGATTACAATCCTCCTATGTTGTGTCCCGGCCATGAGTTGGTGTTATTATCCTCCACGTGATCTCTGACCTTGTCACATCGACCCTGCTGCCTCCCTTTCAAGCAGCGTGTTGTCTCCACAAGAACAGATAGCTAACCAAAAAGACATCCAAGCCGGTAAAAAAAAGGTCAAATAAATTCCTAATTAACTTTGGGTTTAAGTTGCTGGCGCGGTATTTATACAGCTCTTCTTGGCACAAAGCCATCGGAGGCTGCACCCAGTATTCAAGTCACACACACATGGTCTGTGAAGCCATGGCGGTGGGTAAGGTATATTATTGGACACCATCCGTGTGTGTCTGAGGGGAGAGGCTGTTCCGTCTATTGGCAACACATCTGTATGCTATGTTAAGGTGTGAAATGTAAAGCTAGCGCTATTTAACGCGGTTTTAGCGGCGGCGAACAGCGCAACGTGCATCCAGTTGCGTAGTCGTATGCGTCACAACTCGCCATGTTTCCTACGCCAGCCGCAACAAACCACGGTGTCGTGCCAGACGGCTTGTCGTCGTCCCCCCACCCCACCCCAACGAAAGGGGGCTTGAAACCTACTTGTCGCTGGACGCTTCGCCATCCTTCTTCAGCTGTTCGTCCAGCTCCACGGCACCCTCCGTTTTCGTGCAGTAAGAGCGGAACGGGGCGGCGCGGTGCGCGGTGCGCGGCGGCGGGCGATGCGGAGCGGCATAGAGGAGCCTCAGCTGAGTGGAGACCGCTCTGGCGTCAACGGAGGCGGCGCCGAAGTAGCAGTGGCGGGTCGGCAACCAGCTCTTCTGTCTAGAGCCGGACAAGGGACGCTTCAGGCTGGCTTCAAACAACTCCTTCAGCACTGTCGAACACCTGAAATGTAACATCTCAATCCTGTCGGGCAATGAGAGAGACTGTCGTGGTTCCAAATAGAAAGATAGATATATATATATATATCCGGTAGTTTCCGCTGAGGCTGCTACCACGTTGACTGACTGAGGGGCGATGACTCAGAAGCACCGGCAGCCAAAGATAAATAGAAGCGCACGTTCACGCCCACACGGCTCCTATTGGTTCAAATCGAAATGATGCGCGCGTCCGAAGATGATTTAAGGCGCTTCCAAGTCTGCTATTGGAGTGTCTTCGTGTCTTCGTGTCTGTCAAGTCTGGTTGAGTATTTTTTTCCTGCACTGTAGGATGATTGAATCTGTTTGCATGGCAGGAGTGTCAGAACGTGAGCAAAGCAATGTATTGCCTCACAAACTCCATATCCATTTAAGTGTACGCTACATTTAGAAATATTTCTGAAACAGAAAGTAAAACTATCAATGCTCTTTTCAAAGTCACAAGACCCGGTTGACAAACATTATAGATTGTTATACTTTTAGTTCAGGTACCCATGAGAATATATTCTAAATATAGTGTAACACTTAATATAATATAGATTTTTTATTTTTTTTAGGTGGGCCTTTCTTTTAAGTGTCTTAAATACGTTTTGTTGCTGCCCGACTCTCACAGGGACAGTGCCAAGAAGAGACTCAAAATTACCACAAAGTTACATAACAAGACTACAAAGACACCTCATTAACTAAGACATGTTAAACAGCTGCAAAGAGATAAAAAAAAAAAGACCTCAAAGACAAGAAAAGGAGCAGAACAACTGCAAAGAGAACCAAAATGACTTATTTCTGAAAACAAATGTGTAAATTTGACAGTATTCAATGGTGAGAAACATTGTTTTTTTTATCCTGTATGAATTGTGCCATGTAATGCAGTTTAAAAGATAGTTTTGCAGGTCGTGAAAGCCAAAAAACAACTGCGACTGTCATTAATGACAATGACAATCAATTAAATTATTATTTAAATAGAGATATTTTTATGTAATTTATATGCATAGGGGGACATTATTTTGTGAAAAAGCTGTCTCATCATAAATACTACTGATGTTGCTGCCATAACCTTTTTTACGTTTTGATTTATAGACTAATTTGTTATACATATTTTTCTGTGATAGCTTTTCTGCCAAATGTACAACTTTTACTTATTTTTATATATACTTTCTGCTCTGTTCAAATTAAAGATCATTTCATCTTGTCTCACCACAGTGTAGTTGAAAGTGCCACCACTGTTGCCAGTAAAGTAAAACTACTAAAATCTGGCTCATGCCCTGTTCTCTTTTTCATATAGCCTAACCTTTGATACATGTATTTCTATATCCCTGGCATTATGTTTAACTGCACTGTACTAGAAGCTGCTCTTTGTTTAATAAGGTTTTATATAGTTTATAAACTAGTATGCATATGTGATGATAATGAATCTCAGACTTGATGCACAAGTATTTTACAGTTTTAGTTTTACAGCAGTTGTATATTACATTACATTACAGTCATTTAGCAGACGCTTTTATCCAAAGCGACTTACAATAAGTGTATTCAACATAGGTATTCAAGAGAACTACTAGTCACCAGAAGTCATAAGTGCATCTCCTTTCTTAAACAAGCATCTAAAAGCATAAACCAGAGCAAAAGTATAGTGCAGAAGCAAATTACTACGAAAACAATAATTGCAACAAACTAATACAAATACAATAGGTGCTACAAACTACTACGAATAGGATAAGTGCAATAAACGAATACGAATACAATAAGTGCAGCGAACTGATACGAATACAATAAGTATAAGCATAATCTTCACGTGTAGCATTTTTTTATCATTTTAGCACATTTCCCACTTATTTAATTATAACCCTAGGTACTCATTCATTCCATACACAACATACAGTCATCTATAACGTTTTTGGAATGAAATTGAGGTATTGGATGTTCTTGTTGCTCTTAGTTTAGTCTGTCAGGCTGAAAGCCACAGCAAGGTCGTCTCGTCCAATGAGCTGTCACTAAAGGAGGGCCAGGGCCAGGGCTTGGGCCAATCAGAGTGAAGGAGATGGCATTTACCGAACGAGAAGGGAGAAATCCCTGACAGTCTAAATTGAGGGCAGTAAAGCCCATCATAGCAGCAGCTATCCACGTCCTCCGGTGTGTTCAAACGTCGCTCCCAGAAGTTGCCACGAATACACAGACAGCGGCATGATGTGGAGGCTAGTAAGCTGCACACTGTGCCTCTTTGTCTCCTCACAGATCGGTTTATGGTGCGTTTTGGCGACAACAGCTGATCTGGACAGCGAGGTCAAGATTGAAGTTTTGTTCAAGCCCGAGGAGTGCACTCAAAAGAGCAAAAGAGGAGATCTGATGAACGTCCATTACGATGGGTTCCTCGCCAAAGATGGTTCTCAGTTCTACTGCAGGTTTGTGGTTTTGAGAAAAACTTATCTACAGTTAAAATATATATTATCTCTACAGGCCAAATTATGCTGTGAAAGTCCACATGCAAATTTGAAGGCACTTTATTAATGTATTATTATTGTTATTATTTAGCTTTGATTTCTGAAGGGAGTGGTGAGTAATCACTAAAGGTTTCACATTGCATGTTATGCAAAGGTTTCCTTACTGTGTTTAGTAGAATTCTATACCCTTATGTCAGTGTGACCTAAATGAAGAAAGGGTTGGGTAAACAACTGTATAACACAATTAAAAATTCTAACCAAATCTAATAATATATTATGGGAAATATTTAAGTATATAGTAAAAGATTTCTCCAAATTCAAATTTAGAGAACTAAATAAACTGTAGTTAAAACTGTGTATAGCATTCCAACAGTCCTCACCTGGATCTATGTTCATAAGGGACAGTATGAAGAGTTATTGTAGTAGGGAGGGGGGCTGAATCTTAAAATGAATTTGATTATAAAGCGAGACCATCTCTGAACCCCCACTGTAATGGTACAGTCCCTAACCAAAATAAAATATATGTATATTCCATAGATGTGAAGGGTAATCTATTGACAGGATGTTGTTTCTTTTTCTCCTGTATTTGTTTCAGTCGATCAGACAAAGCTGGGCACCCTCAGTGGTTTGTGCTGGGCGTTGGACAAGTCATCAAGGGCCTTGATAAAGGGATGGAAGACATGTGTCCTGGAGAGAAACGAAAAATAACCGTTCCACCTGGCCTGGCCTTTGGAGAAAAAGGCAAAGGTAAGTAAAAGCTATGCACAGTGATGTTTCACAAGCGTCAGCAGAGGGTCTATGTTGCCCATTGCTTTCCTGTAGATTTTGTATTACTTTAAGTTTTATTGGGTTTTCAGCTCTGGAAAGAACATAATGAGCATTCGTACTACGCATCACCAAAAAAACCCAATGCAAAACCATAGATTTACACAATGAGATTACATTAAAGAAGGTCTTAGCCCCTAATATTGTTCGGACTCTAAGAACACTGGATCCTGCACTTCCCATAATGCATCATGATAGAATGTTTTAGACACTCCTTGCCTAGTGAACATCCATGTCTTTCAAACTCCACAGCCTCAGTTTGTAATGTCATAAATTTGAGTTCCCTAAGCCCGAGCCGAGATAACCCTGATTACATCACTATGATCACCAGGGTTATTTCCTTGACTTGAGAAAGCTCCTCCAGAGCCACATAATACATTATACAACTGTTACGGTAGTGCTCCATGTGATGAGTAAACTGATAGTTATGTGAGTGTTTTCTTTAGTACCAAGTACCAAAAAGTTATATTACTAGGCAATTAAAACGTGTTACAAAAATGTTTTTGTCCACGTGTTCTCTGATGGACCGCCTGTTTCCAGAAAGTTTTATGTTTGCAAGTAAATGCCTTGTGAAATAAATGTATGGCAGTGGCCCAAGGGAACATAGGAAATCAATGAAAATGGGCAGCAGTAGTATGCATATGTTGTGATTAATGAGTTAAAAACAATCAATTCTACTTAGACATTCATTTCAAGTGATTATTATGTAGTATTGTCTCTGCTGGAAGAGCTGCTATCATACTGTCTTCTGTTCTTTCACAGCACTTTAGTCGGAAGGGCATCGCATCCCGTTTGCTACTCATCCCACCATGGCATGTACTGTCAGCATGCACAAAGGTTTAAAGGACTATACTTCACCTCGCTCTTCCTTGCATGCATTGGAGCTTTTAGAAAACTAACAGCTGATAAGTGTTTTAACTTTTCCTAATTGTTGTTCATAAATGCACTATGTTATGATCTGACTCTGGTGTTGCCCAGGCTGGGATTCTGCATTTCAGGTTTCTTCACTTGATTTCACTATTTGACTACGGAGGACATTGTTTTGCTGAGAGTTCATGCTTTAGTTGTCCCGACAACAGTGTGCTTTACAGTTACATACATGTAAACATCTCAAAGGTCTGAGAGCTGCTGATTGAAAACCCTCTGTTGTACAGCTGCTATGGGACCTGCATGTTCTTGTTTTTTTACTTTAATTGCATGTTGCTCAATGGACAATATATTATTTTCTTGCTGAATTAATGCCATATCTCTTCTTGGTCTTTACATCTTCTTAATGACTTTAGCTCTAGATGCCAAATCAGCACTATGTTAACAACAATTAGTTTATATAGTTAGTGGCTTTTTGTTCAGTTCATCACAAAGTCTGAATATGTAGCAGAAGCACTAACCAGATAAACTCAGTAAAATGCAACTCCCATCCTTCCTGAAATGTTCACCGACTTCACAATTCCATGTGTGTAACGGTTAGCAAGCAACTTGCAGCTCACAAGCTACTTGTTGTAAACCCCTGCGTTAGAGCATGATGAAAATGATCAGTAACTATGGGGTCACGATTATGACATTATAATTGCTTGTGGTTTTTATAGAATCTTGATGTGCTGTTATTTCCTCCTGATAAAATAGATCCTGTCCCGCCCAACGCTACGGTGGTCTTTGAAGTGGAGGTCTACTCTGTTTCCAGGGGACCACGCAGCATGGAGGCTTTCGGACACATGGACCTTGATAAGGACAGAAGTCTCACAAAGGCTGAGGTAATAATAATTCACAAGCTGGTAATTATCACAAAAGTAGCTCAGACAGGAAAGGCAATAACCATGGTTGGATTAACATGCTAGTGGGGCCAAAATAAGCTGCTAGGCCCCTTTTAAACACCGGTTACTCTTCCTGTGCAGTGTGTACATGTTTCCATTCAGGATGATACCTGGGATTCTGTAATTAAATGTCACCAGAGAGAAGAGGTAACTAGGCAGTATTGGCACCACAGTCTTGAAAATAAACAACATCCAATGTTGTTCCATTCTGTTTATTAAGGAGGACAATCCAACCTTTTTATATAAAATGCAATGGTGGATGAGAAATGTATCACCGGTGATGAAGCGCAGCACATTGTGATATAGAGATTCAAGAGGTTATAAAGGGGGCAGCTGTGGCGTAGTGGAGAGCAAGGTAGTTCTCCAATCAGAGGGTTGGTGGTTCAATACCTGGCTTCGGCAGTTGATGTGTCCTTGGGCAAGACACTTAACCCCAAGTTGCTGCCATCGGTGTGGACTGGATGTTGCATGAATGTTAGTTAGAGTCTGATGGTGGCACCTTGCATGGTAGCCTGTCATCAGTGTGTGAATGGGTGAATGATATGTAATATACTACTGATTGTAAGTCGCTTTGGATAAAAGCGTCTGCTAAATGACTGTACTGTACTGTAATAAAGTGAAGGGAGCATGGATGTATAAAAACATCTGGATACAGCATTGGAGGTGGGGCTTATATAAGTTGCTTAGTGGCGCAAGAAGCAAAAAAAGTTTGACTTCTGAGTATAAAATTCTGATAAAATGACCCTGATCCTCTGACTGTTTCCACACCAGCCTCATTCACATAAACAGAGAAAGAACATAACTCTGGATTTGGCTATTAGTGCATTTCACAACCTTTAGGACCTAATGAGTTAATAGGGGCAATTTAAGTGTTTGTACTATTAAGTTGTTTCATTTAAAAAAATAAAAAAAAATAAAATCATCCGATTGACAGACGTCTCTTTCCCAATGTAAGCCTATGGGGAAAAGTATCTTCAGGCCCAATGGCATCACGTGATGGATCCCAAAGATGTAATACCACGCTTTGGCCACTATGTACAATTTGCTTAAAAGCCCGGAGCTCTTCCTGGAGGTTTAGAAGTGAGAAACATGCATATGTACAATATCAACATAATCAAGCGTTGTAGATTGATTGACCTTCAGTTTGCCTGATGGGTGTATGACAAGTGCAGCTCATTGTGATGACTGTCCAAGGATTCAATTATAGTGTTAAATACATCTACTGCAGCTGTTGTTGTGCTATGACTTGATCTAAATCCTGATTGCTCCGGCTTTCATGTCTGTCTGTGAGATTAGTGGGTAGGTATTAAAGTCACTAGGGTCACCTTTTATGTAATGCGTTAACCTGTGCAGACTTCCAGGTTATCAGCATTTTGCCGGATGTAAATGATAAAATATTCAAACCTCACCTGAACTTACTGACAAAAAAATAAATAATTGAGGAAGAACCAGGAGATGGAGAGCCAGCACCTAAGGAATTCTTAGTGAAATGATTGTTGAATATATTGCAAGAAGAAATGAAATCATGATTGAAAGCTTCACACAAACTTGATTTGTCTTTCAAGTTCTGATTTTCAAGACTGATTTTAGGAGGGAGCAAGGCAGATCATTTTTTTTAAAAACATTGCATTGCCAGAGGTATTTGCAAGCGAGGATGAGCAAAAGTCAGATTTGAGATCTGAGACTGTTATTCTGTCAATGCCTGAAATTCTGCCAGTCAGACAGATGATTGGTGGTTTGGGCTGTCTTCCAAGCTGCGTCTCTGACAGCTTTGGAAGTCTTTTTGTCAGGGCCACAGTAACGATAAGTCTAAACACAACATTTAGGGCAATAAGCTGATTCATTTTTACTCACAAGAGAGATGATCAGATCAATACCACTCATTGATAGTATTCTTGTTTGTGCATTAATTATGGAGCTAAAGCTGGGAGGTGATTAGCTTAGTCCAGTTTATGTACTGATTAAACAAATACAATACATTGTTATAGGTGAGCTTTAACGTCGTACTGTCTACGTTACCAGAGAGTTTCACTAGCTGTTTCACCCTGCTGACAGTCTTTATGCTAGGCTAAGCTAAAGTTAGCTAATTGCTTCTGGCTTGAGCTTCATAATCGTCACACAGACTTGAGAGTTGTATAAATCTTGTCATCTCCTTCTAGGAAAGTAAGTAAATAAGTGTTTTGTTCTGTACTGTCCTTACATTGTCAGACATGTGATTTAGTAGTGGGTCTATTTTTAACAGATCAAATTAGCACGAATAAAAATAAACTCAAAATGCGTTTCCCATCCCAGTGAACCTTCATCTAAATTGGATTTTACACTTTTACTTTATTTTCTAATCACAGGCTTTCTGCCTACCAAGAATGAAACAATCCAACCCAAAGTAACCTCGCCTCAGCAAGACTGAAGGCCATGTTTGTTTCTGAATATCTTATTATCTCACATCATAAACATCCATTGATTTTACTAGAAAGCTGTGAGGCTATAAGTCACTTTACCTTAAATTAATTTACTGCATTCGCTCGCAGTAATTCTTTACAGTATTGTCAAAACTAAATCAAGGACAATATCAGTACTACAAACCACCAAGGAAGCCTATTTTAAAAGGGACCAAAATGTTTGCTTAACCCCTGATTTTCAGTTATTAATGTTATGATAACAAAATGTAAAGAAGGCTTATAGTCATGACGTTATCTGGATTGTTGACAGCATATTGGAAGAAGATGTGAACGACCCGCTATCAATACCATTTACAGTTTTAACTATCACCCATATGATATGCTGCTTGTAAGGCACAACAGTTGCTCAATATAGAATAGCATTGTTGTAAAAGTACAATAAATGTCTGTTACTGATTCCAAAGTGTGACCAATGAAGTGCTTTTATTTTTCAGGTAAAAGCATACTTGAAACTGGAGTATGAAAAAGGTGGGAAGCCACGTGATGACCCGTTCTATGAGAAGATCATGGCAGATATATTCCGCAAGAGCGACAAAGACAGCGACGGACACATCAGTGCCAAGGAGTATAATATATACGAACACGATGAGCTCTAATGTTGGATGTGGATCTTGGAAATTATTTTAAATGATGTACTTTGATCAATTAGAGAGAAAACATGAATAGGTAAAGGAAAAAGCCAGATGTTCTCACAATGCAGATGGTTTTTTTTCTCCCTATGAAAATATTGAAGCAGTGAATATTACAATGAGACACCACTTTGTCCATGTTTGACCAGTTATCAAAGCCTAAATGGGATCTAAAATGCTGAAGAATCAGCCCCAGCTGTTCTGAGGTGGAATTTTCCTTTAAAAAGTAGACTAGAAGTGTTGAGGTGTTTGGAGTCACTAAGACATTTTTCCATACCAGCAAACTAGCCACTCATTTTTAATACTAAGTATTAAACTATGCAAGAACATCTCCAACACATAAGGAAACTTTTGTGCAAATACCACTAAATTTCGCATTTGAATTCATTTTTTTCTTTTTTTTTTTAAGTCTTGTGTCCCGATGAACATTGCAGCACAAAGAAGAAACCACTGTGTTGCACAATGTCCTTGGCTTTGAAACTGTCATGTGACTGTCATATGAGATCTGAGAGGATGGTTTAACCAGAGTTGAGAAAAAAGAGCCAAAATTGTCCCATCCTTCCTGTGAATTTCCTCTGCAATATCACACCAGTGTACGGATCCATAGAGTTTGTTGAAAGGATGTTTGTTCTGTCCATTATAAACAAGCCGGTATTGGTGGCTGTGTTTGACCAGTTTGATAATAAAGTGTTGTGGTTTTTCTGATATTTTTTCAAAGTTTTTTTACATCTTAATGTGGTCAAAATAGTGATGATCATTGTATCCAGTTGAAAAATTGTTGTTTTAGTAACACAAGAAATAAACCATATTGAAGGTTGAAAAATATAGTATGCCACAAGTAATTCATATTTTTCTCGAGGTTGAAACCATTTATGGCCTTTTTACTAAGATTAGAAAAAACGTTCAGAAGAGAATTTGTAGTTTAACCTCCAGCGTTGGTGGTTGTAACTGGTATTAGAGGACAGACCTGAAAAGACACATCTGTCTTAGCGTGAGGTGTTCTTCTGACCTGAAATGATCAGTCACTGTACAACCAACAAGCATGACATGCAAATTATTATGTCAGTGTTTCCTCTGTATATGTGTATATATAATGTTCCGTAGGAAAATAATTTAGATTTGTCCTCATTGGGTCAATTACTGTAGCGATTCCTCTCCAGTGTGCTGAGGTGCATTTATATAAACTAACCACTGGGTGGTGCTTAGCCAATAACAAACAAGTACATGCCTCAATGTGATTTAAATGGTATCTGCTGTACAGGGGTTTGACAGAATTGAATGGGGTGTACCTAATATCATTAACAGCTGTATATCTTTTGATCTATTTGGTTGTTAAAATGTTATACAGTTCTCCTTTATTACAGGAGATGATAAAACTTTCTTATTTATTTGGTGATCATGCATTACTATAGACAGATTGGTCTTACATACAAAGGCACAGTGAATACTTGTTTCCCTCTTGAGTAAGTAGGCTGCTCTCAGTTTTCAGGTGTTAAAAAACAGCTTTTTGTGTTACACATAATCAAATATAAGTGCATGCATACAGCAAAAAATCTAAAGACAAAACCTTTTACATTTTAAAATGAGAACACGTCCATGCCTTCAGATTGCTGCTGCCGTCATTCTTCTCATTACACAGAATTAGTTATTACACATATTTATTGGATACCCCCTCACAATAAGCTGAACTCTGAAATCCAGTCATAGAAAAACAACACATTTTCAGGTAGTTTTGTAAGGAGTTTTCAAACAAAACAAATCAACTGAGATGTATAAAAACATTTCTATTATATAGTATATACATAGCATATACCCTGAACTGTGAAAATCTCGGAGTGTCAACCAACACCAACAGTCTGTCAGTTGGGGATTTTCATCCTGACTGACGGCAACCTGATCGCTGCTGCCTTCACCTCTGCTGTCATGTCAACACCCAGCTGTGCCCTGGAATACAACATTTATGTGAGCTAATGGTAAAATCTGTATCTCAAATTACTCTCCACTGAAATTGCAAATGAGATCTTTGCTTCAGTGTTCACTTACTTTGGCTCATAGCAGACATCCACATCTGGAGAAAGTATTCCTTTCCCTTCTCTCAGGCGTTCAACACCGTTCCTGGTTAACAAAGAGAAAAGTATGTTTGTCTCAGACTGACAACACTTTACAGTGGGGCAAATCCTCCAATCAGATTGACTGAATGTCAATATACACACCATGCAATCATCACTCCATTGTCAGTGCAGAATTTGGCTGGAGGACAGAGCAGGCTTAGTCCTGTTGTGTCTGTGATAATGGTCAATGCCTTGCGGATATACTGATTGCTTGCAACTCCTCCAGACAGCACCTGTCAAGGAAGAGGAAATGATGAAATCTTGAAATCTATATTCACAGTTTACTCTTATTTAAAAGGATGAGAGAAGATACCGGGAACCCCCTCATATATAATGTTAATGTTAGAATGTGAGAGAACAATAAGAAAGTGTTTTAGCTTTCTTAGATTAAAATGTACTGTAGATTTAAAACGGTAAGTATTATTAATTGAACAATAAACACACACACACACACACACACACACACACACACACACACACACACACACATATATATATATATATATATATATATACATACATATATATATATATATATATATAAAAACATACATATATAAACAACCTGAAGTAACAAACTCACCAAGCTGGGACTGTTTAATGGCAGCAGGCCGTTTGCCTTACAGAACAAGATGGCGCGATGTGTTCGCTTTGCAAGATGAGAGGCGACTGTGTGCTGTGTAGAAGCTGCAATGTCATTCACACATGATAACAGTGTCCCCTGCTCTATACCTAAAGATGGAGGGGGAAAAATGACTAGTTTAATATATTTAGATATGAAGTTTCCCAACAGTTTCTGTCAACATTTGACAATACTGAGGAGTTAGAAGCGAAAACAGCAAGTACATGTTATTGAATAAACATTGATTAGGACTGTCTTTCTTTTTGTGCTTGTTCCTCATTTGATTCTTGTGTGCAAATTAAATATGTAAATGTTCCCAAACTGCCAGCTTTACATATAAACCGGTCAACCCTCTATTAATCCTGTAATTTGCTCATCTAGATACCCTTTTTTTTTTTTTTCTCTTGCATTTTGCAGAAGAATAAAATTCTAAAATGTGTTTCACAGCAGACATTTTGACTTTGTCATAGCAGGAAAAGGACAGGTGAAACTAATTACATCAGTGATCCCAGGAATCCTTGCAATGCAGTAATTCATGTTTTTGAGTTAAACCTGTGCTGGACAAATCAATGTATTTTGTAGAAAAAGCTCTTTGAATTTGATCACCGGTATACAGGTCGTGGTATTCATTTACGAGACCTTGTGTGTCCTCATCTGTTTCTCTGTAGTTGAGCTGCTGCAAAACTCGAATTTCCCCCATGGGGATCAATAAAGGAATATATCTATCTATATCTATACCTTCCTCTGCCTCTTTCTTCATTATCGTCTTGTTAATTTGATTCCGTAGTCCAGCGAAAGAAAAGCAGCAGTCGTACGTTTGTCCCATAGGTGTTGTGAAAGGGAACCTCATCCTGTCGCCATCCTTTGCTAGAAGCTCTATAGCTTGTCCTCCGCTTAGTGTGGAGCACTGTGGGTGTTTTATGAGGGCCAAACGTCTTGCCACCTGTGAATCCACAAAAGACAATATTTAATTTGATTATAATCAAAAATGGAACATCATGGCCACAAACGACAGCCATATTTTAGTGTTAAGGCCTCACTTTATCCAGTATATCCCCTGGAGCTTCATCCAGAGCGTGACCCAAAAGCAAAAGTCGTCCACTCCTCGAGCCACAGCGAGAAGTGAGTGACCGCCAGAGACGAGCAGGACCAGGAAGGGGAAGGCAACAGGTTGAAGCATCCTGACGGTCAGGGCGTGTGCTTCCATGTGGTGGATGGGGATGAAGGGCTTGTTGTGCTGTCGAACAAACTTCTGACTGAACTCAAGGCCGATGCCCAGGCTCAGGCCCAAGCCCGGCTTCACAGTGGTGGCCACAGCTGAGAGCCGGCTGGGGTCCACGTCGCTCCTCTCCAAAGCCTCCTGGACCACGCGCTCTATGTTTTCTCTGTGGAGCTGCTGTGCAACTGTGGGGATGATACCGCCAGTCCTGCAGCATTCAAAGGGGGGGATAAGTCAAAGCGAAATCCCTAAAGCAAAGATCTTGTTAACTGAATACAGCTCTGACACCCACCTCAGATGAACTTCCTTCTGTGAATGCAAAGATTCTCCCAGTATTTCACCTGTCTCATCCAGCACAGCAGCTCCAGTGTCGTCACAGCTTGTCTCAATGCCCAAAACCAGTCTGGAGCAAGGTGCTTTTCCCAGTGAAAGATAGCACCATAATGGGTGCTTAAGCTGTAGCAGTCTGTGCAGACATTTTACTTGTGTAGGGAACATGGTCATGACCCTTATGCTAGCCTACTGTGAGGTAAAATAGTCTAATACCTGAGGGTGACCTCACTTCATTTCCCATTGAATGTTAAACCCATGACGGAGACGAATAGGGCGACGGTGTCACACACAGGCTTCAGGGAAACCAAAAGCAAAAAACACACAAAGCCCGTAGAGTGCAGAGCAGAAAACACAAGTATACCCTGAAGTCTTTCTTCACTGAACCCTCGCTCTTACACCGTGTGGCTGCGTGACATGTAAATAATTCCGTGTACGTCAAGTTTGTGACCCTAGATTAAGAACAGACATCTAGACACTAACAAGAATACGGGCATAATATTCAAATTATTCCTGTCAAACGTATACTTTTAAATAGCCAAGAATTTGAGACGCTAGTTCGGAAAACAAAGCATGGGTCCAAAGTTTTGAAGCTGTATTTTGGGGGACATTTTAGTCAGCTGCACAGGCATGCAAGCATGGAGTCGAGTGACTGACTGGGCTTGTTGACTAAACGGTGCTTTCATTAAAGTTTTGATGCCGAAAGAGGTAAAGTTGATTTTTGTGTCACTTATAACGTAAAATGTGTCCGTTTTTTTTGTTTGTGTGGGCAACGGCGCTAAGCTGTGTGTTACCAACATGGCGCTGTTTCTGAATTTGAAATGAGTCCTTTCCTTGTGTTGGGAATTTACCTTTGCTGCCTTCACGGCTTCCGGAAATGCGGAACTCTGATCAAAAAAAGCACAATGACGCGGGCACAAAGTTGTGCATTGTGGTAAAGTCGACCGAGTTGCTCATACATTTCCTAAAACACTCAGTGTTGTAAAAGGCAACATATTCATTACTCAGTATAGCTAAAAAAAAAACACTTATTTACATTACATTACTTGCATGTATCTTGTATGTCAATGCATCAGCAGGCAACGACGACTTGAGTGATTAATAGAGAATCACCACTGCAAACCAATTAATATAAGGGTTCATTTCTAGTAATCCAAAACCAAAAACACTTCATTTGGATGAGAGTGTGATCGGATTTAACACTAGAGGGTTCCTAAGTACTACAACTTTGAAGGCAACATTACTCTCATTTGTAGGCGATTTTACCATTTGGGATTTCCCTGTCGATGGCTGTCTGCAGAAAAAAGAACCAGTACCCATTTCATGTGTCAGTGAACTTGTATCATACAATCAGTTTGACGTTATCTCTGTATTTTATTGTGTTGAAGGCATAGAGGGTATGTACAGGGTTTGTGGGAGCTAAATGTTGCTAAGGCTATCAACACACACGGAAATGCCTCGGATTACATTGTGATATTACAGCTGTGGTTGATGTGGGACGTCATGCTGCTAACAAGTGGTAGATTTCTTTATTATAAACCCATTAATTGGATAACCTGTACATTTTCCTCCCTGTTAGCCACCACCAGGGAGATTTGCTATCATTAGCACTTTTTTTTTTGTCTTTGGTTTTAACAAGCATTTCATGTTGACTTTTCTAAAGGAAGCATGGAACACCCAGCTTGTATTTTGGAGGAATTGAAGCAGTTTGTCGTAAACGATGCCCCACCGACAGTGTATTGCATCCCAGATTTCATAACGGAAGATGAGGAGTCTTATCTTCAACAGCAGGTGTATAAGTCTCCCAAAACTAAATGGACTCAGCTGTCAGGCCGAAGGCTTCAGAACTGGGGAGGGTTGCCACATCCAAAAGGCATGCTGGCAGAAAAGATCCCTGACTGGCTCCAGCCGTACTGTGAGAAAATTTCCTCTCTGGGTGCATTCGCTGGGAAAACAGCCAATCATGTGTTGGTGAATGAGTATAAAGAAGGGGAAGGGATTATGCCCCATGAGGACGGCCCTCTGTACCACCCTACTGTCACCACCATCAGTCTGGGCTCTCACACCCTCCTTGACTTCTACACGCCCGTCAGCGTCGAGGAGGGCGACGCGCCGCAGACAGAGGAGAGCCGCTTCCTGTTCTCCCTGCTGGTCAAGCCTCGAAGCCTTCTGATCCTGCAGGATGAAATGTACCAGCGTCTCCTTCACGGCATCCGGCCCCACGCCCAGGACACGCTGACAGACAAAGTGGTGAACCTGTCTGCTGCCGGGGCCTTGCCAGGAGAGACCCTGACCCGAGGCACCAGAGTGTCACTGACCATACGACACGTGCCCAAAGTGATGAAGACTAAGTTTCTACTGGGGAGGAAATGAAGAAAGACTGCATGATTGACTGATAGTTTGTTACAGTACTACATGCCACGTTTGTCTCCTCCTGGCTGCTTTATGAAGTGTATTTCAGTCGTAATCGATCACTTCTGGCTTTGTTAAATATCTGTGCTGCCTCAAGTGATCTTACTGCTGTAGTAACCTTTCTGGACATTGTCAAAGACAACAATACAGATAGGGTAGCAACTTGAAATTGTTTAAATTATGGTTTCATTCTCTAAAAATATTTTAAGGGAGTATGGGATCGATGTAGCAAATATCTACGGAAGAAGAATGGCGTCTTTAAATTTGGTGTTTTTAATTGATGAATGACTGTAATCAATATTCAATTGTTAAAATAGTTTCTGTACATCAACTTCTTGCATTACATAAAATGGATCTAAAAGTATTATTGGTTGTGCTTTGTGAAGGCATATGCATTGTTTACTTCATGGATTTATAAGGACAAGGTGGTCAACTGCTACAAAAATTAGTCCAACTGATAAACAAGCATGGCTCGTGGTTGATTTCAGATTTTCAACAGTGTATTGTATCGCAGATAAGTAACTAAGAATTGCTGGAAAAAAAGTGCCAAAGAAATGTCTGAGAATATTAAGAAACTCCATTGACACCATTACATAGTTTGTCTTTGGGAGAACATTGACAATTTTATTTTTCATCTCACTAAAATGTTATGATCCAGTACATTATATTGGTCACAGCTTTTAATTAATCAAATGTAATGTTTATTTATAAATAAATTTAAAAAGAGTAATGGCCAATATATTAAACAATATATGTTTTGAAACCCTCGGGTGTGGATATCAATATCGGCCTCAACATTCAAGTATCAGTTTGGCTCTTACTATAAATAATTTTTACTTCAACTAAGCGTATGAATGTTTTACAAATCGGAATGTTTCAGCTGAAACATACAACATTTTGTTGCATTTAAGAAATCAAGTAAAACATCCCAAAAAATCCTATCTTACTAAACAAAATGGGCTAAATTATTTATTTCTAGTCCAATTCTTTTCTTTTAAGTCTCAACTGGCTTGTTCTTGTTCTGAGTTTGATATAGGCCTAGACTGTTGGGACACAACCTGCCGGCTGATCTCTGTTAAGGACATAATAAAGTAAGCTGCATCTTAAAGGTCTTTTTGTGGTCTAAAGTGGTTGTATTGTAGAGAGCTGGCTTAGTTTCTGTCCAGAACGACTGAAAGTGTTTGTCATCATGTGCTCTGTCCTGAACATGCGCTGACTCTGTTTAACTTGTTTAACTCTGATGTGAAATCATATTTCCCAGGAGAACACCACAACAATGGAGCCACAGAAGAAACGCTGGAAAGGGTCAGTGTGCGACCCCGACTCCTGGGTCGCTTATCCCGTACTGTCAGATCAGCAGTCCCAAGAAGTCGAGCTGATTGAGGCATTCGCAGCACCCATTGTCAACAAGAAAGAGACTTCCCGCCTTCTCCGGGAGCTGAACGGCCTCTACCCGCTGAACGGCCTCCAGCACATCAAGAGGGTGCGGTCGGTGAAGGAGAAGGGCAGCCCTCATCCTCTGGAAGTCCTCGTGTGCCTCGTCAGTGACGCACCAGACCTGAAGGTGGTAAGCATCGACTCCCTGCTCCCCTCAGATGGCGTTCGACGAGACGGATTAGGAGAACCTTTTGTGGTTAAAGTCCCTGCACGTCCCCCCTTGACCCGACCCCAGTTTGAGCTGGCGACCAAACACTGGCCCACCTCCTTTCATGAGGACAAACAGGTGACCGTCGCTCTGAGAGGAGAGCTCTTCAGTCCGTTTCAGAAAGCCAGGATGCACACGTACATGACGGCTGCTTTGACTGCTGCCGAAGCAGGTGTTGAGTTGGGAATGGAGGCGGTGGGGGCCGTGGTGGTCGACCCGGCAACGGAGAGAATCGTTGCTGTGGGCCACGACTGCAGAGGTGACCATCCCCTTCACCATGCAGTCATGGTCTGCATCGACCTCGTGGCTCAGAGCCAGGGCGGAGGATGCTATTCCTTTGACAGATACCCTGCTTGCCGATTTACTTCACCAACTTCGGACACCTCTCAAAGCGTTGCTGGTGAAGAGGCGAGCTCCCAGCCGTACATATGCACTGGGTATGACCTTTATGTGACCCGAGAACCTTGTGTTATGTGCGCCATGGCGCTGGTGCACTCCCGGATAGGTAGCGTCTTCTATGGGACCTCCTCTGCCGACGGCGCCATGGGGACCAAATATAAAATCCACTCACAGAAGGATTTGAACCATCGATTTGAGGTTTACAAAGGCGTGGTGGGAAAGCAGTGTGAGGATCTGAATGGCCTGGTCAGCCACATCAAAAGAGAGATAAATAATTAACGTTTCAGTTTCATGGATGGGCTAGTAGCTGTGGAATTCAGTTATCACAGGTGAAACTGCAGGACTAAACCAATGTTTTTTTATTTATTTTTTTAAAGTTTTTAATAATTTGCTTCTTCTATTGGGAGCATGTGTATTCATGAATATTCTAACAAGGCACCCACCATAGTGCTGACTTCCTTTTCGGTGGGGGAGTTTGACCCCCTGACCTTTCTGTGATTTACAGGCTTGTGTGGAAGGCTTAACAAGTCAGACACAAACCTGAATTTGATTACGACATTAGCATCACAAGTAAGAGACAAACCTGAATTTGATTACGACATTAGCATCACAAATCTTAATTCAGGGGAAATGACAGCAGTTTTCTTTCGTAAGAGTCTTAGTGCATAGGTCCAGGTGAGGGAGCATTTGTTTTAAGTATTTTCCAAAATGGCTCAATGTACTGAATAGTTACAATCAGTATTTAGCTTCAGGACTTTATTCTCATTTCCTCATAGCTGCTGGCTTATTTGTGACTTCATTTTTTGTCATTGTTTTTTAAATAACTTTTTATGTGGAATCTGAAAGTATCCAGCAACTTGCAAAGCATGGCAAATTAGTTTTTTGACCATGTTGTATACAATTTTGCAGATTTTATGAAGTTTATTTGTAAAGCTTCTCTGTGTCATTCTGATGCAATTTGTTGTAATACTCAATCATTACATCTATTGAACTGTGTTTGTGTTAATTATACAGGTTAGGCTGGTGTTAATGTCTTTACCTGATAAGCCCAGTGTTTATTCTCAGGTCAGAATTTGTTTCCTCCACAGCTGAGGGTTCTACTGACCATAGTTTATGAGAACAGCTCACATCTAAGGTGGGTAGTAAATGTTCTATATTCATCTTTAGAAGTAAACCATGTGTGTTCCCTGATAATCTGAGAGAATCCTCAAAATAATTGACTTGTCTTCTGTGGAGATTACACAAAATCTCATTACATTCCTAAAATTCCCTAATCATCGGGAAACATGCTTATGCACAACAGTAAGAGATGAAACACTTAGAGGGCACAAACCTTTTAATAAGATTAAGAACAGGACAAATCAAGAGCTATGGACAAACAAAGCAGGACTAGCTGCCTTGATGATAGCAAAAAGTAAATCTAAAATAGAGCAGCTACATGAATGCAAGTTGATCACAGAGATACTGTAGACCTCCCTCAGTAAACACTTAACCAGACAACAATAATTTGTCTCATTTCTAAACACGTGACTTTTTCTTTAACATACAGGACATAACATTCACAAAAAAAAATAAAACTGTACAATGAGACAGCCTGCCCTGTTTGATTGAGTTACAAACGAGAAAAGATTCACATACCAAGGAAATTGTGCAAATAAAGAGTATGATTCTATTCTTCACTCAGCGTGAATAAGTTTGACACCCATTGCAAAATGAGAGTGTACCAATAAACAATGAGCCACAGGCCCCTACCCTTACGAAGTAAACATCTTTGAAAAATACAGTCAGGGACGTCTCTGTGGCAAGAAACAGACTCATACTCACAATTTGTGTTGCCATGTGAATTGAGGGCAAAGAAACAAACAAAAGTCAACCAAAAGCCTCACTGATTCCCGGGCCAGCCCAGGTCTATGCAGGCCAAAAATACATCGTTAAATATTCACATACGTTAGTAATGCATATGGCATCCTGTCATCTACAAACCTACTCCTGTTTATTTTAAACATTTCATCTTAAACCTGATAAACCTAAACGACGACAGTGACGTTCACACAAACTGTACACACGTCGGCAGTACGGATTACACTGACATTTCAACTTCTGTTGCTGTGGGCCACAGCATTCACAATAAATTAATACTTGTTGATGCCGAAAATTCTTACTCCGTGTAGTTGTGGCAGCTTGGGGATCAGAACGCTTAAAAGCGAGGCAGTGTTTATGACGAAGTGCGTTGTGTCATACTTTGTGTAGAAACTTGCCAGGAAGTATCTGCAAAACAAGACGGGTTAGTTAAAAAAACTAAACCATGACATCCCTTAATAGAAGAAATAGGCAGTAAGACAAAACAAAGGGAGTGAAGAACAATTGCCTGTATATTTAGGAACATTTTAGCATTTCGGTTTCCCTTTTGTTCCACAAAAGTAAATGCTGTTGTCGTGATCAACATCTTTAGCGATGAAGATGATGAAATGCTTTGTTTTATTTCTAGTAATGAGTGGGAATTACCAAACTATAAAATGTTTCCTGTAACTATGTCCACATCAGTGCAAAGACAGAATTAGATGATATCTAATACCTACAGAATGATTGGGGAGATGGTGAAGAACTTTCTAGATGACGTGAACTGCACGCCGTAGTCGAGCTGTTCCCAATGTGTGAGAAGTCGGGCTTTTCCTTGGTCAGGGGTCTCAAAGGGTGTGCCTTTCACCGCATGCATAAAGACATACATTCCCTGTAGAGACAAAAACACAGCCAGTAGAGCAGTGCTTGCAGTCTGATTAAGTCCTTTCTGTTTTCATCTTGTTTTTCCCATTATACCTTAGTATAGTATAGTATAGTGTATATATGTAAAAGAGGGGACCATTTATCTAAAGGGCTTTTCTCACTGCACTGCTTTGTGTCACTGTGAAAGCTGTCTTAGTCCAAGGATGGGGGCTAAAAAAGCTTTCGCACTGACACAATCCTGGCACATTCCAAAAGAGGCTAACCAACTTTAGCCTAGGGCTTGCTGGCCGTGCTCTGGAGCAGGGTTAGCCTCGAGTTCACCCTGAAAATCGACTAAGCACGGGGGTTAAAAGTTGCCGGTGTGAAACAGGGCTAAAGTACACAATATCATTTCATTACATTTTGGTTGCCCAATCTGTTTTAAGAGTAATCATGCATCATTCTAGAATGTTAACATTAGTTGAGTGTTTCAACGGAAATTGAACTCGGGGCTAGTAGAAATGCCCTGGGCTAAGATTAACCCAGGATTGACAATAGGTATGTGAAAAGGTACTAATTTATCCCAGGGTCAACTGTCAGACCAGGGCGAAGGAGATGTTGAAAAAGTGTAAAAAGAGATTATTTTTCTTTTTTTGCAAATATAATTATTTTGTACTATTTGCAAAGCATTTTACTTTCCTGTTGTCTTACAAAGAATTAAAACAATAAAAAACAATAAAATAACAATAATAAATACACATTGCAGAGACAAAAAAGGATGGGATGATGTAGATTTATTGCCTAGTAAGCTATTTTAGCAATGACAATGCATTTCCATTTGTGTGCCTCTTTGTCCAAATAACAAGAATGAAGCTTTAAATGGAAAACCTGCATTACAGAGGGAAAAGAAATACAACTAAAATGCTGACATATGGCCAAGGCATAATCAGCACACTGCAGTTGTATTGTGTGGGAAACAAAAGGCTATAGTTGACCTTAACCGTTACCGTTAATAGCCTTCCGTATTGGCTGTGACACGCAATCCTTGTAAACTGCTTCGAGCTCGCACTACTTCATGATGTCACACACACATCGACTTTGTTTCTTTATTTGAGGCCAGCCATGTAACAATGAAAGGTCAGTTTATGTCCACAGACCTAATGTGGAGTAGGGAAATTAGCATATTATGTCACGAGTCAGGCTGCCACAAGGACTCCCCAAAGGATAGAGCATATCTTAAAAAGCAGACAAGGTAACAGACACCAGGCTGGTCGGCTGAGCATGCATGCAAGATTAATTTGTCTTGTGTGGCTACAACTAACTTTGTTGTATTCAAAAAATGTTATCAAAAACACCCTAAAATCAAAACGATTATTCTTTTGGGGAGCAATAAGACATTAAACTTAACGGCCTGTCTTTTTGGTTTGACGTGGTGAGCAGCAGTGACAGTGTGAGAATGTTACTTACAAAGTTGTGTATAACATTAGTTAGAGTCCACACCAATGGTACACTGAAGAAGGGTATGCTCAAGAGCACAATGTGAAGTATTCCGACACCAAGCGCATAGGTCAGCCAGATCCCTCGACTGTTCATGACCCGAGTATTTGGGTTCACCTCACTGTGTGCCACACCCACATTCATTCTGGTCTGGGAACAGAAAATACATACATTTGGTCACAAATCAAATTTCTGTGCCAAATTTGTATTTGTTTGTTTCTCCCCCATTACCTACTTCTTGAAGAAGGAATAATGTAAATAGTAAAGTAGAAGTAGTTATATTGTTAATAGTAAACTTTCAGCATTGGCTGTCTTAATCATCATTGGGGTTAAAACATTTTCTTTACTTCAGAATAAACTTAACTCTTTTCCCATTGTCTTGTCCTAGTTCTTTAAGAGTTGTGTGTTAGATAAATGATGTGTGGCAATATCAATTAATCAGACTTTGACATTATGCAAACTATAAATGTTATTTAGGCTCTGAATACCACAATCCTGTACCAATTTTAAGCAGCCCTGAAAATAGCAAATATACTCTGTAAATGATCTACCTGCAGAAACAGCATAAGTGCATCATTTAAAATGTCCTAAATGGTATAGCTTTATTTGAAGCCACAAATGATACTATCTAAATGCCATTGTAGCACTTTGACCTCCCTGCAAGTCTAAATGTGATAACAAAACACACTGTGCAATCGTATTGAACTCTACCCTCAGACTTTAAGCTGCCAGGCTGGATTAAAGAACAGACTTGCAACGTTGCAGTTATTAAAGTCTATGATGCATTTCTTCCACATTCCCAACAAAGCTTGGTGCATGCCATCATTCAAGAGGCAATGTTACTGTTCTGCCAGCCAGATTAGATTTTGACATCTGGTATTTGTTTAAATAAATATATATTATATATACACACACACACACACGCCACTATGAATGACAAGACTCTTATTGGCTTTAGACCACATGTGAGTCTCAGTCTAACATCACGTTAGCCCTAACAGCATTAGACAAATGCTTGTAAGAAAACATGTATCTGCAACGACAGGAATGACAAGACAACTGGAAAGAATATTACATTTTAGACAATATTTGACAAAAGTTGCACACAAATATTACTGATTTAGTCTATTATTCGTTGATGACTTTTTGTAGCAATAGCAAAACAAACTGCTTACATATCCTTTAGTTACACAGATACACACAATCAAGCTGATACAACTTCTTATCGACCTAATGTAACTTGATGTTAACTATACTTTTGTATAATATATGTCTAACTTGCCTTGCCAAGTATCTAGGTGTGTAAACACGAGACGTCCCTTGCCTTGGACATGTCTTGGTCTCCAGCACATAGCCCAGACCAAACCACCACTATTCTAAACCAAGTTGTTCAGCTTCAGTACGTCAAGAAACAGTGAGACGCGTTATGTGGTTAAAAGCATTAAACATTAATCATTCATGCACCCAGCGTTGCGAACTTACGAGAAGTAGCGAGCAGTGGAGGTAGGTATAGAAACAATCTGCTATGGAGAGAAATGTTTATGTCCTTGTTGATGTGTGCAGGTCCCAAGCGCAGACAGCACGTCGTTAGACTGACCTGAGCGGAAGTAGTCGTGGCTCCGAACTATATCTGGGTATTGATGCCCTACATTTTTTTTCTAAGGCTGTGCCTCGACACCATTACGTTACACGAAGCAGATGGTTATGTACACGTTTCGATTACATGAGCCTGAAGTAAAGGTAAATTGGAGTCTGTCTTGCGTTTGGTTTTGGCATGACATCAAACCAAAAGATAGTTTTCTAATTACCCTTACCAAAATAAATCATACCTTTTAGTCTAAACTCAGGGTAGAAATGACCCACTTATTACAGAACCCGCCCTCTATGTCACTTCTAACCAATCAACGCTCAAGGAAGGGGGCGGGAATCAGGTCGCTTCCGCTGTGTGGCTCATGTGTGTTGTTTATGGATCGATTCAACAGGGTTTGCAGTCAAAAGGACTCGTCCAGGTGAGTATCCAACTAATATTTAGCTGTTTATTCACATTGTCATTAAGCTCGATAGGAGTGTGTTTGAGTTTATAAGAGAGTGGGTTTTTAATTGCTAACTAACGAGTCTAAGCAACTCACAGCAGTTAAGTGAGCTAGTGTAAACCGCAGTAAGGTTAACCTAACAATGAGTAAAACCCATTTTACTATGGTGTTAAGTTGACATTACGTTCCTCTATTATATTTGATTGTTTTGGACTAAATTGTGTCTTGACTAAAATAAGATAACTAGAGTTTTTCTGTAAACTGGCAATTGTACAGTACGTCCCTTGCAAAATCTAATATAACGTCAATAGGTAAAGGTAAAGTATTTCTGTCAGGTGACTGCAGCAATAAATCAGTATTTTTGATGCATCTGTTGGTCTCGCATAATGTGTTAGGCTATGCTTCCTAGCATGATACATTTTGATTTCAAGTGTGCTGCAAATGTAATTGCACAGTTGTCACCTGTTCACAGGCTTGCACCCATGCATGCATTTGTTGACATGAATGAGGCTGGTTTATCATGACTTAGGTGTTTGAGCAATACCTTTGGGGTCAGAGACACATTTGAACCCATCTGAAAACATCAACAATAACAACAATCATGTGCAGTGTTAAACTATCTTTTCTTATCAATTTATGTAGTCCTAAGAGGGGCCCTGAATGTGTTTGAATGTGTTTTCCATAATTTAGTAATGAAATTCTGGTTCATGGAAGTGTTTTGTAGCATGTGAAACCACAGATGTCACTTAAATCTTGACAATTTTCAAGTTTCTTTCAATTCTCATGTCATGTTGTTGTGACTCAACAACACTCAAAAGGATCAAACTAAAAACAGACTTTACTCTCCAACAGGTACCTTAAATCATGAAGCAGCTGCCTCCGGATACTGTTCGGCTGTTGTCCAGCTCCCAGGTCATCACCTCTGTAGTGAACGTTGTGAAAGAACTGATGGAAAATTCCCTGGATGCTGGGTCTTCGAACATTGACGTTAAACTGGTAGAATCTCTAAATGACTTTGGAACAAGGAAATTTTTTTTTTGAAAATATGATTGATTAGTAAACGATGAATTCTAAGTAGGGTCGATTATAGTAGGATTTGTCTCAATAGAGCTGTTGATGCCTGCTATATGCATGAGTGCATCTCTGTTGTCAACTCAGGAATTTGGATTTTTTTAATTACCTTTGTCAATTGGTGTTTTCTTTCCTATTAAGTAGCTCTATTGTGGTTGTAATGGATAATGTAAAATATCAGCATAAAGCATGGTATAAAACCACACACTGCTATAAAGACATGAATAGAGAATATCTATATTTTTCTTCTGCAAGTTTTGTGCTTTAAATCCTCACAAGTCATAGTACTGATTTTGCACCCGCAGACTACAGTATTATAAAATGTATTGCAGGAGAACTACGGTTTGGACCGAATAGAAGTGCGTGACAACGGCCATGGAATCAAAGCTGAAGATACTCCTGTTATGGCCGTGACACACTTCACTTCAAAGATCTGTAGCAATGAGGACCTGGAGCGACTGGAGACATACGGCTTCAGAGGAGAGGCGCTGGGCTCCATCTGTTCTATGGCCGAGGTGAAAAGTATTAAAGTGATATTAAATTACGGTCAGATCAAAAGAAAGAAAAGGCGAATGGGACGGAATTATTGGAAGTTATACATATTGATCTGTAGGTTGTGTACATGCAATGAGCTAATAGCAAAACTAAGGAAACATTTCCTGATGTTTTATTGTACTCTTTCCTTTTAGGTCGCTGTCATCACAAAGACAGAGGAGGATGACATCAGCACCCAGTACACGCTTAACTTCACAGGGGGGATTGTCTCTCAGAAGCCGTCTCACTTAGGTCAAGGCAAGGCATAAATAATTGAATCAGTCTTATAGTGAGCAACAAAAAGTGTAGACTGCTTTATATAATGAAATGGTAACGTGAACCATTTAAGCTGTAGTCACAGATAGAGAAACTTTGACAGCAGTTAAAAAAATGATACCGCTTAACTTGAAATGCATTGCCATGTCACTGAGAGATTTAGACAGCAATTTGCATATTGTTTGACTCGACTAGCAAGCACATTATCTGCTGTACTATGAATGTGATTCATTATGTAGTTGGATTATACTGTTTATGAATATCTTGGAAAAACAGTAAAAAGATTGACAAGGAAAATCTTCCTTGTCGAGGTAATATTGTTGTTGATCATGAAAAGTTTCAGAATAACACACACTTTTACCAGTCACTAGTTAGATCTGTCGACCTGACTCTTTAGCCTTGTTGCCCAAAAAGGAAATTTTATGTCAAAATCTTTTGCACACCTCTGCTCTTTGTGTTTTATAGGCACAACAGTGAGTGCACTCAAGCTTTTCAAGAACATTCCAGTGAGACGGCAATACTACTCCTCTACCAAGAAGTGCAAGGAGGAACTGAAGAAAATACAGGACCTGCTGATGGCCTACGCCATTATAAAACCGGACTTGAGGCTCACACTCATTCACAATAAGGTCAGTAACTCCTTCTGCCTTTTCAGATTTCAAGTAGTGAAGGGAAACGTATTCTGACAATTTCAGTTAATGCCAGATGTAACAGACAGCTTTCAATCAGCAGCATCCAAATGTATGCATAATATATATTATTAAAATCAACAATGGTGACACAAGTGATGCATAAGGGTTAAATCCCTGCTCAGACAGCATGTCCTCCATGCAGAGCATCCACTAGATGTCCTCATTTGTCTTCAAATGAGCCAACATCACCCTCAGTTTTTGTTAAAATGCCATGTATTCACAGTATAGTGTTGTATGTGTGGCGAACTTAAGCGATGACATTGACAATGTGTAAAAGCACTTACATGTGAGATTACGTATTATGTAAGATTATTGATACACATAGGAACATCATTTAGATCTAAGAGGGAAGAAAGGTTAGCTTGATTCCATGATATTCATTGGTCCTCAACATTTTGATATTACTACTACTACTACTACTACTACTACTACTACTATTACTACTACTACTGCATCATCTGGAGCTACTACTACTAGTAATAAATTATATTTATAAAGCACTTTCTAAAATATGGTTGCTTCCAGCAAAATAACGATTTAATAATAATATGAAAGGAGTAACTATTGACTCTACATTAAATAAAAATGTTACGTATGGAGATTAATGCTTTTAAAAATATATTTGTATTGATCGATTTAGTTAACATATAACTCAGTTTAAATAACTCAGTCTAACAATGATATAAAAAAATACAAAAAAACTGTAATCCCACCCTGTCATACACCTGCACCAAATTCCCTGTCTAAATTTCACTCATGATAATGTAAATTCTGTGTCAAACTTGTAAAATAACTTTTACAGAAGGTTATAAAAGGATATTCAGGAGCTTGTTAGGTCAATTATTTATCAAATACCTTCTTGAAGACAGTAATTGTCTCCAGCCTCCTGTTGTTCTGTTGTCAGTGCTAATACGAGTCTTTGAGCTATGAAATCGTTTCGTGTGATGGAAAATACTTATTTGGCTTGTAGAAGCACTTGAGGAACACACAAATCTTTTATCGAGCCAGTCGAGGACGGATTGTCTAACCTGATAGAAAGGTTAGTGAGTTTTTTATTGGCTCAGCTTGAGAAAGTTCAGTCATGTCTTGAAATGTCATGCCCGCAACAGAATATACCTGTAGCTATTAAGGAGCAATAATAGGAGTCATAAGAACTGTTTTAATTGTCCTCAAAACATACAACCCTACCTGAATACAGTTTATTACATTTACTTATTTTGGCTCCTGCTAACAATTATTTTTATTACTGATTAATCCAATCTGTTGTGAAATTTGGGGGAAATTCCCCCACACAATATTCCAGAGATCAACCTGACATCTAAAAAAAAAAAGGCCTTGTTTTGTCCGACCCATATTCATAACTCTAAAAAATAGTGATATAACACTTGGTGAAAGCCTTAAATCCTGACATTGGAGTAGATGGAACCAGAAAATGTATGGCATTTTATTAGACAAATGACTGAAATTATTAATTGATTATCAAAATAGATAAACTTTCAATACTTTTTGCACTAGTATTTCTTAAATACACTTACGGATAAAGTATGTTTACCTCTGGGAAAATTACATGTATGAAAAGGGCTATTTGGTATGTAACCAATGTACTGATATGGCATTTAGGTGTGGCTTAAAGGTCCCCTCTTTTGAAAGGTTTGGTTGAGATCTGCTGAGTCAGAGCCCTTAACATGTCTGCCTGTATATCATTCCAAACACTCACCTGACTCCACAAAAAATATTAATAATTGATCATGATTTTCCTTTCCATTGAAAAAATATTTGACTCTTGCAACTTTTACAGTTTGCATTTATAGTGTCTGCAAAGTAATGTGTATATTGCTTTAAAGCATGTTTGTTAATGTCCATTACCAAATAGAAACAGTCAAATGACGTACTTGATTGTTGTGTGAAGGTGAGGTAGTTGACAATGGAAGTTTAACAAAATATAACCAACACGCATATCAAAACAGTGCTACTTTAGTTTTTATCATTTATCTTCAACTTAATCATCAGTCAGTAATTGTCATCAGTTAAATGGAGGTTGCATGTTTTTGTTGCAAGAGCAAAGTCAGCAATTTTGTTTTGTAGCATGTTTTTAACCAGTTTTGTTCACTTTTTATCACCTGTCCCCTGGGTTGCACAGGGTTGTAGACTTTTGCAATGCACAATAAAAAAGCCAGTTATTTTCAGTCGTTCCATTGCATAACCCTAGAATAATCAGCAGTGGAATTATTTAGCAATTAGACATTTCCATCCCTTGTGCCCTTCCCCACCACAGCTAAGCGTAACTGTCAGGTGCTCCAAACCCAAATATTGCTGACTGTGAGCTCTGATTTGGCTGATTATGACACCTGAGTAAGTTGCTGAACACAGCTGCGGACTTAACCCCGGATTCAGTTTCAGGCTGAAGCCAGTTTGAACACAGAAGTGTATAGGTGGTGTGGGTCACGGAGGGGCCACATGTTCATAGAAATCAGTTTAGAGGTGGTCAGAGGAAGGTAGTGAAGCCATTTTTGTTCAATCAGCACTCAGTTGCCCCTATCCTTTATCTCCAACTCTGCTATTTGGCCCGTGTCGTGTTTCACAGCTTCTTCAAGAACTGTTTACAGGAGTGTTCCATTTACATGGGCCAAATTGCGTATTTAATAGCCGAGACATGCCCTGCAAACAGAGTGCATACTTTTAGAAATCAACACCCGGGAAATACATTCACTGGTGGACACAAACTACTAGCACATACGTGGTGGGTGTCAACATATTGTGTACCTAAGATCATTTCTGATCCAACATAATTCTTAAAATGACTTAAGTTTATGACTCTTTTAAATGTACGGTAGTTTCACCGGTCCCTGAACAAAATCACAGTATGAACTAAATGTTTTTGAGCCAACATTGTCATTTTTAGAGTTCTTGAGATTTAGTATTGCAGCGTGTCGACTTAACTGTTTTCACAGCAATATATCTACAAGTATTTGTGGCATGTGGCAACTTGGGTTTGACGTTTAGATAATGCCAGATAATTAACAGTTCTTCTTGATTAGAAATAATGGAATGGTTCATTTTTATTGTACATATCCTTTTTACATTGGCAATAATGACTCTTCCATATCTTTATGCTCCCTTCCCTACATTTGACATCTGCTTCTTTGCTGTTTTTTTGTCTTTCTCTTGCTGAATCACTTGACCAAAACAAAATGTGTGTTACTAACTTGACACGTGCGTATGCAGTGTGATTTGCGTGATGTGGACTCATGGAAGTTGACTGGTGTCATATTGTTGCAGGTGGTGGTTTGGCAGAAGGCCATGGTGGCCGATCACAGAAGTGCCCTCCTTGCTACTCTGGGGGCCAGCACCGTTGCCAACCTGCTACCTTGCCACCATCACCAAGAGCAACCAGAGGTTAGTTAAGGGGAAATATGCAGAGATGAGAGAGAAAATGTACAAAACTACAGTTTTCTTTTGGTTTTCACAACGTTGCTGGCAGAAATGCATGTATGTGCATTACTTAAAATCATTCATATTTTAGATAAGTCAGTTTGATATCAAGGCAAAGCAAGTTGATTTATATAGCACATTTCAGACACAAAGTATCTAAGGTGCTTTACAAAAAAAGACAAGTCATAAAACAGAGAAAAAAATTGAATAAACAGTAGAAATAAGGTAGATTTTAAGGATTTAAGAGGTACAGAAGTATAACAATCGAACATCTTTAAATTACCTCTGGAAAAACAGTGGCAAACAGAAAAGTTTAAAGCTTCAATTTAAAAGAACAAAAGTTTGGGCAGATCTCAAGTGTTCTGGAAGTTTATTCCAGATCTGTGGTGCTCAAAAACTGAAAGCTGCTTCTGCTTTTGTTCTGGGACAGGTGAAGGTGAGCAAGCCTGTGCCAGATGATCTTAAAGCACATCCAATAATTGATTTGTTCAAGGCACCTATTCAGTGACTATATTGGTTGATAATAATCTGGGTTTATAGTTATGTAAATCTGTGTGTCATCGGCATAATTATGGTAGGATATTTTATTGTTTCCCAAGATGCAAGCTAGATGTTGAATAGAGCTGGACCAAGAATGGACCCTTGGGGAACTCCACAAGTGATTGCTGTTTGTTCAGATTTGTTAGGATCAACGGACACAAAATAGTCTCTAAAATAGGATTCAGAGAAGTTGAAACTGTGAGAGAGAGAGTACGACACAGTTTGGCCGTATGTCCAGAGGTACGTTATGGTTGACTGTGTCAAATGAAGCATTACATTACATTACATTACGGTCATTTAGCAGACGCTTTTATCCAAAGCGACTTACAATCAGTAGTATATTACATATCATTACATATCATTCACCCATTCACACACTGATGACAGGCTACCATGCAAGGTGCCACCATCAGACTCTAACTAACATTCATACAACATCCAGTCCACACCGATGGCAAGCCTTCGGGAGCAACTTGGGGTTAAGTGTCTTGCCCAAGGACTGCCGAAGCCGGGTATTGAACCACCGATCCTCTGAATGGAGAACTACCTTGCTCTCCACTACGCCACAGCCGCCCTGTAGAAGCACTGACATCCAGCAGTACTGAGGCAGAGACTTTGCTGTGGTCTGATGTATTTTAGGACTTTCATTAGAGCAGTCTTTGAGTGGTGATGTGGTCAGAATCCAGATTGGAAAAAACAAAACAATTATCTAGTGGGGAAATGGCCTGAGGAAAGAGGGGTATTGACTATATCTAGGGGGTCTGGTGCCATGCAATTAAAAACATTCTTCAGAAAGCTCGTACAAAGAATGTTGAGGCTGCAGGAGGAAGAACTTAAACGTAACACAATCTCCTCCCGGGTGTTATGGCCTATGGGATCAAATTGTGTCATGCAGATAGAATTGGTTTTAAGAGGAAGCATGGATGACATGGACCCTTTGCCTGGTACAGAGACACTGACAGCTTGCCTGCTTTTTTGAATTTTGTCTGTAAAAAAAGTGGCAAAGTTGTTGTCATGATTTGGTACGCTAGACATATTGAGACCTTTGTGATAACAAGGTCAAGAGTGTGACCCTTTTCGTGTGTGGTCAAAATGTTGGGTTTGTCCACAGCTAATAGCATGCAAGATAACTCGATAGCACTACTGTCCTGGAGGATGTCAACATGGACGTTGAAATCACCAACCATAACTATATAAGTCGATGCAGATAATTGACAGTAGTTCAATTAAGTCAAGCCTGCGTGTAAGTCAAGACAAAAAAAGAATGTAAGTGGCCTAGCAGGGCTCAACTTTTAAAAGTGCTTACAAGGCTGGCAAGCAGGTGTCAGCTTTTGGTTGCCGATACTGAAAATATGTTTTGTAACACCACATCATGTGGCTCAAATATTTAAACGTCACTAATGCAACAAATATATAGAAAAACTATATATATATATTCTAGGGTGCAACCTTTCCTGTTTGCTGTGGCTATTTTTTTTAAATGTTAAAAAGTAGTTGCCACTGACAGCAACCAAAGGCCAAGAATTGGATGCAATTGTTTAGAAAATGGTTGCCAACCTTGCAGCCCTGATTGTCGAGCCCTGCCTGTAGATTTAAGAACAACTGGAGAGACTTTGTTTTCGATGTTTTTTCCTTTGATATAGTTAACCCTGTCTGATTGTCATATGGACCATTGCTCAGTTGAACATAGTCTCCTTTGAAAAAATTGATGTCATGAATTTGAAGAGACTACAAGGATTGCATTAGCTGGCCCAGAGCTGCATGCTAACACTCCCACCTCCTTGTGTACACAACTTGCACTTTCTGCTCTCATAGTGTGGCTCCCATGTGCCTTTGCCCTTCAATGTGGGACCATTATGGCAGTTATGGCACACACCTGCCCCCTTAAAGAAGGTCATTGTCAACAAGTCCATCTTAAAATTGCATGTCATTATCAGTCAACATTCAAATTGAATTAGGTATATTGACATGTGGTTGAATGTTCTTTAAGTCAGTGTCTTTGACATTGTGTGACACTAGTGCTTAACATGAAAAACACTTGGAAACAAGTTTGAAATATATTGAATTGCATTGGAAATAAATTATGATGACTCAATGTCTTATTTGTTTTACTTGCTTTAGGAACATCTAATTGTAGCTGTCATTATTTCATTAAATGCCTGGTTAAGATTGATACTCTTTGCAGAGCAAATGAGAGCATGCATACGGGACCGTGAGCTAATATCCTCATCATGGACGCCTGGTCTGAAGCCAGCAAATGTGGTCAGTTGGTGGCTGGCCAACTATTCCCTTGCCCTTTTCTCTTGAGTTCTTTCCTGATGAAGAGTGAGTGATTTTCGTTAGCTAAGCTTTGCTGTGCTGATGGTAATTGAATTATTGGCGAGCGGTAACTTTCTGCTTGGTCACGGTAGGTGTCATGTGGCTCGTACCTGCTGCTAGGCTGCCAACTAATCTAGTCTGACAGATATGGAGCAGCCCTTTTCACCCTGTTTCTCTCTCATTTTCCTCTTTGTTGTTGTTATTTTGCTGCTGCACTTTGGTGCCCAGTTATGAGAACGACCTTTCACCTTTTCCCTCTTACTCCCTTTAGCACTTTTCGCCTTTTTGTCCCCGACACCAAAGTTTAGTGATCAAGGGAACCAGGTTGACAATGTCACCGGGGCCCTCGCTCCGGGAGAGTTGTAAGAGCTGTTCCTCTGCAGAACAAAAAGTTGACACTCGCTTTTTGGCTGCAGGACTACACATAGCCGCGGCCCTTTGGGGCCAGAGGTGCCATTCGTGCTCTCATAAAGTGACCCTAATGAGCAGAAATAGAGAGAAGCACATGTGCCCCGACCTGAAACAGCAGTTCATTTATTAACTTCATTAGCGTGCGTTGCTGCTAATAATGAGCCCAAGGCCATGTGGGGAAAAAAAGCATAGCTACACCGCCTACAATCTGTAGAACATTAATAGCTTTCCATAATTTCTTACTAGCTTATATTAATAATGGAGTTTTAAGTGTAATTGTTCAGTTTTAGGTCGAGTCATCAATTTCATCTTATGGGAACTGCCTCTGGCATGATTCTAGGTGAAAGGTAATGGTGTACGACATGTTCATAGTGGAGCCTGCATGTTGAGAGGAACCCACAAACTCAGGCGTCGCACTGCCTGTCTTTCTTGGTTGTTTCCAAATTTGTGAAAAGCACGTTGATAATCAGACATAAAAATTTAAAGAGGTTGATGAGATGAGTGTAGTGAGCTTCTTGAGGAATGTAGCTCTACCTCTCGTCCTCATTATACCGTGACAGCGTATCTACGGTATGCTTTGACGAGTGCCTGTTTGCTTGCACACAACCAGAATTAATGGCTTCAATCCCAGCTGTGCAGCTGTACTGTCAGCAGAATGGATCAACCGTGCCGTCTTCATTGGAAGTGTAATGATGGTAAAGTTTATGTAACCTCCAGGTTTCAAGTAGTTACACTGTTATGCCCCCGTGCCAGCCAGCTGCTGAGCATGTCAGTTTGAACATTTTTGCAAAAGCCCTAAGGTCTCATTTTAGAAATGTCAAATTCAGCCTTTTTTTACAACCATTATTTTAATTTTTTTGTGTCATATTTTCCTAGTTTATGCACAATTCCTGCTTTGGGCTTTTCTGTTTAATATTATCATTGCTTTGTATTTTATTCAGATTGTTTTAGAAGGCTTTTTTCCAAAACCCGGAGCGGACTACTCTTCTACAAGCTCATCTAACCCTGACAAAACATTTATATTTGTCAACAACCGGCCTGTCCACCAAAAGGATATAATGAAGGTAGAGTCATTCTGGATAACTCGATACAACACAATTCATACAACGAAAACTTTTTACATCCAATTCTTTTTTCTTTTATGTCTTGTTTACCTGAACACTTTATCCTGGTTGGACTGTGTGGTCGATCATCAGTTGCTACGTCAACACTACACTGCCCAGTATCCGGATGACCCAGTCCGAAACCGCTATCCCACCGCCATGCTTAAAATTACGGTTCCACCATCCACAGTCGATGTCAATCTGACGCCGGACAAGACCCAGGTTCTTCTTCATAACAAGGTTGTATATATTCGGGTAGAATTTTGTCAGACGCAATTCAAGTCTTTATTATGGGAAGAGACCAAGATCCTAGCCTACCAGATTTGATTGGTTAATACATTTTGTATATCGTCAATACTTTTTTTTTACCGTCTGTGATCTGTCTGAAATTTAGGACGCTGTGCTGACTGCAGTAGATGCATTGCTGGTTTCTCTCTATGGCTATCGGTCCGATGGTGACCCCCCAGCTGAGAAACAGCTCAGCCATGAGACATCCCCATCAACACCTAGTACTTTGGAGACTGATGCTTCACGACCGGACGATGAACAAAGTGTAGAGAGGGATGACAGTCTCACCAACTTCCTCAACAATGCACCTGAACACGGTGACTCTGCTCTGTCAACAGCAATAAGCACTGATGCTTCACTAGACCGCCGGGCCTCAAACGGCAGCTCTTCATCCTCCGTAGCAGAGGACTGGTTTGTCAACCAGTTCCCAGCCGGGCTTCTCTATGACGATGAGACCGCTCAGAGCTGCCCTAAGATAGCAGGAACGGGTTCAGCAGAGAGACTAGAGGACAATGCTGTGTCAGCCGCAAACTCAAACAAAAAACAGATATCAGCTGAAGACTGGAGCCGGGGGACGGCTTTGACCGACCCTGTATCGCGAGAGCCCCTGCAGCCCGTCAAAATCCATCAACCTTCAAAGAGCAGTCATTTTGACACCGATGAGATCAAGAGTCAGAGCAGCTCAAACAAAAAGATGCTCAACGCCATAACAGAGAAGCGGGCTGCGCTGACGGCCTACGACCTGATCAGCAACCGTGCCACGAGGGCACCGCTGTCTCCCGCCGCCTTGTTCGAGAAGGAGGCCAGAGTACAGGTCCTCAGGGAGAAACCCTCAGCCAGCCTGCAGGATATCAGCGACGCCGTTCACGAGAGGTGGAAAAATCTGAGGGAGGAAGACCGTAAGAAGTGAGTTTCCAGACCTTCACCTTTCCTAGCAGTTGTTTCCATTTCTTGTTATTTGCAAGGCAGAGGGAGGGGGTGGGGGGGAGTCTGACCTGTCATTTGCATGTGTACTACCTAGTCTGGAAATTTTGTTGATATGAGCTGTGTTTCTAATTTACAGCGTCTAAAACGGGGTTTAGGTAGATGACATTAACCGCACTACAACAGGTATCACTTATGGTGAAATATCTTCTATTTCCAAAGTATGCCATCTAACCAAAGAATACACGTGTCTCCCATGTATCACATTTGTGGCAGATTTTATTAATTACTAATCTGATATAATATTGCAATTGTTTTAATCTCCCATACCTACAAACATCCTTAAACGGAGACATTCATAGAGACACTATGATATGGTTTATATCTAAATGTCCTGTTATCAGGTTCAGGTTCCAGTCTGTCTGTCCATTTAAAATCTCACCTACACCTACTTCACAGCTGGTATGAGGAGTGACACATAGTTGGCCAGTCAAGAACAGATTTGGCACAGAACAGATGGAGGTAATGGGTGTTTGTTTTCAAACCTCGCGCCCTAAGAGTCAAAGGATCTACATTAATGATGGTGAGACAGGGGAGGAGTTATTTGAAAAACAAACAAACAAACAAAATATACCTCTCAGAATCAGATGTGCCATTTTGGTGTAGTGTGTCATTCTCTAGCCTCAAGATGTGAATTTGCTTCTGACTCGAGTGTAAGATCCAGGTACAAAAAACATTTACAAAATGGTTCTATTAGCAGGTCTAAGAGCACAGCACACAGCTCTTAAATTGAGCAATTGATTGATTTGATCAAAACCAATTATGAAATAGCATAAGAGGTGAACTTGGTCACACAGTCATTAGTAACTTCTAGAATGGTCCAGATGCACGGAAATGTCAGTAAAATAAATGACATACTGTGCTACCTACCGATCTCTATCCACTGAGCTACTCAGCAAGTAGTATCATAGAATAACATTTACCATTACACAGCCCTGAAGGGGCTTCAACCCAATTATGTTAGATTACTGCATACCAATTTAAAGTAATTGCAAAGTTGGATAATGTGCATCAGCAGTAGCTGGGGCCTCATATAAGGTATGGCAGAGCGTATGGAAAAAGACATCTGTTTAGAATCCTGCCGTGCCGTACTGCTGTCTTCAACATGAAACAAGATGTGGCAAGCACTTGGCTCCTTTCACCGCCACTGTTAAGTGGCACATCACTTCTAGGAATTACACTTGCACAAGTTCACGAAACAGGTTCTTCGAATAATGGGGTGCTGACGTGTAAGCCCTAATGCCTAACATATGAAGATCTATGGAAACACGAGTTGGCAAACTGTTTTTGTATACAAGAACAGATGGCTGCTTAGCCGCTGGGCTATACAGGAGAAATTAAACATACAAGCAAGTTATCAACGGGAAAAACATTGTATATAAAGAAAGATTTGCCAGACGTGTTAGAGTTCTGTACCACTTATTTAGGTGGACTTAGATGCCCAGGTTACATATTACTGCTGTTTCAACAGCATTTGAAATTGCAAATTTGAGTATGAAGCAGATCTTAGCTACATTTTGAAGTGTAGTCGTTTAAATGCTTTTGAAACAAATACGATACATAACCTAGACAATAAAGTATTGCACTTTCATAAATCGGAGGGACTGACAAGAGACAGGTATTTGGGTTATTATCTCTGAATCTTCAGAGAGCTCTCTTCAGAGCCACAGAAGACATTTAATTTTTTCGCAGATTGAGGCGTACTCCTCGTGATGAGTAAACGAAACTTCACGTCTAAAATAGATTGGGTGACCCTTTAATATAGGCTTACTTTAACCTAGGTGCCTGGGCATGTTTTTGCAATACAAATATCCAAATCCGTGCATGCTGTAAAGGCAACTTGTAATATTTTTTAAAGGGTTGCCACTACTGTTGTAACTCTAAGACACTTGGTTGAACTCTGCAGGTATGAGGAGAAGGCAAAAAAACACATGGAACACCACGACCAAAGGACCAAGTTGGCCTCAGCTGAAGGCCCCAGAGAGACGAGTGTGAGCAACCCAAGGGGCCAAGCACAGGGCCAGAAACGCAAGGCCCCACTGTCCAACCAGCAGCTGCTGGACCAGCTCTTCTCTGCACAGCCCCAAAAGAAGACGAGGAATCCTGCACCTAAGCCTTCGCAGCTCCTTCCCTGCAGCGTAGCTGCCCTTCGGCTGCAGCTTCAGCGCCTTTCATCCCAGAGCAGCGCAGTGCCACGGGGCCTCCGTCTTGTAAACCGACTGGCCTCTCAGAGCGCCTGGGTCATTTTATACGGTCAGAGGCTCATGTTGTTAAACCCATTTCGAGTGGAGGAGACCTTGCTGTTTAAGAGACTCCTAGAGAATAATATACTTCCAGCAGTGAGTCTCCAGAACCCTATACAGTTAACAGATGGGTAACGTATCACTCACTTCTTACCAGCAAAATGCCAACCCTGTGGAAAACTGCACGCTCATCCAATTTCTTTACATACATACATGCTTGAGACTACGTTTAAGATAAACAAATCCTAATTCTTGGTTTCTATTAGGGCTTTTCTAATTTCCAGAAACACACAGTTGTTGTATGTTAAACATCTCCTTGTCTCTCTTTTTTTATAGAAGTCTAGGGGGGGCTGAATATACTGAGGCTTTGTGCAACATGGAGAAACAAAGCCCTGAGCTAAACGGAGGGGCCCTCTTCTCTGATCCCAGGCTTGTGGCTAATGGGTTTAAAATCAAACTCACTCCAGGTACATTGTAGATACATATTCTGAGTGCTGCGCTGTTGTATGAGGCAGTATAATATGATTGGACAGTCATTTGCCAATTGTGTCCCTCTGAACCTGATTACAAAAAACACAGCTAATCAATCAGGAAACAGGCCTTTCTTTCTTTATTGTTGATTCATGGTGTTTTTAAAGATCTCCTAGATCGTCTAGTTTTATTAACAAAATGTTTGAGCCATTTGCCATCATTTAATGTCAGAGTTCACCAGTCATTTAGAAATGTCAAACACACAGTCCAGAGTAACTGGATTACAGGCAATTATTTCTGACAGAGTTTCTGTGTGTCAGAGAAGTTGTGGATACAACTAAATATTCCCATTCCTTCAACAAATTTGTCCATCATGAAAGTTCTACATCATGAGGCCCAAACAACCAAGAATGTTTTTATGTAATTAAAAGAGTTTTCTTTTATAATGGATCAAGTGTAAATAATAACACATTCTGACTACTTAATATATTATGTACATTGACCATAGCATCTTTATTCAAGTTTTGTTATCTTTGAACTGATCACATATTTTAACATTTAATACACTAAGAAATTAGCCATAATCCAAAAATCTGGTAACTGAAAACAACAAGTTAGTATTATGCAGCTATTATAATATATAATGCAAATATCTGATCAGAAAGCATAATTATGTTTAAACTGAGCATAGTTTTTTTTCAGGGAGATCACACTTGTGGTCCTTAAATTGATAGATAGATTGTTCTGATAATTACAGTATACATCAGTGTAGTTTAATCATGTGTATATACTCTAATAACTGAAGTCATCAGTAAGGGTGAGTAAGTTATAAATATAATGGAAGAATAAAACAGAATAACTTGTTTTCGTCAGCTTCTTCACCATTTTTGTGACATTATTTCCTTGTTCGCTTGCAAAGGGTACAGTGTCCTGTGAGCGTTGGTTGTTTTTGTTGCCGGAATGGTTCACCTCGGTTGACATTGGCTCTCTGCCTGACTGAGTGGTCTCACAGTGGGTTTGTACCCCAGTGTGCAGGTGATGAGAATGGCTGCCCTTTAAGAAATTCAAGGAATTTTCATTTGGCACTGCCAGCCTCGGTTGGTGTGCATGGGAGTGGGGTGCAAAGTAGCGGCACATGTAATGTGGTTTCTTTTCCATAAACTCTGCTGCGTATCCTATCCTCCAGCTAGGATTGTCTAAAATTGGTAATTTTCTTTTTTTTTCAAAACTTGTATTACAATAAGTTGACGTGTTTCTGTCAGTTATTGCTCTGCATACATTTTTAAAAGCAAATTCACTGGACTATGCAGTGTTACACAGGCAACACAACCAGCACAGAAATATTTAATAAATATTATACCTGCCTCTACTTCTCCAGGTTTTTTTTCATACAATTCTGAGTTCATTTTGCATCCAAAGTTGTGTGTCAGAAATATAAATTGCACATGATTTGCAGTATTTCCTCATGAAATAAGCAGCTATCATTCTTTCACCCTACAAGACAACTTCCTTCCAGTCTGCTGGGGCTTCTATTAGTCATTTAACACTCCATTTGGCCCTTCGCTTGTTTGACTTGGTCATCAGTCCAGCCGTAAACCACAATATTTATTTATTATTCTTTCCTGGAGATAGTAGTAGCGTCTGGAGTATATTAATCCTTGTTTTCTGCTTGCTTTGGCCAGGCCTCACGTCAGCAGAGAGACATCTGGAAGTGACAGCCATGGCAGACTGCGTGCCTTTCCTCGGTGTGGAGGACCTCAGGGAGATCCTGACAGCAGTTCTTCACAGGGAGGCCCGGACAGTGCAAGAGTGCCGGCCACTTAAAGTCACAAACTACCTGCAAGTGAGAGACGCTATGAATGAAGATTAGCAGTGGATAAACTCTTCGCTCTATTAGATATCTAAATTGTATCTTTTACCTCGCAGGGTGAAGCAGTAAGACTTGCTCGTCAGTTACCTACAAATTTATCCAGGGAAGATGTGGAGGAAACCCTTCGACGGATGGATCAGCAGCTCGGTGAGAGCAACCAGACCTGCATCCACGGTCGACCATTTCTCCAACACCTGTCGGACATTCCTTCTACAGACCAGGAAGCTAAAGCTCTGCTGAGGCCTTTAGAGCTGTAAGAAGAAGACACCTGAATCAAATAATCACAGCTGTGCAATATCTATGAAACTGCCGCCTCATTTTAACGCAGCTGGTTATTCTCAATGTAAGATACTCTGTAAATGATGTCCAATTTTGTTACAAACAGAACATAAAAATCAAATAATTTTTCCTCGTTTTGTGCACTGATAAAGCATTTAAGTCATGTGAACCTTGAATTGTCCATTTTTATTTAGTTTATCCTTTTTGCAATGTATTACATGCATTTAATTTTACACTGAATTGCTGAATCCAAACTATTATGATTGATCTCTGATGGCAGATAATCTCAGTTTAGAAAGTGACCTAATTTTCACACGGCAGCAAAAGAAAAGGGGTTAGCTGCTCTGTGGAGGGATGCAGGTTATAATCATTTGACTGACTCAAACAGTCTTGATGAGGAATGTAAACAGGTAATGTTGTCTCAGCATCGACTGTTGTATGACTGTTAGAGCAATAAACCTAAAACGCTGTCAGTTAGTGGCCAATAGTTGAGGACCAGACTTCAGTGTTTTACTCACAATATGAATGTACTAATAGCCAAACATTTCCATCATTTTTTCCAAAGAACTGGAAAAGCTTGCCCTATAATTTGCAGATGTAGAGAAAAGACAATGCATCGGTCACAATTAATAACGCAACTACAGTAAACCTATTTAACTTTGTCTGCAGATTCCTGGCAACAAAGAACTCCTATTTCAACCTAAGTACTGTAACTTAATAACAATGCGCCAGGACATGCAACAAAATTGAGACATTGACTAGTTCATTTGAAGATATGCTCTTGGCAACTGTTTGAATTTTCAAAGCCAATTTTCAAATTTAGCTTTGAAAATGTATTTATTTTATAATTTGCATTTTCATGGATTAACACAGCATTCTGGGACCCACAGAGGGATATCTCTCCCTAACTTGACTTCTGTCCAATAGCCAGAGTATCCTACTACCCCTGAGCCTCATTGTGGCACCATTGGAATGGGTATTGGCGAGCTCCAAGCCAGAGATGTACACTGCCAGCTACTACCCATAATTCTTTTCCCCCAATTAGTGCCAGCTGCTCGCCCTTTAGTATTGACAGATAGTTGTATATTATCCCTGGCTGCATTAAATGCTTCAGAGATTTGCACTGTAATTTCAGCCACAAAGTTGAACAAATCCTTGACACTGCGCTAACTTGTGGTGTTGCCACTTCCTAAAGACATTAGTCTTTTACGCCATCATTCTGGTGTTCAGTGTTGATTGAGGTTTCCTGTGGGAAACAAATTAAATTAGGCTTCGCTCTACAAATAAAAAAAGAGGACTGGCAGAGTTTAAACTCTCTAAGCATGATTTTTTTTTTTAGCATTTATATCATTTCTTAATTATTTTAAATAGGCCTTATGTAATGAGAAGTGGTGTTACCTGAGCAAGGGATGTCATTGGAAAAAGTTTGGTTTTGTCGTTACAGAAACACTGACTGTGATTTGACCAAACTTGGATAACAGGAATACCTATAGCCACATGAGGTTTTCACTCATCGCCTTTTCATATGGACACTGAATCCCACCACAGGGACGAGTGCAATCTGACCCCTCGTCTTATGATAATATTATAGTTAGGACCGTGAAAGGTCAAACCTCAGCACACGTCTTGTTTTACGTGGCCTCTGCTGAGAAAACCCACAGATGGCTTCAGCATTGCTGCAGGGCCAACACTCTGCAAAGTGCCTCTGGTAAGGGGATAAAATCCAGTGAGGACCCCTCACCCTCCTTTCACCCTTCTCCCTTCAGCTTTTTTGCCCCTCACTCCTGCATGGACTCTTGTTTGAAACTTCTCACTCCTCAGTTGCTTGTGTCCAGAAATGCGTGCTGCAGCAGAATCTACTCAGTACATGCTGCCTTCGGCACCCAAGGGGCATATCAGAGTAATTGGCGAGGATTAACTGATGATCATCTTTTGACCATGTGACCACCCTGTTTAAAAGGTCAGCAACGGTTCATTTTGCCAGCTGTTTTTTTTTAAACCACCTGTTTCACTGTTTTTGACATTTTTTGAAACCACATTGAGGTATTTGCTAATGATTAACCCAACCTGAAGAACAGAATAAAGGAACAGCTTTGGAAGGTGTGCAAAAATGTCCAAACGATAATACAAAATACTCACTTTACATACAGCGTCATCTAGATAGTTATTTCTTCTCCGATTACTGCCCTAATGTGCAGAGCTACTGCTTCTCAAGTTGTATTCAGCAGCCAGGGCAACTGTACACCACTCACAACCCAGAGGTAACCCAGAGTCATCAAATCCAAAAATAAAATGACATGAACTAAATTTAACCCCTTTCCCTCTCTATTTTTGGAACGGGTATGAGAAGTAGTCACGTAGAGTACTTCGCCCGGCACTAGGTGCAAGAAACACCTGTTTCTGTTTAGAAATGTAAAACTAGATGGAGAGAATGTAAATGTAGTAATCAAATGAGAAAATAATATAGTTTATAGATTCAAAAGTAACCAATAATCAGGCCATACCTTTAATTTTAGCTTTTATTTTTATATTGCCAAAAATGCCCATGATCAGACTAAAGGTATTTCTACTGAGGTGATTGGCGGATCGTCAGAAGACTCACCGGATGCCATTGAAACAGCGCTGTGGAGATAGTTCTGGCTATGCAAAGACTAGAGCTTAACACAGTGTCTGAACATACACACACAATCACACACACACGTTTTCAACATTCAGAATCCAGAGTTGTATCTAATCGTTTTTGTAACTTTTTGTAAAAATCAAGTAAGCAGGAAAAACGGCTACATCGGCTTTCACCCTTTGTACTAGTGTGTCCGTTGCAGCTATTGACACTTTTGCCTTCACACATGGTCGGACAAATCTTTGAATAAACTTATTTGTATCAAGCATACTCTGGTCTTTAACCAATGCATCTGTGTTTAAAGCTGCATTGGTCTAATGCTTGTGAAGAGCCACTTTAAAATAAATCATAGAGATCTTCAACAGATCATACTTTATACATTTGCCCGTATTCTGCTGCTAGCTTTGATTATGTTATGGGTTTTGTAAGGGGGATTTTGACTTGCACTTAATCCCCAAACACACTAGTCTAGCCACACTAACAGCTGTGTGAGCTGCTAATGCCACCATGCTAACACGCTCACAATAGCAATGTTGTTAATTATCGCTAATGTGATTTAGCGTATTAGCATGAGAATGTCTGGTGTTGAAGGTGTTCATAAACCAAAGTTTTGGACCTGATGGCACGATAGGTATAAAGTTATGGGGTCGCCAAAGTTATTGAAATTCATACAGAGGGTGGGGGTTTGTATACTTGCCTCATTAGCCCTCTTCTACTGTGTGGGTGTTTACAGACTATGATTGATAGCTTCCTCTCCACATGTTAGTTGTGTTTCACCTGTTGACACCACCCAGCATAGCTCCACTAAGCATAGATCCACCCAGCTTCAACCTGACCAGAGGTGCTTGATTACCACAGTCACTGAAATCACCTGTGTGTGTTTGCTGGGCCTGCCGCACTTTAATATCAACTTAAGTTGTAATGGCTTATGTGTTAGCAAAAAGTTGCCAATTTATACATCCAGCAGACGGGGAGCAACATTGGCATTCTTTTGGAGTCGTGTTTTTGGTCACCTGATGAATGTAAGTTCAATATTCACAATTTTTTACCTCTTTCTTGGCCTTCACTAGCGAGTCACTGACATTGTATGTTGGTAGGGGCTCAATACAACTCACGCAATATGCAAAATTCTATCTACCTTCTTCCAAGAAACTCTTCTGTGTTTTAATATTAACAAGCTAGTTGAAGAAGTAGGAACCAGGCTTTCACCTTTTATTTGCAATTATTACTGAAACTGCTGTTCAAAAGTGGGAAAAATGTAATATTCAATCTGCAAATCACAGCATACATTGCATCAATAGCTTGCATAGTGACGACCTCCTTTATTTTATAATCATTATCTTTTTGTTGAGGGTTTGACAGGTTTTAAAAAAGGAGGTTGCTAACAATTGTCTAAGTGAAACTACAAAATGTCATCTTGTCATCTAGTCCGTCTTCTGCTACTGTTATATTTATTGTTTAAAGCCAGTATAGCTTTTCTCCCAAATGATAGTCTTTTTAAATCTTGTGTAACATTACGTACAGACCCTGTCACATTTTGTATACAATGATGAAGTACTTTAGTGTGCGTACACAGATGGCAACAGAAGTATGGTGCAGCACATCAGCTTGTGAAGCTATTCAAGGGCATTAACCACCAAAGATAGTAAATACAACAAATTGACTTTCCAGATCTTTGTGCTATTAGTGAGTGGTTGGAATACATTAGCAAGTGGCACAATATGTAGTGGCCAGATATATACATATATTTGGTGGAGAAACCTAGTGTGTAATGTTACACCAGCACAAAATTAAAATCATACAAGTAACTAAATGTTACAACTACGCTATCTGTGGTCATGTACAGAAACACCATGAAAAAGAGTTTTGAGTTTTAAAATGGTGCTACAAACACTAGAATTTTGTTCAGTCCAGTGGTGTGATTGATAACTTACAGCCATAGAAGCTGTCCGCATTTCGGTTTAACAAGTAATATTAAATAGTGACTCTGCCAAATTTGTCAGTGATTGCTTGTGGCCATTGCAGCTGTTGAAAACACATACAAAAGATGAAGGTGTCCTTATAATAGCCTTTAATCATTTTTTTATATATACTAATCTGTGTTTATTATCTATGCCAATCATTTACGTAAATTACTACAAGCAATCGTGAACCCATTTAGCTGAGAGTCACCAGTTAACACAGTTATTTGTTAAACTGAAACACCTGTTGCTCTGAAATGATGGGGATCCTCACGGAATTCAATTTTTAAGTCTTGCTAACTTGTCTGGATGTCAGGAGGGCGGACATGAGCTAGCCAGGGGCACACACTCGTTCACTAAAAGGCACGAACAGCCGGCCCGGCTATGCATACAAAATTAACACTCAACTTTGCATGGCAATTAGTTGTTTGCTGCTAAATTAATGCTCTGAATGTTGAATAGAGAACCTTTAATTTATGACGTAAAAGACAGTAGTGGGACTGAACCACACACCAACATTTTGAGCCTTCAAACTAAATCTATAAGCAAAACAGGCTAAAATGCTGCATGGACTAGAGATGGGGGATTACTCTCTGAATATCGGTCACTGCAAGTGACCCCATCATGCTGGATGTAGACATTTGAATTATGGTTATCCTAATGACTAACAGAGTTTAAAACATGTTTCTGAAACAAAAAAAGCCAAAGAGGTTTCAATCTGTCACCCAAACCCAACACACGCCATCAACACCAAACTTTCCCAGAAGGACTTAATAAAGCGTTCTAAACCGTTAACCATACCATGGTCCATATGGGACTAACTATAAAATCTTTGCTGCATCTAAGTTTGTGTTTTTCAGCTGGTAATTGGTGGTGGTGCCGTGCTGTGACTGTGCACTTTTCTGCCAACCACAGAAGAGCCACTTAGTTCTTTTTATGGGCTTCAGGCACACACTAATGTGATGGGTGTTAAAAAGCCACAGGTTCTCAACTGTTGGAGAATTTACAGCCACACCACATTCAATTTCATGGGTCAAGGGCATCCACTGTGGGGCCATCAAGTCTACTCCTTTTAATTTTTAATCATTTGTCAACGATTCCCACAGCAAGTTTTGAACTTGTAGTCCAAGACGTGCTTCTTGGAAGGATACATTTTAGGTAATGAAAGAAAAAGAGGGAAATACATTTACAGAAATTCACAGGGCAAATAGCTCAGGCTGCTATGCTCAATGAATGTCTGCTTTCAAGGAATTTCTGCTTCAGCTGCAAGCCTGTAGGTCATGTGATGTTTTCAGGCTTTGAGAGAATCAAACCTAGAAATAAATAACGTTTATTTTTTCAAATAAATATTCCGTTAACATTCTGTGTCCTTTTTGATAGTTGGATTTCCCTTCATATCAATAAATTTCAAGCATGTGCTCAGACAGTCTCCTGGATATATCCGCTGAGGCCTAATTCTTGAAAGTCCTGCTTGACGCATGAATGTCACTCGACCGAGCTTCTTGTAAAATTAATTGTGCGCAGTAATCTGTAAAAATGTACCATAAATGTTATTACTGAGATGTCAAAATTTATCCCGGCCTCTTGACACATACCTGATACTACTCTACATCCGTCTGTGTTAAGAGCATAGGCATATTATCGAGAGACAGGAGGTTTCCATAATCTGCCCTCCCTTAGTCTCCTTGGAGGAACATCTATTCTTCATCACTGTCAACCCTCCGTCCCCAGAGACAGGATGCTCTGCTGCCTTGGACCATGGATGGCCTTGAGCCACATTTTTTGCTCGTCACCTAACCCCTCCTCGCAAACAAACACTGACATTGAGGAATTCTGTAAACATATCTGGAGTGAAAACCAAATTTGTCCTGTCTCCAGATTTCCAGTAGCTTTACAAAGTCATTAATCATATGATAGCTTCCCAGAGGTGACTGTCAGTCTTGAGGTAGGAATAGTGATTCCTCATCCCTAAGTGAAAAAGCAAGCAGAGTGCAGACGGAAAGGATAAATCACTGGAGAAGTGAAGACAGCTAGCATTCAGCAGCTGGCCATCGTGTCCCAGACTGGTTGATTTTATTGCTTTTCATTGCTTTCCGTAGACCCAAGAGGGATCTTCACAAACAACTTGTCAATCTGGCTTGAGGTGATCATCCTCTGCTGGTTGGCTAAGTGATTACAATGTACATCTTGAACATCATGCCCTCATAACATAAAGTGGCTTACCAGTGGCACATTGTTTAAGTCAGATTAAACATTGGATACTCTGTACTGTGTGCATTTCCAGTTACTGATTGTAATGCTTAATCTGACATCAGTGGCAAAACATTAATTACATTTTTCTCTAAATTGTCACATGAACTGTGTTTTTAACAAATTACTTAACAAACTTAATGAATGTACTTCCCCTTGTTACACATGGGGAAAATCTGATGTTGGTTTAAATGGTTGTTTCTCGAACTATAATTCTGCATCAAAGAGATCTCTGAACAATCTATAATATTTTGATGTATAAGCCTGGTAGTGGGAAGAAATATCTTTATGCACTAAAAAGGATTGTTGTAATTAATATTACATAAGTTCCACATATTATCTTTATACCTCATGGCAACCCCCACTACAGAAACATGTTGGGTTACTGACCAGCCCATACTGAACTAGGGTGAAGGCCATATATATATATATATATCAGTTAATGATTGGAGAGAAAGGATAGAAAAAAACATATATATCAAATATATATTATAGTCAAATGCCCCATGTTGTTTGTTAACCCTTAGAGACCCATCTCAGCAGTGTATGCCAAGTCTAGTGTATATTCTAGTCATAAATTAGAAATACAAATGAATTAATTCATCAAAATAATTTGTGAAAGTGTATATGGTCTTAAAACATTATGATGGCTGTATATGATGGCTCCTCTGATGCTCTATTATATCTTATACGTTGTTGCCACAATTTCAGAGTTTAAACCATTTGTTACACATATATGGTGCTACATTTAACCATATTTTATCACTCTATAATTGATAAAAAATGATCAGAAATCACTCCAAAATACCACATTAAGACACCATAGAAAAAGTCTCAAAACATTGAAAGTAGGATTTACATCATCACAAATGAATACAGTTGGGCTCATTGGATCCACAAGAGTATCGGCTTTCCAGTCATACCTATGTCATCTAATTCCAAGAAGAAAGGTTTGAAAAATTTAAATACAACGAAAAAATCACGTTTATACTGCATGCAATAGACTGCATGTTTTTCACACCTAAAATTCATGGGATTATAATGAAGCAGACATGTCTGTAAAGGGGGAAACTAATGTGTACCAATAAAACCCATTTCATTCATATCTCTCAAGGTGAGAGTTGAAGGCTTTGAAAATGGACTTTCCAGTTTTTGCCTTGCCAAATTTGTATCTTTATTTTTCCCGACACGCTAGCATGACAGCTTGCTACAGCCACTTAAAGACATAATAGCTGCTTTCCCGCAGGTTTCAGAGGAAGTCATACATTACCATTTGAGGAGCTTAAATTATTGAGCTTTGTTCATGTTGAGGTTCCTTCCAAACTGTTGTTGGGGAGGCAATAAAATAATTTCAGTGCATTATTGCTGTAAGCATCGTTTAGTTATAATTCATGATGTCATCCAACCTCGAGAACACGTTCGCTTAAGTCTCTTGGTCTGTCATCAGTCTCGAACCGTGTTGTTGTCGAGGAAGACCTTCGCCGCAGAGCGATCTGTCAGCGGAAACACTTCTCCAGATGATTTGCACATCTGGTAAAGGCTCCAGATGTTTTTGGACGCACCTGGCAAGCCCCTTTTCTCTCCCAACCGGTTGTCCATGGCCCTGCACCACGGCCAGGGCAGGGTATCCCCTCCTTTGTCCAGATGTGGGGAATATCTGGAGGCCTATACAAATGATTCTCTTAGCCTTACTTGATGCACAGTAGTCATGATCCTGACAATATTCAAACCTTCATGAAATGTAGTAAACTGGAAGTACCATGCCTTGAAATATGTTTCCTCCAAATAAATTAACACAGAGGATATAATCATTGCATGCACACTACATGTATACTTTAATTCAAAGACGAGCAAACATATTAACAGACAAATACAATAGTCCATAAAATAATTAAATGGACTTTCAGGTCCACTGTAATGTATAACCCCATCCCCAACAGAATCTAAATAGCTCAGTTATTTGAGCTATTTTGAATTCTTGTTAAAAAAAATTGGACCTTTAGTTTTTTCATATTATCACCCAGCTAAGGGAAGCTGTCTAATCTGGTCCTTGTTCTTTGACCATGGCCTCGAGTGTCAAGCTCAACTCTTCTCCATTTATACATCGCAGATTCCTGGAAAGGCCTCTTGTAGTGAAGGGTTTCTTGAATAGCTGCTACCATCTGTCTGTGTCTTGAACTGCGCACGTTGACCTTCTCTAGAGACCTATTAGACCTTCCTAAAATAAACCTGGGTACAGTATCTCTTGTGTTCTGCTTACTCAAAGAAATATGTAGATTAACATGTATTAGATAGCAAGGCCGGTCAGTGTGATCCAAAGTCAAGTCAGATAATAAGGATTGCCATGAAATGTTCTACTGACATTCCTGTTCCACAGAGGATGAATACTGGTGACTTCAATGATGCCCTGACTTTTCTTCTAGTGCCACAATGAGACTGACATTTTTAACTTAAGACCAGTCAACTGTTGGGTGGATTGCCATTAAGTTTGGTACAGATATCCATATTTCCCAGGGGATAAATTCAAATGACTTTGTAATCGACTGAAGAAACATGTTGACAGCAAGTATTGTGTATTCCCCTTTTTCTGTAAAGAGCTCATTGAATGCAATTTCTAATGCCTTTCTGCACCAGAAAAACTAAAAAAATGCAAAAATAAAGCCAAAACTGGGGCCAGAATACACAAACGGTAAATGGGAAAATGTGATTTCTTTTTTGCTTAAAATCAGCTTTGAGTTTGAAGGATTCACAATATTTGATATCGTTTCTTAGTATTCAATAACCAGGGCCTGTTTTCATATTATTATCAAACATTATTAAGCAGCTATATCACGCTCCATTTAATGACCATTTACAGAACTGGAATCCTATCCAATAACGGGGTCTCCAGCTGCCTTGGACTACTCCTTAACCCCTCCAACATCCTCCTTCCCGTTCTCTCACTCTCACTTCCTCACCTGTCAGAGGTGGAATGTCGTTGGCGGATACAGTCCTCCAGGGTCTGACTCTTGACAGATGTAGCGATGCTCAGTGAAAACGTTTCCCAGCTCCTGTTCGCAAAGTAGCATGAAACAAGCAGACAGCAGCAGTTACTGCGGGACAGAACCGGATGAAATGATGCACCTGAGCATGATAAACATTTTGGAATCAGAGCAGCTTATACTGGTTCAAGCTGTTTACAGCTGTACCTTTAGCTGAAGTGAAAAGTACGATGCTGAAAAGCTCATCACATTCAACTTTTTTTTTATTCTCGATCTTTTTATTTCCAGATACCTTTAATGTTATTTACTATCTGAAGAGGCAGAAATGCCTCGAACTGGGGATTTATGCACAGCTGTAACATTTATATGTGAAACTTTGTAGCGGAAAGCTATGAAAACAAGTTTAACAGACATTTATACATGGGACATGGGAGCAATGATATTTTCATACATTTTTGCTAATTCTTAAGACACACATCTTTAGCAACAATGTGAAAGTAAAGAGTTGGAAACTGCTGGAGAGTATTAGATTTATAAAAAGTTCATGCCCAAGTCAAACTGCAGATGGAGATATCACAGTTGTATCACATACAACGATGGAGATTATAGATTATGTATTGGATCTGCCCTGTGCTGTTGAATCAGCAATAATTCATAAAGTTCATTGAATTTGGTATTTTACCTTTACTGTTCTCTTGTTTACAGATCTTTTCAGACAGTTTCCCCCCTGTTGTCAGCAAACAGGAGGGGGTGGAATCTAAAAACCTTTCCCCAGGGAGAAGAAGTTCTGTGGATCCACTCTACCCGGAGTCTGCTCTCCGCTGCGGCCGATCGTCATGGCAGCTTTCCAGCTCTCAGCAGGAAAGGAAGTGGATCTCGGGGGCAGTGCTCAATTCGCCATCTACTGGGCGGAAGTCAAGCCTCAATGAGGCCGTCAGTCGAATAGGTCATGCTGTCAGAGCGCACCAGAGTTCACATCCTCTCATTAGACAGCAATACTTTCAACATCCCTTCACTGGAAAAAGAAAAAAAGGGAAATTGGGCTGCATTACACTCACGATAAAAAACAGGCTTATGGTGATGGGATTGTGCAAGTGGAGTCAGGTGGTGCAAGGTAGTCAGTGTGCGTGTTGTCATTACTTTTCCTCCATGCACACACACCGATACACCCAGTGCGCGCACTCACACATCGCATGTGTAATCAGTTTACAGCATTTGTTGAAGGCATAAAGATTCTCAGCTGCTGAAGTGTGAAATGGTGCGATGTTCCGGTTCAGGTTGTTGTGTTGTGATACCGAAACACCAAGTTTGGATATGATCTGAGTCAGCAGAATGACACTAAGTCATCTCTGAAGCCACCAATAGTGTTTTATGGTTGCAAGTGGTGATTTCATATTGTGTTGGATTAAGAAATGTAATGCAAGAAAACATTTCATCCTCCACGTATTCCAAGAATTTACATGAATCTGAATTGCAACTATAAATAGCTTAAATGCAGCAGCATGGCCTTAAAGCTCAGATTTATAGAAAATGAGCACACTTGCTTCTTGTGAAGTGCATTTGGTAGGACATACTGTCAAAATACAAAATACTCAAAGAAACAAAACTCAACAAACAAGCTAGAAACTTTATTTGTTAAAACAAGTATATAGAGTTGCTGCATTACATCATTTATCTTGCTAGATTGTGGTTTCATACATTTACCAACAGGTGGTTTAGAAAGGCAACTCCTAAAAGAAACAATGGCATATGTATACAATACAAATTAGCAAACATATCAAAATCAGTTTTTACAACTTTTGTAGCAACCAATTCTTTCTATTGGTGTGCCATAGTGCAAACTGTGTTGTTTGTCGACAGAGTTTAAGCATGATCTCAACATTCATACATCTCGACAATCCATTTTCTCTGTCTTAAACACATTTTTTTTTTTCATTTGTAGGCTGCATTCACTGTGCCTTCAGTTCAAGTCCTTCTGTCCAGTCATGTGAATTTACAATCAGAATAATTCAAGTGTATCGGGCAGGTCTGGCTGTTTGGTTGGATAGTGAAGGTTATGTCTGAGCAAGAGTGCTCCTCGGTTTGGGTATGTTGCTGTATGTATGTATGGTAGAGTACACGAAAACCTGTCAAGACCTAAAGTTGTATTTCACCCTGGTTGAACATTTTTGTGTCAATAGGATCTCAGGACTGACCAACCGCCACGTCAGCACCTCTCAAAACGAGAATTTTAAGTTTGATGCAATACAAGAATAGTTAATGATTTGCATTTCATTTTCCAAAATAGTGATGCAATTCAAATAATATGGGACCGACTAAGGGTTTGCCGTGCAGCCAGTTTTCATCTTTTTACTGACCCATATGACCCTATGTGCACTGAAACATGCTCAGCCAGTGTGAAATATCACTCTTATATGAGTCTCCAGTTGTGTTTTCCCAAGCCCTTTCAAAAAGTCCATGAGGATTCCTGGTTTCACTCTGAAAACATAACTTGAAAAATGATTATCACAAACACATATCTTAGCAAAAAGTGTAATAGCTTTTATGTTGGCTACAACTGAAGTGGAGTGGAGTAGATGGCGTACGAGTATAATCTGTCGGCATGTTTGTATATATGGAGAGCACAGAACACAGATACAGGGAAAAAACAGTTTTTTTGGATAACTTTGATCATTTCTGTCTACATTCACTCCAAGGTCCGGCATGTGTTTGAGTGTGTGTATGTTTGTTTCTGCATCCATCTGACTTCAAGCCTCTACGGCTAAGATTTCACTGGAGGAAAGAAAAGTAAGAGCTATGCCGGTTGTGAAAGCGCTGCCCTGCGGGAAGGTCGGGCTGTTTGTGGCCTCTACTCTGGTTCTACTGCACCGTGTTCTGCAGGAAAGCATTGGAACTGGTGGATTGGTTGGTGTTAAAAAGTTTGAAGTTGGAGGACAGATGAAGCCACGGCCCCTCCGTCCTCCCCTCTCCCTCTCGCCAGGGTCTCCGTCCCAACTCAAGAGCATCCGCAGCGGTCCACCACCATGGAAGGGATCTTGCCGTAGATGATCTGCTCTTTTCGGTTAAAGTAGAGCATGTTGATGGGCGACATCTTGGTGGGAGTGCAGCAGGGACCGGCGCTCCCTCTGGGGTTGGCCTTGTTCACCAGGTGGGTGTGCGGATACTTCTGCAAGTGCATGTACTCACACTCCCCGGAGCAATAGTTGGCCTTGTAGCGCTTGGGAGCAATAATCCAGTCCCAGCCAAAGTCTTCAAAGTCCACGGTGAGCGGGTAACGGCAGCACCGGGACTCTGGAGAGTTCTCGTCACAGTCCAGGCCTGAGTCTCTCCTGGCACGCCTGGAGCCCTCGGAGACCTTCACCTCCATGAACGGTTGCTGCAACGACAAAGCGTGTGCGAATACTTTGAAAACAGCTGGGTTGCAAAAGGAGGCGGATGACAGCATTCTTCCTGCACCTTTTAATCTGGTGCCCTCGACCCTTTTGGCAGCTGGTTCTCAAACATGGCACGATAATATTATGAAACTTTGAGTTTTAAAGAAATTAAATCATCTGACGGTTGGTTAACCACAGCCATCTAGGTATTCTAATTGCCTCAGAGCCCGGTGCCAGTATTTGAGCTGTACTATAAGTGTTTGTCATTGATAGCAGCGGTGTGTGTCTGTGTGTGTGTGGGTCCAGGCAATTACTCTGATTTGCACAGTCACATAGAATACTTCAAGGAATGTGGGGCAGGTGACTTTTATGTAATCAAGCGATAAGATTTGAGGTTATTGTGGACTGGGCATTTGCCCAAATGCAGGTGTGCGCCTGCATGGAGTCTGTGTTGATTAACAGCTTTCAAAAGTCCTAAATCTTGATTCCCTCTTCCAGCAGTGAAACGCATGAATGTTTAACCACCTGCTGACTCTGCAAAGCCTCTCTGCACAGCCCAAAGTTAAAACCCCAGGACTGCACAACATAGAAACAAAAATGCCCTGGACTTTTAGAAATGATATTTGCTTCATGCAGGTTGGTCCAATTATTGTAGTAATAATAATCATATCGATCATATTGATTGGGACATAGAGTCCCAGATACAATTAAGCTAATTCTGCTGCTGTAGCAGTAAAGAGCTCTGCCCACCATGCCACCAACACTATTCACTTCTGTGCGTTTACCGATGAGACAAACTGCTAGTGATCGCTTGGAGGAAAAACTTGATCATAAGGTTTCTGTTCAGTGTCAAATAAAAGGTTCATCTCACCAGTCCTTCCTCTCCGGGCTCTGTGGAGGTCACGGCCAAGTCATTTCCCCTCGAATCGTAGGCTTTAATCTCGATGCCCCAGTTGGTCTCCGGCTGCCGCAGCCACACAGTCAACACTTGTTTGACGTCTATACTTTGCCAAGAGCTGACCCCGGCATTCACGTCGATCTTCAGGGAGCGGATGCGTATGTGCCTGCTCCCGTCCGTGACCGGCATCAGGCGGGAGATCTGCAGGAACACGGTGGTCGCCTCGTCCGACGGGCGCAGATTCACCCAGAGCTGAGCCCGGACTATGCGACTGGCTTGAAACTTTTGAGTAAAAGAGAAAAAGCAGCACTTTGGTTCCCCGTCCACTTGGACGATGGATTCGGCTGGAGAGAGACAAGAGAGAGAGAGAGACAAGAGAGAGAGAGAGAGAGAGGGGTTAATGACCATGTGCGATTGAAACCCACATAAAGAAATAAACTGGTGTAAAGAAAAATCCCTGACACGCAATTTCAAATCTGAAAGTGGGCTAATAGTTCAAAAGAACACCCTGCAGTCTGTGCGCGTAATGACCGCCCGTCATGTCTCCTAAACTGCACCAACCCAAACACAGTTTTAAATCTTGGTAATGCTGGTACATTCAAATATCCATTATCAAAAAAAACTGGTAAAGCTAAGTTCTGTCAGAAACAAAGACTACTTATTGCGTGTCTCGTGCGCTCTGTCCCGCGCGTAAAAACCCTTTTTCTGGAGACGTCTGCCCGCGTCCCTTTCATGACGCGAATAACAAAGTGAAATAAAGACTTACGTGCTGTGGCCATCATCATGATTGTCTCCGTGATGGCATGCTCATCGTCCTCCTCCATAACCACATCCTTGTTGTCGTCTCCCAGCACGTCGTACTGGTCGAGAAGCTGCTGCAGCGGCGGCGCTTTGGGCAGGAGCTGCTTCACGATGTCTCGGCTGATATTTGGAGCTTCTTTCATTCGCAGTTTGCTCAAAATCTGATTTTTGATGGCGTTTAATCGCATGGTTTTGATCTGCTGCCGGACCTCGCAGGTGGCGCACTGCTCCGTGTCCTCTGGGCTGGTAGCGGAGGGCTGCTGGTGCGTCTCTTGGTCACTCAAAACTACTGGACCCAAAGCAATCAGCAAGCTAAGATACAGCACAGTCTGAGACAGATGCATTGTCTCTAAGGTTTGCAGTTTGGTTTAAAAAAAAATCCCCTTGGCGTCAGATGGACCTACTGTGCGACTGGACTGGGTTTGGATTAATGTCCCACTCTGATAGGCATCATACTTTATTAGCGCACACCTTTTTATACTCCAACTTTAGCCTCTTTTGTGTCGTCAAAAACTATGATTGGCTGGACAGGCAACAATGAGTTTTAACCGACAGACATGACAACTTTTTTTCGTTGTCAAACCATAAAGGGATGGAGACTGTGGGCATGTGCTTAGCATGTCCACGGATGGATTAATTCACTTTTCTTACAGTGATTGCGCAAAAGGGCTTCTGAATTTGCACGTAATCTCCGTCACCTAAGCACCTTATGCACACTCTTCAATTGTTTGCAATGTCTTCATTTCACGTGATCTCGTGTTTGTACAGTGTGTCCCTGTAATACGTCCAGATTGATGCATTATGTGATTATGTTTTTTTTTTTTTTTATTATGAATGTTTGTAATCCCTAGCTGCAGCCAAATTATCCCTGGGATAATACAGTTTGATTTGAATTGATGAGAGTAGCAAATTAACACAAAACAACATAATAGGATTATGAATTATGAATTATAAATTTCGCAGGATTATGAAAGAAAACAAGAAAGGCAGGATTGGTGAGTTTTCTTCTGTAAGAACACTTTTTCTGTAAGAATGCACTATAAATCTACTGTTTTTGTCAACATTTGCACGTTTATCTTCGAATTGTCCTTGATGGCAGGTACATGCTGGAGACTGCTTATCGAAATACATTTCATGCACGAGTAAACATTTCTTTGACAATTTTAGCAAGGTCAAATGAATCATTCTTGAGGTGAGAGAAGCTGATTATCGGCCCATGTACAATCAACAATTAAAAATAGGCTACATCGTTGCCTGTACATAAAATAAATGGTAAAACATTCAGCAAAGATAAAGAAAACGATCTGTCCAGGACTTGTCCGAATCCATGATGGTGAAACCTGGTTGTAGCACATGAGAGGACAGTGCCACCGTGTGGTAGGTTCACGTCATTCAGTTCAGAAAGGCCATCAGCAGCAGCAACAGTCACATAGCTACCTTAAACAATACCCCAAAGTAGCTAGTATTAGCCTATACATCATTTGGAAATTGGGAACATGGGGTTTTATAATAATGCATTGGTATATAATAAACTACCAAACTATATGAAGTAGTAAAAAATAGCTCTACCTCTTCCACCAGCAACAGATACAACTAATTCGAAAAACATCTCTTTGAATTAACTTAACACAATTGTGGAAACTATTTCCACATGGTTAAATGGCTTTCTTAAGGAACTGAGTATTGCTGTTGGGCCAACTTAATGTACACGGGTTGGGTCAAACCTAATTTCTTAGGGTTGATTGCGATTATATAGTAGGGTTTGTCCATCTTAATTTACTTGGGTTTTTCGTGAACTCAGTTTATTTCGGTTGATCCAGCTTGTTTACTAGGTTTGTGTCCAACCTAATTAACTTGGGTTGGTTCAACGTGTTTACTAGGGTTTTATCCAACCTAATTTACTTCGGTTGGTCCAACTCATTTAACAGTACTTAAAATTTCATGAATACATTTTCACATGCCTGTCTCTATGTGTGTGGAGAGTGGGTGTGGCTCCCACCTGGTCTCCTCACAGCTCCCTCCTGATTGAAGCTCATTCACCTCATTCACATTGTTCCAGTCTGCTCAGCTGCCTTCCATCTTTTCATCAACCCATCAGTATTTCTACCTTGGCTTTCTATCAACTCAGCGCCAGATCATATTTTGCAACCATCTGGTAGTTTTGTTGCTAAATGTGTTTTCTATGTTTATTCCTCGAGTTATCTTTGTCTGTTCTTACCTAGTCTCCCTGTGCCTCCAGGATCATCCTCTCCAGTTCCCCAGCCTGCCCTTCTCGCCAGCTCATTCCCCTGCCACGCTCTGCCTGCCCTGCCTTGCTCGAACAATCATCCACCATAGCCCTCTCCCCCTTGGTCTCCGATGCTCCATCTCAACCCTGGTTCATTGTCACCACCCATTATCCCCTAAAATAAACCCTTTTCACTCTCACAACTACTTCCCTTGTCTGTATCTGCGTTTGGGTCCAAACCTACAGTCCCCATCACAAAAATAAATTGATCAAGCCACAGTCAATAATGTTGGCCCAACAAAATTTGCTTAAGGCTGAAAGAAAGCCTTTTGATTTCCCATGATATAATAAAGTTAATTCAAGGAATAACTTTTGAGTTTTAATTATTTGAAATGCTTACAGTGTGTAATGATAATCCACGAATTTAGGGTTATGTAGTTTATAAAAAAAACCAAAAACAGTGAAGTAAAGACTCCTAATATTTTTCAGTGTGTCATTTTTGGCACAGATCTTTTTTCGATGCAGTGTTCCGTGTCGCCGCCAGATGGCAGTGTTGTACCAGCCCGCGGAGGCGCAGAGCCGCTGTCAGTCAGCGGCTCGCTCTCCTCCGGAGCACCGCTGCAGCTCGGTAGTTGCCGTGCAGAGTCGCTCAACTCGGTCCAGACATCTGATTTCCTCTCTGCTGAGGAGCTCCACTCGGCGCTGGACCGGCGTGAAGGCAACTGGGAAACCTCTGTCGTCTAGTCCACCAGTTTGGGATTTATACCCATATATATATATATTATATATATATATTTTTTTCTTTACACGTTGCACACAATCAATAACGTGTCAAGTTGAAATAGCTCGGATGCTGTCTGAAGAGCTGAGGAGTGGGGCAGAAGAACCAGCGCGACACCAGATGATGCCCGGATTATTATTTACTTGAAATATTTTGGGTTATTTCTTCCGTCGCGGGATTATTTTTGTGTGTGTGAATGGAGGAAACCCTGACGCATTGGCCACACTCTGTTAAAAGTATGTACAGCTCTACAGGGATCACAGATCATCCTGTTGTCATATTGATTTCTGATGTCATGTTTGCGGAGGTATTTCCATTTATTGAGGTATCAGGTTTATTCCAAATCCCATGTGTCTGATTGACAGCTAATTGATGCTCTCACACTTTGGTGCACATTAACATTAAGGCACGTTTACCACTATTATAAGATCATTAACATAATACCCAGATCTTGAGGATTTTTTTTTTTTTTTTTTTGGGTATTGACGTGTGCACCTCCAAATTGTTGTTTACTCACAGGGAGACTCTCTGCATAAATCATTCATGGCCGGCGCGTTGTGTAGACTACAGCTTTCTGAATGAAGCACCTGTTTGCTGTGCGCCAAGGCCTGTCTGGTCCTAGAGAAGGAGCTGTCACTGTGAATCAGGCTGCGAGGCTCGGTCAGAGGAACAGATGGGCATCAGCATCAGTGCACTCAAGCTAGAGACAAACTGTGTCATGCAACACGAAATAGGCCGGGGTATTGAGTCATAAAAAGCTATGAGGTAGTAGATGGGGGGGGTTGTGGGAACAGTTGATGTGCAGAGGAGGCAGAATATGTTTAAAGATGACCGTGCTGAGGTGAGCCACAAGAGGCCTTGACCCACGAGCCGCCCCGCTGGAGCCTGGGTCACGTATATTTGCCTCAGCCGCTGTGAAAATCCTTTCCTCGTTTCCCGCCATCTGGTAGTTGTAGGCTGCCTCTGATGGAAATGAAATCACTAAATATACCCTCTTTATCTCCTTTCCCTCCCTCTGCAGTTGATGAAGCGATGGGTTCTAGCCAGCAAAGGAGCAAGCTTGACTGTTTCAACGCCGCCAGACCCACACAGGGATGGGTCTCCTAGCCGGTTGTGCCCCAGCGCCCTCTAAACCTACCACCCTCTACTGTGTAATACTAATCGTCACGCATGTTGGCACTCAGACATGGATGAGAAGGGGAGTGGATGACAGGAGCTGAAAAAGCCAAACCACAGCAGAGAGAAGTTGAGGGGAGGCACCGAGTTGCTTCTGAGATGTACTGACCTTACTTCCAGGATCAAAATGACAAAATCGATGTACGAGTTCGAAATCTAACCAAAGACTCTTGCACCTTACTGCCACCGCACACCTCCCACCCTGAAGTAAATCAATGCGACATCCTCCAGAGCATGGGGTGCGTCAAATCCAAGAGGAGTGACTCTGCCGCCCAAAATGCGAACTCCACGGAGAAGGTGGATTGCAAAGCCAAGGGAATGAGGGGTGAGAAAGCCTACTTGGTTCACTCGGAGATGAGTTTGCCGGAGAACTCCCTTCAGGTCAACCCGGTGCTGCTTGAGTACGCCCAGAGGCTCTCCGAGGAGATCGTGTCCAGGGCCGTGCAGCAGTGGGTGGAGGTAGACCGTCGGTACAACGACATCCCCTACATTGAATGTGACGTGCCATGACATGGGTCGGGATGTCGCAGTGGAAAGGCCTGGGGCCAAGCCAAGACTGCCTTGACCTCGATACTGGAGGTTGTACATGGGATTAAACAAGGCCAATAGTCTCAAATACCTTCTTTTAGAATGAATCCTTCAAGAATCTACCTGCCGCGAGCAGGAATATGGATGAGCTGTCAGTAATTCCGATTTGACCTACTTTTGGATTGGATTATACTTGGATTGAACCTAAAAACCCTCCTCCAAAGCAACCAATTCCAACCATTCCTGTGGAGCCTGCAGCCAAGCTGGAGCCTGCAGTGTGTTCAGTTGGATATCATCTGTCTTAGACCTTATTTGTCCCCTCAACCAGTAGGTTTTGGCTCTCTGTGGCTGGACCCATAACGCAAATCAAGAAATCCAATCAGATATTGCCTGGAAATCTAATGTTCCTCCTTGGCAGTGAAAGTCTATCCCGGTCATTGATGCTGCCCCAGGGCAAAGATTCAGTCCTCTTACGGAGGAAGTTATTAATAGATCCCTTCATTTGGTGAAGACTCTCACTTGAAAATCCATCACTGGAACTATCAGGTCAGAAACACACCCAGCTGTCCGGCTCCTTCTGCTCTGACAAAAAGCTCTGCGGGCTAGAGTTCTCCTTTAATGGCCTCCCTTGAGATCCTGTGGCTGAGCTGCGACTTGCTCAGCTCTACTTCTCCCACACTGCCATTAGGTAGCTTCAACCGCAGCTCCTCCATCCAGCAGGCAGGGTGCTCAAAATGGATGCAGGAAATCATGTGCATAAATCGTGTTTTTCCTGCACTCTAGGATATTCTGTGTATACAAGTCACAACGTGGGAACTTTGACATTAGGACCCGGATCACTGGGAACCCGCTGGCCTCTCAGCCACAAAGAAACCAGGGCGCGAGAGAGGATTGACACACTTTTCAAAGAGGATTTGGCTTGTCAACAGAACTGGAGTCTAAAAAACAAAAAAGGCCTTCGTAAAAATGTGGTAGACCTATTTTTTGTCAACATTGTGTAATTGTACAACGCCTAACCGAGAAATACGAAATACTGCCAGGTGCCCTAAAGAGGACAACAGCACAAATATGCAAACCTCAAAAAACTTGAAAAAAAATGTCAATCCAATCTATAGATACAACTTCTTAAAATAGGGTGGTGCTGTGCCATAATGGAGGGCAACCATACTAACATGGCGACAGAGTAGATATATTTGGAATAGAGGTTCACAACCACCAAAGTCCTTAATGAATGTTACTATGAGCCCAACACTGTTTTGTAATATATGATTTATATAAGAAGGTTCATTACATAGGTCTGGTCTTTGTTCACTGGACTGAGATGTAGTGTAGCTGCAGATTTGTGCACAGGTATTCTTAATGATGTCATTGGCATTTGCCCAAAATGTAAGTTACATTGCTGACTAGGCCCTACTGAAAAGCATTGATGACGACACAAACTGTCACACAACTATCTGCAGTGATAAAGGCTTTAGATGGTGTTGTAGTTCTTACCATAATAGTCGGAACCAGTAACCGTAAGAATACTTTAACACAAGCCATAAGCCAACAGTGGAAGGGTATTTTTCTCTCCACTTGCCTTGTTCCCGGGTCTTCTCTTATACAACAATAACAGTGTTTCAGTATTGAAACAAAACTCGCCAATACCAATACAATGCAGTTGATGCTTCAGTCACATTGCATTGGGAAGTCTAACCAATACAGGGGCCAGTTGCATTAACTTTGCCTTAGACTTGTCTTGGATTGACAAACTAGATTAGTCTAATTTAGCTTGTCTGTTGCAAATATATTAAGCCTGAATTAATTTGAGATAGGAAAGTTGGCCGCCTCTCCCCTTGGCTATTAGTCTTAGGTGAGAGCTTTGTTACTATGGCAACAGTCAGTTAGAATATCAGTTAGCTAACTATTTCAACTGTTTTTCCATAACCTTAAGCTTAGTATTTGAACTGTTTATCTATTGCTTTTGACAAACTTTTAGCTAACCATTCCAACTTTTTACCCATTACTTTAGCTAGCTACTCCAACTGTTTGTCGATTACTTTAAGCTAGCTATTCCAAATGTTTATCCATTACTTTAAGCAAATTTTTAGCGAACCATTTCAATTATTTTTTCATAACTCTTTTGGATTAGTTCTGAACATCTTAAACAGCTCTAACAACCTTTGGATCTTTTTTCTCCCGTACTTGGTGTGGTGTCTGTTGCATCCACTGTTTTTTCTCTTCTGTTAAGTCTTATTTCACCCATAATGCAGTGTGCAACATGCCTCGATTAGTCACTCACAGCGAGGCTTCATGCAACAGGTCAATTTAGATGTCTTTAGCAAGTCTGACTTAAAGTGATATTTTAGACAAAGAATAGGTCTATATTTTATGCAACTGGCCCCTGCTGTTTCAGTGCTGTCTGAAATGGTGCCCATTTTAATGAAGAACGTAATTCACAAAGACCTTGTTAACATATTACAGCGTTAAGCAGCTGTATTGTTTAGGTGAGCTGGGTAATGCTTGATCAAAAGGCTGCTGAATTTAAAAGGTTTCTACACCTCTCTAAGTCAGATATGATGTGATTAAAACACCTCTGCACACACATCGCTCTAAAAACAAACTGAAACATGTCTTGCACTAATCTGTGTGGACAGATTAATCTGTTGGAGTCGTCCTAATCGTGTTTTGAACACACTAAAGATTAGAGATGACACTGTTCTTTAGACGCTATATTCCTAGTTCGTAATCTGATTGCATTTGTTTTGCTTCAGATAAAAGGCTAAAAGTCAAATCTCCATCTGTGCAGAACACTGTTTCCTATCAACTGTTGGGATTTGAAAAAAAGAAAGAGAAAGGGCCTGTTTCCACAGCACAAGAAAACAAACCGGGTGGGCAATCTATTTCTTAGGCAATACATCAAAGATGTTGCCATAATGTTGATGTCAGATTTTGTTGTGCATTCTGAGTCATCACTGAGAAAAGTTTTTATAATTTTTTACAAATTGTGCTATCACCTTTGTTTACAAACTCCCAAGAGATTTAGTTTTTGCAGCTCTGGCAACGATCAGGTCTTGTGGTCGTCTAAAAGTAAAGCTTTGAATTGAAGTGACTGTATCTGCACTAGGAAGAGTTAAAAATCTGATACAGTGTGAATGCCTTTCAAAAAACTTTAAGGCTGCCAACGCTACCTTTCGGTAGCCGTGATTTGTAGTTTTTAAAGGTCACCCATATTTAATGCCAGCAGGTGTTTCGATAAAGACTAGAGATTCTGCTTAATCTGCCACAAACACTTTTTGAAGGATTTACTCATCACAAGAAGGATAGAACTCCTTAGGCGCAGGATCTGAAAGGCTGTCGTGCCCTTTATCACAGATTTAATTAGGGCTGCCACTAATGATTATTTTCATTATCAATTGATCTGTCAATTGAATTCATGATTATAGTTTTAATCTATAAAATGTCAATTATTTTAGAAAAATGCTTGTTGAAATTTCCCACAGCCCAAACTAAACAATGTGTTTCTCCTGTCTTGTCCAACCAACTGCCTAAAACGCAAACTTGTTCAGTTTACTCTCATATATAATATGACAAAGAAAAGTAGGGCTGTCCTAAACCATCGATATTCCTACTTGAATGACAACCATATCATTTTGTTGACTAATCGACATTTGATTTAATCGAAGGCTGTGTAAAACAGTTTCTCCACAAAGAATCACAACTCCTGTACAGCAGTCAAAGTGACCCGTAGATGAAACAGCAGTCAGAGTGGTGGAGCTGAAGCAAAACAAGAGGAGCTGACTTGACTATAAAGTGAAACACAAGTAGCCCGATGAGCAGTGACAGAACCCACATGCACTGACTCCAGAAAAGTGAGTAAGGGCCTCCGGGAAGCAGCTCCGTAAAATGATACATGCCGGCTTGTGAGTATATCATGAATAATAACTTAAATTGAGTGACTTTTAGCATATTCCCATAGTAAAATATTAATTTAACTTGCAAAGTGTACATACAGTATGTGTGAAAACTGATGATGCCAATAAATCGGATTTATGCCTTCTATCATTTTTGAAATATTTCATTGTTATTTTCTAAACCACTACTCCAGAACAACCTTACACAGTTGCCCTAAAACATTATTTGCACGTACTGCCTCAATAGTATTTATTTAAAACACCTGTCAAACGAGAGAGGAGCGTATCCTGCATCCTGTCTGAGAGTGAACACACAGCAGGTTAAAAGTTCAGCTGCATAAAGAACAAACAAAAGGATTTACAACTGACTGCTGGCCAGCGTTTGTTTGATAAGCAAATGGTAGCCTAAAAGCATGAGGGGGATTATCCGTGACGCAGACAGAAATACTCAGCCTGTTTTCCAACAGTTTATGGCACTTTATTGTCTACAGTACGTGGAGGTCACCCTGTCTGCTTATTGAGCCAATGTGAAGTCTGAGAGAGAGAGATACAAACTGCATTCAGCAGCACTGCTAGTGCTATGATTATAGGAGGCTACCATTGAAATGAGAGGTAGGTTATTGAGTCAGACTGTGAATGTGAAGCAGGTAGACAAGATTGAAAACAGACATGAGGTAAAGGTGTTCCAGACCATAAAAAAAAAGTTCTGAACCATGCTCCATGTGATATTTCTGAGCCTTTAGAACAATCGGACTGATAGTTTTGTCATCCATTTGTAACAATTATACCAGTCACATAAAATATGCACTAAAAGTAGAACGGACCAGTTTATTACCCAACATGGAACTAAAACAAATGCTTACTTTCCAGACTGCATATCTGAGCAGCAGCTTTGTGCTCACACGCTGATAACAAACCGTCACTGTGTCAGAAGAACACTTTACAAGCAGGTCATAAAAGATCATGCCCTCAATAAACGTAGTTCTTTAAAGCACAATCTGATTCTTCACAAAGACCACACATTGTTTTCTGTTGCACTATCAGTTCTCTTTATTGGCCTCTGTTCCAGCATCGATGTCCATGTGCTTGTTGGCTCATGAATAATGCAACTATTGAGAACTAGTGTTTAGCGAGGCGATCTGATACTGACTGAAATACAGTGATGTGTCCATCAGATGAAGTTCATTTAAAAACACACTATATTACACACACGTTTTTCTCAAATGCAAAGTAACAATAAATGCATTTAGAAAAAATATTGATATTCCTCTAAATCTGACACTTGTATTGGATATGTCAGAGAAAAAAAACTGTTTCATCTATGTTACATCTGAAAAAGTACAGATACTAGTGAAAAGAAAAAATACTGGAAAAAGACAAAAAACTACAGAAATACAGCTAATACATTATCTGCAGTAGAAGAAGGGACCACACTGCAGAAATACAGACGATACCGATCCATGTCACATCAACAAACACCCACAGGAAATGTAATAAAGCACTCAGTGGTGAGATCATTTTCTCCTCCCATGTCCTCGTGTTGATGCTGCTGTGCGGCAGAGTCCTTGCTTTTGCAGCAGAAGAGAGTTACTGCTGTACAACTTATGTACAATAAAAAAAACACTCCACTCCCACTGCAGAGCCAGTTTACACTAAACATTTTTCATGTGTGACACACAGGGCATCTGTAAGCTACCTCTTCTGCTACTATTTTAGTTTTCAGACTAGGAACATGAATCAGACCTTTTCCTTAGCTGCAGAGGAGCAGCATTTTTGTTTTACTGTAAAATGTCAACCCAGTATTGAACAGTATGGAGTCAAACTAGTATGCATGTGCTTGTCATAAAATAACAGTCTTTCTAATGGTGTGTGTTTGCCGGTGGGAAGTATCAGAACGTCAGGTCTTTCTCTCCCAGCGAGGAGAAGCACTGGTCCACGGTCTGCTCAGACAACTCCTCCAGTGTTGAAGGGTTCCACTTGGGACTCTGGTCCTTGTCAACCAGCACTGGAAAGATGCACCAATCATGACATAGAAGATAAATCAGATGATTTGCCTGAGACATTGTCAAGTAATGAAAAATAGTATTAATTTGATACTTTAATAACATTTAATATCAATATTACCATATTTTTCATTGTTGTTTAAGTCTTCACATCTCTTTGCATTCATATAAACTATGCCACACACACTATTAGTTGTCCATGCACTGCAGTGACTTACCGGCTCGTACGCCCTCATAAAAGTCGCAGCCCCTCTGCAAAACAACAGACACAATCCAATGAAATAAAATCCTCTTGGATTTTACTCTAAGCCATAGCTAAACCAAAACAGCTGTCTCAGATGATTACGTAATATTGTTTTTTGTTTTTTTACTTTAAAGATAAATGCAAGTTAATATGACAAAGATTAAGATCGGATCCTTAACTTGCAAAGTAATTTACTAAACCTTCGATTCCTACCCAATAATGATTACTACAAGAGAGAAAAGTATGAGAATGAAGCTGATGATGTTGATAACTTCTCCGTCGGTGTTTACCATGCAGGCCTGGCTCAGTCGATACTCCATCACCAACACGTCCTGCAGGCTCAGAGTTGCACCCGCCTGCAGCTGCTTATAGGTGATTTTCAGGGACGTGGGAGACATCTTGGACAGTGTCTGGAAGAGGAGACAGAGAGAATTTTTATGTGTACTTCAAACTAAAAGGTGGTGATGCATTGCTTATTGTGCTTTTTTGATCAAAGAAAATCGTAAAAATACAAAGTAATGGGTAAATAAGGAAAAAGATAGCTATGAATGTTTAATGCACAAGGCGGGACAGTGAGTCAGTGGTGTTGTAGTAGCTGAGGAGGTGGGTTCATAATACATATTTAATGCCTGAGCTGACGACTCCCCCGCCCCCAATATTTTAAATGTTTCAAATCAAACAATAATCACATAATAACAGAGAACAGCTGACTGGGTCTACAGTATTATTAATCCTAGAGTGATCAGGAGGTGGACAATAGGAGAGGGGTGGGCTAGATGAAGGATGGAGTCTAATCTGGGGCGTGTGCAATGTTATGCAACAACATATACTGCCAAAGCCAAATAATGCCCTGGCTCCATCCCAGCACTGTCAGTGGGATTTACCGGATGGTGGAGTAACAGGGCGGCAGAGCTGCAGTTCGTTCAAATAGCTCATATAAATAAAACAAAAGTGAACATGTGTCTGAACACATGCAGACTTTTGTTGTGGTTATATGAACTCTTCTTACAGAGTCGATGGAAGAACTGCCAGCAGGCCTCTGCACCCGTGTTGCTACATTTCTGTAGAATTACTAGGAGAAAAAACTGATTATGTCTGTGATTCTAATCAAGCCGAAGGTCAAGAGCATACCTCAGCTTGTTTGTTGGCGAACTCTGAGCCATCTGCCTTCAGGTTCTGCACTATGCCCTCCACACTGCTGGAGCTGAACAGCCTGAAAGGAGGAAAGGTTACATCAGTTCACTCTTAATTAAACTAAAATCTGAAAGTTTCCTTAATAATGCCATTTTGCCCGCCAAAAGGTTGGAGATATGCTATATTTTTCTTTTGTCAACAAAACCCATAAATTAACCTAAACCAACATTGAATTGATTCTGTGTGGTGAAAGCCAATAATATCTTATTCCTCTGTGCCACAGAGCTCCGTTGTTGTCCAAAAACGATTAAGAACATCAATGAACTCCAGATCCACAGCCAAAATAGTCCGCAACAAATACACTACCTCCTGTACTCCTGTTTGAGTAACACATGCCAAGACTACACTCCTCGGCTGTTCATCGTCAATAGGAACTAATGGTCTAGGGGCTGAGTGCCATATAAGGGTAGGGGAGCGGGAAAAGATTTGGAGACGGGGAATAAGACATTGTTGGTTTCAGACTTTCCATGGCATTTGTTGACAATTATGAAATATAGAATATCACATCCTCATCCTTTAAGTAACTAGCTGTTACTAGTTTTTTTGGCACACCTCAGATTGTAAAGTGTTTATTTGGGAACAGAGAACTTCTAGGCCTACCTGTTAATATCAGACATGTGTTTGTCCAACACGAAGGGCTTCTCAGAATCTAGACCACTCTGTGGACAGAGAACAATCCTCAATACAGACATACATTAAGACCCTCAGGCCTCCGTATGAAAACATATATCTGACCGTCTCATTGCCAATTTAAGCTGCTTTTGATATTTTGAGGTTAAACGTAAGGCCCGTCGCGTTAAGATTCTCACCTGGTTCTGGAATGAATCCAGCACTCTGGAGACATCTTCAGCAGAGGGAGACTTCAAGCCCACCAGCTCCTTCTCCAGCTCTGGGATCTATTGAAGTAGAAGACTTGACATTATAATAAGCTGCTGGAAATTATGCTTGCTAATTTGTTTGTCTGTGTGCAGTTGAGGTGTGGTTACTACAGTTCACTAGGCTAGATCCAGTCCATCCTTTTAAAAACCAATCCCATTTTTGGAGGCAGGCAGATCTTTCCCTCTCAGTGATACATTTTTGAAAGACCGGCTTTTCTGGATTGCTGAATATCCTCTTTTTATGGATTTGTGTGTAAGTTTGAACTAATAAGGCATCACTGGGGACAGTGCAAGGGAACTCTGCATATTCGAAAATGGGTATGTCTTCATTCAATGAGAAAACAACACATAAATGCAATAGAAATACGAGATGTTTTTCCAGCCTTGTTTTTTGGTCAAACTGCTGTCAAAGTTATAAAAACAAACTAAATCCACCCACTGCACCTCTGTCCTGAAACTCAAGGTCACAGTCCTAAATAAACTCTGCTGCCCGCTGTTCTGACCTCACACCAACAGCATGACAAACCCAACCTGGCTTTAGACCAGCCAGTATATGTTGGCACCTTTAAACAAGAGTGAGACAGCCAGTGACTCAGCGTCCAGCTTTCCAGTGGAGCTTTAACCTCGCCCCCCCTACCATGCTCCTGTCCTGCACACAGTGCTCGGGCTGTCATGTAGATTAGATAATACATTTAAAGCAATACATTGGAAAATGTTTGTCCTACTGTCTTTTAAATTACATACAGCCTTGTACCTTACCTTCTTAGACTCTACAAAGTGAGTGGCGACTCCAGCTCTCTGCACGTCACGTCCCTTAAGACGGAAGCCTGTCATGGCCAGGAACAGTCCCAGCTTTCCCTGCAACCTCGGCAGAAAATAGCCGCCTCCAACGTCAGGGAAAAGCCCTGTCAAAATAAAACAGAAAACTAGGCACACTCTGAACCAACGTGACCATCCGTCACTGATATCTGAGAGATTAATTATTCTTAAAAACATAGACATCACTTCATAATTTTATCCTATTAGACAGTTGTGTGACATTTTCAAAAAATAGGAAACATATTTTTGAGTTATGGCCAAAATCGTGATTTGTGAGGTCACAGTGACCTTGACCTTTGAAAACCAAATTCCAAATTAGTTCATCCTGAGTCCAGGTGGACATTTGTGGCAAATTTGAAGACATTCAAGGCATTCCTGAGATATCGCATTCATGAGAATGGGACGAACAGACAACTTGAAAACACGATGCAATGGCTGTCACAGAGGCATAATCATTTTCATAAGGATCCCTTTGAAGTAGTTCAAAAGCTTACAAGGTTTCACAAAAATGAGGAGGGAATTTATTAACCATCCCACAAACAAAAAGTCTCCACATTTCCCCTTCTTTTTTAAATATCTTTCTACCTCTCCAAGAGGTGATCTACGTTCAGTATGATAAGGTACAACCATTAATAAAACAAATGATTGCTGGCACACTACAAAAAGAGAAACATGCGGCTTACAAGCAATCGTGATTATGAAAAATGTGCAGCCTTAATCTGTGCCAAATATATTCTGTATTCTCAATGATGTTTTCCATTTGATTTCAATGTTTCTGACAGGAAATTAGATTCCATTGGTCACTTTGGGATTTCTGACAGCTTTTCTAGCGTGGTTTGAGGAGAGGAGGTGGGGGGTGGGGTGGATGGTAGTGAAGGATTAGATGAGCTGACCTGATTCACGGCTGAAAATGTAATATCATAAACGCGGCAGATTATGGCTGTCGTTCAGAATTCTAGCAGGGCCCATGTTAAATCTGTTAATCTCGCCACAGAGGGGGTTAACGTTTACGCGTGAGTGTAGTGAGGCTACGAGTGTGTTTGTGTGTGACTAGTTAAGAAGTCGTTATTCTAACCTTAAAAAACACAGATCCTGAGGGAGTAACAATAATACATTTAAAGAGAATAATTACTTTTTCTTGCACAATGGGCCCAACTGATCCTTAGAGGAGCTTTGAAGGGTTGGCTGCTGAAATATGAAGTGTTGTTGGCAGTGGTGGGGGAGTGGAGGGGCGGAGCATTAATAAATCATAGCAATGGTCCTCTAAAGGGCAGTGGAAGCACTGATTACATGATGAAATACAGATGGGGACAATGGATCAGAGCTTTTCCATTTGGCCATCTTTAGATAATTCATGAGATGTGGGTAAACATGTCAATGATGTTGGGAACTACGCCCATTTTTCAAAACTCATACATGTCGTTCCTCTGGTCTATGACAGTCCAAAAATATTAGTCTCTCCCTAACAAAAAACTCACATTTGTAATGTCATCGAGTATAAAGAATGGAATAGCTTTATTGACAATGAAGTGGTTAAGTAAGATGTTATAGATGACACTGAGAGCACCCAGGGGAATGTTCTTGGTATATGGCTACGGTTTCTATTTCAGAACTGACAACACTACAATAAAATCAAACTCATGTGGGATAAAAAAAGAAACAAACCTTCTGTGGGTTCACATAAGTCTATGTTATGTTCACACATATTCCTTAACATTCCTCGGCCGTGGATAGACAAATGAAATAAAATAGTTCCTTCGGTTGAGTAAGTTTATTCCTATGCCTAGTTTTGTACCTTATAAAACCCACACAAACATATCCATCCCTCATGCATACTTACACCACTGATTTTACTGACATCCACCCTTAATTTACACTTTTACGAATTTAAATTGGTTCAATCTGGTTTAATTACATATGTTTTTGTTTGAACTTCATCACGGTATGTCTCCTGAGTGATAACAGGTGTACCCACACAGGTGTTTAAGATTAGACTGTGTGGGTTTGTACGGACCTTCATTGATTAGCATCTCCCTCTCTCTCCTGTTGTGTGCACCTGTTAGGAGTCACATAATTACCAGCGTAGCTCCATCCAACTTTAAGCTGTAGAAAAGGTCTAATCATCCAGAGTGGATGTCAAATCCAGGGAGGGGGAAAAAAGCTTTAAAAAAAGGAACCAAAGCACTACTAATATTTTGACCAAATACTCGTTATCGAGACAGTAAATATTTATAAAATGAGTTGTTTGATAAATAATCATTAGGGATATAGATATAACGACTAAATGGGTAAAGGCAACTAATAGAACAATCTGGTAAATTCAGAAAATGACATCACTCTACTGTCATGCAGCCTTTAAAACTAGAAAAAAACAACACCCATGCAATATAATGCATTCAAAACTCTAAGATGATATCTAGTCTCATATAGTAATATCGACATAGTATCGATATATTAGCCGGCTGTAACTGGAAGCTTCTGGAGACATGTCAATCAAATAAAGAACAAAAGATGATCATTGATGGTTGTAATACAACATACAGATAGGTAAGCTTAAACGTTAAGTTGTGCTTTAAGCTGACTCAACTCAACTCAATTTTACTTGTTAGTTCACTTCACTGACTCACTTGCTCAGCAATGGTTGCGAGTACACAAGGTTATCAAACTCAATGTACCAATAAGAATGATAATGTCATTTGTCTCAACCTGGAAAGTGTAGAAAAGCTCACAGGAGAGCAGGAGGTTTATCAATAAACCAAAATATACACAGGCCTATATAGTCCTGAGAGGAGTTGTAATCAACTTTATTTTATTTATTCAGGACTTTTCCAGCACTTGAAACTTTTTTGTCATATCGGCATACTTAAGTTGAAAAAGCCTGATGCCACAATGTGACTGTAGTTGTAGTGAACAGGTCACACAACAGATATTCTTGAGAGGATTCCATACCCAGGATCAAGGCTAAAATAAGCATGTAGGTTCTCAAAGCAGCTGTGCAATTGCTGTTGCCTAATGGAGTGCAGTGTGAAGTCCAAGTTTCCGACTGCAGAGGGGACTTGCTGATAATACGGGTGCAGTGGCCTGTAAGCCAATGTCCTCTAGTTAAAACAATGGTGTCAATGTGTGACTACAGCAGCTCCGAATAGGATTAGCAAAGACTTCCTGCCTTCTTGCCAAAGTGACTGGAGAGTTTTAGAGACACTGGGAGATCCTTTTCTTTATCTAAGACCATTACTTATGAGACTAAACGGAATGCGTTTTGTGTTCTACTTCGCCAGAAAGTACTGGACAACACAAGGGTGTATGAGCATGGATTAGAGGAAATAAAATACAAGACACACCCTAGTAGACACGCATACTGCGTCATCAATCACCTCATACGGCCAATCCTCCGCCTCTGCAATTTAATTGAGGTCCCATTTCCTCGTACTCTTTATTACGGCCTCGCCTTTGGGAAAAATGCCACACACACACACACACACACACACACACACACACACACACACACACACACACACACACACGGTCAGAAGTAACACAACAAGAACACAACAACAGAAGTAATGAACAAGAACTAGAACAAGAACAAGAACTAGAACAAGAACAAGAACTGCTCAGGAATAAGCTTGATGTGTGTGTATATGTGTCTGAGCGAGTGCTTGTGTGTCAAATAAGGGATGATGTGAGTGTCCTTGGAAGTTTGAGATACGCATTAAAGCTGCAGAAAAAAAAAATACTAACCTTGCAACTTCTGCACCATATACTCCAATAATTTGACTTGATTCCGACCCAACTAAAATAAAATTTAGGCAGAAAGTCAGTCAAGCCTTTAAACTGATCATTGGAGATGCTCATGGACCATCTAAATATCCATTGACCATTTTTATTACGTGAAAACACTGACTGATGAGAGATGGGAAACATAAGCTGTTTGGTCAATTCACAGGTTCTTTCATGCCACAAAACCAGTTATTTGTGCTTTGGTATCATAGATTACTGCAAATAATTCACAAACAATTAAAGAACTGTGATAAGCCATCTGGATTTAAGCGACAAACAGCCAGTTTATGCCAATGTCAACTGTAATACATTGGTTGTTAGAGATTTGTTACTAATCTCCTCAGTGCCTCAGGAGACGGCCATCTGTCAACAGGGTTCAATTAGCTAAAAAGCAAATTAAAGCTTAGTACTCTGGCACTAAGATAAGTTAATTATGGTTGATTTATCCATGCAGCAAGCCATTTAGTTACTGATCAAATATCATTTTCTTATGTATCATTATGGTTTTTGATGGTATGAGATTATGCAAATGGAACCTTCACAAAAAAATTGGTCCTTAATGAGCCTAGACTTATTTGAAAATAAAAAATTGTTGGATCCCATCTCTCCCCTCTTGATCATTGTTCTATTCCTCATCCTCCTAAAAGAGAAAAAAATATAGAGGCCTGCTGTTCTCTCACCATGTCCGGTTGGTGTGCCCTGTAGTCATGGCTTCATAAGCCTTTATAATGCCATTGTTATCTTCTCACAGGATTTACAGATCATAAGGGCTGGGCCAAAAGCTTTGAATTGATAACATGTTATCAATGAGGATAATAATTGATATTTATAATTATATTAAAGCTAGAGTGGGTAATGAAGAAAGAAACACTTTTTTTTCTATTTTGTATATGCTTCACTGTCAAAGAGCTATCGCTATTGGGTTCATCTGCTCCCACATGCGCAGTCGTGAAGATTTAGTTCACGCTCTTGTGCCCTGCACGGACCTTCCTTATATCTGAACTTGCTTCAAACAACACCGATACAACCAGAGTTCTGCTCCCATTTTTTAGTTTAGCGTCAAGCAATGATACCACTGAAAGACGATAAACAATGAAAGACTTCATTTTGAATTTCCCAATTTGCATGATTGGAAGACACACGCACTGACAAAAGTGGCAAAGACCATCGGGTACACATGCCTGCTTCGTATCTTTCATTTTTTTGGCATGGCTTCGGGGATATGACAATTTAACTTTGTTGTTCAAACACTTAATCAGACACCAATAGCTCGACAAAAACTATGATGCTATTAGATCTTGGACAAGATTGAGTCCTCCGTACTTTGACTTTAAAGAAAATGACTTGGTGAATTTCTCCATAGTGCCACCATGAGGTTGTAATTTTTTCGTTTACAGTGAAAAGTCTCAAACTATTAGATGGATTGTCATGGAATTTGGTTTAGATATTCATGTTCGCAACAAAATGAATTGTATTAAAATCTCTTAATTCCCTAACTTTTCCCCTAACTTTTCTAGCCTCGTCCCGCAACCACAAGGTTGGTGGTTCGAACCCCGGCCTCTACAGTCAACATGTCGAGGTGTCCTTGAGCGAGACACCGAACCCCAAGTTGCTCCCCGGGTGCTTCTTAGCAGCCCACTGCTCCTCAGGGATGGGTTAAATGCAGAATGGAAATTCCGTGTATATATGCATCTATGTATGTACATGACCAATAAAGCTGATATTTATTTATTTATTCATTTTTCTTTATCTATCTAGCTCCATCATCAGATCAAAACTTCAATTTGTCTGCAAGTTTGTACCTAACAACATTCCTGTCACCATCAGCTGCATAAACGCTTGGTGCTAGTTAGGAAATGTAAGCATGCTAACACACTGACCTGAGATGGTGAACATAGTAAATATTACATGCTAAACATCTACTTGTATCATGTACAACTCCAATAATCTGCTTTCCAGATCCCTTACCTGCATCTTATTGTCTTTCCTGTTTAAGGTGCAAAGGAGTAATTAAGTAAGCACATATTTTGGGAAAGGAGACATCCTTTCCTCAGAAATGACTGCTACACAGCCATTTTTATGAGGTCATGCATCATATGCTTTGCTAAATACAACCCATCTATCCCACTGTGTATTATAGCTTCCCAGCTTCCCATGCAGACACACATCATGTCTATGAATGCATTTGAATTGGATCCAGCTGGGTCTGAAAGTGAAATCACTGCTCCTTCATAATTAATTGTCTAGATACCCGCTCCCAATGTTGTGGGCCAACCAGTGACCCCCCCCCACCCCCACCCCCATCCCTCCCTTTAGGAAAACAGGAGCTGGTGCAGCTGCACAGTCTTACCGATGGCAGTCTCTGGCATGGCAAACAGCGTCTTCTCAGTGGCCACTCGAAACCGTCCGTGAACCGACAGACCTACACCCTGCAGGAAGAAGAGAACAAGATTACACAGGAGAAAAAAATAAAATAAAATACATGATATGATGAATAGATGAGAAAAGAGAGGCCGAGGAATACACAGAGGGGAAAACAGGTCAAGGTGTAGACATCAATAACCAAGAGACCCTGAGCTGAAGTATGAGATGGTAAATGCTGAGTGAAAAAAATAAAAAAGGTAAACCAGGCTGACCCTGGGTCAATGAATGGCTGATTTATGTGTGTGGCTCCCAGCAGGGAGAGGGGTGAAGACTAATGAGCGGTGCTGACCAGAGGACATCTCCAGTACAGTTTACAATTACAAGGTTGCCATGGAAACAATATCCTCTTGCATACTTCCTCGACTACGCATAAAAAAAGTTGTCAATACACGGATAGGTGTATTGTACTGCCTGGCTGGCTTTAGTTTTGGTTTAGTTGTGAAAACTTTTAGGGGTGAATACGTCAGACTAATAACAGCGTCTGACGCTGAGATCAGCCTGAACAACAATGAACTTTAAAGCAATTTTCTAAGTTTGAGCTAAACTATTCTCTCTGCTGTGTCTTTCTTTTTTAAGAACAGGTGAAAAAAAAGTTCTCTCTGTATCCTTCTTGCTCCTAAAACACCCACAATCCTATGCGCACGATGCATTTCCTGTCCCCCAATTTGGAAACAGGGGAAGTATGCTTGTAAACTTTCAGTGTTTCACCTCAACAGTCCGCGAAAATATGTTTTTTAAACAAATGTGAGGCGAGAAATTGCCAATCCAGTTGCTGAATCTTCACTCAGATTAGATCTACCAAGCCTCGACAGACTCGTTCAGGAAGATATTAATAGAACCAAAAAGAGAGACCGTGGGGTAGGGCGAGGCTAAACAAGATGGCACGATGAGTTTTATTTAGTTTCTGCTGAGTTTAAGTGTGTTCCCCGATCAACAAAGTAAAATTAATGTTTTTTTCGTTTCACATCTAAGGTGGTTAATTAATGGTTTATCCGGACCAAAGCAGAGTTGGTGATTGTTGGTACAGTGTTAAGAGCTAACCTAGATAGTTAGAGTCTGGGCAGTAAGAAGCCACTGCACCTGGTGGTGTTATCTCTGATTCCCTGGTATTGATTAACCACCGTATCAACTTCAAAGCAGATGAAGAGTATTATCTGATGCAATGATGCAATGATGCAATCATGCCACCTGCTGAGGAGGGCTGAATCCCTGCCAACCAACTGTTGGCTAAAGGAAGATTACAGTTGACAGCGTGTCTTCACCTTGCTCTTAGAGAACAGCGAAAAAGAGACAAGTGGAGAACCAGAGAGCATTGAAGCAGGGTTTGCCTTAAGGCTGTGTGACAAATGACCACAGAGGATTAAAAATATCTGATCGCCGGAGACTGGTAGACAATAGTAGATGCTCCTCCGAGAGAACCAGATCCCAATACAAAAAACAAAAAGGGCACATTAAAGAGACAGACTGTGACTTATGTCAGCTTAAAGCATTACACAGTTGCATGATGACTGTGCTTTGGCAACCACCAGCACTTGAGGCGCAGAGCAAAGACAGGCACAGGGTTCATTCAAGCAAGCTGTCTGTATAGAGTGGAAATAGGAACTCGAAAGATTTGTAATCCCACAACCTAGAATATGATGATATGGGATTTTTTGAAGATTTGTAATTTATTAGATCAATGTCAAACTAGGACTAAACTGTGTAACTCTAATGTCTGTGTACGGAACTCCAAAATGGCTGCAATAAAATGCATTAAAAACGTCAGTGAAAGAGTGAATATCATAGATATGGAAGTTACCAATGGTACACACGATGCTGCACTGTTACATTTTCATGTGTATTTTTTTTGTTTGCTTTCAAGCGAACAGCTGTTTTTCATTGTAGTTAATGCTCATTTATCTAAAAATATGGATGTAAACCTTAGAGGTTCTCTATTCGATATTCACAGCATTAATATAGAAGCAAACAACTATTTTACTGGAGTAATGTAATAATTAGGTTATGTAACACACCCTCTGGTCCTCCCTCAGGTAAAAACTGTTAGTTCTGTCAGCACTGTTGCCACCTTTAGCACAGTTAGCTGCAAGCCGGCCGACTCAGCCGTGAGAGGCCGTGTGGAGGCAATAGATGTGCTCTGGATTTCGTATTGAAGAACACATTTCATATTTTCGAAAGCTTGACAATGTTGAAGGAGAGATTGCATTGAGTTACAGAAGCTATTGATGAAATTAACGATGGCTCAATTCCATTTAGCTGCTGCAGTTTGAGGGTCTTAGTATTGTCAATGGTGACCCGCTGTAATGGCTTACTGGGACGCTTGAGTAGAACAAAGCCATCATTAGTGTTATTAGTAACGGCTGTGCTTTTACAACAAGTTAAAATGTCTGCTGTGAAAAAAGGCCAATTCAAAATAACCTCTGCATTGCTGTGATTTTAAGATATTTCCCAGTGATACTAGACATTCTGAAATAAAAGTAAATCCCAAGAAACTCTTTCTCTATTAACTATTTTATAATAATAACTTGAGTTTGAATTAGCTACAGAATGATTTAATAATCTCATTTACATATTTTGCAGCATTTTCTTTGTATCCCCGTAGTTAATCGACACTGTTTAAGTGGAGTGCACTTTAAATATAGGATAAATGAATATCATAGCAGCTATTTCCCAGAAACAACACAACCTTCTTGCAATGATCACTGAATGGAGTGAGGGTCCGATTAATCTCACATTACTCCGGTTTTACCATAAAAGTAGTGGAACATTGTTACTTGCTGGTGTGGCACCACCGAGCACCATATAAGAACATGTCTGCAGATCCTGCTGTAAACAATGGAAATGTGCAAAAGTGTGCAGACGAGCATGTTTATAGCTCATACTTACAAACAGAATAGGCTGCAAAATTTACAACCTGGCTGGGAACAGTTTACACTGGCTAAGAATACGGAGGGCTTCATGAAGTCCTCATCGTGATACAAGCCAAATATTGATAGAACGGGTGGGGTGAAATCCATTAAACTGATGCTGAGTACTGTAGTTGTACTACTTTTCTCATGGTGGAAAGTGGAAAGTGGAAACAAGGTACCTCTAAGCAATAATATTGTAATGTTTTAGATTTTGGAGAAGAATCAAGGTTTGCTAAATCAGAAATGAATGTATGAGAGTGGAAAAGCATAATACAGAAGCCTTCCTGTTGGTGTGAAGAGACACAACTGACATAACGGATAACAGTTATAAACACTTAAAGAGAAAATTACGTCTGTTTGAAAATTACTTTCCACATCACTCTTGGGCAAAGTATTCACTTTCAAAACAAGCCCTCTACAGGCTCTGGACAATGAGAACCTCAATGCATGGATCCAAATTTGCCCTGAGCTCTTTGTTTTTTCTCTTCTCATTAGATGATGCAGACATTAGGAAACAAGAGCTCTGTTCTCCAGAGGAAAGAGATTACAGGCATGCGGCTCCGGACTAATATCCATCAGCAACCACTACGCCTCCTCTGTTACAAACCCTCTTAAAAGCACGGTGATCTGAATCTGAATACGAGGAGCCTGCTGTATGACTACGTAAATGTTTGAAATCTTAAGAGTAAACTAAAAGCTGCTGCAAAGTCAGAGACATAGTTTCTGCTCAAACGCAAAGCACAGCAGACCCGGATTAATAACACTTCAGCTCGCACAGACCTTAATTCTAGGGATTTTAAACTTGGAGAGCGATGAATGATGTGCGTGTTATGAGATCCCACTGATGTAAGAAAGAAGCAAACAGAGACTAGTGTGTGTGTGTGTGTGTCTGTTGACCTGCTAAGGACATGCCTCTTTACTCCCTGTTGGTTTGTTATCACTAACGCAAGAATACTCGTTTGACGTGGGAGTTCTGCCCCGAGCTCAGTGCAGATCTGGGAACAGGGACTCTGGTGCCCTTTGGACTTTTCCATATATAGAACTGGCCTGTCTTCCACCACTACACACATTAAACAGCAATCTCCCTGAGGATGGGTTGCGTCAACATTAGTGTCTCCTCGCTACTGACATGACAGAGAGGAGAGGCGTTCTTCAAATCACTTTATTCCCAGAGTAATAATCCCATTTACATAAAAAAGAAAAGAGGACACAAAAAAAAATTGTGTGATGAGCAGCTCAAAGGAGACGTGAAACGTCACAGCTTTTCCGCTGGGATGATGAACGGAAGTGACTTGTCTTGTACCACACTGTATGGAGCAACATACATCAGAAACAAGCACTCCCTAGCATCCATTACTGCACACTGCTAACCTAGATTGTCTTGTTTTTTTTCCAGTGTTGTTCTGACAAATAAATTCCAGCTTCTGTCTCTCTTTGAAAGGCAAATAGTAAGTGGGGGTGGCATTGTCATCATGGCTGTCAAAATACCGGAAAAACAAGCAAACAGGATGATTTGGGTTTCGGTTCACAACTTCTAGGATTTATCCCACTATGAATGACCCAGTTTGAAATGTTTATTACACTGATAATACCAACAACATGCTGCTTTTTATGTATCGGCAGTCCTAAGCTGCCGCAAGAACTTACAATGTAAATGAAAACTGACACATTGGTACAGGTAAGGCCAAGATGGTGATCACTTAAAGATCAACATAAAAGTTCCTGCCAACAAAGACCAATGTATGACCATTCAAAAACCCCACCCCCCTTTTGTGGCTGTCTGAGCTAAAAGGAGCCAGAAACACGACTCCAAATGAATGTGAGTGTTGCTCCGTGTCTGCTGGATGTCTGAATAGGCAATCGTTTGCTAATATAAGGTGATGATACGTCAATGTTGTGTCCCGCTGCATCCTAGTGGCAAAAGAAAGAGGTAATTCTTGCAGCTTTAAAGGTTCGAGTGGTTTACTGTGCTTGAAGCCTTGAGTTTTAAAAATAAAAAAGGTAACAACTAAAACAGTGAGTATCATCACAGTTCACCAGTTACAACTTCAAGTTATTGTACCTGTTCTCTATGCAAATTTTATTTCTAGTTATGTAGAACAACATTAGCATATTAAACTATTCACCTTGGTATCATTTTAATCAGTGTGCCTGAATTTGAACCCAAACACCAACTGACTGTTCTCCAGCTTTTAGCTTCCATTGAAAAGAAGCAGCGCACCACTACGGCAGCACGTACTGAAAATGTGGATTCAACAACACTAAGAAATCACTCAACCATTCATACCAATGTGCAGAGACAGTCCGAACACTATGAGTTCAAAAGTTCAGAAGAGTAAGCTTTGATCGAGGTTACTTTACATGACTATTAAATAGGACTTCACATCAAAATATCACCACATAACACACAAGAGATTACAGTCGAACAGACAGCACAGCCCATAAAAACATGAAGACACAGCCGTCCAATAAAGGTTATTCATTAGCACCACATACTATTGTAAAAATACTCCTGAAGAGATTTAATGAGCACCAGATTGTAAATTGCATCCTAATAGCCAGTAGGCTTACTGTACAGTGAGGTCCATGTTGTGCAAAAGGGCTTGTTAGGTCTTCATACATCTCAAAGCCAAGGACACACACACACACACACACACACACACACACACACACACACACACACACACACACACACACACACACACACACACACACACACACACACACACACACACACACACACACACACACACACACACACACACACACACACACACACACACACACACACATGATGAGTAATGACCCTGTAGATCCTGGGGGCAGTGGTGAGCAACCTCATTGACACCTCAGGAGTAAACTCACTGTCAAGGTCATGCGATGGAAAAAAGAACAGACTGAACCAAAAGACAGACATTTTCTCAGACCAGGTGACTGAAACAATAATAAAATATTACAGACCTTTGCGATAAAGGTCATTCTTGATATATGAGCATTTGTGCAGCTCTGACTGAATAACGTCTGATCATGCTTAATGCTGAGCAAAGGTGCCAATTCAAATTCCAAACATATCTGACCCCTGGAGGGAAAACAGTGGCAGTAACAATGCTCTGTCACTTCATATTTCATCCAATCAGAGGCCACCTTGCCAGGGGCAGCAGGAGACAGCGGCAGATGGTTCTCTACTGACACCTACAGGCATATTTGAAGAGCACACCCGATAGAGAGAGCAATGCTTTTTTAATCAAGACTCCAACCTTATATAATGAACCTAGAAAGAATACTCACCCCGCCCATTGTTATTCCGTCAATAAGGGCGATGTAGGGTTTCCTGCATGCTCCTTAAAAGATAAAACAAAGTCTTGGTCTGGTGTTTGGAAATGTATAAAGTGAGACTTTAAGTGAATAAGGACCCATACATTGCAGATATTTGATAATACAAGTGTAATTGAATTTGTTACGCTTACCAATAGCATTGTTGAGAATGTATTCCTCACGGAAAAAGTCCTCTGCCAGAGGGTCTCCAACTTTCCCTGCTTCTGTGACCGCTGAGAGGAGAAAAGAGATCAAAGCAAGAAAGGACGCAACATGTCTGGTTACCGTACGCTCGCAGTGATTCTCATAAAAGCACTCCAGACCAAGTTGGTGCCTCTCATGTACTGGCATGCATTCAGGACACAGATGAAATCATCCATATTGCAAGATAAGAAATATCTATACATCCCATTTCCAAAGTTGAGACTCGGTTTCCTAATCATGCAGCTGATGGCTGCCATCGTTGTTTTGATTGGGAAACAGAGGCATAAATTAGGAAACTCTTTTTTTAATCATTCAGGGACAGAATCATTTTTCATCCAGATGGTTTTAAGAGTATTTGGGGATTCTGGAAGTACCTTTAAAACAACAATTAATGTTTTTAAATAACCTTCAAACGCTTAATTCTCTTTTAGAAGAACTGATGTGATGCGAATGTATGCTATTACATGAGAGCCTCAACTGGGGCTACACAGACCCCAGTGATTGATCCTTCAAGGCTACAGCTCACCTCTGATGTCCCCACCAGCACAAAAGGCTTTTCCACCTGCTCCTCTGATGATCACAATGTCAGTCTCATTGTCATTTTCCCATTTCTAGAATTAAAAAAGCAGCAAGATTTGTAGGAAATTATCATCAAAAAGAAATGTTAATGTCATGAGTCACTAGCTGAAACAGGTTTCTGCTCCATTTAAAAGTTTAGACGTTCAAAACAGAAGCTCCAACAAAGACAACACCAAAACGTACTATTGAGATCTTAAACACCATCACAATTTGTTGGATACTGGATGACACAATGGGTTTTGGGATATTCAAAAAAAATATAACAAATGGACTCCAATTTGTATTTGATGGGAGGGGATGACTGTATCATTACAAACATTTGTACAACACTTGTGTCTTCTGGAATCGAATTACATCAAACATAATGGGTTTTTTAACAAAGTTAGGGGTAATTACAGTCCCCCATTAATAGTGTGTAAAGGGTTTTTTGTACAAAGGACAAGTAACCATCCAAAGCCATTTACGATCACAAACACGCTGCTATAATACATGACACTTGCAACACTGGAGGCCTTGACATTCGGCCCAGTTGAGGTGAGCATTAACCAAGCTTTCCCCATACCTTGAGCTGAGGGTAGATCTGTCGGATCATGGTCAGGTTGAGGGCGTTCAGGACTTTGGGTCTGTTTATGGTGATCACACCTGCGCTGCCCACTTTCTCTAGAAGAACCCCTGGATCCACCTGACTAGACATCTGTTCCAAAATAGAGACAACAGGAGAGATTGTGTAAAAGTCTTTATAAAAAACACATTGAAATACACAGTACAAATAAAGGAAACCATATAATTGCCTCCATACAATCCTCACTACTCAATACTGTAAACCTACGCTTGCTACAATATAACATGTAGGTACATGAGGGGGTTGCTCACCATGTGGCCCTGGATTCGCTGCAGTCTGCAGAGGGACCTCAGCCTGGAGGAAACAGAAGTGGAAAACAGAAACATTTACAGGATGGACACATTGCATCTGAAAACATCTGATTTCGCAGCCTCCCATTAATCTAATTTATCAATGAATCTGTTGCCCTCTGACGAATTCAAATTCAGAACAATAACATAAACATATATGACCTCAGACTCACTTTCTCTCACGACTTTTATAACTTAAATATACTATAGAGTAACGTTGGCTAGCATCCTACTGACTTACTTTAACCTTTTCCAGCATGTCTGTCATCTCATAACAAGCTAACGTTACATATGGCAGCAAATTCGGACTGACAAGAAGACAACTAACACCAAACTATACAGAAGAAGTTCAGGAGAAACACTGTCACTTGCAACATACCTGTAAGCGGATGTCAAAATGGTTAAGGACATTATTATCTTTGACTTATGTCCTGTGGCGAGTGGCTGCACTGTCAGGTACAGCTCTTGGCTCTCTCCTCTGTACTCTCTGCGTTTACTTCCGGAAAGAGACACCGAGCCATCCCCTGATTGGTCGGCACGATGACGTCAAGGTGGGCGTGGACACCACCGAGGGAGATTCAGTCCTTGCTGTGTTTCTGCCACACTGACACCTAGTGTGGAGAGGAGGTACTCTCAGTCCTGTGTTCTTAATATTCGGAGCACATTTATGTAAATCATTTCTATATTTTTTGTCCATTCCTGGAAAATAAAAAAAGCAATAGTGGAAATAATTCCTAATCCTGCAGTTTAACAGTATGACAATGCTCTTTGGACTGTGTGTACATTGGTAAAACTCCCTGCTAACAGTGGTTAAAAGTAGGCCTTGCACTTTACACCATTTTACTCCATTACATTTAACAGCGAAATATTGTACTTTTTACTCTTCTTTAGTTTTCCAACAGTAAAGTAGTTAAATGAGTTTGCCTCAACCTGCTACAACTTTAAAAATACTGCGAACAGATAATTGCATCACTGATATTAATCCAATTATATAATATAAAACACTGACGGGCGATTCTGTATACTGAGTAGTTTTATGCATTCCGCGCATATGTGTTTTCTTTTCTCTATTTTTGTTCTGTACTTATGTTGACACAAAGCAGTTTGTAACGTGTTAAAAATAAATAAATACAGTGTTACTTATACTTTGAATATTGTGAGTACATTGTGCTGCTAATATTATACTATACTATGCTATACTATACTATACTATACTATACTATACTATACTATATCATACTATACCTTCATACTATGCTTTTCTTAATTAAAATTATGAATGCATGACTTTGAGTACTTTAATTGACCCATTGCTACTTTTACTTAAATTGGGATCTGGATGGATCTTTCATCACTAACAACAAATACTGTGCAAATTTAGTTTTTTAAATTCAAGAACAATAAAATGGTGAACTTGTACAAGGGTGGGTATCGACATTAACAAGTGTTTGATTGCTCGGGCTATCAAAATGAGATTGGGTTGACTGCACTGGCAGTCCCAGGGTGTGACGTACTGCTGTGACGGAGGTGTGGCTGAGCAAATATGCTCAGCCACCTCAGCCTTGCTGGGCAAATAGAGAGCACACCTTGGTGATATTAGCCAGAGTAGCAAATAGGTGTATAAGGAAGAATGGAGAAAAAATAAAATGGGAAAGCCATACAGTGCATTGTTACTTTACTAGCATGTATCATACACAGAAAGCACTTTCATTTTATTCTCCCATTAACACAATCATGGATCTAATAATGCCAGCTATGTGTCTCGTACACCAAAGTTATTAAATGTTAATACATGCTTATACTGCATTAAACCATATAAACAAGTCATGATATGGCTGATCTAAAATAATTTTCAAGCATCCAGCATTGTTTGATGCTGGATGTCAGGTGAGAGTCAGAGACACTGATTACATTTATGTAAAAATAGAGGTGCTCAATTCCAATATATATTTTAAAGATTATATGTGAAAAAACATTTAAGCAGTGACATGTTAATTATAACACATGTTCAGAAGATGAAGGTTTCAAGGTCTTGTTTTTCTTCCGATTCAGGAGTCTTCATCTAGTCAGAGTCGCTGCTGCAGGAGCTGCTGGAGGCCTACACCAAGAAGACACAACACACACACATCAGTGAATCACTTCAATCATCTACAGAAACCAATGTGAAGCTTGAATTATAGCTGTTTTGTCTACATTACATTTTAGAAATGTGGTTAATTCTTGACTAAAGATTGGGAATAATTTGCTGATATTGGACCAATAATACAGCATTATTTTCATTTACTACACATTAGGCTGTAATGCAACACTTGTGTTATGTTGTTCTGTTCTATGTTTCACTGTTTAAATTCTAATTAAAGTCTAGTTTCTGGAGCAAACATAAACAATACATCATATTTGTGAAAATGACTGAGTCTTACCCCGTGACAGTCCTTTCCTTTCTTGTGACACTTGCCATGCTTGTGACCATTATTGTGCTTGTGCTTGTGCCCATGTCCATGGCATTGCCCATGCCCCTGTCCGTGCTCCTGTCCATGGCCATGTCCGTGGCCATGTCCGTGGCCATGTCCGTGGCACTGACCATGCTCCTGTCCATGGCCCTGTCCGTGGCACTGACCATGGCCCTGTCCTTGGAACTGCCCATGGCCCTGTCCTTGGAACTGTCCATGGCCCTGTCCCTGTCCATGTCCTTGGCCGGGACCATAACCAGGTCCGGGTCCGTGTTGGCCTCCGTATGGACCGTGAGGCTGAGAAGGGTAGTTCATTGGTGGAGCAGTGCCTGGAGGATGTTGAGGGTATCCCCCTGGCATCTGCTGAGGATGGTTTGGGTAACCAGGAGGGTACTGGTTCCCTAAAAATAAGGAGAAAAAAGAAATATGTCATACAATCAATACTTGGCAAAAGTGATTATCAAGTCTGTAATGCATATTCATTCATTTAAAAGTGGTTGTGTTATTTACCTTGGTTGTTTCCGTACATTTTGAAACCTCAGATGAACTTACAGATCCTGCAAGACAAAAAAAGTACAGTTCTTCTTTTAACACATATACACCACCATGTGAAAAACCTAAGAGAACTGCAAATCCTCAGCAGAGTTTCAGAGGTGAACTTACCGTGTGCTGGAGAGCAGACTAACAGTCACAGCCGTCACCTGATGCTCCTTTTTATGTGCAGTCCACTTCACATGACCAGGGGCAGGGCCTGAACTCCCACCAGAACATTTTTGCTTTGAGATCTCATGGGTGTGATTGTGTGTAATCTTTAACAGGCAGTCAGTATAAAGTGTAGGCAGTCTAATATGTTTATACTCACACAAAACGTTTGCAATTTTGTTATAGTTTTCTGTTTATAAATCTGAACTCATATTTCTGTCTGGTGATGATAGGTGTTTTGATCATTTGCAAACTCATAACACTTGAAACATTTAAATCCATTTTGATTTTAGTTTAGTTTATTTGGTTTTGGCATCCCAGTAGCATTGGAATTCTATTTATGCACATTTAAGGACCAGATACACTGTGTTGAGTAGCAAAACTAAAACTAACTTACAACACTTACCCATAGGAGGCTTTAAAAAAAACACGGTTGAAATAGAAAAAGAAAAGAAAATACATCTTCAAAAAATACATAAGAAACACTATACGGGTGTGTCTAGAATTTTGCCTCTCTTTCAGCCTTTGTTTAGTACATCTATTAAAAACATTAAAATTGTGTTGTATTTTCAATTCAGATGGAAGACAGTTCCATAGTTTAGCCCCTTTAAAAAAGAAGACTGATTGCCCAAATGAGGTTCATTGAGGCCTTTGTGTTGACTCTACTGGTGAGCTGGTGGGTTGTGATAAATTCATTAAGCAGGGAAGGAGCTTGACATTAAATGTTGGCATTTAAACCAATCTCTGTGTTGGATTAGTTTATGAAGCTATCAAATATTAACATATTGTGTTTTTCCCAAATGTGACATAATGCGGCATCTCATTGTTTAAAATCCATATTTTGCTATTGTCCAGTTATGAAGTGATATGATGTGTTTTTATAGTTTGTGAGACTTGTGACCAGGTAGTGACGCAGTATGACAAGTGTATGAAAATCAGATATATGCAGACATTATGCACTCGATTATCCAATTTTAGATGTGGATTGTCAACCTTGAGATCTTGTTTTGATAAGCGGACTATCTGCACATATGTATCCCTATTCATGCAATGAGTCTCAAGTTTAAACAAGACATCAACTAATACTTGATTAATCATTACAATGTACACAGCACTGCACAAACACAGAACTCTACTTATTGCAGCTAGACCAGAGGTGCCGCTTGTGAGAAAGTTTGGGTCCATAGAAGGCAGTGCAGTAGCAAAAGCAGCAGTTGCTCGTCCAGTGAGAATTTGTAGTATTTCATGGGGGCAGTTTACTTGGCTCTTCCTCCGGATTACATTTACAAAGAAACGCACCAGGCTACTCTGCCTTATTGTTATGCCCCAAAAAACAGGTTCTCTTAATCATATTACACTTATCTATGTGTCAAAGATCAAATGGTGCAATTAAACAACTAAAATGGCATAAATGAAGGATTCACAGTGATTAAGAAGGTGATTTAAACAGAATTGATGTGAACGGAGTGGCAGGGTGTGTAACTATTGGTGAAAAACACCAAAGCTCTTGTTCATTCAACGCTCCCTGGGTAAATAAAGATAATACGAATACACACTGATAGATACACACACACACACACACACACACACACACACACACACACACACACACACACACACACACACACACACACACACACACACACACACACACACACACACACACACACACACACACACACACACACACACACACACACACACACACAGTGAAATGGTAAACTTCAAGGTCAAATTAGATAAAGAGCCGAGGCACTGTAGGGATTAATTTGCTTTTATGATAAACAGAAAGCAGTTTGATGTTGTTTACTACAAGGGTACAATATGATCAGTGTCTAGTAGATCAAAAGCAGATGCCATGTCAACACTGACTACTGTGAAAATTTGTAATATGTATTGGCTGAGCCCAACATTTGTTTCAATGCTTTGAACTATAGATGGTCCAAGAAAACTGTTTATTATTGTGTACTGTGAGGTAACAGGATGAAGGTTTCCATGTGGCAGCCTGTCGTGTTTTTTCATCTTCATCTAGTCCGAGTCGCTGCTGCAGGAACTGCTGGAGGACTACAGCAGAGACAGACATGGTCATTTCAATCAGTTAACTGAGTACGTTGTGAATTCAAATAAATGATATAATCAGTGACAATCAGTAATAATCAGTTTCAGTAGTGTGTCTTTGGGTGATGAATATATTTGGGGATCTAGGATTCCATAAATAAGATTATTAATTCTAGACTTACTTTATGTTTTGTATCTCAGAGTGACTATTTTTGCTGCTTCTGTATTTGTGTTTAGAGTTTGGGCCGCACTCAAACTGAAACCTGAACCAAAAGTGTAGCCTACAGTTGGTTTTTAGAGCTGAAGAGAGCAGTAAAGTGAAACCTTTCACATACCAGTCATTTACCCATTGTTATTATACAAATATTAATTGCTCTCACTTTATTGTGATTATAGTCATTATTTTCAACCAGGTGGTGTCTAAACTTCAGCCAACTTTTACGATACGCTTTTTTTAATCAAATTTGCTTTGGAAGACATACAGACACCCATTTTGCATTTTTGAGCACTTGTTGGACAAAATAAATCAAATCAAAACATCGTTTTTATCGTCATGGTGAGATTTGACTAAATATCAATAGAATGATCACCCAACTGTTCGGCTCTCTTCAGCTTCAAACAAACTGTACCCTACTGGTCCAGAAACAAACTGTTGGGCACATACAGTACAAATTGTGAGCCTAACAGCGACACTACAGTAAACTCAGGTGAAAGGTGTTTCTACTATTTTGTCCACCCCAGAGAGTTGAATCATCACCTCTCTAAAACAGATTCACATTGCAACCTTAGGTGTGGAAGGACTGTTGTATTGGACTGCATTCGTTTTAGCTTGCTCTAGTTACTAAACTGGCAACCGAGTGCATGAAGAATCTCAGAATGTGATATGTGAATAAACTGTTTTACAACTTAAACTAACATTTTAAATAAACTGCATAAGCGTAATTGGCTTCTTATTATCAGTGGACTGTGATACAGTTGTTAAAGTAGAGACTCCATGATTTGCACTTTACAATGATCGGTAAATCAACTGGATCTTACCCCGTGACACTTCTTTCCTTTCTTGTGGCAGTGGTCATGCATGTGACCATTCCTATGTTTGTGCCCATGCCCATGCCCATGCCCGTGATGCCCATGTCCATGACCCCGACCACGACCACGACCACGACCACGACCCCCACAACATCCCTGCCCGTGTCCATGTCCATGCTCGTCACCGTGCCCGTGTCCGTGTCCATGATCATGTCCATGTCCATGTCCATGTCCATGTCCATGTCCATGATCCATGATCATGATCATGTCCATGTCCATGTCCATGATCATGACCATGACCATGATCATGTCCATGATCATGTCCATGTCCATGTCCATGTCCATGTCCATGATCATGTCCATGTCCATGTCCATGTCCATGATCATGTCCATGATCATGTCCATGTCCATGTCCATGTCCATGATCATGTCCATGACCATGACCATGGCCGTGCCCATCATGACCATAGCTAGGTCCATACCCTCCACAAGGTGGGGCTACAGGATGGTGCACAGGTGGCCCACAAGGTGGGGCTACAGGATGGTACACAGGTGGCCCACAAGGCTGAGGAGGGCAGGTTTGGGGAGGGGGTTTGGGGTGCCTGGTGGACATTGGGGATATTGTCCTCCTGCCGTTGGCTGAGGAGGGCAGGTTTGGGGTGGGGCAACGCCTGGTGGACATTGGGGATATTGTCCTCCTGCCGTTGGCTGAGGATGACAGCCGGAGGGATACTGATTTCCTAGTTAAACAAAGGGGAAGGGGCTCATCATTTTCTCCTTCCGTTTGTATACACTGGATGTTCAATGCGATAAAGAAAGTTTGACATAAGGGACGGATGGTGTTTTAGTAAAGTAAAAAGGACAGTTAAAAAAAGAGAGTTATTTACCTCTGTTATTCCTGTACATCGCAAAATTCCAGATGCAAACCCTGAAACTGGAAGAAGACATTTTAGTTCGGACAAATCAGCAAATTAAATAACTTTCAGATGTAAGCAGATATAAAACCTAAATTGTGATATTTTGTGGTAGCAAAGCAAATGCAGTCCGCTGTGGAAAATGGACTGCAAACCAGAGCTTCAAACTTGCTGGATTTACCTGGTGGTTTCAGTCCAGAATGGCCATGCTGGTGTAACTAGTGAGATGGTTCAGAACAGCATGGCCATGCAAGACTAACAAAATGGAGCGTCATCTGAATCTGAAAAATCACCTGACATCTCTTGAATTTATACCTGTGCTTTCATAAAAAATGTGACAGTGTTTAGCTATGATAATCCTGGTCTCTTTGCGTGTCTTATCGGGAACAGATAAGCAGCAAGAATTTGACTGAACTTCCGACTTGCCAATTTAATTATAAAAGAAGGAGTAAATAAACAATTAAAACATTGTCTGTGTCACTGCAATACACACAGGGATGGAGGAAGGGCCAGAAGGAGAACGATAAATGTTTTCTAAGGCAGACATCCGCTGATGTCCCTGAAGGGATTGTTTTTTTAATTTACTGTTCTGTTTTACATAAAGGAATCGGATCTTAGCATTATAGTCATTATTCAATCCATATGCTCAAATTTGTTTTCAATATTTGAATATCCCAAAGCTCTTTTCTAAGCTGGCTGCTTGCAATAAATGTGGTACAGAAACATAGGTCTCTTAGTTTATTACTGCCACTATCAACAAGAGTAATCATTCTACATTTGCATTAATAGTAATGTTACGGGTCCAGTTTTGGAAAGTTTATACTGCAGGTACAAAGTTGGACCAAACTCATTTACGTATTTGTCAAGGACACTACAGAGCATGCCTAGAGGGAGGGACACTGGAGATAGTTGCCCATATATCATAGTGTGGCTACTGTATGAGCCTGTTGTTGGAGCACAAGTTTTTTTAGAGAACATTTTTAAAGACATTTGAGAGTGTAGGCATAGCGCTTCCTATGTAAACAACTGTAAACAAAAAAATAAAATTCCTACAAGCTGGTGAATTTACGTTACCGACTCCAACTGCTTAGACTCTTAGCTGGGCCTGGTATTATAAACCGGTAACTCTTGAGAACCTGAGATGGTGGATTTTAAACCTTGGTGAAATGCTACAAAACATGCAGTGCAAGTCAGAAGTGTTGCATTGGCAATTTTTGGTAAATATCACAAAGGTATGATAAAGACACGATAACAAAATAATGCAATACATTTAACAAAGGAAATAGATGTAAGCAAGATGATCGACCCACACACACACACACACACATACACACACATAGTTTATGTTATTCCTAAATAGCTATTAGTGAACTTACCGTGTGCTGGAGTTCAAACCCTCTGCTGCAGCATTCAGCTGGCTCTGTCTTTATATACAGCCACACCTCAACTAGAAACAGTGCAAATGTTCAGGGGCAGAGCCTAAACTCCCACCAACAATTTTTTTGTGCTGTGAAATCATTTTGAGATTTTGTTCCTATTTATAACCTGACCGTTTATATGCTTATGTCACAACAGGGAACCCTGGGTTTCCCCCCAGGATTGTTTAATTCTTTTCCAAACTACATCAGAATCTTTTGAAGGGGTCTAAGGATAGAAGCTGTTGTATGCTGTACAGACTGTGAGGCATATTTGTGATTATGAGCTGTATAGATAAAACTGACTTGACTTGAAATATACTGAAATCACAACAGACAGCATGCAGTGACTTATACAAAAGTTATGAAAAGCCAACACAGCCTATACCAAATCAGAGCGGGAGAGGAAAAAAAACTGTCCCAGCAGTCAGAATAAAGAAAAACTCAAACAGTGTTTCTCCATTTTCACTCTAAACTTTATTATCTTGTCAGTTTTGACAAAATTTGTTAGGACAAGTTTTTGAGTTCCAAAGAACCATTTCAGTTCAAATATCATCCTTGGCTTACAGGTGGTAACTTGTCATTTCTCTTTTCTGAGCAAGGGGTCGTCATCTAGTCAGAATCACTGCTGCTGCTGCTGCTGCTGCTGCTGCTGCTGCTGCTGCAGGAGCTGCTGGAATACTACAGCAGGGAGGAACAAAACATTTTATTTTTTTAATAATTCATTCAGCGGCCACAGCTTATCATTCAGTTATTGACAAAAGTTTTTGTCTCTAGTTCATCCCAAGGGTCATGGGTTCACTCCATGGGAAGAATTTGTGGTGTTTAGTTGTACTCACTGTCCTGGCACTGGAAAAATAACCCTTATAAATAAATAAAAATTATTGACAAGCTTTACTCGCCCTTGAGTGACCTATATAGAACTACAGATTAGACCCTGTATAACAAAAACATACAGACTGGGTTCATTTTTTTAAAGTACCATCAATCAGTACAAACCAATTTTATTCATCCGTTTGTACACCCTGCATAAAAAATAAATAAATAAATAAATAAATAAATAAATAAATATATATATATATATCCCATATTCACAAAAAGGCTAGTCATGTCAGTTAACACTCTTTGATGATGCACCTGGGAAAACATATGTTCTAGTTGTCACAGGTGATTGGTAGGCAGCAATTGAAGTTCTTTAAGACCCGCTGACAGACTCTGTCTTTATAATGTAAACATATTTAAAAAACGTCAAAGAAGAAATGGAGAAAATTCTAGAAATGGACCGACTGTTCAATGGCTATAAAAAGTCACACATGTTAGAACACATAACTGCCCAGCAACTAAACCTGCCTGTTTTTATAAGGAGATTGAGAATTCTACTGTTTGGATCTGTCAGTCTTATTTTTAGGTATATGTTTATGAAGGTGTGTGTGTTCTACTTCTGCACAGTGTTATTTCATCTAAATGAGCAAGTACAGTGGGTACAGAAAGTATTCAGACCCCTTTAAATTTTTCACTCTTTGTTTCATTGCAGCCATTTGACAAAATCGAAAAAGTTCATTTTTTTCGCATTAATGTACACTCAGCAACCCATCTTGACAGAAAAAAACAGAAATGTAGAAATTTTTGCAAATTTATTAAAAAAGAAAAACTGAAATATCACATGGTCATAAGTATTCAGACCCTTTGCTGTGACACTCATATTTAACTCACATGCTGTCCATTTCTTCTGATCCTCCTTGAGATGGTTCTACTCCTTCATTGGAGTCCAGCTGTGTTTAATTAAACTGATTGGACTTGATTAGGAAAGGCACACACCTGTCTATATAAGACCTTACAGCTCACAGTGCATCTCAGAACAAATGAGAATCATGAGGTCGAAGGAACTGCCCAAGGAGCTCAGAGACAGAATTGTGGCAAGGCACAGATCTGGCCAAGGTTACAAAAGAATTTCTGCAGCACTCAAGGTTCCTAAGAGCACAGTGGCCTCCATAATCCTTAAATGGAAGAAGTATGGGATGACCAGAACTCTTCCTAGACCTGGCCGTCCAGCCAAACTGAGCAATCGTGGGAGAAGAGCCTTGGTGAGAGAGGTAAAGAAGAACCCAAAGATCACTGTGGCTGAGCTCCAGAGATGCAGTAGGGAGATGGGAGAAAGTTCCACAAAGTCAACTATCACTGCAGCCCTCCACCAGTCGGGGCTTTATGGCAGAGTGGCCCGACGGAAGCCTCTCCTCAGTGCAAGACATATGAAAGCCCGCATAGAGTTTGCCAAAAAACACATGGAGGACTCCCAAACTATGAGAAATAAGATTCTCTGGTCTGATGAGACCAAGATTGAACTTTTGGCATTAATTCTAAGCGGTATGTGTGGAGAAAACCAGGCACTGCTCATCACCTGCCCAATACAATCCCAACAGTGAAACATGGTGGTGGCAGCATCATGCTATGGGGGTGTTTTTCAGCTGCAGGGACAGGACGACTGGTTGCAATTGAAGCAAAGATGAATGCGGCCAAGTACAGAGATATCCTGGAAGAAAACCTCCTCCAGAGTGCTCAGGACCTCAGACTGGGCCGAAGGTTCACCTTCCAACAAGACAATGACCCGAAGCACACAGCTAAAATAACAAAGGAGTGGCTTCGGAACAAGTCTGTGACCATTCTTGACTGGCCCAGCCAGAGCCCTGACCTAAACCCAATTGAGCATCTCTGGAGAGACCTGAAAATGGCTGTCCACCAACGTTCACCATCCAACCTGACAGAACTGGAGAGGATCTGCAAGGAAGAATGGCAGAGGATCCCCAAATCCAGGTGTGAGAAACTTGTTGCATCATTCCCAAGAAGACTCATGGCTGTACTAGCTCAAAAGGGTGCTTCTACTCAATACTGAGCAAAGGGTCTGAATACTTATGACCATGTGATATTTCAGTTTTTCTTTTTTAATAAATTTGCAAAAATTTCTACATTTCTGTTTTTTTCTGTCAAGATGGGTTGCTGAGTGTACATTAATGCGAAGAAAAATGAACTTTTTCGATTTTAGCAAATGGCTGCAATGAAACAAAGAGTGAAAAATTTAAAGGGGTCTGAATACTTTCCGTACCCACTGTATATCAATATACATAGTGACGGAGCATCAGCAACGTTTAAGAGGTGAACTTACTGTGTGCTGGAGCAGATCTGCAGACACCGCTGTCACCGCTGTCACCTGCTGCTCCTTTTATGTGAAGCCACACCTGAACTTGAAGCTGTCCATCAGGCCAGGGCAGCGCCCTTCTTTTCATCAGAAGATATTTGTACTGTGAGGGTAGGGTAGGGTATGTGGGTGGCAGGGTGTATAATCTGTACCATAAGTACATGTAACACAATAGGAATATTGCAAATGTATTGAAATAGCAATTTGATGTTATTTGTAAAACTCATACTGGTGTTGTGAACATAACAAGATAACTACAGGAGCATGTCTCACACACACAAAACACATATCATGTCACACACTGACACTGCTAGTTTTGAATTCTTCTGTCCTCTGCACAGCTAGTTTGGCAAGCAGGTTTGTTTGGAACATTCTCCTCATAGCCAAGCAGTGTGATGTTATCGGGAGAGAAAACTCCTCTGAAGAGCAATGATAGACCTTTTGTTTGAGCTGTCTGGTATCTTTGCGTGCCTAAACACAGAATGTGCCTATTTACTGTGTCACAGCTCTGTTGAGCCGTGTATTCCTATAAACCTCAGTAGTAGTGACTTCATGAACTTCTTTAATGATAAGATTCTAACTATTAGAGAAAAAATGTATAATCTACTGCCCTCAACCAGTACCGATCGATCCATAGCTGTAGAACCTGAAATATATTTAGATGGCTTTTCTCCCATCGACCTTCAACAATTGACTTTAACTATTTCTAAGTCTAAACCTTCCACCTGTCTCTTAGACCCGATTCCGACTAGGCTGCTTAAGGAAGATTTACCTTTAATTAGCAATTCTTTATTAGAAATGATCAATCTGTCTTTACTAACGGGCCATGTACCACAGGCCTTCAAACTAGCTGTAATTAAACCTCTTCTTAAGAAACCTACTCTAGATCCAGAGGTGTTGGCTAACTATAGACCTATATCTAACCTTCCGTTCCTCTCTAAGATCCTTGAGAAAGCAGTAGCAAATCAGCTCTGTGACTTTATGCATAACAATAGTTTATTTGAGGATTTTCAGTCAGGATTTAGAGTGAATCATAGCACAGAGACGGCACTGGTGAAAATTACCAATGACCTTCTAATAGCTTCAGACAAAGGACTTGTCTCTGTACTTGTATTGCTAGACCTTAGTGCTGCATTTGATACCATTGATCACCAAATCCTATTACAGAGATTGGAGCATCTAATAGGCATTAAAGGAACCGCACTTAGCTGGTTTAAGTCGTATTTATCAGACCGATCTCAGTTTGTATATGTAAACAATGAAAGCTCGATGAAAACCAGGGTTAGTCACGGAGTTCCACAGGGGTCTGTTCTTGGACCTATTTTATTTACCTTATATATGCTTCCCTTGGGGAATATTATCAGAAAACACTCAGTAAACTTTCATTGTTATGCAGATGATACCCAGTTATATCTATCAATTAAGCCAGACGAAACTAACCAGTTCTCTAAACTTCAAGCATGTCTTACGGACATAAAAACCTGGATGACCTGTAACTTTTTAATGTTAAACTCTGAAAAAACAGAAGTTATCCTACTAGGCCCAGATCACCTTCGAATTCAATTATCTATTATTATTCAATTATATGTTCTTCTTATAGAAGTGTTGCATTGTGCAAATTTTGGTAAATATCACAAAGGTATGATAAAGACACGATAACAAAATAATGCAATACATTTAACAAAGGTAATAGATGTAAGCAAGATGATCGACCCACACACACACACACACACATACACACACATAGTTTATGTTATTCCTAAATAGCTATTAGTGAACTTACCGTGTGCTGGAGTTCAAACCCTCTGCTGCAGCATTCAGCTGGCTCTGTCTTTATATACAGCCACACCTCAACTAGAAACAGTGCAAATGTTCAGGGGCTGAGGCTAAACTCCCACCAACTATTTTTTTTGTGCTGTGAAATCATTTTGAGATTTTGTTCCTATTTATAACCTGACCGTTTATATGCTTATGTCACAACAGGGAACCCTGGGTTTCCCCCCAGGATTGTTTAATTTTTTTCCAAACTACATCAGAATCTTTTGAAGGGGTCTAAGGATAGAAGCTGTTGTATGCTGTACAGACTGTGAGGCATATTTGTGATTATGAGCTGTATAGATAAAACTGACTTGACTTGAAATATACTGAAATCACAACAGACAGCATGCAGTGACTTATACAAAAGTTATGAAAAGCCAACACAGCCTATACCAAATCAGAGCGGGAGAGGAAAAAAAACTGTCCCAGCAGTCAGAATAAAGAAAAACTCAAACAGTGTTTCTCCATTTTCACTCTAAACTTTATTATCTTGTCAGTTTTGACAAAATTTGAGTTCCAAAGAATCTTTTCAGTTCAAATGTCATTCTTGGCTTACAGGTGGTAACTTGTCATTTCTCTTTTCTGAGCAAGGGGTCGTCATCTAGTCAGAATCACTGCTGCTGCTGCTGCTGCTGCTGCTGCTGCTGCTGCTGCTGCAGGAGCTGCTGGAATACTACAGCAGGGAGGAACAAAACATTTTATTTTTTTAATAATTCATTCAGCGGCCACAGCTTATCATTCAGTTATTGACAAAAGTTTTTGTCTCTAGTTCATCCCAAGGGTCATGGGTTCACTCCATGGGAAGAATTTGTGGTGTTTAGTTGTACTCACTGTCCTGGCACTGGAAAAATAACCCTTATAAATAAATAAAAATTATTGACAAGCTTTACTCGCCCTTGAGTGACCTATATAGAACTACAGATTAGACCCTGTATAACAAAAACATACAGACTGGGTTCATTTTTTAAAAGTACCATCAATCAGTACAAACCAATTTTATTCATCCGTTTGTACACCCTGCATAAAAAAATATATATACATATATATATATATATATATATATATATATATATATATATATATATATATATATATATATATATATATATATATATATATATCCCATATTCACAAAAAGGCTAGTCATGTCAGTTAACACTCTTTGAACGGACAATTGGAACTGGAGCAGAATACAATATGGATGATGCACCTGGGAAAACATATGTTCTAGTTGTCACAGGTGATTGGTAGGCAGCAATTGAAAGAAGATGATTGGAAAGTTAAAATGAAGTTCTTTAAGACCCGCTGACAGACTCTGTCTTTATAATGCAAACATATTTAAAAAACGTCAAAGAAGAAATGGAGAAAATTCTAGAAATGGACCGACTGTTCAATGGCTATAAAAAGTCACACATGTTAGAACACATAACTGCCCAGCAACTAAACCTGCCTGTTTTTATAAGGAGATTGAGAATTCTACTGTTTGGATCTGTCAGTCTTATTTTTAGGTATATGTTTATGAAGGTGTGTGTGTTCTACTTCTGCACAGTGTTATTTCATCTAAATGAGCAAGTATGTCAAGTGAAGCCTAATCTCAAGGTGATTCTGTTTTGTAATGTTAATTATGCCTGTTAATGGGTGTTAATGGAAAAAAAGTTTCAAAAAAAACATTTGATCATTGAGTATTCCTGGTTTTTATTAAGTCTGACTGCAAAAACCTTTTCTGCTTCATGTTTCAGTGAATTCTGAACAAATCCACTTTCTGTTGTGAATGAACTGAACGCTGCAGTGAATCTTACCCCGTGACAGTCCTTTCCTTTCTTGTGACACTTGCGATGCTTGTGACCTCCCCTGTGCCTGCGCTTGCACTTGCACTTTAGTCCTTGACCTTGACTTGGACATTGTCCATGTCCATGACCATGTCCATGTCCATGTCCATGGCCATGACCATGTCCATGTCCATGACCATGACCATGACCATGTCCATGCCCATGCCCATGTCCTCCTCCATGACAGTGCCTCCCTGTAATTTGTCAAAAATGTATATCTAGTAAATGTGAATGTGAAGTATGTAATATACATTCAGTACATTTGGAAGAAAGAGGAGAGAATGAGCCAAAAGCAACTGTTATTTACCTCGTCCAGACATCTTCAAAAGATCCCCTGCAGGCAGTTAAATATACCTTCAAACAATAAATAAAAAACACTTTACAAAAAAATCAAAAGCAATAACAAATGCAACAGTAGGGTCTTTTAAGGGGTGATGTGTGCTACAATTAAAAAGGATACCAAAGGCAACACAGTCTGCATATATATCAATATACATAGTGACGGAGCATCAGCAACGTTTAAGAGGTGAACTTACTGTGTGCTGGAGCAGATCTGCAGACACCGCTGTCACCGCTGTCACCTGCTTTTATTTGAAGCCACACCTGAACTTGAAGCTGTCCATCAGGCCAGGGCAGCGCCCTTCTTTTCATCAGAAGATATTTGTACTGTGAGGGTAGGGTAGGGTATGTGGGTGGCAGGGTGTATAATCTGTACCATAAGTACATGTAACACAATAGGAATATTGCAAATGTATTGAAATAGCAATTTGATGTTATTTGTAAAACTCATACTGGTGTTGTGAACATAACAAGATAACTACAGGAGCATGTCTCACACACACACAAAACACATATCATGTCACACACTGACACTGCTAGTTTTGAATTCTTCTGTCCTCTGCACAGCTAGTTTGGCAAGCAGGTTTGTTTGGAACATTCTCCTCATAGCCAAGCAGTGTGATGTTATCGGGAGAGAAAACTCCTCTGAAGAGCGATGATAGACCTTTTGTTTGATCTGTCTGGTATCTTTGCGTGCCTAAACACAGAATGTGCCTATTTACTGTGTCACAGCTCTGTTGAGCCGTGTATTCCTATAAACCTCAGTAGTAGTGACTTCATGAACTTCTTTAATGATAAGATTCTAACTATTAGAGAAAAAATGTATAATCTACTGCCCTCAACCAGTACCGATCGATCCATAGCTGTAGAACCTGAAATATATTTAGATGGCTTTTCTCCCATCGACCTTCAACAATTGACTTTAACTATTTCTAAGTCTAAACCTTCCACCTGTCTCTAAGACCCGATTCCGACTAGGCTGCTTAAGGAAGATTTACCTTTAATTAGCAATTCTTTATTAGAAATGATCAATCTGTCTTTACTAACGGGCCATGTACCACAGGCCTTCAAACTAGCTGTAATTAAACCTCTTCTTAAGAAACCTACTCTAGATCCAGAGGTGTTGGCTAACTATAGACCTATATCTAACCTTCCGTTCCTCTCTAAGATCCTTGAGAAAGCAGTAGCAAATCAGCTCTGTGACTTTATGCATAACAATAGTTTATTTGAGGATTTTCAGTCAGGATTTAGAGTGAATCATAGCACAGAGACGGCACTGGTGAAAATTACCAATGACCTTCTAATAGCTTCAGACAAAGGACTTGTCTCTGTACTTGTATTGCTAGACCTTAGTGCTGCATTTGATACCATTGATCACCAAATCCTATTACAGAGATTGGAGCATCTTATAGGCATTAAAGGAACCGCACTTAGCTGGTTTAAGTCATATTTATCAGACCGATCTCAGTTTGTATATGTAAACAATGAAAGCTCGATGAAAACCAGGGTTAGTCACGGAGTTCCACAGGGGTCTGTTCTTGGACCTATTTTATTTACCTTATATATGCTTCCCTTGGGGAATATTATCAGAAAACACTCAGTAAACTTTCATTGTTATGCAGATGATACCCAGTTATATCTATCAATTAAGCCAGACGAAACTAACCAGTTCTCTAAACTTCAAGCATGTCTTACGGACATAAAAACCTGGATGACCTGTAACTTTTTAATGTTAAACTCTGAAAAAACAGAAGTTATCCTACTAGGCCCAGATCACCTTCGAATTCAATTATCTAACGATATAGTTTCTCTAGATGGCATTGCTCTAGCATCCAGCACTACCGTTAAGAACCTTGGAGTTATCTTTGACCAGGATCTGTCTTTTAACTCTTATATAAAACAGATCTCAAGGACAGCCTTTTTTCATTTACGTAATGCAGAAAAACTAGTTCATGCATTTGTTACCTCTAGACTAGATTACTGTAACTCCTTATTATCAGGCTGCTCTAATAGGTCTCTTAGATCTTTACAGTTGATCCAGAATGCTGCAGCACGTGTTCTAACAAAAACTAAGAAAAGAGATCATATTACGTATTAGCTTCTCTGCACTGGCTCCCTGTTAAATCAAGAATAGAATTTAAAATTCTTTTACTTACCTACAAAGCTCTAACTGGCCAGGCACCGTCTTATCTTAAGGAACTTATAGTTCCATATTACCCAACTAGAGAGTTGCGCTCAATCAATGCAGGGTTACTTGTGGTTCCTATATAAAAGTAGGATGGGAGCCAGAGCCTTCAGTTATCAGGCTCCTCTTCTGTGGAACCAGGTTCCAGTTTCAGTCCGGGGGGCAGACACTCACCACTTTCAAGAGCAGGCTTAAGACCTTCCTTTTTGATAGCGCTTATAGTTAGGGCTGGTTCAGGTTCGCCTTGGTCCAGCCCCTAGATATGCTGCTATATGACTAGACAGCCGGGGGACTACCTAGGATACGCTGAGCTCCTCTCTCCTCTTCTCTCCCTCCATCTTTATGTATTAATCTCCTATTTATGCACATTACTGATTTTGCTTCTTCCCCGGAGTTCTTGTGCTTTCTCGCCTCGCAGGTTCCCAGGAATCAGGGTTATATTTGGACTGTCATCGTGCCACCTACTGAGGCCCTGCTGACACCCACTACTACTACCACTATCATTATTAGTCACATTACTATTATTATTGCCTGTACTATTACGCTTATTGACTTGCTTGTACCCTGGAGTCTTTGTGCTTTCTCGCTTCGCAGGCTTCTATAAATCGTGGCTGTACCTGGACCGTGGTCGTGCATCCTGCTATGGCCCTGCTGACACCGACTGCTACCACCATTATTATTACTAGTCACATTACTATTACTATTACCTGTACCATTAAGCATTTTAGCTTTACTTCCACCCTGAAGCCCTTTTGCTTTCTCGTTCTGCAGGTTTCCATGAATCGTTGTGGTACCTGGACCGTAGTCGTGCCTCCTGCTGTGAGCCGACTGACACCCACTGCTACTTCGATTATTATTATTAATCACATTACTATCCCTATTTTCATAACTATAATTCTACTGTAATAATTGCTGCTGTTATTATAAGTAGTCTTATTATATGAATCATTTATGTCATATACATTGAATGTGTTGTATCTCTGTTATGCTGTTCATTCTGTACACATGACATCTATTGCATTCTGTCCATCCTGGGAGAAGGATCCCTCCTCTGTCGTTCTCCCATAGGTTTCTTCCTTTTTTCTCCCCGTTAAAGGGGTTTTTAGGGGAGTTTTTCCTGTGCCGATGTGAGGGAAGGACAGAGGATGTTGCATGTGCACAGATTGTAAAGCCCTCTGAGGCAAATTTGTAATTTGTGATGCTGGGCTATACAAAATAAACTGAATTGAATTGAATTGAATTGAATTTACAGAAGTAGAATAGGGCCACTTGGGAAACATTTTATTTTATTTTAGTTTGAAGTCAGATTTCTGAGATTTAATTTAGAATTCTGATATTAAAATCTGAATTGTGAGATATAAATCCAATTTTATAATCAAGATTCTGAGATTCAAATCTGAGTTCTCAAATTAGAATCTGGAATTCTGAGACTGAAGTCAGAATTATGAGTTTAAAGTCGGTCTTCTGACGTTCACTGAAGAGACAGGCAAGAAAAACAATTTTTTTTCAAGAATTCAAGATAACACAGAGTGAGTAATTGATTTAGAAATTGTCATTTTGTGGGTCAAGTATTCTTTTAAGGACTCAAGCCTTCAGACTCAAGTCAAGTCTTTAGGGATTAAAGTTCATGTTTAGGTGAGTCTTTAAGCTGAAAGTCTTTTAGGAGTCACAACTCAATTCTCAGATTTCCATCCATCCATCCATTTTCCGTAACCTGCTTATCCAGTTAAAGGTACACCCTGGACAGGTCGCCAGGGCTGACAAACAAACATTCACACCCACACCTACGGGCAATTTAGAGTCTTCAATGCATGTCTTTGGACTGTGGGAGGAAGCCGGAGAACCCGGAGAGAACCCACGCTGACACAGGGAGAACATGCAAACTCCACACAGAAGGTTGTCCAGCCCGGGAATTGAACCCGGGCCCCTGTTGCTGTGAGGCGACAGTGGTAACCACTACACCACCGTGCAGCCCCTAGGTTCAGATTTGAGGGAGTCAAATCATAGGTCAAGTCTTCAGGAAGTCAAATGTGAAGTTCTTGTTTTTGAGTTGATGACATATGAAAATGTGTCTACTTTCATTTAAAGACCAAACTTTGGTAAACGACCTGATTGATACTGTGATTAGAAACAGATTTATCATCCAGAAGAGAACATGTGAGAAAGGTGGGGGAGGTAAAGTAAAACCAGCTTTCTTATCAGCATTCGATCACACTTAAGACTTCGCAAAGAGTAGAAAGTGCTGGCTTAACCAGTTACAAGGTCTTCCTTGTGCTTCTGCAGTACTCCGTCACCTTGGCTAAGAAAATAAACAAACTCTTTCAAAACGTTCCTCACAACCACACTTGTAAAGTCCACACGTCTGCCAGAGACATTAATAGTGGTCAAAGGAAAAAGACATGGAGGTTTTATAACTCTTTTCTTCTACACATAATTCTTCAGAGTGTATATATATATATATATTATATATATATATATATATATAGTAGTAACTGACGTGCTATAAGCGATTGCAGTGTGCTGAATACGTCTGACTATCTACAGAAACTGAAAGATTGCACGTTTTGAATCCTTGCTGCCACTTCCACTCTAGCATCTGCTGGATTGTACTCTCAAGCTAATAGTTCAACTAATTCCGATGCTCTAGGAAGTGATGCAAGGCATCGCTGGAAAAAATGCATCTATGCCAACTTCTTCATTTTAAAGTTTAAAAGATCATGGGACACTGATGTTTATATACTGGCTGTTTCAAAAGTCGTCACATGTTGAACACATGTTGAAAACTTTTGGTCTTCTCAATACAATAAAAGTGTCTTGATTTATCAGGAACATGTCTTGTGAGGATTGTTTTTTTAAATAGAGCTCGTTTCCATACAGTATGTGTTCTGTGTTTGATAATTCGCTGAGCACAAACCAATGTGAAGCAAGTCAGGTTCAAGTACACGGCCAAGCACATTTATTGGAGATACATCCAGAGGTGATAATAACATAGGAAAATGATTTATCCTTAATGCAAATGGTAGGGAAGGGGAAGGGATATAAGGCAACATGGACATACATGTTTTAACACACTATAAACCAGAGCGCATGAACTGGGCATCTTAGATAGCAGCATTCTTTTACAGTACGTGTTGAGGGATTAGCTTTGACGGATGAGCCATCCTGGAATGTCAACACAGAAAGTAATTCAAAGAATGCCCTGCGTGTCTTTATCTGTAGGATTCAACTCTGAAAAAACAGCTGAAGTTTTCAAAAATCCATACACATAGAAATTGTGCACAATTCATTGGTTGACTGCATTTCATCATTCATTACTCCCATTGGACAGTTTGTGTTGTTGACGTCTTATTTTGCTTCTGTTGAAGACATTAAGTTTTCTCATCCTAGCACATAGTCTGATGACCCCTTTAAAAAAAGTCTTCACAGCTTGACCTTCCCAGCCAATGGACTGCCGGGGTAAAGTGTTGAGAAGCGACCGAGGGTCCAGACTGTGAAGACATTTCTGTAGGAGGTGTAGCTGATCGCACAGCTCTTGTTGAACACACCTGCAATATTCTCCTGAGGAGGGGAAGAGAGGGAACATCCGATATCAAAGCTCACATAATATTTTACACTGTCATTGGATTAATTTGTTATTAGTTGTAATAACGGCAGCGTAAGCTAAGAATAACTCCAGCATAGGACATGCAATTAATAAGATATATGGGACTCACCTGTGGCCAGTCTCCGTTGGGCAGCTGGCTGTCAATCAGCAGCTGAACTCCTCTCTCAACGGCCCACCTGTCAGGATGCCTGGTGACCCACACGAGAGATTTGATTTAATTTATTTTGCTTGGTTTCGGTTTAATTTGATTTGATTCAATCCAATATACTATTTTAAAGTTCCTTTTGTAGCCAGGTGAATAAACTGGCAAAGGCAAATACATACATAATATAAATGCATGACACACAACTAATATCAACAATGAAGCTTTACTCTGGCCTGGACCAACCCAAAGCCTAATGCAAATTTGCCAAACCTGATTCCATTATACCCATTTGCATTGTGGTCCAGCGTGAAACACCCAGCCTTTGAGTTGAGCCCTTCTTTACCTGACAGCCATGAGGCCTAACAAAGCCCAGCAGGTGTTGTGGATCTGAGCGCTGCTGCTCTGGACGTAGCGCCGCTGCTCGCAAGACTCAAAGTCCTCCCCCCAGCCTCCGTCTGGCATCTGCCGGTCGAGCAGGAACTGGCAGGCTCTCTGCACCTCAACGCACACATCCCTGGACAACAGAGACACGGCAATGTAACTAAGTATGTAGGCTAGGAGTTCATTGATGTCCTGTGTGACTTAGCAGGTTAAAGGGGAGCTAGGTCCATATTTGGGATTCCTACATTATGTTATTCCTGGGGTCTAAGAAGGTCCTAAATATGAGTAAACATGAACAACTTTCTCCCAAAATCAAAAAGTTATAAAGTATAAAGTGTGGAACTGCTACAATGAATTGGGAAATATGTTGTAGACGACATTTAAAGTACATGGGTAACGTAACTCCTTCTGTTTAACAACTGAGAAAACTACAATAGAATAAAGCTCATTTAGGTATAAAAAAAGATTCTGGGGCTCCAAAAAAATCAGTCTCCCATTTATTGTCTATGGAGCAGCTCCAGACTTTATACTTGATGACATCACAAGTTTGAGTCTTATTCTCTGGTTTCTGACTTTAATAGAGAGTAGCTCATTAGCCATGGAAATAACATACTAAAAAAATCTTAATTTAAGTTGTGTTTCCCTTTAAGAAGCACACTGCTGCTGTGGGTCAATAAAGTTGTTCATGGTTCCGTGTGAAACCTCATTGATCACAGTTTGGAACTCTTACCCATCCTTGTAGACGTGACCCATACAAGCAAAGGCTTCAAGGCCAAACCATATTCCATATGTGAAGCACACTCCCCAGGACCTGAGCATGAGCACAAAAGGGTTATTTTATATGAATCATGACTTGGCCACTTGGTAGGATATCAGGTTGTGAAATAGCAGGTGGAGTCACACCCTTCCCAGGATCCATCAGGCCTCTGCACCTTCCTGCAGTACTCCAGTCCTTCTCTTAGAGTGGAACTGAAAAATAAATGAAAAACTAAGCATAAACAGAGAACCTCTGCCTCGTTCCTTCCAAAATTCGTAGAGAACTGAGAACTTATTTAAGGTAACAATGTCTTTATGAATGTCTCCAGTAAGTTTTTTTTCTTCTTTTTTGTGTGAATCTCTCTGCCATCATTTCTTTTGAACAATTTCAGTATTAAGTTATGAAACAAAAACAGGACGGCAACAAATATAATCTTAATACATGCGGTTTAAGCAAATTTAGCTTTAAGTTATTATGTTGAGGTTTATGCAAGTTTCATTCATTCAATCAGATTAGTCCGTCGTTTCTGTTCCATTCAGTAATTCAAACTAATATATGTGTGTAGTATACCTTATCTCCTCAGCACGGTGTTCAGGGTATTCCTTCTGGAAGTGCTTCAGAGCCTGCATTACTGCTGAGGTACACTCCACGTAGGTATAATCTATCATGATGTCACCTGTGTGTGTGTGTGTGTGTGTGTGTGTGTGTGTGTGTGTGTGTGTGTGTGTGTGTGTGTGTGTGTGTGTGTGTGTGTGTGTGTGTGTGTGTGAGAGAGAGAGACGGTTACTAACAAACATCACATTTCACAAGACACACTGCCTCCTCTTTTTAAAAAGAAAAACATGCCAATTCTTTTCATCATTGATATTGAAAAGAGATTGCAACATATCCAGAGTGTAATGGAAAAAAGTTTTCCAGCCTTTGAACGCTGCTAAAGGACACGGACATGTCAAGTTTATATTTGGCTCTTTCTTTGTTTCCCTTTTTCACATCTGCATAGTTGCAGGTTGAGTAACACAGGCAGTCATGGCAGCATGAGCACCAATTCAATTCAATGCAATTTTATTTGTACAGCCCAATATCACAAATCCAAAATTTACCTCGGATAAGATTAATAATCTGTATATAATATACAATCTGACATCGTCTGTCCTTGGACTCCCATATTGGATAAGGGCCCCCTCCCTGCCCCAAGAAAAATAAGAAAAAAAACTATAGTGGGGAAATTGAGCAATGAACTGAGCTCCCTCATGATGAGACTGCATGTTTCATCGTGAACCAACTTGCATCATGCTGTTAGTATCGCATGGATTTTCTGGGATTCTAAGAAATCAACTCAGTGACCTTGACGTCATGCCTTTTTGTTAATTGTTAGCCATGGACCCATAATTTATCTAATTATATCTCTATCTCCACAATGTTGTAAAACAACACACAGTAGATTGAAAGGATTGTCAATGTTAAGACTTAACATATCTGCCAGTGAAGTGCATTTAATGCACACATGACAGTAACAGACCTACCAAACACCTCGGACGGGTTGAGCAGCTCCAGGAGTTTCCCCCCTCTCTTAGTTTCATATGTGGCAATTCCACCGTCAGAGTTTCTCATGCTCAGCAACTACAAGGAGAAGATATACATTTGGTAAAGGAGCTTGTATAATAAAAGACTTCACATGTGTACAAGAAGGACTGTGGTCTGTTTGGATTGCAGTCTGATATTGGTCTGATATTAAACAAACGCGATAGGACAAATAAATGAATGAGCAATGAAGGTGCTGGTATGCGGATTTTGTTACTGTTGGACAGAGCCGGGCTGGCTGGTTACCCTGGTTTACAGTCTTTGTGCTCAGCCAACTTACTTCTGGGAATTTTTCTCGACTATCAAACTATTCATTTAAACCAGTGTCAAAATAAAACGTCTGCCATTCGTAAAAGATGACAAAGCTGGCATATTCCTGTGCTTACACTACCAAAATGACTTTAACTCACGAGAGTATGAAACTTCATACAAAGCAAATTAGTCTTCCAGTCATTTTTTCACGGCAGACCCACCACATCGACAGCATCATACAAGCGCTCTGAGGGGACAGGCTGGCCGATTGAGGGACAAAGCTCCTGCAGCAGCATCACTGACTTCAGGCCCTCCGCTGTGCAGTCAGCCACAATCCAACCACAGTCGCGGGTACTGAAGGGGAAGCCTCCCTGACAACAAGTAATGCAGAGTATTATATTTCACAATGATTTGAAAAGTGTTAAAAAAGGGGTTCTTGTGTGAATTTTTGTTTACCTTGTTCATCTGCCTGTAGTACTTCTGGTACTCAGGAGGATTCTCGGGTATCTGTTAGAGTGCAATAGGGCATGAGAAAGCTGGTCATATTTCCCTGTTATGATCTTTATCACTCCTGAATGTCTTTGGTTGGGGAAACAATCTTAAAAGGGCAGTTCATCCCAAAATCAATAATACATATTTTTCCTCTTACCCTTAGTGCTATTTATCAATTAAGATGATTTTGATGTGAGTTGCCTAGTTTTGGAGATATCGGCCATAGATATGTCTGCCTTCTCTCGAATATTATGGAACTAGATGGCACTCTGCTTGTCGTGCAACGCAACAGCAGTCTCTTTCCAGAAATCATGACCCGGCTACTCAAGACAATCCACAGACCTTGTTATCAGCAGTTTCACGTAGGAGCTATTTTCTTTCTACTGAACTACACCCGCCAACCTTATCACCCTGCAGAAGGAAGAGTGCATTTTCTTATGGAAGAGAAGATTGTGACTGCACCAGATGTGGCGACCTCTTCGACTGAGCTGTAACGTTAGCTAGCTCGGTGGTGCCAGGTGAGCTAACAGTACCGTTTAACTATATAAGCTCCTCATCCATGAGTGGTTTCTTCTGGCCCATCTCCATCACTCGATTAATCACACCAAAACAATCTGGATGATTGATAAATAGCACTACAGGTAAGAAGAAAATACACATTATTATACCAGTAGAATATTAAGTTGTGTGTTTGATTCCTGCTCGTTATTGAAAACTGTGTTACCGAGATGCTGGTGGTACCTGTGTGATGGTGAGAAACTGATGGGCATCTCGGAGGCACTCGGCTAGTCTGGCGTTATCTTGGGCTCCTGCCTGAAAGAAAAAAATATATATAATTAGTTACTGCATTTACAAAACTGAAAACATGAGTGGTCATTTTTGCGTTACCTCAAGGAAAGCCTGTACAGCAAAACAAGTATCCCAGAGTTGAGATCCATTGGTCCCCTGTGCACAACAAAACAAGGACAAAGTGGTCGAACACGGTAACTCTCACAGCAGGAAAAAATACAAAGCATGGAACCATCAAGAAGGCTAAAAGAATGAAATTGGAAAGTGAAAAGTTAATCTAGTTTTAGGGTGGTTTCAAGTCCGTCCATCCGCTTTCAACCACTTATCTGCACCATAACCAACTACTTTAATTGCAAAAATGTTTCTACTCAGAGCTCCTTCTTGATGTCTTAGCTCCTCAATCATTTCAAATATGTGAACCTTTAGGGTGATGATCAAAAGTGATGCAGCATCAAAACCATTAGTACATATGGACAAGTGTGTACTGTCACACTCAACTCACAAAAGGAGCAGAGAACAAATCCTTACCTGCATTTTCATGCCATCTAATCCCAACCTGGAACACAGAGAATGTATTGTTAGATTATCTTTGATAAAGGTTCTCCTACAACTGAATGAACAGTTTAGAAATTGACACGTTAGATACTGTATGGAAACACATAAAATATAACACCTAATTTCTGATCAGTGATGCAACATATGTTTGGTTTGTTTTGTTTATGAGTTGTTAGAGAGAGGCTGACTGACCAGAGGTAGTCTGGGATCCTGGACACATGCTCCTGAAAGACCGGAGATGAGGGACCATCCACATACCAGCGAACCAGCATGTTGATAGTCTTGGAGATCTGAGGAAAAAAGCAACTACTTCATGTTCTCACCCTCTATTTCTTTTACTGTGTCAGCTTAAATAGGTTGATTTGAAAACCTTTGGAGATGAGTTGTATGCGTGTTGATATCTGTATTTGTTGTGTCTGTGTATACACTACCGGTCCAATGCTGATGCATTTAGTGAAGCGGTCATCAGCCTGGATGTGTTCATACAGTTCTTTGACAGCCTTTCCTCTCAGTGTGGTGCTGTGGTGGGCTTCATACACGTTCAACACCACTATGGGGCAACAGGAACAGAGTCACAAGGTCAAGGGAGTGATTTACAGAGCAACGTTTAGGGAAATTCCAAAGACTTACTTATCATTATCATTGCACATATCATCTTGTTGCCAGGGCTACGCCTCATATTTTTCTTCTGTGTGTTATGTCTCGCTCGAGTGCATTGCCAATTTTCAGAGTGCAAAAACAATGGTTTGTTATGCCCTTTAAGGTCAAAAGTGTTGAATCATAGTCACAAACGGTTGTTGTAATAACATAAAACATTTCTTGTGAATGGAAATACGTCCTGCCTGTTTTACTGCAATATTCTTCTGAAGGTTTATCATTTATCGTCATGGTGCCCAGTGTGTTGTGCATACTTACTATAGGCAACCGTGAGTAATGTGCTGTGAGGTGTGTACATGTCACATGCTGCCACATTGTTCCTCTGAGCGGGCCAGTTAATAGTGGCATAGTCCTGGACATACAGCTCCTAGAAAACAAAGATACAAAATGTGTTAATGCACGTTAATAAATATAGTGTGTGTGTGTGTGTGTGTGTGTGTGTGTGTGTGTGTGTGTGTGTGTGTGTGTGTGTGTGTGTGTGTGTGTGTGTGTGTGTGTGTGTGTCTGTGTCTGTGTGTGTGTCTGTGTGTGTGTGTCTTCTCTGAAGAAGAAGTGGTTCAAATGCAATTTCAGGCCAAGACTGTCAAAATAAAAGATAAACTGCATTGGGCTGCTCCCTCTGCATAGTTTAAAGGTGTATCACAGAAAAGTAGAATTCCACCCCTTGATACTCCTACATATAATGTTAATAAAGCTGATACAATAAGTTGATTATTGAATTATTCAATAACTTATTACCATTACAATTTTGCTAATCGATTAAATATTTTATTCACTTATAGATCAAAAATGCCAAACTTTGCTGGTTCCAGCTTCTATAGAACAGCAGTTTGCACTTGTCTATGTTATATTTCATTGTAAATCAAACATCTATAGGTTTTGGACTTATGTTGAACAAAAAAAAAAAAACAGTCACACCTCATAATATTAGAACATATGATCTACTTTGAGCTTTGGGAGCAAATAACAAAAAACGAATGAAAAGAGAAAATTCAAAGAAAACCAAAGCTGCTCCTCTGACGCCCCCTTGTGGGATGAAATGATTTCGGCACCTGTCTGAGGCTGAGGATCAGGGAGTCTTCCTCTGCAGCCAGTCTGACAGCATAACAGTAGCTCATGGGCAGGTAAACCTGGCGACAGTGACACCAAAGGGTCGAGGGGTGGGCTGGCATCCAAGAGGGAAACAGCCTGGATAAGATAAAAAATATATCCATCATCGCTGAAATGATGTAGAGGACAAAATATTTGACGCAGAAGAATATTGCTTCATTAAGACTTTAAATTGACTGTTCTAACACCCAATTTCTGGTCTTTGCCATGAAAAAATCCTCTGTTGCACAAAGCAGTGATACCATTTATATGTTTTTTCATTCAAAAAATTGTGTATTGCAAATTCAAACATTTTGAAACACATGCATCACTTATCAGCTTCTGTCCTTTCTTATTGAAAGTGTCAGTTTTTCATGCGCAAAGCAAATGGTTTTGGAATAACCGGTGTTATTTTATGTCACTCCTGATATTTTTTTTTATATATCATGGACATAAAAAGAGAACTGGATACAGTTATTCTATTAAAGTTGCTCAGAGTTGCATAGAGTAAAAAGTTTAAGTCCCAAGTATAAATTCAGATAATAATACCCGGATCTTCCGGTATTTTTTTTTGCATCCATGGCTCCACTGAGCAAATGCACTAGCATTCCCAGCTCTCATTCTCATTCAATTTTATCGACAGGAAACGCAAGAAAAATTATGTGATAAGGTAATATAATATCTTAGTCCCAATGAATTAAGACTTTTTGCACTGGGACAACGTAATGTATTTACAAGTACCTCAGCTGAGATCCTGAAGCTGTTCAGTGTATTTAAATTAGGACTGATGGATAGAAGGGGACATAGTGGGATGTTACAACTTACCACATCTCTGGCAGCAGTGTGTTCATTCCCTCCCAACTGTAGACATTTAAGATGGCCAACCAGAATTTACCCCATGAGGGAATCCCCACAGCGCCTCCTGGACAAATAGAATACATGACAGCTTCAGTATGAAGCTACTACCATAAATCACTGATGTGATTATTACTATAAGCATGGACTTTAGATCACATTAAAAAATTACGCCTTTACTTAGCACAATTTGTAGACCTGTATGTATATCAGCACAAACAGGTTATCAGTAATTAGTGCTAACTGTAAGTATAGATGTGTGGGACTGACTGCAGATTTTACAATAATAAAAGCAACATATAATTATAACAAAACAATGAAACAGCAACAACTGAATGTTGCATTTTAGGGACCATTTCTACTTATTGGCTCCCACCTTTGCTGTGCAGGTTGTTCCTGGCTCGAACCATATCTGGATCATCAGGCTCTAATCCCAGGATCCTTAATGAAATGTAGCTCAGCGCTGTGCCAAAGACGGTCGACTTATCTTCAATATGTCTGAAGAAACACAAAAAACATCAACGATTGCCACCATAAGCAATGTTTCAGACAGACACTTCCAGTAATGACACCAGTCTTCCGGTAGCAGTTCAATAACAGATATATTTAGATGCTTGTATCATTATTTTACATCTCTCTATAAACACTGACCCTGTCATTTATTGAATAAGATGACAAATTGATGGCAATTTTTCACCTTTGCTGAAACGATACTCTGCAAAGTGTACAGCCTTTGCCTATTACATGAGATGAAATCATCTTAAAGTAGAAGCACATTAGTGTGACCTGTGTATCTTATATGACAAAAACAAATGTTCAGTTGACTTACAGACCCCAGCCTCCATCTGGCAGCTGCACAGAGCGCAGGTACCTCACCATCTCTTTCTTCCAGGCTTCGGCCAGGGGGATTTTAGCCATGTGGCATGTGATCAGGAGACCTGAAACACACAAATGGTTTCCAATACTGTGACAGAATGAAAAAACCTTTCAGGAAATCCTATGCTGATTTCTGTTTAGTGTTTTTTCATCATCATCATCATCATCATCATCATCAGTCAACTACAGAAGCCGTGAGAGGCAAGAGAGGAAAAAAAAAAGTTTTCTCTTCTGAGTTAATGAGTTGAGGACTTGGTAAGAGAAATTATTTATTTAAGTGCTTTTTGATGTAATACTCATTTTGGCCACAATAGGCTGAAATGTACCACTCACCAATGTTCTATATAGGACTGAAAGCATTCATCCTTTTCCTCATGCACTCTAAACAGAAGGTACATAATGTGTGCTAGTAGTAATGCAACATTACTGTCATGTCTTTCTTTCTTTTGGCTAGAAATGCATTTAAGTCTGCACTCATCTGCCAGTAGGGAAAACATGAATGCTTTTTAACCTATTTGGAGCATGTGGTAGTGGTGCACTTAAGCCTCTTATGGCCTAAGTGAGTATTACAACAACAAACGCCTATAAAAAAGATCATGACAAAAAAACTTTTTTCACCTGTTGAAAAATAAAATGAACTTTGAAAAATTATTTTGGCAAAACAGTTTTTCACTTGATAATTTTTCCCTCCCCCCACCTGTTGCGTATATGAAGATTTTTTAGAAATACGTTAAAATAATCTGGCAAAACCATAAAGTCTTTAACACAGGAGAGAAAACTATTTCGATCAGACTTAGAAAATGGGTCACCACAAAATGTGCTCTTGAAGTTTAATAAATTATGTTAATTGACAATAAAAGCAGGATTTTTTTTAAATATCACCAGGCTAAATTCTACACACGCACTTTAAAGTCCCAGTGAAAGGGAAGTTAAATCGCATAGTAGCTTCTGTGTTGTGAGTATTCCCCAATGGAACAGAATAATTGAGCGGTGTACAATTACGAGAATGATTTAAATCAAATCCTTTTCATTTGATTGGACTGCTTAAAAGTGGGCGAGCTTAGAATGTAGCAAGAAATACTGAGCTACAGAGGACTCCACACACATCTCCTTTATCGCTTAAAGTTGCAGATTGTTTGATAGATGGACAGATGTCATGATATTACTGGTATAACTTTAAATCAAACGTATCTCTTACATTAAAGAACAAAAGATAGCTGCTGCAAATAACAGGTGTCAAATATAAGAAAATGGAGGCGGGTGGCTACCTGGGAGCAGGAAGAGAGGTCCACCGTAGTCCCCTGCCCAGTGACCGTCCTCCGCCTGGAGGTGCCTGTAGAAGTGCATACCTTTCAGAGCTGCATCTACAGCCGTGTGGGCAGCTTCAGAGCCAGACACAAACATACTCTGTAGAGAGAATGGGTGATTAAAATGAACACCAGATAAATGTCATACCATGCAGGGGTCTACCGGCCACTTTGATTATCATCAACAGAAAAAGCTAAGGGTTTCTAGTCTATTTTCGTACATAAGAAGTATAAGAAGTGTATAGTTCCTAACATGATAATGAAGGACATCTCCAGCTCTATATCTGAAATCATTCACTATTCACACACTTGTTTTCACTGAATTCTACCATGTTTTATTTTATCTGTTCAATACTGTTTTTTAACCGGTCCAGAGAGAGTCAACTCGAATGAACCCAGAGTACAAAGTAAAATGTAGTGAATAAGTAACAATCACCAACTACTATTTGAAAAAGATAATAATAATAATAAAATAAAGCCTACAAAAGCCCACCGTGTCTAAGCCCAGAGAATGGGCTTCCAGCATTGTCTGCTCTCGGTCTGGGGTGTCCTGATCCTCCACATAGCACCAGGTCTGCCTGCCCTCCACGTTAGACAGCCTCCAGCGGCTCAGGTCTGTGGCTGCCTCCGTCTTGTACGGCCCCCCTCGCCTCCGCAGGTGCCTACAAGAACAGTATAAGTATTTTAATGTTAGATATTGTGACTATTCAGTACTGTAATTATTTCTAATATATGCAAGGTTCTATATAGTCTCACCAAATAAAAATATTTACTCAACAGTAAATCATAAATTCAGTCGATAATAGAGGTGTTGTTATTTTTGTCCCTCTACTCATCATGTTCGATTCACAATCAAAAACAGTGTATTTGAGTAATGGAAATATATACTTAAAGGCAGCATTACCTCCCTGTCTAAATAAGTTTGAGCTTCACTTCTACTGCCTTTCATTCACAGGGATTCAGAAATAACATGAAGACATTTACGATATATTGCATCTTATACCACTGTACCTTTGTAAAGCTAACAATGGGCCTATATTGTCTGACTGAGGTGTTGATTCATTTTGTGATTTTGATATCTTGTATTGCATTATACTGCATAATCTGAAGTGGGACATCCCTAAACCATTTAAATAGTCAAACCTGTCATGGGGTTGTATGTATTTGGACGTCCATTGGTCAAACAATTTGTGTCGTTCTCTTAGGATAAACTAACAATGGATTACATAATTTGTTTGGTTTTAGTAGAACTACACGAGACTTATCAAAACATATTTAAAGTATCAAAAGTTAAAGTACTCATATAGTAACAGAAGGTCTCCTGTCAGTATCACTTGATTAAAATAACTGATGCATTACCATGAAAGCAGCTAGACTTTTTTAACTGTTTGGGCTGCTTTAACTATAACAATGCATCTTATAATTTACTTTATCATATAACTGCATAACATTTTTAATGTAGAATTTAAATATACAAAGTAACAGCAGTTGACACAAAATATCAATATTTCCCTCAGAACTAGACTGAAGAAGAAGGTTAAATTCAAAGTTAAAGGTACTACTTTCCTCATTATTAAAAACACATTTATACGAATGGTTGTCCACTCTGGTGGGCATTTTCTACATGGAAGTGACCCAACTGTTACCTTTCAAATAAAACCATTTTGTTGCAAGTTGTTCAAGAAAAGCTTTTCCACCTGAAAGGTCGAGTCTGCTCACTTAATACAACAATTTCATTTTTTCAAGCACATTTAACTAACATTGTAGGGCTCCATTTTGATTCACAGAAGGTCTAAACTCCCTAAAATGTGTCATAACAGTGTCAATTTCACAGAGATACAATATCTGACACAACTTTTGCAACTAAGTTACACTTAAGTTTAAATAGCTAACATGGCCTGTCAAACTTTTGAAAGAAACGTACGTAACTAGGCTAACCCCTTTCGCTCTCACGTCATTATTTCGGATGAAGTAGTTTCGACATTATTCATTCAGATTAAACAAAATACTTACGTCCCCTCAGTCATGTTTGTGTTTGACGGATACAGTGTTGAATCCTCCGATGAACCATACAATCGTATTTGTTCTCTGGTTCTCTGAAAGCTCTGCCCCTGCCGCTCTTATTTTGGGAATTGTAGTGCTCTGAAGAAAGTATAGGTTACATTTAATCTAATTTCACACTTCATTTCCCAGCATAACTTGCGGTACAGTCCGAGGAGTTCTCTACATGGAGAGACATGAGCAGAGAGTCGGCGAACCAATCACAAACAAGTTGGGCGGAGAAATAGGTGGATCTGCCGCGAGGTCCACCAATCAGAGCGCTCCTACGACCAACGCTACACATGTGCTTACATATTGATTAATATGATCCAATGATTGAGCCTGTTAAATGATTAAATGACAACAGTGCTTAACGGGAAATTCAATTGAAAAACTACACTTTTATTCAGCTTTTAGACAATTTCATAACTCAATACAAAAACTTGTTCAAACAACACAGAAGACATTATATGAATTTGTTATACAAATACAATCCAAGTACTTAATTGTGTGTTAAAGACAGGAAAGAAGAAGAGCAGCCTTTCCAGAGATTTTTACACCCTTTGAGAAAAAGCATCTCATCAGGTTTATGCAAAAACCTATATGATTGACACTGTACAGACAAAATAGTGAACTCAGTATGCCATGAGCTCAGCAAATAATAAAAAAAATAGTCTCTCGCCACAGGCAGAAGCTTTTTTTGTACTCAGTTTTCAAATATTTGCATAGCGGCAGTCATTTGAATTGAGTTTCCTTTAAAAGTTCATCAGTCATCAACAATGCTCAGCAGACCACTCAGCTTCAGTCTGCAGGCCAATTCTTCCTCATGGCTCGCCAAAATCTGTCGCTCTAGATCCTTCAGTCTCCATGCCATAGACACAGGCGTTGTTTTAGGCCGGACTGATTTGTCCGACAGGTCATCAGGCTCTGGCTCCTGGAAAGTCAAAACAAGGAAAATGCAGGATTACTGCAATTTGTGATAGCACCATTTGGAATAATTTGGTTGATGATCTCTTATCATTTGCAGCCACGTATAAGACACTATTATCTAAGACGCCAACAATATTCCTATCGCCAAGAATGGCTGTTACGAGGTACCACTTTTCAAGAAGGTTAGACTAAAAAAGTATTTTGTCCATCAATCGACTGTGATGCTAAACCGGAGATAGGCGAAGTGGTGGACAATGTGCTCTCGACTATCTGTACCCATGTATGTAAATTTGTTGTGTTTCAATGTGTCATGTCAATGTGTGTAATTCATGTTTTTTGTTTAAACATGCAACGGCTGCTGGGTCGCAAGACAAATTTCAGCACCAGCTGACGAATAAAGTTCATATCATATCATATCATATCATGTTAGAAAAAGGACATAACTTGTCCCGGGATGGCTGAGTGATGTGAGGGGACATGTCATACCTGTGTGAGAGCGGCTGTGGGTGCATGCATTATGGTTGTGGACATCGATAACAGAGTGGAGGATGGAATGAAAAGCGGTGTCGACAAGTGGTCCAAGGGGTCACCATCCATCCAACGCTGCAGCTGATCCATGCACCTGTGGACAGAAATCTGAGTTAGACATGACACACAAATTGCAGATTCTTTTTTGGCTAACAGTTTAACCTTTTTGTCTCTTTTTGATGAGGTTATTCATATTTTATTCTTGATGTGAGCAAAGAAACTTTCAACAGAAGTGCTGCAGCTGTACCTTTTGCTTTCAGCCTTCTCCTCCTCCAAGCTCTGGAGGTATTTGTGGGTCAGTAGCTCTTGTGATGTGGGAGTGTACGTGATGTCCAGCGGTGCTGTCGGGGCCTCGAGAGGCTCGACCAGACTGTTGAACAACCTCTGTCTGAGTGACAGACTGCTGGGCGTGGCACAAGCAGCAGCACCCGCACTGAGGATGGAGGATAGAGTCAAGGAGAGAGCAAAGGAGGAGTACTGTGATTGTGACTTCTACTTGGTTATGTATTCTTTCCATCTGTTTTAATGTCAACATTTATAAGACTGATGACACATTTTTGATGGCGTTCTGAACTTTCTTACCCTTCTCTCTCTTGCTGCTTCTCTCGGTGGGTTTGTCTGATTCCCTGGGTCCATTCCTCAGGTGGCTGGAAACCCTTCAGTGACTTAGTGGGGAGGTAAACCAGGATCTCCCCATCATCCGTCATGGCATCTTAAACAATAAAACAAACAAATAATCACATAACGTCATGCATCATCAGTTTCATATAGAACAGGCGCATTGGTTCTTATTCTAAATGACAGTACAACATCTATCCCAGAGAATGTCCTCACCTTCGCAGACAGGTGGTCCGGGGATCTGCCAGTCTTTCAGTTTGTGGTCTATGCAAATCACTAGCACGTCGTCCCAAGGAATCTGACTGAAGGCTGGACACGTATCCTGGTCGTCCCAGTTGCTCGTGGCCACCTTGGATGCGGGGGTTCGTGTATGGTGGCCTCCGAGCCTGACCCTTTCCAGAAGGTTTTCCAGTCGTGACATTAGAAGAGGCTGACTGTGTCGCGAGACTGGTATCTGAGTGGCGTAGCGAAAGATGGAGGAGCAGAGCTCAGACCACGAATCTAGAGAGAAAGGGAGGGATAATTAAAGAAGTGAAGGAGGGTGAAGAATAATACAGGGATTATTGGTCTCTTGTTCACATCTCTCCGTTTCTTTTGTACTCAAAGAGGATTTTGCACGGTGATGGAAGAATTAATAGAAAATCTGCAGTAATAAATAGCAAAATTAACATCTCAGCTACTGACCTGTAGCAGATAGCTGCTCCCACTGTGGCAGCTGCAGGCTGAGGATGACTTTGCGTAACCAGTCCAGGTGCAGGGCAGAGTTCCAACCCAGATGAGGGACAAAGTCACGGGTAACATGCAAGCAGAACTCTCCTGGCGGCCAAGAGAGTCGGCTGAGATCTTGGGAAGACACTTTGTCAGCGATGTGAGCCACGACGGCGTTGTACAGCTCGATGACAGGCACGGGGTCCTGGGAGGGAAGACGAGCAGCAACCCGGTCCTGGCGGTGAGCGTAAACTCTGGGGCTGAACTCACGACTCAAACTGGCCTCTACGAGCTGCACCAGGGTCTGGCAGGAGAGCGGGAAGGGTGGGGGAGCACGGGCCAGCAGCCAACGTGTAGCCTGGCTTAGCTAGAGGCAGACAACAGGACAGGGGGGAGAGAAGTTGGAGAAGACTTTGAGGAAATGTTTGGAAACTATTAAACAATCTATGTCAGGGATTTTTAACCCTTTTTTGGCTTAGGACCCCTCACAATGTGGGTCTACTTGCTTTGGAGTTGATATGGTTGGTAATCATACTCACAAACATCAAGTTCAGAGAAACATTTCATTTGTAGTTTGTTTATTTGTTAAATATTCACTGTTAACTCTGTTTTGGTGCAAACAATCCCTGAGGAAAATGTCTGGCTTTTAAGCTGCTAAACTTTCCACTATGACTATTTAGGACAGCTGAAAAAATGAGCTGAGGGGAGCTGCAGATTTAAGTTATTCCACTTTAACCTTAACACAACATCACTATCAAATACCAGAAAGGGAAGGTCCATGAATAAAAAAAAAACGTTAAAAAGACAATAAATCCAAAAGAAAGGTGTTTTTCTGTTAGTCTTTTATGCATGTGTATGTGTAATACCTGCTTGGATCCCTCTAGGTCACTTGTGGTCTCTGGTATGAAGAAGAATGTGTACTCCGATATCAGGCCCTCCTGAACCAGTGTTTGCAGCATCAGGGCTGAGGGACATGAGAGGAAGAGTTCAGCGTTTTGTCCAGATTAATTCAGCTACTGTTCCTTTATTACTGCTTGACATACAACATAACTTGCAATCACCTTAATTTCATCAATAGCTATTTGAATATCCCAGTTTGTGTTTGTACTAGTGACCATTACTTTAATTTTTGAGTATACCATCCATAAACTAAATGTCTTGTTTTACTTTTATTGCATTAAAATCACAAATCAGTACAATCCCAAAATTACCAATGTACAATTTTTCTATTTATTTCATTATTAGTGTTATTACTCACCTTCTTCGAGTTTCTGCGTATCCCCAGTGCCACACTCAGGCCCTGGCACCAGAATGGCCAGAGGCAGCGGGCAGTGCCAGGCGCTGGCTTGCTGTAGCTGTTTGAGCTGAAGCAGAGCCGACAGCAGAGGAATATCCTGCTCGTCGTGCCCGGGCTCAATGATGGGCATGGCGGGGAGCAACACCATCAGAGCTCCTGTACCCTGGAGCTCACAGCACTCCTCCGTTTTGGACAGGCTGTCTTCGGAAAGAGGGCCTCGGGACGTCTGGGGACACACCACCAAGAAGACAGGTCAGAAAAACCCAAGTTACACAGTGCCAAGGTACACCATATAGTCTTTTTTTGTGTATAAATGAGAATAAATCAAGTACAATTAGCAGACTTGTTGTTGATCTCTTTGTTTTGCATTTGACTGAATTCGTCAGTGTAAGCTGCAGTCTACCTTGATGCTGATGTGGACCTTGTGAGTGCGTTGTCCTTTATCCTGGAGTGTGTTGGTGACACAGAGGGTCTGCAGTGTACCTTCTAGCTGCTCCTCCCTCTCCTCTGACCCTTTGCCGCCACCGAGCTTCACCTCCAGCCAGTCTGACAGGATCCTGAGGACAACAGACAGGTGAGGACACACTCAATGAAAGGTTCAGTGAACACGCGGGGCCTTCAATGAGAAGAAATTCAATGAAACCTTTAAGATCCACCTGACACCACTGCCGTTACTGTCGGTGACCTTCTGTCCTATTGAAGTGCTGCTGCTTACCTGTCTGCCAGGCTGGCTACGCTCTCGTGGTCGCTAGGTAGGAGGAGAACAGCTTTCCAGAATATTCGGTCAGGTGGGTTGGGGATATTTTCTGTCACCAGTGCTGGCAGGTCGAGTGGCTCCCACAATCTCTCACTGAGAGAAACGCCAAAAAAAGGTCAAATGCTGCTTTCACGATGTGGACCACTAACTGAATAAACATACTCATGACTTACTCGAGCAGCTGCTGGTAATAGTAGTGGACTCTCATCTGGTGGATTGCTTCTTCTCTCATTTTCAACAATCTTAATGAAAAAAACAAAAAACATACATGTCATATATACATATATAATTGTAAGACACAGTTGGAAAACAACTTACTTGGAGAAGAACATACCTGGTGCTGGAGAGGGCCAGGGTGCCGGCGTTTCCAAGGTTGACCAGACCACGGGCCAGATCTGCCATGGAGGGCTGTGCAGGGGCGCTGGGAGCCAGAGCCTTCAGTTTGAATCGGGGGTCCACACAGCAAGGAGCGGCAGGGAATCCTCTCATCTGTCTCTTCAGCTGCCGACGCACTGCTACCACATCACGCCACCTGGTTGTACGGATGAGAGAAGAAAAGATGAAACAGATAATAAACCAGCAGAGGAGCAAAGCAATGTACTTCTCTGGAAGGAGGCAGTAGCGAAACTTATTTTTAACATGTGAAAGAAAGGCTCACCTAAAAAAAAAAGATTCAGCTTTATTGTAGAATATTGTCTTTGGTTTACCTTGTCATCAGACAGCCCTTTCCGACTCTCTTTAAAAGCCACGACACTCCTTTGACAAAAACAGTAATTTAACCTTGCAGAACATGGGAGTTGCTGGTCTACCGCTTCTCTGGTTGGTTGTTTTTTTGTGTTATTGCGTGACTTTGGTGTTTTAAAAGGGTTGGTTTGGATTCACTAAAATCACAAAATAACACAACAAACAACTGACCGAGGCAGCGTCAGACCAGCAGCTCATGTGTTCTGCTAGGTTAAATTACTGTTGGAATTCAAGTCTGGTAGATTTGAGAGTATACAGTATATAAAAGGCAGCAGTTCCTGGTCGGAAAGGGTTATTTGACTTCAAGATAAAGCTGTGAAAATATTCTAAATATAGCCTGCACTTAAATTGATAGTTTTTTTGTTTTTGTTTTTTTTATTAATAGGTGAGCCTTTCTTTTAAGTGTCTCAAATACGTTTTGCTGCAGGTGCTCCTGTCTGCCTCTTCAAAGTGGGGACGTGCCTACTGCCATCTAGTGTGGGTAATATATTGACTATGTATGAGTACCTCATACATCCAAACTCCAATTTTTATTCAGCCAGCGTGAGAACTGTATACTAGTGTGTCAGTTTGATGTTGGCCTGTTATTGAATAATTCAGCCTAGGCAGAATAACCGTGGGTTTCATTGCAGTGCTGAGATTTACATGATGGTCTGAATATTTCTCAGTGTCTTACCTTTTGATATACTTGTGGATGCGTTGCAGCTCAGCTTCAAGGAGGTCTTCAACCAACAGAGCAATGTCTGCATTCAAAGTCTCCTCAACTAGACTGGTACAGACTTGCTCCGTGCATTTAGCTAAACAGTTCTTTTTCTCTTTCACTGCCTTTCTGAAAAATGGGGGAAAAGGTGAAAATTTAAATACAGTGAAAGTGTGCCACTGGAAGACAACAAACATCATGATATTCCTCTTTAATGCGAGCACATTATGATTATTCTAGGTAGTCTTGTTAATCATGTAACTTCACATCAGACCACATTAGAATCTGGTTGAGTTTTTAAGCCTTACTGGATCTCAGAGGTGGCCGTCTCCTTGATGGTCTCATCTAAAACTTCGTAGATGAGCTCTTTGCAGTAAGAGAAGCTGAACTGAACCAGGAAGGCCTCGTGCTCCTGCCTCCTCCTGGCACCGACGGACATGGAAAAAGGAAATGAGGATGAGCTGTGGCCAATAAAGCTACATTGATAGTCGCTGGAAAATGGCAAAACAGGTGACTGTGATGACTGATTAAAATGATTGGTCCTGAAGAAAAATGGAACAGAAGTTGCTTCCCTGCCATTTTTTGCACCTTTGATTTTTTTCCCCCACTTAAGTATATCTTACCTATTTTAAACCTGGTCATATGCTGTGAAATTAAATCTACTCACAATTTACAAAATATTATTTTGTGTCCTGTGTTTTGCGTAAGAGTAGAAGTGCCTGCTCTCTTTCTATTTTGTGTATTGATAAAACACAGTGTGTTTTAAGTCAACAGGCTGCCCTCAACACTCAGTAGACAAACCTGGCCTTGCGTTTCTCGTCAGCGACACGCTCCTGTTCCAGCTGGATCTCGGTGGAGGACATCTCTTGCAGCATCTGTACCAACACCTCACTCACCAGCGACTCCACCTGCACACCGCTCTCCCTGCAGAAGCAAAGACAACAGCACAGGGAGTTAGTCATATAAATAAAGAAAACACATCTAAGGGGGGGTCGGATCTTAACTGTAAGGAAGTGAAGTAAGTAACGAAGTGAAGTAAAGGCAAGACATGGTTAAAATCAGAGCTCGATTAGTTAATAACTGAACTTACGCAAGAGCTGTTGTGGCATAGCTTGCACCAGCTTCCGCTACCTCCCTCACTGCTGCTCCAATCACCTCCTCAATCACACAGTCTAGTTCAGCCATGATGTCCTACAGGGGGGAAACAAAAACAGTACAATTACTGTCATACACATACTAAAACTAAACTACAGCCAGTTCAGTGCTTAAATGAGCTGTAAAAAATACAGACTCTGCTCTTTTTAACTTTTTGGGGATATTTTTGGGTTACATTTAGGGCTGCAACTAATTGCAATTTATGTTTATTTTCATTATTTTTTTTTTCTACATTAATTGTTTGGTCTATGAAATGTCAGATAATAGTTTAAAATGCCCATCTGAACATCTGTTAAAGTCCATGGTGCCATATTCAGATTGCTTGTTTTGTCAGTCCAACACCAAAAAAAGATCTATTTAAAAATCATATAAAACAAAGAGCAGCCTACTCCATCAATTGAGAAGCTGAAACCGGGGAATTTTTGGCATTTTTGCAAGAAAATATGACAAAAATGGATAGCGATAGTTTCCACTCTTATTATATTTTGATTTCAGACTCAACCTGAAAAGATGTATAGCAATTGGCATTTGGTGTTTATAATGCCAGGTAAGCATTTTCAGGTTTCAAAAGGCAGATACGGTCATTTAATACAGTTTAAATAATAACAAATTACTACACAGTGGTGGAAGAATTATTCAGTTCTGTAACTTGAGTAAAGTAACAATACCTCTTAAAAGCCCTGATTACAAGTCAGCAAAATGTCTTTAGAAAGGCTGCTTTGTAGAGTCTCATAATATGTTTAACTGTTATTGCAGATGCATTCATGTGTAAGCAGCACTTTAATGTTGGAGCTGCTCTGCAAAATACCTACAGGTGTCAGAAACAGGTAGTGGAGTAAGGGGTTTATACTTCTACTCCTCTGACAAGAAGTTGAGTAGAAGTTTAAAGAATAATAAAAATGAAAATCTCAAGTTTAGGAGCCTCGTGTACCTAGTAAATGTACTTAGTTTCCTCCCACCACTAATTCTCCATCACCAAATTTACAAGACACCAGGTGGGACATCTTATGAGGTCAGGGATAAAAAGTTGAGAGATCTTGCCCACCTCATTGCTGTACACCGGCTGAGGTTTGGGTGGAGGTGACGGAGGTTTGACAGGCTGAGGATGAGGTATCGGCTGGAACAGCTGCTGGGCGTCTGCTGGGAGGGCGGAGCGGTCATACTGATCACTGGGCTCTCCCGTCTCATCAGCAACAGCATGAGGCAACCCGAACGCAGCCGGCGTGTCTGGAACGACCTGTGACAGCAACTCAACGCCGGGTGGTACCTTAACCTCCGCCCTGGCCGCAATGACTAAGACAATTAAGAAACATTATTTATGAGACTGACCTTGTTAGCGATGTGATAAGATAACATACTTATTTCCAGTGTTGAGGAGTAATTAGTAACATGGAACTGAGTTATGTAAATCAATTATAAAATAAATGTAATTGTAACCAACTACAGTTACTGAGAAAAAGCATGTAGTTTAATTACAGTTACCAATCAAAATGTTGCTGATTACAATGGGGTAACATCAGAATATATTCTTAACATAAATCACATGTCAAACGTTAGCTACATAACTTATTACATTTTAACAGGGTCATTAATAATCTGTAACCTATTACATTTCAAAAGTAACCCTCCTAACACTGCTTATGTCTTAGTTGCCCTGACACTATAGAAGTGAAGTGTTTTATTCCTCAGAAAAAAACACATTCCAGTAGCTCTACAATGCAGCATAAAATAGAACTGACACATTTTTTTTCCCCAGCTCTGCATACAAACAATGCTGTACTGTAACTGGAGAAATAAAGACTTTAAATAAAGAGCATTTACCTTTAAACTGGCTTGGAGTGGGCTCAGCCAGAGGGCCGTCACCGCGGTACCTGTTCTGGGAGTCAAAGCTGCAGACAGGGGTGTGCTGGAGAGGGTTGGGGAGGGAGCCTCCATTCACCACCTCTCCGATCAACACTGTTTTCTTTGCAAGGATGACCTCGGACTTCTTCTGGGACAGAGGCAGCTCTGGGTCCTGAAAGGCTATCCGACTCAGCTCTACCACACTGTGAACAATGTTAATTGAACATATTAATATACGTTACTATATCTTAACCCTTAACCACCACTGGGGACATTTTTGTCTTCTTAATTTTTCTATAATTCTGTCTGCGTTAATGCATATCGATATAGATTTTCTAAGTCTGGAAGTTCAACTTCAGCTTCTTATAATAAGTCTATAATAAACTTTGTAAAAAAACAAAACAGACCCTTAAGGACAAAAAAATGTTGCAATTGAAACCAACATTTTTGATCCCAATGCCATTACAGGATAAAATCATGTATTCTTTTGTATCAAGCATTCGCCCTGGCTTCAAAATTGTCATTTTTACTATTTCCCACGAGATTGACCCATTTTCTCATGTTTGCCCTATGGGGCAAATACATGCTAGCACTTAGTATAGAGAAAATAGTTCAAGATGTGTTAAATTGTTTTAATTAAATAATAACAGTTTATTATTATGGAAACAAACACGCATTTAAAGGGTTAGAATTCTGAAAATGAATTCATATATGGTAGTGATGATCACGACTCATGTTGGTTAAAAGATTTAACTAGCATATAATGCCATGGCAGTTTGTTTGTCAGTGCAACTTTTTTTAAAAGGGACGCGTACAGGTGTTAAAAACAACTTCAATAAATGTCATTAAAGCGTGCAGAAAGAACCACTAGCACCACCATGTGGCCTTCTATGAACTTATTTACAATATTGCTCCAACTACATAACTCTGAGGCACAGAATTCTCTAGGATAGATATATTATTCTGGGTTTGCAATCAGGTGTTGTCCAGTTACATTTATTCCAAAACTTTTTTATCAAATTTGACCGCTCAAACATCAATCAGACCACCAGTAGACCCTCACCCATCGTTGACGTTGAGGCCGTACTGCTGGATGAAGTCAGAAGCCTCTTCAGTGTTGCGGAACATTAACATCCGAACTATGTCCTCAAGTGGAAACGCAGTCGATCTTGGACCCACGGTGTGGGCAATGTTCAAGATATTCAAGGCTTTAGCTCTAACCTGTATACACACACACACACACACACACACACACACACACACACACACACACACACACACACACACACACACACACACACACACACACACACACACACACACACACACACACACACACACACACACACACACACACACACACACACACAGAGAGACAGAGAGAGAACAGAAATATTAAACAACATAAACTTCTCCCTGGAACGGCAACATTTCCAAACATTAAATGCATCTACTACTTTAATGTCAGCAGTTAGAATCCCCCATGTGATTTTATGAGTTTGGGCTATTTTGCTTCCTTACCTGTCAGACTAGTGTAAAGAAAGCATCCAAATAAGCATTTACAAGTTCATTTTACTACTTTGTCTGTTTGTATCTTTAGATTTTCCCTAAATACCCTAAAGGTTATTATAAGATAATGCCTCATTTGCATGTTAAACCAACCAATTTCATAAGACTTGAAAGACAGAATAATGTATGTTATCAACAAATTCCATGATAATCTATAAAAAAAAAAAATTGTTTACCTCATTCACCTGTAGTGCAATTTATTTTACAATACATATCTTTTTCTCAAAATGATGTTTTTTTTCTTTTCAGAAAACTTTACTTCAGTAGAACTTACATACACCAAACTTTCCAGTTTCATTCCTTTCTATTTTCTGAAGGTTTTTACTGAGGGGTTTGCCCATTTATCATTCAAAACCTGATTTACAATTGTATTCCCAAAAACATGGCACAAATGGAATTTTCTAGTTATGTTTATAGGTGCTTCTCAGTTTCATAAATGAATGCAGGAAACTGTTTCTGACCTGATTGAAGTATCTGTGTAGGAGGCAGCTGGCGAGGTAGGAGGCTCCTTTGACCAGCTTGAAGAAGCGCACAAAGTTGTTGCTGTTGACTGCAGTGAATGCCTGCACGGCCAACTTCACCTCGGGGGAGTTACGCACCTCGTCGCGGAATTGCTGAACATCACTGTGTGGACAAGGGTGAGGAAGTATTTCTTTAACTTATGGGGTGAGGTGAGGCACAAAATGCAGTGAATGCAAACAAACATTCCCCAAAACATGATGAAGAAGATGAATAAAATAATTTCGAAGTGCTTTTTAACTGAAAAAGACAGAAAAGTAATATACATGTTCTTTACAATTAATTGAATGACATTTCACCAGCATTTCTAATCATTTGTGTTTCCATGGACTGACCGTAGGATGTCACCGTCGTTGAGTTTCAGCAGCACGTTGTACTGGCGAAACTCTGCCTCCAGGGGGCAGTAGATGTTGCGCATGGCAAGGTCCTGGTACATTTCTTTGAGACTCTGGAGGCACTTTGTCATGTTCTCGTTATTGATCTTGGCGTCAAAAGCTGACAAATTCTCCTCACAGAGGTGGTGAGCACAGTGCACGTGGAAGCGTGTACACTTCTCAATCAGCGACACCGTGAGCGGGCAGCACAGGTGCTGCTGGGTGATGTCCTACGGGTGTGAGAGAGGGAAGAAATCAGTCCCCAAAACATGTGTTACATCTTGTTAGGTCTGCCCCTGCTGCCAAATCACGACTGGACCCAGAAAGTGGGATGGGAAGTATTCAGAGTTCAGATAGTTGGAAAAATTGGTGTTCAAACATGATCCGCAGCACCAAAAACCAGAGGTGCGTCTTGAGCTAATTAAACATAGAACGTAAAGCTTTTTTTCTAAAGCAGTAATTTAATTGTCTTGCAGTTGTAACAACAATATTTTCTCAATAAAACTCACGTCTGCAACAATTGCATTGTGATTTCAAAAAATGTAAAAATCCTTAAGTAATAAGGACATTTGAAGTGGGCCATTACCTTGCGGATGCCGCGGGTCCTGTTCCAGACAAAGTCATACCAGTCCCGGTAGTTTTCATGGCCCTGGTCCATGATCTGAGTAACCAGATAGTCCATGGTCATGCTGAGCACAGGCAGGGGGCGCAACTCATGGGGCAGGGGCTCCTCCTGGTCCGCTGATGAGCGACTGTATTCCTTGATGGCTGCTGAGGGGTCCACCTAGTCGAGGACATGAGGTTACAGTTTCATTTTTTTGTCTACATAGTACCTCCCTCCAGTCTCTGACGTACTTAGGAGCTCCCACTTGCAGAACATTTTCTTTCATTATATTCAATATTCCTGGAACATGCCTGAAATTTCATCTTATTCCCCCAATAAACTTATTATGCCGATAAACGAAATAAACCAATAAATGGAACTATAAAAAAACGTAAATATCGAAAACTAAGAAAAAGCCTATATTCCTCCTTCTGAATGTTGAACATAAACATTAAGGACGTTACCATCTCAGAATCTTGGATGAACTCGAAAACGCTCAGCTGTTTCCTTGTTTCCCTCATGTACCTCTCCTTCTCTGGACACATGTCAGGACATGTCCCCACAAAAACCTTAGACAGGTCCAGGTCCGTCCTCTTGGGCCGACCTGTGTGAACAGATTATGCACTCAGTTAGAATGTCCTTCATATTTTTAGACATGTTAAAAGGTATAGTTTAGATGTTCTAGAGTGGGGTGGTATGAGGTCTGTCTGTCTATCCAAACTGGTGGCGTTCTGTTCATCATCTAATGTAGGTAATACACTTACTATGAATAAGTACCTCATACATCCAAACTATCCCTTTAATGGCTGCAATAGATTGGTGTGAGAGTCGTTGCTTAACCTTGACGCAGGATCTTGTCTCTCTGCTCCAGGAGGCGGAACTTGTCCTCAGCGGTCTCAGCCATCTGGCCGATGAGGTGGAGGAGGGAGGAGGGGACTGGGCGCTCCGAGCTTTGGGCCTCTGTGCGGCTCTCTCTCTGGGGTTCAGTGTCAAACTGCAGAGCCTTTGCTAAAGACGACTTCTTAACTGGAGAACTGATACACGAAAAGACACATAAAAGACGGTCAGAGCAGCACAGTAACTTTTCCAACTATTTTTAGTGTAGGCTATTGGTCCAGGCCTGTTTGATGAAGGCATTACAATTTATACAGATGCGAGGGTATAAGCGTACCTGCGGCTGAAGGCCATCAAACTGCTCATTGCAGGACCTCTGAGCGCAGGTTTTCTGAGTGGGGAGGAAGCAGACTTGGACTCTGTGTCCTCTTGACTTCCTCCCTCTGCCTTCTCCTTTCCTGCTGCAGGTCTGCTCCCTTTGTCCTCTGGACCTAAAGCACAAAAAAACAATATAGTGACTAAATTTAAATTTAAAAAAAAACAAACTGCTCAGGACTCTTTACATCACAAAGTATTTCTATATACATTCAACTTTCACGGTAATATATTTACTCTGCTTCTTTTTCTGCCACAAGAGAAGGAGCTCATGTCTATGGAGGAGTTTTCCTTTCTTCTTTGCCTTTGCCGCTGATGCCTGAAAGAGAGTCAAAAGTGACAGAATTAAAATAAGAAACATATACATCATGATTAGCGGCTAAGCTAGCTAACTGTTGGTGTTGTCCCCGGCGTTAAATGGACCGAGCTCAGTTGAAAAGGTAAGTGATGCCACGGACTAAATCAGCAAGGAGAAAAAGAAAGACCAAGCAACTTGAAATAAAATGAACGCTCCACTCTGACCACAAAGAACAGGAAATAGAAGGTAGCTAGTGGACACTATGAATAATGAAGAAAAGTTACTGTAGTAAATGAAGTGAGCTGAAAATACTAAGCTAGTAAGGGACACGGCCTGGAGAATGGTTATCATTAACTGCCAGATTTGGTGAAGCCAGGAAACTCCAAATAGCCAAAGTATGTTAAACTTGCTTTACAAAGGGTAACTAGCATAGAGTTAACTCACATGGTCATCAAAGTGCACCGTTGCCATGTTCTTGCCAGACCGGCAGATGACCTTACGGACTCTGCCGAAACGACCAAAGTGCTTCTCCATCACGTCCTTCCTGTTGAGGTTTGGAGGCACATTCCTGCAGTGGATGATGGTGCAGTCGGTGGGAGACATGCCACCCAGGCTCTCTGAGCTCTCCCTGCGTACGCCACGCCTCACAGGGGTTGTGATGCCAAGGTTAGAGACTGGGGCGTTTGCTGAGTCTAGAGAGGGTTATGGACAGACAACAGGATGAGCATATTCTAATAATGCATTTCACTATTTTAATTCATGAAGATATGTAATTGAAATTCAGCATGATTAAGATTACTGACAGGGTTTCTGTGTTTAATCAAAAACCAAACACTATTGAGATGTTCACAGTATCTTTAAAAACAATAATAACTTTTATGATTTTTTTTAAAATTCATGAATATCACAGATTATTATTCCTACTAATTTTAAGGCAAAGTGTAAGATTTCAAACAGGTGTGGACAATTTGCAACTAGAAAAAAAATTTGGTCAAAAATAAAATTTCACAATTGTTCAGGCAACCAAAAGTGTTTAATGTTTTTTTTTTTTAAATCATGCAGAGTTGCCTTTTATAGTGCAGATAGGTTTCAGAAATTCATAGACACCTTGATAGAAAATGCAGGTAATACACAGTATTTATTAGTTGTATGTCTCACCTGACTCTTCAGCTTTTTCTGGCAAATCCCTGGTCAGTGGTTCTGCTGTGGGAGGTGTAGGAGGTACGTCATCCCCCTGAGATTGAACGTCTTCCCTCTCTGTTTCCTCCCACTTTGTTGCTGGCTGATCGGTGTCTTTTGTGGCCTCTTTACGAAGACCACTTAATGCCCTACCGAATAAGCCTGCTGGTGGGCGGCGGGACCTCATCAGGGGCCTCTTTGAAGGATGTCTTGGTGCATCTGCTTCTGCTAGAGCATCCTCCTCCTCCTCTCCTGTGGCGGGCTTCTCTGGGACAGCGCTGGGGACCGCTGGATCATCCTTTCGCTTGGTGCCTTTACCAAGTCGTGCAAATACACTTGTCTCTCCTAGGCGCTCCGGAATGCTCCCTTTCTCCTGTGTACTAGCCTCTGCTTTAGCTTTGGTGTCACCAAAAGCTGAGGGCTGACCAACATTGATTCCGCCAAAAAGAGTTCTGGCCTGGGGCTGGAGTTCTTTGGCTGAAAAGCTGAAAGACGATGGGGTGGTGGGCTCAGTGGTAGATCCCTTAGTGCTGGAGCTGGAGGGGGCCGCTGGCTGGGAAAAGGTGAACTGCAGCGTGTTGGAAGGTATACTGCTATTGCCAGCTGTTAGTGTATTGGTTTGAGCAGTGATAGAGGGGGCTGCAGCCGGCTGTGAGAAGCTGAAGCCCAGCTGCCCAGACGTAGCCCCAGTTGACAGAGAGAAGCCAGTGGTGGTGGTGCTGCTGGTACCCATGGTGATGGAGCTTGTCTGGGACCCACTGCTGCCAAAAGGTGAGCTGGACATTGCAGTAGTTTGAGGGTTAGCCGGCTCGGGGCTGGCATTGAAGATGGGTTTGAACAGTGCCTCATTGGCCGGCTTGAAATTGTAATTGGATGACCCAAAGCCTCTGCTCTGGGTCGCACTGGGAGCTGTGCCAAATACACCGGTGGTGACAGCGGTAGATGATGGCTGTCCAAACATAGACTGTCCAAAACCGGGTGGCTGAGGTTGCCCTAAAGCAGTGGTAGAAACAGAAGTCATCTGGGAAGTCCCAAACCCAGAGGGCTGTTGGCCATATCCTGGTGGCTGTTTGACAAATCCCGGGGGTTGCTGGCCAAAACCTGGAGCCTGCCCGAACGCTGACGGCTGCCCAAACGAAGGTGTCTGGCCAAATACTGAACTTTGGGTGGGTTCACTAGTCTGTCCAAAAGCTGGTGCAGAGCTGCTACCAAAGCCTGAGCTACTCATTCCTAAAGGTTGCTGTCCAAATGCTGGAGCCTGGCTTATTGTAGGCAGTGAGGGGGGCTGTGTAGACGACTGTCCAAAGGCAGGAGTCTGTCCAAAGATGGTATTTCCCTGAGGCGAGGACTGATTCAAGACGGACGGCTGTCCAAACGTGGTTGGTTGAAAATAGCCCATAGGTTGGGGCTGATTGCTAGAACTTTGCTGTCCAAATGGCTGGAACAAATCAGTCTTCATAGTGTTGCTCGGGGCTTGGAAAGCTCCACCTTGTGGACTGCCAAACGGATTGGATGGATTCATGGCGCAGATATTAGCGGATGTTTAGTATCCTTGGGTTATTTGTTGGAGAAAAAAAAATGTTTCTCATCCAGGCATTCAAGCAGCGTAAATACATGCAACACTGATTCCCTCTCTTTTTCAGTGTAACACCTTGTCACGTAAAAGTCAACAATACATGTTTCGGCCGCTAGCATGGGCCAACAACACAAACATTGTTTAAGTTTGTTCCATTGCCCTTAAAAGTGGTACATGGACACAACCAAGAATCATAGGAAATACTGCATTGACGATACGACAAAAACAAAAAGCTCACCTCCCACAGTTTGTGTTGCTATGTTGTTTTTATAGCTCAGCTCAGCTCAGCTCAAGCGGTACATAACATGAACTGTATGGCTTCAAACCAACGTCGTCACATCCGGTTCCGGTCCGGCAGCTCATTCGGTCCCCGCTCGATACTAAATCCCATTCCGTTCCTGCCAACGTTGCGGCCGTTTCATTGCTCGAATGAACGGGCGAGGGGCCACTTTATTTATGACAATAGAATATGTTTAACTTCTCCCAACTGTAATGTCGTATACAAACAACCCAGAGAAAGCGTAAATAGTCCGTTCGTGGTCCTCCATGTTGCTACTGCGGTGTCACCTTGAGTTCCGCCTGCCCGGAATGGCTGAACATCGCTCGCGGCAAACGCAAAGCTGACCGACCCTCATCGTAAACTTAATGCAACAGAATTATTTGTTCAATTGAATTACTGGCCGTCGTCGGAAGTGGGTTGCTTTAAGCATTAACCTATGTGTCTGGGTTTTTGAAATAGCTCCCTTTTTCTCTGTTCACGCCGGGTTTTTAAATGGGAGTAGTACTGCGGAACCTCCAAAAGGTGGTGCCTCTCCGCCGCGCCAGACTGCGCAAGGATGTTGATACACTGAGGCACATACTGGGCATCCATAAATTTGACCTGGGCATCGTTTGCGTGGATAACCACAGGATTCAGCAAATTAATAAAATATACAGAAAGAAAAATGTGCCCACGGATGTCCTCTCATTTCCATTTTACGAGGTAAATATGTCTAACTTACATGCCGACATATGAAAGCATTGCTCCTCAAAAGTATGCAGTGGGCTAACGTTACATATTCTCCCTTCAGTGAGAAGAAACCAACTTGAATTTGGTGGAAGGGGGTCATCACAGTTGACCACGAATTATTAGATATTTTATGGACTTCTTGAAACATTTACAGTTAAAATTGTACCTTTTTTTTTTTTTTTTTTTTTTTTTTTTTTTTTTTTTTTTAAGGACCTGAGGCCTGGTAAGCTGCCTTGCCCCCTCCATAGAGATGAGCTGAACCTTGGGGACATTTTCCTGGGGGTCGAGTTTGTGATGAAGCAGTGTAAAGAGGAATCCCTAGATCTGCATGGAACCCTCGCTGTGAGTAGCTGGATCACAGTCTGCAGCACTGTACGCCCTGTTTGATGTTGTCTAAGATAAAGTTTAAATTTGGAAACCTCTTAGAAATGCAGGTGTGTTGATTATTTCACAGACTTGTTTTTCATATTCAACCTTGTTACCACCTGCTGTCATGTGTTCAGATTTGCAGTGGCATTTTCTTTCATGATGAACAATACATTTAATAATTTATTTTATTTTTAAACTAAGCTGCTTCCACCGTCCTGTCTATGTTTGCAGTGACTTTAGCTGAAATTAACTACGCCTCCTCTGCCTCATGTTTAAGGTTGTCACAGCTCATGGTATCTGTCACCTGCTGGGCTACAGACATGAGACAGAGGAAGAATGGACTGAGGTTTGTGGGGGGACGACGACGACACATTTAAGGGATCAGTTTAACCATATTACAATGTAACAATTTCTCACAAAGCGTCTATAGAATTGTATGTAGCCATGCAAATCATTTAGATTCAATGTGTCCAAATGCAATTGTGACATTTCTGCCTTCACCCCAGTACAATTTAGGTGAATCGAATTAATTTTTCCAATCGACACTGAAAATTTAGTTCTGAAATATTTATCTTTCCTTTTTATGGAACATTTTCTTTGGTAATACAAGCAGTTCCAGTAAGAGTTGATCATAGCAGGTCTGTGGGTCATCTAGAGCAGTGGTTCTCAACCTTTTTTCAGTGATGTACCCCCTGTGAAATACTTCTTTAGCCAAGTACCCCCTAACCAGCGCAAAGCATTTTTGGTTGAAAAAAAGATGTAATACTAAGCGCTCTGCCATCAGTGTCTGATTTATTAAACTGTCAACACTGACGATTGCATTGTTGCATTAAATTCAGTTTATGAACTTACACTTATATTTTATAGAATATTTATTAAATAACAATTTTTAAAGGATTTTTGAATGGATGCTAATTTTAAATATATTTTTTTTAAATCTCACATACCCCCTGGAGTGCCTTCACGTACCCCCAGGGGTACATGTACCCCCATTTGAGAACCACTGATCTAGAGTAATGGGAACTTTTTGGTAAGGCAATATTGCCTTAATATTATTCAAATTTAATTTCTTAAAGATGAGAGAACCAAAAACCAAATAACAATTGTTGAATAAGGATTGAGCTTTATATCTTAAAGGCAGACATTTCAGAACAAACAAACAGAAAAAGCATGGCCAGATATCGCTGGAAGTAATTAAGAAAATTTCTCTTCTAAATGTGGGTTTACGTGCCCTTTAACTGTAAAATGTGTGCAAACTACTAGCGAGAAGTCTCATTTTTCACAGCCTATTTCTCCTATCCATGTCTGAAATGCATTCTGTTTAATCAGGTTTCATCTATCAAACATATAAAGTGCAACACATGTTCAACTCCCAGACACAGCCAACGTTAATGTTGATCTTTATGATTGAATGACTTGTTTTTAATGCTGTTTGGGTGTGACTGAAAGTGAATTTTTGCACCACATCATTTTTATGAGTTATATACTAAATAAAATCATGTTTTTTCACACTGTAAATAAAATATATATTAACATGTTTTCATTTGTTTTCAGATGCTGCAGAAGGAAAGCTACATTCTAAGTGAGTACAACAGACTCACAGGGAGACATCTGGAGCCACTGATGAAGAAATGCAGTCAGGATAGGTGACAGTGACAAATACCTGCTAACTTTATATTTTCACTCCGGTGCTTGATTTTGTTGTTTACTATCCTGACTGTGTTCTACACAATCACAACCTGCAGCTACTGCTTTTAATCACCTGGCAGTAGACAGGTGTACACAGCTGATCGATTGTGGATATCCTTTCAAACACTGGACGACAATGTTGTTGAAGAGTTTTAAACATCAAATTAAAAAGTCTTTGCACTTTCACTGTAATATTTTATTAAAATCTGCTTTAGGAAGAGTCAGTTGTGTATGAAGGGTAGAAAAAAAGCTGTTCATTTTGACCTCACAAAGACATTTACCCTCTTTACACGGCATTTGGGACAGGACGTTCAGGGGAGAGCAATGTTGCAGAAATGGAAATCCAAGTCTGACATAAAAAAGAATCAATTTTGTAACTTTTGCCTGCTGTTATAAACCAGGTGTATGTACGTTCAGTGTGATACTTTACACTTCCTTAAAAAACAACTACATATGGCTTGGTATCAAGAATATCAATTGGGTCCATCCAGAATTTTTTTTATTCTTGATGTTTTACAATGCTATATCATAAAGAGTTTCTTCTGTTGTGAGAAGAGTTAAGGAAATAATTTAGTGTGGTCTGAATATGTCCAGCAGACGCCATGTTTCAACAGTGCACATTAACCGTGGTGTTCTGAAATGTGATTTAATTTTACAGTAGTAACAAAAAAAAAGATTAACAACCAGTGTCTAGTACATAAGCAAGCACGCCTGATAGGAACTAGCTGAACAGGGTTAGCAGAGGTCTACGATGTCAAATACTGAATACTGGCCGTAAAGATGATGCATTTAAAAGCTACAGCTAGCCTTCCTGGTGGTCTAGTATTAATGACTTATAGTTGCCGTGGCATCTCTTGATGGGTTAATTAACATATATAAACCCTATGTTGCAATAAATAGAAAATCTGTTGGGTTTTTTTATAAAGGAAAAATCTTACTTGCACATTGCTGAGGTTTGACAAACATATTCAAAAGCATTAAGGTTGTACAACTTTCAAAGTAAAGCTTGTATACATATTTATAAAAGTTTTTTTGGGAGGCACAAAGTCAAAATCCCAAAAGAATAAGGTAGGCTTTACTGAGAAAAGCTCAGTAAAAACAGGCTTTGTTGTTAAGCTTACAGATCTTTTTCAAATCTATATGGAGACAACCACACACACAAATTAGTTCAAAAGTCAAGCACAAAAACAGGTTGGGAAAACATCCACACACTCTGACAGAAAGCTGATTTGAATTGGCCAGTCTGCGCCACAACATAAATATTGCACCAAATGTACCCGCTAAATACAACACCCCTCTAACTCTATAATAGCTTATACTCCAACATAGAATATATCTTTATTTAGTTTATATGGGAAATAAAGGGTCTGCAAAACATACAATCCATAAACACCAGTAGCACTTGGTGTTTGTTAGTTGCATTTTAAGTGAAATTCTGAGTGAACGGCTTTAAAGTTGAAAGAAGTGTATCAGGAAACAAAGAAAGAAAGAAAGAAAACTTTACAAAACAGTTGTTTGATAAAAATCATAGCAAAGAAAGACTTCAGCCCCAAAAACATGGAGGCAAAATTTGATCCACTGAACATTTTTAACTGCATTTCTGGTATCTTAAAGAGTCTTGACAGTTTAGTACCCGTGTTGGCATTCACAGGTGCCAAGTTAGCAGGGCATTTAGCGTTTTGTAGAGGAAACGAAGTGCCTGAAGACGACCAAAAAAGGACGGCAATCAGTAGTACTCGAGGGTGTTCAGAGGAGAGCTCCAACTACTAGGGTTCAGCTGTGGATGGCTGTCCAAAGATGTAGCGCTCAGAGGGGCTGCAGGACGTTCCTTGATGCCTCTGAAGTGGTGGTGACTCCAGATCTCTCCATTTCAGACAGCTGCTCGAACACATCCCTGAGGACGCACAAGGTAAAAACGTGTCAGAGCAACACTTATAGACAACTCATGGCCACAAACACACATCACAATATACCAATACAAAACTGAGTCCGGTATGCGTGCGTTTACTAATGTCTAGCGTTTTCTGTGGTGTTAAACCTGCAACTTATTGAAATGACGAAATATTTTTTGCATTGCAAAAGTATCCGCACTTTTAGGGTCGAACCATCATTTATCCGACATACATTGGTGTACCAATTCTGTGCGAAACAAAGAACAACCCCCGACGGTTCAAAGAGGCTGTTAAGGATGGAGCCGTTTCATGATGGGCTCAAAAGCTACACTGAAAAAAAAGAAGAAAAAAAAAAAAAAAAAAAAGACACTCACTTATGCATGTAGAAGAAGATGTATCCACTGCGGTCACGGTCTCGCTGGACAGCTGCTTCCTGTGTGCGTGACACGTCCAGGTCATTGTAGGTCAGCCACGACTGCTTCTTCATGTCGTACACGTCACTGATATAATGGCCTATGGTGGAAAATAAAAGTTTATTTGTGGACGAGTGAGGAATGGTAGTGGTGTGCCATGGTACCTCATTCCAACCAAAGACTGGATAGTTGGGCTGTTTAACCTACAGCGAACCCTGGTGGTTGGCACGCATCCTTTGAGGAGCCTCATACAACCGGACTTCAAAACAAGGTACTTTAAACTATCCCTTAAAAATGGAGTGGGGGCAGCAGGTAAGGTGTAGAACACCAGCTGACCTCACTGTGGTAATGCTTCTCATTTTAGGATAAGTTGTACCAAGGTGTGATCAGTTCGCAAAATATATGACATAACATGTGAGGCCACGGCGTTACACTCTATGCAACCCCCACTAAGACCAAACATTAAAATAAAATCATGGCAAAGATGTTAACCACTCATCTTGATAGGCTGAGAGTAGTTTGTCTGTTATATGAACACACAAGGACTTCAAAACCTGCCACTGCACTGTTCAGGTTTTATGTGCTCACATTCAGTTTGGTCCATTCAATGGTTTTTACTTGATCTTTTTGCAAAATGGTAGTTGTAAAACAACTCATAGGCAGTAGTCGACATATCATACGTCATGCTAAAAGGCAGATAGAGGTAGGACTTTTTCAGTCCCAGTACCTTGGGTATAGGCCAACACCGAGCACTTATCCGATAGCAGTGTTTAATTAATAAGATGGATGCTTCACTGTGTGGAAGTGACCGGGATTATTCTTTTATGCGTAAGGAAACATCAAGTTTGACTTTAACATTGCTTTCTTAACTTTTTTCTTAAAAAATTCTTACAAATAAATACATAGATATAAATGTATAGAATGTTTTAAAGTAAACTTAAAATAAAAAGGTGTCCAATACTAGATCGGTCACCCATACCCGATCCAGATGTTTGAGTCAGTATTGGTGCATCTCTACACAGAAGCAGAAAAACACACAAGTACTCACCAGAGGAGGAGCTGCTCCCAATGTGACTCACGACACTGATGAGTCTAAAAGAGTTGGCCAAGTCTCCGCTCTGTGGATTTCAATGTTTATAAATCATATTACTAAGAATCAAAACAGTTCAGTGTTTCCAATGTTTACTGTATATTATTGATACAGCTAGAAAAACTAGCGAGAAACACTTTTACTTCTTTTTAAATGCAGAAAGGATTTTTACTTTATGTTTGTAGTACACAACAGTTGCTTTTGGTTTTTTTGTGTAAACAAAAGTTTATAAAGAAGGAAAAAATTATAATATTTTAATAATGATAGATCATTCTACTTGTTTACAATCAAAGGGCAACATTGGTACCTCAGCGTTCCTCTTCAGGTTCTCAGCCTCTGCTTCAGTGTACTCCATGTCCAGCACGTCCTCGTTGCCAGAATCATCATCCGAGCACAATAACTCAGGCAGCGAGTTGTTAAATTCTGTTTGGTGAGAAGGAGATATTGATGTTGGTCAGGCATTTCCCAAACAATGAGCACTGTATACTTTGCTTTGCACTGATGTCAGCTTGGAGTCTTCAGCTTGTGTAAAAAGCAATAACAGGTTCACAGTATTTGCCACATAGAAGTGGTAACAAAATCTGAAAGCGGACACTGATGATTCTTTTGATCAATTAAATTAAGGTATCCCAATTTTTTGGTTTTATACTTGTTGTTACACAGATTTGGTGCTAAATTAAAGAATATATTGTCACTACAGAAATGATAAGGATGATCAAAAATCACTCAAAAATACGACATTAAGCGCCAAGACCTGGGTACACAGAGCCCATTTTCATTTAGATCTATTCGAGGTGAGAGGTCAAGGTACCCTTTGAAAATCACTGCCAGTTTTCGCTGCCGAAATTTTGCTTAACTTTGGAGTGTTATTCTGCCCCTTCCTCACAAGCTAGGATTAGGTCCTCCATGTTCATATGATACCAGCATCTTCAATTTTGCTTTAATTCTGAAGCTGCTACAGCCTCTTCAAGACAGTAATGCCAGAAAAGGGGTTTTTCATACTCAAATATCCATCAGACTCCTACTGCCAACAGAAACCGGCACCCCAACAAAATATCATTGGAACTTGGTCCGCCAAAAGGTGCTCACAAAAACTGTTTGATTTTGAGTGATTACCAGGGCTCATGAGTTTCAACAGTCTACTCAACATTCAATCAATCTTTGTTCATACCTTGCAAACTGAGCTCAGTGGCCCTCTTCAGATCATCATCCTCTCTCATCTCTTGGGCCTCCTATATGGGGGGAGGTGGAGATATGGTATTACAATGAGATTTAATGCAAGAAATTTCAACATTGCTCTTTCACTCAGGTCATGTATGCTGGGTGTTTGATATCTGCTTGCTCGTTAGATGACTGCAATGACATAAAGTAATTGGGTTCCTTTAAGTAAACTAAAAAGTACATGCTTCAATGAGATCACTGATATTTGCCAGAAAGTACTTTAATGTGGATAGTAACAACATAGCATTACTCAATAAGGATGGGTAAGAGAAAAAAAATCATGGTTTCTTTATTTGGCAGTTACCTCAACTCGTACTTCTAGTTTAATTTAATGGCAGAGCGTTTCTCTGGAAACTGCAGATGTCATGTGATCTTACATGCTCCTGGAGGCTCTGGGCCAAAGCCTGTTGTAGCTCCTGTTCTTCTCTCTCCTGATCCAGACTGTACTGCTGGACCCAGTCCAGTTCACCCTGCTGCTGCACACTCTCTGGAGTCTGGTTCTCCTTGTTCTCATCCATGGTCAAGTCCAGGGAATCCAGCACATCTACACAAGAACGACCCATGCACAAGTCAGTAATCTCAGTAAATGAAATACTAGTGAAGTTTTCTCCACTTAAACACCCATATACCGGAGTTCAATAATATCAATGCTACTTTGCATGAGACTTTCATTTCGGCCAAGCCAGTTTTTGTGTCTATGGTTAAAGCCACATTGATTTCAGTAACCTGTGAACTAGCAAGACAACCGACTGATGCAGTACAAGTCATTGTAATGCGTTTTACTATGCGACGTTCACACAACCCCTCTATTATACTGTGTATCATTTTTAAAAGACAACATTTAAACTGGACTGCCCCCTGTATAAACCCTATATCCCGAATGTCTTAACCACATGACGTTGGACTACCTGCAGGCTGTTTGTTGTCTGTTTCCAGCAGATCTGTATGATAGGCCAGGTCATGGGCATCTGTATCCCCAAAGCCTGTGTCTGGGCTGCTGGTTGGCTCATCCTCCAGGAGGGGCGGAGCCGAGAGCCCGGCCTCTTGACGACTCATCTCCAGCACGGCTGCCAGCATTTCATCATCATTTATGCCACTGAAGTCTGCCGAATCTATAGGTGCTCCTCTCTGAGGACACATAAAACAAGTGTCTAAACAACAACAGATAAAACAGGAGGCTGAATTACAATTGACAAGGTCTGCCAGCAAAAGCCTACCTCTTCCGGTCGGTCATCATCATCAGGGAGACAGCTGCTGAGGCGTCGCTTGCGACTCGCAATCACTTTTCTGTTAAGCTCTTCTTCACAGTCAGAGTCGAGGAGAATAGAGGTGCAGCTGGAGTTGGCCACTTTCCCTCCAATCCTTCTACACAAACACAATCATAAGACATTTTCTTAGTCATGCAATATGTGACAGATAACACACTTATAAAAAGGGATTATTTGTTTTTAGCAACTGTTTTTATAACTACCGAGCGTCCTACACACACATTTTATGAAGCTGGTCGAACACAGAACAAGTTTCAACACACTGAAGAGCTTTACTAAAGCTGTGCTCAGTGTGAATGTAACTTTGACTTGGTTTTCTCTAGTTGAGCATTATGCATCACGTGGGACATTTTTTCCTTTTTAATTTTTTTTAATATTTTGGCCAGTTAATATGTAGCCGTGTTTACATTTTGAGATGGGTGTGAACTTCCTCTTTTTTATTTTATTTATTATATTAACACTTAAGGACCAAATGTTCCTATTGAAACCCATTAAACTTTTGATGCCATTACAGCACAAAATCATGCAATATATTATATATGGCTGTCAATCTAGAGCCCTGGCTCCAAAATGGTAGTGTTTACTGTTTTCCACTACTTTCACTCTCATATTTGCCCTACTGGGCAAATACATGCCATTTGCAGGTTTTTACTAGAGTAAGAATGAGTATGTGGTAGTAATGAACGGGACTAAAGTTGTATGGCATTTTTTTTGAAGGGATGCTAAAGGGTTAACATCATTATTTGAACTGGCAGTACTTACCGGAGAGGTGCTGTGGAGGAGTTGACCAATTGAGACGTTTTGAGTGTTCTTGACCTTTGAGAAAAACATGAAAATGTTTTCAAACCTTTGCTAATCTCTCAGCCAAATGAGCCAAATTGAATGCATCCAAGTCAAATAAAAGAACTTTTACTTAAAACCCTTCTGATTCAACCAAAAGCTCAGGACGCAATTACACAGAATGTAAAATGTTTAAAGTTATTATTCATGCATTTTATTTAATGGTGTTTAGGATTTCTTACATGGAGGTTTGGGAACTCCAGCCGAGATTTAAGGGGGGCCGTGTGGATTCAGCGCAGTGGGACAGCAGGGTCAGGTATCGAGGAATCACCACCTGCTGGCCCAGCTTGCTGTTCATAGACAGCTGAGCGTTAAAGCTGTACCGTTTCAGGTGTAGGATAAGCACCCTGCGGGGAGAACAGATCCATCACAAATCAGAAAGTAATTTCTTTGTTTATCAAGTGTTTCCTTTATTCTATTAGTGATCAATAGGTGCTTACAGGAAGTACCAGTCAAGTTTCTAATCTAATGTTTGAAATGCAATGGGCGTCTGCTCAAATCGGAAATTTGTTCAACTGCAAGCATTTAAAAATGAATGGGACATCTTTGCATTGTGCATGTGCATTGCAATCACAATTATTATAAGTAGTCTTATTATATGAATCATTTATGTCATATACATTGAATGTGTTGTATCTAAGAACTGTTATGCTGTTCATTCTGTACACATGACATCTATTGCATTCTGTCCATCCTGGGAGAAGGATCCCTCCTCTGTCGTTCTCCCATAGGTTTCTTCCTTTTTTCTCCCTGTTAAAGGGGTTTTTTAGGGGAGTTTTTCCTGTGCCGATGTGAGGGAAGGACAGAGGATGTCGCATGTGCACAGATTGTAAAGCCCTCTGAGGCAAATTTGTAATTTGTGATTCTGGGCTATACAAAATAAACTGAATTGAATTGAATTGAATTGAATATTCTGTGTGTAAATACCTGGGCAGTTTGCTGAATTTATGCATAACAGTCGCTGATTTCCCATTGCACTTTTCACATGAGTATTCAATTTCCTCCATCTGCAAAAGGACAAAGTAACTTCTATCATTACACATGTAATTGTTATATATCTAGTTCAGGCCTGTTTATTACCAAATGGATATAACAAGCTTGAAAAGTTGACAAAGATGAATTTTTCATTAAATTAATTTGAACTATGAACTGTTTATTGAAAGAGTAGAAAGTCTTACCCTAAAAAAGAGATCCAGAGAATCCTGAATAGAGCGAAGTGGGAGGGTTTTCTTTCGCCGTGGAAGGTCGATGGACAAGTCATTGAACTGCTCTCGCTTGGTCACTACCTCGCCACATCTGCAAAAATAACACGAGCATAAATGAACATTTCTTTTCTCCAGAGTCACTACCAGTTATTGTCAAATACATTACAAAGACCCATTGCAAGAATCAATTCAGGTGATTGAGCAGGAGGCAGGCCTTACCCTTTGCAGGTGATGGTGTGCTGCACCTCAAATTCCATGTTGACCGCCACAGGGCAGGTGTAGATGCGGGAGGTGTCCGCCTCTTCACCAGGCTCTGCCTTGGATGCCGATGACGTTGCCTCCTGGCCGTTCTCACACACCACCGTTGACGACGAGGACGCTGCAGCTTCATTCGTCCAGCTCTTGTTCATTTTCTCCACATCGTCCTTTAACTGGTCCAAACACTGGCTCAGGAACTCGTGAGCATCCTGGTAAATAATGTGACACCCATGGACTTAATTAAGCACAATTTATCAATATAAAAGGATGTTACCAATGGGATATACAAAACTGAGACAGACCTATCTACATAGACCACATACTATGAACGGTGTCCCTACAAGAGGGTGGAAATGTATGCAGTGCTTTATTCTGTGTTTAACATTGGTACATATTGGTGACTGTACTTTGTTCTTAGTTTGACACAACTTTTAACATGTTTGCGCTAGAGCTGGTCAGAGCTCCACTAACAACTACATTTCATCTATTAAGGCACTTTTTCAAGTGGCAGCAGACATCTACTGCTCTGAACTATTAATTCTAGAGTGATATCTTACATTCTGCATGTTTCCAGAGAAACGCTCAGCTGTGGAGGAGATGGCACTCTTCACTTTCCTCAAGAGGTCCTTTTTTGTCTCTGGACAGCCCACGTCCTTCTTGACCATAAGGTGAGCAAAACGCCTGCAGGCAGTGAAGATATCGGTACTTTTAGGCAAGTTTTTCCAAAAGGAGTTCATTAACAAACACATGAATAAACAAATGATTTAAAACAGAATGTGCTGAAGCTCCTTTAACAATCTGATAGCACAAATCAATGTGTGTTTGCACACAAATCTTGCCTGTCTACAGGAACTAACATAGTACCTCAGTAGTGCGTTAATGGGCAGCTTCTTCCATGGGATGCTCTGCCTCAGCATGTCACTGGAGAAGGAAGGGAGGCTGAAGAGGGACTGCAGGATGGCGTTCATGTAGCAAGTGTTACCCAGGTTGGAAAATCTGTGATATATGAATGACACAATAAGTTTTTATTTATTTATAATAATGTATTATTGCCTTGAACTTGGATAACAAAATTCCCAACACAACTCCTTCCAGGGCTTACAGAGACATGGTTTTGATGATGTTATGAATATTTATGTTTTAAATCATAAAAGCAAAACATTTTTTTCTGATTTTCCTTGTGCATCCTTTGGGTTCCTAACATCCAAAATAAATGCAATCCATTCTCTGTTCACATACACAGATTGCTTATGCTCTCATTAAGTGCAGCCCATCTGGCTTATTCTTACCCTTGCAGTGGTGGCTGAGGCTGGGCCAGAGTGGAGGGCCGCTGCTTGTTCCAGCCACTGTAGTCCAGAGAGGGGCGTACCTTCTTGAAGGGAGTGGAGTGATTGGGCAGCACGAGGCTTCTCTTGGCTGTAGTGGTCTGAGCTGTACTGGATGGCCTGGGCGGGATTTTTAGTAAAGATTATACAGATGTGAATCACTGGACCCACAAAGATTTGATTACGCAACTTGACAATTAGATTCAAATACAACTAGAATTTCTCAATTCAATTTTGAAAAACACAAAGTGCTTCAGTGATCATTAGCAAAAACGTAAATCCATTTGATAAATGTGCAATAATGTGACACTATTTTCCCACTAGCATGAAAAAGAGAGACAGGAATGTGTATGGAGAAGTAGATGTGTGCTGGCACCTTGGTTTAACAACGCTAGCTGGTGCATTTTAGCTGACCACAACAGAAACTTACCTGTCAAAGAAAGAGTGGCTCTGGCCGTAGTCTTTAGTCACAGATCGGCTGCCGTAGAATGACGTTGGCTGAAGGGGAGTGGAACCCAGGGGAGCTGAGGGCAAGTGAGGCATTAAATCAATTTTCAGGTCTGACTATACAGGTTAATGTTCTATGGATTCAGATTCGGTAAAGTATTAAATACATCTCAAACAGCAAAGACTTTTGTTTGTTTACTGTAATAACGCTTTCATGTTACATTTCTATTATCAAGTTGAAAAATAACTGCTTAGTATCTTAATTGCTAAAATTTAAGGTGACTAAAAATGGCAACAATATTTTCAGTTCCTGCAAACAAAGGCTGATGCATGGTTTACCAAGGTGGCAACCATTTTTAAAAGCGCATGTTGACCACTGATGTGTAAATCTTTCATGCAAGGCATAGGCAGCAATATATAGATAGTGTTGCTGCGGAGTTGTGGACGTCGAAGTTTACCTGAGCTCCTGTTCTCTTCTGCCTGCTTCAGCTTATCTTTGCAGCTCAGTAGAAACTTCCTGGATGGATCTGAAGTGGCCTTGTTGTTGCTAAGGACAAATATATAGATTATTGGATGTTACCTGACTGTGGAAACTTAAAAACATTTGATTGAATTTTGATTTAAAAAAAAAAAAAAATGATTCTATTATGCTGATGAAAGCCATAATACATGTAAATGAAACAACTTACAGTACTGAATATATTAACATTCTGGGATACTTGTTTTCACAAGATAAGGGGAAAAAGGGTTCCTGAAGTCAGGTCATCCCGTGTGTATCCAACAACCACTAACGTTCAGTCTGGGCAGTGAGGTGTGTGGATTTTACCTTGATGAGTCATTTTCCTTGGGGTAGTCCTCAGTCAGGTCACTTTCAGAGGTATGGAGTCTCTTTCTCTTCTCGCTCCTGAAAAACAGTGAAACAGGACAATTCATGTTACAAGCCTGAACTGACCATTCCTGAATTGAAAACAGAAAAAAGACAAAACCATGACAACTAAAAAAAAATGTAAAGTGGTCAAAGTTTTCCATTAGATTAGACAGGATTGTCAGAAGGAATACCTGCCAAGGGCATTCTGTTGTTATCGGTAGAAAGAACAAACAGTAACACTCTTTTTACATTGTCAAAAATCCCCCCCCTCCAAAAAAAAGACCACAGCAAGTTTTACATTTTCAGACACTGAACTCCATTGTAATTATGCCAAGCTTCACCGAGTGACATCATTTGCATATCGACAGCAACATGAATTTCCATTATACCTGTTCTCCGAGAGTCCAGCGCGAGTGGGAGTGGAGGTTGCTCTACTCGGGCTGCCTAAGGGCTTTCGCGGTGTTGTGTCGTCTCTGCCTTCTGCACTCTGCCGCCTCGGTGTTGTCTGGAAGATGTGAGGAAATTTCAGTCAAATGTTAGGGTACACTTCTCTTAAATTCAAAGTTCAAAACCTGGGGATTTTCTTTGCTCACCTGTCTCTCCCCTGATGGATTGGTCTCATTTTTCGCAGAGCGGTTCCCGAGCACACTGAAGTTTGCACTTCCATGGGATGATTTTAAAACTGCGAAGTTAAAAAAAGAATAAGAATCAGGACAAAGAATGTAAAATAAATGATTCTCTGTACAATTCAGTCTGGGTTTTCATATTTTGTTTTAAGCTACAACAACCTGTAGCTACTCCACCAATATTCGGAGACACACTGATCAATTGGCGGCAGGTCGGAATTGGATGATTTTCAGCAGATTGGCTATGACCGTTGACCAGCCCATCAGTCTTTTTTTAGACATTATTCAATGCCACAAAGTGGTAATGTCATGATACCAAAATTATGACTTAATTCGATACTCTGCCTAAAATACTGAAACGATACCAGGGCAATTATCTAATATGTCAGGGAGAGTAATGGAATAATAGATGATAGCACTTGGAATTTGATTTCTTTCTTCATATTTGCAACCTGTTATCCCACTAAACTGAGTTTAATAGTACTTGTTTTGGTAAAACAGCGCCCCTGCACGATAATACTTGCAGATGAAGTTCTGTGAGAAGTTGATGAAGGAAAAACTTGTAAAATCAGAAAGACACCATAGTAGCTGCAGAAAGCGCCGTCTTGTGTCAAAGTGGTGTTTGTGAAGGTAATATCATTCTTGCTGCCGGACTGCTTTTCCCCCTCAGTCCACTTCATGCAACTGAGAAATACTACCTAAAACATAATACCTAAAAGTATGCTCTTTGGTGGTTTATGCGTTTGTTGAATTACAGGAGCTTCTTGGACAGATTCAGAAGAGATGGTGAATCTAATTTTAGCAGCACATTTGGTTGTAATTAAGGTCGGTTTAATATATATTCCGGGTTTTTTAACGACACCAGCTCAGAGAGGGACTGTGCGAACGGTTCATGACCTGCTATGATCTTTTTTCTTTAAATTAATTTATGGATTCTATCTTTCTGGCTGAACCTAGCTAAATCCCAGGACCCCCTGTTTTACATTTCGACTGCTGCAAAGTTATAACCGCCCGATTGTGATGTAACCCAATCCAGTCCTTTAGCAGAGCGCTGCATACATACACACACTACCCCACTGTCGCACACTGACGCAACTAATAAGAACCGTTACTATTAAAACACTGTCATTTAAGTGCAGTAATTAATTAAAGAGGATATTGTACCATTTTTACAGCCGGGTGTTGTTGGGCTGTGTTGTACCGGTATACCTTTGAATACAACACAGCTGCACACACACACACCATCGGTGTGGAAAGCTCGCGATAATTGAATACAGTTGTTTTAAGATGATGATTTCACAGCGATATCAAATAGATTAGCAAGGGTGCTATGACCTGTTTAACTTCCTTCAATAGCTATAATAAGCGTATAAGACATAAATGAAACTGCTAATGGCAATATTTTTAATCAAAGCAAATATAAAAACGTAAAAAAAGAACTATTTCCTAATCAGTTTAATTGTGTGTTTTTGTGCAGGGGGACACAGATCCCCCTGGACAAAAACACAGGGGGGTCAAGAGGCTGCTCTTGATGTCAAGATTTGTGATTGTCTGCTCAATCTAAATAAAAAAAAACAATGGCTTGTTTTGAGTAATTGGGGCCAGATTAGATGAGAGGTTCAATGTTCTGTTGCCTGTTATCTTCAGACCTACCCATGTTCTTTCAGAAGGGACTGTGTATCAAAATCGAAGGAAACTACACAGTATCAGGAGTAGAAGAAACAGGACAAACTTGCGTCAGAAAACGCAGAACAGTGTATAAAAGAAAATCTGAATCAAATGTTACAGGATTAAACAGTGTCATGCTTTATCTAATCTGGCCATTCTTTTACTAATGATATGTTAGAGTCCAACTGAAAAAAACATTTAAACCTTCTTTATGCATACAAATACTGTGTATGTGTTTTTAAATGATTTACTCATAGCTTATTAATAAGAGAAAGAAACAAGATATTTGGTGAAATACAAGTTATTCCCCTTTTGTCCCTGTACCAATTCAACATTACCTTGAGAAATTCAACTAAAGCGAAGCTGTAACTAAAAAAAAAATGATAGTCAATATCACAAATAGCAATCACTTTCCTTTGGCTTCCATCGTGCTGGGAACCATCAACATACTTTGCAAGTTCTTAAAATGAGTAGTGGTGTAATTACTTGGCTTTCCCAGCTTCAGCTTTTCCAGGTATTCTTTAGTCTTCTGAACCAAAGTCGTAGGCATCTTGTCAAGAATGATGACACTGCTGTCCTTCAACGTCAGCATGATTCGGCTCAAACTCTGGTTAACATTCTTCAAGTTCTGGTTCAGCTGAGGGCAAAAAAACAATACTAGATCAGTGTTTCCAGTAGGTTGTCTGCTTTTGGCCTGCAGATGGGAAGCAAACCCAATAAGACACTAATTCTACCACAGACCAAATTTTGTTGTTAAAATTAACACTGACACTAAATCTAACAGAATGTTAGCATGGCGTTCACGACCACGCCTGTTTGTAACCGGTACCAACAACGTCAACTACACTTATCCTGTCTCTCCTCAACTTTTGTAAAAATCTAGCAGCAGTGCTCATAATTCTTATATAATAAATATAGGACGAACACTGAATACAGTCATATTAATTTAATGACTATAGTTTCATTTATTTTGTATGTTTTCCCCCAAATACTTACAATTGAATACTTAAGAAGCCCATTGATGTACTGCTGAAATAAATTTACTCTATGGTCTTTGTGGTGTGTTCCTATATGTTATATTTCTGTACAGTTCACAGCATTGCTGCTCCAAATATGTTAATGTTTCCAAATATTCAAGTGGTGGATCTCAAAAATATTACAATGAATAGCGTAACAAATGTACTGCATCATGATCCAATCAATGTTCTTCACAGTTGTACCCATTATTGAGAACATACAAACTTTGAAATACCTGAAAAGTTTTGGAAGCTCCGCCACAGTTGAATCTTATACAGAGGTTGACTTTGTTGTCCTTTTCCAGAATCTCAAAAGTGCCTTCTTTCCATCTGGTGGTGCCCATGTCCATGCTGGTAAAGCGGATCTTTACAGCGCCACCGCTGGAGAGTTTGGGCACTATGGTGGACATGGCTTACTATCCAGGTGGTGCACTTTGGAGGCTGGGACTTGTGACCAAACAGATCCTATCCAAGAGAAAAAATAAAATAAACAAATATGTGACAATACAACCACAGTGTGTCATTTAAACCCCTCCCCCCCAACTGTGTCTAGTCTATAAAGAGTAGATTATAAATGTCAGTGCCACCGAATTACCCCATTCTCACTGCTATTTCGCCACAGATAAGTGTAAGCTCAATGATAAACCACACAGATGTAAAAGTCATCATCAGCACTTATATTACACGGCCTTTTAAATGCCAGGTTACTCAGCTGATGACAAATATGAATAATGCATTGAAGCTAAGCCGCTATAGGCGACGTTTTACTACCGACTGCTGGCTGAAAGTCACAACAAACTCACCCACATGCAGCGCACCGTTAGCGCAGCATCTGAACGGCACACTTTACTACAGACGACACGCTCGCAGCAACACTTTGGACAAGACATTGGACAATGTTTCACGAAGTGCAGGAACTCACGCCACTTGTGTTAGCTGGCTAGCAGTTCCCCGTACAAGTCAACGTAGGTCTGCATTAGCCATCAAACTAAACCAATGGCCATTCTGAACCGCGGCTGCAAAGACCAGCCAAGGCGCACGACACACTGCGACCGGCGCTCACCGCGTCTAGCTCGGTTACCGTTTCTCCGACAAGACGACACGGTGACATAAATAACCAGCTAGGGCGAGCAAGGTTACAGCCAAGCCGAGTGTGCGGGCTGTATGTGTCGTCCCCGCGTCTACAAGCGCTGAATGGAGGGGAGGCCGACATTAGCAAGTCGGCTAGCTAGTAGGCTAGCGCGAACTAGCTAACTGGCTAATTTGCCTGATTGTAATTTGGTGATGGAAACAGTCTCACAGTGTGATTCAATCATCGCAGTGCGTTACCTGTCGATGATACGTGGTCGTCTTGAAACTTTTAAATCACAGAAACGTCTTCGTAGGTCCTCCGAGGGCAGAAAGTTTGTTTTGCCGGCATTCACCTGCTCCCCAATACGTATGTTGTTGACAGTGGACCCGCACACTACGCCTCGCAACACTGCGCGATGATGGCGGGAATGTGAAAATTGACAACGGAAATGATCGCCGAGAGCGCGTCCGATCCAAACTCTCGCGATATCTCGTCGATTTGTATTTAGCCTTGTTGCCTCCATTGCCGACAAAAACTGGCCACCGGATCATGTTGTTTGATCAAAAGCCGTTAGTGTTGCGAGGCTGTTATCGATAAGGAAAACCTCAGCGTTTTGTTGTTCTGTTATCTCAGTGAAGTTATGTTGTTTGTGATGTTGATGTTCGCGCGTAACTACTATATACCATTTGACAAGACATTCACCGCTAGCGTTAGCAGCTAGCTCGGGCTAGCTGCCCGTGCTGTGTGTTTGTTTCGCCAAGTTTGTTTCACTGCAGCCACGTTAGTTCGCTTCTACTCCACACTTTGGCTGATACAGTCGTTTAAATAACATATTGGGACCACACAGAGCTTCAGAGAATGCTGGCGACGGGAGCAGTGAGTATCTGATACCAGTGTCCCGTTCATGTGCTGCGCTATCACCCGTCTTGTACTTTACAGTCTTTTCTTACGTTATGTGTCGCTTTGATTGTAAACATATCTGGTCCAACACTGTCTGACGGTATTACACATGTATTGAGTATCATCTGCCAACTCTTAATTGAAGTTATATCATTTTTACACTGAGTGAAATGTTTAATTCCAAGACTCCATGTTTTTATGGTGATATAATAAGGTAATATTGTTGTGGATGTGCATCACTTATTCGTTTTCCCCCAAATTCATCCTGACACGATTGGTATCTTTTGAACCTTAAAATAGTTTTTGGCTTTGGACAATGGCTGCAGAGTTTGCAATGGGCCTCTGACTTAATACAATCTTGACATTTTATCTGACATAACTAGGTTATTATAATAATTTATGTAGATCTCAGGAAAACTGCCAATTAATTCACACTGAAGCCAGGATAAATCTGCTTTTCCCCCTCAAAACGAGTCATGATATATTTGAATATATTGATATCCATTATGTGATTCCATATTGTGAATGTGTCCAGTTGTAACATACACAAGATATGTAAAGATGAGTATTTTATGTGTTATGATAAGCAAAATGGCAGATGATGTCTTTTCTCATACCATCATACTGACATGTGTATCAAAGGTTTAAGTGCATGGCCATAATGGATGCATTTGTTGACTATCTTCCCTTCCTTTTGCAGGCTGTAACTAACGTCACAGCTCTGGCCCAGGTAGACCGGGAGAAGATCTACCAATGGATCAATGAGTTGTCCAGTCCAGAGACCAGAGAAAATGCCTTGCTGGAGCTTAGCAAGAAACGCGAGTCTGTGCCAGACCTGGCACCAATGCTCTGGCACTCCTGTGGCACTATTGCTGCCCTGTTGCAGGTATGACCCATTCCAATTCCCTAGCTGTACCCATTAGTATGATTTTTGTTTACTATACATGTATGTTCATTATATCTGCTGTTGTATGACCTTTTAAGATAAGGTTAACTGATTCCTGTCATCTTGTTTCTTTGTCTTTTATTAGGAAATAGTGAACATCTATCCATCTATAAACCCACCTACGCTTACAGCTCACCAGTCTAACAGAGTGTGCAATGCCCTGGCACTACTGCAGTGTGTTGCCTCACACCCAGAGACACGGTAATACAGAGTTTTTTAAGGAAACAAATTACATTGTTTTGTTTTTTTTGGCTGATTTTGTTTCTTTTAATGCTGGTGATGACTGGCTCTCTTTAGAAGTCAGTCAGTCATTTAGCAGACGCTTTTATCCAAAGCGACTTACAATCAGTAGTATATTACATATCATTCACCCATTCAGCAACTTGGGGTTAAGTGTCTTGCCCGACTGCTGAAGCCGGGTATCGAACCACCGACCCTCTGATTGGAGAATTACCTTGCTCTCCACTACGCCATAGCCGCCCCTGGCCCCTAGAAGCTTCAACTATGTTATGTTATTTAATCCAATGGGCAGAGGCTGTTTTTCCCTACCACATCTGACAAAATTTATTCAGAATTTTGTTAAAATCTCAGTCAAATACAGCAAACACGTTAATTGATACTTGTTTTAAGTATATTGATGCTTCATGGGACAATATCATTTTTCAGCGACTGTTAAAGGCAATGCCCAGAACAAACAGCTCTATCAGACATGTAACCTGACTCATTTACTTACTCGTATGTTTTTTGATTGACGCAGGAATTAGTCTCGCACGCCTGTTCTTGTTAATCCCTGTTCAGTTAATTGCTTGTAATGTTAATGTAGTAATGTACTTTTGTTTCCTTTTGTCAGTGAGATAAATGGAGGTATAAAGGGACCTTGTAGCTTTCCTCTGATATTTACTTTGTATATGAGTCTGTTCACAGTGATTTAAAAAAAAATGCTTTTACTTCTTTGTCCCTTACCAGGTCGGCCTTTCTTGCTGCTCACATCCCTCTTTTCCTTTACCCTTTCCTGCACACTGTGAGCAAAACACGTCCGTTCGAGTACCTTCGGCTTACCAGCCTCGGAGTTATAGGTAAACTTTACTCCTTCTTATGGGTTTTATTTGTTGAATGATGTTCTTTTTCCTTAAAACAGTGTCATCATTATTCTAAACAAGCTGTCTTTCTGTGTTTACGACAGGTGCCCTGGTCAAAACAGATGAGCAAGAAGTGATTAACTTCCTCCTCACCACTGAAATCATCCCGCTGTGTCTCCGCATCATGGAATCAGGGAGTGAGCTCTCCAAGACGGTATTTAACTGTTCCAGCTGCTTTTCATTCAGTCTTCGAACTACCTATACCCTAACTTGACTGTTGGTCTACAGTGATGGATAAAACCTGTGTCGAACCACAGCGTTTGCACCTTGATTCACTCTGTTTAGCTGCATAATCTGTTTCTTGTATTTTATTTTTACAAAAAAGACAAGATCTGATAAGTCATTTCTCCCAACCTGCTGCTTTGCGTTAAGAATGATGAGCTTTTACAACGGCTGTAGTGCTAACTTAACTGTCTTTTCTTTTTTTGCTATTTTCAGTTACAGATAAATAAATCGTATATCATTATGCTCCTCTGCCTAATGGGGTTTTAATGCCAGCAAACATTTCACCATTCTTCACTTCCTTTTGTCTGGCAGGTTGCCACTTTCATACTGCAGAAGATCTTGTTGGATGACACAGGGCTGGCCTATATATGTCAGACTTATGAACGCTTCTCCCATGTGGCCATGATCCTTGTAAGTGTTGATTGAATTTACCTTCCAATGCTCTCTGCACAGTGCAACACTTGGCACCAGCAGTCACAATTGCACATTCATTTTTATATTTTTTTTGCAGGGCAAAATGGTGCTCCAGCTCTCTAAAGAACCATCAGCTCGCCTGCTGAAGCATGTTGTCCGCTGCTACCTTCGCCTCTCAGACAACCTCAGGTAGAGCATTGTGATGCAATATACTGTATGTTATGTCATGTGTTTTAACTTCGGCTCTTGACTGACTGGTAATTTGTGCATGGTAGGTTCAAGTCCCTCATAGGGATGTCACAATATCAGATTTTTACTGCACAATTATAGCGGCCACAAGAAATACACAAATATAGTCGGCAATAGAAAATAAATATAAATAAACAAATAAAATGTATATATTTTCATATATATCTTACACTCAAAATACAAGAGAGGGTCTGTAACCATAACTGTAAAATCAAATTAGTTAACAGGCGCTTGATTATTTACACAATATTATCAAATATGTATTAGTATCATGATATCACTATTTTATTTTTTTGTTTTCACGGTAATCATCAATGCCAGTATATTGCATAACCCTAATCATTCATGACTCTGGAAACTTCCGACAAGACTGAGAATATGAATGTAGAATTCAAACACCGATACTTGCCACTAGACGGAGCCATTCCACAAATCCAGTGTGTCGACACTGTCAGTTCAATGGCATGACAGCCTTGGATCAGAACTAAATGTTTATACGCTATTTATTTATTAGATAATGATCTAAAAATTAATTTTGCTGCTACATTGATTTGCATGAATTTCAAAATATGTGGCGGTTACAGCCTTACAGATGCTTCAAGATCCTTATTAAGTAATTATAAAACCATTACTTTTCTTGGCTGCTGTTAGGACTGATATAGCAATTTAAAAATGTGTAACGCTTTGAGCTCTGTTTACTTGTAAAGGGCTGTAGTCATGATTATTATTGTTATTAATACTATTTATTTATTTAGATATATTAGTAATAACAATTGCAAGACTTTGCACAAGATTTTGCCTTGTGGAGGTATGCCACTTTGCCATCCTTCCTAAAAAAATTGGACATCTTTTATGAAATCTAAAATGAATCTTTGGGGTACAACAGCAGGTACCCTTTATCATACAGCATTCGCATATTTAATGAGTTCGGGGATTGTTTTGACCCTCAACTAGTTTATCAGCAGATGAAGTGGGTCAGCGTATGTCTGCTTCAGATCAGCAGCTGGCGCACATTCTGAGTTATTGGCTACCGTATACGCTAATCAATTTCCGCTACACGTCCCTGCATAGCTTAGTGCTTTTACAGGAAACACGGTTATATGCGGAATCAAATAAAATCTGAGTGAATCGCCCAGCTAGAGCTAGTGATTGGTTTGTCCATTCTGGGCTACTACAAAAACATGGTGCAACATGGCGTACTCCCTGAAGAGGACTTGCTCCATATGTAGATATGAAGAGCTCATTCTAAGTGGCCAAAAACGTTTTTTTAGGTTTAGGTGTTTTTACAATAATGAAAACATAGATATTATACTTGAATTTAATTTCTGCCAATAGATCCCCGAAATGATACACACTGGTCTTTTTTTTAACTCCACCGATATTTATTATATCAACCTAATAGGTAAGATATAGCCCATTATAGCTAGTATCCCTTTAAGTAATATTAATAATGCATGTCAGGCAATCATATTACAGAAGAGAGGCTATACTTTAAAATATAGATTGGTTGATGATAATAAGCAGGAGGACAACCTGCATAAAGAGCAGCCTTTATCTAAGGAATACGTTTTCCACATAAGTGTACATAAACTTGAGCTACTGTAAGTAGAGAAGTACAGACTATTAAGATTTGCCTCTGGCTTCAATTTGGAGTCATCCAACATTAGAAATTGTTTCTTTTAGAGCAAGATGTAGACGGAGAAGTATGGTGGTTTGTGACAACGTGGTATTCTTTCCTCAGAGCCAGAGAAGCCCTGCGTCAGTGTCTGCCAGACCAGCTGAAGGACAGCACCTTTGCCCAGGTGCTGAAGGACGACACCACCACCAAGCGCTGGCTGGCTCAGCTGGTGAAGAACCTGCAGGAGGGCCAAGTCACCGACGCCAGAGGCATCCCACTGGCTCCGCAGTGATGACGACAGAGTGTATGCGTGTGTGTGTTTACAGCTGACACAGAAGGACTCTCTCATCACTGTCCAGATTTTGTATTTTGCCCAATGTGGCAGTAGGACAAAGGGAAGGACATAATGGAGAAATATTTGCTTTTGGTTTACACCAGTTGTTGTTGTTTTTTTTTCTGCCAGTATGTCGCTTCCACACAAGGTCACTTCTTCACAGCTGAAAATCAGTTTTTTAAAGAGCCAGACTGATCGTAGATTTTCAAAGCTGATACTGATAACTGATATTTGAAAAAAAAAAAAAATTAAATCAATAATGATATATTGCCTGGTATTTGTTATTGACATTAATATTCCAACATGAAAGATATGTCTGAGTGTGATATTTTACCATTTAACAAAAGACTTCACTATCAAAACAATAAGGTAATAACTTAGTTACAGGAGAAAAAAACATTTAACTTGAAACAAGGAAACGTAACGGATGTACGTTAAAATGCAACCTGTAAAACATTAATTGCTGCATTTCACCACACTGCAATTTTTATCTGGATACCTGTCAGCATATCAATACTGATATATCAATGACAGGCTAGTGTCGGTTGTTAATACCAGCCATACCAATATATCGGTCAGCTCTCGCCTTTTCCCGTTTATCACTGTAACTTTCTGTAACATTCCACTTCACAGTAGGAACTGTTAATTTTTTTTTTGCTTCTTGCATTTCAAATAAGACTTTTTAATCTTCTGAATGGTTGTCTCTTTTTGTTCTAAGATTCTTTGAACTGATTATATGCAGCAGTTTAGCAAAACAGTTTATTTCTGATCAGTTTATTGTGTTAACTGGCTTTGTATACGGCGGTCCAGCAATACCTAAAATTACTTTCAATTGACTAATAAGTTGTTTCATCTATGTTTGAGTCTTAGGTGAGCAAATGCAGCAGCTCAGAGGAGCAGTTATTGTCACTGGTGCTCTGTAAATAAAGAAAAGGTCGTTTTTTAAGTTGGGGGTTTATTGTAGTCATGCTTTGAAGTTACTTTTGAAGTTGGGTCCATTCTTTGTCAGTCATAAGAGAAAGCAGCTCACCTTTTCTCACTGAGTGCTCACTCAGAACAGCCCCACGGACAACACTGATGAGCCTTAATTTTCCTTTCACCAGTACATTAATGGATTGTGGCCCCCATAGGTTCCATTATCCTCAGAACGACAGAGATGGACAACATCCATCACGGAAACACCTCCGCTCAGGCCTTCCATTTGTGAGCAGATCGGATCCCCCTAAGTATGCGTTATGTGTTTTTGTCCGTTTACCCTTTATGAGGAAAGCGCTACAATATCTAAAGCTGTTATTCTTTCAAATGGAAGAGTGCATTAGTACTCCTGGTTTGAGAGCAGGGGAAGTCTAAGTTGCTATTTGTGATTCAGACATCCACATTGTTAGCAACTAATATTCACCCTTGACTTATTTGCATTTCAAAACTATGATCAATGCAGTTTCACATGCATGTTGAACAGTAAATAAATATAAATCAGAGTGAGCATTGTATTAAAAACTGGATCTAAAAGATTGCCTGCCAATCAGGGCTCTGCTCTGCAGTATGTGGCATACTTCCAAGATCTACAGTGCAGCCATTTATGATCCTTGACTCAGACTATTGCAATCTTCTGAGATCAGATTTCAGGATCAGAGGGGGTTTTTTTCAAGCACGATAGGTATTTCTCATTGTTTGATGATTGAGCTTATCTCCCCCGGCACAGCAAACCTTTTTCCCAGAATTGTATCACCGGTTATCAGTGCTGATAAAGAAACACAAGTTACTCTGCAGAGCATCAGCTATTACCCCAAAGGATGAGGGAGGAAAAGACGGAAGGAACGAGGCGGAGCGGAGTGACCCCCACCAGATGCAGTGAGGGGGGTCTGCGGATGGCGGAGTCGGGGAGTGGCAGAAAAGGAAGGAAGGCTGTGGGGGGAGGAGGGGGAGTAGAAGAGGATGAGGAGGGGCCGGGAGCAGAGCGTACCAGAGTGCGGCAGCAGTGACTAGGGAATCAGGTTTCCCAGAGCCAGCAGTGAGAGGGGAGGAGGCTGAGCCATATTTCCCTTAAGACACTCCCAGTCTTTTAAGGCCCTGATCTCGACTAACAGTCTCTGGACTCTCCTTGAGTCTGGATCTCAGCGTCCAAGGCCAGAGTGACATACACACCTCCTTGAGCCTTCTATCGGGCCGGCCGTCCAGGTTCCTGCCCCTCAGTATCTGAGGCCTTCTCTAGGAGAGCTGTCTCCTGAAGAGTACCCACCTCTGGAGGTCTGACTCACAACATCCCCAGTGAGATCCTCCCTTTTAAGTAAGTAAGTCTAACCCTTTTTAACCTCTTTTTCCAATACAAATACAAATTGAAGTTTGAGTGACCCATTCTTTTTTTTTCTTCTGCTGCAGTTGCAAATGGGCTTTGCTGAAGTGATGCTTTTTGCGGCTCATATTTCTGCCTCTGGTTCTAATTTACTGTGCACAGTCCTCCTTCCTAGCCAGAGTTATAAATGGATTTTTATTGGACGGGCACTGCCTGTAAATTTCTTCACATAATTGTGTGCATTTAAAAAAAAAAGCGTTCATGAGTAAATATCAGGACACAGATGCCACTGTACAGGGGAAGTGGAATGTTACGAGGCTGGATAAAACAGATTTAAACCTAGACTTCTAACTAGAAGCACACAAGATAAAAGCATGAAGCTGTTGGTCCTCATGACTGACTTGTTTATTCCCATTGGGCCGTTAGTCATGATTTTGTGTGTTTGTGTGTTCAGTGAATTCCCTGAAGAAGTGGCCTTGTGTGACTCATCTCGCCTGAGGAGAGCAACCATCCAAATTGCATGGCCCCAAATATAAAACAACATAATGTGACCTAATTGCATCTTAAAAGTCTACACGCTCAGTATGAAGAAAGGCTTGTTGAACTCTCAGCAGTGAAATAGAATCTGAAAATACTTGGATGGGAAATAAAAAATGTCTTTGACGTGGCTCTGCAGTGAAAGCACAACAAGTTTATGGAGCGAATAGCTGTGGAAAATAATCCTCATGGCTTTCAAGGTCAGACTGTTTGATTTTTTTTTTCAGTAGGGTGCGATATTAAATGCAAAAGCATTTCTTGCATCACGTCAGTCATACTGTGGTGAGAACTCTGGCTGCTTTTCTCTTGTACTTGCCAAGGGGGGGCTGGTACAGTGGGTTGTGAAACGCATAGAACCCAAGACTGGATCTTGTTGTTTCAGGAGACAATGAAAGGAAAGGATCTCTGTCAGACAGGAATACTGATATATAGACTTTAGAAAACCTTCCCTTTCCGGAAGTGTTTCATCCACATTTATCAGTGAGCAGCAGAGATAGCAGGAGTTTATCAGTTTTGCCCGATAAGCAGTAAGTCTGCTGCACATTTGTCTCATTCAGTTTGGGTCTGTTTTCTAATGTGACACATTATGACGGTGTAAGTATATAAGGGGCTGTATGATGATCAGATTGCATAACACTCAATGTTATGATTTTGGGCTAGAAAATGACTTGACTTGACTTGTTTCATAATTCCCTTTTGTTGATCAAACCTATGGGAATTATAATGATACTTGCAAAAACCGCCACGCACTTTGAAGATCACAATAGAACATGATAACATTGTCACAATGACAATGCTGATGTTAAGCAGTTGTTAGATTCACCATGTTCCCTATATTAGTTTACTGAGTTATCATGTTACAATTAGATATTAAGCACTAAACACAAGCTTAGGTGGGTGGGATTCTTGTTAGTTTTGCAGGTATTTGGTCATAAACCAAAGTATTGGACAGAAAGTTAAGGGAATAACCAAAGTTGTTACAAATAATTCTAAGGGAAACACAGCTGTTCCTAATCGAGCGTCAAAATTCCTTCCAATATTTGTTGAGACGTTTCAGTCCAAACCAAAAGTTTCAACCTCATTGTGGCGCTGGATGAAAACTCACACGATACATCCTCTGGAAACCATGAACTGCATCAAATTCTTACAAAGATTATAATCACATGTAGTTACATTCAATTTAAAAAAATCGGTCTACTATTGATTGCACAGACTGCTGAGTGGGTGTACTTTCTCTTTGTGAGCACACAGACTGCAGGAGTTGCTTTGCAAATTATGAATGATTAAAGATTGACGGTGTGAGTGGATCCAGATTGAAATGCTGACTCCTGGCTTTTAGTGCCTATAGTCTACTATCCTTGAAGATTGTATCCTCTGTTTTTTAATGTGCTTTTAAGGGTTTCATGGGAGCAGAGATGGAGGTGGTAGGGATTCAATATTTTTCTCACTTCAGTAGAGCAGTCACTTGCCAACTCAGGGGTTTGAGCCCAGATCTTACAGTTAAAAATAACAGTAATTGATTGCCTTCACCACCCAACTATCCAACTGATCAGTAGGGAAGTCATGTATTTTCCCTAACAACAACTTCTCTACAGTAAGGTAGGAAACAGGGTGCTGGTTAAAGTGTGCTTAGCAAACCTTCTGTGGATAATTGAAGTTTAACATTGTGTTATTTGTATTTAGGTAGTTTATGCATCAGATGAATGAACACAGAGATTTTACTAAATTCATTTTGTTTGGAAACAGGGGAAAGCATCTGGAACAAGCTGCCCACATCTGCTTCTTTTTAGCAATACATTTCCATTGGCATGATTCAAGAATAGCAATGGATCCTGAAGGTTCACGTGAGTAATTGTTATCCACTCAGACTGAGTAAAGAGAAGCAGTGATGATTTTGCAATTTATATGAAGGTTTATGATCTAATAAAAGTTAAACTCAGTGTGTGAGGTCTGTATGTCCTAATTGAATCAGTAATAACAGAATAATTGGAATACATTAAATCTTCTCCATGGCCTGCCAGTTCTGATTGTGTAATATCCGGGTTATGACATGATCATGACCCTTTTTACATTACATACATACATACTTTACGTACGTCTACTAACCTTAACCCTGAATTGGCGCAGGCATCCAAGATGACCCAGACGTCAAGGTGATGATGGCGGGGTCCACTCTGAGAAAAGTCAAGTCAAAATCGTGGAAGAGGCAGCGCCATTTCCGCCTCCTGGAGGATGGGCTGACGATCTGGTACAAGTCCAGATGGGCAGGGAGAGGACACTCCACATGTGAGTACCGAAGCTTGTGTGCTCCTTTGCATGCGTGATTGTACTGACATATTAACTGTTGTTCTATTCATATCATCTCTGAATGAACAAAACCACATTATACTGTATACTGGGTTCAAGTTCTGTGAAATTGTGGGGTCAAATATACATTATTCAAAATGTCAACTTGAACACAAGCTCCTCTTTGGCTGCATACAAACCCTATTTTTTTTTTACTATGACAGGACCCCAACCTCACGACCCAAATTTTAGCCTCAGTTTAAAACTTTATAAAATGATTTAACTAGCGGGGCTAAGTACTACTTAAAGGGATAGTGTGACATTTTGTAAAATACACTAATTGGCTTTTTTTCCCCCCAAAGTTGAATATGAAGATCAACACCACTCTCAAGTCTTTACGGTACAGAGGAAGCTATGGCTTAGCTTAGCACAATGATTGGAAACAGGGGGAAACAGCTAGCTGAATAGCGAATTGGAGGGGTGTGGGTGATAGGCAGATTTTTATTATGCTGATGAGCAAAGACCAGCCTTTCAAAGAACTTCATGATGGTAAGGGGAAGTAAAACTGGCAGACTGGAAGTGGTTTTAAAGTTTTGAATGGACAGCTGCTTAGGCCAGAATGAAGATGTCCGTCAAGACCTCAGTCAGGTGCCCAGCAGAGGTCCTGATCATGAGTCCGGGATGCTATCAGGGCCAGCAGCCTTACGAGCATTAAAGCATGCATCAAAGTTTTTAAGTTCTTTTTTTTCGTTTTTTGGTCTTTTTGCTTTTAACAAACATTGTAACGTGTTATTCATCAAGTTCATGACTTGCAGGTACGCAAATCTTGTTTCCATCTAACAGAGCCAGACTCGCTGTTTCACACTATTTCCAGTTGTTAAACTAAGCTAAACTAAGCTAAGCTGAGCGGCTGAAGGTGCCAGATACATATTTACCTTTCAGAAAGGAGATTGCTATCTTTGGGGCCATCCAGGGGGCCCAGAAGCCCAAAATTCACTCACTAGCTTACAAAAAATGTCAGGAATTTGTGCCACTAAAGTACATTGTTAACCAAAAATAGACCTCCATTATTCTATCTTGTGTCCTTGTTTGCTTAGAGAAACCCTTGTGTTAAAAATAGTGGAATCCTCCAAACAGATAACTATTTATTTAACCATCCAATCATGCCTCAGTCTCAGTTACGGAGATGGAGGCTGTGCGTGAGGGCCACCAGTCGGAGGTCCTGCTGAGCATCGCTGAGGAGTTCCCTGCTGATGTCTGCTTCACCTTGGTGTTTCACGGTCGCCAAGGCAACCTGGACCTAGTGGCCGATACGCCAGAGGAAGCAAAGGCCTGGATCCAGGGAGTACGCAAGCTGATTCACAGGGCTCAAACGATGGATGAGAAGCAGAGGCTTGACCAGTATCCTTTAACTGTAGTACATTACTGTGTCTGGTATTTTATGACATACAAGTCCTACAAGACTAAAGATTAAAATAATGGAAATTATGGAACATGGAGATGACCATTCCTTTATATTTTTAAATGGCCATGCCATAACCTTGGAAGAACAACCAATGAGTGTAATCAGGTTTTGGTCCAGTAGGTTGAGGAAGCTAGCTAACTGCTTTGTTGTTAAGTTCTTTTTCTGCAATGCTACTTAGCCAGTAGAAAACAACAAACAAACAACAACAAAACAAACAATTCAGGTAAAACCATTGAAGTTTGCTTTAACCATGTGATTATCTAGTAGAGTTTTCTAATAGAACTCTTAAGCTGATTGTACCGTGTTTGAAAGAACTTCTCTAAATTTGAACTATTGATCGACAACACTTGTGAGCTGTCGTTTTCCTAAGCATCTTCTCAGGTGGGTCTGGGACTGGTTTCAGAAAGCTGACAAAAACAAAGACGGGAAGATGAATTTCAAAGAGGTGCGGAAACTGCTGAAGATGATGAACGTGGAAATGAATGAGGAACATGCTCTGCATCTCTTCACGGTGAGCTTATGTTGCTAATGTTGAACACATTAGTTGCTGCAGGGATTGAACATGTGACTGGTTACAGCAAAGATTCACTGACCATTAGACCTCCTTCATTCCTTTTTGTGTGATGTTGCCTTTTGGTCTAACTTGGTTGTAGAACAGAATTAAGTGTTGCTCAAGTCAGTACTTTCCCCCGACTATCTCCAAACCCAGACATAATGTTATAAAACCAACTTTATTTCCACAGATGGCTGACAAGTGGGAGAGTGGCTCTTTGGAAATCGAGCAGTTTGTCCATTTCTATAAGATGCTGACTCAGAGGGATGAAGTGTGGAAAGTGTTCCAGGACTACTCTGGAGATGGAGAGAAGTTGATGTTGGAGGAGCTCGAGAATTTCCTGAGCATAGAGCAGCAGGAGGGAGAGCAGAGTTCCCAGCATGCCCAGGAGCTGATTGACCGCTACGAACCGTCTGAAACAGGTGAAGATTGCTGTGGCTGACAGCAGTGCACGTCACACATGATATCTGACAGGGGTAGAAGCTTAAGAGGAGTTGCACAGTTGCACAACTGCTATAAAATACACCCACACATGATTGATGCATTAATAGGAATATACATACGCTGTTCTAATGTTAAATATTTATTGTACATGAATATTTAATAGAGTGGTAAAACTTGACTTTTATAATGCCTTTGTCATAAATCAAAGTATACACATTAGCCTACAACTATTATCGCACTGGTTCCCTCGATAAAAAGCAAATGGGATTTTTCCATTTGATTATGATTCTTGCAGAAAATATGCATACACAAATTTATGATAGTTACAGTTTTTTTTCAGCAAGATAATATTTACAAATGAACACCACTTTTAGGATTTTTGAAGCGTGATTGCAATAGGTAGAAGGAAAAAGCAAACGTTACAGGCTGCATACAAACTACACTATGTTCACATGAGCACGAGTATACACAACAAGGCTGTGATGACATTCTGTGGTCTCATATAGTCAATTGTTAGCAACCACCTTTTGTTAAGACACTTAAAAGCTACTTATTTTATATCGAAACGTTACCATCTCTTAAGCTTGTGTAAACCTCAGACCTTATTTCAGTATTCCAACCAGAAACCCATTTAAAAGAAAACCATTGACTTTGAGACACGGGAAACGGAAGTGGAAAAATGTGGACTAATTTCCTGGTTTTAGGACTTTTCCTGCAGCCCTCTTTGTCTGTCTGGACAAAAGTGAGGGACTTACCAACCAACCAACTGATCACAATCACTGGAGCCACACCTAAAGCTTGGACATAAAACCTGTCTATCTGATTGAACATTTGCAACACATGACCCAGAATTTGAGCGTTTGGATGCCTTTCTTTCCAGTCTACTTATGTTTATTAAGCTCCTGCACCTTAGCAAATATTTATACCATGTGACCTGCACTTCTTGATCTGTGAATAGTACTGAAGTCAATAGCCTTTTATCTAGAGTCATGGTAGATTCTGGATTTTGGGGGAAATTCATATAACCCTGGATTGTGCTCCAGTGCAAACACCCATCTTTATCACTCACTCTGTGCAGCCAAGAAGCAGAGAGCCATGTCATTGGATGGATTCCAGAACTACCTGTGCTCACAGGAGGGCTCCATATTTAAACCTGAGCATCGGGAGCTTCACCAGGACATGAGCCAGCCGCTTAGCCACTACTTCATCTCCTCCTCACACAACACCTACCTCCTGGAGGACCAGCTGCGAGGACAGAGCAGCCTGGAGGCATACATCCAGTGAGGACTGCTGCACACACACATGCAACACAGCTGAGACTTAGTACTTTAATTGAACCGGAGGTTTGACAATCTAAATAAAGTATACAGAAATTAATCTAATGTACTGATCAGAGATTAGGGAGTTGACCTTTTCATCTTAAAAAAAAACCAAACTGAGACCTGATCACTAACAAACATTTTTTAACAGGAGGGTTTCAGTATTTTTTGTCCACGTCCAAATTTAGATTTATATGTATTTATACAGTAAATTGATAAGCAACATACATGTTTACCTGAAACAAATCAATGAAGTTTACTAAATATGTGTGTGTGTGTGTGTGTGTGTGTGTGTGTGTGTGTGTGTGTGTGTGTGTGTGTGTGTGTGTGTGTGTGTGTGTGTGTGTGTGTGTGTGTGTGTGTGTGTGTGTGTGTGTGTGTGTGTGTGTGTGTGTGTGTGTGTGTGTGCGTGTTTGTGTGTGTAGAGCCCTGAAGAGAGGCTGCCGTTGTGTGGAGGTGGACTGCTGGGACGGCAGTGATGGGGAACCAGTCGTGTATCATGGTCACACTCTGACTTCTAAGATTCTTTTTAGAGACATCATTTCAACGCTGAAGGAGTACGCCTTTAAGGTCTGCAGCACTATCAAATTACACAGAAAACTTCTTTCAGCACTTACATCTAGCCGTATCCAGCCATGTAGCCAAGTCAATTTTTCATTTTAAATTCAAAAATGTCTTGCCAAAATCCATTTTCCAGTTACAGACCTTACTGTGAACAGTTTGCCTATGAACAGAAGAATTAGTGCCTGTAAAAACTCTTGATCGTGTGGTCTGCGGGTTATCCAGAATAGATGTTATTAAAAAAATGTTTTGCTGTTGAAGAATTGAAGAATGTTGTACTTTTCACAACATTCTTCAATGTTGTGAAAGTATCTTCACGGCTACACAACATTAAAGGTAATCTTAAAAAAATGTGTTTACTCCAACCATTGAGAGTAGTTATAAAGCCCACTCACAGGGCTGTCTGTGTGCCCAGAAAAGTGTGAGGCACACATGGAGCAGTCAATAACCCTCCCTGCCTCTGGATCCAAATGTACCCCTGCTGACTGACCTACATGGAAAACAACCAGGAACTCCTTACGAGTCTCTACTTCTCTATTTCATCCCACTGAAACTTTTCCTGCTCAACTTTAGAAAGTCATAATGCAGTTCTGGAGGATTGTGGAAACTTACGCTTGATGGAAACTCAATACAGTGCTTTTACCCCTGAGTTTGCAGTAGCTGATACAATTAAAAATAAATAACACAGAAAACAGATGCAATTTAAAAGCCACTATTGTGTCTTCTCTTTCCTGTTTGATAGGCATCGGACTTTCCAGTCATCCTGTCTCTTGAGAATCACTGTGGTGTGGAGCAGCAGACAGTCATGGCCCAGCACCTTAGTCAGATATTGGGTGACACACTACTGACCACCCTGCTGGATGGGCAGGTCCCGCAACAGCTTCCTTCTCCACAGGTCAGAATCTATTTTGGGCCCTGAATGTTTCCATTAAAATCCATGATCTTTGAGGGTCTTAAACGACCCGCAACTTTGTTGGTGTCATTTCCACTCAGTCTCTCTGTCTGGACCGGCGACTAAAGAGTACTTTGTTTTGAGCTGATAGCAAATGTTAGTATGCTACTAAAATAAACCTGCTTAATACATGTTAACATTGTCTTTGTGGGCATGTTAGCATGTAAATGTTCAGCTCAAAGTAAAACAGAGTTGTTAGCATGGCTGTCTTTGTGTTTCATTTTAAAATAGCGATGCTGTTACATTTGTGTTTGATTTATCATGATAAAGTCTGATATTAATCTTCGGTAAACATTCTGCTTTGAATCAGTGATTAACCTTTAGGAATGAAATGTTTCTGACCATACCTGATCTGGGGGAAACTTAGGTATCATTAACAATTCAGATATATTTTAAAGATCAATGGTTCGCGTGTGCCTTACTATCTATCTTCCACTCATCCTGAAAGCATAACCATGACATAACTTCCAATCTCTTTTCCATTTGAGCACTTAGGTAAATCAATGCTACCTTGCAGTAATGGCACATACATGCTACGAGGAATTCCATTGAGGATTTTTGCAATCTGATAGTGGTGCATTGCTGCATTTAGTTAGGAGACAGCAAAGTGCAGGAAGATGGACAACTGTCTGGGTACCGAAGACAACAAGAGCTCAAAAACTGTGGCACTTGAGTTCATTGTCAATTCGTTATGCTGTGTCCTACCCGCGTTGCATCACTTTTTCGGCACATTTAGTTGACATTAATTGATTTCTTCATGTAACTGGATTTGATTAAGTCCTCAAATCTACTTTCAAATGAACTGGAAAATGCTACAAATGAAGTGGAGGCGATTATCGCATTCAGCATTTAGACAAACTGCTCTCACCAATCTGTGCCTGTGTTTGTGTTCATCATAGGACCTGAGGGGGAAAATTCTGCTGAAAGCCAAGAAGATTAGCGGTCCAGGAGACTGTCTCGACGAAACCTTTACAGATGAAGTTAGCGATGAGGAAGAGATGGCCAACGATGATGCTGAAAGCCTGTCTACAGAGGTCCCGCCTGCTGAGTGCGTAACGGGGAAGGTACATAAATCTGATACTTTAGGATGTTTCTGTGATATCTCAGATCCCTTGATAAAATGTGTTTTTAAATCAAGAAACTTGATTTATTTTAGCATGTTTGACCATGCCTCTTAAGTGTACACATTTTTCTTATAGATGGTGAAAGTGGAGACGACATTATATCAAAAGTGATAGTATATTAAAACTGAAGTTAATGGAGCTTGATTGTAGAGAGAGACAGGAAACTGGGTCGGGACATAAGAGACAATGAGCCATGACTGGGGTAGAAGTAGAGAGATAGTGGAATAAACAGGAAACAGGGATGTTTAAAATAAGACAGATATGGGAGAAAGAAAGCAGCATCCATTGTGCAACTCCTTGCTGGGGGAAAAACATCTGTTTCAGCATTTCACTGCTGGGCAGTAAGATATTAACTGGATGCATTTGTGGCTTTTAATAATTTAATTAGAGGTGATGGAGGAGAGAGAGGGAATTCTAGTTGTTTCACACAGATTCATTCACCGCTTTAAATCTTTGATTCAGCAAAATTCAAGGGGACATATCATATTCTTGTACTTGGGGTTTTTACTCGAACATGGCTTTTATTTGTTAGTGTGATGGAGAGTGTGTAATCGTGTTCCATGTTAACGAATGTTTTTAGCTGATTGTTCTGTGTGTACCTGCCCAGTTACTGCAGATAAATTAATTTTAAGATTAATGTATTTTTCTGTGCATGCTCCATGTTTAATAAAGACTAATCATCATTTTGATTAAACTTAATTTAAGATAAATTACAAATGATTACATGTTTTATGTATTTTCAACTTTTTTTTTACACTAATAAGTTGCATAAAGTAGTAAACAAATTACCATGCAACTATTATTTAATCACTGGCCTCTAATGAACAAGGTTACCTTCGAACCATATGACCACTTCTCACCATAGATGTTATTTAAGTTATGGGAATATGATTCGATTGTTGATTCATTTTGCTTTTTATTCTCCACTTTTGCAGAAATCCAAGTCCAAACTGTCCAGGGAGCTGTCAGACTTGGTGGTTTACTGCAAGAGTGTGCACTTCCATGGCTTTGAGCACGCTCGTTCACACGCCAAATGCTATGAGATGTCCTCATTCTCCGAATCCAAGGCCAAGAGGCTTGCTAAGGACGCAGGTGAACATGACCACGACAGAACAATTGCATTTAAAGTGAATGTCATATTCCCAACATAAAATCTTATTTTTTTAATGACTATGCAATGTTATCCACATGTAACAAAGTGTATATTTCTGTTTACATTATTATATTATTTATAATTATATCTCAGTCATAGATAGAGGGAGAGTTGATTTATCTGTGCTCATGCTATTTAAATACATTGGCTCTATTCTCTGCAAACCTCTCCTCAGGGACAGATTTTGTGCAGCACAACACACGGCAGCTGAGCAGGATCTACCCCGGTGGCCTCCGGACCGACTCCTCCAACTACAACCCGCAGGAGATGTGGAATGTGGGCTGCCAGATAGGTGAGGGGAAGGTCGCCTCCTGTTGGATAAATCAACCCTTGCCTCTGAAATCACCAACATCTCCTTCTTTCAAATCTTAATACTTACTTGCATGTAATATTTCAGCCACTTGAGTTTAAGAGCTTTCAGGATCAGAAAGATCAAATTGTGCTCATTTGGAATGAACGCCCTGTAGTGACATGACGATAACTGAGGATCATTGGCATGTATATAGATTTGGTCAGTGTCAATTGGCACAGTTTAATTTGCTAAATATGAATAGCACTTACAACTAAAACATAAAATAATACTGTTGCTGCTGGGTGAAAACCTTATAATTTACCAATGCATGCATTTTGAACATCTAAGAATTAATTTTTAATCCTGATTAAATCATTGTTTGACTTTACATCATGTTGAAAACTGTAAAACTAGCTAAAATGACGAAAGATTACTTTTAAACTTCTCTTTAAATATCAATTTAGTTTTTACTCTTAACCCAGATTTTATTCAATTCTGTTGCACTCCAAACTCCAATTTAAAATGTGTCCTGCAATAACTTTAAATTTACACTTGAGGAGATTTATCATTTAAAATGGCTGTAAAAGTACAAACATATTATCATCCAAATAAATAAAAGTACCAAAAGTAAAAGTTTTCATCATGCAGAATGTCCCATTTCAGAATAATGTTTATTATGTTTATAATTATTGATGCATGAATGTGTTCATCTCTTTAATTTTGCAATTGGTAAAGGTGGAGCTAATTCTGATTACTTTATATACGTCTGGGCAGCTTCATCTACAAACATATGTTATCATATATTAGTTGAATTATATTTTGTATTATTAATCTAGTCTGCTTGTAACTAAAGTTATCAAATAAATGTAGTGGAGTAAAAACTCCAATATTTGCTTCCAAAATGCAGTAGAGTAGAAGTATAATGTAGCTTAAAATGGTACTTTAATACTCAATTACAGTACAATTACCTCAAAATGTTACTTAAGTAAAGTTCTTGAGTAAAACACTTAGTTCAATTTAGGAGGACAGAGGTCACGGTCAGACACCCGGCAGCTGGAGAAGTTTCAGGAAAGATGCTTCCTGTTATGCGGCTTACACTGACGCCGTCTGCTCTGGATGAAAGAGAGTCCTCTGCTGGACTTGACATGAACTTTGATAACTAGATTGTAGAATCTTTGTCTGGGAAATCATGTGACGCAGCCAACCAAAATAAACCAAAAATCAGAGTTAATTACATTATGTCCCTTTTTCTTTTTTTTCTTTCTTCCAAAAGTGGCTCTGAACTTCCAGACAGCTGGTCTGGAAATGGATCTTAATGATGGGCGGTTCAGGCAGAATGGCTGCTGCGGCTACGTCCTCAAGCCTGACTTCATGAGAGACGGCAAGACACAGTTCAGTCCGGAGAAGCCGGAGGAGCGGCAAGGCTACAAACCACTCCGCCTATCCATACAGGTTCAAAACTACTTGTTGCTTTGAAGTTGCAAACTGAAAAAATGCAATGTTTTCTTCCGTGCAAGTACAATGCAGTGGTGTCTGTACCTAATATGCAGATATGCTTGTGTGTTTATCAGGTGATCAGTGGGCAGCAGCTCCCAAAGGTGAATCAGAAGGAGGGCTCTATTGTAGACCCCCTGGTCAGAGTGGAGATCTTTGGGGTGCCACAGGACCAGGCCAAGGAGGAGACCAGTCACATTAACAACAATGGTGAGAGCATGTTCAGTTTGTTTTATCCATATAATATGTGTATTTAATTTGCATATGGTTTTGATAGTATGTGGGTCAGGATGTGAATGAAAAATGATTGTGAGAACTATAAAATGAAAAAGAAATTTTGGATATTAAAAAAACGTCGCCTCCCTGTTAATCATACTCACTTCTCTACTGCCCTCTGCCTGCAGGTTTTAACCCAGTGTGGAATGAAACTTTAAATTTTGTCATCCACGCCCCTGAGCTGGCCTTGGTTCGCTTCGAGGTGGAGGACTACGATAAAGCGTCCAGGAACGACTTCATGGGACAGTACACTCTTCCGTTTACGTGCATCCAAGCAGGTGAGCTGAGAGAACAGTGAGCCAAAACACAAAGCAGGGCTCACTCACTGCAGTATTTATTATACACGTAGATTCAATCATAAACCAGATGCAGGAGAACTCCTGTCACTCAGTTTGAAAACTTTCTCTCATACAAATTCATCTCGACGTCTTTCATTTCTAGGGTATCGTCACATTCACCTGCTCTCCAAAGATGGAACAGCGATCCCTCCTTCCTCCCTCTTTGTCAACGTCAGCATTTCAGAGCTCACATGAAGAAGTCAAATCTGAGGATACGAGGCCAGAGGAAAACAGTCCTGTGTCCTCATTAGCCGTGTCCGAGGATGAAAACAGCATGCACCATTAGTTTAATCTGATATTGGACATTTGCCAGTAGGGTAGTTTTGCTAACTTAAAGGTGCAATGTGTAAGATCTGGCCAGAATTGTTGTGGCTTACCAAAAAACATTGTTGTGGCTTACCAAAAATCATTCCAAATGGTTTTGATATGGCTTACCAAAAAACATTCCAAATGGTTTTGATATATGGTTTTTATGTGGTTTTCTTGCCACTATTGTCTTGCTAAAACTGAACTAAGCAAGCTACAATGTAAATGTAAACGTTACGATTATAAGATGTTATTTTGACCCTCTCTTAGAGTTTCATCAGTTAGGCCAAGCGCTGGATGTACACATTGCACCTTTAAAGAAAATCATTATGAAATAGGGGGGCTGCACGGTGGTGTAGTGGTTAGCACTGTCGCCTCACAGCAAGAGGGGCCCAGGTTCAATTCCCGGGCTGGACAACCTTCTGTGTGGAGTTTGCATGTTCTCCCGTGTCAGCGTGGGTTCTCTCTGGGTTCTAAAACTGAAGTCCAAAGACATGCAGCTTAGGTTAATTGATGACTCTAAATTGCCCGTATTATAAGATGTTATTTTGTCTGTCTCTATAGAGTTTCATCAGTTACCCTGCCTTCGCCCATTGACAGCTGGGATGGCTCCACATTGACCCTTAACTTTAGCGGTTACGGAAAGAAAATCATTATGAAATAGGGTTGATGCATGTCCTTTACCAAAAGAAACTAGACAACTACAGTACTAAGACACAGGGTCAAAATATACCATACAGTAATATATAAACACAACAAATGGGAGTAATTCTAAAGTAAACTTTTTAGAAATATTCCCCGCAGGTTTTTTTATTTTAATTGTCTGGGGAATGAGGTAACATGAAGGATGACTGCATGTCTAGAATGTAAAAATATCTCGTCTGCCTTTAAATGTATTGTATATGCGGAAATGAAAGTACCTGAAATAACTAAAAGTGTATTTATAGAACGTAAAAAACTGCCAAAAAACAGTATTATAAACCTACTACTATGTATTACTCAGAACTTTGTATTATGAAGGTTAATCTACAATTAAGTTCCTGCTTGAGTTATTTTTATTAACTATTGTACTAATTCCACAAGATGATCTTGTGTATAATGTAAATGTATGTATATAGGCCTGTAAATACTTGCAATACATTTTTTGAATGGTTCAACATTCCAAAGCATTTTTGACTCATTATTCACTTTATAAACTAAAGTTTATTAATCTCAGTCAATATTAAAGAACTTAGAATAAAACAAAACATGGTTTCTTTTTCACAGAACACACTTTCCTATCAATCTGCATTCCAGCATTTGACAGTATGCACTGATATGTTTTATTGGCCTTTTACAGTATAAAATGAAGTGGTCAATTATAAATATTGAATAATTATGTCACTGTTCCTTTTGGCAATGATTTCCATTCATCATTTGAATTGATCACTATATATTGTTCCTCTCTTCAGCGTTTTGTCTCGCTGTCTTCCTCTCTTTGCACAACCTCTTCATTTACTGCCTGTGCTTTGTCGGCTGTTGCTTCCTCCTCCTCCACTTCTGCTGATCTCTTATCAAGCGTCCCCTGCAAAGCCTCCTTCAGGGTCAGGCTAACGGCTTCAGAGTCCCTCACCACCCCCTGCTCCACTGACATCTCTGGATGGTGCCTCCGCAAATGCTTGACCACCTGGAACTTCTGCTTGGCTCTGTAGGAGCAGTGGCGACAGCAGAAAGGTTGCTGCTTGGTGTGCGAGAGGTAGTGGTGTCTGAGACCTGCCGGCCACCGGAAGGCCTTTTGGCACAAGCCGCACGAGTATGGCCGATCGTCACTGTGTTGCCGTTGATGGGTCTTCAGTATGAAACTAGTCTTGAAGGCTTTGCCGCATTTCTCGCACACATAAGGTCGCAATTCGCAGTGCTGCGTGTCCCGGTGGGCGCGGAGAGCATCCACTCTGTTGGTGCGGTAGTCACATTCATCACAGGCATATGGCTTCTCCCCTGCAGAGGACAAAAACATGCGTTTTTTCGCAAGCCGTAAATAATCCACAGAAAAACATAAAATTTGCTAACTTCACTTACAAAACCAAACTGTAAAAACTTGCTAACAGGTGAAAATCATGCAATAAAAATGTGTAAGCTAAAACAGTATTTGCTACAAATCTTGGGAAGTTTGGCTGGGCATTAAAGAAGCTAAAATTCCAAATTCAGAGCATGTGAATGATTGAGGGATGGCCTCCACATCCAGCGACGGCTGAGCCGGCTGCTTTCAGCTAATGGTGCTTAAAGCACAACAGTGCAAACAGCGGCAACAGTGCTGACGGAGCTGAAAGTGTTTATGTGAGGGGTTACTGAAAAGTGGGCGCTACGTCTCCATGAGGACACACCGTGGGTCAGCTGTAACACCCGTATGAGAGCAGTGCAGAACGGTGGTATTTAGCTAGCCAGTGGGGCACACACACTGGGATTCACATGCACTAACATGCAAACACAGCCAGACCAGCTATGTGAACAAAGTAGTTGTTTGCTGCTATATTAATGCTCTGAATTTCTAAAACTAGCGCCTTAAACAATGATTTACAGAAATTTCTGATCTCACATTAATAACATTGAAACAGTTTTTGCAGAGTAAGATACTGATGACCGAGGCAATGAGGAAACACGTTGTTCAGGAAGTTATCTCGTGTTAAAAAGTGACCACGTATTCTAATCATTAAGGATTCCTTTCTGTTACCTGTGTGCTTGGTCATGTGGTACTTCAGCTGAGTCGCCCACTTGCATTTGTAGCCGCACTCTGGACAAAGGTACTTCTTCTCCTCTTGGTGAACCCGCATGTGAAGCTATTGTAGAATTTAGTGAAAACATAGAACATTTTATTGTGTCAATTTTATTATGCTTTGGCTTGTTGAAATACATTAAATGTCATATTATAGTATAGAGCCTATAAATATTATCTATATAATTCTTGACATTTGTGAGTTGGGTCAGAACAAACTAAAAGCTCTCCTTGCTTTAAATTAATGGAATAGTTTGTTCCTCGTTGACATTTCTGGAAACACGCTTCACTTTTGTGTCGAAAGTAAGTTGAGAAGATCTGCACCACAAGCAGCTGATTAGCTTAGCATAAAGGCTGGGGACAGTGGGGAAACAGCTAACAAAGCACGTCACCAGAAACAAGTTACATTGCGTTTTGTTTAATCTGTACAAATTGTTTAATCTGTACAAAGTATAAAAATGGCATATTGTGTTTTTACAGAGGCTATGTGCCGGAAGTTTCTTGGCCGGGCACTAGCCCCCATTAATCCACAACTGGTTCTTACGAAACCTCGGTTTTTGTACTGCTTAGACAAACAATACATGACATGTTCATTTGTGAGCATTCAAGGTGCTGCAAGGATGTTTTTTATAGCCGTTTCTCCATTTTCATTCTCCTTGTTGTGGCTTCATATTTCATGGACAAATAGTACAGTGGTTTTAAACCTTAACTTATTTTTTAAGTAACCCTTGGTTATTAAAGAACTGTGACAAAGGTATGCACAGGCCTTCCTGTAAAGTAATAAATGGCCTAATTGTATAATGTTCGGTCCATAACAGCACTTTTAAAGACCTTTTATCTTACAGCTAACATGCTATAAACTTCGAGCCTACCTTCAACCTCGATGGATCAGTGCAGGTGTAACTGCACTGCTCACAGCTGTAAGGCTTCTCTCCAGTGTGTATGCGAATGTGCCACGTGATCTTCTGCTTGTTCCGGGTTGAATACTCGCAGTCTGTGCATTTGTACAGGCGCTTGCCTCCGTGTGAACGGAAGTGCTGCTCCAACACCAGCTGATGCCGACAAGCAAACTGACAAGAGCTGCACCTGAAAGGCTTGTCCTCTGGAGATCCCTCCTCGTGTTCGTTCAGAAGGTGTTGAGCTAACAGCTGCCTTGTTTTGGTCGCAAAGGGGCAAAGCTGACATGGATGTGCCATGTGGGTTCTCTGGTGAATCTCAAGGCTCTCCTTTGTCTTAAAAGACTCCTGGCAGGTGTTGCACTTTACCTGAGGGTGCTTGCTCTCTTGGTGGGTCTTCAGAGAGACCTCGCTGCCACATGTGTAGTCGCACTGCTTACACGAGAAACAGACCTGGAGCTGGTGCACGCGTTTGCAGTGGTTTCTCAGCGCAACTTCTGAACTGAACTGAGCATCGCAACGAGTGCAAGCGTGGTGTAACTCCCCCGTGTGGCACCTGAGATTGTGCCGTCTCACATCGTCAAGCGTGTAGCCGCTGAAGTCACAGAGTGAGCAGAAGTGCGTCGGCTGTTTGTCGTGGATGCGCATCTTGTGCTGGCGCAATTTGGTCAAGGCCCCGAAGGTCTTGTCGCACACATCGCAGCTGTGACGTCCGATCCCCGTGTGGAGGGACTCGTGCTCTTCCAAGCGATATCGCCTTGCGGTGCTAAAAGGGCAATATCGACAGCGGTGAGGTCGTGCGCCTTTGTGTTTGAGCGCAACATGTAGCGCCATGCGTCGTTCTTGTTTACAGGTGAAAGTACAGTGCTGGCAATGCAAACGTTTAGCAAGAGCAACCTTTTTTTTGTTATGGACACATGCAATGCGACGGGTCAAAGGAATTTTAGATTTGGCTACAATTGAACTCGTGGTGCATTGGAACTCATCTGGCTTCAAGCAGCCTCTCTTTACATGACGCTCTAATGCCGCTTGCTGACTGCACTGAAATGCACAGCTTGGACAAGAGAAAATTTTAGGGTTTTGTGAAACTTTCCCAGTTCTGTCATTGTGCTCTTCCACCAAGTCCTCTTTGTCGTTGACCGACTCGCGACCACACTCATCCTCCTCTTCTGGAATGATCGGATTCTCTCCTTTCTTTAAGATCTTCCTGCAGTGTGAGAGGTGTCGCTCAACTGTTGTTAGCCTGACTGATGAAAAATTGCACAGCTTGCATTTAAATTTCCCATCTTTTTGAGCATATAGGGACTTCTGCTCTGGAATAGTTCGTTGCTTGCTATTGGAAGATAACGCCGTCTTTGTAAGTTTAACTTCTAAAAGTTTCTTTTTCAAAATTTTGCTTGGCTGCTGTCCTGACTCTTTACATTTTGTTAAATGAGATGTACATACTTCCTCTTCTTGCTGATGAAATTCCTGATCGTTTGAATCTGTGGAATTCCGACTAAGAAGTTCTGTCTGATCAGAATTTATTCCCTCATCAACTTGTTTGGATCCTCCCTCCCCTACAGTAGAGTTGTCCTCTGCTGTATTTGAATTGCCTACAAATACCCTTGTTTTTCGTGGAAGTGCTGGGCACTTCTTTGCAAGGTGGCTATCAAGACCTCGCCTCTGTTTGAATTGTGCCCCACAATCCTGGCACTTGTGTCCCTTGGTTCTACCTTGGCACAAAGCCTGGCAGTGGTACTTCAAAGCGGTCTCCTTGCTGGTTACGTAAGAACACTTGTTGCATCGATGAACGTCTTTGGTTGGCACCACAAGCATCTGCACCCTTCCATCCAAAACCATGGCTTCTGCTTGGTCCTTGTCGTGCTTCTTCATAGCTTTTAGACGGATCTCAGATTCTAATGGCTTCTTCTGCTTGGATGGAAACGTGGAACTGATTGTCTCCACATCATTCTTCACCTCAGATGTTTGACACTCCCTGGGTTCACCTGGTTGACTTGTATTATTCAGAGGCGCATAGTTGTCATCTAAGTCACTTTGTTCATGTTCTGCATCTGCCACAGCTACATTGTCTTCCTCTGACGAAGATGTAGAGGAGTCTGCTTTCTCTTTTGATATGTCAAAGCCATTACAATTTAAGTTGGCTGTGCTTGGAGTTTGAATTGAGCAATGCCCTTCCTGACTTTGCAGAGAGGAGGTCTGATAGTCTGTGGTCGATAGTGTTGTTAAGACGAGAGTACAGTACTCCTCGGGACTGTTCACAGATGGAGGAGGGTCGGAAACACCTTCATTAACAACCTCTTGAGAAACATCATCAAAAGCATCTGCGGAATCTACAGTTTGTGAACCAGCTATGGATCCTTTGGTGGCACCGTGATCTGATGTGCCAGGAAGATCAGATTGTTCTCTTCGAGAAGGTGGAGGTCCTTCAGAAGTTGGTGGTTCAGACTGCTTACAAACTGCTGAGGGCTTATCGTAAAAGTCCTGCAAGAACTCCGTTGAGTTCCTCTCCTTCTCCTTTGCAGCATAGTTATCTAGCCATGCTTTGTCCCCAGGTACGTAGCCATGAGCTTTCCTCTTGTGCAGAAAGAGGCTGATGCTACTGAAAGAGGAGTAGAAGCAGAGGGCACACCGGAACTCTTTCAGCTTGGTGTGTTTGCAGTTCTCATGGTTTTGAAGTGCTTGTCTGTAGCAGGTAGTGTACGTGCAGTATTTGCACTTAAAGACAGATGGCGGTTTCTCCTCACCAGAGTGTTTGGCCAACATGTGATTGCGGAGCTCATATTTGCGCTTGCAGGCATACGCGCAGATCTCGCACATGAGTGATTTGGCCTGATGACGTAATTTGTGGCTATTTAGCTGGTCCATGCGGTGACAGCGGTATGGGCACTGGTCACACTGATACCTAGGACAGGAGACAGGAAGTTTGGTCATAACAATGTAACACTGAAGATCCTTGGGGTTGAGAATAGGCCTATATGGAGTGAAAATACATCATCATGTTTTGATATTTCTGTGTGTAACAATGCCAAAATTAAATACAATACCAATTGTTGAATATAACCTACTGAGGGATCTACCTGAGGTCTCCAGCATGTTTCCTCATATGGACATTCAGATAGTGCTTCCATTTAGTGACGTATCCACATTCAGCGCACATAAAGTTCTTGTCGTCTGAGTGAGTGAGCATATGTTTAGAGAGGTAGGACTCATCTCGGCATCTGAAGTCACACAGGCTACACTTGTGGGGCTTCGCACCTATTACAGAGAAAAAGATGAAATCACGAAATTGTGTGAATAAAAGTAGTAGATCCTTACAAGACCTACACGAAGGCCAAACTTAAGACCCTGTCAGGTGAGAATCAGATGAGAAAACCATTGGAACATTAAAAATCGATTCACTCCTCACCACTGTGCATCAGCATGTGTCGCTTCAAGCCCCGCTTATGCGAGGTCACGTAGCTGCACTGAGAGCAGCGATGGATCTTCTCGTTTGCGTGCAAATGTCCGATGTGCTGCTCGAACTCCACGGGGTTAAATGTGACGAAGGCGCAAAAGTCACAGGAAAGCTTGTTGTTTCCTGGGTGACCGTGCCGCTGGTGCTGGAGGAGGACGTTCTTATTGGAACTAGAGAAATCACACTGCGGGCAGTGGTAGGCGAGGTGCGTCCGATAATGAGCCTCCATGACCGTCTCACTTTGGAAGACGGCCCCACAGGCGTGATGGCGACACTCTACAGCCCTGACGCCATGCGCCTCGGCCGTGTGTCTGAGAAGTTCTTTGCGCAAAGAACTCTGGAACGAACAACCCTCTTGGAAGCAGGCCACTGGCTTGCTGCCCGACAGGATATTGTGCGTCTTCATGTGGGCCTTAAGTGACCTGCTCTGGCGAAAGCTTTGACCACAGGTGGGGCAGGGATAGTTGTGACCGTTCACGTCACCCTCTGCCTCATCGCCATGCACGCTGGCAAGGTGGCGGCGGATTGCGTTGCGCTCCACGGCAGAATATTCACACAAGTGGCAACGGTGAACCTTGTCACCCGCCTCACGGAGTCGATGTATGCGTAGCTTGCTCTTGCTGGTGAAGTAGCGCTTGCAGTTGGGACACTGGAGGCTGGGGTCGGGAAAATGTAAATGGAGGTGCTCCTGCAGGTGGGAGCGCATCTTGAAGCAGCGTCGACACTTGGGGCAGATGTGGGTGCGATAGGTATGCTCTGATCCCTCCGCAAGGTACTCTGATGGACAAGAACATATGAAATTCATATTCAGCATAGTGACAAAGTTTGTGATAAAAGTTGGTATATTTTCTATTGAAACATTAGAAATATCTAAAGATAAAACACACTTTTGTCTTCTTTACACTGTTTTCTCCTCAGGTGTTTCTTGGTGCAGCCCGACTCTTCAATCATCACTGTCCTCAGTGGACCAAAACAACTGCTGGACTATTTGTAAAATAAATGAATGGCTGAATTCCATTTAGCTGCTTTGGCATCAGGGTCCTGGTATTGTGCACTTGAATAGAACACAGCCATCATTAAATGGTATTAGTAAAACCTGTGCTTCTTCGTTTTTGAAATTTTAAAATGTCTTCTGTGAAAAAAGACTATTACACTGCCAACTATAACTTTCTGCCCTATTGTCTTGCATCATAAGACTATCACTTGACTCTATTTTGCTGCTACAAGTGCAATAACAGTATTTTCTAACATGCAATATGTGCCTATTTGGCACACTTGTGGTCCGTGTTAACAAGTTTTAAACAAAAGATTGTCACGTCATCACCTTTTAAGTTGATATGGCAAATTTGTGAGCAAACCCTTGCCTATTTACACATCCAGCAGTCATAGAGCAACATAAACCTTAATTTTGAGTTGTGTTGGTGTCCATCCAATGAATGTAAGTCCAATGTTCCCTTTCTTTTTATCTCCGTTTTTGGTCTCCACCATCTCTTGAGGGAAATGTCTGGCTCTAAATACTCCACTATGTTCACCAGCTAGCTGCTAACCATGTCTGTCTGCTGTTTGGTGCCAAGCAGGCGGTATACAGTGGCTCCTTAGAGCTTTTTTGCTACAAACAGTGAGAGTAAACCAAAACAGATAAGTTGAGGTCTGGACAACCTATCAATTAGCCTAGACTCAATATAAAGCTCTGTGCCGAGGGGAGATGCAGATTCAGGTAATAATTCTCTGGAAGGTCATCACCACGAGCTACCCCTTTCACACTGTTTCACATCATTTGATACATTGAGAAAAGTATTGATTATAGCTATTTTAAGGAGATACATTAAATAGCCAGAAGTGTTTTGAGATTTCCTTCTTAACAGTTGCTTTGGGTACGTCAACCACATCCATTACTAAAATTCATTCAAGCATACAGCCCTGCAAACGCCATTGGCAAAATTATTTAAGCAGAACGGGTCCTAGTTGATCTAATTACTGTCCTGCTAAATTTTCCCTTGCGAGTGTAAGAACACTGCGATTTGACCTTGTGGTCTGGAGCGATCATGTGTCACTAACTGGCAGCCGAATTGCTAACTTGTGTCTTTTAATATCACTGGAACATTTCAAGTTTTTGTCCCCTCTGTGTGCTTCATTATTTGATATAACCTTGACAGCTACTCACTACAACATACCAGGCAGTTTGGTGTACGTACCTTTGGATGGCGGCGATGCAGCGTCTACTGTTGATGGCTTGTCTCTTTCCACTGTCTTTCTCACTCTTTTAATACTGCGCCTTTGCCTCTCAGTAGGTTCCTCATTCCTGTCTTCTTTTAAAGATGATGCATAAGCTGGTTTGGGGATTAGCTTTCTCTTCAGCCTGAGCGAAACCTGGAGCTGGTTGCTTCCATCAGTGCATACAGTGGCTGCAGTCTCGTTCTCTATGAACAGATGTGCCAAAATATTCACGTAAAATCCACTTTCCTTTTTGAAAACAAAGCACAGGTTTAAAGGATTTCTGCATGTGTATAACAAAACACCAACTCTGTTTACCTTGGGCGCAAGGTGGCTGATGGTTGTGCTCCAAGAGGTGGTCATTCAGGTCTTTAACATTTAGAGTGACAAACTGACACTGAAAGCAGCCAAAGGGCATGTGGCCCCGCAAGTGTCTCTCCATCTCTTCCTGTGTGAGGAATGACACTCTGCAGGACTGGAGTTGGCAGGGAACAAGAGTGAGACCATGTGTGGACATCAAGTGGGCTTGATATTCCTGACGGCCTGTGCTGCTGAACTGACAGCCTTGCTCAGTGCAGGGGAACGGGCCTTCAGGGTCGCGTCCACTGTGGATGATTTTGAAGTGGCGTTTCAGGACACCTGGCTCGGAAAAAACCTCACTGCACTGAGAACATTTGTAGTTCCCCACCTTTTTTTTAGTGGATGAAGTGGTTGGCCTTTCTGAACAGTGGTGTGAGTTAAACAAGCCACTGTCTGAGAAACTCTGCCCACATTTTTCACATCCATGAGATTCCACAGTCTCCATTGTGTCTGAAAAAAAAAAACGGCATTTAGTTACAATTGAACAGAATTAAAAACAGCATGACAAACATTTGTTATTAATGTTTTGTACCAATTTAATATCATTCTGAGTGCACATGTTCATAGCATTCATTATACAGTACGTCCTAGTATTCACCCTATTAGCTGTTAGTTGTCAGGTTGGTAGCCCTTTCATGCATAGAGGTCACTAACTATTGAAATGTTGTTTTCTTGTATATGCATGGGTTTTGATGGCATAGTTGCACATCAGCCACTACAGTGAGCGCTATTGTAGTGGCTGATGTGCAACTATGCCATCAAAACCCATGCATATACAAGATAACAACATTTCAATAGCTGTCCACTGTAGTGACCTCTATGCATGAAAGGGTTAGATATATAACCAATTTTACAACATCCCTATTTATTCAGCGCAATAATTAAGTAAAAATGCAACAGTTCTGTGAGGCTTGTAAATGCATTGTAACCTAATGACTTGTGATAATATATACTCATACCTAACACAACTACACAAGGAAAATACATGTTGTAGTTAGGGATTACTTTAGGATTCATGAGAAAGATTAATTGGGGAGTTGGGTATGGGCATGTACATATTTTTTTATATATATTTTTTGTCATTTGTGAAGCAACCATTTAAATTCATTTGAAGTAAAATAATTGTGCTAAAGGACAATAAAAGGACAATAAAATAATTAAAACAAACTCCAATTTGCATTGAATTTATGGTTCACGACACACTGCAATTCCTGTCAATGCATAAAAATAGACATCTTTGCACTGAGCCAACTAAAATATCTGTATCAATAACAATTACTATCTGCTGCTTTTTTTATTTTCTTTACTAGGTGATGAACATGAGATAAGTTCCATCATTGCAGGACAAACCACAGACAAACCACAGACACACACACTGTAAGGTACAAACAGAACATCAACCTACTGCCCGGGTTTCCGCGGTCCATTCTATCTGAAACACAGCAAATCAACCTTTCCGTTTGACAGGCGCCCTGCACGTAAAATTCATCTTAACGCTGAGGCTGTCTTAATTAACTCTGAGTGATAGTAGCCGAAGTTTCACGTACTTTTTCCTATGAGAGTATTAACTGGTATCAATACGCTAACAACATCGCTGGTAACTGAGCTATCGTTAGCTTCTTGTTAATTTGGCAGCTAACCGTCTCAGTTCCTGCAAGCAATTCATTTCGCCGTCGCGGTCCGTACGGTCTACAGTAAAATACATAAACGATGCTATCCACCAACACATTTATTTAATTGAGTTTTCATCTTAGCTTACGAGCAAAATGATGTTAAAATAACACGAAGGAGGAACGAATGATTGAGGGCAGGCGACTAGTCGGAAGGATATTTGTCAAACACAGGAAGTGTAGTAGAGGTCGCTGTCACTACTGCGCACCACATCATCACATTGTACGCATGGGGATTGTAGTAGGTTGAGCTGTTGCTGTATTCAAATTAACGGTGTACACTGGAAACGACAGCCTGGAGACAAAGAAGGCAAGTCGTCAGTCGCATTAGCTAATTATTTAACATGACCGGATGTATCACTAGAAACTAGCACCAATGTTATTAGATCTAAAGATTCCCCAGCTTGGCAGCAGTTCTTCGGCTACTGACAGAGACCATACTTCTCCAAACAGTCTGGGCTTTAATACAGCTCAAATGAGTTTGTGCAAAGAGTTATAACAACTATATAGTCTGATTCCACTGGGGGGTGAGCAGATATCAGCAACATGCCCCTGTCAGACTTTCTGGACAGCCTGAAGGACAACCCGTACTTTGGGGCTGGCTTTGGACTGGTTGGGATTGGGACAGCGTTGGCAGTGGCCAGGAAAGGTGCCCAGGTGGGAATGATCTTCTTCCGCAGGAACTACATGATCACTCTGGAGGTCCCCAGCAGGGACAAGAGCTACCACTGGCTGCTGAGCTGGATCACCAAGCACAGCAAGCACACTCAGCACCTGAGCGTGGAGACCTCCTACCTGGCACATGAGAGCGGGCGGGTTCACACACAGTTTGACTTCCACCCGAGCCCTGGGAACCACATCATCTGGTCAGAAGAGTTCTCTAAATATACTTCTTTAACCTCACCTCAGCATGGTATAAAAACACTTAACAAACTGATGACCCTTTTTTAAAGCTGTACATCGGGTTGAAGATGTCATAAAAATACATATATGATACCTACAATTACAATTTTCTTAGGCAGCACAGTACGGTACATCCTCTGACACTGTGATCTGTTGTGTTCTGCAGGTATGGGAGGAAGTGGATCCGAGTGGAGAGGACCAGAGAGAAGCAGATGGTGGATCTGCACACTGGAACCCCGTGGGAGTCCGTAACCTTCACTGCTTTAGGCAGAGACAGACAAATTTTCTTTAATATCCTACAAGAAGGTAAATGTTTACGAATGTCCACAGTACATACCCCCACACACACATCCCCCCACACACATCTCCAAGGTAGTTCTCCATTCAGAGGATCGGTGGTTCGATACTCGGCTTCGGCAGTCGATGTGTCCTTGGGCAAGACACTTAACCCCAAGTTGCTCCTGAAGGCTTGCCATCGGTGTGGACTGGATGTTGCATGAATGTTAGTTAGAGTCTGATGGTGGCACCTTGCATGGTAGCCCTGTCATCAGTGTGTGAATGGGTGAATAATATGTAACATACTACTGATTGTAAGTCGCTTTGGATAAAACCGTCTGCTAAATGACTGTAATGTAATGTAATGTAATGTAATCTCCCAGAGGCTTGCCGTATGAGAGCTGCAACACACTTGACTTGTGTTGCATCCATTACCGTGAAGAATCCATTTAATACAGTTGCCAATCATGTTTTGCAGCAAGAGAACTTGCCCTGAAGCAGGAAGAGGGAAGGACAGTGATGTACACAGCCATGGGCGGGGACTGGAGGCCCTTTGGGTTTCCACGGCGACGCAGACCCCTCAGCTCTGTGGTCCTGGAGGGAGGCTTGGCCGAAAGGATCGTAGACGATGTGAAGGAATTCATTGGGAACCCCAAGTGGTACACAGACAGAGGTAGAATATCCTGGTGTTAGCAACGAGTTTAAACTCATTCGTTCAGTGCATAATAAGTTGTGTTTAGTTGTTTTATTTTTATATTAGAGTGTAATATAACTCAAGTTTTCATATCATGACCATTATTGTTGTGAGGTGTTGAGCCTGTCTTATCAAGTCTTTCATGATGGTGCATTCACTGACACTTTGACATCTACATTTTAAGAGTTGAGAGAGGTACCTTTGGGAAAAAATAAACAAAAACATAATAAATGAAACACAGATAATATTAATCCGCTATCTGAATTTCATAAATGGTAGTATGCTTGGCAAATGGTAGCAGTGAAGAAACGTACAAATTGTTGTTAAAAACTAAAACATGCAAAATAACGGGGATGTTCCGAATAGGTCATGTTTTCTTTTTTTTTTTTAAACGTGGAAGAATTATTCAGTTATTCTGGGTTCTGTGTGACTTTGTTGATATTCTTGTCAATGCAGGCATACCCTACAGAAGAGGATATCTGCTGTATGGCCCCCCAGGTTGTGGAAAAAGCAGTTTTATGTGAGTTTGCTTTGGATTTGAGCTCTTACGCTTCATGTTTAGGGTCTTTCTGATTGAAAGACAGGCTGTTGACTTGTGCTTGGGTGCAATTTCACCTTCATCTTTGTTGCTTATCATATTCCAGTACGGCTCTGGCAGGCGAGCTGGGCTACAGCATCTGTCTGATGAGTCTGAGTGACCAAAGCCTTTCAGATGACCGTCTGAACCACCTCCTGAGCGTGGCACCGCAGCAAAGCATCATACTGTTGGAGGATGTAGATGCAGCCTTTATCAGCCGAGAGCTGCTTCCCACGGAGAGTGAGTAACGGAATAATCATTGGTTTGGGATTTTGTTGTCAGAAACATAAAATAAAGAAGAAGTTGATCTATATCAATATGACTATAAATAACACGTTCATCCCTCTGCTTACTTTAACTCATGAGACGTTTTCATTCATTTGTATTTTTGGGGTGTAGAAGAGGTAGAATTAACTACTGTGGTAACTTTTAAAGCTGTGATTGTTCAGACGGACGGTCTTTGAGTCTCATATTCTTTTGAGGGTGACTTTCAAATCCCTTTTTTTCTTTTGCTTCCCAGACCCTCTGGCCTACCAGGGAATGGGGAGACTGACCTTTAGTGGCCTGCTTAATGCTCTGGATGGAGTGGCTTCATCTGAGGCCAGAATAGTTTTTATGACCACCAACTTCATTGACAGGTACTGATGGAAGAGAGTTTGTAAACACAGTAGTTATGATATGTGTTGTTGTCCAAGCAAAAAAACTAAACAGGAAAGCTGAAATCTTTGACTTCAGTTAGTTATGAGCAAAATTTAAATCAAATAGCAAGGAAAGGTATACCTTTTTTAAATGCAAGTATACCTTGGTGTTATTTTTTTTATGTTGCTGATATTAGTAATCATGAAGTTTAAGAAAAAAATATGTCAAGACATCCACAAATGCCCATCAACGACATGACAGAAGTTCAGCAGCTAGACTCTGTTTGATAATTGTTTACAAAGCTGCTCCTAGATCAGTTCAACTTATTGTATATACCTGTGGAAATCTTACAAAAAACTGAAACCAATTAAAACATTCTCCCTAGGCTATACATTTAGCTAACAAAAAACGACAAAGTAAGTGAAATCTAATAAATATAACTAATAGAAAGCAAACACTTTAAGCTGCATCAGTAAATATTTTTTTAATATTAACAAATGAAATGATTGTGTGTAATGTGAAAAATGTAAATCGTAGAGCTAAACCCACAGAGAACAATTAACTAACTCTGCAGTTAGCTTGAGATTAATCCAGTATATGGTATCTGCCCAGCATCCACTGATAAGACAAAGTTAACGACTTCATGGTGAGCATAGTGGAGTATTTAGCAGATTTATATATTTCTCAGGAGTTGATGCAGAACAAAATACAGCCAAAAGGAGACTGAAAATTGGACTTATGTGAATGCTAATGTTGCTCTCCTGGATGGATGTATAAAGAAGCAGCAGTTAGCTTATACAGCTTTATAAGGTGACCGTATGTCATTGTTGTGTTATCAGCTTGTTATGCTACCCCCTAGTGGCTAAAAGTATCACATAATGCAGCTTTAGAATATTTAAACTAATTTAAACTACTATAAACTATAATTAAAACTATAATATTAACCAAGTTACATTGCTATCTTTTTAAAATGAACGATACAAGCTATGTTATGGCCGCCTAAATGTGTTCTTGGATATTTCACTGGTGAGTTTATATACATTTAGGAGTATTTTCTAGGGATGCAAAGACACTGATATGTACAAGAACTTTTTGTGCCTATAGCGATGTTTTGTTGTTTATTTTGTTATTTTGCAGACTTAAAAAGAAGATAAACAAAGAGGACGGCAAATGTGTGATCAGCCTGGCATATTGCATTTACTCATAAATTTAAGGATTAAAGGTGAAACATAAAATCTCATGAAATCAGAGGAATGGAAACTGGTTTTTTTTTAACAAAAAAAACGAGTAAATACATTATTTGAAATAACCTCATCTTGTGAGGAAAGAGCCTGGAGGAGTAAAAAGTATAAAAATAAATAACGTTGGGACGTTGTCATGGTAACATAATATGTTGCAGCAAAGTGCGTCCCATTCTTATTTCACTGTTTCAAGCCCTTACAGTCTCTCACACTCATCCATTTACCAGGTGATGTCAGTAAGTCCCTGAGGGTTCAGGGTTTACGGCCTTAGGGGGGACATTGGGATTGGGCAATTGTGAAACTCCCAGATGGCCGACACGTTCTTTCACTTTTATCTGTAAACGAACCACACGTGCACACGGCACCTGCTGCCCTCTTACGTCATGCCAGAGTCGTGTCCAGGCAGTGCAGTCCAACGGCAAGATTGGACCGATGAATCTGTTCATCCCTTGTCTTTTTAGTGACATTAACTGCCACTTTTGCTTGTAATCTCTACACACAGGTTAGACCCAGCGCTGATCCGACCCGGCCGTGTTGACCTGAAGCAGTACATCGGCCATTGCACACACTGGCAGCTTACACAGATGTTCCGGCGGTTCTACCCAGACGAGCCTTCCTCTGAAGGAGAGCGGTTTGCGAAGCATGTTTTGGCCGTCCACCCTGAGATCAGCGCCGCCCAGGTGCAAGGACACTTTCTGCTGCACAAAATGGACCCTGCAGGATCTATAGACAATGTTGAGCAAATTAATTAATGAAAGGGACTGCTAAGTGTTTGAAGACTGATTACTTATTAAAGATAAATGTGAAAAACATTCAAAGTATTAATAAGACAGATGTGCATAAACTGTACATGCAGTTTATGATTGATACAAAATAAATACAATTCTGTTGGAGTGCATTCCATCATGTGAAAGGCACATACTTGCTACCCATCTTAGACTATCATGGAGTGCCCTTGAGCAAGGGATCGAGGCTGTAGCTGCTTCAGTGGATTTTCTCAACGGGCAGCAGAAAAGTTTAGATTATGAACGTGGTGTACTATTATTCCTGCAAAAATGCTTCCAAAACATAACATGCAAGGGATGTGAAATTCTCATCTTCAACCTGCAAGTTTAAAGGTACAGTTCGTAACCCACATGTTAATTAAAGCGTCACCCAATACAGGACAAGGTCCTGCTACATGTCCCAAAGTTATTCAAGTCTTTATTGCACAGGCTGATGTGTGACAACAGTTAAATCTAGCGTGTTTTGGGTTTCCTGATGCTCTTTTCTGCACGAAATGTAGCCTTTTCCAGTAATTATTGTTACTGTCAGGCCAAAAGCCTTCAAGTACAGTAAGCAGATACTACAAGACAACACAAGAAATCCTACAAACTATTAGCTTTGTTATTTAGTGGTTCACGTATATTTCTTTAAATGAAAGAATTACCATTACATACATACATCTTCCGTAACCGCTTTATCCAGTTAAGGGTCGCGGGGGGGGCTGGAGCCGATCCCAGCTGTCAATGGGCGAAGGCAGGGTACACCCTGGACAGGTCGCCAGTTTATCGCAGGGCTACAATATAATTACCATTACCATGCATTTTAGTGAAATATTGTTACTCAGAATTACATAGTTTGCTATTTATCCAACACACAAAAAATGGGTTATCAGCAATTGAGTTCTGAACTGCAGATGTACAGTGGGTACGGAAAGTATTCAGACCCCTTTAAATTTTTCACTCTTTGTTCCATTGTAGCCATTTGCTAAAATCGAAAAAGTTCAGCTAGTTTTTTTCGCATTATGTACACTCAGCAACCCATCTTGACAGAAAAAAACAGAAATGTAGAAATTTTTGCAAATTTATTAAAAAAGAAAAACTGAAATATCACATGGTCATAAGTATTCAGACCCTTTGCTCAGTATTGAGTAGAAGCACCCTTTTGAGCTAGTACAGCCATGAGTCTTCTTGGGAATGATGCAACAAGTTTCTCACACCTGGATTTGGGGATCCTCTGCCATTCTTCCTTGCAGATCCTCTCCAGTTCTGTCAGGTTGGATGGTGAACGTTGGTGGACAGCCATTTTCAGGTCTCTCCAGAGATGCTCAATTGGGTTTAGGTCAGGGCTCTGGCTGGGCCAGTCAAGATTGGTCACAGACTTGTTAAAGCCACTCCTTTGTTATTTTAGCTGTGTTCTTCGGGTCATTGTCTTGTTGGAAGGTGAACCTTCGGCCCAGTCTGAGGTCCTGAGCACTCTGGAGGAGGTTTTCTTCCAGGATATCTCTGTACTTGGCCGCATTCATCTTTCCTTCAATTGCAACCAGTCGTCCTGTCCCTGCAGCTGAAAAACACCCCCATAGCATGATGCTGCCACCACCATGTTTCACTGTTGGGATTGTATTGGGCAGGTGATGAGCAGTGCCTGGTTTTCTCCACACATACCGCTTAGAATTAACGCCAAAAAGTTCAATCTTGGTCTCATCAGACCAGAGAATCTTATTTCTCATAGTTTGGGAGTCCTCCATGTGTTTTTTGGCAAACTCTATGCGGGCTTTCATATGTCTTGCACTGAGGAGAGGCTTCCGTCGGGCCACTCTGCCATAAAGCCCCGACTGGTGGAGGGCTGCAGTGATAGTTGACTTTGTGGAACTTTCTCCCATCTCCCTACTGCATCTCTGGAGCTCAGCCACAGTGATCTTTGGGTTCTTCTTTACCTCTCTCACCAAGGCTCTTCTCCCACGATTGCTCAGTTTGGCTGGACGGCCAGGTCTAGGAAGAGTTCTGGTCATCCCATACTTCTTCCATTTAAGGATTATGGAGGCCACTGTGCTCTTAGGAACCTTGAGTGCTGCAGAAATTCTTTTGTAACCTTGGCCAGATCTGTGCCTTGCCACAATTCTGTCTCTGAGCTCCTTGGGCAGTTCCTTCGACCTCATGATTCTCATTTGTTCTGAGATGCACTGTGAGCTGGAAGGTCTTATATAGACAGGTGTGTGCCTTTCCTAATCAAGTCCAATCAGTTTAATTAAACACAGCTGGACTCCAATGAAGGAGTAGAACCATCTCAAGGAGGATCAGAAGAAATGGACAGCATGTGAGTTAAATATGAGTGTCACAGCAAAGGGTCTGAATACTTATGACCATGTGATATTTCAGTTTTTTTTTTTTTTTTAAATGGCTGCAATGAAACAAAGAGTGAAAAATTTAAAGGGGTCTGAATACTTTCCGTACCCACTGTATGGGTGGACTGGCCCCTTGCCCCTGGTTGATCCTTGACAGCTGTGCTGGAAGGGTTAAACATTGTGTAAGACATGGCCCCTCCCTGCTCAGCTAGTCTCTTGGATGTAACAAGAGCCGTATATTTTCCATTCTGCTCTCACTATGGCTGCATGGCTGTCCCGGAGTATGATGCTAAGGAATGGAAGCTGGCTGCTGCGAGGCCCAAACCTCGTTGCCCGGGTCTGTTTCAGGGGGTTGGGAGGCCCTTCTTCTGCCCCCGAGGCCCTGTCTGCCTTCCAGGACAAGCCTCGGACCGTGGAGGACCTCCCACAAGTCAGCTTCTTTGAGCTACTTTACAGGATGGTGTTTCAGGGTTTCCACAACCGGTTGCATGAGCTACAGGTAAGCCAGGCTGCAGTGAACTACATGGTTTCTGGATGAAACATATTCAGCAGGTCTATGCCACAGTGATGTACAACTGTTTTAATCGATGTGCATTCCAGAAATGCCTGATGATGAATCTTGGGCGCAACTAAATCTTGATGATCTGCAGGGATTAGGGTGTGCTATGAGTGACTGCATTTCTCCCCTGCAACAATGCATCACACAAATTGTCATGCTGTTTGATTTACCTTCGTTCCCATAGTAACCTCAAGATAACAGCCAGTCTCATCTGAATGTTTGCAGGACCTCTTTCCGCAAAGAGACCGGCTTTCAGTCCCACCTGTGATATCTGCTCATTGGCTTTATACGTGTGCAAAGTTTTGTTTTTTTACAACACAACACATTACATTTGATTTATGGGACTGGTATTCAAACTTTGTTGATTGATTTTGACATACAGCTGTAGGGCTTCATGTAGCAGCAGTTCAAGTTGTTTCCTTGAGTTTGCTGACACAAAGGTTTCTCTGTTTACCCATCTCTCTTGCATTTACTTTGCCTACCTTCAGATCTATGAGAAGCAGCGATATGGGCCCATATACAGAGACGGACTCGGATCAGTTGCCGTGAACACTCCAAAGCTGCTGGAGGACGTCTTGAGGAACGACGAGAAGTTCCCTACCCGAGGAGACATGACAGTGTGGAAAGAGTATCGGGATATGAGAGGATTCGGCTATGGGCCTTTCACAGAGTGAGACTTCCAAACATTGTATTATGTGCTCAGAAATGCTCCTTTCCCATTTTTCCCGGAGACAGCTGTCCCATGTGTAAACAATAAATTGTAAAACTTACATAAGGGCTTTCCAGGGCAAAGTCCTGTCATGTGAAAGGAATGGATTGACGGTGACCTGCTAGAGACCGCTTTCAGACTGAAAGGTTGATATTTGCATCACCAACAGTCTTTGCCTATTGGGTTTGGTTAAAGTGGCCCTATTATGCTTTTCCACTTTTCCCCTCTTCTTTAGTGTGTTATATATATTTTTGTACATGTAAAAGCTTTGTAGAGTGTAAAACCTGAAGTCCATGCCTAAAAGGAGTTACCCTCCCCCTCAGACTCACCGCTCCTGAGCTGCCTGAAACGGCTCGATTGAATTCTCTCCTTCACTTCCATAACTTTATGAGGTCACAATGTTACAGAAGTGACGTAAAACTCCTTCCGGCTAGTTTGGCCCTCAAACAAAAAAAGAGAGAGACGGAGCTGAAGTTCCAGAGGAAGAGTTTTTTGAAATGTGAAATGTTGACCAATCACAACAGAGCGGGCTAGCTGACCAATCAGAGCAGACCTTGCTTTTGTCTTTGTTTTTCAAGACCCCAGTATCAGTCAGGATATGGAGGCTAGATAAAAACTTAACTTGATGAAATTTTGCTTTCCTTCCCAAATCTAGCGACAAGCCAAAAAGTTATAAATAAACACTGGTTCAGCACTTTTCCTCCTGGACATAAAAAAAAATGTCTAATTGACTAAACTAACTAAATAAACTCAGTAATAATTTGTAACAACATTTTCTTATGTAAGTTTATGTAGAATCATGAACTACAAAATGTTTAAATAGCATATAAAAAATGTAATGAATCAATATTTCTTTTATTTCAATTACTCCACTTTAGCTTTGCAGAGCAAATAATCGTTCCTGCTATAAAAACGCTCTGAATTCGGGATTTATCACCTTTCATGTTATACCCTTTTCCTACTACTATGGGTCAAAACGTCTATAACAAAAAGGACCATTCAAGTAGTGTTTTATTATTTTAGTTAATTTTACCTCAGTTGAATGTTGCTGTATTTGTGCTCATGTCACATCTTCACATTTTGGTCAGTGTGAATCGCCTAACATCAACAGTAAGAAATGGTATACCATGTCAGAAAGCAGTCCCTTACATTGTATAGTATATACATTTTCTTTTAGATGAAGAGACACCATCTTTTGTACTTCACTATAAGAATGAGAATCATTCACCACACATTCATTAAAGGGAGTGTACCGTAGATGTTGACAAAGAAATGTCACAATTTTGGCATTTATATCACAATAACATAGATAATTCAAATCTCACATTTTTTGAAACCTGATTAGCTTTGGTTTTGTTTTCTCATTGTGACTTTGTATTTGTTCCCAGGGAGGGGGAGAAGTGGTACAACCTGAGGGTGATGCTGAATAAGCGCATGCTGCATCCAAAAGACTCTGCACAGTATGATGCTGTTATCAATGACGTGGTTACGGACTTCATTAAAAGGATCAACTTCCTGCGTCAGAGCAGCCCGACGGGAGATTTGGTGACAAATGTGGCCAATGAGCTCTATTACGTCTCACTAGAGGGTAGGTAGACAACTTATACATGGTGCATGTTCATTTATAACGTGCACTTATAAACTAAATGGTGAAATCATTCAAATCAAACTAAATTAAAACATTTTTGTATACTGGTATCAATTAATTAAAGGGCCAGCGTGTGGGATTTGGCATCATCTAGCGGTGTGTTTGCAGATTGCAACTAACTTAAACTTCTGTGACAATCATGTTGGAGAACTACAGTGGTCGTCATGAATGGCCCTATCTAGAGTCAGTGTTTGGTTTTGTCAGTTCTGGGCCACTGTAGAAACACGACGGACACAATCAAAAGGACCAGCTCTCATTCTGAGAAAGAGAACATAACATTTCTTATGTTTAGGTGATTACACACTTAAGAAAACATACTTAATCATATTATAATCCATTTCTGCAAATAGGTTTGTCCCCTGAATGCTTCACACTGGCCCTTTTGAATATTACAATTTAATTAATACAATTTCATTCCGGCGTCTTTTTTGTTGCTTGTTGTTGTTTGAGTTCAACTTATATTGAGGAAGAGCAGTTTTGCAGACATGTTCTCTGATCATTTCTTATCCTAAATTGTAACCTTTGCCACTCAGGTATTGCCTCCATACTGTTTGAGACAAGGCTTGGGTGTCTGGAGAAGGAAATCCCTGCAGGTACACAAGACTTCATTAACGCCATAGCCCAGATGTTCTCCAACAACATGGCTGCGTTTTTGATACCCAAGTGGAGCCGCAGTCTGCTACCTTACTGGGGGCGCTACATTGCAGGCTGGGAGGGTATCTTCAGCTTTGGTGAGTGGATTTCTGTTGCTCCATAGCACTTTTATGAGCAAAGTTTATAATGTAATAAAGTGTGAGACAACTGTGGACATAATGCACAATGGTGTTCTTGTAACTAAAAAAAGTTAATTGGTCAATATTAGGATCATTACCGCAATCAGTATTGATCAACTCTCCTTTACAGCAATAGTTAGGCATTTTGGGAAATACAATAACGTTAAAGGTTTAAAAACGGACGGCAACCCCCAGGTCTGAAAAGTGAAGCCATTGCTGAAGTGCCTTAAACCTGCATTCTTTCTAATGGCCGGCAGGGGGCGACTGCTCATGTTACAAAAATAATTCAGATTGTATAGAAGTCTATTGGCAAATGATCCTACTTCTCACTTGATTTATTACCTCAGTAAACATTGTAAACACAAGTTTATTGTCTTATTCTCTAGTTTCAAGTCCTCTTTAAAACAGCATGGTGCCATTTAGTAAATTAAGGTCGCGATAAGAGTAAAATAGACGATAAAGCAGAGTATGCTTTAGGCCGTGGCTACATTGTGATTGGCAGGTTGCTAACATGGTGCTGTCCAGTCTTGTTGGAGTTGTCCACGTTTCTCGCCTTTCAACTTGAACCCTTTCACAGTGTGTTTTCAGATCAGGAAAGTTAATTGTAACCTCTCGCCTTTAAATTCCTTATTTAGCGCTTGGTTGGACTTAGCTCCACCCGCACTCTGTCACTTCTGGTTGCAAGAAAACAAGATGGTGACAGCCAAAATGCTAAACTCGAAGCTTCAAAACAACTGTCCACAAACCAGTTGATGACCTCATGGTGACATTGTCCATTTCTTATATCATATATAGTCTATATTGTTTGGAACGGCCTGCCACAAAAGCTCGATTGGGTCCAGTCAAATGGCTGAGAGTTCTGCTCTTTATGTCTGAATTGGCTTTCATGCTTTAAGGTTTTATAAAGTCCTGTTTCCAAGTGGATGTTATTTTGTATGAAGGGTTTGTTTTGTACATGGAGAACATAACGCTGTCCAATGGTTCAACCAGAAGGTAAATCAATAAGGCTGAAAGCAACAAAGATCCCTCTGAACAATAGTTCAATAAGAATAGAAGAAATCTATCTCTGTACCCGGGGAGCAGTTTTTTTGTTGCCTTGCGCAATGGCACCTCGTGATTGCCAATGAGGTAAACTGGCACCTCTCCACCTACCGATCCACATTACGTGCTTGATCCGCATGGGAACTTGACCCAGCGGCTTTACAGCTCCCAAGGCAAGTCTCCCCAAGTTTTAATCATTCAATTCTTCTTCTTTTTGAGCCAAAACTATTTCTTTTTTCTTTTCTATTCAACCTTTATTTATACGCCAGAGTCAATTACAAAAACAAACCCAAAACAGCAACAAGGAGATATACTAACAGAGAAGATTGATACACTTATTCAAGTACTGTAGTTCTGAAAGGTACTTTACATGAGTTTCTTTTTCTTTTTTTTTTAAGACTGTGTACAACATAAAACAAAACAAAACAACTGGGAGGAATGACACAAATGTACAGTATCTCATATAAAGTCCTGTCTCAGGGGCCTGATAAATTTGAGCCACCTTGACCATGTACTGTGGAATATGTCTTGGCGTAGTCTGAGAATGTATGTCAGTTTCTCCATCGTGTATATTTGCTGGACAATGTCTATCCAGTCCTCAGTTGAGGGAGCCTGGGGCTTTAGCCACTTGCGGGTTATCGCTTTTTTACCTGCAGCTAACAGAATAACCATAAGGGATCTATCCAGGGAGCAGAGCTTTTATGGGATATTCCCTAGATATAGAACATCAAATCTATAAGGGATATCAGTTCTGAATAATTCCTCTAAAGTCTGATGGATATTCTTCCAAAAGGTGGAGAGTATAGAGCAGGACCAAAATATATGAAAGTGGTCAGCATTGTTGACCTGACATTGTCTCCAACATTCTGAGTTACTCGTCATGTGCCGATTTTGCAGAGGAGTGAGCCAAAACTATTTCAAATGTAAACTGTACATGTGGTCTTATATATATATATATATATATATATGTATATATATTGGCTTTATGTGGCTTTACTCTCTTGATCTGTTAAAACAGACATTGAAGGAAAGAAGAAAACGTCAATATAACAACTGACTCAAAACTTTTGAACAGTATCGTATGCTTATGCGTTTAATACCAGTCTTTTTACGGTTAATATGAAGCTACTTTAACGCTAGCTGGCACAGAACAGGAAGAAACATATAGCTTTATAATAAGGGTACAGAAGTATCAATCTTCTTCAAGAAAATGAAAAAGCATGGCTCCCAAAATGTCAATTTACTTAACTGTCATGGTCCTGGTTCTATTTTATTTTGAAAGTTCAGTCTACTCATGTGTCATGTCTGGTTTTACCTCCTGTTTTTTTGTGTTTGCCCGCCTTTGACCCACCCTGATATGTTCCGCCTGTGTTTAATCACCCTCTTCTCCTTGTCTATTTAGACTGTGTGCTTTCCAAAACCATTACATTTCCTTTTATTTTACCTTTAAATCAAGTAGAAACGGTTTTAATTTTCTATTTTGTAAGAGTACATTTTTGAGAACACTAAAATGCAACACTTCCATTTCTGCACCTATTTTAGCTAAAGAGTTGATTGACAAGAAGATGGAGGTCATTCAGCAGCGTGTGGACAACAACCATGATGTGGAGGGCGAATACCTAACATACCTCCTCTCAAACACTCAGATGAGCACTAAAGATGTGTATGGCAGCATCGCTGAGCTTCTATTAGCTGGAATGGACACGGTGAATGTGACACTCAACCTTTTGTAACTTAAGGCCTGCTTCTGATTGTTTAAATAAAGTCCTCGGACCTCCTTCCCAAATGAGGAAAAAAAACAGAACATGACAGAAGAAGGCAAAAAAAACAACTGGGCGGTGAATATGTAATATGCGTCCGTTAGCTGTAATGACTAAAATAAATATTCTGCTCACTCTCACCCAGCATCATATCAGTATTGAAAGCTCAACCTTAACATACGTTAAGTAGATGTAAGTACATTGTGCTGATAATTTCTATCTTTTACGCTTCACATGAAGTAAACATTTTATTGCAGGACTTTTACTGTGCGATATTTATAGTTTTACCATTAATAAGAGTTTTAGTTCACAAATTAAATTTTGAGTATCCCTCCTTCTATTTCCATTGCCAATACCAATAGTACTAGTAAGTAAAAGGGTGAAAGCTGTAGAATACAGTGAAAACGCCTAAAATTCCACATTTCTCTTATGCACGTATGGTGTGCATGTCACTGCCTGTTTACTTAATGTCCTGTCTTTGTTGTCAAGACCTCCAACACCCTCACGTGGACTTTTCACCTGCTGTCCAAGTACCCTCAAACCCAGGACAGACTTTACGAAGAAGTGTCCACACTGGTGCCAGCGGACCGGAGCCCCTCCGCTGCTGAGGTCACCCGGATGCAGTATTTAAGGGCTGTTGTCAAGGAGGCCCTGAGGTAAGTCCTGTTAGAGAGTTATGGTGTTGAACTTCTACAGAAGCCATCAGCCATCTCAGAGCACAACTCTAAATTTAAGGGTCCACTTTTTTTACATCTCTTACTTGTCCTGCATCAGTCAGCAACAAAAAACAGCCTAAACCAACTAATTGATCTATTATTGTTCCTCAGGATGTACCCTGTTGTTCCTATGAATGCAAGGATCATTGCAGAAAAGAATGTTGCCATTGGTGGATATCAATTCTCAAAGAAAGTGCGTCTCCTTTCGGGTTTTTTTCAACTTTTTTCAAGTCATTTTATTACAAAGAGTTTCAGTATTTCATCTCTTGACTGTTGTTTCCCCAGACCGCTTTCACGCTTTGTCACTATGCCATCAGTCATGATGAGGACACATTCCCAGAGCCGTTTACATTTAAACCAGAGAGATGGCTCCGTGATGGCCGTGAGAGGCCAAAACCCTTTTCCTCCATCCCTTTTGGATATGGAGTGAGAGGCTGTGTCGGTCGCCGGATTGCTGAGCTTGAGATGTATCTGGTTCTGTTTCGGGTAAGTGACAAGTGGGAAAACCTGTTGCAGCATCTACGTAATACACATGACCTGATGTAGAGCTTCATGCAATCAAACAACTGTAAAACATTGCTTTGAAAGTAGGCATACTGTGATTCCGGGTTCAGAGATAATGAGAAAATGTTGCCAATAGTTTAACCTCTGCTAACAGTAGCTGTGAGCTAGCTGTAATTAGCACAAGTTAGCAGAAGGCTGAACTATTAACAACATTTTCTCTCAATCTCTGAAATACTTTGCCAATATTGTCAGACTCTATTTTGAGCCAGTCTTCTTTTTTTAGTGTTGCTTTGCTGTGTAGCCAATTGTTTCCAATGCTGGAATAGCAAGTTTTCCTGCAGGATATTCATCCATTAATCTGAAGGGAAGTGCAGAAGCATCTACATTTGTAGAACAGCCAATAGGAACGACCTTCAGTCATGGGCTAGATTTTATAGTTTAAAAACAGAGCCAATAGGAAATGCAGTCTAGTTTCTTTCTCACACCACTTGACTTGGTATATGCTTAAAGGTTACTATTGCATTTTTTGAACACTTAATATTCATGAGTGAAGTAAAAAAACAAACAATATTAGAACCTATTTATTAAAAGATTAACTTTAAGAAACTGCTTCATCAAGACAGTGACAAAGCACTCTGCCAACTATCATCAGATTCAGGTTCAAAAGTTGCCACATGCCAGCTGAGCCCTTCCCACTTCAGCATAGAAAAACGTGATCAAAATAAATAAATGGTAATAAGTTGAAGTAATAAAGAGTTTTAGGGCTCTTTAATGTTTGGAATCAGACTACCTAAGACACACAAAGAGTCTGTTGAAACACTAATGGTAAGACAATTGTATTTTGTTGTGATTTCTCAAAACTAGATTAGCATTACTCTGAATTGTTAACTCTAGTTTAGTCTTAATGAATAAGACATAATTCAAATGTTGAAGTTGTGCCACTGTATGTGAGGATCATACTACAGAGTTAAAATCTCATTGTTTAGTTTAGTTTAGTTAGTTTAGTTTTTATTGTCAAGAAGATTTAAGTTAAAATGCCTCACTCAATAATTGTTAAAAAAGCAAAGTAAAAGACAATACAGCATACATTCAGTTTATCATATTATCATAGGCTTTTAAAATTAGGTACATTTTAAGATATTTTTTGAAAGTAGCTAAAGATGAGTGTTTACGTAGAGTAGCTTATTAGATTTGTTCTGAAAAATTGCCGGTGAAGGAGATCTACAGATCTGGTCTGGTGACTATGGATCTTATGTGATTTTTACAGACGATCTTATTGTCAGAGTAAGTTAAAAGCCTCACTCATTGCCACATGACAGCAGTAGTTATAAAAAAACTGTTAAAAGAAGAAGGAAGTAAATTATTGAAAAACTGGAAAAAAAACAATGACATACATCTGGAGTTGGTTACAGATCTAACAAAACAGAAAAATCGAATTTAACTGGTTTTGGTAAGACCATAGGATATAAAGGGATAAATATGTTAACAAATTTTCCTTGTTGTGTTTGTCTAATAACCCCAATGTTTCTAGCCAATTTAAATACTGACTTATTAAAAACCCCAAGAACTTAACATTGGAAACATTAGCAAGTGCATTGTTCGCCATAAAAATTGGCTGGATAGGATCGGATAGAATAATATTTTTAGGCTTCATATAAGCACACTTCTCTACATTAAGGGATAATTTGTTGAATTTGAACCAGTTATCCAGCCGATCAAAGACGCTATTCATTGATCTATCAACTTGTGTTCATCTTTATTTGTTCCAGATATTAAATGCAAATCATTAATATAAATAAGGAATAAAAGAGGTCCAAGGAAAAAACACTGACAGTTGATACTACATAGATAACTTTTAAACCTTATTTTCCCAGAAACCCCATGAGCCTGTAGCTTAATAAAAGCCTTGGATAAATCAATGAACACTCCAATTGTGAGTTCCTTGTTGTTGAAGATATTCTGTTAACTAATTGGACCAGGGCCATAGAGGTAGAAGAAACCAAACTGATAGTCATACAATAAGTTATTTTCTTTAAGATGTGTTTTATTATTATTTTTTTGCCACATGACAGCAGTAGAAAAAACAATGACATACATCTACAACAAAAAGTTGGGGAAGGGAAAATATGTTAACAAAGAGTTGTGTTTATAAATCCAGCCGAAATAACTCCACTATTCAGCTGATATTAGCCCTATTTTGGTCTCGATAAAAAAATCTCTTTAGCTGCTAGATTTGTTCCAGTATGTAAAAGGAAAAAAGACTGAACTGTAGCCTTTTAATACTAAGTGTTTTTTAGTATAAAAGGCCAATGTGTTAATATACGTAGCCACATTCAGTCAGGTCTAATAATGTTTATAATATTTTTTCCTCCAGGTAATCAGGCAGTTTGAGATCAAACCAGACCCCAACATGGGAGAGTTGAAATGCATCAACCGCACTGTTCTGGTACCAGACCAACCAATAAGCCTACACTTTGTGGACCGAGGATGTGGACACACAGCATGATTTTCTTTTGCATATTTCTTTGAATGAAAATGGGTAAAATTAATGAAAAGCTTATATTTTTAAGGATATCTGATGTATTAAGAGAGAGTGACAGGTTTGGAACTTTTGGTATTAAAAAAAGCAAGTAAATATAAAATGCAGATTATTATTATCATGCAAACATGTATTTTCTTAAAAAAATGCTCTATATCATTTACAAAAAAAGGACATCACAAAGTTACTTGCCATTCAATATTTTGAAGCAACTATGGAACCACTGAGCATTTCGTGGCGATTGTTCAAACAGACCGGACCTTGCAGAATGCATAGAAGAGCATCATGCTTTCTGAGAATGAGATAAGAAATGACAAAACAGAGCATGATGTAAAATCATATTTCCTAATCAGTATTTTGCTGTTTCTTGCCTTGCACCTGGCTCATTTCTATTTCATATCAAAGTTGGCACTGCATTTCATGGTTTAATAATTAACACCTACATAAATAACACTTTCACAAAGGAGGTAGGACTCTACTCAAAGAAGAACAAAACCTGAATTGTATATTTATTGTCATGTGTGTCATGTGTGAACTAAATGTGAATCAACTCCATTCTTATCATAGCAAATTCAATATACCAGATGTCTGACCATGTGGTTTAACTTTTAAAGCACAATAAAGCCTTACACCTTTTGTATTCATCAATAATACTCACATTGCTGCCTTTAAATAAAGACGATGGGATGAATCTGAAGAGCGATCTCTTCTTCTGTCTGTATGTAATAATAAATACATTTTTTTTTTTTTCTGCCAATTTGTTAAACTGCAACGGTTCCTGAGGGATGGGATGCATATGTAAACAACGGAGGTAAGCCTTGGTCAGCTAATCATAAAACTGATGGGGAATGTTGTTTACAGGATTCCTTCCACAGCTTTCTTAGACCTTCTTTTCTCGTAAAACTCCACTCTGAATGTCATTTAGCTGGACGACGATCAAGGGCGCATTTTGAGTCAAACTTTTTCAAGGAGTCTGCCAGCTGCTAAGCAATCACAGTAAATGTACGTCAACTCACCACCCACATTCTGATGGATCACAATCTAGTTACAGATAACATGAGAAAACGATAACAGTTAAATTCAGGTTCAAGTTCAGATGGCTGGAAAACAAAGTCATGAGCATCATTGACAATCTGTCAGGAAATTAACTTTTTTTATTTGACACACAAATATATGATACATATTCTTGAAATATATTGTTCATGTTATATTTTTGATTCTATTTTTTTCTTTTTATGATTATTTACTTTTGCACTACTTTGGCAATAAACACCAAGACAAATGTATTGTATTGTATCTTGATTCTGATAAATGTTTATATTAACATATATACATATTTTTTTAATCTGCCTTTTCTGTAATATATATGTGTGCCTCCAGTAAGGTATGGGAAATGTTGTACTTTTTACTCCATTACATTTATAACAAGATTTAGTTACTAGTTACTGTTCAGATTACAATAAAAAACTAAAATATTGATCCGCTTGAAAAATCCAATGCATTACTAAAGATTACACCAGTGGTTCCCATCCTTTTTGATTTGTAACCAATGGCCAAAGCAGCAGTGTCTCGTTGGGGCTCCTTGTCATGTTTCAGATGTTTACAAATTGTCTTTGACCAGTTCCACAAAAGAGACATTTTCCTACTAAACTTCTCCTATAGTTAAATTGAAATAGTTGGACAAGGCTCAAAGAGCGAAATCTGTCCACCAGACAAAAATTATTTGTAAAGCGGAACTCCCATTAATCATCTCACAACCCCTCAGATGTACTGTGTGATCATCCAAAGGTGCTGGACCCCTATGTTGGGAACCACTGGATGAAACTATATAAAGCAGTTTAGACTAGCTCCAACAGTAAAATTCTGCTTAAACAACAATGCATCAGTATTAACGTTAAAAAATTGTCATGCAATAATACATAAGTTGCAGAAGGCATTTTTCCTGCAAAACAAGTATGTTGACTTTGATACTTAAAGAACTTTTTACGGAAAATACTCTTACTTAAGTAAGATTTTCAATGAAGGATCTATTTATTTCTTCCTCTTCCACTTCCACTGGAAAAAAACTATGGCCTATGATGGTCTTTCTCCTCCTGAATGAATGTTAGAAAATAAAACAAAGAGTCATTGAGGCTTTAATTAAATATAGGCAATCAATACCATACCCTTTGACACTCCACATGTTACTCAGCAGGGGGCAGCATAATTGCATGAAAATAAAATAAAGCCCATTAACTTTCAGTGCTGCTCAGACTACTGGGATTCCTGCACTGAGTGCAAGGACTGATCTCAGTCCAGTTGTTTGGTGAATCAGCTGGGACTAGAGGTTGTCTATGAGCCCGGGCCACATGTGGAGACTCACAGGTCAAAATGGACACACCAGCTAATGTAAAAACACAGGAGAAACACAGTTGTTCTAATTGTGTTGATACTTTCTAGTTTTGAGTGACAGCCTGAACCAACAATAACGAAACCATATGAAAAAATACAAACATAAAGGTGTGTGTGGAGGAAAGAGAGAGAGAGAACAAGATAAACCTTTATTAGTCCCACAATGGGGACATTTTTTTCAACATGACAGCAGTGGACATTAAGATAAGATAAGATAAATAAGTAGTATATAATATCATTCACCCATTACACACTGATGACCTACAATGGGGACATCAGACTCTTTTTTGCAACATGACAGCATGGCAAGTGTCTTGCCCAAGGACAGAATACCGAAGCCAGGTATCAAACCACCGACCTTCTGATTGGAAACAAACAAACCCATATACTTGTTTTGATCCTGTTTTTTTTCTGGACAGTGCAAACAAACAGATAAGAGACATAGGTAGAAAAACAGGATCAAAACAAGTATAATAAATAAGTACTCACACAGTAAAAGTATAATACAACAGAAAAAAACTAAAACAACAATAACCAAAATATGATATAAACTGACAGAATGATTGTTAATATTGCACAGTGGATTGCACAGAGAGCGAGAGAGAGAGAGAGAGAGAGAGGGAGAGAGAGAGAGAGAAAGAGAGAGAGGGAGGGAGAGAGACATGTCAAAGCGCTGCATGCTACCTGTCTGTGTCCTCAGTCTGTCTGCAGTGGGAGGTCACTACTTCACCTCAGTGTGGCAGTCAGTCAGTCGCATGGTGGCTTAAAAACAAGAGCGGGAAACTCATCGAAACTTTTTTTAAAGAAGAAAAAAACAAAACAAAAAAACGTCGCAGTGATGTCGGAGCGACTTTGCACATTAGCATCCTGTTTGAGCGGAATAAAGTCGCAGTAAAGTGCGCGCAGAGCAGAGGAGCGCAGGGGACGCGCAGGGGACGCGCAGCGGCGAGCGGTGTTTGTTTGGTTTGAATGGGTTTGGACGTGCGCGCTCTGGGTTTGCTCGGATGGGATGCACCGTGAGCTTCATCTGCTGTGAAGAGGACTTTCTGCAAATGCCCGGTTGGCAGCATGAAGAGGAGAAGAAGAAAGAGGAGAACCTGAAAAAGGTAAGAAGAACTGCTTTGTTAAGAAGAACTGCGTCAAAACACGAGCTGACAGTGAGAGGTTTGTGCAGACGTGGGGACGTGCGCGTTTTGCGCAGGTTGTTTTCATTCATGTTTATTTGCTTGCCAATGTATGCTTTATAACCCAACTGACTTATCTTTATGTCGGACGTGGATTCAGATAAGAACTTTTGACCTTTGGTTCCACTTGACAAACTGAACTTAAAGAGTTTATTGAGAAAAAAACAAACAAAAAAAAAAAAAACACGTTCACACTCACTATCAACAGTGACGTTTCAGCCAGTTCACATGGTAGAGCGTGATATATAGCCCGGTGGTTGTTACATAAGGAAGAAGCAGCTTGTTAAAGACCATCAATCCAGGTGGCCTGTAGCTGTTGTGAGTCTAATACCTGCTTTGACATCAGCCATTCACACGGCTTCTGTGAGTGAATGAGGTAAACCATTCACTGTAATGACTGCCAAAAGGCCCAAGTTCAGTCATGCTTGCACTCCCAAGACAAAAAAACCCATAACGCACAGGGATCATGAGCAGTGACCTTACCTTTACTGATGTAATGGAAGTTAACGCTCTGCTGGTGTGTGTGAGGCGTTTAGGTGTTTAGTTAGATTTGTATGAGTTGTTAAATATAATAGTGCTTTGCAGGGAGAGACTCTTATTTCAGCCCTGTGGAATGTGGTCAGTGACCTGCACTGATTTCTCTGTCTGACCCTAATCCTCACTTCTTACAGCAGACTAGTCAGGGTTGCTTTATTTTTATTTTTTTTAAATGAAATGTGCCCTTGGCTTGTGTTTGTATACAAAGTCCTCAGTCACAAAGCCCTCCATAATCAGGCCCCTTCCTACCTCACCGACCTGCTCCATCACCACACTCCATCCCGTCGGCTCCGCTCCTCTGATGCCAACCTCCTTTCTCTGCTAGTCAGGACCAAGCACCGGACATGGGGCGACAGAGCCTTCTCCATAGCTGCCCCCTCCCTCTGGAACTCTCTCCCCAAACGCATCCGAGACTGCAATGATCTTTCAATGTTCAGATCAGAAATCAAAATTCACCTTTTCAGAATTGCTTTTAATGTCTGACGAATGCTGTGTGTTTTAAGTTTTATGTATAAATGTCTGTAAAGCGTCTTCAAATCTTTTTCTCAGTTTCAGGAAGCCATTTAGTTTGGCTCCTCTGATCAATTGCAAACTAGTTTTCACACACTCGATAAGCTGATAAGGTTTTTACAACTGACTGAGATTGTGGGAGGCGTATTCTGTGCAGACTGCCTGGAAGTTTATTGGCTATTGATGCAAAAAAATACACTATAGTTAAAAAAGCCTCTTTGGCTGTGTATTTTCATCATAAATACAAATATGTTTGTATATTCTTTTAGCCAACCATTTGTCTTATCTGAGCTATTTCACAATCTTTCCAGTAATACTATATTAACTTCATACCTTGAGTACAAATACCCCTGGTTGGGGATCACTGTCCTAGATGCCCATATATACTGGACTATATACTGGTTAATATAAAGTGTATATACATATTCTTTATGTTAACCAGTATAGTTCCTGTGCTGCAGGGAAGTAACACAAAAGAGACACTTTCCCAGATATGCTGAGTTGTCTGGTGGCACGGACAAACAGCTGGCACAGAGGGGTGTTCGGCTGTGGGCGCATGGAGAGCTGTGGGAAACGAATGCCATGACTCCAGCCAGCAGAGCTGTGGTTGAAGTAATAAAGTGGCGCTAAAGTGTTGAAAAAGGTCACTCAAGGGAAGCTGCCAAGTGTCAGTCATGCTCAGTGTAAACAAACCCTTATGATTTAAAAAGTCATTTCTGTTCTGTATGACCATCTGAAGAAAGTAGGAAAGCTGAAACACAGTTCATAATCAGAATCTGGATCACTCGATCTCCAAATGCAGTGATTTATCTCAAAGGCACTGTAGAATGCTCTTAAATCTCTGTGCTTATTTACTTTGCCAGGCGCTGTTCTCGCCCTTTTTTTTTTGTTGCATACCATTAGCTTTTTTTTCATGCTAATGAGTGTGTTGAAGGTGTGCTCAGGTGCAGAGAAAACGCTTCCTGTCATAATTGCTCCTTTAGTATGTGTGATGCTTGTGGTTTTTGTCCCAGAAGAAGAAGAAGAAGAAGAAGAAGAAGAGTTTTTTGGCTGCTCCTGTCAGCAGCGCTCAGGGAGGCCCATGGCGCAGAACTTTGAAGAGCGATAACAATCGGCCAGAAAGTTAAACCCTCATGTAAAACCAAAGTACACAGCCAAGACTTTGAACCAGATGAGGGGGTCTTGAATACGCTTCAGGAAGAATGTGCGCTTTGTGTTTTGCATCTGGGGGTTGTTATATAATGGCAGTACACTGCTGAAAAACAGAACACAATCTGACTGGAAAGACAACTTTTGCAAGAATGTCATTAAATGAGGATAATTCATTGAACTGTTGGGCTGGCACAGCTTGCAAACCAGGTCATGGACTTCATGGAGAACACTATCCTATAAAAGTTCAGTTCATTGTTTTAGTTCTCTTCTTCTGTATGAAAGAGTCCCAAAAGCTTTTGCTAACAACCCAATATAAAACCTTGAGCAGCCACTCCCAGCACATTAGCTCAGAATAGCTGATAGTGTTTCCCGTGTCAAGGGATGAGTAGCCGATCTGGTCAGCAAGAGTGAAACTATCAAAATAAATGTTCAGATTTAAATCATTGTGAATGTTCACCTTGTTTTATTTGCCCAGATTTTGTCTGCTGGAATGCTTTTGATTTAGAAAAAGCCAACAACTGTACAGGCTAGCTGGCAAAGTATGCACCATTTTTTTTCTGTCTTTACTTTGTCTCTAGATGAAATGGAGCTAAACAGTGGTAGTTTAATTTACACAGGTATCTACACCTCAGTTTGCACTGCCTCATCTAGAGGAGACACATTGAATTTGTATGCAACTGCACAGAAGTACCCTAGAGCAGGGGTCACTAATAGGGGGGCCGTACCCAGGATCGCGGCCCAGTTGATACCCAGTTGTATCATGGCCTGGACCTACAACGATAAATAAAAAGTAGTATTATTAGTAGTATTATTCAATTTTGATGGAGCGCTTCTTTTTACACCCGTACAGCTTTTCCAATCTTTACCGCACTTGTTCAGCAGTCCAGAAAACACACGGACCAATTGCATGCATTGTAAATCATATCACATAATACTACTCAGCCAATCAAATATGTGTATTCCGATAAGCTTCGCGGAGAGGGACCGAAGAGTCGGAGAAGTACGTGAGTCAGAAAAGTTATTTTTCTATATGGCTTTCTCCAAAAAGAGAAAAGTCGACAGCAAGAGCAGAGCCTTTGACCGAGAACGGACAGACTCTTACATGTTCATTCTTCCCAAGGACAGTTCAAAACCAGTGTGTCTCATATGTTCAGAGACCGTGGCGATTATTAAAAGTGGCAATGTGAAGCTGCTACAAATAAAAGAACAACTCTTTTGAGCAAACGTAGCCACTCAAATCTGAAATGACGGCACAAAGAATAGACGACCTAAGAGCCCAATATGACCAGAATCCTAACACATTAGGTCACTGCCCAGCCATGATGTTAACAGAGAGGGAAACAACTGAAACAAGTGGTTCCCATAACCACAGATAGATTAGATTAGATTAGATTCAACTTTATTGTCATTGCACAGAGTACAAGTACTAGGACAACGAAATGCAGTTTTAGCATCTAACCAGAAGTGCAAAAAGAAGCAGTAAAGGTGCAGTGCAATGTGCTGGATAAATAACAGTATACATAACAGATAGAGTATAAAAAAAAAGAAAAATAACAGTATGAGTAGTATAATAGACAGTATAAACAGTATGGACAGTGGATATGAAATGCAAGATATATATACAGTATATATATAGTCTAAACAGTAAGATGTAAGTATGTATAGTCACTGGAGGAGTGTGTGTGTGTGTGTGTGTGTGTGTGTGTGTGTGTGTGTGTGTGGGTGGTGTGGGGGGGGGCTATCACCGTGGTGCAGAGTTTAGTAAGCTGACAGCTGAGGGGAAGAAGCTGTTGAACTGAATGTAAAGCTGCAGGGCAATTCAGTTGAATTTTTTCTAAAATAAAGTACTTTATTTTAAGATAAACATTTTTCAAAAGCTTCCTATTATGTAGTTTATTCTTAAATGCAGACCTTATTTTACTTGATGTGAGAGAAGAACATTTATTTATTATTTATAATTCATCCAGTTCAATTTGAAAACTGACAATAAATATGGTTGAGATATTATTCAATTGAACTTTATTTAATTTGACAGTCAGTTGTTGACTACATACAGACATTGAAACAACTGCTAGACTTGTTTAGTATATATGGGACTAAATCATAGCACAAGTTAGACATTATTTTGATTTATATTGGTTTTTTTAAATGTTTTTTATGTTTGTATAAAAGTTGTAGACATAATTTCAGTCATGCTTAATGTTTACACATGCACATGATGGTAACTATAGCAAACAACAAACGATATTTTATCCAGTCGAGGGCAGGCATCTTTTTGCCAGCCTTTACAGGGATCAAAGAAACCGGCAGACCAAACTCTCAACATAAGTAACACCGCCGACCATCCCTCCTTAAGAAACTAATCCACATTTCAGTTTGATGCCTGCCAAGTTCAGTTCTCTTACTACCCCGTACCTGAATTCCCACCAAAGTGTCAGACGGCAGACGGGGGCTTTCCTGGGATTTGGAAGATTTTCGATAAAGGTATGCGGTGAACTGAAAGTTACCTGCCGCCCTATATTGCATTCCAGTGGATGCTTTAGCTGAGGGGGAAACAGTGTGCCCTCTGTGCTGCGTCTCTGGGGAGGCCTATCATTTCACTCCGACCTGCCGGCACTGACCTACACATGGGCCGCAGAACAAGACCCTCTCTGTGTGTTCCTCTGTGGAACGGTGCCCAGTGTGTGCTTGACCCGGGAGAGGGTGGTGATGCCTCAGCAAGGTTAACCCCCTGTCATTTTACCTGTTAATGCCCATGCACATAGGAATTTAACCTCTCGTGGACATTTCTGCATTTTGTTTCAGAGTAGGAAGCTTCTTTGAATATACCTTTTCTTCACATGACTGGGCAGAATACGCTAACTGGATTTTACATGATGGTGTTATGTAGAGGATTCAGATAAATAGTTAAGCTATGAACCTTACCTGTAGCCGTCTGTCTTGATGTGGTAAACCTCTCTCCCACATGCTGCTCCAAGCAGGTTAAACTAGCTCTGACCAGCAAATATTATTTGCACACCTTAAAATGCTTTTCTCTCCTCCTTTACACTTAATGAGATATGCACAATCATGAAATTAAAAAGAAAAAAAAATACACGGAGAGAAAAGAACAAGAAAAGAAAAACTATGACGAGCAGTTTTTTAATCTGCTTATAAACTTCAGATGCATTCATGATTATATATGCACTATGTTTGAATACATTTCAGTGTTAAAAAGCAAAGGATGTAAGTTTGTTTCAACATTGGTGGGGACATATTAAGTGGGAGTCTGGGGAAAGTTTGAGCGTCAAACACTTCATATCCTGCATTGTTTTAAATTTGTATGCATCAATTTATGGTAGAAATATCTTCATTAATATAAAGGAAAACACAAAATTCAAAAATGAATGGAATATAATGCAATAACGCTCTCAGGCATTCTTTATCGCCTTCAATTATTTCTTTTCATGATCAACTTTTCTCATTTAGGCTTAATACTATCCCGAGAGTCAACACACATGTAGGCATGAAACTTACTCATCCCTCCTCTTTTGTGTCTCTTGTTTGTAGAGGTACCATCTTTAGACGTGGCACCTATTAACAAAAAAAGTGATAATAAAGATAATAATTGAATAAATTCAAAACATTTAAAGACAAAATCTACCTGCCCTGTCTACTGTGCACTTCCTCATTGCTCTACCCTCTGCTGACATGGTAATCACTGTCATCTAACACGTAACAACAGCAAAACTGGACAAGTAGTTAGCCCCTCAAGTTCTGTTTGATGCAGAGCAGGCAAAAGAGGAAAGGAACCGGGTTAAGACAGGATTGGAAGTATCGTGAAGAGCCGCAATATGCAGCTGTTCACACCAGTGAGTTGAGGAGTCTTACAGCTAAGGAAAGACGCTGCTCTGTAGTCTGGTGGTACGACAGAGGATACATTCGTATCTCTTGCCAGACGGCAGCAGGTTGAACTGGGCTTTTGCTGGGGTGGGTGTTGTCTTTTAATATCCTTTGGGTTCTGCGCAGGCACCTCACCTCACCGATATTAAAGTTTGTTGACATAAGCTCCAGATAATGACCTAAAAATCCTAACCATTAAGTATTAAAATATCAAACGTTGTGTTAATATAGATAAGAGTATTTGTGTAAATGTAAAGTGACATGTTCAATTCATAGATTGTTCTATACAACATCAGAGTATTCAAAATGCTATGCAGGAATGTAGACGTTAACATAACATTTGAAAAGACATCCTAGACAATAGTTAGCATGCAATTGTGTGATAATTTGAGCTTTTTTAATCCATTTTGGAAGTCAACGCCTTTTCTTTCAAAGCCTCGTGGTGAAAGGATGTGTGAATCCGATGAGCGGATATTTCCTTTCCAAACAGCCTTTCAAGACATTACTGAGTCAGTGATGCGTAACCTTGCCCACAAAGCCTGTGGAACAAGAAGATAATGGGATACAAAAGGCGTTCATTGAGCTTCTTAAAGTGTCTTTAATTTACTTGGCAATGCACAGTGGATAGAATGACGGACAGAATCATAGATTAAGGCACAGGGCAACTGTATTTTCCCCCGGAGTCACGGTTGTGTGCCCCTTTTCTTGGAATGTAAAGCGGAGGCCTAACCTCCACCTCTTCCTCAGACCTTGTGGCATCAGTGCAACATAATACACTCCGTTTAGCCCTATACCATACAGCCTCTATGGCTTTGTGCGCCCGTGAATGTGGCCTTTATGCTGCAGTTTTGTTGATATTTCTCTACGTGTGGGGGGGATTTTCTTGTCTTATCCCTAATACTTGGCAAGGCGATGTGGCATTTGGCTCTTGGCAACGTCGAAAATCTCACAAAGTCTCACTCTGGGGGCCTTTGTAGCCATTCACAACACTTCCGAGTGATGGACAGGGAGCTCGGCTCTCCCAGGTCGCATCCCTTTCGCCTCAAAATGCGTCTTTGTGGCTCTTCTCTTTTCCCGGGGTCTTTTTCACCAAGGTCGGATGCCACGGGGCTCCGAGGGTAATTACTGTGACAGTGGAGCAGAAGTTAGGCTGGGCTACCCAGGTCGCCCAATCATGTTTTCATCATCGGGAGAATGTTTTTCTTTGCGGACGTAATAAATCCCCCCTTTGACATGCTGCATTTACTCTGAATACACACAGGAAGAAAGACCCTTGTTTTTTTCTCCCTCTCTCTCTCTCTATCTCTCTCTCTCTCTATTTTGCACCATTGCTTGTTACAAGCTGAGGCAGATCATTGTTGCTTGTTCGCCCTCACTGGTTTTTTAAAAGGATAGGTTTGCACACTTAGACATTCCGCTTGGGAGGAATTTTAGAGGTATTTGCACTGGAATGTGGTTTCTCACTGGACTTGGAGGGGAAACGTGATGAACATTATGATAGTAACCATAAAGTGTCTGATAAACATAAAGACTACTCACTGTCACAAGCAATGCTGTGTAGAAAATAAAGCATTCACTGGATTGTGTAATACTAATACTTGAACAGTGACCAAGGCATTGTGAACACGTTCATATACTTCTTTATTAATGTTTTTGGAGAAACGGAACTCTTTAAATCTTTTTTCTGGGTCTCCAGTGTCTTAAAGACAACACAAGGGGACACAACAGTTGATTGTTCTGTAAAAAAGTTTGCAATGCCACTATTATTAGTAGAACAGGAGTAGAAACTCAATAGCCCTCCATAAAAAAAGAAGAAAACAGCACATGTTCCTGTCCTGATCCCTGTTAATGAGAGCGGGTGTGTCCCATGCTATGCATCAGGCAAAGGAATCTTTAATTAAATCACACTCTTCGACCCAATGCTGCACATGTGTTGCACGCGCCTGAAATCCTGCACAAGCGCCTGCCACACATTAATATCGTATATACACGGGTCGGGAGTTTATTTACGGTACCTCCAAGGCTGTGTTCACACTGAAAATATACTGATTCTATTTTGTTCTCACATGTATATAAGGCGATAAATTGATATGTAAAATGAGATGATGGGAATTTGTCTACAGATTTAGTTATATCTTTTTATTCTTAGATGGTGATCCCTGCAATCTCTCTGGTTGCATTAGTCCATTAGGCAATGCTGTAAATCTGTGGGCAGGGCTGCTTTAGGAACACATTAGATTTAGCCTAGAGGTTTTTAGCATCAAAGTCAGGAGGAATCATCATTTTTCAGGTACTTTAATGTTAGTTTTATCAGTGTGTTAATCTTTATGGATTAGTTTTATTTCACTTCGGATTTATACCTCATGGTTTTTAAGGTATGAAATCAGAATATACCCCATATTACCCGCCTGCGGGATGGAAAAGCATGTTTTCTTTAAACAATTTCCCAAACTACACAGCATATCATAGCCAGAAGTTAAAAAAGTTCATCTTTCCGACGGTCCTTGAATACATGAGTGATGAACGCTTCCGTCAGAAAACGCAACCGAAACTAAGCTTAAAGTTGTGATATTTCATCAAAAACATTTTATTCTACATGTATCATTTAAAATTCCGGCCAAGACAAACCCGTTTATTCTAAACAGATCCTCTAAAAAAATGTGACAATGACATTTTACAGCTGAATAATAAAGTTGTCACCACTTTTTGGTGGACAAACTATGTAATTTCTTGTTACTCATCCAATAACGACATACAAGCTAAAGTATAGGTTGTTTTATAAGTATAGCTCTTGTGTCATGTTGTTTTTACTCTGTACAGCTGTGCATGGGACATAGTAAACTGTATGTAACAGCCTCATTATAAACACTCCCAAGAGATAAGCAGCAAGTAGGATTAAATAACAGCAGCAACAGGGTATTGGGCAAAAACAGACCTAGTTTCTGAGGTTCTGCATGGACTTTCCCAGACTGTAAGAATAGCATATTGGATTACCTAAATTGAGGGGTTTTACCCTTTAAGCCCACTTCATTTTTTTTACATTAGAGTTGTCATAGAAATTCTGAGAACATAATCTGCTACTTCTTTGCCTTCTGCGTGCCTGTCTGCCTTGGCAAGCCTTCATGACACGACTCTGGAAATAGCCTGAATACCTCTGCATCATTGTATTGTGTTGTCAGTGTCTGTTTATAACTGTGTAGCAACTGAACTTTGACGCTAATGGTTCCTTTGGTATTCATTTCTAGACATTAAGACATACAACTCTTTAATTAGATACAATATTTGCATTGTAAATTATATTTAATCCCAGGGTTTAGTATACTCAGAATGTTTTAATGCTATGCTTTATTTGTCCTGAAAGGTTGAGCTCCTCTCATCAGAGATAACAGTAATGGATTTAACAGTCTGTAGTTAGATAAAGTGCCTGCCTTCAAACAGTATTAGATAAAAGCGAGCAAGCTGTTTTAATGGCTGCATTATCAGTTAGCAGCTACGTCTACTGCAACACTGTTACTTATAATTTCACTGGATAACATTCCTTTCTCTGCACTTTCACTGTTGTCGCACATTCCTGGGATCTCTTTGTCATTTTGGGAGATTGTCTTGTGTCTTATATTACCAACTAAGCCCTACTGTAGCCAATCCTTTAACACCTGCCATCTGCATTCTTAAGTTTGGACTCTGAAATGAGTATTTGCAGGAGACCATATTGCCAAACTGATGGCCAAGGCACTCATTCACACTACCTAAAGATAATGTAAGCTGTCAAAACAAAAGTCAAAACTCTTTCACGTCACGCATTAATGCTAACTATCAACTGTCATCCATATTTTCCTCATCTGCTAAAAGATTACATTTGTAAAATCCTTGATGCATCATGAACAACATTGCCATCAATTTTTGTTCATTACAGAACAAGTGCTAAGATTTTTGTCAAAACACCCAATTATATTTTACAACATAGGAGCACGGTGTGTCAAGTTATTGACTGCAATTCAACAAATGGTAAACCTTTTTAAAAAAAAAAATATGTCAGGCTTGTCATATTGCAGTATAAACATTGTCAGACGCCAATCAATGATGTGCTGGTGTTACAGTTTGCATTGAAGTTATTAAGGTCTTATACCAAGATGGGTCTAATAGCATCTTCAAATATTTTATGTAATTTAAAAATATTAATAGCTGTTCAAGCCTTCTCAGGTATGTGACACTGGAGGTCTTCACGGTCCAAATCTGAAAGGGGCCTTGATCACAGTCAGATCTGGTCCTAATTATGGTTCTCACTTAAAGGGGACATATAATGCTCATTTTCATGTTCATACTTGTATTTTGGGTTTCTACAAGAACATGTTTATCTGCTTTGAAACACTCTGTTGAAGAGCCTGTCTCTTTAAGGCACATGTAAAAAGCCCAGTCCAGAAAAATATGGCGCACCTTTGTAAAGGTAGTTGTCAAACCTTTGGCAGTATTTCAATAAGCCTGCATGTCACTTAGGGAGGGGAGCCAAATCTAAATGGCATGTCGAAATCACATGTTTTCTCTTCTAGGCCACCCGCAGAAAAACTGAATGCATTGTCTGATTTCACAGTTTGTTGGCTGGTAGGCACTCCAGCACCGAAAAGCGAGTCCCCTTTAAAATATCAATCCACGTTGAATTAATTCAAATTAATACAGAATTTGTTCAAATAAATTTGAATCCGACCATGAAGCCAGTTGTATCCTTAACATCATTTTGGAATCAACGTTGTCCCCCTGCCTCATGCTAATATTAATGTATGGCCGTTATGTTTTAAATTCTGAATTTTGACAGTTGATTTCAGATAAAATTCTTTTTTGACATTTCTTTTCTTCACTGGCTGGCAACACTGGAATGTTTCAAAGTGATCTTCAAGTTGAAGATTAAGTTGAACATTTTCAGAATTGTCCCAAACCAGTAAATCCCACATTTCTGATAAACGATGTAGGCTTAACTAAGAGCCACTAGTTATTTGCAAATGTTGTTTGAGATAAAATATTAAGCAATACTAAGCCCCATAAATCACTTGCTGTTTAGTTAAAGTCTGCTCAAGTCTGCCAAAGTCAAACACATCAAGATGACGGAAACTGGTTTGCTTCACATTCGCTCAGAGACTGGCCAAACATTTGCATTTCCACGACTCTTTTATCTGCTGGGGAAAACCATGTGGCACTGTTTGCTTGATGTCTGGGTTGGTCTGTGCCATTTTGACTAGGGACAAGCAGACATGAAAGAAGAAGGAAGATAACCACTAACGGTGAATACAGTCGGTGGCTTGTAGTCAAAACAATGCAGAGTTCTGTATTTTTCTGAAGTCAGTTGTCCATACAGGCACTTCAAAGTAGTTCATGACGACAGTATGGTACAGTATGTATTTAATAAAGCTGTGCTTTTTAACCAGCAGATGGGGACATTGCCATTAACTTTTCCCACCTTTTAAACTTGCATACTTGCCCAAAGAATACCCATGGACTTAAAAGGCGTTACTATACATGTACATTTGATGTTGAATTATGTGTCCTGTGGTTGTTGTCTTTATTTCAGCATATCTGTGTTGCACTAGTCCTCTATCTCTCTGTACATTATTACCAAGACATGTTTCCAATGGCAATGTAAGCACACCACAAAACAACCCACCCACCAACTCTCATTACCTTCTGATTGAAATCCTGCTAAACTCTGATTGATGCACAGAAAAATGTGACATCAACTTTTCCCAACTGAACCACACCAATTTCAAACCAGTGAGAAGAGCTCAATCCTGTGAAATAACTAAAACTTTTCCAACTTTGGCTCAACATTTTGTGTTCATGTAGGACCACATGACCAACAGCCCTTTTTCTATAGACTGGAAATTATTTCAGCCATCCAAAGTGGCTGGTACAAGTAGGAAGGAGCCAGTATTAAGATGTGACTGTTGAAGTGAAAGCATTGGAATTTGTTTTGAAAGCATTTTCCCAGGGGGCTGAAACATGACACAAAATGACAGAAAAGTGACATGAGTCTTTTAATGGTGATTTGTTTATTTGCCAATCTATTTTGTCCGGAGGCTCTGACAAATGTCTCATGTAAAAAAGAAAATGTTACCAAGTTATAAATTTTACTGAAAGAGAAGCCCATATTCTTCTAAAGCACTGAATGATGCCAATGTCAACACTATTAAAAGCTCCCATGCCGGGGTGATGGCTGTGTAATGTCCTGTCTTTCTCCTGCAACAAGGTCCATTTCTGAGAAGTTAATTCAATTAAAGCAGACAAAAGGCCACTGGCACCAATAAAGTTTGGGTGAAATGTGAAGCCATGCGATGGACACACACACAGTCTTGCGGCCAGTCAAGCGTGATTTACATTTGCATAATGCCTGGCTACTGGGCAGGCTCTCCATCGCCATGGGTTGCAGTTGGTGCGGGGAAGAAATTCCGCCCTGTGTTTAGTGGGTGTATCTTGTCTGAAGCTGACAGGCGGGGTGTCCTCACTACCAGCACCACACACAGACAAAGAAACACACGCACACACTTATGTACTACTGTACTTGAAAAGACGCTGCTTGCTTCCTAACACCTAAAAACCCTTATCTTGACCTTCTCCTCTACAACCTTTATCTGAATTTAAACTTGAATCCTAGCCAAATTTAAATCTATTTTCAGTCTTGAAGGTGCTAAATTCAGAGCTTATCTATTGCCTCCACATGGCTCTCCACATGGCTATCCACACGGCGACGGCTGAACTAGCAGCTAGCAGCAAATGGTGCCAACAGTGCTAGCAGTGCAAACAATGGCAACAATGCTGACAGAACTAACATTGTGTACCTGAGGGGGACCAAGTAGTGTGCCATACTTCCACGACAACTCAGTCAATTAACGTAGTTTTGTTACCTAACATCTGGACTTTACTAATGCCAGTTACGTAACAGTTACGCAAAGCCAGCTATGTTTGTTATTTTACGCATCAACCCCGATCTTTTCACGAACCAAGTACTTTCGTTGTTTCAGTAAACCTAAAAGTCCAACCTAATTAATCCTACATTGGAAGTTTATTTTGAAACAAGACTGTATACATGTAACTAGCGGAAATGTGACACGCCGTCCAAAACTCACTCCCAGGGCTTCATAGCTTGAAGGCTAGGGCCACTGAGCTGTGGTATTTGATGAGTTGGGAGTAGGCATGTGTCACTAATCAAAACTAAAACGTGGGAGCCAGAGATACCCTCCTATTATTTTTCTACAGTGTGTGAGTGACAATCAACATGACATTGCCAGCATTTGCTAACTGCGTATTAACAATGCTGACAAATTGTTTGTTCAATCTCGAGAAGGGTGCTGGAGGACTGCGAATGTCATCTGGCCTGTGAGCTGCTCTGGTTCTCCAGGAGGCAGATCAGGGCTGTTATGGGCTGTTTCATTTCCTGCCAACAATACTCAAACCTGGATTAGTGACAAAAAGCCAATGGATGCATGGAGCCTTTTTTTCTTTAAAAAAATTAAAAAACTAAAAAGTGATGGACTGAGCTTTCACACAGTTGTTCAAAGATGTTTTTGCACTCAGTCATGTTTTACCAAAATGAGTCATCAGCCCAGGATTGTATAGACATAAACCATTAATCTTTAGTAATCTGTAGCTGGGTTTATTTAAGGCACCGTTGCCATGTTTACAGCCTGGCCAACAGCTTTAGCCGTGTTGGGCTTCTTACACTGCCAAACGAAGTCATATATACATAGTTTTTTTCTTACAATAATCCTGACATTTAGTGATTGTGGAGACCAGCAAGGGCTCAGTCGGAGTTCTGATTTGTTGCTGCGGTAAGCCCGAAACAATTATTTGTACTAAAGCAACCACTTTCTGCAATGTGATGTTCATATGGTTTTATCACACATGACAAGTGTGAGGTCATGCAACATGCGCCTCCAATTTAAACCCATGCCTTTGCCTTATCCCCAGCACACATGGCAGGGAGGAGTACTCTCGCAACACACAGACATTTCAGACACTCCTTTGGCAGCAGCATTCAACGCGGCCTCACTCATGGCTTAGCACTTTGAGGAGCGATAACAATCGAGCAGAAAGTAAACCCCCCCATGTTAAAACCTAAGCACACAACGCACACTTTGATCCATCTGAGGGGGGTTTGAAAGGGCTTTAGGAAGAATGAACCCTATATAGTTTTGGTTCAGGGTTTTCAAAATGTTTACAATAGGATCCCTCCTTCTAAATGCATTGGCAGAAACTTGGCTTGCTTGTAACAGTTAACAAAGGGATTCTTTGTATCACTTTGAAAATAAAGTTTGTTATTACATACATACTTATACATAAAGATTAATTTAAATACATAATGTACATTTATGGTACTGACCACATTAATTGAAATGGTTTCACTGGGACAAGACATGACTCATGGATTTTTAATGAGTAGTTAATGATGAACCTGTGTGGTAGCGTACTTTTTCGATCACCATACTTTCAATGTGTGTGTGTGTGTTCGTTCTGCTAATATGCTCTCCTCTGAGGCGCGTATGCTGTCACCATGTCTCCAGCTAAGTAAACATCACTCCTTCTTTAAAACCTTGTAAAAGTCATGTCTGGTGGAGAACAGTAAACTGTGAGAGCGTTAACGTCCGATATGCTTCTCCTGTTTCTCACCCTGCATGCTCTGCTTCCCAAAGTCCCCTTCTCGCTCATGGATGAGTGGCAATGAATCCGTCAGGTCCGAGGTGGTTCCCATCAAGGGTCTGTTAAAAAAAACAATGGAGAGGCCCGTTTAGTTGGAACTTGGTTAGGGGGACCCGTTTCAAAGGGGGCGACCTCTTCACCTCAGATGCCAGTGTATTGATTAATTTGCCTGGAACAGTTCTGAAACTCCTGTATTCGGGAAAACGCAAAAAGTAAACACAGATACTGAGCAAGAGTTAAGTTAAGTTTATTCTATCTTCATTTTACTTAAAAGGCAGATAAACTCAAGTCTATATTAATGATAAAATAAATGAGTACTTGTAAAGTGAAATAGGTCACTTGCAGTGACAAACCGGGAGTTAACCAATGCAGAAGTGCCTTAAACTTGCGTTAACTCAAACACCTGGAAGCATCTGGAGTAGTTTCTTTGTTCTGCTAACAGAGAGCCATAGTTTGATTGTCAATAAGATCAATCCCACTTGGTTTATGGCATTACCACTGACCTTGGCAACAATACAAGAAACACAACAATCTCATAAAGCAAACATCAGCTCCTGGTATTTTCACTTTCCATGTTATGATGTCCTGACACTGGCTTTCCATAGTGTGTGTGCGTGTGTGTGTGTGTGTTTCCTCTACCCTTACTAACAATGCAGCTCAGGAAGTATGTCAGGATAAGGGCGAGACTGCAAGGCTCTCTTTGGCCAGTGCATCCAACTTTGAGGGGACAATAACATAGTCCTGTTAATCCCACAAAAGCTGGTTCAGTGTTCAAGAAAGCTGTGGATTTGTGAAAGGGAATTACTGGCCCAGGTGTCTTCAAAGAAAACTCTGCGATGTCCCTCTGGATGGTGAGTGTTGTTGCAACATGTCATTTTGAGCTGTTGGTGGTCGGGGATTTGCTCCCATCTTGAGGACAGTCCAACCCCAGCACACAAAGTGTGGAGGCAAACGATTTTGGTGGGTTTGCGTGTTTGAGGTTATTGCAACTTTAATTTATTAGCGCAACTTTACTTAAACTTATTAAATAAATGTTACTTCCAAACATTTTCCAAGGAAACCATAGGTTTTTAGATCGATTTCTTTCTTCTTTGGCAGCAGCTCTTTTCCATTCATGCAAGTGAGCTATGATATGTGTTAATCGATTTGGGGTGTACCGTTTTATTTAATCTCAATCCATTATTGAGCTCATTTATTGAATCTGGATCCTTTCGAAACTCTCATTGAATCTGAATATGTTTAGCTTTCAACATTCCGAAATGTTCTTAATTATAAAATTACAAAATCTGTGATAACATGTTGGCTGAGAAGGCAGAAACGTCTTGAGTGGCAGCGTTAGATGTTAATCACGTTTCCTTTCACAACCTACTTGCTCCAAATACTGGAGGATCCACTGAAAGAATATTGCCCACAGTGTTTGTGTCTTAACCTGATAAAATAGGTATTTTATGACTAACACTTTGCCTTGTGTAGTTTTCTATGTTTTGACCTCAGAGACGGTCTCCATTTGCCCATATGTCTCTCTGTCCGTCTCTCTTCTGTCCTGTCCTTTGATGTGGAAGTACCACACTCTTGGAGGTGTCCCGACAGCTAATGACATTACAGTCGCGAAGAATGCAATAACTTTCACGCAGGTGACTGTTTTACAAGGGGCTGTCCGCTGAGGTTGGCCCACGTCTGTCATTGACTCTTATGCTATTGTGAGCATCAGCTGGTTGCCTGTTTCCTGTAAACAGAGGAGAGAGCATTATCCTTCTTTAATTAACCTTCATTTAACCTTCATAATGCTGTGAGGGGGACAATGACATGACGGTGACGTGATCAAAAAATGTTGAACTTTGAAACAATGGATATACAGTCTACATTTCCATGTAATGGGTGGTCCTGCAGTTCTTTAGGGAGGTGAAGAAAGACAGTGCCGGCACTTCACTGGACCTTCATAGCTTTTCATCACCTTGGCCTGCATCCTGTTCATTTCTGGCCTGTCTGGACATTTACGAAGCAGCCGATGACTGCTTAGAGGCCTCTGGTGTTTGAGGCCAGTTGATAATTGCGGCTTGAAAGGTGAAATGGTCACTGTGGGTACTTTGTGTTTGGCGGGTGCGTCTGTGTATTCTAATTAAAGGTTAAATAGCTCACCCCTGCCATTTTGGAATTCATAATTTGCTCCCCCAATACAGACAAAGCTGTCAGGAATAATTTTTTTCTGATTTATTGGTTTCATAGAGGCCATATCTGATACTAATAATGAGGACATTTATTTGTGAATATGGATACTTTTATTGTATATAAAAAGTATCGATTGATTTCCATATTGCACCATTTCATGACATCACATTTTGAATACAACATTTTTATAGGGTGGCAGTATCACTTGCATGCACTCACTGAGATTTGAACCGGTGCCTTGGGAGCTTTGAAGTTCTTTGTTCCTCCTTCTGTCCAAAGAGGCTTTGGGTTGACAGCCGAGATTATAGCTTTTCTTAAAACAGAATATTTTATTGTGCACTCCGTTTTGTCACCAATCCGGACTTAAATTTCCCATGATTGCCAATTTGCCACAACTGTTTCCATCTGCCGACTTAAGATTGAGCAACGCCTCTTTGCTATGTTCGAAGATGAAATGAGCTTTCACTTAATTCCCTCTGGCTTTCTGCCATGTGCTTACATTCGCCGTGCACTCATTCCCAAAAAATGGACGCCTTGAATCGATAGTGGGGGTGGCAGGAGATAATTACTGGATTTATCACAGCCACTTTGCGGAGGGGCAATAACATGAAATGTTATATTTAAACAAATGGGACTCCAATGCAAATGTAATTATTGACTATTGGTTAACTCAATTTTAAATTTGTTCTGTCTTTGCAGCAGACTCTGAATATACTTTCTGGATGTCAATTTATATTACGCCAATAACAGTGTTTTAGAGTAGCATGTGCATACAGGGTGTAATGTCAGTCAGCAAAACCAAGGCACTCTGCTATTGGCAGCTGAAATATATGGGAAATATGGCATAAGGTGAAAGCTCAGCACAAAGTTTAATCAAAGAGTCTGCAGTGCGCTGCATTGTAGCACTGTGTCTGCACATAATAAGTCTGATGAAGAGGCTGTGGCTAAATGGCGCTGGGTAGTGAATACCAACTCAGTGGGCCATCTTTAATGTTGACTTGATATTCCACAGCAACCTGTATTTACAATAATGATATAACTCCTGGGTAGAGATAACAGTAGCCTAGACAGCATTAAAACACATTTTTTAAATTAAGTATTACGCTGTATGTTATTGATTGGTAAAATCAAATTAAATCAACGAATGGATACCACCAGCTGTGACCAAAACATCTCTGTCAGCCCCCCATTAAAGCCATGACTGGCCACTTCCCCTCTTATTCTCTCAGGAACAATGACCCTTAACTCCGCTAACCTCTTGTCTGGTTTCCTAGAACGGACAACAGACCTGACGTTGCCAGATTGAGACTTGAAACCAGCCCATTGTTTTGCACTGCAGAGGGGCAGGAAGTGTGCATGATGTTGCACTCGCTCCTGCTCTGGAAACTTCTCTGTCCCCTTGCCAGTATTGTGTAATCTGCTTTAACGGGAATGCAGGAGAGCGATCTGGTGGTGAGACTATGCTGAATTTGATTACCTAGCCGTGAAGTAAAAAAAAGAAAATGCCACTGTTGACGTAGCTGTCCATTGTTCGCAAACTGTTGTTTGACAGGAGTCAGTTGTACAAATAAGTATTCTTGAATAAAATCTGTTAACTTATTGTAAGGTTAGCAAACAAGCTTGTTGGCGTGCTAACGGGGAGATAGCCAGCTAGCTAAGTTGCAGCTTGGAGCCATGAACATAACTTTTTCTTTCTGGACACCTTGCTACAATTTTTGGGTGTGAAGGTTGGCCACAACAAATAACAGGAAGCAGCCAAATAGGGCAGTTTACCTATCTCGCAGTGTTTTCACCAAAAATTTAGAGGTTTCTTTCTCTCAATTCCCTCAAAGGAAACAAAGAAGGGAGCTGTATGTGTAGCTACATGATCTGGAACACGGTTACTCTTTATTGTTTTGTAAGGATATTTGGTTAACCTGACGTTTGCCAGAACATAGAGCGATATGTTGTGGTTCGATTCCTGAAAATGCCTCATGAAAACAAAGATGTTAAATGGCAGACTTTATCAGCAGAAATTAAAATCATACATCGCCTTTTGTCAGGTGTTTTAATCTCCTATATGTCCTTCTTCCCCTTAAAGGCATATTTTTTTAGTTTTGAAGTAGATTCTTTTGTTGTTGTAACAATGCCCTCCATTATATAATAATGAAAAGTGAAAAAAGCAGTTCAATTCTGGCTTAATTCACTGATGCGTCCCTCAGTCTTTATATAAATTACACAGAATGCATACAGTCTCAGAGGCTCCAGGGCCATTTATGATTGGAGGCTGCCAATCTTCATTAGGGTCCCCCTGACAGCTACAAATGCAGCAGCACCCTCCGCCTAGAGAACACTTATATCCCCACCACACATTCACTTTTTTCATATCCATATCTTTTCATTTCATATATGAACTCACCTTGTCTCCCTTCTGGATATCTTTACCACTCAGCCTTTGACATAAAACAAGGAGTACTCAAAACATAAGCTGGAAAATGCCTGCAAACCAAATTTGTATTTCCAGCTTCATTTCAATTGCTAGGAATCCTTCAAGCAATCCCCCCTTTCTTCAATAAATTGCAGACCCTCCCTCCTTTTTCCATCACTATAAGTGCCTTCGTCTTTAACAGACGGCCCTGCCCGACCCACCCCACACCCGCCCACTTCTGTCTTCCCCTCTCCTAATCACTTTCCTCCTCGTGCTTTGAATGGAAGAACCTGCAGCATCCAGAGAAAGAGGGGAAAGGATGGAGGGATGCTGTAGGGATGCTAGACAAGGGAGGGAAGGGTGCATTTAGGAATGACCTCAATCCCAATTTAAGGGAACTTCAAGTCACAGATATCGAAAAGAAAATGTACCATTTCTTGGATCAGATCAGCAACCATCCAAGGATTCTCTCCAGGACTAACTACTAAGGTTCTCGTACCTCTGGACACTTGAAAGACAGGCTTGAGAGGGAGGAGAGACAAGGAGCAAGGAGCGGCAGCTGTCATACAGTAGAGGACGTGAGGAGGTTTCTGGGGGGAGAATGGGCGGACTAGGCTGGTGTCTTTCCACGGTCTTCAGTTGGGCAAAATTTTTCTTCTACTGCATCTTCCCATTTCGTAAACAGAGGAAAAGCAAAGACAAGGTACGGTTCATAATTTAGATGTTATGTGAATTAGGTTTTTTTGGGAGGGATAGCTTCGGTGTTTTCTTTTCATCTTTTAACTCAGTTTAAGATGAATGTACCTACATGTTGAATTTGGCTTCGGTGATTTTCCTGATTGTAACGAAGAGGAACAAATGCTGCTTGTTGCTTGTAACAGAGCTGCATTAACTCTGGTGTGGTTGACACAAATAACACAATAACATGTGGCTTTGACTGAAATGTCTCGACAACTATTGAAATAAATTCGCAATTGGGTATTCTTCTAGCGCCATCATCTGGTAAAAAAAATCAGTTGGTTCATTACTCATGTTTTGTTGCATTTTTTTCATTCCCAACAGCCTAGCATGGCTTTAGACTCCGAGTCACCAGCTGTGGAATACATTTATTCATTCAATAGTTTTCTAACACCATGGCCTTTACCTTATGTTGCAAAAAAGTTAAAACTAGTTTGTCACAGATCATAGATATTGTAGAAAAACTCCCTGTTATAATTTCAATTATTTTTTGTATCATACTCGTGACATTCAGAATGCTCAACTAAAATATTAACCCAATGAACCGTTGCTTCTGACACAGGATGTATGAAATGTTGGGATTAGGATCTTTTGCACATCCCCAAATTCCCCAACATTTCCATCTGCGGTTTCCAAATGACAATGGAAATAGAATTATTATTTATATTACACTAGTAAAAAGGCCTGCTATGAGCACAGAGGATGAGACAGGCTGGAGAGATAAGGACATTAGGACGGGCACACACACACAAAGACCAGGATATTGCTAGTTTGACTTTGGCACTTTTCCCGATGTCTGTGCTTTCCACCGGTGCCATCCATCTTGTGCAGCCACTGCTCAGTGTTTTAGTACACTCACCGTCACAGACACACACCGAACTCACCCATAATTAAAGCAGAAAGGGTTATAAGTCAATGGCTGACTGGCCACAGACACATTGAAGGCCTTTAGCATGGGCCTCCCTTTTCTTGGGGCTGTGCATCTTCCTCAGCTGGCACATTGATGAGGTGACGTTCAGCAGGGGAGAATAAGCACTTTACCTGCAGTTGCCTTCAGTTCTGGCCAGTCTACACTGGCTATGAGTGGCTTAATTGCTGGCGGTGTGGTTGTGTAGTGAGTGGGATGATTCACAGGTAATTCTTTGTTAGTTGACCAAAATGTTTCGTTTTTTCCAACACCACCAGTCCAAAACCCCCAAATATTCATGTTAAGGCAAGGAAAAGTGGCAAATCTTTACATTTGAGAAACTTAAACAAGAGAATGTTTGTTCATTTTCTGATTTTTACTTAGAGCTTCTACAAGGAACTTCTATTTTAAGATTAAAAAGTGGTACTATTTTTAAGCATCTAAGCCTTTTAGAAAACCTCTCATTTTACGGCCGGAGTTTCTGGCTGTCCCCGGCGGGCTCCCCTGTGGTGTCTGCTCCGGTCGCCTGGTAAAGAATGCGCCTCATGAACCTGGTGTTAAGTGTTAAATTTGATGAAGAAAGCAGAAACTGTGGTCTCAGAAGAGTCATGGTTTTGCATCACTCACCCCATTAATATCATGCACGTTTGATCCATTGAGCTAGCTGGCGTTAGCTTTGTTGATTCAGAGCAAGCTAGGTCTCTCGCTTTAGAATGTAGCATGCGTGCTAGCCAGCTAACCGGAGCGTTGGCTCAAATGTGTACGTTGATAAAATAATGATAAGTTTAACCAACTAGAATTTCTGGTGCCGACTAGTGACGGTGGCAACGTTTATTCGACTAGTAAATCGCGCGCTTCCCTAGCGGGAATCATGCTGACACCCCTTACTCCAAAGATCACTCCAAACTGGAAAACAAATGCTCCCAAAAATCTTCACTTCTATGTTAAGATCTCTACTTAGAGTGATCCTGACGGACCATAAAAGGCTTCACACCATGTACTGTAGGACTATTGTTGTGGTGTTCATGGGTCAGTGTGTTCTGGACGGCCCTTCCTCTCGGTGTTACACAGCAGAGAGAACAGAGGAAAACGTGCACACACATGTGAGTGTTCTGCAAAGGGAGGGCCCGGGGTCTGTATTGTTTTCAACAGATGGAAGTCACGGGGGCGGGAAAGGGTGTGTGTGCACGTCTGTGTGTGTTGGGGGCCTGCTGGCGTGTGCTCTTCCTCTGTCTGTCAACAAGTGAACTCCCCCTTCATCCAGCAGGTTCTAGGACGTCAGCCAAGATCACACCCCTCTGTTTACACACTCACTTTCTGCTCATCTATCTGCGTTTATCTAGTACCTCTATCTATCCCTATTCAGAACATAGTTTTATCTGTTTGTCATTTTGTCCTCCCCACCACTTTACCTTCAACTTTCTCCTTTTCCTAGTTTTTTTTTTATTTGTCTGCTGAAACCTTTTCTCAATATTTAATCCACTGTCACAGTGTGCACCTCTTTGATCCCTCTCTGCTGTTTACCCATCTTTACATGGTTCAAGGACAGCGACCTGACATCGGTTAATCTTCTTAATCGTGTAAGTGCCTCGCTGTCCTCGCTTGGCTCTGGTTTACAAAAGAAGACAGAAATGGTTCAAGGTTACAGAGGTACTAAAACAAATCACGCAAGTGATCTGATTAGAATTTGAAAAAATATAGCCACCCTTTGTTCTCTACATTACAACCACCCCCAACCACGCACACGCTCCCCCCCCCTTCCATTATCTCCACAATCATTCCTATATTTAATAACTGCACTCTGAACAAGTGTTTTGATTATAGATGTGGGGAAGGTTTGTTCAGTGACCAGCAGTGGGTGCTGCAGCTGCACTTGGTTGCTGTATCTTTAGGGAGTCATAAAGTCTGAAGTATAGTACCTAAATGACAATAATCTGGATCACTTTTTTTTTGAATTGTCATTATATAAAATCATATCTAATTTGCAAAAGCTGTTTCTCTGTCCTTTCAATTATTTATTTTCTAACTGCTTCATATTATTTACTATTAACTTTAAAAATCTAACTAACATTTGGTATAATTTCTCTCATGCTATAATTGGCTTGGCAGTAAATCGCGATGTTATATATAGAAGATATTTTGTTTTTCACAAATAAATGATGCATCATGCACTTGAGAGTGTGCTGACAGGGAATTGGAAGACGACCTGGTGTGCAATGTTCTGACTGTTCAGTTTTAATTTGAGCACAACTAAGCCCTGCCTGACAACGCTCAAGTGCACCGTCATTCAGTGACTTTGTGTTACGTTCTAAAATAGCCTCAAGTTGTTTTATGCACTTTGTAAAATTCAGTCTTACAGCTCTCATTAACCTTGTTTCCAGCTGGAGCAGCAGACAACTGTTTTGAGCAAATAAGCTCTGAAACCCATGTGACCTATTTTGACCACGCCCACCTCAAAGAATTAGAATGAACAATGATGCAGAACCGGAATCGATAAGTAGAATCTGAATTGGAATTGTTAAAATCCAAGTGATACCCAACCCTTCCGGAACTCTGTTTAACAAAATTGCCTTTTGCTTGTTTGTAACCGGTCATATGGTAATTTAGCAGGTAATTCGGTCTTGTGTGCTCTGATTAATTTGGCATGCAGTTAACACACCAGTCAGAATTTTGCTTTAATATTAACTGAACTCTTGGCATTGGCTCCTGCTGTTCTTCACCACTGTTTTGGAAGAAGGAAACAACAAGAGAAACAGGTGAACCAGCTTTAAAAGTCACGCTATTTCTATTAAAATAATTGCTGTTCGGTGGATGTAATTAATGCAGATGTAAAGAGTGGTTCATGTGGATTTGGAAAAGTAACTGATCAATAGTTCTAAAAGTAATTGATACATTTTTAAGAAACTTTAAGTATTGAATTTGATCACAGAATGTGTTGTTGTGGTATGTGGTAGAATGAGAGTTGTTCATTGGATTAATTGGGCTCCCTTTGTCTCAGTGTTGTTGTATAATCCTAATGTCTCCGTTTTGCACAACGTGATTGGTTGATGCCTTTATTTGCTGTGCAAAAGCTCATGAAAATCAGCCCCGTTCAGAAAAAAATCTAATATTCCTGATCTGTGTGAAAATACTCATGACAACAATTATAATTAAGAAATTAATTAAAAAAAGGCCCCAGATTTGTAAAGGCCTTTACACATGACATACTAGTAGGCCTATCTCTTGTAACTGGGTATTTTTCTCGCTTGATTAATTGCAGAAACAATTACTGCACATCTGTGTCTTTTTACCCCAAACATATTTTTATACCCACTTAATCCTCCTTTCAAAGTTCTTGTATTTCTCTGACACGATTCCATCTTATGTGTGTTTGTGTTTTGGTTTGGATTAAGTTCAGATGTTTTCTCTTGGACATTGTCTCCCTTAGCAAATGTGTTTCTGTAGGGGTGGCCTGCAGGAAATACCGGGGGATTAACCCTGTATGCCACTGGGTGAGTGAGTGAGTTTGTATGTTTCTGTATGTGGGTGGGTTTGTGTATTTATATAGTTTGTGAAAAATATGTGAGTGTGTGTGTGTGTTTGAGAGAGAGTGGGGGGTGAAATAGGTGGTTTTTGGTGAATGTTTGTGTATATGCATATGGCGAGTTTATGTTTTTTCAGGAAGTAGTGGGCCTGGACCCCAAATTTCCGTCGTGCATGAGAATCTGTGTGTGTATGTCAGAAAATTATGGGTCCATGAGTGTTTACAGGTGCATGTAGCCCTGCCCGCCTCTGGATAATGGTTACATCTGTGTAGAGGTTTGCAGTACGTGTGTGTGTGTGTGTGTGTGTGTGTGTGTGTGTGTGTGTGTGTGTGTGTGTGTGTGTGTGTGTGTGTGTGTGTGTGTGTGTGTGTGTGTGTGTGTGTGTGTGTGCGCGTGTGCGTGAGTGAGTGTGTGTTTGTGTGTGAAAGACGAAGAACCCACACAAGGGGATAAAGAGTTACGCATGGGGCTAACATGGTCATTGATGAGCAGTGAGAACTTAATGAAGCAGCTCTTGCTTCCCGGCCCCTCTCTGCTCTTTCTCTGTAGTAAAGGGTGGAGATGGAGGGGGGCGGGACTTTGTTTGAGGCCACTATACTGCCAGAAGTAGAGCCTCAGGAACTACTTTTTTTCTTTGAGAAGGGGAAATGTGTGGGAGCCCAAGGGTGAGATTGAAAATGACAAAGGAGTGATCAAAAGATAAATCTGCTGATATTGATTTTTTTTCTGATTGTTAGCAAATACAAGGAAAATACCAAAACATGTTATGAATTGATCCTTCTATTTTGTGCGCATCCAAAGCCTGATGTCTTATTTAATCTTTGTTCCATCCATCACATCAACGAGCCACACTGTTACACTGGGTGACATATTTCTTTACCACAAGCACAGAGACCACAGTGTGTCCTGCTGCTGGAAATACACTTAATGTGTATTAATCCACAGCTGAAAATAGTCCTCAAATAATGTACCATTTCCTCCAGTTTGAGTAACGCTTGCCAAAAACTACAATGCCCTGCTCTTAGAGGAAATTACTTAGCCTTTTTTTAAACATCAAACTCTATATTTATTTTCTGTGTTTTGAGATTTATGTTGTTTTTAGTTACAAAAAAGGACTTGGAGCTGAGTGCCACAAGGGAGGGAAATCAGAGTGACAGATTGTTGTCATGGGATTGGTTGATGTTCACAAAAATATACAAGCATGTAAGAAAATATGCCTTATTTTGATATTGCATGTGCTGATCATTATTGGGAATCCCCTTCAGAGACTCACAACTGATGTGTGATTTTTAAATGTACAGTTTTATTCAGGCTTATCAGCAGAGATCTAATAAGAAAAATGGATCAGCCTCTCCGAATTGATTGGGGCTTACGTGCAAAAGTGACAGGCGGGATTGTACTGATACTATTTTTGTTTGTTAAATTTGATACAGGTTTTGAAATCTCTCAAGTATTGTTAGAAAATTGAGCATCAAAAAGGCAAAAATTGTAGAGTAAACTGGGAGAAAGCAGGTGACTACATTGACGTCAAAACTGATCCAGTGTTATAGTTTTCCAGTGTCAGGAGAAGTGCCAGTGGAAATTCATCACATGGGTGAATGCAGGGTTAGTAGGAGACCATGAAATATTAAAATGGGCTCAATACTGAAATACACGGAGAAACTGTGCAAGAGAGAGATGGAGGGAGGGGGGAAGGTGAAGTGCGACGGATGCTGAGGGGGGCGAACGGGGAGGGGGTGGGATCAAGGAATGAATGAAATTAAAAGTGGTGAGACTTAGAGGGGTAAAAGGGGGAGGGAGACATGGGATGAGAGAGAGGGAGAGAGAGGAGGGGCAAAAGAAATGGATAATAAGCAGCGCACCCCTTCCCCCTTTGCTCCCGTTGAGAAGTGGGGGCAGCCTTACCCCCCCCCTTCAAAAAAAAAAAAAAAAAAAAAAAAAAAAAAAAAAAAAAAAAAAGGGCTTTGTGAAACTTTCCCCGGTAGAAGGGAAAGAGAGCCAGAGCGAGCGCAGAGGAGAGGAGAGGCAGTCAGGGTCCAATTTAGAGGAGAGACACTAGGAGGAGAGAGCAAGTCATACAGTCAGGAAGAGGGAGAAAGCAGGAGCCCGAGGTGAGAGACAGGGAAGTCATGGCTGTGCAGTGTTGGGCAACTCTTCTCCCGGCTGGATTATACTTAAGGAAGCCCACTGGTCTGTAGCAGCAGCAGCAGCAGCAGCAGCAGCAGCAGCAGCAGCAGCAGCAGCAGCAGCAGCAGCAGCATCATCACTCCTGCCCGTCATCATGCCGTCTGTCTCTCTAAGCCTGCCAGCAGCTCTGGCTGGACCTGCACGCACCTGGGTCTGCCTGTCCTGCATGTTCTGGGTGAGATAACTTTTCAACCGAGGAATTTCTTCTCTGAATCACGCTTGATTTCAACACAGGACTTCTGTCACTTCCATAACCTGTTTGCAGACGTCTGGCCATGCAAATCGATTAACTTGCAAACTTCCAACTCATCATTTACGTCGTAGTAGAATCACGAATGTGTAAGCAGCGCGAGATGGAATGGAGTGACAGCATCAGCTTGATGATGCATTTAGCCGCAGCGCTTTTGCTGTGATTTTTGCACCACATCGAGAAAAGGTTGCAGGCTCATTCAAGTGTTGATACTTCAGCCCTGATCCATTGGGGGAACCCTGATCAAATCAAGCTGGGGATCTATTGGGTGGTCTGCTTGTCGGGGGTTGGGTTGAGGGTTGGGACCCCGGCAGTGGGGGGCCTTGGCATGGTGACACATTTGAATGAGGGAGATATTACGAGGGAGTATGGGAGGGCGTTCGAAACAGAGACAAACTTGTTTTATATATTTCATATTTTCTCTCCAGCTCCGTGCACGGACTGAACCATGTCTGCTCTGACACTGAGTGGAATTAAATGGATCCCCTGCTCCTCTTACCCCTCAGTCTCTCTTTCTCACCCTTTCCCACTCCCTCTGTGTCCCGCTCTGTCTCTCGCTCTAGGTGGTTGGGACACAGCTATTTTTGCTTTCTCTTGTATAATTCAATCTGCCGCGCATTCCCGCTTGCAGTGAGGGTCTGTTTTGTGCACTCACGTGCCCTCTGAGCTCTGATGTGGTCAGTGTCCATGCTAAAAGCATTGCGACCCTGGTCTCGACATTTGTCTTTAAACACTGTGAGTGCTTTTCCCTAATTTGTGCTGATATGAAAGAACATTCCTGGCTCAAATATACAACATAGAATGCTGCTCTCCTCTTTTTTTGGGCTGAATAGAGGATGAAAGAGGAAAGTAGTTGAATAGACCATTGAGATCCATCCTTTCCCCATTCTGCAGTGGTCCTTTGGGACATGACTGCACACCAGTGACAGAGCTGCAGCCCTTGGCGAGGAGACTGGATAATCTTACAGGGCTCTTCATCAGTTAATTACCGTTCTTTCTTTTGAGGAGGGGAGGCGAGGTGAACGGGGGGGTCGTAAAAGAATCTCAAAGCCCCCCAGCTAAGCTCTGGGTCACTGATTGACTGCATCAGAGCACTGTATGACAAAGCGAGCTCACTTAAGGGGGCGGGGTTCAATCGGAGCTCCTGCATTAATAGCATATCTTTGTTTGGCCCTAAAGTAGCCTTAATTTGGGCACATCTTATTCTAACAGATCGGGGTTAGAGTTAGGGTTAACACTAACCTTCCAATCAATCAAAACATGAACCTTTTGCCAGGAACCCAAATGATCAATCAAGAAAAATCTGGAAAAATTGTAAAATGCATCAAATAGTTCTTCTTCTTTCAGATGATGAACTGCTGTACTTTTGTCTAGACTGTTCAGGTTTGCGTAGAATTGACACAGACATACTCCACGGGTAGCCGGGAAAGTGAGTACATCTGCAAAAGCTGTTATGAGGCAACAGAGAAGTAGAAGAGAGGGAGATGGGTAAAAGGAAAATGTAGTGAGCATTTGAGAGTGAGTTAGTACGTACAGATGCAGGAAACAGACCATCTCCAGGAGCTAGACAAGATCTATTCCTCAGCCTGGCCTCAAATAGGGGAGGGTTTCCTCTTGTCCGAGCAGGCTGGTCCTGGATAACAGGTGTTATTTCCAGCACAGAAGCAGAAAGAGAAAGCTCAGGGAAATATAGGAAATGACAGGTACAACTTGAAGGACAAAGGAAATGAACAGAAGATGCTCCGGGCAAGATCGGAGGGCAAAGTGAGCATGGATGGCACAAGAGGCCCTGAAAGAGGACCTTCGGAAGAGTGCCACTCCTCCGGCAAGCACTGAATAATTAATGAAAGCCAAAAAAAGGGTTTTAGGGAGCGTTTTATCAGGTTTCTCTAAAAGGACGGCAAAACCAGTCAAATGTCCTCTACCTGCCCGTTGCTAAGTGAAACTTTAAAGGGGACGCAAATCCTGTTGACATTCACGAAAGGCAGGTTATGAATGCATCCCCCCCTTTTTATGGCTTCTGCAGCAAACAGGTGTAATCGAAAGGATGTGTGCCAGGCAGTTGCAAAGATGCCGGTAGCGTTGGCCAGGTGCATCTAATCTGACAAGGTGTTGTTGTTGTTGTTGTTGTTGTAGGAAACAGTGCCTCAGATCATTCCCTCACAAATATTGACCCATGGCTAAACCTTCAGAGTTGTCAGGGTTCAAAGAACTCCTCGGGATGATCGATATCCATTAACGTACGCTCAGTCCATCTTGGGTCAGAGTTTGGTCTCAAAAGGATCGCTCTGGGAAATGGTGTCATTTTAGGAATGTAAGGTCATTAGTTGTCTTGACTTGAACATAGACAAACCCCAAACCTGTTGTTGCAGTTTCAAGCTGCGCTATCAGGCCATTCTTCTGATTAAAAAGGACCATTCCCAACTATTTCTACCTATTAGATATACATAGTTTATATATATATAGTTTATATTTGGCTCTTTTTTCAAATCCCCTGCACTCATCTTCCTTCCCACCCTCCTTTTTCTCTCTTGCTCTGGTGATAGATTAACCCCACATCTGAGTTACTGAGATTACCTCTGATTTGTGTTAAAAAATGTTCCACATGGGGGCCCCTTTGAAATACGGCAACATTTCTGTAATTGTAACATCTGGGTTTACGCTGCCCCAATGCTTTCCACTATAATGGATTTGCCATGCAGTTGTTTTCTGTCTTGACTTTCACTCTGTTGTTGTCAACCCGTGGGGAGTTTGCAACAATACTCATGCTGTTTCATCTTGGCTTTGCTCTCTCGTCCTCGGTTGGCAAAATCTTGAACAACAAAAAAAGGGAAGTTTAACCCTTGCTCGGTTGATTTATGAGAGTTGTTGAGCTTTGTGTAACACCTCACCCCCACCCTTTCTGTTCCTGAAGAGACCCCCAGCTTCGTGCATGCTTCAGTGGGCACATTGGCCTTAAACCTCCCATGGCCTTCTGACTTTACCCAGGGGGAGTTTCGGGATTCAGAAATTTGACAGGGTTTTAGTTTCCCCATTTTTCTCTCCCTAATCCAGGAATATTGATTTATAGACCACCGTTGAGTGCAAATATTTAGTGGCGGTAGTAAATTTATGGGATGCACTGTATATTTTGCACTGTTCTTTTTACCCTCATGCCTGAAGCAAGAACAAAAGTATATGTTTCCTCTATCCTGCCATTTAGCAGAGTCTATATCATCTCTGACATCACCCCATAACTTTTTTTGTTGGGTCTAATTTAGTGCAATATTACCTCATGTCCCTGGGTTGTAACCAGCTTGGCCCCCCAAAATAAGTTGGTCAGTACTTTGGTATGCCATGTCTTGTTTCATGTCCATCACACACTTTAATTTTGTCAGAGGTGATAAACAACAACATGAGATCAGGTTATAATCAGATCAACAGTAATAAATATAGTCATGGCTGTCAGAATATACTGCACCGTACCTTTGAGGTTCAACAAGTCATTTCATTTTACAAGTTTTTGTACAGCAAATATGTTACATTTGGTTTTGGTTGTGTTGAGTTATGTATGGCCGGCCAACACTCTTTGAAGATACAATCATATTGTTTTGCAATGACAAGCAAGTTTAGGTCTAGCTATCTGTATGAAAGTATTATAATGGACTACATATATCCCTTTGCTTTTTTACCTTTCTACCCCAAAATTAGCCCAAAAAAACACGGCAATCTAGATGGATCTTGGTTAACTTTTCTTGCATTTGTGCAAAAATCTCAACAATTGCCATTAACTTTTGCATGACTATTCATGGCAACTGATTCCTGATGATTGTGCTGATCCCTTCAGCTTCTGTGAATTCCATGAAATCTGCCTTGGATATCTCCCTGCTCTCAACTCACCTATTCTATTGGACAGATTATAATGAAATATACATATACGTATTATGTATATAGTGATACATAAATCACTTTCATGGATCCTATAGCACACACTCGCCCACTTCAACCATCTATTCATTTATCTTCATTGACTTTGCTCTTGGGCTGTCTGAGTTCAAAATGTGGAAGTCAAGAAATCACATAATTTTTTGCAGATTTCACATTACTGGTCCTGACAGGATTTAATTTTAAGTTTGTTGTGTACAGCAACTTTGCAGTATGCAGCTATTGCAGCATCTAGCTGCTGATAGTGCGCATTCAACTTTTAGTCTTGCTGTTTTGATTGCATTTTTTTCAGTTCCATTTGGTTACTATTTTTTAGAAATAAGCAATTTCTTCTTTAAGGAGCACAGAGCCAAAACAAGCTATTATTGTGAATTGTGGAAATGTTTGTGGCACCAAATGGGTCCTGAATGGATGGCTGCTAAATTAATTATTATCTTGGTTTGTTTTTTTTTTTTTTTTTTTAAGTAGACTTTGTCTCATAAATTATCAGTAGGGATGCTATATCAGTCTTAATACCCTGAGCTCAACATGTTAAAATCATGTTATACAACATATTTTGTCAGCCTCTCTAGGTTCAGTGCTGTACTTAAATTTGTTCTTGTGGGCAATAAATGTCTACAGGTGACCTTACTGAAGGAAATACCTCTTAGACCCTTGAGAAGGAAGGTCAAAGGTCACTGTTAAAGAAGACATCTGTGGGGACTTTGCTCTGTGTGGTGAGGTGTTTGGACCTGGTAGTGGTTAAGATTGGACAGCTAACAGGATGCTCATTGTTAATACTGGAGCAAAACAAATCCACCACCAGTGTGTTGCGCAGTTGGCAACGATGTTAGTGACACAGTGATTTTGCAAGCATCAATTGTGTTTACCTTGAATTACAGAAGTCATCTTAGACTCTGTAGAGCAGAAAACATTCATTATCCTTATCCAAATTGCAATTATGTCATAGGTTCAGTCATGGCTGCGGTCAATTAGTCCAAAAATGTCATCCTATATCTTTTCCTAACCACTTTTTGCTTGACCTCGATAGAAAACTTGATGAAATCAAGGAAAGACATGAAGGAGAATTTAAAATGACTTGGAAAAAACAACGGCAGTGCTAAGAGAGTCCAACTGCACTAACATTATGCAACTGCCAACATAGAAAATGAGAAATGAGTGAAGTGACAAACTCAAGTCAATTCAATTTAGGATTCTTATACAAAATAGAATCACTCCATCCAGGTGGATGTTTTTAATTTATCCATAATGTTCAATCAAACAGCGACGGAGGATGTCGTTGGTGGCCGAATGCTGCTTCGCTTTAAAAGGCTGCTACCGCACAGAATTTTGTTCTAGCCGCGTCTTTCAATCGTCTGTCTCAAGCCTATGTAATACTCCCAAACGGACTTGTGCATGGACAAACACGTTAGTCCTGCAAATACTCTCAGCTTTGAGGACACATCCCATACATGCCCTGTAGATTGTGAAATAGGCGTAGAGTCCTTTTGCAAACCTTTTGGACTTGTATTCCTGTTACAATATGTCTTAGCATCCTACAGATAAGCAATTCAGTGGCTCATCACACAAAACAGGAAGTAAACACCGATTAGTTCAATTCCATTCGTGGTCCTACGGGCCGCTGTCCAGCAAAGGTTACGTAGCCGTGCTTTCAAAGTTTGATATCTTGTTTATCAACCCCATGTAAGCCGCCTTATATGGCCATGCCTCACATCTCATGTGTTCAACAAAGTCATTGTAAGCCAAAACATTCCTTACATGTACATGTACACTCAAGTTTTGTGCTTCTTCACTGCCAGAGCAGAACAGAGCGGCCAAGTTAAACTTATAAAGATATTTTAACAAGACTCTGTTTTTGCACAGTAACAAATTACTGATCAATTCCAGGAAACATGTCACCTTATGAAAACTGATACCAAAACTGAATGATTATAAGACTGCGAGTTAGAGCAAGGAGCTCTCTCCATTACACCGTTATTTATGTCTTGACCATGCCAGCTGCACAGTCCGGATTGTTAGAGGAGATTGAGATCTTTCTTGGCCCCAAATTTCTCTAATCTGTCTGTCAAGGGCTCTCACCAAAGAGGCCAACGGAACTTGTTAATGCCATGATAACCTCTAACTCTGGATGTGATCTGAGCCCTCCCGCTGATACCTATGCATTCAAGTGTGAGGCCAAACAATGCTCATTGGAAGTGGCGCTGACGGCGTCCTGCTGCGCTGGCTGTGCATTTCTCCAAAGGGAATGGGATTTGCATTTGAGGGTTTTTAATCATTCTTCTAATTTATACTCAGTAAGTGACTTCGTTTGTAGTGTTCTTGGTGCCGCAAGTGATTTGTTGGATTTATTTGGATTTTCCTTATTTGAAGTATTTTAGGAAACAATCCAGAAATGATTTTGATCTAGTTTGGAAGAACAGAAGAGGCACTCTTCAGGAAATTATGAGATGTAATCATGAGAACAAAATCCCTCAAGAACATGTCATCCCCGTCCTTCCCAGAGAACATTCTGGTTCATGGTTTAGGTTTCATCGTCCTCTGCCAACCCAGCACGATATGGGACACGTGCTGTTTTCCCTTGGCGGTCGGCTCTTAGGATGAACTTTGGCTGTCTATGATTAAGCCTGTTTTATCCTACTGAATCAATGTTTTTGGCAAAGGCCCTCCTGCTTGCTTTTATTTGGGGCTCGTAGCCATCTTCGATCCACATGTATGATTTATTTTCATAGTCTGCAATTTCGCAATACTGTGAGAGAAAGTTTAGAGCTTTTGCTTTTTAAAACAGAAAGCTTATCTCGATCCATTCTGAGATTTTCACTGAAAACAAAGGAAACAGGACTTTTATGAGTTGCTTAATATGGATTTGTAGTAAGATTTCAGCACGCATACCAGAACCCAGGCCAGGAAATCACAATCTAACTACAACAGTAATAGAGAATGTATTTTACACTCACAGTGAGAGATCATTCTGAGAACAAACATCAAAACAACAGACTACAAAAACTGAAAAAGAGAAGGCATGCAACCGTAAAGAAGTAGAATAAGTGAACACATGGACTAAAGCTGAACATATCAACAATAAGCAAACCAGGACGAATCAACAGGTTAAAGTTTGATATTTATTAAACAAAAGTGTAAGGATGTTATTTCCTTCTTGCTCTATTCTATAAATTCATTACTTTGTTTTCATCTTTGATGAATGCAACTTCATAAGACTTGGGCGTGGCGTTTTTTTTGCAATGCCTGCCAGCAGCGTTGACGGGGGGCGTGTCTGTTCGGAGCTGGTACGATTGCTTGGCCCCCTGAAATTCAGCTGGCAGCGTTCTCGTGAACCGCTCATTGCTTGTTGACTCCACGGAAGTGAAGAAGAGTCCGGTTGTAACTTTGGTGCATCGAGCATTCAGCAGCAAAAGCGAACTGCAGTCGATGAGCCGCTGCCTGTAAAGGCCTGCTGCTGGTGGCTTGTTTATTAAAAATTTAATCATAATGACTGTGTAGCATGCCCAAATGAAACTAACTTTGATGTTTCAGGTAAAGAAGATAGGTACACACACTGTACTACACTGTACTACTACTACTTACCTCATTTGTATTAATATTTAGTAACATATTTACAAAAATTTTTTTTTTTGCACAAATTGTGTCTCTTTTGACCCCAACAAAAAAAAATCTTAGAGTATAAAATCCTGACAACCATGACAGGATGACCACTCTGTTTTACTCCCAGTGATGCTGATGGTTTTAGAAACAGGAGGGATTTTTATCCTCCCCCTTTCACTTCTTGGATGACTGAGTAATTTCCTCCCTGGGATCCACCTCACTGAGATGAAATACATGTAGAGAGTGGAGTTAGAAAGGGGGGAGCAAGTGGGGAGGAAGGAGAGACTGGAATGCCTGCGGTGCATTTTTCCCCCAAATGAAAAGCAGGTGACTGTTCATTGTAAGGACATTTGGTTAGGGAGAAGCGGAGAGCGGAAGAAAAGGGAGGAAGGAAAGGTTGAAAAAATATAAAGAGAGCTCTCGTCTCTCTGGTATTTTGCGGTGAATTGTTGCCCCTTGCACTTGTTCTGTAGTGGGCTGCTTACAATTAGGGGATTCACAGACACCTCCTCCTTCAACTGAATGTATTGTAACTTGTCATTCAGGAGGAGCTGGATAGAAAGCTTAATTGGAACCAGGCTTATTCTAAGTTGAGTCATTATTATCTGCTATTCATTTATCCTTAAGCTTTGATCAAGGACTCACTGCACAAAGTATCTGGGAATATTTTACTCCAAGAGTCTGTTACCAAACATTATGATGGATGTCACTAGTGGGATTCTAGCAGCTAGGAAATCAAACATTTGATTGGGGTATAAGGACATTAAAGGTAGGGCTGTTAATATTCTCCAAAAACTTTTTAGTTAAATTATTGAAATCTCATTACATCATGACAGCAATCAATAAAGCAAAAGCTCTGAAACAATCTGGTATCTGTGGCTGTAACAGGACTGTATTAGGCCCATCCAATCATCTCATTTAGCCCGAATTAAATGATTGGACGGCCTGCCCGTCTACCTACCTGCCTGCATACCTGACTGCACTCTGCCTCTGAACTTGTTGCACGTCACTGGAGTCTTTAAACTTCTTGTAAACATGCAATTTCTAGCTGGGAGTTTGTTTTTATCTGAAGATGAATAATAGTCTTAACAAATTGAGATTGGATGCTAGGTGTATGAAATGGAATAATACAGATACATACACTGTTTAGACTTGCGCAGATAATAGCTAATTAGTATCAGATGGAGTCAGAGGGGGATAAATATGGGGATCAGCAGAAAATGGTAGCTTAGGCATTTGTGGAAACAAAGCCTTTCTTTTTCTTGTTTCTCACACTCATAACTCTATCCTTCCATTTCTTGTTGTTGGTGGGATGAATAATTCAGTGACTTCATTGTATAGCAAATGACTCATAGGGTTTACTTCTCATGCATTTGACTCCTGGGTGGCGAGGTAAACAGTTTTTGTGGTGTGCGTGTGTTACTTTTGTGTTGGAGCTTGTTTCAGCTATATAGTATGTTTTATTTACACTGGAGTCAGAATGATTTACTGGAGTGACACTCCTTCCAGGAAAGATATCCCTTCATGTATCCCTACATGGGACAAAGACAATGAAGGACTGATACCTGGGCGAGTTGAGCCAACATTTGATTTTGACATTTAGTTTATGTCATCAGTCACAAGCCCTCTGTCTCCCATCTGCTCTTCCTGTCTGCTTGTGTGTTACCTTATTACATAGAGGTGGCACTAAACCGATTTATCACACAAAGCCCAGTTTAATCATCAGGAGTATATCCCTCTGAAAGAAAGTTAATGGCAGGGGGATCTAATAATATAAGCTATTGAGTTGCATTATGGGAATTGTAGGATCCCATTGTTTTGGGGACTTGACCCATACTATGGAGCAAGAGTCTGGATATCTCAGCCTGCACTGTTTTGATTTTGGTCATTCTTTTTCTCCTTTGAGTTGACCAACTCTTTGGAAGTTTGATACCAAATTACTTGAGAACCCCTAACAATATGTTCAGACACAGAATAAACTTTGCAAGCTGAAGTATTTCAACACGAAATGAAAAGCAGCCGTGAGTTACAAGCATCTGGCCTTAGTAGTTTCAATCCAAAAGAGTCTCACTCCTACTGCATCCCCTTCTGTGGGAGTCTTCCTGTCTCCGGTCAGCTGGGTGTGTTTGCTTGTATTTTAGTGGAGTGTTTTGACACAGCTGCTCTCATTACTGGATCATGCATCATCAAAGGAAGCGCTTCGACTGCACACTGATCACAACAAGGATTTCATTGATTTCCTTTTAGTTCGAGGTGACAACCTCGCTGCGTCTTTCCCATGCAGCTTCAGTGAAACAGAGGGAGGATATGTGTGTGTGGGGGGTTAAGCCAAAGGTGGATGAACATGAAAAATGGAGGAAGAATTGGATTTACAGCTGGAGCCTGGGAGAGTCTTGAGTAGACGAGGGTGCGGAGGGAGGAGGTCAGGCAGACTGGAAGAAGAGATGTGGAGATGGGTCAAAGGTCGGTAGGCTCTTGCTAGCTGCTATTTATCTGAGAAAGATAAAGAATAGCTGCCTTGTGAGGAGGGTACATGCCCAGTGGGAAGGGGGCAGGACAAAACAGGACAAGAAGGGTGTCTTGGGAAGTCTCCTTGGAAAACATGAATACTCAAAATTGATTTTTACTTTACTAATTGTCTCATACACACACAGTCACAGATGGAGACATGTGGTGGTCACCCTGGTGCGTCTTGTTAAAATGTCCATCCATGCATATGGTGTCCCATATGAGAGACGGCAGCGCGCTAACTGGCTGATTAACCCAGTTGACTGGAGAGGTCTCGTTTAGTTTTCTGGCTCCATCAGGACAAACAATAGCCTCTGATTGGTGGTGGTTGGGGGGCGGGGGGGTGTCGTCGAGTATACTGCTGTCCTGTGTTTATGTGTATTCAATGACTTCCTTCAGACTGAAGCGAATCAGTGAGGCACAGACGGGGAGGCCAGACTGCTCGTGCTTATCGGTCTAGTCTGTTATTATTGCTTGTGTGTCTGTCTGTTAGCCCTCCATTCAGTCTGTCCATTTACCCAACTGTCAGTGCTGTTGCCTGTCTATCTTTCGGTCTCTCTCCGACTCACACTACAGCTAAAAGTGTCCCAGTTCTCACTTTTTTTTCCAAATGAAAAACTACTACTGCTATTACTACTACTACTACTGGAGTAAATTACATTTCTTTTTACAATCAACGCTGATGAAAGCACCTGCAAATGATAAGGTCGTAGTAGTACAAAATGACTGAAATCAGTAAAAAAAAAAATCAATTTTGAGTCAAAATAATGAAAGTTAAAAGTGAAAAGCAAATCTATTCTAATCTTATTCAAGAAAATCAACTGTATTTGGGCAAAAAGGCAAACATTGGCATTAAAATAGACGTGATGCTCTGTTATTGTTGTCTATGCAGTCCACTGTTTTAGATACCCTGGAATTTATCTAAACTGTATGTATGCTTGTGAGGAAGTGAGCATGTGCACTAACCACATGCAAACACGCTTCCATGTGTACATGAGGTAATGCGTGAAGTGCTGAGAGTGAAGGCCAGCGTAATCAGAGGTCAAATCAGTGTGTGTGTCTATATAAGTCTCTGCATGAGTCACAGTCAACAGTTGAGGTAATAGTTTTGGGTTGTAGACATTAAGGAGAAAAACAGCCCTCTTGGTTACCTTATTCAGCTGGAATGTCCGTCGCAAAGCAGAGTCTGGAGGGATTTATCTCCACGCTATAACAGTTCGATTCTAAAACACTATATACCCGTTATGGTATTAAGACTATCTGCACTTTGATAAATACCACTTTTCCAGAAGTTTTTTCAAAGGTTGATTACTTTAATAATGTTAATGATATATCATGCATATCAATTTTCAGCTATGAGTTTCACTTTCATGTCATTTTCAAAAAGTAAGGGGAAAAAGAAATTTAGCATGTAGTTAGTTACAAGACATGATATAAGTCAGTGTGGTATTGGGTCTTTTTCTCTGTGACTCATGTCACTCATCTTCTTCTGTACAAGTCTTTCTGTACAACTGAAACTCCAGATTCCCTTCAAAGTTGACCTCCACATTAAAGATATTTATTTAGATATTTAAAATTATTTTCCACTTCCTCTCAGTTCTGTGTATATTGTTCAATGCTGCAGTCATTTCTTTGCCAGTGCAGGTTAAACATTTGTATATTAACTTATGTTAACTAACAATGGCCTCACATAGTGACGACAACGCAGAGCATTATGACTGCAGATCTACGGAGCCAAACTGAGCGACCAGCTGGGGAAAGTGTGGATCATTTAGCAGCTAACGAGTCAGTGGAGACCAAAATGGAGCTAAAAGGAGAGGGAATATTGGGCTTTCATTCAACTGATGGCCACAAACACGACTCAAAATGAATGCTACTGTTGCTTAGTGCTGGGCGATAAATCAACATGATAATTTATGGCCTTTCAGATGAAACATACCGTGATTAAATAATATATTGAGATATTCTAATATACCATACAATACAATCAGTTCAATGCAATAAACAAACTGGACTCAAGCTGATCTAACCTTTAAACTCCATTACCCCAGAAAACAAAAGTGCATACAGCTCAGGACGGGGTTCTCTCTGCATAATAATAGTGGGAAATAATGCATAATGGTCCAATTGGTAACCCAAATATTGGTTAAAATTAATTGTCAGTAGTGTTTCCAACAGTAGTGTGTGGGATATTTTTCTATCATTCCTTCATTCAGCTTATTCAACTCCTGCATTCCTACACCCAAGAATCCGCTATCATTTTTTTGTATCATTTCACTTGAAACTGTTAATTTCATTTTACTCAAATGTTCTTAAGAAAATGAGGAAATACTTTTATTTGTCAAGTATAACTTCACACAGGAATATACAATAATAAACTCTACAATGTGGTTATTTCATGTAGACTATATTTCATTATTAAAATATGAAATGACTTTCTTTTTCGGAAGATTTTTGCCATATTGCCCATCTCTATCCGTGTGCTGGATGTCCAAATAAGCATTTGTAAAGACATTCACCATTTCAACTTTCTTGGCAATGTTGTATTTTTAGCTTGTTCCTATGACCCCAAGTGGCCAAACAAAATCAAATAAATCAGCTTTACATTGAGAGTAGGATTGCTGAAGCTGGCTGGCTGGACTACTGAAGAGTAGAGATCTGGGCTAAAGCTTAGGTAGGGCATTTCAGCACCTCCCTTGAAGGTTCCTAGAATTCCTGTTAAATTAAAAATGACGGGGCAAAAATGCCTCTGATAATTAAGGAGAAACCCCCGCAGCCAGCTGTAGACGGGCCCAACCCAAACACACACCACTGTGTTGATAAAAATGGTACTCAACCCAGCATTTTTCAAAGATGCTGGTTGGGGGATCTTTCTCCTCTTTAGCAGTGGGAAAAAAGTGTAAAAGGAGTGTGGGTTATTTGAAAGACGGCTGGCCTTGTGTCTACGCATGTGTGTGTGTGTGTGTATGTGTGTGGGTGTGTATTGATGTAAAAGTGTGTTCATCTGTATGTGTGTGTGTGTGTGTCTGGTTGCACTTCATGCACGAGAGTGCCCGTTTTGCCTGTGCGTGCTAATGAGTGTGAGGCAGGAGATTATGCGTGTGTCTCTAAGGGAACGGGGGTCTGTTCCCAGGAGCTGCAGTGCCTGAGCTGAGGGGGGTATGTGTACACCCTGACCCCAGCTTTCGGGGGTCCCGGTTGCCTGTCTGAAACCATTTCCTTCCTTTGTGGCCCATCTGAGAGCCCGAAGTGTGACGCGAATGTGAAGGACCGGGGCCATTTGCATGGGTCCCGCAACACGTTGAAACAGAAAATAACCAGCGAGGGCCACATCTTTGAATGAGCTGGCAGGGTTGCCTTTAACTCTTTAATTCTGTGTTCCCCACCCCCATACCTCTCCCAGTCACCCATGTCTCCCCAAGCGACTCCCCGTATACTCTAGCCATCCCCCCCAAACAATAAACAAACTCTGAACGCTGGGTGCATTGCTAATGATGGGAAACAATTATCTGCTCACAAAAGGGAGCGTCCTGCTATATTGCTCCGTGCAGTATTTACATAGTATTTTGAGGTTAAATGACTGGAGCTGTGGCTTCTGGTGAGGGCAAGAGGACTAAAATAGACAAGCCTGCTTTCTTTTGTTTGGCTTTTTTGGGGGAATTAAACCCTTTAAGTAGAGTGAATTTAAATTTGAGTATCCTTATGCACTTTATACCTCTCAAACCTTGTTTCACCCATTCTACCACCGGGAATATGAGAATGACAAATGTGAAAACAAGACAAGTGGCATACCAGCGGTTGACTGGACCCCCACCCAAGTGTCTGTCTTACTGGATAAGCTCTGGTGTGTGAATGGATAGAGGCTGGGAGAGTGTGAGAAGGCTCAGGAGTGGCCCAAGAGGCCGATGAATAGACTCCTAGATTGAGATATTCTGCCTGTTTAACACAGAACTGTACAAGTGTCAGTGTGTGTGTGAGGAAGAAAGTGAAAGTCTTAAAGTCCTGCTTTGAATATGTTACTCCATTAAAAGTATATATATATTATAACTACAAATGCATTAATGTAAAAGCAGGATTTTACTGATGTAATTGATTGTTTGGTCTGTCAAAATTGTGAAAAATAGTGAGAAATGCCGTCACAGTTACCCAGAGCCCAAAGAGACAGTGCCACAATATTTTCCAACACATTGTCCAAAATTATTATTATTATTATTATTATTATTATTATTATTATTATTATTATTATTATTATTATTATTATAATAAGTCAAAATAATTAAAAGTCCAAGTAGACGATCTTCACATTTGAAAAGCAGGAATAATTAAATGTTTTTTGTGTGAAAATGATTTAAACAATCAAAATAGTTTGCAATCCATTTTCTGTCAATCAACTAATTGGTTCAGCAGTAAATCTTAGTTTTAATGTGTTTTTGTACACGGAAATCTTCCTTTTCTAGTAACTCAAGCTGTCAAATAAATGTATTGAAGTGAAAAGTACAATATTTCTCTGAAATGTAGTGGAGTAAAAGTAAAAAGCGTCATGAGAACAAATCATTCAAGTAAACAACTATCTCAAATTTTAATAATTTTTTCCATAGCTTTATTAAGACATGACTGAGCCATTATTGAAAAAAAGCCACATAGCTACAAAATATTTAATCACCTGTTGTGTGAGAAGTGAAACCAGTGATGAGTTGAAAGGTTAAAATAAGGGTGAAGAGTATTTTCAATTCTCTCACAGGATGTAAAAACATGTTTTGGCATTAAAACCTTAATTAATCACTACTGTGTGCCCAAAGGACCTTTCTTAGCATTTATTAGATGGATAATTCTGCTTCCTATTTTATGATTTCTGACAGTGTACAAGCATAGAGCAATATATCAAGACTCTTTTTAATTTGCTATTTGAATCAACAAACAATCAACATTGTTTCATAAGACACAATAAACAGAAACGTACAGTTAGTACATGTCCTATCCCAAATATCTATGTGGTAGTTGCATCCAAAACAGATGGCTTCATTGCAGAGCAAAACTCCCATTACTGGGTACTTAATGACTGTTTTGGGTGATGTGGTTAGAGTGTAGACACTCTGACAAAAGCGATTAAAGAGGGTGTTTCTCTAACACCTGCCTGCGGCTGGGTCATATTCACTCCACTCACAGTATTGTGTCCCTTTATGTTGAAATTTGATTCCTAAACAGTCTGTAAGTGAAACCAGAGGATTGTTTTTTTGTCAAAACACAGCTTGTGACATGTGTCATCCCAGAGGTATCAATTCCCACAAGAGGGGACATTTTGACAGAAATGTCCCCTCTTATCCACCTTAAAACAAAGGAATTCTGACTGACGGACACACACTCGTCGGCAATCACAGCACACACTTCATAGTACCATAAGACCTACTTATCACCCCATTTCCAATCCCCTGAAATCCATATCCAGATTCCCAACACAGCAGGTGCCAGCCGGGGCCTTGGCATGGCGGCGCCTTGGATAACACCATGCGTGGATGCCAGGCACAGACCTTCAGCCCTCCCCCAGAAAAGCCCCCTTGCCAACATGGCGCGTCCTGCACAGCCATGGTCATTATTTCAGCCTAACTAGATTAAGCTAATCATGTTATGTAGTGGTAAGGCGTAGCCGGGGGATGGAATGAAGGGGTCGGCTGTCCTGCTGTTGCCATGTGGCTCTGAAATACAAACACTGAACTGTCACATAGAGCTTGATAAACACCAGAGGCAATATCTGTCTGTTTGAGTTTCTAAACCTCCAAATGAGCTCATGAATTGTGAAAAACTACACATTTTTAGAATCTGTGATGCGATTATACATTATACATTATTCAGAATACCAGCCACTTCGTTATCAAATAATTTAGACAGGTTAACATCCACTAAAATATAAGATATTTTTTGTTTCACACCTTCTCCTTGCTAAAAGTCCATTTATTGTAGCTGACTTTTCCTCTAGCGCCACCATGAGGTTTGTTTTTCAGTGACATGTGCCACCAATCTTGGATGGCTTCCATGGTCCCCAGCTGGTGAATACTTATGAATTTGGTGATCTTTTAACTTTTTATGTAGTGCCATTATCGGGTCAACATGTTTATTTTTTCCATTGCTTTAGTTCATTAACCAATACCTGCAAAACTAATGACATTCCCATTAGTTTCAGTTGTCCTTGGTGTGTAGTGCTAACGATCAAATTCTAGCCTATTAAAAACCTGAACTTAGACCGTGAGAGTGCTAGACATTAGCCTGCTAGAATTGTAATTGTGAGTATGTTAAAATGCCAGAAAATCACGTCAAGCTCAAAGTACCACTATGCCTAAAAACAACCTCACAGAGCTGCTAGCATGACTGTTTTCTATGGACTCCTATTGTGTCTGAAGTCCATTACAGCTGGCCGGGAACTTCTTTAGTCTTAAACATAGTCTAAACACACTTAAGATACAGTAGGTGAAGTAAGATAAAGCATTTCTACAAACATAATTTTATTTTTGGTTCCAGCACACACCTTTCTTCTAGTCAGTTTTATCAATAATTTGTTATATGTTCAAAGAACTCCGTTCTGAAAATAAACGAGTGTGACTGCAGGCAGTTATGTTTACTACTGCCTATTAAAGACATTATGAGTTGCATCATGGGAAATGTAGGATCCAACGTTTTGGAGCTTGACCCTTATTAGGGATTAAAGTCAGAATATCTCTGCCTCTGCGGCATACATTTTTAACATTCTGTTTGTAAAATGTACCCAATTATATGAAAATGTAGTACTTAATTGCTGGAGTATTCCTTTAGAAGGGGTTTTTGAGGTAGTGGTGAGACATTGAAATATGATCCAGAAAGTCCAGTTGAGTAATAGATTGTGGATTTGAAGGCTTCTCAGATGCCAAAACATTGCACAGCAGTTTAAAATGCTATGAGAAAAGGTTTTGCGACTCTTGCAAATTATCTTGTACACTATCATTTTACGTTTTGTCATCACAGTCACCAGGTTGAAACAGTTACAAAAGAATCTACCAGAACTGTGCTCTTGCACCTTTTTGATTGACCACTTATTCAAGTTCTCCTGAGAAGACTGGCTGATTACTTCTCCCCACAACCAGTAAAGATACACTATACAGTATGATAATATGTAGAATATCACAACATGTGATGTGTGATGGGACTGCTTCTTCCACATCTGGATCCATATGAAGATCTCAATATGAAGGCTATGTATTAACTGGATCCTGCACTGCCTGGAAATCACACATCATGGGAAACAGATGGGACTTTTCCTTCTGCTAAGTCCGTCTCTTCTGTTAATAACAGAGGAGAAGGACAGTCAGTGAATTGAGTAATGAAGACAGCCCAACAGATACTCAGTCTGGTTTATCATTCAAGTGTTAGGTCTGCACTATGATTGCACACCCCAGGCCACTTTTCCAACACGTTGCCTTTTAGGATTAATGAGCAGGCGAAAAAAGCTGTAATTAGTGGTTATAAATTACTGTTAAGTTACTGTGGTTCTTAGTCTGGGAACTCTTGCAGCAAGGGATTTTCCTTTCTATGCTTTGATATGCTATGGTCTCCCCATATGAAAATTCCTGTGAGTTGTCCCCCAATATTCCCACCACATGGCTACTTTTAGCCCTGTCCAGCAAGCACAGAAACTTAATAAAAGCCTCATGGCTGGATGCTAAACTGGCAAATCCTGCTTTGAAAACACATCCACATTTTCTTTAAATCCCTGTATAGAATATATTAGCTTTAAGGGTGCAATGAAATGTATTGGGAAGCTCTCCAAAGTCGCCCCTCTCTTCTGGTGTTATTGATATTACTGCATATTCTTTCACCGTCACAGTCGAACCAAAGGCAACAATTATCTAATGGCCAGTCAGTTGCTGACTCTGTTAATTGGTTAATTGTAGGTTACAATAAAGTGCTTTTACAACATGATTACTATAATCAAATTTGGCAAGGTTGTTTGGCTTACAGGGGGATTCATTGGACCACTATTCCCATGGAGCTGAACCTCAAAGTATGAAATGGGGACCAGCTGAAGAAGTACACCACAAAAATTATGTCACATCTCCCCAAGGTCGGTCATCAAGGGCCAAATAGAAACACGGTGCAGGTTTCTCGTAAAGACACGGCGGGGAACAAAGCTTGACATTTCTGATTGCTCTCTAGCATTGCTGAATGCCAAGTTTTCAAAGCAGACAGGAAAAGGACTGTGGGGGCGAAGGAATTGGTTTACAGTAGAGGAAAAACAGCAGGCTGCAGACAGACACAGAGGGATGTTTAATGTGGTGGGGAGCGCTGTCAGGGAGTTTCTCCAGAGTTGCGTAACACACCTGCAAGGAGGGCAATGAGATAGGACAAACGTTTTGGAAGGGGAGGGTGGATTTTAGAGGACCTTTTGACCATTTTATGTTTATGTTACGCTTTACTGCTGAAAGAAGTCATGACCAGGGGTCACAGCTGAGATGAATGTGAAAATAAATGTATGTATTTCATTGGCCAGGTGTTTAATTTAACATATTGCAAATTAAGTAAGAAGGTCATTTTTGCATTTAGAAACAAAGAAAAAAGATACACAAAAGGTCCAAAATGACTCAACCCACCTGGATTCATTGAAGTCCCATCAGGTTGCAATGTTCCATCACTAACATTCCACCTCTTTTGTCTTTTGTTGTTGCTTACTTATCTGCAGCCGGACGAGTTGGAGGCTCTTCATTCCCATACGTTCCGGGTGAAGACTTTCAAGAAGGCCAAGCACTGCAGCGTTTGTAAACAGACCATCAGCCAAGACGGACTCGTCTGCCGAGGTGAGTCACCTGTCCAGAAACTCTGATCTCTTGGACTCACTATGTTGCAACCATTTTTTGGGGGGCTTCCAGACAACGCTTGAAAATCCTGTTTTGCTGACCTCTAGTGTCTTAAATTGTCACCTCGCAACATTGATGTACAGGTGTACTCCAGGACACAGTGACGTCACAGTTGGATATGGGGGCAACAGAGCACCTGCTTAAAGAGGAAGCAGGTGAAACTTTCAACCAGAGGGGGCAGCAAAACAGTGCTTTTTATCCTGGTATTAAGGTCAGGCGGCAACATCCGGTTCTGCCTATGCGTAGTCTCTTAAAACTTGTAATATTATACAATAATGCAATAATGCAAAAAAAGTTGGATTGTATGGAAGTCCATGAGAAATGACGCTACGTCTCACTTGATTTATTACCTTCGTAAACATTGTAAACATAAGTTCATGGTCTCAATCGCTAGTTTCAAGTCTTCTTCAATACAGCATGATGTTCATTTAGTAAATTATGGTCCCATTTAAAGTCATAAAGTCATAAAGCGGGCATGCTTTAGGGTGGGGCTCCCTTGTGATTGACAGGTCTTTCTGCTACCAGAGCCTTATATGGCGTCTCCATGTCAATCCTCCCCATTCCAAATATGGTGATTTCTGTTCAGTGGTGGGAAAAAAACAAGATGGCGACGATAAAATTGCCAAACTTGAGGCTTCAAAACGGCAGTCTACAAACCAATGGGTGATGTCAAGATGACTGCGTCCACTTCTTATGTACAGTATATGGTTAAGATGCTGTTTTTTTAAGATCAGAATCTATAAATATATAGTTCATTTTAAGATGGTCATATGTTTCTTTTATATTGAGTGTCAGTGGAGGCTTTTAATGTCTGAATACGTTGAAGCCAAAAAGTGTTATTGACGGGGGAGTATGATCTAAAAGTCCTTACTGTGACAAAACCAAAGAGTCTTTCGCGCAGCTGATCCCTTGTACTAATTTTCAACTTTCAATAACTTTTAAATGCCATAATACGGCGCAGCAGGTACAAGGGATGGACAGCGTGTAGGATTATTTGGTTTCTTCACAGTTCTTCTTGGCATTGTAATGAAAATGCAATGCAACCTAAAAATATTGACTGTCACATGCTCCGTTCCAAAAGCCAATTGTTTTGTATTTAGAAGCCTGTTAGATGTTAAATCTTATCACGTCCCAACATTTTCAGGGCCTGACGTTCATATTTGTTCCCATCTCCCATCACTTGGAAAGTTAATGTTGAGCCAAAATATAATCTGTTATGAATCATTGCTTAGAATGGAAAAAAAGCAACACAATAACTCAGCAGACTCATCGTCTAAACTCAGTTGTTTGATTATTTAGATTCTTAAGCCTCTAGCTAAGACCATTTGCAATAACTGCTTTAACCTGCTGGGACAATGAAGGCAATATTTGTTACAACAGCCATCAGTGGTCTAAATCAGGGGTCATCTGAGGTTACCTGGGGTCGTCTTTGTGTCAGGGTTTAGTCAGTTAAGTGACAGAGGAGGGAAAAGAAGCCTCAGAAAGGCTAAAGGTCAGCAGCTTCTCACTTTCCTTAATGGTGTTTACTGAAGAGGCAGTGTGGTTGATGATGATGATGATGATGATGACGGATTAGCATTGTTTGATTGATGCAATCAACTTCACTAGGATAGAACTGGGTGGATGTGTTTGTGTTAGTCTTTGTTGTTTTAATGAATAGACGGAGATGTCATGGTTCCTGAACAAATGCTTTTTTTAGTCCATGCAGGTGCCAGTTTGGTGAGATGGCCTTATAATGTGAACCAACAAACAATTGCAGGAAAGTAACTGAGATTCAACAATAGACTTTAATATGGCCACCATTTTCTGAACAGTCATCATGCAGTAAACCTTCCCCATCTGGTGCTCCAAGTGGGTTAAAACAAAATCGGAAAATGTATGACCCCGTCTGCTCCACCACATCGTGTTTCAGTGGAAATGTCTGTTTTCATACAGATAATGCAAAGTGAAACCATGCGGAAATGGCTGGATGTTAGGTTTGGCACACCAGGGGGAATATTTAGCTTGTAGCTTCCATAACCTGACACAGGACGGATAGATGTTTGAAGGGCACTGCTTAGAAAAACAAGAGCATTCTCTGCACATTTCTAACATTTAGGACATTTTGGCCATTTGACAGAATTACATTTTGTCCTTTCGCTGTACTTTGTATAGGCCCATCCTAAGAAAGTACATATACCCTTCATTTGTTTTTTTACCCTAATGTATAGTCCTTTGCAGGAATGCACTCCTCCACAATCACACCTAAAAGTTTCTCAGTGCAACATCAGTCTGGTGTGGTAGCCACATATCTGAGTATATGGGGTTTATGTGCCTTGCTCAAGGGCACCTAAAAGATGGTAATGACGGACAGGCAGGTGTTTCCATTTTATTTCTCTTCCCAGATTTATCCTGCTGGTCCGGGATTCAAACCGACTGCCTTACTGGCACAATCTTGACTCCCAAACCTCTAGAACCTTTTAAAGGAGACATATGATGATCATTTTCAGGTTCATATTATATTTTGGGTTTCGGTTTACATCTTTAAAATATCTTCTAAAAATATTTATATATTTTAATCTTACTGTCTGCCTGAGTATAGCTGTATTCATCCTCTGTCTGAATCGCTCTGTTTTAGCGTCTTTCTCTTTTGATTTGTCAGCCTTTCCCGTCTCCTGCATCAGCGCTGTCTTCAAAGCGTCACTGCAGCCGGGGACTCAACGTTTTTCAACCACACAGAGTTTAGCCTCACTTTTACCGGTGACTGTATAGTTGTGACATCACAACTTTACAGAAGTCCTGACAGAACGTTTAAAAGCAGAGTTTCTGAATACGGGCTTTATGTATTTCTCTGCATATAGCACTTGAATCAGACCTGCTCTGTATCAAAGAAAATTATGGAAATCTCACTTTCTACAATATAAGACCTTTAAGATAAGATAAAGTTTATTTGCTGTGCAGCAGTGGCAATGCCAGTTGGAAAGAGTGCAAATATTAAAAATGTGAATATAGAAAGTTATATCTATGTTATTGCACATTATATCCTATTATTTACCGAGCAATACAGTAAGTAACCTTTGTTTTCTTAAGTGAGTTAAGTCCTCACCTTGATTTTACCGTAATGTGGCTGCATTCCATTCTGAAGAAATTACAGGTTAATATCTTAATGACAGCTATCTGTTGTATCTCCTCCAGGGATTTACATTGTGCTATACATTATGTCCAGTTAATACATTTGTAATATAATACAAAAAAAAGATGGGCACATTTGGATATCATTGTACAAAATACAAAGCTTGTGGTTTGAATCTCTGATTGTTTGGGAAAAGTGCAAAGTGACCCTCTTTATCTACTGCTGAAAAGAAGGCTTATAAAATGGAAGCAGTTAACCACATGCATTTACTCTGTATTTTACTCTGTGATTTGGTGGTGAGCCCAGATGTTCTTGTTGTTGTACACATTGGGAATGTGTATGTCATTAAATCTTTATGTCTTTGTTTTGCATGCTCAGTGTACTACAGACATATTTTGCAGAGACATATTTGTATCTTGTGTAACCTTTGAAGTGACTTTACCATTATAAAGAGAGTACCTGTACTTCAGCCTCTTAGTAGCAGTATTCATATCCACAAACCTAATGAAATCAATCTGTTAAATCCACGGCAATTAAATATTACCTTCTCATGCATACAAAATATAGAAAGTAATCGCTGCATCTTTTTAAAGTAATGAACAATCAACTTTAGTTTCCATTTCTTACGGGAAAAAGCATACATAAAACTTGACAACATTTTACAATGAAAATGTTATTTATATTTTGGGTCCACAGATTGCACAGGCTGTTGCTATCACTCTGTTCTGGATAAATAACGTTCAGTTGTGTGTGCAGACAGACACCCAAATGTTCTCATAAAATGACACAAGACGGCACCTGGGGCCATTATTTGTAGAACTGATTTATAGCGGAAATAAACCCTTGTGACAAGCCTGCATTTAAGTCTCTTCTCATTTAATTGAACCCGGTTCGCTTTTCTCTCCCTAGTCAAGTCTGGGTTTGGTGTACGAGCAAATGGTGTGTGTGTGTGTGTGTGTGTGTGTGTGTGTGTGTGTGTGTGTGTGTGTGTGTGTCTTGTGTGTGTGTGTGTGTGTGTGTGTCTGTCTGTCTGTCTGTGTGTGTGTGTGTGTGTGTGTGTGTGTGTGTGTGTGTTGTGTGTGTGTGTGTGTCTGTCTGTCTGTCTGTGTGTGTTTGTGTGTGTGTGGTTGAGCTTGGTTTATGAGGACAGCACAAAGTGCACTATAGACTTCTGCAGCAGACATCCTCCGCTCTCTATTGTTCTCTTTCTTGTGCTGTCTACCCGACATCTGATTCATAAAATTTCCATTTTTTTCCCCAAGAGTGATATCACTCTCTTGTCTGTTTGCTAAATATGAAGCTACGGCCAGCAGCCGGTGGGCTTAGCTTAGCACAAATCCTGAAATCAGGGGAAACAGCTGGCTCTGTTCACTAATCAACCCGTTTGTGTAAATTGTTAAAAAAAAAAAAACGTACACAGCTTCCATCACAAGATGCATTTTGGGACATTGAACAGTTTTAGACAAACTATTTCTAGTGTTGTGCTAATCTAAGCTAACGAGCAGCTGACCGTAGCTTCATATCCAAGTTATATCATGAGAATTTCTTAGATTTTCTCAGGTAATTCTCCAGCATAAAGTGAATAAGCCTATGTCCAAAACATTTGAAGTAATTGTTTTGGCATCTGAGTGCTGTAGAACCTATGAAAATAAGGTTTTATTCCCGAATCAATCAATAAGTTTATATATAAAGTACTGAAATACTATGGACGTTCAACATTCAAATAAATCTCAGGGATAGACATATTTAAGGAACTGTTATTCTCTTCAGGATCCCGCCGCTCCCTCAGCCATCCAGCACCTCCCTCCTGCTGCTCTTGTTTACTAACATTCTCCAGTCACATGGTCTCGTAATGACCCAAGCACTTGCACTTCCTCTCTCTTTAGCCGTTGCCAGGATACAAGGTGTTCGTTACTTTAACAATAGCATGTTGACGCAGGTCAGGACTGCAGTTTTCCAGTGGGGGAAAAAAAAAATAGTACTTCTGTGGAAGGGTATTTTTAGAGAACTGGCCCTGAAGGCAGGAAACTGGCTTTTATATTCATTCACTGTAAAGCAGTTCAGGTTAAATGGATTGTTTGTGTGCAGGGGGGAAGTCAATGGAGGGCTGTTGTGCCCTTAAAAGATGAAGAGAATGAGCATTTGACCATAGATGATTTCATATTTGGAAAAGTTTATGAGGTAAGACTCATATCTCTGTTCATAATCATTTGAGTTTGTCCCCCGAAACTGAAGGAAAACACTAAAATGTGCAATCAGTTTTCTATTTCTTCTCCTCACAGCTGCTGCATGTAGAGTTTGTAAAGGCACCATACAAGTGCAAGGCCATTAATAAAACCACCTTCAAACAAATCTACAAAGATTTGGAAGTTCTTTTCTGTGAAGGGTGTAGCTCTTGTGCTCTAAGGGCGAATGGTTTGCCCCTTGTTCCCTATGCGGATCCACTGTAAACACAGATCTTCAAAGACTGGCTGGACACGCACCACAGTAGCAGGTGTGTGTGAGTGAGGGAGAGCGAAGGTTATCATAGCGCTGTTCTCGACTGCTGAGCTCATACAGCTGGTAAGCAGCAAATCTCACTGAGGGTTAAAACACAAACACACATGCAAATATTGCTTTAGTGTCACGCATTGATGTTCTTAAGTTGTGAAAACATTGTGTGTTATGACAGTATATAAGAAATAGTTAGAGCACTCGTCATGCAGCAGGTATCACAGTCTGTATAGTTCATATCACACACATATATAAAACGTTTATGTACACCACATTGACCCATAGCAATTTACTTAATCATCCATGCTGTTGTGTCTGACTTGTGCCCCTCCTCGCTTTGGCACAAGTCATTAGTCTAATAAGTGGAGCATATGGATGAGGATGACCATTGTTTTTTTTGTGGATGATGGATAGTGACTGTCTCCCAATCTAACATCATTATCCTAATGTACTAAATGGACCAGACAATGACTTTCCATGAGCCCTGCCAGGGGACAGAGGCTAAATCTACTCTGTCAGAGTGAATGTATAGTCATTGTCTGGTCAGTTTAGTACATTAGGATAATGATGTCAGATTGGGGGACAGTCACTATCCAGACATTTGTGCTGATTTTGACAAATTGGAAATTCAGATTATTCCTGCACTTAACCTTTATACTACTACGTGCCTGCATGTCAGTTTCATTCTCTGACAAATTATAGATGCTCACTGTGTCAAACATACATGTGACTTGTTGTAAACAATTCCAGTCCCGAAAATGGCAGCTCCAGAAGTAAATGCAGTTAGGTCTCCACCTGTAGGATGAGTTGAAACATTGCAATGAGCAGAGTAAACTCTGAATTTAAAACAGTTTTCATGCAAAGTCTTTTTCCATGTTGTGCATGGCGTTTTTAAGAAAGACTTACGTGGTTCAAAGTTTATTCTTGATCTTGAAAAAAGCAGTGGAGAAGGTCTTTTAATGGCTGTTCGGGAGCTTTTGATCATATCGCATGATTTTCGGACATCAGATGAAGATGAGAACGTCTACTGTTATTAATCAAACAATTGTTAATCATCTGTAAGCATATTCAACATCTACACTTCAAAACTGGGCCAACTCCACCTGCTGATGAAAAACATGTGATATGATTGAATCAATGTTAATTATTGTGTCCTTCATGAGACGCGGCAATTCTCAGTATATTGAATGATGATACGTTTGCACAACAGATGATGTGGTCAACCTTTCTGTAATTATTTTTACCTTTTTGGAAGGAAAATGAGGCTGGATGCAAAGAACTCCATCTTGCACTGTAGAATCTTATCAAGCTGCTATCAGTCTCCCAGCTGTAGCTTGTGTTACAGCCACCAGGGGGCAGCAGAGTCCTTTGTTTCTAATGGAATAGCTGAAACCATCTGTGCACCTACATCTGCTGCTGACTTTCAGTGTACGTTTTCCTAAATGGTTCAGCCCTAACCTCATGTTAATTTGCTGTGTTTCTTGTAACTGCAGCTTGAATCAAGGGAAACAGCTGTTTCAACCAAACAAAGTCAGACTATTACCCACAGTGAATCAAAAAATGGACAGAAAAATAAACAAACAGAAGTCATGTTTTGTCAGGTTGAAGCAAACAAATGTTGGCGATCACAGAACGATTCCATGGGAACTCTCACCCAGGATTTATTCTGCTGTCCTGTTGTGTTTTTGGGAATCTCCCATGTTAGGAAAGCCTTAGCAGCTGGATGAAGGTGGGGCTTTACCCACAAAAACCAAACACTGGCAGGGATTTTAGTTGGGAAAATGCGTGGGCTGAATGATGACATGCTTGTGTGAATCCAATGATGGATTGTGATGAGTGCCAATAATTACTAACATTAAGAACTCATTGAGCTCAGATAAAGACACAACAGAGTATCAGAGAGAGCGTGTAGGCACATGAAACTTATTTTTCAGCTGTTTAGAAGAGAGGTTTAGTCACGAAAGGTCATTAGCTGTTCACACTTTTGTGGAACAGCTGAGCACCTCTAATAAGACTGCCTGTCTCAGAGGATATGTTACATGACCTGCTAGCTTGCGTGGCACTATACAAACCTCCAGCCAGGAGATAACTGTGTTGTCCATTTTTCACAGTAGTTTATAAATCCATTAAGTATTTCACTTGTATCAGACAGATACTAACCTGACACACTCTTAGAAAGAAAGGGTTCCATAAGGGTTCCTCCCTATTTGGAGGACAGGGTTTTTCAAGGGTTCTTTGTACGAATAATGGTTACATTGAGAACCTTTTTGGAAGTAGCAGTTCTTTAAGGACCATGGGTGTTAAAATATCCTCCCAGCTAACCCTTCAAAAATTCTGATTTTGTTTTTGTGTATGTGGCCCCAGGCTAACCTGTTGGGTGGAGAATGATATAAAAGACTCAAAATAGCTCTTGGTAGAACCTCCTGGGTGGGTTCTATACTGAATCCTAGGAATACTAAAGGGCTCTATGTATAATTCCCTGGGATGTTACTATTTGGCAACCTGTGAAACTGGAAGGTTTATGAATAGAATCTCTTTTAAATACTGTACATGAAAAAAATTGGTCATCAATGGTTTCTGTACCTTATACTGTACTACCTGTTTACGTCACTGAGCATGATGGGAACCCTAGTGGGGGAACTTTGAAATATATTCATTCCATGAATACAAGCAAAACAACACCGACACCCATGCATTTTTTGTGAACACTTCACAATTCAAAATCTTCAAATAAGGGTGTATAATAATCCACTCATACATGACAACACCCACATAAAAAAACATTCAAACAGCCAAATCAAACAAACAAAAAACCAAGAAAAAACATACATAGTAACGCTCTTATTCAAACACACTCATTGGCTTGTGTGTTGTGAGGTTTAGAACCTGTAAATGGATTTTAATTATAGGTTTGCCAGTAATAGTAGAGTTAAGTAGGAAATAAACCCATGTAAGTGTGCTTATAAGTTTTGGGCAAGAAGCATTGAACTGGTGCAAGTTATGTAAGGATGAGGATTATGGAAAAAACAACACTATATTAAAATATAATAATAATAATAATAATAGATTTTGGCAGCTAATCATGAGACTATTTCCTTTTTTTTCCACTTCATCACACATCAGGTAGGAGAAAAAAGAGTCAGTACTGTATGTGTCAGAACACAGGAGTGACGTACTGTGTATGTTAGTACACTGTGTGTACACGTGTTGGGGCTCACGTGTTTGTGATTGTGCATGAGAGGGAGAGAAAAAGGAGAGGAATGGAGGGAGTGAGAGTTTGGGGGGAGGAAGAGGAAATTCTCCAGCCCTGCCCTCCGATTGTGTTCTGTGTTCTGTGTTGTAAGGGGGTCCAGCCCAGCCCTGTGGGAGTATACGCTCATTCCAAGGGACCAGGGGAAGGAAATCACCCAGCCTTAGTCACACACACACACACACACACACACACACACACACACACACACACACACACACACACACACACACACACACACACACACACACACACACACACACACGCACACTATCAATGTTCCCCTTCCTCCCTCCTGCCAATGTTCTATAGCATACCACAGACCCAGAGTCAGATAGCAACTTAGTGTTCCACACTCCTCATCGTCTCCTCATTACAACTCCCAGCACTGCTGTCCTCTCATTTGCCTAACGATTGATGTCAGCAGTTGTTGCACCCCCACTCTGTTATTCACCCTTTCCATCTTTTCTCTTCTTCTTGGCATCGCCTTTTTTTCTCTCCTCATCTTCTCCCCCTCTTCCCCCCCTTCTTCTTTCGTCCCTCCACCAGGAACATTTCTGCTCTGTTTATTCTCCCAAAGCTCCGACTTCCTAACAAGGTAAAGCCTATCCCGAGTCCTCTGGGCCGGGGCGCTTTCACACCCAATATGGAAGTCCTGCTTCTTCCCATGTGGCCCACAAGGAGTATTGTTTACTGGGGACTCATGTGCTGGGAACGGCGTTGGACGTTGTCCTGATGGACAGGCACATTTCTTTTAATGCTTATCAAGATCACAGCCAAGTATGTTTGAATGTCACATGTGAGAAAATTCCATGTGACTCATGGTTACATCAAGAGTGTCGAAAAGGCTTGGTGCAGGGCTCGGCTCGTTACTCTCTCTATGTCTTGATTTTACAAAAATTAAATAATCGTCCCAATCAGGACTTCACGTTAAGGGCAAAAACTGTTTTCTTAAAAACTTTGACTCCTGTTCTCAGTCGGAAGTAGTGCCAAAACAACTGTTGATAGTTTTGATAATCAATAATCGTTTAAGCAGAAATGCAGTTTTATTAACTGGTTCAAGTTATTATGGCATTGCTGGTTTCTCCATTTTATGTCATCAAAAGTAGAATAACTTAAGGCTTTTGAAACACATTGGACCAAACAAGCTTTTGGAGACATCATCATGCACTCTTGTGATGGCTCTTTTTCACTATTTTGTTACATTTTACAGACTAAATGATGAATAAGCTATTCAATGAACCCAAAAACCTGATGGAAAAAAATATGAAAACTCTAGATTGAAAATAGTAGTTGGAGCCCAGATTGAATGGTTATATGTTCCTCCGTGAATTGAGAAAATATAATCAACAGTTGATGAGAATTGTGAAGCCAAGTGGTTACAGAAAATGCCATATAACCGCAATGTCTCGGGTTCGATTCCTGCATTGGGACCTTTTGTTGCATGTTATACCACTCTCTCTCTCTACTCCATTTCTGCACTTACCTCTGTCTAATAAATGAATGCAAAATACAATAATTCATTGAGAGCATACTGTTCCAAACCAAGTAGAATGTGTTTCATTATGTTTGTCAGAGTCTGGACTCAGTCTGTGCCCTGTGACACAATATTTACATGTTGTCTAAAAAATCTCCATTCGGTTTGACCCTGGGAACTCGAGTACTTTTGGAAAACTTGGAAATGTGTATCCCGGTAGGACTTCATGTGCCACCCACATTTGAAGGCCTCTAATTTAGAAGTCAAACTGACTTTCAAATGTTACCCCCCAAGTGCAAATATAGTCCTGCGTGTGCTGAAATAGAAACTAACTGCACCATGATGTAATTACACATTTGGCTCTGAAAAGGAAGCTTCTCACTTGTCCTAGTTTCAGTATGTCCACACTCCTTTTCTCCCAGTTCAAGGTGTGTTTATCTTATGTACATGTAAAAGTGAACATCATTTTGTTTTAGGCCTGATATCGTATATGAGGAGTTTAACTTATGACATGTCAATATCATACGTGCGGAATACTTACAAATACAAATCTACTCAAAATTAATGAATAATGTTGGTGTGCCAAATAAATGTCTGCTGGATAAGATTGAAGGCCCTGTAGCTGTTGGTTGACCCCAAGGTGCTCAGAACACCTAAACTTTGACCCTGAACAAGGCAAAGTCCTGTTTATGGTTTATAAGAAGCTATAAAGTTAGCTTAACAATATTAAAAAGGCAAGTCCATAAAAAACACATGTAAAAAGGCAAAAACAAATAAAAACCAGGACTATGACAAACACAAGTCTATAAAAAAGGTGTTCATAAAGATTTAGCTAACCTAATAAACTCATCAGACCGGTCAGTATGATGTCTTGGAGCCTCAAGTCTTGCCTTCAATTTATCTTAAGGTTAACGTGTTAAACTCCTATTGGTTTTAATCATTCTTTGTTTATTGACTTGTCATGTTAGCACTGTTGATAGCTGCTGCACCTCAAAGCTGCACATGACTTCTGGTCCAGGTTGTGCAATACCTTTATTGAAACAAGTTGTACCAAGCAGTCAGTCAAAATAATTCCAGTGTAAGTGCCAAAATTCTGTTAAAATTTAACTCCGATATCAGCAATAGACTGTGTATAAGAAGTAAATGTAGTCATCAAGATATCGTTGGTATGTGAACTACTGGCTTGAATCCTCAAGTTCGGCATTTTAGCCATCGCCATCTTGTTTTTTGGCCTAGTGACACGAGAGGTGGAGCTAAGTACAACTGAACGCTTAGTTAGACATTTGTAGGTTGACCAGAATGTTAAAATTAGTTTAATGACCTGGAAACACACTGTAAAAGGTTAAAGTTCTAGGACAAAAACACAGACAACTCACAGACTGGACAACGCTGTAGTAGCGACCCGTCAGTCATAAGGTAGCCACAACCTAAAGCATACCCTGCTTTGTTGTCTATTTTACTCTAAAAGGGACAATAATTTACCAAATTAACATCATGCTGTATTGAAGAAGGCTTGAAACCAGCGATTGAGACCATAAACTCATGTTTACAATGTTTACTGTGGTAATAAATCAAGTGAGAAGTAGGGTAATTTTTTCATAGACTTCTATCCAACCAGACTTATTTTTACAACCAGAGGAGTCGCCCCCTGATGGCCATTAGACAGAATTTAAATATAAGGCACTTCTGCATTGGCTTCTCTTTTCAGAACCGGATGATGCCTCTTGATATTAGCTTAATGAGAAGCTGAGTAAAGCACAAATTTGACCGCTGGGCAGTTTGTGTTAATTTAACCCAAACAGCCAATGAACCGCCAGTACAGACGTTAGCTGTAAGCTAGCTGGCAACATGCGCACTGAATGTGTGTGGGATTGAGCCTGTGTATTTTTGTTCAGTTTAGCCCCTCTCTCCCGTTTCTTCTGGTCTCTGAACGTTCATGAAGCACCGTCATAAAAGCCTCAGTATAAGCATGATTTGTTTCTGCTCAAGTTTAAACATTTTCAGCTCTCATGGACGCCTCTTCCCCAGGCAAATTCGAGTCTAATTGCGGCTTGCCATTGACTTTGTAAATAATCGTGCTTTGAAAGGACGGCCATTTCATAATATACACCAGAGCACATGGTTTCAAGAACAAAGGACTGTGTTTGAGAAATATCTTGTGTGATTAAGCGACATACATCAGAGAGAACAGAGTGTTGGGAAGCACACTCTATATCCGAGGCAACAAAGAAAACCAGGAGCATAGGGTTCAGAATGAACAAATGAAATAACACAGTAAAACACAGACACAATCTCCACGCTCACACAATGTGAGGACTGACCACCTCCCAAATTCATATCAATGACTTAACAACTAATCACGATAGATATTACACTGGCTTTGAAAAATGTGGCCAAAGACAGGAAGAATAACTCATTACATAAGGTCTAGGGTGTTCCAGTAATAGCATACAAGCTTCTCCTTTATTTGGAAAGCTTACGCCTCGGCACACTGAGCTGTGTTTTGATTTTCTGTCCTTCGAGGGGCTCTAACAGTTTATGAGCCGCTGGTCCAGGTGCTCTCCCCCATTGACCCTTATTTGTAGATTCAGTGGGAGTCCATAGAGAGTGCAAGGGGGCAGAAGGGAAGCTAGAAATTTGTTGAAATTCAATAGTAAAACAGTGGCTTTTATCTTTTTTGATTGTGTGCTAGATTTTTGTGAATTCCTTTCAACTCTGAATGTGACATACATTGGGGATCATCATTACTGACGAACTTAACCATTTTGGTTCTCTCGCTTTGCTCTCCTCAGTGTTGTTTCCTGCCAAAACAAAGCTATTGAGTGACAATTGGACTTACATTTGCCAGGTGGCCCGAAACATGTACCAGTGAAATATGTCCACATCTATAGCAGCTTAGGCACAATATTTATTTCAAACATTCATGGGCCCTAGAGGATGTAATTACTCTGGTGAGCCCTTACATTTTCATGTAGTGACACTAGTATTTGTCACATCTTTGATCAGTAGTGAAAGTTCACGAAAACTATTGATGGATTGACATGAAATTCTGGTTCACATTCCGATCAGCCTCAGTTATAGTTATAGTGCTAATTAGCAATGTTAGCATGCAAAAAAGCTGAACTTAGATGCTGACCATGGTAAAAATGACACATCAGCTTGTTACCAGTTTTTTTGTGAGCATGCCTCTTTCAGAGCCAGTGACATTGTAGGTAAGAATTGCATTATCACTTTTGCCTAACAAATATCCAGCAGGAAATAAAAAATCGTCTTGCCATGTGACAGACCTTCAACATGTAGGAATCAAAGGTGGACAGTTGTATATGTGCTAAAGAGAGACAGGCGAAATATCACAAATTATTCACTGAATTGATATTTGTTCAGTCCAGAAAATGATGCGCTGTGCTATAACTTAGAGGAATGTCATGGTTTATGTGCAGTTGAGTTTTGTCTATAGTCTCTCTATAAGCATCTGTCTGGAACATCTGTGCAGCTGTCTGTGAAGCTCTGTTCTGGTGTGGTGAATACAAAATGTCCAAGCTCGCATTCATCAGAGCAGTTCCAGTGGAAAGACCCACGTCATTATTGATTTTACCATTATGTGTAATGTTCGACTCTGCTGATCATATTCTCAAAGTGAATTAAACCAAACAACATGGATGTCAGTTCTTTTAAAGCATATCACAGTCTTTCAGAAGAACGATTTAAGCCTTTGATATGGAGCCAGTGTGCAAAGAACACAGAGCTAACATTGGGCAGTATTAGCCTGCTAACAGCAGATGATATTTGACTTTGACCACAGAACAAACACTCTGGAATCTGAACGAACTTCTTGCTTTTTCATACATCCTTGACAACTACTCAATGTCATGATTCATGCTGGACCACAGTGTTTGGATTGGTTCACTATGTTTGGGAGTTTTTTCATGAGCTGTGAAGTTAATTCCATTTTTTCTTTCTTTGTGTTCTCTAGTGTGCCGAATAGCATGCCACAAGAAATGTGAAGTCAAGGTAAGAGTTAAACCACACACCTTAAGACACAAAATGAATAAAAACAAGGCATTTACAGATGTGTCAGATGTGTTTTGCTTTAGACATGGAAAAAAAAACACAAGAAAGTCTCCTAAACACTCTGAACTTCCCTTTTAAAATCCATTTGAGCTTTATCGGGAGGAAATATTATGTTTTAGGTGGAGTCAGCTACTCTGTGTGTGCATACATGCAGATGTTGAGGTAGGTGGAGCTTGGGGAGTTTATGTTCTGCAAAAAATCTAAAGAATGTCTAAACAAGTGCTCTTTGTACCAGAATGTGTTTATACTGGACAAACTCTTGAGTCTTGGAGATTGCCCCTACGTCTAAAAATAAAAGACCTCTGGATGGAGCCGTCGCTTGATTCATCTTTGTTTTGGAAAGGCAAAGAGCATGTAGACGAAAGTGGGAGGGGGAACGGATGAAGCTGAAGTTTCTGCAGGGTTCTTAAAGAGGGAAAGTTTTGGGTGTAAAAGTACAACTGCTTTGGGAGGTTTACAGGGGGATTTGCACACACACACATGCACATGTAGAGTACATATGCACACCTATGGTTATGTGCAGCCCTCATCTGGCATCCATTATTGAAATGGGTGCTTCTTGCCAGCTTTGCCCAATCCCTCTTTTACTCTCAGGAAATGCCATGGGTGTAGGGCAGACAGGCCATGTTAAGTACGAGGTGGGGGCTTTGGCCAGCCATGCAGGGAAGGCTTCTAGTAGAACAAAATAACGGAAATGATAAGCCCAGCCCATGCCACCTTTCACATTTGTCTTTGCATTGCATTTTTTTAAGTGCCAGCAGATTTGGCCAGCAGAAACCCTTCACTTTTTCAGTGCGTGTGTACATAAATTGGGTATCTGGAGAGCCCACCAACCCACAAACTGTGAAATAAGACAACCCAGTCAGTTATTTGTGGGCTGCCTCAGATCATTAATTTCCCATCCACCGCTTGAGAACTACGTTTGAAAAGGTGCGCCATATTTTTATTGCAAGAAATTCAGAAGACACTGGGCTTAGATAGAGATTGACTACAGGTATAGTTAGACATGAACATTTTCTAGTTGAAGCCCAATATATACATATGTAAGACATGTCCCCATTAATAAATGGTTGACAAAAATGACAAAAAAACTTCCACAGACCTATAGTGAATTAAAAATGTTATTTGTCCAGGTTTTGAGAAAATGTTCCCTCCACCCCCAAAATATGGAGGATGAATAACATGTTTTTGTAGAGCAAAAATGACAGTTTAACAAAGTGTTCATACGGACTATTTCTTAGAAGAAACGGTTAGAACCCTATTAGGGTACTTCTGTGTTTCACAAAATGCAGTTTATGATTTATTTATGCACGATGCCCCCATTATATCTCCTTATTCAGGTCTTATTCAGGATAATATTTACACCACAACCACTTGTTATTTATGTTGTTCTGCTGCAGAACAATGTGTGATGTACGAAAGCGTTCGCTACATACTTGTTGATAACATTTGAATTTCCGGAAGTCACGGGTCAAATCTGTGGGAGGAGACGTTAAAGGAGCCCAGAACATACTCCCTGTGTCTATATATGTACAAAACTAGAACCTTCCATCTCCAAAAATCACAGCAGCATTTCCTTTTCTAAACATTTCAACTGAAAATGACACAGTTTTGGCAGGAAGCAATTTGCTAACAACCATAAGATGAAAAACAAGGGAGTGACCACGACCGGGTCAAGCTTGATCACTATCGGCACTCAGTCAGGCCTACAAGAATGTCGGACACATTTTTATGGAATATTTATTTTAAGAAACAGATAAAGCTCTTTTCTATGTACTGTCAGTCCTGCTTGACCTTGCATGTAAGGGAATCTAAACTCCTGATCATAACTCTTAGCTGGGACAGTTTTCCCAAGTACACACTACAGTTATAAATCTTTGTCTCTAGATAAGATTAATATGCAGCCCGTATTTAACCTGGCAACTGCAAACAAATGGTCAGACTAGTGTGTGTGTGTGTGTGTGTGTGTGTGTGTGTGTGTGTGTGTGTGTGTGTGTGTGTGTGTGTGTGTGTGTGTGTGTGTGTGTGTGTGTGTGTGTGTGAGTGTGTGAACACCCTGAGGTGTGTTTGCTCTCAACTGGATGTGAAAAATGCCAAAATATCTTGTCAGTAAGATTTCACTCCTTGGTGATAACAGGAGGGAGCGTATTAGATCACCATGAAAGTGGAAACAGGATAGATTTCAAGCTCATCTTTCCCCAAACCCTTGTACATTTGTGCTAAATATCCTACCTGTCATATTTTTCACAAGTCTTCTTTAGAGTCAGGGTGGTGGATGGGTCAAAGAAACACAAGACTTACACCCCAGTTAATGTTCTCTTATTCTAATTTACGTTCACAGTTTAAGCTTAAACTTGTTTTAAGCCAAACCATAATCATTTTTTTACTTAAACTAACCAAGTAGGTTTCGTGATTTTTCATTTTTTTTTTATGTTTCAATGTACAGTGTTTTCCACATGTTTAAAGCTGTTTAAAACTGCGACCTGTAAAAATATGTTTTGCTCCGTAAGCTACTTAGAATGCAGTTTAGTTGTATGGGAACGTAATTTCATAGGAGACATGGTTGAAATCTTCAACTGCTTAAAAGCTCTCAGTCGCTCACGCTAACTTTATTCTGTCACATACAGTGTAATAGCAGCCATAGTAGAAGTTTCCGCCAACATCAGTAGAGCTGAGAAAAGTTCAGTTTGATTGTCCACAATGCAGTCATAGCTACAGAAGTTTTATTTATTTCTGCATTTTATTTGATCACTGAGGTTAACCCCACATTCTAATCTAAATTCACGACATTCTTTTCCTGTTTTGTGCAAATAAAACAATTTCCCTTTCAGCCTGACGTTGAGCATAAACATACTGTAAAAAAAAAAAAAAAAAAGATCTGCTCCTCAGTTGTGGTCTGTGGTCTCAGTTGTTTATTGCAGCAACACTCACCCTTAACCATTTGAACCCCAGGTTCTTTTTGCTCAGTTTCCATTCGTTGTGTTGGACAAATAATTTGTGGACTGTGAAAACAACATGCTCTTTTTCTTATCTTGGCTCACGACGATTCGTAAAATGTTCTCTTACATAAGAGAACAGCAAATAAGAAAACAGAGGTGAATCCCACAAATCAATTGGTATTAACAAAATAAGGGAAAGAAAATATGAAGAAATGTGTTCTTTTATTCACTCCTTTATGAAGCCCTATTCTTATTCATCTTGAATAAATAAACATTTGAAAAAAAAGAAAAATCTAAAATACAGTATATAACTATACCTATGGAATGCTGTGTGGGAAATGCTGTATTTGAGACTGAACGTTAAGGATTTGTTTATACTGACCAATCACGTACTTATCTTTATTTATACATTTATCATTAATTAATTAATCTCTGTACCGCAATTTATTGATACTCTTGCACTTAATTATATTTCCGATAAGCTATAATCGACCAAAGTATAAGCCCCACTGGCACGCTAGTCTCTACTAGGTTGGACACTTAAAGTCAGGAATAAGCTGAGGTGGTGAGTACAACCTATTAGATTTCACTGAACCTTCGTTGCCTGTCGAGTGTGTTTTGAGAAGGAAACTACTATGTTCCACTCTTTAATGAGGAAGGAGGTCTGAGAAAGAAAAGTGTAAGAACATGGACACGCTCTCACTCTATTAGTTTTCATTCTCCTCTCAAAAATGATGAAGCATTTGTTTACATTTTTTCCGAGCTCCTGAAATTCTCAGAGTGCATGTTTGGAGAAAAATCCTGTGTTTCTTTTAGGCTGGCTGACCTCCACTGTGTGTTTTTGTTATTTCAGATTTGTTATTTGTGACCCCTTTAGTTCCGTTCATTGAGCACAACATGCTTGGGTTAGAGATCTGTAGCTTTCAGCTTGCTGATGGACATGTCCTTATTTTGTGTATCATGTTTGCCAAGTAAAAGGCTGAAAATTGCTGAAAATTGCTTAGCCATCATTGTATTGCATAACAGTTGAACAGTCTTAATAAAAAGTTCTGAAACAGTTCAGTCTGAATCTTTTCATGCTCAACAAATGAGTGCTCTTCACATATTTTAGATGACAACTTGAATAGAATTTAATGAGGAATTTATGCAGCAGATACAAAAAAAATAATCGATAATTTGTGTTTCCTTCTTTTTGGTACGCCTGCAAATTTGTGATTGATTACCTAGACTTTCTCCATTTCAGGAATCTTCTTGATAAAACTACATACCACTGTGTGCATGTCGGTGCCAACAGGTCCCACATTTTTAACATTTCGGAGCAATCATCTAGTGATTGAAAGTTGTTGGTGTGGCTGAAAAGAAGGTGGACTGCTATCTCTTATATTATTTATTGCCCCCAAATCTTTGACATATGCAAACATCTGCATCCACGAATGTGAGGTGCGTTTCTGAGAGAGAACATCAGGTTTGCAGGTGGCCTTCTGAACACAGCTTGGATTTATAACTTCGGCATGTTACAGTAGCTGTCTGGTCACCAGGAGCTTCATGCACAATGCCAGTTAAAGTACGGGATCTCACAAGAAACCATATTTGTTGATGCCAAAATTCTGAAAATGTGGAAGTACTCATTTTTCTATATTACTGTAGGTACCAAGGTACCAAGAGGGCCCCAGACTGACAGGGTCTGAAATCCGAAAGGATGCAGTAAACTCACTATGGACGTGTCCATGGGATGCACCTTATCTTTTTGTTAAAGGTGTTACATTATGAACAACAAATCCATGTTGAAATTGGCAGGAGGAAAGCTAGTTAAGGTTAGCAGATGTTGCGTTCAAGTTCTATTCAGTAAAGAGAATATTAGGCGAAGGTAAATTCTAAGGTTATCATGATGGGCTCAAATGTAACCAAATAGATATAAGAGACCTGTTTAACCTCTTAATATTTGCTCAAAGCATTGTTTTGTTTTTCACCATGGTATCAAATGTGGTATTTAGAATCGTGGAATTTCCCAGATATTGGTTAATATATGGTAAGGAAGGCCTCTGAGCGAGGCTAATAGTGTAACCACGGTTTTGCACCTTGAGACTTGTCTTGGAAAGGGAGGAGTGAGTGGAGGGGTATTCAGTTGGTTTCAATCTGCAGGCACACCGCAGGATGCTACCATACCCTACATACTTTCACTTTACTTATTTCCCCCTGATAATTTGCATCAGAGAGTGAGATGAATTAGCCATTAATAGAAAGACGCCACACATTGTTCTTTGACTGTAAGTACAGGAGGCATAACATTACCACGCGTGAGGTTGCAAAGATGTCAGCCTGGTATTGAATCCCAGAAACAACATTAACAACTTCCTTCCTTTTACATGCGTTGACGGCTCTGCAGACAGTGAGAAATGGGAGTTACAGTAAGAATGTGAGGCAGTGGAGGGGGGGGGGGGGGGGACTCTTGTCAAGAAAACATGTGAAAGTCGTATCGCTGTGACAGACTTTGGGCTAGGAACGAGTGAGGGCAAATGATAAATGGATGGGGTGGCGTCATAACCAAAGTATTCCCTTGGTTCTTTGCCAGGGTGTCTGTATGTGCTGTACTTTTAAGTAAGCAGCTCATAGTCTGATCAAATACAGAGCCAGCCAACAGCTCTGAGGCTAATTGAATTAGCAGTCACAGGACAGAACACATGCTCACTTCTCTGCCCTCCTCCTCCTTATGATAGCAAGCGTTTGTCGGGAACATAACAACAGCACAAGCACGGGGTAAATCATACGGCCTCTAATTTGAGAAATCGTGTTTCTGATTTTAGTTACAGCAGGATTTAAGTAGACCCACATCATGAGGATGCAAATGCTTAACAGAGTATTAGATTCTGGTGTGAAAGGTATATATCGAAATTTTAATCTTTAAACTTAATCCAACCAACTGTGGTCACCACATTTACGCCTTTTGTCATATCTCATACCTATCTTTCATGACTTTGCCGAATCAATTTGTTCAGTTTTTAAGGGGTTTTGTTTAAATACCATGTATCAGTCAAAAGCACCAAAATAGATTGAAATAGCCTGAGGTCATGGTTGCCTACATAGCCTGTGTATGTTAAAGGTGCCCGATACGAAATTCAGAGCATATCTAGAAGCTAACAGCGCTAACAGTGCGAGAACTAACAGTGTTTACTTGAGGGGGAACCGGTGGGTGGGCTCTTTGCTTCTTCTTCTGTTTGGCGTGACTGCATTATCAGCTTAGCTAATAGTTGTTTGCCGCTATATTACTGCTCTTAATAGCTCATAGAGAACCTTTGAATATGCTGGTTAGATGAGGGTTGCAACAATTCCTTCTTTTTTGGCCGCAGAGAAATAAGCTGTTAACACAACATTGACATAAATGACTAACATGTTCACTAACAGGTGCCTATTTAAACATCCAGCAGAGCGGTGAGATTTGAACCGTAAAAGTAGTTGCAGTTGGAGGCTATAACACCAAAACATTTAGCAGAATAATGTTAAATTGCTCCGTAGACTTGAGACGAACTGCAGAGTCTGTTGAAAATTGTCTGCGGGTTTGTTAAGCGGGACATCTTTCAAATTACACATACTCCTTTAATCCGTTGTTGACAAAAATACTGACAGGTGCAGCTTTAACTTTGACCAACTTTGACAAACAAAAGCTGCGGTTGCTATTGTCTACTTAAGCTCAATTCCGAGCTTATTGGTAACAATTGTGACTCTGATCTACGCACTTCATGAAAACCCAAAAAACTGTCAGCTCTCCTTGTTCCAGTGGGTGAGTGTAAGGACTTACACAAGGAGCAATGGCTTATTGCCATGTATTTAGCAACTGCATGGTAGCGACATGTGCATAGATACAGCAGAGAAAACAAACAGGAACGCCCAGCCTTTAACATGATGGAGTAATCAGGAGTTGCTGGAAAGAATGTCAACAACGGGCCAAGTGCATGCAGGGGGACAGCGATGGAAGGAATAAGTGAGGGCAATGGCCTCGTAGAGCATGCAGTTGCAGTAGTTGCTTGAGATTTAATTGCCCTGCGAAACTATTTTTTCAAGATATATTTTCCTGAGGAACAGTTGCTGAGCATGCGCCCTCTCTTCCGGTATTACTAATCTTCCCTGACCACTACAACAGCTGTGGGAGAAATGCCTCGGTGGAATGACTCCTCCTCATTACATGCTGAAGGAGCTCCGAGACTTTCCCACCCATTCATCTCCAGTCTGTCTTTTGATTCAAAAGACAACTTTTCCACTCTGTCTGAGCTCCTGCGGCCTAATCATGACCATCCAGGAGAAAAATCCATGTTAAAATCTGTACTCTGCATGGGCGTTGGTGAAATGTTCCACCGGGCACTTGGGGCCAGTGATCTACTCGGCTCCACTGCTGCCTGGGAAAGCCTGAGTCAGACTGGTGAAACTGGACCTCACCCAGACAGCCCTCTTTCTCAAAGTCCCTCCATTTCTTTCTTTCTAAATCTCTGTTTATCATTCATGTATGTCACTTTTTCTCAAGACCACTGTCCTTGTCTCTTTCTTTCCCTCTCATTCATGTTTTTCACGTTTTGATAAGTCAAACTGAGCAGTGACAACACAGCGATGGTATGTTTGTCCACTCACGTATACAGGAAGGATTCATGCTTGTGTCATATTCTATTATTATTTTATGTTAAAGGTTCCTTTTTAAGATAAGATAAGATAAGAAATTTGCAGGCTTACAGCAGCATAGAGTAAAGTGCACACAAGAGACATAGTAAAAGAAAGACAAGATAAAAATAAAAAATGAAATAAAAAAACAAGTATTATAAATAAGCAATAAGAAACAGTAGAAAAACAACAATAACTGAAAATATTATATTTACAGACAGAAAAACTATTATAACTATTATTGCACAGTGTATTGTATTGCACAGGTTTTTATTGTCATGTGTCATGTGGTCTGCTGGGAGCAGAGCTGGTTGTGCAGCCTGACAGCAGCAGGAAGGAAGGACCTGCGGTACCTCTCCTTCACACACCGGGGGTGAAGCAGCCGGTGGCTGAAGGAGCTGCACAGAGCTGCCAGGGTGTCCTGCATGGGGTGGGAGAGGTTGTCCATCAGGGATGACAGTTTAGCAATCATCCTCCTGTCTCCCAACACTTCCACTGTATCCAGTGGACACCCCAGCACACTGCTGGCCTTCCTGACAAGCTTGTTCAGTCTCTTCTTGTCGGCTGTCGAGATGCTGCTGCTCCAGCAGACCACTGCATAAAAAATGGCTGATGGCACCACAGTCCTCAGGAGTGCTCCCTGCACTCCAAAGGACCAAAGTCTCCTCAGCAGATAGAGTCTGCTCTGACCCTTTTTGTAAAGTGCATTTGTATGATTAGTCCAGTCCAGTTTATTGTTCAAGTGAACACCCAGGTACTTATAAGATTTCACAATCTCAATGTCCTGTCCCTGGATGTTCACTGGTTCCGGAGGACAGTGTTTACCCCGGCGGAAGTCCACCACCAGCTCTTTGGTTTTATGTGCTATTTAATAAAAAACTAAAGATGTCATGAGATCCGTCAATTAAGGATTTTAGTGGTTGAACTTACTTGAAATTATGTCTTTCTCTAGCTAATACTCAGAGTCCTTGGCCTACAATTTACAGACCAGCTGCAGTCACGGGTACCATGAAGGTAAAAAAAAGCCAGGACACAGGAAATAGACCAGACCAAGAGAAACATACAAGCCTAAAATACAGACGGATAAATTTCCCATGCTTTACAATCCCTAACAAAAAGAGACGTAACTGTTGGCATGCATAGTTGCATTGCAGTAAATGTGGCAACCCAAAGCTCTAAGTACACAGCACATACCTACATGGACCACAGGCACCAGAAAACGAGGGGAATTCCCACCCCCCACTGTTCAGCCCGGTCTCTACATTAAAGGTGGGCATCTCACATAAACAAGCATGTTGTTTTGATACCATAAACCATATGTCTGCTCTGTGGCAGCCCTCCCTTCCTTCCTGGCCCTTGTCATTAATAGCGAAATGAAACAACGCTTACTTGAGACATCTGGTTAACACGGCTTCGACCAAAGGTGTTACTTTTAGAAGTAGCTTCTGTGTAATTACTTAAGAGCAACATCAAAGACGGTGGCCATTCTTTCCATGTTGAGATGTAATACCTCATGTGCTACAAATTTGTACCAAACATTCCTCAGTAATGTCCCTTTGTCTGCTTCTGGATAATAGCTGATGAGGGTGTGTAAACGTGAAATGCCAGAGTTCTACCTGACTATCATCATGATCCCCCAATCTTCCTAAGCTTATAAATCGATATTTCCATTTTAACAATTGATGAAATCACTATTTATAATGTGAAAGGAGTCTTTTAGTGAGGAATCCACAAAGAAACATGACCTGATTCTGCAGTTCTGCCCATCTCTAATGGGATTTTTAGCATCTTTCAGCTTGTTGTTTCGGTTTTAAGGCTCACAATTTTACTGATTCGATTGAGTCTCAGGGCTCTCATCAGATTCCTTACCAGCAGCATGAAGTATTACGAGACAAATATGCTGTTTTATTTGCAATGCTTGAGACATCAGCAGATGTGCCACCCTCAACAGATAAGAAAACATATCCAGATGGCTCATTCATTAGCTACTTCCGCCATTCATTTTGGATGAAGCAATGTTTTTTTCCAGAGCTGATGATGAAGTTATCTCTCTCTCTCTCTCTCTCTCTCTCTCTCTCTCTCTCTCTCTCTATATATATATATATATATATATATATATATATATATATATATATATATACATATATTATGAATACAATTGCTACAGATGTGAAGTGGATACAGTTCTGCAGTGCACGAAAGTGAAGCATTTTACTTTGAAGTGAGTCAGCAGACAGAACGGTCAACTTTATTTTGGCAAAAAGGGATGAATACAATTTTGTTGCATTCATTCCGGGTAATGTGATAAATGAATATATGTCTCTTTCTTTATCAGTCCGTATGGATTATTTAAAGGGACAGAAGTCAAATGGTGATCAGCGGTTGTCTTCAACTGTCCCCCTGTTTTGTATACATGTTTTCAGGTTTAAAAGTTCACATTCATATCTCCTTGTATCAGCATATTAACACAGAGTTGAACTTGCTTTATTGGCGTTATGAGTTGAATGACTGAGCTGGTGACTGATAAGTATGTATCTCCACGCTGCTGTTGACACAGTCCGACTTTGGAGTTGCCGTGAAGTCAATGGATTCATTCATGGTACATTACTTTCTCTCCCGTTGCAGCTGTAGAGGGTGTGTGTGTGTGTGTGTGTGTGTGAGAGAGAGGGAAAGAGACAGAAAACGAGGGGGGAGGCAACTCATATTTAACCTGTAACTTGAGAAGCTGATAACAAGGAGCGAATGAAGGAAAAATGAGTGTGTGAGAAAGGAGTGTGTTTGTGTGTGTGTGTAGTGAAATAGAAAGGAACGACAGTGGGACAGAGAAAGAAAAGAGCTGTGATTTTGTCCCGTTCCCCCTGATCTCCCTGGGAAATTCAGTTCAATATTTTTCCTCCATTCTCGTTACTCATGTGTCTCCCCTGTTTTGGGAGGAGGGCGAAAAATGGACTGAACAAGAGGGAGGAGAAAAAACCCCAGGCAGAGAAAGAGAGGGGAAATCAGCTCTAGCCAGTAGCCAGACTTTGCCTGCTTATTCAGCGCCCAGTGCTGCACTGCGCCGTTTCCAGTTGTGGGATGTTGAGATCTGCCTTTTGGCTGCATGCTCACATAAAGACATTTTTATGCTCATTTTCTTGGAGGAGGAGGAGTGAGAGAGGGGGAGACTAGCCAGACCTATTAGCCTGGAGCCTGAAAACGCACACACAACTCTCTCTCTCTCTCTCTCTCTCTCTCTCTGTATGACACACACACTTGTACACTCCTCCGGCTCTGCGCTGCACCAAGGTAACAGTGAGTGGATTTAGCTTTAGCCATCTGGTCGGAGCGCAGGGAAAACCTCTCTGCTGCACAGAGGGGGGGAAAAGGGAAAGGACGATGCAGCACTAAAACACAGAGAAAAAACAAAACAAAGAGTTAAAGAGAGAACGACACACACCCTGAGACAGGATGGCCACCGCAGTGTTTCAGGTAAGGAGTGTGGTTGTTATGCTGGGAAAAGAGCTGCTGCCTGTCTGGTATTGGAGCTCCTGGCTGTCCCAAGTGCTGGCTGTGCTCTGCTATGTTTCACAGACTCCACGTTACAGGGTTTGCTTAATTTGAAAGGGAGAAAGCTTTATGTGCTCTCAGATGTATGTTTTTTTAGGCATGTATGTAACCTGGCATTGGTGCGGTACTGGAATGGTTTGTTGGTTTTACTGTATGTTCTGTCTTTGCATATGCATCTGGACAGTAGATCTGAATGTGCATTCTTCTGGATATGTGTCTTGAAAAAGTGATTAGAGCACAGCACTGTTTCTGTATGTCCCGCGTAGCTGGTATGGATAAACAGGACTGTGTGTGAAATAGCATGTAATGGAGACAGAGGTTTGAATTTGTGTTTGTTGTATCACTGTAGAAGTTGTTTGTAATGCGAAGCACTGCTCATTTCTGGAGTGCTCGTGTCTGTGTGTGGTCTCCTTGGCTTACCATGTTTTGTGGTTGGTAGCCCACGGTCATGGCTGGAATGACGGTGGTACTTTAGTTTTGTTTGTATTCATCGTGCTGTATTAACCTAACCCTTTCTGACCCGGAGGGGTCAGAGCACAAAAGAAACTGCCAACAGACATTTGTGGTAGAAAGTCATATTTCATCTATAAATAATCTATTATGCTTTCCACGAGAGAGAAAGTGTGTGCGTTAGCCTTCTTCCACTGCTTTCAGTGTTGGTGTGTCTGCAGCCATGAACTCAGCCGCAGTGATGTTTCATAATAGGACCTTGCAAAAGTTGTTGCACAGAAAAACATCGCCCCAGGCGTGAGAAAACCCGACTGCACTTTTGGAATTTTTGACACTTAGAGTGAGGCACAATTGCCTCCAATTTGCTTCATATTTGGGAGAAAGACAATAAGGGCATAGTGTGAAAAGCATAGATTTGTAAGGTTAGCACTGTACGCTGACAGCGGTTTTCCCTGTCCACCCGTCTGTGTGGGTGTCTGGCTTCTTAATGGATTCTTATTTGTTTAGGAGGATGTTGTGCTGCCAGCACATTATACTCTGTAAGATAAGCCTTGAATTGTTTCTAGTCCTTCAAATAGATGCATTAATGTTCCACAGTACAATGGAGCTGTTAGAACACAATGGAAGCCTGATGCAGGTCCCATTGGTGGTTGCTGGTGTGTTCCTTGTGATGTTTTAGTTATGGAGGGGTCTAGCACCAGGCCAGTGAGTCAAATCAGTCAAAGTTACATGGCTATTGGTCCCTGTCACCTCCAGAGCTCTGTGCATTGAGTATTTACCTTGTCATTCCAAAGTTCCCATCAAGTACAGTGTGCACAGCTGACTATATTGTACATGGCAGCTTCATTGTATGCCCAGAGACCCTGAGGCCAACCCGTACACCTAGCTTAAACACTCCAGAGAACTGAGGGACACTGCAGAGTTGTGTAATAATTCTGCATGGGTTCATCAAGACAAGTGATCCATCACGTTTCACCTAGTCATTTGTTAACCCAGTCGCCAGGAAATAACGACACGTTGAATGCCAATGTTCCTTTCCCTGGTGATCAGACATGGTAGGTTTAGGCAACTAATCCTACCATACAACAACAACCTGCATTAGCGGTTGTTGTTGTTCCTTAACCTTATGTAACCTTAAGCAAAGTTGCAACAAGCGTTACTCCGGTATGTAAAACAACTTTACGTAAAGCACAAAGTCAAAGCTAACTTTTGGTTTCACACGGGACACAAACAGCGGTCTCCTGGGTTTAAGTCCTGTGTTTGTTTGATACATCCAGCAGCCTTTCCACCTACTGAGACTTCCTTCTTTGTTACTGTGTACACGTTATTCAACCAAGTTACTTTCAATAAAGGTTGATTGGTGTACTACGTCACTTTCTCTTCTAATGCTCTGCTGTACCACCGCTCCGACCAAATACAAAAACATACAGATTCCTGGCAAATGCAGCATTTGATCCATAGTAACACATTTGTCGTCACTTGTATGATGTGTGACCCACACATTCCTTTAATGCATTCCTTGTCAAACATAAATGTAACGCTGCACTGTCCTGCCCGGACAGCGGCATTACCCATGACTCCTGGTTGTGTGGGAATGGCGTACATCCACTGGCAGGGAGCCCGGGCTGGACTGGGTTTCAGAGAAGACATTTTTCATCATTACCATCTGCCAGGGAAACAGAGCTCCAGTCAACCCCCCGTCCCTCCTTTAGGCAGCTCATGATAGATGCCTAACCGCAGACACACACAACCGCACATGCAGCCAGGACGGGCACATACGAGGGTAGGCATTTTGGGAAGGTGTGTGTTGAGTGACTATGTCTGTGTGTGTGAGTTTCTGGGATTAGGGATAAGGCAATGGTCCGTGGACCATATAAAACCACCAGCATGGATTCTCATGCCTCTCTGCTGACGTAATCCATCCTTGGTGTGTGTTTGAATGTGTGTGTGAGTGTCAGTTCTTCTAGACCCAGCTTTACCTCTTGAATGACTGTGTTGTAAATGAGAGCATTTTGTTTTCATTATTTTTTTATTTTTCCTCAATAATACAAACCAAACGGACTTTGCAAATGACGTGTTTGAATGTCTGTCTTTACTCCTGTTATAAGAATGGCCCCTTTGTTTCACACCCATACATGGCTTTTATGAACATCCCACCCTCATGTTATATTGTTCCTTCTATCCTCACAAAATGCTCTGCAGAGCTGTAATGTGTGTGCAGCAATGTATTTATGCCCTTTGTCCTCTGGACTAAATGCTGGCACAAACTGTGAACCCCCAATACATTAGTAACATAAATAATCTATAGCCGTGCCAAAGCATCATGCCCTACAGTTGGGCTTTTAGTGTGATTAATTGTATCCAATGGAGGCACAGTAAAAGTGTCCCATTTTGCAAGGGCGTCATAGGTTTCACTTATGGTAGTTACTTAGCAGGTCGTCTGGCACATATGAGAAACTGCTGTCATAGGCCCAGAGGAAGGCGTTTAAAGAGTGTATGAAGGAACATATCCGGAGGCTAATGTTGCAATTAAAATGAACAGTGGACCCTTTTTAGAATTTACTGCTTTGGGCTTTAACAGCTCAGTACCGTTAAGAAGCGTCAAAGACCACCAACACCGATCAAATCAAGCCTCATTCGTTCACTCGGAACTGATGTAAGGTTTTCTGTTTCATTGGTTGGTTTTATTTTGTACCACAACTGAAACCGTTATTTCCACCAAATTTGTGCATCAAATCAGGCTTGGGTTTCCCCATTTTTAAAGTTGGGGTGACTTTGTTGGTTTCCACTAATGAAGAGCTAAACTCTGAAAGAAACCACTTTCCCACAATCATTGTTTCTCCCCATTTGTCCTTCGGTGACAACTGGTGCCAGTACACTCAGACCAAAGCTTTCTGCAGAACCTCACAGTCTAATACCCCTTAAATAGAGGAACTTCTCATAATACCCCTAAAAAGAGGAGCATTATGGTGAAACATTTAATGACGGCTAATCTTTCAAATGACTCTGTGCAATCAAGCTTAAAGCCCGGTATAATGGCCCTTTTCTTAAACACAGTTTGCATTTTCATAGTCATGGAACGAGAAGAAAGGAAAAAAAAAATGTCCCCAGTCTTTTACATTGCTTTTTAGTTTGACAAGCAGATTGAAATCTTTGATCACCAAATTACATTGTTCATCATTTGCCGTGTCAACACCAAAGATAGCTGCCCAATCAGTTGCCAAACTACCCAAACCAATGTCTTCTAATCACATGTAGTCATTTTGTTCTAGAGGTAGACGGCCTTATTTGACCCTTGCATTGCTCCATCTGATAAATGCAGACCTATTTGGCTTCATAGCAACTTGATCTTTATTGAACGTGGCTCCTCCAACTCAGCTGAAGTTCTGTTATGTTATATGCCATATGGAGAGTTTTAACTTTTCAGATGTATAGCTTTATTCAGCTTTTGTTGCCCCAATGCCCTCAGATGCATGGGCTAAGATGTTTTGCGTTGGTGAAGAAGTAGAATTAGGGGCAGCCTTAATCTGGAGGTTCCCCACAACCCTTTTTCTGTGTATGGTATGGAACATGAGGACACCTTTGTATCAGTTTGGTACACAACAGTTTAGAAGGTAAACAAGGTAGATAATAACATTTTCAACAGTTCATGTAAATTTATCTCAATTTCAGTGTTTAGGATATTTCTAACTGATTTGGAGGATGGTTATTCTGGATGTAATGCCTTAGTTTGGGCAAATTACTACTTGAAAAAGATGTGATTTGTTGAAGCATTTGAAGCATGTCAAGATATGCTGACAACAGTCATCCTAAAGCACAAACATAACTTTCTTTTGAGATGGAGATTTGGTTGAGAACTCAGAAGACCAATTATATACTCACAGGACATTTTGCTAACATTTCTGGTAATCCCTTAATATGGAACTATTTTTTTGCCCAAATTTAATAGATAAAGTAACAAGAGACAGACAATTTAGGATATTTTAGTTTTATGGTATTTTTCCCAGTAGGCACCACAAGACCAGTTCCAGTTTTGACTTATTCAGCAGGCATAGGAGAGACAAGGGGTTCGTGATGTCATATATAAAGAATTCACCTCCAACACCACACTAGTCGGCCTGTAACGTAACTCTGGATTTAGTTGCTGACTTTAATACTTTGACGTGAATCTAATGGACTTTGACAAGATGCCATCGCTTTGAACCTCTGTGGTCACAGATTACATCACTGCACACAGTTTTTTTTGAGATTTACAGCAGATTTGGAGAAGCAGCTCCTGGCTATGCTCTCAAGGCATCAACTTGCATTAGACCTTATTGGAAAGTACAGCCACCAGGATGGAATAGAGTAGGTGGAGGATTTTGCCAGCCCGTTTATTTACTAAGGTTTTTATTTCTTCATCATGGATAGTATTTGTGTAACTTTGATGTAATACCCATAATAACCATTTCTGAACTATGGTTCCCCAAAACTCCTTATCCCTGTGTTGCTTACAATAAATCCAGTCCCCAGATTAGTGTGTGCATATTATTTTTCACTGGAAAAAATGAATTCAAATGGAATTTTTACACTGGAATTTGTACTTAGCCTTGCACAAGTACAATTTGTGTACAATATATTTTGTAAACTACTATGTTACCTAGTAAAAATAAATCTTTCCGATAATAAAGGCATACTATTTCATGTTAAGGTGCTAGAGGAAGCATCAAATCAGTCCGCCTTGATTCAGTCAATTAAAAACATCAGTGAACGTGCGGTTCGATTCCATATGACTTAGCATCCATGTGAACACGATGTGAAGTATGTGCCCCGCGTGTCAGTTGACTGGGATGGTGAAGAGGTTGTTTTCCTTTTTTTTTTTCTTACTTATCAAGCCTTCATGTCTCTCTGAGGAATGTTTATAGAAAGCAGACCTGGATTCTTAGTTCTGCCAGAAAGGCCTCATGTTGTTGTTTGCTTTTCATGGCTGATTGATGGGGAAGGGGCGCTTGTTCTCAAACAGAAAGACAGGAAACTGCGGTGCCAGGTTCTCAAATCTCTCCTAGCAGCTGAGATTTGAGGACTATTGTGCCAAAACCAACCCAGTCGCCAATAATTTTTTGGGGCATTTTAGGTTTCTGCTAAACACGGGATACGTTATGCGTAGATGTGTCCAACGAAAAAAAACATAAAAAAATAAGTCATCTTCAGTTTTGCATCACGCTTGCAAAAGAGCTCAATATAACGTGTTTAACGATGTAAAAGGACTTGTTCGTTGAAGGCAACAATACCACTTTGTGAAGGTTGGAAAAAACATCTTTGTTTATGTTTAATATTAATATAACAACGTAACGTAACAACATAACGTAACAACTTAACGTAACAACGTACTTAACCATGTAACGTAACAACGTAACTTAACGTAACGCAACAATGTAACACAACAACGACAACTTGAGTTTTTCCGTATTTACAGAAGGAGGATTTTCGTGTTTTTTTTTCTCGTATATAGGACTTCCATTAATAAAAAAAACCACCCCTTACCAGACTTTCTTACAAAACATTATGTAACAAGCTATCTAACGGTTGCTAGTTTGTGAAAGCGTCCACATTCTGCGTAGCTGTGGTTTGCAGAAATGTACAATGCCATCCCTTTTTCTGGCAACTGTGCTGGCTGAAATATGAGGAGAGGTTTGTCTGGCCATAAACAACATGTGTTGCAGCTTGAATATGTGGTTTTTTTTCTGACTGAAAAAATTGTATTTCATCTTCATTTTCACTAGCTTTCTATCTTTCGTATGGTAGTCAGGATGTACGTACAGTAAAAGCATTGCCATGCTGGATATTTCTACATCAAATGGCCTTGATTCTCCAGCTTGTTTATGACTTGCAAATGGCAGTGTTGATTTTGACTCCTGAGACATATTATTAATATTTATTATAGTAGTACTTGTGCAGCAGTGGTTAATGCTTTAGGATTATGGCTATGCAGATCCGAGAATGTATCGATATTCTGTCAGTAGATTTCATATGCATTATGCTGAGTGACCCTCACAATTCATTCTTACATAATCTCCATTCTGATGTTTCCCAAATTCACCTGTTGATGCATGAGGAAAACAATTTGTGCGGGAAAAAAGGGGGGAGTTGTCAGAGAAATAGATAGAGGTGGCAGAGCAGAAGAGAGGACGAGAGAGACAGGGAGAGATTTTGGCGGGATCAAATGTGAAACCCGAACCTGTCCATCTATCTTTCATTACATATGGCAAAGTGTGTAGGTGTGAGTTAGTATGGCAGCGGCCTGTAAGATCCTTGCATGTTAACATAAATATCCTTTCCTCCTAGGGGCTTTCTCCCAGGGTTATAAGTTAAGAGCTCAACTTGTCATGGTTGAGGCTTAGCACAGGCTCGCCTCAACCTGTCCAATTTCCTTCCTGACAACAACCTCTGAGACTGAGGCATTCCTCCTCATACAAAGTCAATACAGCCTAGAAAGACAGCAGCTAAAATAAACTACGTTAGCACCCCTATCGATGGCAGGATATCATCGATTCCCCATGCCTAAACTCAACAATTGCAGTTTTTTAACACATGGTTATCGATGCGAAGCTGTCACTGTCTGGTTAGTTTTATGCAACAAAATTATTGTGTTAGGTTTAGGAAATGATCTCATTTGAGTTTAGATAAGTACTTTAATTATGTAACTTTAAGTTTTGTAGATAAGTTAATGTTAGTATGTGATCTATGTTTAAGTACATTAGGTACATGACATAAGTTAAGTACGTGTGTAAGTTTACTTTGTCTTTGGTTTGACACTGGACACAAACACCGGTCTCCTGGGTCAAAGTCTTGCGTTTGTTCGACCCATCCATCCACTCCTTTCTACATTGACTTTCTTGTTTCGTCCCGTTATAATAACTATGGCCGCTGGAGGTAATCGGATAACAATGAATGTAAACATGGGTAAAAATAAGCTGCTTATACAAACAACCTATGAGGTTTTTTCAGTGCCCAGAAATGTGATGACTTGAACATTACACACAATTCTGGGCAACTCCAATATGAATATTCTGTGTTATGATGGAAAGCTTCTAAATGGTCTTCATGGTGAGATTTATTTTGTCAACTACATCCTGTTTCATTGGACTGTCGTCAAGAGCACAGTGCGGTGATATAAGACTATGGTTAAGACTGTGGCAAATCCTGCACCCAACCATGTTAAATATTAGTCTGCACTGTTACCATAATAACTGTCATAACCATAATATCACATTTTGTGGTTATTTTTCTGTGCATTACGGGCACAGTGATAGGAATACATCATAATTTTCAATCATTTTTGGGTCTAGTTTCTGACCTGACTGTCAGTCTCGCGGTTTAAGGGAAGAATACACTTTAAATTCTCTCTTTTTGATTCCCTCAAAAATGTGTAGAGCTTATTGTAACTTCACTCTGATGTCTGACCTTCACCGTGCAAAATGATGTATGTGCAGTTTGTTTTCACATTTATCTGCAGAGGGAGGACAATTTTCTCTGTGCTCACCTTGTATGTAATTTACACAAGTGTGATGTAAGAACTTTAAACCTCAATGGATTCCTCAGGGAAGTTGGAGACATTTTGTGTCCGACGGTTACACTTTTGAAATGAATAACATTTGCATTGGCATAAATTCTAATTCTAAGTTTTAAATAAGGGAAAAGTAATCGATCAGACACAAATATACATATTTATGAGTACTGTGTGTATTTCCTACAACCCTTTTCCATCTAAGTCTCTCCTGTTTGACTAATCTGAGTGTGTGTCTTTACACTGGTTCCGAACATCTCCCGGGACTGAGCAGATGTCCAATGACATCATGTGGAGAAATGTTTTCATGTTAACAGTGTCACTAAGATCCAAAATTGGGCTGATGCTGAAAGACTATTATCCACTTTTGACAGAGGCTGAAGTTTCCCCCTGCTTCTTGTTTTTGAGCTAAGCTAAGCAAAACAAATCCAAGACAATTGTCTGTACAGTACTTACAGAGATGAAATAGATATCGATCTTCTCATTTGTCTTTGGCTAAGACGGCAGAAAACACGCACTTTCCCTAAACTGCTTTGCCATGAGTTGCTTCACTACGCTAATGAACTTGAAATGGGATTGGTAGTGAAAACTTGGAAACACTTTCTATGACGCCCATGTCTGCAATGCATTATAAACAAACTTATAATGCATTATAAACTGCTTAAAGCACTGTATAAATATAGTTAGAAGCTCTTGCAAGTATTCACAATGCTTGCTAACAATAATCCTAACACATTAAGTAAAGTGAAAATAATTTTCCTGTGTATTGTGTGCTGTTCTTGCATAGATTAATTTTTTTTTTCTTCACTTTACTTAAACCAAACAAGGACCACTTAGAGTGACTTATAATCACATTATAGTATAGTATAACAGTGTTTATGTATTAGACAAAATAATGTATTACAACTGCAGGAATTTCTAATACACCATGGTCTTTGCAAAAATTGTTTGTTGTCTTAAAACTATGATTTCACAGTGCTATAAACATATTCTTATATATTAGAAGTATGTTTTTTATGCACTACAAATAAAATACAAGTATGTCATAGACAAGTGTTACAGAGAAGTTTTGGTTGCTTCCCATCAAAAATAGCACAGCAGCAACAATACAACCAGCTCTTTAAGCAAGGGACTTTCACTTTGGATGCCCCCCACCAACCCTGATCTCCGTGGCTGCCTTTTCCTCACGCCCCCCTCCTCCTCCTCCTCCTCCTCCTCCTCCTCCTCCTCCTCCTCCTCCTCCTCCACCACTTGGCTTGGTGCCAGACAGTGAGAGCCATGCTAAATGTGTAAATTAGCGTGCTGGTAAATACCGGCTCTCAGCTGAAAGAGCCTGGGAAGGGAACGTGACCCCCGCTGTAACTTTGGAACAAAAGAAACAAGCCGTAGCTTCTCCCCTCTCCACGCCGTCAGTCCTGTCCAACAAAGACCGGGTGAGAATGAGCAGGCGCTCCGCTCGGCAGAAGGCCACTTTTGAGTCCCGGGCCACGGGGAAGAAACATGGCAGGGCCTCAAGTTGTTCATACACAAGCAGAATAACATAAAGTATGCGTTATTTATTATGTTTATCATCTTCATGTTTATTTGATCTATTACAGATTTATCTGTGTTTGGATTTTTTCTACTGCAGTGACGTTGATCTTAATCCTTATACAGTGCACACATACATACAAACTTCCATTACGCTTTCATTTAAAGTATACACACTTCCCAGGAGCACACATGGATGGTGCATACACAGTTTTTTTTTTTTGTCACTTCATCATTTTTTGTCACTTCATCATTTAGACCAGTTTCTAAAGTTTCCTCCCAGCAAAGTGTGAATGATGTTCATAGTGGAAAAAAAATATCTGCCAACTGTCAGTCAATCCAAAAATGGTCAATGTGTGACATGCTACTTTGGTTGGATCAGGGAAAACGGTCCGTCACAAGGAAAGGCACAGGTCAGATGCTTCATGCTCCGTGCTGTTGTCATCTCTCTCACATCTCTTTTACGCTGTTGTTCTTTCCAGCAAACTGTCTCGGCACCATAAAAAATCTATTTGATTGTCTATATTGAGTTAACTTATAACCATATTTACTGGATAAGCTGTGCCCTAGGTATATAGCAGTAACAATATGGGGAAAAAAAGAATGCTCTCTAAAGTCTATAATCAATTTTAACAAAATTGGCCAGATGTCTTTGGAGAACTGTCACTTGATCGGGGTCTGGACCGCGTTTGCCATTTAGTGATGCCAAGTTTAAGCTATGATTTTTTTATTTGTCCATCACACGTTCCAAAATGACTTCTTCAAATGTTCATTGTTTTTACTCAATAAATGAGTGAAAATATTATCAAAATTGTTGGCTCTAAAAATTGTCAATCAATTTATTAGATTGTTGATTACTGTGGCAATTTTATCCCCATTAAAGAACTTGTAATGTATACAAGCAGACAATAAACTCATAGCACTTAAAGTATCCGTAGGCACAAAGACATCCACACAAAAAAGAACCAGACACCAACACACACATATGCTGCCGTTCCTGAAGTGTTTCTTATGCTACGAAACATAAATCTGAGAAAGAGAACATTCAGAGACGACCGTTCAGTTGTGTCATGTCTTGCAGTCCAGCCTGCTCAATAAATCTGAGATGTTCCACAATTTTCCCTAGAGGCAAATAGAGGCCATAACTTTCGCAGAGACTGACAGAAGAAAAACAAAATAAAAATGTAGATGTAGTGTGGACATAGAGATTCTAGTAAATAATGATTCAGTAAACGTATAGATGCATCAAAATAGTTATAAATCAATGATTATAGATAGAGAAGCTGATAAAAACAACGTGATATGGAACGGGTACTTGGACCAGAGCTCTCCCATCATTCCTCGGTGCTTTGATAACATCCCAATAAGTCCATACTGACCTGTACTCTGGCACACTCCACCATCACGGCGGCAGAAAAGCCTTCTGCTGCTGGTTACGGCTCACAAATTGAATTTGCACACTGAATAGTTCTGCTGGGATGTGCCAGATGCTTGGAGCTGGATAAACATAAAAGCACTCAGGGCAGCCGTGTGTTTATATGCCAGTGCGGAGGGCCGGGAAAAGTTTCTATAGCTGCAACGCACAGCCCCGTACTCTTTTCCACGCTTGGAACAGGCTTACCTGCGTGGCAATCATTTCTCTGCTTTGAGTAAAGCTGGAATGTTCTTTTGTATGTCTCAATTTATTACTCCACTGTTTGATTTTCCTACATTAAGTTTGAGATTTATAGACATAAGCATCGTAGAGGTTTTACTGTAAGTTGTTTACCCAAATAATGACCCAATTCATCATTTATTTAAGGCTCCGCACCGTCATTAGCGAGGGTCATTAACATATTCAGACCTGGGAAACAGTTACATAACATGCCTGTGTCTGGAGTGTGTCAGTAGCTAGCAGGAAGCTGAATGCACGTGAACGCTGTCCCAGAAGTCAGAGAGTTCTGACATGGACTTTTGTCTGCAGGAAATGGGCCCTTGTTTAATGCTGTTAACACAAGCATGTACGGAATGCAACAACACAATTATTCTTTATTGTATTACACTCATTTGAATACTCCGGATAGCATCAGCACATGCTCGCTCACCAGGCCTCTTCCCCACGCACCGAAGAGCCTGGACAAAGGCTTTGTGTAGGTTTTCATCTCAATTCAAACAGGAGTCAGAAGCCTTTGGTTACATTGCCTGCTTGATTCAGATGTAAAATACACATTTATGTATGGTTCTAGGCCAGTGGCATGTTCTCATCTTGTCTTGTTATAGCTTGAAAGTACTCTTACACATGGCATGTAAGTATTGCATTAAGATACATCTGAACTTATCCGTTCAATTGGCTTATTCTTGGACAATACAAATAAAATACATGCTAGCAGCACTGTGAGGCTGATTTAAAGGGGTAGTTCAAATTATTTGAAGTTGGGTTATATGACGTACCTATCCATATTCAGTGTTTAACCTACAGTAGATAATTGTAGGCACGCCCCAAGTGCTTAGTAACAGGCAAAAAAAGGCCTACCTAAAATAATCAATATCCAATTTAAGTGGAGATGAAGTAAAAAGTATTTTAAATTTTTTCAGATCATATCCGGTCATATTTTAACAATATACGCAAACATAAAATAAAATAATTTCTTTGCATTTTTAAATCAAAATCCAGTAATCTTTTCTGTGTGGAGCCACAGATTTCTGTACCTCTGTATCGCGCAACATTCTAAGCCCGCCCACTTTTTAGCAGTCAAATAAAATGCAAAGGATTTAATTTAAATCAGTCTTGTAAAAAATGATTCCGTTTCACTGGGTAATACACACAGAACAGATGCTCCAGTGTACGGTATATTTAGAATATTTTCTTCGCTTTATCTTGCCGTCAGACAGCCCATTCCTAGAGTGTAACTGAACTGAAAGTGAAACTTATCTACGCTCTCTTCAAAGCCACCAGACTCCATTAACAAAAACAGTATAGATAAGTTTCACTGTCAGTTCAGTTCCCCTTCAAAAAATTCTAAATATAACGTACACTTAAACTGATATAGATCTTTGTTAGGTGGGCCTTTATTTAAGGTGGCTCCTGTCCACAGCAGTTCATTGCTTTGCTTCCGTGTCTGTGTCAGTAATACACTGACTATGGATAATTATCTCATACAACCCTGCTTCATATAATCCGACCTATCTCTTAAAGAACAGCGTTGCTTTGAGCTAAATGTTAAAATGCATTCTTCGTAAGATGTTTTTTTGTCAGGATTATCTTTCAGCTATGGTTTCCCACTGCTTGACTTGTGGCTAACCCACTGCTAAGTGCTCACCTGCCCCCTGCCTAAAGATAAATATTCCCTGTGGTTTCTGGGAGATCCTGGCTGTGACTGCTCTACCAGACTGGCTACAGAGCAAAGTTCCACTCCTGCACAAACTTAGGAGGCAACTACTTAGCATGAGGGAGAATGTGAGCTTTTCTGATGTGGGCAGTCTACCTACCTGCTCAATCTGACCTTTACATCAGAGCTTTTATTACACTGGCGTCGTTGGCTAACTTGTCATGATGTTGTCTCCAATATAATTAACCCTGTTTGGCACAAATAAGAAAGTATGAATTTTATTAGACATGGCATTCAACTAAATGTCAGTTACCAAAGCCTTTTGGGTGTTTTGAGAGGAGCCTTGTTCATGAAGTGGCTCTTTGTGTTATGTTTGCCCGCTTGTGTGCGGGCACAGTTTCACTAAAAGTCACATTTCAGGATTTTAATTTCACAGTAATTCCTCACAATGTATCAGATTTACCAGTTTATCTGATGGCTGAATCTTGGAATAAAAGGTTTCCCAGTCAAAGAAGTGTTCATTGTATTCATTGACATGGCTTAATGGTTCCTTCAGAATAATAACGTCACTAAAGCAAAACAACTCTGGGGCTTAACTGGTGTGGGCGTGTTGCTAGAAGGTCGCGTACTGTTCAACTGGAAGATGAATTATGAACAGTTTCACTGAGTTTGAAACAGTTTCACTGAAACTGTGAATCAAACTGGTTCACATTGAATCGCGCTGATTTCCCCCTGCTGTTTCTCCCCTGCTGTTTCTCTCTGCTGTTGCTGGCCTCTTTGTGCTACTGGGTTATCTCTCTGGACGAGAGTCTTTTGCTGAGTGTTCTCCCAACAATAAAATTACAAAAAATGCCCAGAAAAAAATACAAAAAATCGGCAATGTACTTAGCCAATCGCAGATAGCTGATATATTCATCCAATCGTCCAACCTACTTCATGGTAGTTTCTAATGGGGCAAAGGCCAATTGGTGTTGTTAGTGTGTCAGTTTGGTAAAAAGATATGGTCGAAGGATATGTATAAAATTCTAGAAGCAATTAGACTGTTCTTGTAGCAATATCCTTCTGATATAGCTTAGCTTATTCTGTTGGAAAACACATGTACGTATATGCCTATTTAAGTTGTCCTCCCCCCACAGGCACAACGACAGTAACAACAGGGTGAGGGATGTGTCAGTCAATCACTGTCTGTGCACGCCCACACAGTCCTGACAACAGTTCTTATCAGGCAACATATGAGAAAACACCTGTGTTGGGGGATGTGGTCTGTGGAGTGTAGTGGACGGGCTCTAAGTGTCTATGTTAACGCAAATAGTAGCAAACTATATATAGACAAGATTAAATAATTTGTAATTTCCTTCAATCCAAAGATTTGGCAGTTCGATCCCCATCTCCGCTAGTCCATATCGATGTGTCCTTGGGCAAGACACTTGATCCCAAATTGCTCCCGCTGGCTGTGCCATCTATGCATGAATTTTGTATGAATGATTAGTTAGTCATGACGGGCAGGTGGCACCTTGCATAGTAGCCCCTGCCATCAGTGTGTGAATGGGTGAATGATGACATGTAGCGTTAAATGCACTTTGAGTGGTCGGAAGACTAGAAAAGCACTAAACAAGTACAGTCCATTTACCATTTACCATTTAATTACTAATTAACAGCATCTCATTACCAGATTACTTTAAGCAAGAGATTTACACGTTCAAACATATAAACAGGATCCTCCAAAATGTGGCCTTTTACTTGGCTACAATTGTGCATGCGAGCATCCTTAATGTTTTCTGACTGCAGGTGGACTAGCTGTCAGCAGCTTTCAGTGTGGAGGCAGAGTCAGGTGGAAACACCAACCAGGCCTGAGGGGTCAGGGCAGAAGGGGGGCACCCCAAGGAGCAGGGCCTCTGAGAAGAACGGCATGTCGTTGTGCATGGAGTGATAAGGATGGTGGTGTGGGAAGGGGGTTATGGGGAATTGAGGGGGTGATGGAAGGGTTAGAATAACTTGTAGTGGAGTTGATTTGAGCCAGACAGAGATACAGTATCCTGTCAACTCCAGACACACTCCACAATGCCAGACGAAATGATCAAAAAACAGAGACGCATTCCACTGCGATGTCATCATGCATGTAGACTGTTGATACGACAACTTGTTGGGCAACTGTGACCGACAGCCATCACAGAGGAACATTCTGACTTTGGCATCACCTTGGAGACTTTGTTTTTGACATCTCACACACTTGCATGGGAAAGCACTTAGAGCCAGTGTATTGGAGCATGTCTTCAATTTAGGCACTGCCTCTTGTCATATCAATGAATCATCTGCTTCTGCTGCTTAAAGCGACCAAAACATGTAATCTAATTAAGGTCATTTCCTGTTTAGAACTATCATTGCTGTATTCCAGATGGGGTAGCAGCTCTAACAGAGACTTCAATGATGCCAAGGTGACTTGCACATCAACAACTTAGTGAATCTAATCAGCCATCCTAACTCCACGATGGCAGTCATCCAGTGTTCCGTTTACTTTGGTTCGGAAGCATCCACTACTGGTGGAGAGTGCAATTAGATAATGCCTTCATTTTACTAGCTGTTTGGGGCTTTTTTGGTTTGGATTTTTCGGGCCTCTAGGGCAATATTGGCTTATTGCAAAAATATCCGTATCAGTATCAAAACATTGCAGTACTGAAATACCAAAATAAAGCCTGTTTTAAAAAATGAGTAATGCTCAGTATATCTCTCAAAAATCTAATATTATTTGGGTATCATTGCATCTCAGGGTATTGTTTAAAAGATTATTCAAAATATCTACTATCTGACCTAATCTGTGATACATTCTGCATGTGTGTAACTCATGTTCCAATTTTAGCCCAATAACATTCTGTTAAGCTGCAGCAAAGTCTAATGAAAGCACACAGTATTTTAAAAAGGCAAACATTAAGATGTCTTCAAAAGGGCTGAAATTGTATTTTATTTTTGCTGGCAAAACGCGGAATATGCCTCCTTCACCATTAACGAAAAGCAGACCCCAACCGAGCAGAAAGCTTGTGTTCATGCAATGACACAATTAGTCTTGGATAAGGGGGGTGGTAGAGAATGAACAAAGATGAAAGGTTTAAGAGGTCGACAGTTGTGATAACCCCGTGGTCTAATCTTTCAAAGCTAAAACAGACACAGTTCTCTGATAGTAATAAAAGAAGGATAAAGGATACAAACAAGTCAAAAGCCTACTGGAATAATGAAGCTGGCCCTGTGCTATTGTTTGTCAGTAATCTGCGGAGGGGATGGTGGTGCTACATGGCTAACTGGTGAAAATTAAGTTAGTAGGGATAATCCCCCATGTGCTACGTCAGAAGAATGATTGTATAAGGGGTGCAGAGGGGCAGAATACAGACATGCACAGGAAGGAAACATCAGTGGTGACATCCTGTTTGTGTTCATCCTCATCAAAGGGTCATTTTATTCTGGAATGACTTCATTTTAATCTTCAGTTAGAGGCCATTATCATTATATTCTTCCTGTTTATCAGTCTCAGTCTTCATGCTCTTGCTCTGAGCTCAAAGAATGATCATGGAAACTGTCTGACTGTAATCGGATTAGCCCGGGCACTTGATAGATCATGAGTTCTGTTGGAGCAACCCCGCCACCGACTAACTTCTGCTGATACTTCAGTTGTGGTCAACAATACCATGGAGTATGTAGGATCAGAGTTCTAGTTCGAGAGATGAATAATTAAGATTTTCTATTAGGTTATTGCATTTACATAACATTATCATCAACTTGCTTTGCTGAGTTCTGTAGCTGTTATAGTAGGGTTAATGCTTGACCAATGCCATTTTTAAACACTGTACTTTCTAACTGAAATTCTGCATACAGTACACTGAAACAGCAGTTTCTTAACATGACTTAAAGTCCGCTAAGGGCAGCTCATATTTATTTAGGGTAATAACATTGTTACATTATGATGTTACTTATTATTACCAATCGTTTCTCACAAAGCTATCCGTGTGGCATTGTGCATTGTGTGGCCAGTTTTCTCACTGGGATTATCCGTCTGCTGCTGCTGCTAAATATATTGATCAGTGCAGCTTTAAGTCTAATGAAGCCTGTCCCTCCATTCTGGTTTGCATCTGCGTCTACATACAGTAGCTTTGAAATATAACATTGGCTGCATGTTGGGCTGAATCGTGTCGGATGCACTTTCGAGATATGAAACTATAAAGCCTGACCTAAATGCATGTTTCAAGTCCATGGTTGTTTATATTATCATGTAAAAAATGTCTGCATTTAAGCAACTGTATGACTAACTATTTCTATTTTTATTTTTAGGTGTCTTCATCTTGTGTTCCAGCAACAAACTATGAGCTGGTAAGTAACACTTTTTTTGTTGTTTTGTCTTAGTAATTGCTTCCATGCTGTATGTGCTCAGCAGGCATTATTGGCTCCTTCCTGGTGTAGAATTATTGCAAACGGGGTCAGAAAGTAACAGCCTCTATCAGCTACACTAACAAGGTAGTTACAGTTGCACGTAATGAACCATTATCTAAAGTGCCCCTGAGACAACCCTGTGATCTGGGGCTATATAAATGTACTTGAATTTCCTTGACCTTTTTACAGTTGATGTTTCCTATTTTCCTAAAATTGTTAAACGAGGGCTTTTTTTTTCTGATCTATTAGCTGCTGTGGCATTAAAACCAAAATCAGACAACAACGGTAAATAAAAAGCTGTGCCCTTGAATCCGCTGTATCACGATGACGTCTTTTGGTGTTTGAGTCTGAGTCTGAGTATGAAAGTGATTTTGCAAGGGCAATAAAAAAACATGCTTGCTCCGTTGCCTTATTTGGTATTGGCATTAGAAGCCGTGTTAGACTTGGAGATTATCAGCTCACTCTCTTTCTCGTATATATTGTGTGTTTAAATGGTTTTGGGTGCTTGACAAACCAAAGCTAATATCCCCTGCACTTTTCTACGCTCACAGAGAAAATATTTCTGGAAACGTCTTGTTTTTCTTTCATAAAATCTGCAATGATCAAGCAAAAACATGTTATTATCCTCTGCAGATGCTTTCACACTAGATGCTTTCTGCATGAAGACATCTGTTTTAGATGTGCAGCTGCCTGGGCTGAGCTTTCTGGGCATTTTTGAAAGGGCTGGTGTGCAGACCCGTTGGCCTTCATATGACATAGACATTACACTTCACTGACTTAACCTGTAGTCTGTTAATGCAGCTACTTCACTGCTGATAGCTCAGGCCATTTGTTCTCATGTCAATCAACTTGCAACAAGTAAAAGGGGACTGCAGTTTTCACAACAGTGCATTAGACCTTCAAAGGCAGATCTAAAATGATCATTTTTTATGACCACATCTGCAGACGGACAGTATACAGGAAAATATTTCTTAGGGAGTATTTCAGTGAGTCAATGCTAACACAGAATACAATCTGTTCCTCCTCTTAAATTATATGTTTTAATGGAATACAAAAGCAGAAAAGGAAACAGAAGCCGCAGGGCATCTGCCTCCATTCTATCTCTTATATCTTGGCTCGCCAACAGGAGTCTCCCCAGAGGCTTTTGACACTGCATTAAAGGTGCTGATTGCTCTCATAAATGCTGATGGGGTGAGGTGTAAAACATTTGTTGGTTTACCTTTACCGCAGAGGAGAGAGGAGGCATAAGAAAATGGCCTTTTAAGGCCCAACCATGGTCTGTTAGCCTGGTAGCTTAAAGACATGGACAGCATCGGAAATTGCAGAAATATTATATAAAATAATATAGATATGGACTCAAGTAATTGCACCTAAAGTTGAGTTAGGTTAAGGACCTGCTGTGCTGTATTCAAGTTCTATGAAAGTACATATAACAAATATAAGTAAGTCATTCTACTTGTCCGTACAGTATGTGTCAGCCCTCGGATGGCTCTGTATCACAGGAGCTGGATGACACTGTTTGTGTTCGTGTGTGGACGTGCAAGCGTGCATGCCTTCGAGCGTTCCCAGCAGCAGCGCTCAGGCCTGAGGTGTGTGTCAGCTCTCCTCAGCCCCTTGTTTGGTGAATTCCTTCGCTCACAGCCTGAGACCAACATGATTTACCGCCAAACTCAGGTGCAGACTGATTGCAGCGACGACCATATATTAACTAAAAGTCCGGGAAAAATGTTTGTAAAAAAAACTTTCTTTTAGGAAGCCAGACATTCCACTCAGATGGGACGAGCTTCAAAGAATACACGTCTTTATTACCGGATCATAATATTCCACTCTGAATGAAATGCAAAACCTGATATTTTCATGCAGCAGAATAACAACTACTGCCTTTTGATTTCACCTTTTTAATTTGTGTAAGAGGTGCAATGTATCACTTTCAGCTAAACAAAAGTAAAATAAATGGCAATAGTTAATATATTTGTTAGTGGTAATATCTTTCGTTAATGTACCTAGATGGTGCTCAATAAGAATTCAGAAGATATCTATTGCCTCAACACGGCTCTCAACATCCAAATGGGTAAGCAGGTGGCTAGAAGCTAACAGTTCTAACAGTTTCTTTTTAAAAGTTTCTGTGCTACTATAGAATCATGGGGGACTCTGTGAAGAGGGCATGCTTCCTATGCAGATATGAAGGACTCATAAGGAAAACACAATAATTCTTAGTTTCAGGTGAAAATACACTAATAACATCCTGGTTATAAATATTATCCTCTATTTCTGCTAAATGATCCCTCGAAATTCACACACTCTCCCTTTAACTGCACCAGCATGTACGAGTAAAATTAGTGTAATTATAAAATTAGCGGCCTCTTAGTCCAGTTTTAAATATAGTATCTTAGTTACTAACTACAGACTCTACAAAGTGAATTGGAACTATCCCTCTGTGGGAAATTGATGCCAACTGGCAGCCCGTTTATTGTAATTGATGATGTGTGGTTGGAAGATCCCATCCAACGGCAATGATGACAGAAGTGACTACCCCCAACCAGACCCTTGCCGCTGGATGTGCCCAACGTGCTGTAAAGCATGCTGGGAGCATTCCTCAGATGTGCCCTCATGTCGAGCCAGCTCTGCCAGGAATGGGTTTTTATTTTGCACAAAAACAAAGTCTGCTTGGTGGAGAAGGAGAGAGGGAGAGAGATAACGGGGGGAACCAGGTGACGTAGACTGCTCGTCTTAACACATGCCCCCCAGAAACACACATAAAGAATGCATGCACCCACAAGCAAAGATATGCACACACTCAGAAAACCATAAACCACTCACACATACGTCATCTGTCTTCTTTTTTTATATACACGGGTCTTGTTTAGTTGGGGAACGGGGCCAGGACATTGCTGAGTAATGACTTACTGCAGGGCAAAGATGGTCTAGATGTGGTCCAATTAGCGCTGTGTTTAGAACCACACATATTTCCCCGATGTGCCCTGTATTACGCTGTGTATACAAGCACCAACTAGGCATCCTGTTACGATATACAGTCTGATCCCAGTTCCCTGGGAATGTGCAAAACCAGGCCATGAAAAACCTGTTTTGTATTGAAATGAAGAGCCAGGAGTCATACGTAAGTGTTTCTTATGCGTTTTACGTGATGATCCAGCATTACCAACTGTGTATAAATATTACATGAACCCTAAGGGGGCTCTACAAAAGACTGGATGTCATGGTCAACTTTTTTTCCTGCAGGCATCCACAGCCAAAGATAGAATGAGTTAAGTGCTGGGTGCATTTCTTCCATCTCATTTGAAACGATTAATGATCCAAATTGCAACCCAACCACCACTGCTCCATTAATTGACAGAGCTTTTATTAGACAATTACTTAAAAGGAGGCATTTCGTTATTGATTTCTGAAGCAGAGCAACCACTGCAGATTTTTCTAAAAACCCTCTTAAAGGAATCTTCAAGCTCAACACTTTTTTTCTTTTACTTTATATTTCAGTAACTTGTAGTTTGTGCATGTTTATGTCCTTGTTTTTAAGCATTGTCCATTTTGGAAATTGCTATTTTACACAAATGGAAGTTAACTCATTTCATACTGCTAATTTTTCATTCTTTATCCAAGACTCTATTTGCGAACACACTTGTGATTTATATGGTTAAAATAATCGGGCCTGTCAGTTCACATTGCCGAATTACAAGTAAACAGTGGCTTGTAAACTGCAGTTTAATGCAGTCATCTTACAAAGTGAGGTGTTGCAGTGGCAGAATAATCCCAGCCCTATTCACTATGACCTATTATCATAATGGACTACTATGCACGCTAGGCTGTATTTAACCGTCTCCAGTGTTTCAACCAGTGTTAGAAAAGTCCAGTATGAAGAAACATCGGTCCAGACTGTGGTCACCCTCAGACTTCTGAGTGATGTCAGGCTCTACAGACTTTAGTAACAGCTGGTGATGAATTGCTGCAATCTTCCTCCTTATACACATCAACCCTTGCATTTTGGGGTCATTTGAGATGTTTCTTCCAGTAAACAGCAATGCTGTTACTTGGAAGAGACTTTTCACGGTGAGGTTATTAAGCCCCACCCACTAGTGCTTTAGTAATACCTTGCTTATCTGTCCAACTATAAGAGACTGTCCTCAGCAGAAAAACAACAGCATTGGTTGTTTGTTCAAATCTCTAAAATGACCCATGTTTTACTGACAAGGACTTTTTGTGGGTGCAAATTATGACGGTTGTCTCTCAGTTGCAAAGGCGGAGCAGTATGACGTTGGTTCAGACACAATGTCATAGGTGGTTTTCTGTACAGTGAGACTTATTCCCAGCAGTGGGTTTCTTTTAGCCACAACAACAACCTTCCCCTGAAGTAAGAGACACATCTTTAGCCATGTAAGCAGCAAGGCTTTAGGAATGGCAATGTCGGTTGACCACTTTGGTCCAGTTTGAATTATTCACAGTGGAGAGGATGTATCCTACTGACTTTCTGTAGCGCCACCATGACGTTGCCATTTGTGATTTTGAGTGAATTGGCTTGACAACTAATGGTCGCTTTACCAAGATATTAGGTACAAATAGTCAGATCCTTCAAAGGACAAATTGTGATAATATTAATGATTCCTTAACTTTTCAACTTGTGCCCATCATCGCATGAAAGTTCTAATTTGGTTAATTTATCGAATACCTGCGAAATTTAGGGCAGATTTGTGTTAAGAGCTAGTTGTCAAATGTTAGAATGCTAACGCACAAAGAGCGAAGGGCTTTGAACCACATTTGACACAGTGGCTAAAATGTGAAATTACCACTTCCAGGTCCGTCACGTGATGCCATGGAAGTCCAAAGAGTATTTTTCTCTTAGACTTACATTGAAAGGGACGCCTGTAATACATTAACAACTCTTGAATAGTCCTTATTATGTACAATAGTCCTTATAACAGAAAATGTACTTCCTTTGTTAATGTGATTGAGCCCAAGACTAAGGGCTGAAAGGCGTGTGAACGTAAAGTCAGTGCGCTTGCTCTATGAGCCACCTGGATTCAGAAGATCACATCTCGAAAGTCAAGTTTTTTAGCTTTTTGCGCCACTGAGCAACTTTCATAGGGAGGGACCCCGCCTCTAACTCTGTATCCAGTTCTCTTTATACATGATCAGAAGATAATCTGACACAGACATACAACCTACTTTGTCCTTTGGGTTATTAACTACATTACATACATATGGTCTATTGTTATAAGTAATGAGTTATTGAATAATATACAAAACATCTCAGATTTCACAGGCATGAGAAGTTCAGCCAGGCAGGAGAAATAAAAAAAATATTGCAGTGATGAAGTACAGTAGTCTAGATAAGCCTTGCACAATTCCCTTCTCACTTTTTTTTCGAGGTTATTTACATGATTCTTACCATATTGGGACATATGCAGAGTTGAATTATTAAGAGTGGAGGAAGAAAAGCGATTATAGTAGTAGGTGTGTGTGCGTGAGTAGACCCTGTCCACACACACACACACACACACACACACACACACACACACACACACACACACACACACACACACACACACACACACACACACACACACACACACACACACACACACACACACACACACACACACACACACACACACACACACACACACTCCAGGAGTAAAAATACTTGGCAGATTCCTTTAGAGAGTCCCTCCTCTCTCACATGTTGCGGAAGGCCTTCGGTTACATAACAGAGTGAGCGTTCAGGTCCGTATCAGTAGGAGCAGGGACAGGCTGAGAAACACAGAGGAGGCTGAGGTGGTTTAGGGTCACGGACGGCTCAGGGTTTTTTTTTCCCACAGTGAGGACCGTCCACTCCACTCTCCTCTGTCCTAAGGGATCCCTGGTATTTTAGAAGCCCCCCCTTCGCCTCTACCTCATGGGGGGTGGGAACGGGAACAAGCATACACACTCCAGCCCGAACCCTAACCCGGGACACACACAGGCCCACACAGCCCCTCCTCCCTCAGCACCATGTTTACATTTCTGGGACATGGCTGTGTGAACGCTGCGGATGAAGGACCATGGAACATGAGAGAGGAACAGCTGTGTGTGTGTGTGAATGTGTGAATGTGTGTGTGAGAGAGAGAGTGTGGGTGATGAAGTAGTAGAGCTGGGCCTAGGACTTTTAAAATGTTTCATGCTGTTATGAATAGGTCCACATTTTGACAGAGATTTTACAAAATTCTGTTAGCAAAATGAATGAATGTTTTGTTACAATTTAAGTAGGAGATAGGTTGATTGATTATTTTATTTATTTTTTAGTTGTTTGTTTGTATGTTGTAATGTCAATATCAGAAACATTTCTTATGAATATAGTGGTATTGATTTCCACTGTTTACCTGGCCCTAGGTGATGGTGTTACTCATGGAGGGACATGTGTACTTGTCAATAATCTGCATATGTGTATGTCACCAATTTTTGCATGAGGGAGAAGAAAGCCAAATGTTTGGATTGTTTATACTGAAAACTACAGCCTTTCCAGGTGACCTCTCATATCTGAACATCGCTTTTTCAACATTACATTTTGGATCTTTCAAACCGAGCAGGAATTGGCTCTGGGGTGACTTCAGCTCTTGTGAAGCAGGATTGCCTTTTTAGGCAGCCACTAGAAGGGAAAACATTGTTTTAAGGTTCTTGCCAAACAGCTGCGCTTTTACTTTGAAGGCAAACAAACACATTCACAGTTTTCACCCAAACTCAGGAAGCTCTGCTGAAGTAATGAGCATTAGGTATTCTTTACATTTACATTCAGCTTCTTCAGTGGCATAACAGTTACAATGTCGGAATTAATGTTACTTTGAAGAACTGAGACTTCAGGTGAACCATCATTATGTCAACTAGTGTCAAGGCCTGCAGTTTTTGTTTGTCACCACTAGGAGGCACTGTTGAACATGTCAGTCTGTGTCGCCCACTGTGATGGCTTGTGTTTGACCCAAAGGGGCAAATCAAAATCCCAGCACATAATGACAATCAGAGGTACTATTTTAAAGTTGATTCAGTTTATTTTCTTGTTACAAGAAACCAGAACTGTTATAACCCCAGTCAGAGGATTACAACATGATCAGAATGTATGAGCAAACAAAAACTCTTTTGAGACTGATCCAGAGTCAATCACAACTTTAAGTGGCATCTCAGGAGAACAAAACTATTTTTAAGGATTTTTTAACTTTTTCTCAGCCTGCACTGTCTTGGGAATTTTAATGACGGCATGCATTATATATGAGTTTTCTTTTTTTCCGTTTTTTGGAATGCATTTCCATCCCTGCAAATTAGTCCCATTGATAGTGATTTAGTGCAACAATGGCTTGCTCATTTTACTTTTTCAACCTTTATGTCATTACCGGTGAGGAATACTGCACCATTTACATCAAGGCATGTATAAGGCCGCTGCTAAGCTCTCAGAGTGAGTGAATGTCCAAAATGCAGAGAGTAAACATAGGAGTAGAGCTTGTGCATAGCTGCTCTGTTGCCAGTACAGATGGTGTGTGTGTGTGTGTGTTTTTATGTTTCCAAAGAATTGTCCTTAATATGCATGGGACCGTTCAGGGTAGAAGGTGGTAGGTGCTGGGGAGAGGAAAGGATTAGTGGCACTTGACGCACACCCTCGGTCTGACTAACACACACACACACACACACACACACACACACACACACACATATACTGTATATAGACACACATGATTATACTCTGGAAACAACAACGTAGCATCCCGTGTGTGGTTTATGACACCCAACAGGCACACAAACACACACACAATTGTGTACATATACAGTGAAGTTATGACAGTTATTGCATGCTCAGCTCACCGACTGAACGTAAACACTGAGTCGTTCCAACAGTCACAATCGATGCTGTCTGCCTCCTCTCACAGAGAAATACTCCCTCTCTCCTCCCTCGTCTCGAACCCACACTCATGCACCCAAAGCGGTGATTTTAACCGCTCCGTCTTCCACACTGAGCCCGCTGTGCCGAGCTAAATGGGCTGTGTCTCGAGCTCTAAAGATGCACAGCTGTATATTTAGCCCTGGGTCATTTCCCCTAGAGGCCCTGCCTTGGGCTACGTTTATCCCCGCCACTCAGAGGGGGGGAAACTGCCAGCATGCTAGCTACCTCTGCCTTCCTAAAGGAGCGGGCTATAATTTGGTGAACTGGTCAAAGGAGCCACTGTGCTCATGTGAAAGGAAGCACATGCTACGGCGTTGGAAGAGATAAAGAGCTGTGGGTGAAAAGTCACACTCTGCTATGATGTGCTTAGAGACAGACACGTGGCTTTGTCGATGCTCTCTCATCATCCGGATGTTTTCACAGCACTTGAACATGAATAACAAACCCAACTCAGACCTTTTTCATGAAATTATAGCTTGACTGAGAATAAGCTGTGGATTGTATTCTTGAAGGGACTATATGTGCAGTCTGAAAGAGTAATACAGGAAAATAATTCCACTTTATCAAGACTTTGATCTTATTTTTGTAGGTTTGGCTGTCATTTTTTGGGGTAATAAAACATTATGCTTACCAGCTTAGATTGGGAATTCTAGTGGCATCACTAAAAAGAAGTGAGATTGAGATGAAACAGTAGAGATAAGGCAGGCTGTAAACAAACAATTATGTTAGCTAAAATAATTTGTACAGTGATCATTGTTTATTTTTTACATTATTTGTATCCTTAATGTGTTTTTGATTATTTATTTTTCTATTGACTTTTTTTTATTGATTTTTAAATTTGATTTACATTTTTTTAGTCACGCAAGTTTTTTGTAATTTTTCTTTATATTAGTTTTTTTCAATGAGAAGCTCTCTGGGCTGCATGTTTTGCATGAAAGGTGCTATATTAATAAATTAATTTAGCTAAGTCATTATCTAGTTATCACCCACAGACTTAATAGCTATGTTCCTATTACTTTTGCAACCAGCTAGCTACCATGCTAGTACAACAAGAGCAAAACCAAAAACATTTTTGGTGCAGATAAAAGGTCTAGTGGTGTAATATCCAAACAGTTGACTTACTTTTATTTTAATTTTGGTTTTGATGTAGTGGTTGTAATCTCTGCAAAGATGATCTGCGATGGAAAAGGTTGAGTCTACTCGCTTTGTAACCTGCCTGATTGTCCGACTTCTCCTGTTTCTTGCTTTGTTTGATTTCAATGAAGGGAAGTCTCTATGTCCCCAAATCAGATTTTTATCATTAGTATCCATCAATAAGAACGCTTTCTCCACCCACGTTCATTCATTCTGAGCTATAGAGCTAAAATACTGACCTTGTTTTCCTTAAAAGCAAAATGTTATTATACTGTTTGCCTATTATTATGCCTGTTATTATTTTGCTACCACATGGGAGATCAACAGCCTGTATTTAGCTCCTCTCATGTGAACAAATGCAATATGATGCTCATCTGACTTGGCCCAAGGAGGTGGCATGGCTCTGAGCTAGGGACAGGCTGAGGAGCCAGAAAACCAGAGTATCTGCAATGGATAAATATGTTTTAGCCTTTTAAGTTGATTACTGTCTAATAAATATCCAAAGATGCAGAAATAAGTGCTTACGTACATATTTAGAGCACTGGAAATGCCAGGTTTGTGTTTCCAGTCTCCCTGCATGTATTCCAAAGCACCTGACTACAGAACAATGATTTTGTTCCTCATTTTTTACTCTCACATCTTGTGTAATTATGTTTGAAGACCATAATGGAGTCTGCAACAATCTGCCTTGAAGTGGTGTGGCGGACAAATGCTGTTGTATGACAAAAAAGTACATTATTTTCATTTTAAGACCATTGTATGCCACTGATATAATGATAATATAATAACATGACAATATAAGTACATCCTTTATATATATATATATATATATATATATATATATATATATATATATATATATATATATGTATATATAATAATAAATAAAATGGCTCTCTGGCTCTTTTAACAAATAAAGAACAATGCCTAAGTTTATTAAGGTAAGGGACCCTGCTCGTATCATAAGTTCATAACTTAAAAAGATAGAGGGCTCTCTGTTCACTTCTCTACATCGACAAAACAGTTTGCTGTTAGTCACCAGGATTTATTTTCTTTTGACTCTGAACACAGCCCCGGGCCCTGGGAAGTGACCTCTTGTCCTTGAGTCTGAACGTCACCATGACACAGCAAATCCTCATCATTTGAGTCTATGAAGTAGTCTATAAAACGTTCTATAAAAGCCAAGATCCAATCCTGGCTTTGAAAAAAATATTTTGCATGGCTTGCAAGAATTCTTGATTTGAAAATGAAATGTCTTTGATACAATTACTTGCCTCAGTGCTGCAGTTCCCCCTCAAATGTTCCCTTTGATGAGGACTAAGAGAAACGGCAGACACTTCCTCTGTCTACTACTTAGCTAATACACAACTTCCCAGGCTTTCTCATGCTTTCTGAATTAGTTGCAAGCCCCATTGATGTTACTCATACATGTACATACGCACACACGCTCACTCCAGCCATCTGGCAGCAATTGTAACAAGCGGAAACGCACATGCTAGAATATATCAATGTGATATCTGGGTGTACACACATTAAGCTCTATTTGTGTGAGAATGCCTGCGGCTGTGAATTCTGACCTCCGAGCAAATCCACAGTCTGCATTTAGAGACTCCAACGTCGGTCTGGCAACTCTGTCTTCCACTTGTCTAATGTACAACAATAACACACAGTGACACACCCACCTAGAGAAAGCAGAGAGTCATGATCTGACATTAAGTACAAAGTCACCACTGTGTTGCCTTGGCATTGCATTATTAATTTAATCACCATTCCCTTTATTCTGTTTTAAAATTTTAAGTTGGTATGTCACTGAGACAGAATGATTCCAAAGTCTCTCTCTCTCTCTCTCTCTCTCTCTCTCTCGCTCTCTCTGTTACTGGTTGGTGGTTTGCTCTGGGCGTTCAGTCTATATTCTGGGGCCTTCACAGCCAGACTATAATTTACCCTTTGCGTTTACTGTTTATATTCCCCTGATGCTTTCTCGGGTTTTCGTATTTTTCCAATTAAGACACGTGGGATACGCAGACATAGTTCAGGTTTAGGAGTATTCTTTAGACATGTATGTAGCTCATATGGAGTATGCATCTCAATAAGGGTTTTTACTGCTCGCCTCCTGCCTGTATAAGGACAGCTCTTTTTGAAAAGTTATCATAGTTTGGGGAATATAAACCTGTACAAAACTTAATTACATTTTTGTATTTATTCATTCATTTTATCCAATATCTTTATCCAACTGATTTCAAATCAGAGTAAAGTAAACAAAGCCTCGAATTTGACCAAGCCCAAAATACAAACTTTCAGTACTTTTTACAATCTTATATGCTGTTTTTGGTTGATATTAAGAAGCCGTTGAGGTTCAATAACCCCTGTCACCTTTTGACAATCACTCAAATCTCTATATGACAACAAAGAATTCAGAAGTCAATGATATACTACACATATTGCTCTATACAAGGAAGATCTGCAGAGACAGGGATCGTCACAACAGACGATCCCTGTCCAACATATTCAGTTCTGCTGCAACGAAAAGGGACTCTAGTCATCTGCTGTCCTCTCTGCTACATATAGATATAACTGATGTTTATTTTTTAATACAGCTTGCACTGAATCTGTTATGCTAAGTAACATCTGTTCATGTGCGGTAGTCAGCGGTGAGCCAAGCCCACACATGCTCATGACATCATGGATCGCTCTGATGTTTTCTTCCTCTGCTCTCTGCCATGAACCCCTCTCCTTTACCTCCATCTCATCTCCCTCTATACCCTAAAGCCAGCCAGCCCTGACTCTACATCCACCTCCACCCACCCCTAACTGTCTTTCATTTCTCTGTTCTCTGTCTTTCTCCTTTTCTCTATCTCTCCGTGTCCCCTATTTTTTTCTCTCCTGTTCGGTCCTTGTTGGCCTGGCTCTCTCTCTCTCTGTCTCTCTCTCTCTATCCATAGCTGTATATGGCATTGGAAAAGAGAGTTCCACGGATGGACCTCTCTGGTCTTGGATAATGGAAGCAGACTTGTCTCTTTGTGTAAATATTTGCACAGAGGGATTATAGATGGTCCCACGCATTCAAGGTGGAGCCCCACTCTGCTCCAGGCCACATTAGGGCAAAGAATGGCGCTTGGAGTGTCGCTTGGACGTAGCACGAGAGTAGATGATGTGGCATGATACAACATGAGTTCTTGATGTATGAAGTATTGCAGGTATTAATTAAACTCATCTTTTCTCCTTATCTCTGTGTCTTTCTCTGAACAGGCACCGAGCAGTGACCTCCCTCTCAAACATGTAGACACCATGGTGAGTTTCAACCTGCTTCACACACTGTTTTTTCGCAGGTCCAACCATCTCTTTTGCTTAGATTACTGAGCTGAAGGAGCAGATTAGTCTGCCTCTATGACACTGGTTGACGGATCACCTGTTTGATGTAGGAGAGGTATTAATTGTGAGTGGATAGAGGCGTTCCAGCTGGCATGGAATGACAGCTTCGCTTCATTTACAGCAAATACACCTTATAACAACTGACACTCTTCTCAATTAGAGCAACTTTAGGTGTATACTTCATACATTACACAGTCTAAGAATCATTGTTTCATTTGTCCTCTGAAGTATGGGTGTCCACAGGAACTACGTTTTATGTACTGTTTGGACTGTCCTTGTTATAGTGCTAATCTAATTTACTGCCCAACTCGTGGAGTTTCCAACAAAAGCAAAGACACATCCAATATTCACATCAAAAACAAAGCCAGCTTTTTGTATGAGATGATGTCCAACTTATTAAACTGTCTTACTAGATCCCAAGTGTTAAAAAAGGAGGATGAGGGTTTTCTGAACTGGGAATCTAGCCAGACTGCTGATTCTGTTCCCATTAGACCTGATTTCAAAGGCCCGTCAGACACCGAGGCCATCACACTGTGTGATGAGCTGCTGATTATGTGAGCAGGAGGATTTGTCAGAGCAATGTTATGTTAAGTTATTTATCTGTGCCTCTTGGGTGCACACACACTTGCTGGACGGTCAAAGGTCAAGGTCAGCTGCAGAGTGCAAAATATCCACAAATTCATTAACAAACTCAGGTTTTGTAAAATCTTAATTCAAATTTCAGGGAGACATTTTGAATCCCAATTTTACAAAATGATACAAATCCATTAAACAAGATTTCTTTCACACATATCCGCCTATGACATTCATTTATGATTAATTTATACCTTAAACATGAGAGCAATGTTTAATTATTTTAATTATTTTTACAATTACTTAAATAATAGTTATGTTTGAAATAAAAACATTTTAAAGGGGGGTTGTTGGTAAATTGTTGCCATATGGCATCAATGCACAATTGGTAAAAGTCCTGTGAAATCATTTTTTTCTTATTTAATTAGATTTATTTAAATCCATTTCATTTAAGATCATTCATTTATTGTAATCATCATCAACACGTTTTTTCAATCAAATTCACAATACATTCTTCATTCTGAACCAATAAAGTTTCCAAACAGCAACAAATGCATTTAATAAAGGATTATCTTATCTTATCTTATTTACCTTTTTCCAAAAAACATATCACATCCAAGCTGGTTTAATGATGAACATTCAATGTGAACTTACAGCAGATGTTTGTTTTGAAAGAATTATGCCTTAATATTTGGAGGCCCTCAGATGTTGTTCATGGAAAAAGTACGTCTGTTATTCACAGTAAAATTTTTACCTTTTTACAACTAAACAATAAAACATGGAGTAATATTACTAATATATCTTTTAGTGAAATTGAACTAAAGTAATTGTTGCCATATGGCACCACCATGCAATACTGGTTGATGATGACCAATTCCTTACATTCTACAGTATCTGTGCATTGCAACAACAGCATAGTCCAGTTAGGGATAGATTGTGGTTATGGCAAATAAAATATGCTTCAGATAAGAGTAAGGTTAGGCAACTAAAACGATAATCGCTGGTCTTGTGAAGGGAGGGGATGTCTTTACTCCTGCATCAAAGTTGGATATGTTAAACCCCCATCCACCACTGAAACGTCCACACCCTTACTTTTTGCTGGATATGGGGGACACCCTTTTCTGCTCTGGGACATAAATTAATGGGCTGACTGACACAGGCACAAGTACAGTAGCAGATATGAACCACATCTGAAGTCATCTCATCTCTGATTTTATCACCAAATCCTGTGTGTTGCTTCAATGAGGAAACAGATGTAGGTGTTTACTTCTGTAAATCCGTGTAATTTGCTGCTATGCATATTGGGAAATAAATGGAATCAGAATTACTTAACAAGGTAATTCTTCTTTAAACATTGCACTGTCACTATAAAATACTACTGAGTTTGTGGTTTCATCATAGACACCCCAGGGAGTGATGGGTAATCAGACACACTGGACTTATTCTATGACATCAACCCCAAACCTACTTATGGTTGTTTTAGAAATAGAGATGGAACTTAAATGAAGTAATTATTTACTTCAGGGTAAAGACTCCATCGCCTCCATATGTGCATGTTGGGTGAACACACACAACAATTACAGCTCACATGTTTGCCTTGGACTCACTCTGCCCTGGCTTTCTATGACATAACTTCCTTGTTGTATTTTGTCTGGGAAAGGAAGGATCAAGTAACCAATTTAGAGTTACCACCCAAAGCCACATGTCCAGTTTCTCCACAAAGATCAAAATATGTATATGTGTGTGTGTGTGTGTGTGTGGCTGCTTTTATTGGCATTCCCCCGTGTTGTTCCTCACTTTTCTCATACAGTGTAGTGCAGAAGAGCACCCCCCCCACCCCACCCCCCATCATGCAGGAGCTTCATATCAGGCGGTGCACCTCTCAGGTCATAATTTGTTCTGCACCTTAACTAAGGGGCAGAGCCTGGAACACACAGTGGTTATAAGTGTGTGATTGAGTGAGTTTGTGTTTCAGGCCAAAACTGTGCGCTCACATCTGCATAGCTCGCATGCGTTGGGAGTGCATATATATATGCGTGAGTTCATGTCTGTGTGCGCGAGTCTAGTTGCTACTGTCTGGTCATGGGCATTTGCTGCCGCGGTTACGGCGTGATGTCTGGGAGATGTTTTCCCCGCGCCTCATCGCCTCGGAGCATCCAAACGACTTGTCTTATGACTTGATTCTCTCGCTTCACTGGATCAGTTTGCACCTCCGTTGGTCTGGTGTTCTTCTGCTTTTTTTTTGCTTCGTTGACTCCTTTCATTCAGCTTTTAACTTATTTGAGATTTAACTGCAACTTTAAAAAGTTAAGATGTTGCATGTGCCAATTTTTCTTTTAGAGTTTCCTCAGTCTTGGTGATTATTCTCTTTCTAGCAACTGTGACAGAATGTGGGGAATTACAGGAAAGAGAGGAAAGATCAGAATACGCATGCTATTTAGAAATACTAAAATGTGATTATAACATTATATACTTAACAAAAACAGGTTGTTTGTGAGATCACCTGTGCAAAAAACACAACTTGTTTGAGGTCAGACTTAAATTCACACACGCAAACACACAAAAGCATGTTTTCTAAGTGTCATTTGACCAGCCATGACTTCACAGTCAGCTGATTTATGTGTGCTTGTGTTTGTGTGTACCAACATGCACCAGTTCCCAGATGTTTGCCTCAGGAGACGGAAAGGGTTAGCAGTTGCAATTTAGATCCGTACACAGATGAGTAAGAGAAGGAGTGAGGGAGGGAGGGAAAAGTTGAATATGAAGGGGGGAGAGATAACGTGATGGGAGGCTGAGTGGGAGGGGGGAGGGTGGCCACCACACAGAGTGAGAGGGAGAGAAGGAAGGGAGAGAACAGAAGACACAGAAAACAAGGAGCGCTGTGAAGGAGTCTGGTCCGAGCCGGAGCATGAAGCGGCCCACTGCAGGCAACTACTGCCCAAAATAGATATATCTTTTCTTTTTTCTTCTTCCTCCTCCGCTGTGAGAGGAAAGGGAGAGGTTTTCACGGAGGGAACTTCACTGCCGGCCAGAGAGCAGTGAGAGGCAGAGGGAGCTCTCCAGAGATGAACCGAGGAGGGTCTTTGAGAAGGCGTCTCTCCTCTCTGAGGGGGGCATGGCGATGGAGTACGGGCCACCTTTTCAGGAAGGTAGGACGCGGTGGAGGAGCGAATGGATGGATGGATTTAGTCAACACGGGTCCTGTTCTTCTCTACTCCTTCATTGCTTTTTTTCCTTTGTTATAGAGCAGTTTCTCTCGTGTCCTTCGCAGACTTTTTACCAGCCCCCAACGTCTTTCACCCCTTCCCTCCACCCCTCCCTCTTTCTCAGATGGTTAATTTGAATGGCCTGCTTGTAAAGTCAACCTCCACAGATGGTTTTCATCTGGAATCAGGCGCTTTCTGGACCCCCCACTCCAGTTCCTACCTCCTCCTCCTTCTCTCCTCTCCCCCCCTGCCCTCCCTCCTTCCCAACACAACTTCTCAAAGGAGAAGAGTAACAGGTTTTAGGGAGCGGATATTGTGGGATGTTCAGGAGCTAATGTTTTCTACTTTAAAATCAGCTTAGAATTGCAGCTTAGAAGCTGGCCTCATCGATAGTCATGGCTAAACAGAACCCTCCATTCATAGAATCACAGCACTTGAACATCACGATGTTCTCAATGACAGCATCAGAGTGAGAGAAAGTTATTGACTAATTACTGACCGTGGCTTCACTGCGACGCGTTTATTTACCCAGATGGTTGCACTTTAACATACATGGTGTCGCTCATAAAATGCTCTGCACGCCAATTCAGACTAATCTGAAGCAAAAACTGTGAATTTACTGCCATCTTTGCGGCATAATACAAACACCATCTCCTCAAAACTCTCTTCCACTCTCTAATTAAGGTATATGTTTGCATTCTTGTTGAAATGGTGGCACTTTGCAATGCTTGTTGTCGTCCGTGGGACAGAATTTCTTGTCTGTTGTTTACCTTTTCATTGAAAAATCACAGGATGTTGTGATCACCTCACAGTGGTACTTTTTTTAGGGGACTTTGGGCTTTCCCTGACTTCTTTGCACAACAAGTTCCACAGCTCCGCTCAAAACAAGCACTCTTAGCCGTCTTCATCCTCTGAGACCATCTCTGAACTTTTTTTTTTTTTTTTTTTAGGCCGTTTCTTGCTCATTCATCTCTGTCCTCCTCTGGCGACTGCACTTTATAGCCCCTGGCAACATACTGAAACGTTTAGGCCGAAGCACAGAAAGAAAATGGGGGATTTGCTTTGTGTCGCCTCAGTTGGGGCCACGGACTCATGTGAATACTTACCATGTAAGATGGAGCAAAGGAATGGTGCATAGGATTTGTTGAGATGAATTGGATTTGCATAGACAGAAAAGAATATTGGCAAACACTGTGTCGTCTGATTCATTTATGCCTGCGTTTGTTTCTCGTATATGTATAAGTATTCATTCAGCAAGAAAGAATTTGGACACTAATTCAATCAATATGTGCTATGTTGGGAGATCTTTCCTTTTAAAAGATGTAAGAATTTTTGCAAGAATAGTCAACTTTTTCACTGCTATCTAGTGTCAAAACAAGTTTTTTCCAATAACAATATTAGTAAAATAAAAATACCTTAAATGCTGGGTTGGGTATCAGCAAGTATGCTAGTCTATGCACCGATCCCATATCATGTTATCATATCATTTATGAGCTCATTTACGTACACAGTATCAACAACATAACACTTACTACCCGAACATCCTGCCTGATCGGTACTGTGCTGGTAATGGGTTTCTTTTAATTGAATTCTGTTCCCTTCAATCTCCAATTTTCTACATATCAGGGTCAGGGAAATAAGGTTGGAGCGCCTCTACCAAGTTAGGGCTCATAGACTCAATTCACAAGAAAAAACACTACTACCTTGCTAGCTAGTTGGCTAGAGCTAGCGTTACAGGAAATCCAAGTATGGGGCATCCTTAGAAATTCCTGAATTATTGTTATTGTTGCAATTTTTTTACAGTGGATTTTGGAATGTTACTTGCAATGTATTGCAAAATATAAACAAAATTCTTGCCGATTTTTAGGATGTTTTGGGGGGAAAAAACTGCTACAAATGTTACCATTTTGGGCTGCAACCACAACATTGGAACAAGCCCACTCACATGATTTACTGCACATATGGATGCTGTCTCCGTTAGTTTGAATGTGTACTCTGACAAACCGTCAGGCGTTAGAGAGCAGAGCAGGCTGAAACTCATCCAGGGAGGCGAGCAGGACTCTAGACACCGATGCTCAGTCATCCAGTCTGATCTAATGGATGATGATGGATAACAGCCCCCTCCTGTGTACATGTGACCCAAACACCATAGGGGAGTGAACAAGTCCATGTCACCTTTGACCCCCACCTTTAGCTGGTTTTGAGGGGGGATGCGAGGAAGTCTAGGCAAAGTGGAGCCAAACACAGTCAATCAACTTCAGTCACACTTCCTCTGCAAGGGCCTCTCTGCTTTGATTTGTTGGGGTGCCATCTGACGCCATTCTCACACAGCATCGTATAAGAGGGCCCATTGCTTGTTGCACTTTGCGCGCAGTGTGTAAAATGTGACCTCAAGTGTAAAGCGAGGCAATGATCAGAATTTGTCTCTCAATTTATTCAATTTAGAGAGATGAATACAATTTATAAATCAATTTTCAACCAGTCGTCAACACCATTAAAGGCAGAATGAGTCAGATTTCTCGGTTGCAGTTTGTGAACACACAGTTGAAAGTTGGCCCCTCCTCCCCGGATCAACGAGTGTAACAGCGCTGGGGGAAAGCCAACCCCAGCTCACACTTTTTTTGGAAGGAGCTTAGTCCGCTTGGTGTTTTCCTCCCTATATTTGCATTTTTTTTTCAGCACTGTGTCCGTCATTTATGTACTGTCCTCTTGGATGCTTGCTAACAATGGCACCTGGTTGCTACGCTTTTTATGGAGGTTGGACCACTGAAACGTCCCGAACTCAGCAAATTCATAAAACACAGGCAGAGGGCAAGGTCTCTGTGGATACAGACACCAACACACACTAGTAGTGGGTCATGAGTGATGATTGAGAGGGATTATTTTCGTAGGAGTCTATACATTGTTTTTAGGAAATTCCTACTCATTCCATCTTTAACAAGAACGAACTTGTGGTACAGTCAGAGAACAGTTAGGTTCTGGGATTGCCTTATAACTAATACAATCACGGATCAATAGCAGTTTAATCCACAATCAAGCAATGGAACTATTTGTGGCATTTGAAAAAAAAAAAAATAATAATTCACAATGAACTTTTATTATATGTATATATATAAATAGTATGTATGAAAGTTATATGTATAGGTCTATGTTAAAGTACTTTTGTTTCTCTTTGTGTTTTGCAGGGCTCAACGAAATCTTCAAAGAGCATGGAGTCCCGGCGCAGACCATCGAGGTAGGAACTCTTTTATTCAAGCCTTCAAGTTTGCCATAAAAGGCTTCATATGGCTTATTGGGCTGTATTTTTTGAATTATTTTAGGATCTAATCTCCACCGTTTTCTCCAAAAGAACAAAAAGATAATGAAGGCTGGGAAACAAATATCAAGCACAACCTTATCCATCCTCTAACACATTCAGCTTGAGTCATGAAGTATTTGAAATGAAAAGTTTTGGTGTAATATGATATTTGCCGTAGCAACATGCCCTGCCATTGAACTGCACCTCACGCTGTTTGGTTGGACACAAAAATATTTGCTGTCGACCCCACTCACCTCGGCCCTTAGGGAATCACAGATGTTGTCAGTTGTGTAAGTGATGTGTAAAACTGGACACCACAACAGTTGGGGCTGAAGCGCTGTGCTGAGTTTGAGTGACAGTTTGATTCCCTCACAGCAAGCCATAGAGTTGATACAGAGTTATAAAAACATTTCAACATCTGATACATCGTCGTTAATAACAGCACCGGCACAGTATGAGATTACAGTCATTTTCCATCCATATAAAGGAAAAATCATAGGCTTTTCAAAAGTGCATAACAGCAGTCATGACGGTTATCTATTATGTAATGTTCTTTCTATCCAATCAAACTAGTGCGTCCAGACAGGCTTATTTACATTCTGATACAGACGGATACATTTTAATCTGTAAAATGTGCATAATGCTACAGAGCTGATAGAGAGATAACAAGCCCTCATCCACTACACAAAAAATGTGATGTATGTTGAAGATAAATTAGGATGCATACATACTGTTGACACCCTATTGAGTTTTTTTATTTTTGAAATGTTATCTTCTTTATTACATCTGGTTGTGCATGAATACACCAGAGTTATTAATGTTATTTGTTTCCAAATAACATACTGTAAACTACTGCATAGCCATCAAATGTAATCATCTTATCAGATCATCACAGCTATGTCTCAGTAAAGCAAACATGCAAAATGACTATATGTTGGAGTAAAAAAAAAAAAAAAGAATATTGTTAAAGGAGAAAACATATAGGTACAGCTTTGATCAAACTGTTCTGCCACTATACTGGCAGGGCTATTACGTCTTATAAAATCTATAGTGTTTGGCTAGACATTTTATCACCTTATGAAGTTTTATGGCAAATATTTTAACAAAAAATTACTGTTTCGGGCCACCCCACAAATGGAAGTTAAACGTTCACCCTACCCTCAGCTCTATTTCGGTCTCACTCCACTGACTCTTATGCTGGGGTAAGCTAGTTGCCAACTTTGACTGTGTCCTTGGTGACTCGGTGCTTGGTAGGAAGTGTAGAGTCTTTTTATTCAAGTTTTTTTGCTGTGAATAAGGTTGATCAGAGGGATGTTTGTGGGCTTGAAAGCCAAAACATTGAGCTAAATAAAATGAATAAAAAGCTCTGTGAGTTCTGAAGGTTGGGATATAATTCTCTACAGTTTTGTCATTACATGAGAAAAACTTTATACACGAAATTTCATCCATTGTTAAGACAATAACTATGAGTGCAGCTTCAAGTATGTGCAGGAATAATAATTATTTAGCCTTATGCCATTTTTATGAAGTGACTAGTGACTGATTATTGACCCTTGAGATCATGGGAACCGGTAGGTGTTCACCACCAGGGAAGTGTGGGATGATGGAGGCCTCTCAGTGTTTTAGATTGAAGAGACAGAAGTCTTGGTTGTGCACTATTATTACTAAGAAATATCCGGCAAGATGTTTTACTGCCTAATGTCTCAGGTGTCCCTATGAAACATTCCTAACACATTGTTGATCTCTGTTAAAATGAACCAGTGAGATCACTGCAGCGCTGAAATTGAGCGTGTGGAGATAGCGCTTCGTCCTTTTAATGCGACGTGCAGAAAAAAAGCACAATCGCTTCATCTCTTCAGCTGATGAGAAGCAGGTTGGCGCTAGGCCGGTCAGCGCATGCTGGTGGATCTGGAAGAGGACCAAACCACAGGTCTATATTGGCACTGACTGCACCCAGAGGCCTAAGACATACATATGCAGAGACAGAGAGGGCAAAGAAGAGGAAAGGGAATACTAAGAATGATGCAAAAAGGAGCGAGAGAGATGCAAGAAATGTAAGAAATAACAACAAACTTTTGGCAAATTACAAAACCCTTAAAGACACAACTTTTAGAACTATTTCAAAGTATGTTGCAACACATGAGAAAGAGCATGTGTGACATATCAGTTTCATGAATAATTTCCAGTAAGCAAGTTCTGAGTGGGTCCAGATGTACAGTACAAAACAGGTTACAGTGCTTGTATAGTAAACCTGGAGAGCTCTTCTGTCCCAGACATATGAGCAATTTCCTCAGGGGCTTCTTACAGCTGACAAATGTGGGAAATATGCTGCAGTCTGGGCCTCAAGGGTCCAGACGCCTCTCCCTTAACCTCTCCATCTCACTAACCACATTCTCTGTAGACATTTTGAAATGGACAAGATCAGCGCAGGCACTTAAAGGAGTAGTTTTGCACAAAATGAAAAATCTGTCAATGCCTTTTTGAAAGTTAAAGAAAGCTGTTGAAATCAAATACACTTATTCACTTTCTTTGTGTTAAACTGTTACTTTTAACAAGCTGTTTTTGATAGCTTAAAAAAAATCCAAACTTTTCTCCAAAGAATTGGCAAATCAAGAAGATAATGAGATAAGTGTTGGATTTTGGAACTCTTAATGAGATCAGTTGGCAACAGAGCAGTGGATAATGCTGCACTAGCTGTTTGGAGAAACTTGACAGAAGCTCAATTAAGGAAAAAAGCCATGAGAGGCCGTGATTTACAGTGGTTTTACAGCAGCTAAGGGGTGTTGCTCCAACAACGAGGAGCGGACGGTTACTACATATACCTGGCAAGGTTTCATAATGTGAAGTTGAACCCCCTCGCTTGGGGTAGTGACTCCCTTCCAACCCAAAGGGCGCAATCCACCGATTCCCAGTCAATGTCTTCTTATTCTGTTTTCCCTCTTAGACAGCCAAAGTTTATGATCACAAAATGTGTTAAATGCAGAGAGTGAGAGCTAATCCTTTAGAGGCCAATGCGAACCCTCTAGTATAACTTCATTGTGGACATACGATTTATGTGGTGTGTTACCATATTAGGATATTTGTTTGTTGTAGTCTCGAAGAACAGTGTGTTCAACTGAATCAGAAATGGAATTTGCTGAATTGAAATCCACCTGAAGAGGAGGGAATTTTCAGAAAAAACAACCTTTGGCACTCTTGTCCTGGACATACATGGTTAAAGTGATCAACGACTATCTGGTCTGATAAACACCAGAACCTGTGTAACAAAACACATGTGCTGCATTACTTCTGGGTATTAAACTCCTATTATTTGGCGGTCCAGCGGTCCACCTCAGTTTTGTTTTGTATGCGCGGCAAGGCCTTTGATATGCAAAATTGCTGTCTGACCCACACTGAAGATTAAATGCCTCTCTATCTCTCTGACAGGAGCACAAGTCTGCTGCAGGCCCTGGAGGAGAGCTACGAGCTGGACCTGATCTACATCACAGAGAGGATCATCTCCGTCTCCTTCCCCAGCAGTGTGGAGGAGCAGAACTACGCTGCCAACCTGCGGGAGGTCGCCTCCATGCTGCGCTCCAAACATGGCCAAAACTACCTGGTACGCTTCTGCTGTGTTCATGTGGATAGCTCTGGCATGAATAGAGTGATTTACTTTTTTCAAAAATGAATGAAACAAACAGCGTAAGTTCAGGTAGGAACATGTAGTCATTAAAGCTCCCGGGGTCAGCCGATCATCAGCTGATCCCTCACAGTCCCGACTACAAATCTACACACACATTCACGCGACAGATGTTTTACTTGTTTCTGTGTACATCTCTGTTCACACAATGCTATTGGTATTGATATCTGGGGTTCAGTGGCCAGTGGCTGCTACTACAGTCAAGTTAGAAAATCACCATTCAAAACCTCAGCCTTAACCTATAGTATATGTTATTTCTGCTACAAGCTTCATCCTTTGTTTCTTATTGAACTTTAAGGCTAGGAAACTTCCCTGCAGTTTAAGTGGGTTGTTTGAGTCCCAAAACCTATTTCTATATGTGTGTAAAACAACATTAGATGAATTTAGATGAATAATGAATAGGACAATGTTCAAAATGGGGATGCACCAAACCGACTTTTTCAGTCCGGCTACTGATACCGGAGTTTTCTGCCAATACCGAGTACTGATCCTATACCCGTGTTTAAGTAATAAGCTATATGCTTCACTGTGTAGAAAAGACTCCCTGTGGATTTCTCCACTTTCATTCACAGAGAAATCCAAAGTTTCTCTAGTAAGAGTGATAATCAACGTAAAAGTTAGGGTTAAGACTTTTTCTCTACATATCTAAAAACGCAGTGTGTTCATCTGCTCTAATATTAGTCCCTCAGGTTAGCATGTCCAGCTAGCAAGCTAACATAGTAGTAACCTAGCATTACTATACTACCTTTGCAAAGCCAGCAAAGGAAAACCTTTGTTAGAGTAAAGACTGATCAATGTTAACAGTCTTAAATCATATATATATACTAACATATATTCTTGTCTGTCAATCTTCTGTACAATTTAATGCTGAGGAATTGTTATGATGGTGTTTTTGTTTTTTTTCTTAGCTCTTCAACCTCAGTGAGAAGCGTTATGACATCAGCCAACTTAATCCAAAGGTAAACCTGACTTACTCGATATCTTCTCCTCTCCTCTCCTCTCCTCTCCTCTACTTTTTTATCTCTCTTCTCCTCTCCTCTCATGTATATTGTACTGACCATCAATCTGACTGAAAATCTCTCTTCTCACCCAGGTGTTGGACTTTGGCTGGCCTGACCACCACGCTCCAGCCCTGGATAAAATCTGCAGCATCTGCAAGGCCATGGACACCTGGCTGAGTGCGGACAGCCACAATGTGGTGGTGATACACAACAAGGTGAAACTAAAAGGGTGCTGCTGTGAGAATGGTATCTGTATGCAGTGCTATCAGGCTCCTCTCAGGGCCCCCACTTCCTGCAACTGTCTGGTGTGTTTGTGTGTGTAATGACGAGTGAATGGTGTTTGTGTGTGAGAGTGTGTCTCTTATTTTGCTTGTTTGGGTTGGGTCGTGCTGGACGAGGGTTAGGAAAACACAAATTAGGGAGATGAGGCACCCCACTCATCATGGCTATTTAGGTTTATTTACCCTTTTTACTTGTAACAATGCCATAAAAACTTGATTGACCAATATCTTGGTGTTGTTGCCTAAACTTACTTGCATCACATTATACTTTTGTGGCAAACCACACTCATCTGGCTCCTAAACATGCCGACACAAACCATAAAAAGTATGTCCAAATGCAACTACTAGACCGAGGTCCCTAACGTAATGCCTCATGATTTTCACGTTAACCCTCATTGCGTTCCTGATTGTGTTTTGCAACATAAGAATTAACCATTGGATCCGTGCCTCATTCCAAAATGTTCCCACAGGGAGGTTACAAACAAGTCGGCTGCCATAACAACTGGTGTTATTCTACGGCAAGTTGAGTAATGCTGGTGATGAGTGTGGGCTTGGAAGTTGTGGTGGTCACTAAGGAAGCAGGCCACTTTGGGTTGACACATATCAACAAATCATTTCCACTGGGCTCCACGCTGTTTAAGCAGCCGCGTTATTTATACTGTGGACAACACTCATCCTCCACTGTGACCCTTGTTTTAAAGATGGATGGATATGAAGAATGAATGCAATCTGAGGTTGGTTTGTTGCCATAGTAACGTGCTTGGACTTTGGCTCAGTGAACTACCCATTAAATGCCCAGCTACTATTTTTTCTTACTATATAAATAACAGGTATAATCACATGAATCTTGATATCTTTTATGATTGAAATTGATATTTATAATGTAAGCAAATCTTTAAAGGGGTACTTCACCAATTTACCAGTCGCTTGACAAGTCTTAAGGGGAGCTATTTAGCCTGTAACAGCTTTTTCAAATGTCTTCTGTGGTTCTGAATAAATAACCCTGATGATGTCATCAGGCTTGGGCTTGGAAACTTTACACTCATAGCATGGAGTTTGAAAAATCTGGGTACTTTCTAGGCAGCAGAGGCACAACACAAAGATACTATCACGTTGAATTATGGGAAATGTATGATCCTTCAATTTTGGATTTTGACCACAACTAGTGACTAAAAGTCCAAACTTTATGGAAGTGCAGTACTTAAGTTCTGGAGTAAGTCCTGACTGCATCAGACTTTAGTAACATTGATTTAGTTATCTAAATCGTTGCTGTTTAGGTTCTACTTTTTGGTTTTTAATAATGGTGATCTGACTACCTTGGTTCTTGAATTTTGCATTTAAAAACAACACACGAATAAAACTATAGCCCCATTTAAGAAATTTCTATATTATGAAGATGTGTAAAGATAAATTGTTCTTATGACACCATCATGACCTGGAAGATATTTGAAGTCAACTCTTGCTTGCTTGATGTCTTTTCAGGGCAACCGGGGCAGAACTGGAGTGGTGGTGGCAGCATACATGCATTACAGCAACATATCTGCCAGGTAGGTCTATAATCCCAACTATACCTGCAGAGGGGTAAATCACAAACTGCTTTAAGAGAGAGGACCGAAAACTAGAGAGAGGGAGCGAGATTCATATGTTTTTTAGGAAACAGAAAAATAGAAGAGGAGAAAAACATGCAGTAGGGGGAGACACAAGGAGGATACACAACAGGATAAAACAGATAAACCAGCATTGTTCATCACAAGACTCGATCCCCGTTGCAAGAATAGACAGAGATGTGATGAACAGAAGGAGGAGGGGTGGAACTCGAGACACTTTTTGTACTTTTAGTAGAAAGGGAAGAAAGGAAAAGTGTTCTATATAATAATTTTGAGCAGAAAGCAATGAGTTAGCGAGTCACCAGATCATAAGACTCAAACTATGAAGGCCCCTCTTATTCTTTCTTTTTATTGGATTTGATTTTAGGTATGTCAAAACAGAATGGCATTCAATCACAAAAAGCAGGGAGATGTAAACTGTTAAACAATCAGAAGGCAAGCGCATGACTTGGTGTTGTTTAGTCTGGAACACTGATTGTCCTGGCTTTCTTTTTATTACGTTCTCTTCCCTGTAAAAGTATTAGATTTCACTTGGAATTAATTTTCTTACAAAACTAAAGCTGGGGTGAAGCTGCTTTGAATAGATAAGTAGCAGCAAAGGATGAAAACACTGTGACACTTGCCATATGGGAATATAGATGTTAAGAAAAAATATTACAATAGAATGTTTAACTGTGTGCTATACGAAACAAAGGTTATGCAGAATTAGCTGTCAGACATAAACAATGAGGCCACTTTGGTCTGCAAGATCTTCAGATGTGCACTGGACTCAAGTGGCTTACATTGCATGACATAACAGGGAATAGTATGAATCCTCTATATATTCTAGTGTGAAATAGTATAACTATTTGTCCTATGTCTATGTTTGTGTTGACCCATGTGTTTGGTGTGATTTCTGATAATAAGAGTGCTAAAGAAGGGTTCAATTGCTTTGATTTTCATTAAAATAATTTTGTCATGGTGTCAGTCAGATTTCTTACATGGCAGTACTGTGACAATTCTGCACACACATACATCGTATTCTAATCTTAAAATACTAACTTCACTCAAATGTACAATTTTTTTGTGTTTGAATGCAGTGCTGACCAGGCTCTGGACAGGTTTGCCATGAAGCGCTTCTATGAAGACAAAGTGCTTCCCGTTGGGCAGCCATCTCAGAAAAGGTCAGCCTTCCCCCACTTATTGTTTACTGTGTGAGTTTGACCCATAGATTGTATATTTAAAGGGGACATAGTCACTGTGATGTCACCCATTGGTTTGTGGACTAGTTTTTTGAAGCCTGGAGTATTTTGGACGTTGGCACCATGGTTTTTGGGTGTTGCCATCTTGTGTTTTTGCAACATGAAGTGGAACAATGGGGTTGAGCTAAATCTAACTAACACTAAATGTTATAATAATTATAATTATTACAATAATCCTAAAACTTTTTGGTTGACCAAAATGTTACAATTAACTTTTATGAACTGAAAACACAGAGTGAAAGCCACAGACTTAAACATACCCTGCTTCATTGTCTACTTTACTCTAAATGGGACTTTAATTTTACTAAATAAACATGCTGTATTGAAACTAGGGATTGAGACAATAAACTCAGAGGAGATGCCCCTGCTGGCCAGTAGACAGACTGCAAGTTTAAGGCACTTCCACATCGGCTTAACTTTTCAGAAGCTGAAGTTGCTGCCTGGTTTGACCCCAATGTGAACTGTATGACAAAGAAACCTTTGTCTTATGATTTTGATATGTCTAACTTATTAGCAAAGAGTTGCACATTTACGCATATAGCAAAAGAGGAGCAACATTAGCATTCATTTTGAGTTGTTTTTATCCACCTGACAAATATCCACTATTCAGCCTCCTCTCCCTGCTTTGCTCTCTAACAACTCCTGAGGGTAAATTTAGTCTCTTTAACTGCTAAATACTCCACTATGTTCACCAAATAGTCTCTACCATTGTCTGTCTGCTGTTTTGTGCTGGGAAGATAGTGTGGAGTGGGTTTTTCTAATCACGTTTGAGCGGGCTTTGGTTGCATGCAGGCAAACAGTTCGTCTGAAGAGCAAATAGGCAAAAAGCAAATGCTGTAATACAATCTTCGAGCCCATCGGCAATTATCTGATGATAATGAACTCTTAGTGAAAACTGGCTAATGTGAATCAATCTGGTCGCATATGTCCTCTCTCAAGTCCAACTCGGTTCTAGTGTTTCAAGTTGGAAAGAGGAAAGGAAGAGGAAGTCTTGGCCCAGTTATCCACTGGCTACACCGGAACCCCCAGAATATTGGCTGTTGCCCCCAGAGACTAAACCTTAAATAATCTAGTTGATTGATTATGATCATGGTAAAAACAAGGTGAAAGGTTGGCTCAGTCAGCACGGCTGACAACAATCATCGTTGTCAGCACGGCTGACAACAATCATCGTTGTTTCGATAGGTCAAAGCTAAAGGACTTTGTATCTTTGTTGCGATGAACACAGGATTATACCTTCTTCCCTTTAAGATTCATGATACTATTTGCCAGATGGGAAACCTAGCATCATGTTCATGTCCTCCTGTTCTCTGCCTCTGCGTCCCTCAGGTATGTGGAGTACTTCAGCGGCCTGCTCTCCGGACACATCAAGATCAACAACAAACCGCTGTTCCTTCACCATGTCATCATGCACGGCATCCCCAACTTCGAGTCTAAAGGAGGTGGGTGTTGTGCACAGAAATGCATTCACTTATCCGTATTTTAAACGCACACTATTTCTGTTGTAATAGCTTTTAAAAAAAATTGTGTTCCAGGTTGTCGTCCTTTTCTCAAGATCTACCAGGCCATGCAGCCCGTGTACACATCTGGGATCTAGTGAGTCTTAAAACATACTCATACTCAAATGCTTTTACAAGATTCCAGGGATAGCAAGCTCGTAATGGCTCAATAATAAAAAAAAACTGATTTTCCTTTATAGCTTCTCCCTTAACTCCACTGCCCCCCCAATATCCACATACCTCATCACTCTTGCCAGTTTACACTCTGTGCTTCCCTCACATTATTGTATTTAGTTAGCCTCCCCAGCTGCAGGCTCTTGTTTCTCCACTTCAGATCCCGCAATCTCTTCTTGTGTAATTTGTGAGTGGAGAGCCAATGAAACAGGCAGACAGACATCCATGTGGACACCTGCAGGGGTTTCCTGTGAGAGGACCCCCCCTGGTTCCCAGGGCCAGGGAAAATGGAAATAAATGGAATCTATGATTTCCTCTTGTTGTTTTCCAAAGAGGGGAAGTTAGATGCGGGAGGAGAGGAGATCTACACTGCCGTCAGATGGGTGAAGCAGGCATACAGGCTACATTTACACCACATCTAAAAGCATTTTTATTTTAAATATAACAGACACAGCTTATTATATCTGGTTTCTTAAAACCTGTCTTAAAAAAACATGCATGCTAATGATCATGCAGTTTCTATAGCTAAAAGAGCAATTTGTATACTTAACTAGCATTTTTAACCTAAAAGTTACTCTCAGGAATGTTATGAAACAGTCTCAGTTTAATACTGAGGTCTCTATATTACCTAAATAAATAAACAAGACCCTCAGCGAAAAGTTTGTTTTTTCTATTTTGATATTCTTAATGCTTGTCATAACAACTATGATCATGCAGGTTCACCAGAACTCCTTCAGCTCATTCATTTAAAGTCATGTTTCTGGCCACCAAAGTAATATTTACTCTCCTTTAAGCTCTGTTGGTCTCCCCTGACTCCTATGGTAGTGCTACATGTTCCATGTAGAAATAAGGTTAATAAGAGCAGAGTTTGTGAACCAGAAAACCAAAACAGAAAGCTGAAAGATGCTTAAATGCTTAATAGAGCTTGTTACCACAAGCAGCACCTTTTACATTACACATACTCATTGTATCCATCATTACTATAAAATACAGCAGTGCAGCTTTAAACTCCCTGATCCCTTTGTCCTGCCTATATCTAACTACTTGCCTTTTCCCCCTCATTTTAACTATGGAGCTGTTATGAAGTGTTTCACAGTCAGCACTGCAAATAGTAAAGCCTAATGGCATGGGACTGTTTCTAAGATATCCATTCTTACAATAGTGCCAATATTCTAAACACATTCACAGCATACACCATAACTAGGTGTGACAGAATCAGTGCACATGTACTTCCAGACTGTCAGCCGCTTAAAGCCCCAAGTCACATACCTCCCCACTTTCTCTCACATGCTCTATATTAACACTCTCCACCCTTTGATCCTACGTTTCCAGTTAGACAATCGTGTAGACACTAATACCCAAAATTAGCCCGGCACTGTTGAAGCAAATAAGGGATTGTTAGTAGACGATGTAGATCAGGTGGGCATGGTAATACCCAGACAATCAGCATCAAAAAGAAAGTAAACCTTAAGCCGATGCAATGGAGTGATGTTTAACTGGGGCGGCTGTGGCGTAGTGGAGAGCAAGGTAGTTCTCCAATCAGAGGGTCGGTGGTTCGATACCCGGCTTCGGCAGTCGATGTGTCCTTGGGCAAGACACTTAACCCCAAGTTGCTCCCGAAGGCTTGCCATCGGTGTGGACTGGATGATGAATGTTAGTTAGAGTCTGATGGTGGCACCTTGCATGGTAGCCTGTCATCAGTGTGTGAATGGGTGAATGATATGTAACATACTACTGATTGTAAGTCGCTTTGGATAAAAGCGTCTGCTAAATGACTGTAATGTAATGTAATGTAACTGTACTGTGATCATTTTTACAGCAGTAATGATGAAGGCAGTCTTGTGATATAACATGTTTGCTTTTTCCTATTGCAGTAATGTTCAGGGTGACAGCCAGACAAGCATCTGCATCACCATTGAACCTGGTCTTCTTCTGAAAGGGGACATCTTGGTAAGAATGGCACAGACACACTGCATTAAAAAATCCATAAAATACGATCTTACTTGTTTGGATCTCATTCTGTCACATTTCAACCAGGAAACAAGAAACTGGAAACATTTTTGTCTTATGTCATGTTAACACCTGTGTGAAGCCAATAACAGAGACAGTCTATTGTCTTACTTTTTTCCAGTGCCAGAAGGAAAAAATAAATAAATGGATGTTAAGAGATGATTATCCTTGTATGAGAACAGCTGTGGAAATGTACAGAGGATGTACAGATTATTTATTGTATATTAGTACAGATGGAATTCCAGTAGTTTTTTTCCAATCGTGACGTTGTATGTACTGAATGCATGTGCTGCAGCAGTTTATAGGGTCCATTTATAGAATAAATAGGGCCATAAAAACATGGGGGAAGACAGTTTAGACTGGGTCTTATACCTCACTTTATAGACCATCATTAGCACACAATACGTTTGCTGGAAACTATGACGTCAAAATGGCTATGTACTTCAGCGTACTTCCTTTGGAACTGCGTCTGGAAACACAGGGTTCTGTTTGAGCATGACATGAGCATTCGAAAGTGCGTGTTAGATGTTTTTTTTCAGTTCTTTGTGACACATATTTTCACATTTTGGCATGTTTTCTTCTTGGCCATTTGCACTTTTAAAATAGGGAAAGGGGAATCCTTAATTAAATTGCACTTTTGACTTATTCTGCATTTATTTAAAGCAGAAGAACTGCACACATCAGCAAAGTTTCTGCTTCTGCTGTCATTCAGGCCATCATGTTATCCATGATATGTCCTCGGGGCTCATAATTTCAGCATGGAGAATTTCAAAGGAGCACTTACTGTATACCCAAGGCTGTTAGGTATTGGCCCCTTGGAGCTGAGCTCATATCTCATCCTTTATTTAAGACAGACTAATGGATTCAGCTGAATGCATCAGCGGACCGAGCCGTGGCCGCCGACGCTCGTTATTATTCAGATAACGCAGGGAATGTGAGCTGTGGCTTTATGGGAGAGACATCAGTCAGCATGGAGTGTGCTCCTGCATTTAAAACTGCACTGGTATGTGTTTGTGGAAATGAGTTATGGATAATATGACTGCACAAGAGTGATTCATTACCGAATGGTTATATTAAAAAAAGATAATCAGAACTTAAAAGGAAAAGCTTAACATTTTCTAACTTTTCATTAAACATTTCAGATCACTTATGTGGGGTGAGAAGGGCTTTGGTTAGTTTATGTTTGTGTGTGAACATAAAACTGTGCCAGGGCACTAAAGGCGACATGTAAGCTTGGAATGATAGTTTTTCCTTCTACTTCGTGTTCGCAAACTTGGCTCAGCAGCCTTGTGTTCCTCCTGAAACGGACCCCTTAGTGGGAGGTTTGCCATATCCCCAGAAAGCTGCACTAAGCCACAGGATATTCTTCTTTATCTTCCTATCGTCCTCAATCCTTTATGTGCTTGTGTGGATTTCGGGGACCGTATATGTTTTGGTCTAATATGGCCCCACAAGTGGAAAATAGGTTTGTTTAACGCAAGTCAGTGCCACTTTTCTCAAAATCATATTCCAATATAGTTTCAGCTGCTGCAGATTTCCTGCAATTGCCATTCCTTCTTATATTATATTATTGTAAATTCTATGTAATTATTTCAGCTTTTTTCAATTCTTTACAGCCGCAGTTTGTGAGCTACAAGTTGTTTGGGTTAAGGGATATTCCTCCAGTACCTGTAAATGTGAGGTCCTTGTAAAAAAACAGGTCCAGGCTGCCCATCAGGAAACAGCAGGAGGGAGAAACAAGATTTTCCTGTGTGTGGTTTTAGTGTTGCCCTTAAAGCTTGTGGAGAGGCCATACATTATGAGGTATATAAATAAATATAAAGTCTTAAATGCTTTCTCTAGCTCTGAGCCAGTGTGGAGAGCACTGAATCAAGCTGACATGTCTCTGGCTCATGTTTCACAAAGATCATTTCATATTGTGTTCAGCTCAGCGTTTGAGCTCTTAGAAGTGATTTGATTTTGCAGTTTTATTTTTTTTTGTCTTATCAGATTTGACACCTGGAATGGTTATTTATGTGATAGTCAGTGTACCTGTGGAGCTAAAATGGAATCTTTTCAACCATATCCAACTCTAATAAACTGGTCCGTTGAGTTCTGGTGGGGCTGCTTGGTGCATTGCTGCTGCTGTACAGTGTTGTTTAAAGTTCCTCTGATGGTTTTCACCCTCCAGCTCAAGTGCTACCACAAACGCTACCGTAGCCCATGCCGAGACGTGATATTCCGGGTGCAGTTTCACACCTGCGCTGTTCATGACCTGGGGATTGTGTTTGGGAAAGACGAGCTTGATGAGACATTCAAAGGTAAGACATTTGGCATAAAGCCCTCCTTTGTTATCTCCGCCAGGAGATAATGAGATGGGCCATGCGATTGTGTGTGAGCGCATCTGTCCATGGCTAATCTGACATTCTTCTGCTACAAAATGAATTATATTTTGTGTGCTCATTTATGGCTGCATGCTGTAGGACCCCTCATGTTATTGCCTTTTTTGAGATTGCCATTGATTGATCGATGATTTTACACTACTAACACTTGCAATCAATGGATGTATTGCCTTTTTATAAATTTTGCTGTAACTTAAGATTCATGTTCCCTTTTTTATTCCATGTGTGCAGATGATAGGTTTCCAGAATATGGAAAAGTGGAGTTTATTTTCTCATTTGGACCAGAGAAAATACATGGTAAGAATAAAAAAAAATCTGTTTTGTTGGTATACTGGATCATTTTCCGCACATTGAACTTAACCTTAATACTTATGGTTAGGGCATTTTGCCTTCAATTGGCAGTATATAGTTGAGATGCAGACAGGTAATGTGGGGGAGATGACATGCAACAATAAGACCCCGGCTCCGTTTGAACCGGGGACGTTAAAGTTGGTAGTAAGCATCTTATCCAGTAATCTTACATGATGCCCTTCACATTCATCTTTTTAATTTTTCTTTTGGAAGCAAAAACTCCCTCTCACCCACATCTGTTATAAACCAAATAAGGAACGACATGAAAAGGAAATAATTGTATCAAAGTTAAATTCAAATTTATTAAAGAAGAAATCTATTGACTCTTTTTTCCTCTCTCTCATGATTTAAAGACATTCACGTGTTCTGCTCTGTCTCTTTTTACTTCGGGTCAAGGTGTGGATCAACTTGAAAACGGGCCGAGCGTCTCGGTTGACTACAACACACAAGACCCCCTGATCCGCTGGGACTCCTACGAAAACTTCAATCAGAATTGTGAGGACACCACAGACGGTAAGTGCAGATTTAAACTCTACAGATTCTGTCCCTTATACTTCACCGGGTAAAGCTTGGCACGGACATCACTTGTTATTTATGTAGGCGATGGAGGGGGTAGTGACTTTTTCACCTCGTTCCACACAGCGCAATTCAAATTGAATACATATATATAGTGTCTGTCACCACCCCCTCGTAAGTTGTAAAGTTAACAAGGTGTTAATGTTTACAGCCACTTTAGGTTAACATGCTATAATTTCCCCACAGCTTGTATTTCTAACTTATTTAAGTAAGTAAATTATCACATTATGGAACTGCATGTTACCCATTACCACTGGATTACTTGAACAGTTTTGTAATTTTTTGTCAATTCTCCGCAAACAGAGTTAATTGCCAATAACATGCTGCTCAAGCGTTCTTCATTAGCTTGTCTGTATCAGTGAGTATATTGCGTCTTGAAGTGTATTTCTATCAAATTCTTGCTGAAAGGTCACTTTACATCAATGTTATGTAAACTGTACATGTGACTGTGGAAATGCACTTTAATGTGGTTGAGAAGATGCTGGGATTCTATTTTAGTTTTACACACACACACACACACACACACACACACACACACACACACACACACACACACGTAAAAGGCATGTTACCACGCTGATCTCTTTAACAAGGCTGCTTTTGTTTTCCTGCGTGGCCCACAGGAAAGACTCCGCCTGCGTCCTAATGCAGTTTAAAGACTTTCTCACACTCACATCTTTTTAAAACTCCCACGTGACGGGGTCAAACTGAAGTCAAGTTCAAGTTCAAGCCAGAGTCAGAATGTTTTCTGATACACAACATTCGGTCACAGCTGTCTCCCTTTATTCCCACATTACAAGCATCATATCATCATACGAGGAAAACTATATAACAGTCAAAATGATTTAAAAAGTCTGCTTATTTATTGTGTTTTGTCACAAATATCAACCCATATCAGCAATATAAGGTCTTCGAATGAAATGTTAAATCATGTTTTGAAAGGGAGGAGAGACTTTGGTATCGCTGAATTCATTTGCGGTGAAATTATGACCGCAGAGTAGCCAAAGGGCCTGTGGGACGTGAGCTGGGTGCGAGACATTCCTGGGTTCAGCCACAGGCATGGACAGGGCCTTCCTGTCGACGGAGCGGTGGTCAATCTGTGACCAAAGTGCTACTTTCTCCGCCACCCAAAAAAGGAAACAATGCCACGCCCTTAGCGATAGCAGCAAAGGCTGTTGTTTGGCCTTCCAAAGTACTGCGATTGTTGGGATGTTCAGTTTGTTTTTTAAGCACTGCAATAACTTTCCTCTTGATCTTCATTGTTAATTATGTTATGTCTTGGTTATGTATTACATAACCATTTAAGGGGGAGTATTGTGATCTTGATTATGTGATACAAATAGATATGCATGTTCAAGTGTAAATGCATCGTCTGCATTGATTTTGCTGCTCATGCAGAGGTAGAGTTCTTTTCCTGTTCTTGCAATATAGATCATTTTTCATGAAGTGAAAAAGGGCCAGTGTATTCAAGTTAAAGGACAATTCAATTTTTTTAAAATGACAATGCTTTTCTAGAAGAGGGATTTTAGCGGGATGTTTGATGTCCTTGATTCCCCCCCCCAAGTGTTTTGGTTGGTCTTCCAGATAGCCAAAGGTTAAAGGTTACTTGGCTACCTTCTATCACGGCCCATAAAGTGTCTCGGCAGCAGCTTGAAATAGGGCTTTCTAAAATAGAATAGGTGTAAGTCTCCTCTCATTCTGTTTCAGTGGAGGTGTGTGTGTGTGTGTGTGTGTGTGTGTGTGTGTGTGTGTGTGTGTGTGTGTGTGTGTGTGTGTGTGTGTGTGTGTGTGTGTGTGTGTGTGTGTGTGTGTGTGTTTACGCGTATCTTAGTACGCCTATCACATGATGGTGACACTGTGGTCAAAGCTTAATTTGACTTTGATGGCATCACAAACAAATATATAAACATAATTATAGCTTTAGACATGAGCAGAAACACATGATAAACATAAGCAAGTGCACTTACTTACATAACACATACATAATCACAAGCTCTTATTTAGTTGCTTGAGACTTGGAGTTGTCCATGAATATTAAAATGTGTCCGGTAAGTAGCCTATAGGCCTGACTTTTTCCAGTCAGCACCTATACACTCTGCATTGTAAATGGGCTTAGCTCGGGTTAAAATGGTTCCCTATCACGGAAACAAGAGAGAAAGGGTTTCCAGGAAACTGGAGTGTTTCCACTGTCATTTGGCTTCACACTTGTTAGTGCTGAAAAAGCACTTAGTGGCTTTTATAGGCGAAAGTGAAAAGAGGAGAGGATGTTTATCTTTACAAGTGATAGTTGGGAACAAAAAGTATTGTTGTTTTGGGGTTTGCAGTTTGTCAGGGTTGCAGTTTCTTTTCTGAGTAAGTCGTTAGGCAACTTCATTTTTTCTTCTTTGGTTATCTAGGCATTGCATGAAGCTTGAAATTATAGGACCAATGTTTTGTTGGGATCAACATTGGGTAAGTGATGTGTGGTTGCTGGTTTCCAAAGATTGATGTCCACTTGCATTGTGTTTATTCTGTAACAAACAGCCACAGTTGGTGTGGGTGACTTTCAGCACAGGGATTTTTGTCAAGCCAACACCTTGCACAAGCACAACAAGGAAATCAAAATCAACAAAAACAGAAAACATCACACTGAATGAAAGGTTCATCACTGAGAGTTGTCAGACAAGTAATCAAACAAGGATGCACTTTGGCCCAATGATCTGTTGCTGCTTGGCGGAAAAAACCTTGGTACCATTTGTTACCCTTTGTCTTTTATCATCACATTTTATTTATATTATATAATTGGAATCAACAATTTAAAGCCTTTCTGCCATGGCCCATGACTCTGTCTAAGGATGCAGTCTGACTGAAAATATCTCTGCATAACAAAAAACTCTAGGGGCTAGGTTGTTTGGTTCTTATAGGTACCTGTGACAAGATTACATTTTGAAGGTACATCAGATGGAAAAATAACTCAAAATGGTTTATAATTCTAAGAAATAACATCCCACAACTCAACAGCAACAATCCTCTGATTTCCTCTGACTACAACTCCAAAGTAAATAATAGATTTACGTCATTCACTTTTGAAAGTAATACACCAGGAAATGTGGCCTTTTTTTTGTCCAACGCAGTACTTTGCCAGATGATGTTTGACCATGGACGTCGAGCCGTCTTCAACTTTGCAGGATGACCCCGCATTTGGTTTTTGGTGGAGCTCTCTGCATTGGCAGTGATGATCCGAGGCTGTGTGTTTTTATGCCTCCGTGCCAGTGCCAGCCTTGGCTGTAGGCATTTCGTTTTTTGGGTTGTCCATTCGTACCATTCTTGCGAATGCGATGTTTTAGGAACGCCTGGAGAGAATTTCTTCTTCAAATTTTAAATAAACCTTCACTTGGACTCAAGGATGAACTCATTACAATTTGGTGGTCAAAGGTCAAAATGTCAAACACAAATGCCTAATAGGATAAAGTGATGACATTTTGGACAGACATGGAATTAAACTGCAACTTGACTGGTTGACTGTTTGGTTTTAAATGCTATTGTCGAACCTGCAGCCTATCTGAGGACATGGCATGACAAAAGTGGATGGAATATAGTGTGACGGGTATCAGCGGCTTCATTTGTGCTTCACAATCACAGCTGTTTGGCTACCAGCTGACTAGTAACATCCAACCATCCTTAAGGGGGTTTTGAAAGGTTGGGAGGTTAGATTTCTTTTTAAAGCTGATGGTTTTCATAGTTTTGTCCTAGGATATTGATAGTCATTTGGGGAATAACAATCCCTCGTGTTTTTGTTTACCATCCAGTCCCAGTGATAGCCTCAGCTGGCCAACCCACTGCATTTCTGGAATATTGGGATGACGAGGAGAGAGAAAAACAAGCTGGGATGCATATATATATAAAACAAAAGGGGTGGGGGGGTTCACAAGATGGAGAGATGAAAATACGAGAAAGATCATTTTGCAATATGTTTTCCAATATTTAATTACAAAAGAGAGTAATTTACTGGGCAGGGACAGTTTTAGTGATGATGATTTTTCAGCAATAATTTGGAGTTGTTCAGTTCTATCAAGAAACTTTTGCGATATAAATTCATATTATTTACACAATGATATTAGCACTAAACTTAGTTGTGTTTTATACAGAACCTATTCATTAGGATGAGGGTTTGGCTGAGGAAAAAACACACAATAAAAATAGCACTTCTGCAGTCAGTGTTTTAACATTTCTGAACCTCATTTCTCTTGTTCTGAATAGAGTTTCATTATTTGGTCAAACCTCTGGCTGTGTTCCACCAAAAGAAATCTTAAAATCCCATTTAATACTACTTTACCTCTGTCTTCAAGTTCTAAGTGGGTCCTCTCTCTCCCCAGAATCTGTCTTTCTCCTCTGAGGAGTCGGAGGAGTTAAAGGCAGACTGTGAAGCTCTTTTGTGCACACATCAACAGGAGGAGGAGTAACAGAGAATGTCAGTGTGGGTTTGTGCATGCTGCCGCTCAGCACAGACAGACAGTTTCCAAGGGGTTATATGGTCAATTTGTTTCCAGCATTTTGTCGATGTCCCTTCAGCATGAGGCAGCTGACGCCATTTCTCAAGCTGTGATAGCTCTTGAAGAGTTCAGAACCTGTGTCCAGTGTGTTCTTTGCTCCTTATAACGCCGGAAAGAAAAGTTGTCACAAATCCAGCAGCTGACGTCTTTCCCAACATGTGAGTAGGATTCTCAGTACTTTAGTGTGAGTAGTTATTTGCAGCAAACCAGAAACCTGGTTTTCTCTTTATTTGGAAACATAATTACTTATTGACATCCGGTTGTCTATTATCCAAACACTTGGTCACATTGTGTTTTATATTATTATATTTTTAATGTTTCAACCATGCTCACACCAACAGGAACTGAAGTGTAATCCTTCTCGATTAATTTTTACTATACTGCTTTCATTGGCTTAAAGGATGATTCAGATTTATCAAAACTTGGTTCTATTTTTGTTGTTTTGGCCATCATTGCTATCAATCATTGCTTTCATGAAAAAAAACGGCATTCTACTTACCAAGAAAATTGCTGAGATCCTGGAATGTGGTGACAAAAAACAAGAAACACAAGCTTACAGATGATCGTACAGGTGTTAAGCAAACCCAAAGGTTAGCCAAACTTATTTGAAAGAAATGCAACAAATGCAAACTGTAAAGTTATCACACAAACATTCAGTTTGCAGACTGACTTCCTGGTTCAACTGGGGTCAACTTTTTTGTAGCAATGTAGTAGTGTTCCCATATCTCAGTAAATAATGGGTAAAACTACCAAAAGTAAAACCTAAGATTAGTCAGCATTATCATCAGGCAATAACCTCTGCTTCTGAAAGGGTGAATCCAATGCTGAAGTTCCTTAAACTTGCATTCTTTTGTATGGCCATCAGGGGGTGACTCCTCTGGTTATGAAAAGAAGACCGATTGTATAGAAGTCTAAAAGGAAATGACCATACTTCTCACTTGATTTATACCCTTAGTAAACATTGTGAACGTGAGTTTGTGGCCTCAAAAAATTGATGATAAATCGGCTTTAGGATGTGGCTAACTTGTGATGATAGGTCACTACGATGCCGTTGTCCAGCCTGGGAGTTGTCCATGTTTGGTCTTAGAAAATTAATTCTATCACAGTGTGTTCTCGGTTCATGAAAGCAAATTTTAACATTAAGTTACATTTTTAAAAACAGTATATGATTATCATTAACTTTACATAAAATAATTTGATCTCTGTGAAATAAAGTTTTCATTCAGGGCAGTTTGTAGACACAATGTTTCAAGTAAAGTCCCTTTATAATCTAATTTTCTGATAAGTTACTGTTTATCCAGGGTCCAATAAGCATTTTCTTGTGTCCAGAAAAGGCAGCCCAGGTATGTGTGTGTGTGTGTGTGTGTGTGTGTGTGTGTGTGTGTGTGTGTGTGTGTGTGTGTGTGTGTGTGTGTGTGTGTGTGTGTGTGTGTGTGTGTGTCTTTGTGTTGTTGGTCACTTCCTCACCAAGAGGTTAAGGCTTTTTCTTTGATCCTATAAACATTAGTCAGAGGGAGATGTCTGTTTTCTGTCCCAACAGCCTTAACTTATCCTGCAGAAGGGATGAGTTGGCCATGCCTGACCCGTTGGGCACAGACTATTTGTTGTTGCATTCCTGTAGCAAGAGAGAGGGGCTCAAATGAGTCAAGTCAAATTTAAGTCTGTATTTTTGTTGCCTGCTGAGCTACAGACAGGGGTGGGGTTGGGGGGGGAGTTACATAATCTCTGGGGAGATAGAAGTTGTTGCAACAGAATGATATCATCGCGAAGGATGTTTTCGCCTAATGGATGACTGAGATTCAAATGGTCCGTTGGCCCAAGAGTAGTTCAAGAGCCAGGTGAGCGTTAAATGACCACAGACAGCAGTGAAATATAGCCATTACTTATTCTAATGAATGCACTGTTGACTATATACTGTTGCCAATAATGAATATTTTCTGGTCATTACGTATTTGACTTCATCAAGTTCTTTAGCTGCTCTCAACTTGGAATAATTATCTATATATTAATCTGAAATTCATCAACCCAAACGTTGCCATGGCCCTTGTGTCTTGTTTTATCTTTGTATAATGGTGTTTTGATGAAAATAATAATCTGACACGTAAATTCATCTGGTAGGATTTTTTTATTTATTAACCCTAACGAGGAAGGAGGTCAGGTTTAGCTGCAGAGGGGCATACTTGATCTGGAATCAGCATCTTGCTACTGGGATTGAGTGAATCCATTCTGCAGATGTTGTAACTGTTCCAGATGAGTTGTGTCATGATTAAATGAAAATGAGATCAACTTGTTCAAGTCTGTGAAAAATTTATTTGAGTGTGATCATTAGGCTCTGGACAGCAGCTGTCCACCTCTCGTGATAACTATTTGCCTCACATTTGTCACTCATCCCCATCTAAGAATGTGATCCCATTGGAACATAGGCAATGTCATTGGCCGTAGCGTTCTTCTCCAGGAAGATGCAGAGGTGAAACGTCTGGTCCTTTGTGTTGGCAACAGGCTTCCATGCTATCAATCCCTCAGTCTAGTCCGAGGCTTTGTACGGATTAGGCTGCTTTGACTCCAAATCTTGCACAACTCTGATTGCGTAACAGCCAAGACAGAAAGATAAAGGCCTTCTAGGAAAGACTGCATTGGACACAAAGAGAGAACAAGTGCCTTGTGTTATGGAGTGTCCCCGTATAGACCCTTGCTGCGGGGGATAGAGGAACAGGGGTTTCTGCTAGGCGACAGCCACTGGCTCTGTTTACTTCTCAGACGGTTTTGATATACAAAAAGATGGTAAACTGATTTTTTTGTACTATCTTTGCAGACTATGGCTAGTCGTGGGTGGGAGGGTTATCTCTCTCCATAATGTGAGGGAGTAAATGAGTGGTCTGTTACCTCCTCAAGGATACAGCTTTCAACCAGCTGGCCAGACATTCTCTCTCCCTCTTTCTTTCTCTCCAGCCATCTTTACACAGTTGATCTGGCTATTGTACCATAGCAGAGCCATAATTCATCATCACTTTCCACAAGTGCTTCTCCCAAGATCTTTTATCCCGTATTGAGGACTTTGCACTGTTGTAGGAGTTCAACGGTTAACTAGTGCTCGTGGATGATATGCTATTTAACTATGACATTTATAAGTCTGGTTAATTCAACATTATTCACTTTCCAAGCCTAACTTTTCGAGCTTAACTGCTGTTTTGCGGTCACCTCAAGTAGACAGCAGTTAACTGACACTGTTTCCAGCGGACAGTCAAAACACCTTTTCCAGAGCTTGCTAATTGTGCTTGCTCGATGTAAGATCCCTTTGCTTTGGCACCTTAATCTGTTTGTCCCTCTTTATGTGTTTGTGCTAAGAGGACAATAGGAATCAAGTAAAAGCAAGGATGGTAAAACACGTAGAGAGACAAAGACCAAAATTTGCACTTTCTTTATCAGGCACCACTGTCAAGTTACAGGTCTGTTTTTGCCACGGGGCATCCTTCTGCATGGGTCACTCAGTGTACTGAATAGACCCCTCCTGAGCCAAGTGGTGGATGGACACGGGAGATGAACTTTACAAGCAAAGAAGGACTGAATTTTCAGCATGAACTCAAAACGCTTTCATTTTGGCTCCATTGGGAACACTGGCCTCGCCTCCCTCGTTATTATCTTTTTAAAGAAAGCTCTATTCATGCACCGGCCTTCACTGGTCTTTGTGATCACACGTTTTTCTTCACTTCAGAAAAATCATTGCTTTGAAAATCAGTGTTACACTAGCCATTATACTGCTAGGAACATCACAGAACACATACTGGTCAAGTCCATTTTTTTTTTATTGTCTACCTCTATCAGTTGGTTGAGGATTCATTCAGCCGTTGATAGTGGTACCTCATGTGGTCCTAACAACACAAAGCCAGGAAGGGAGAGAGCCAGTAAGGGGTCATGACCGTGTCACTGCGCTACTGACTCCTGTTGGTTGTTCTCGGCACCTGCATGGATTGGGATGGGTTGTGAGGAGATAGCGATAATGTCTGCGAGTGTAACGCCTTCTAGTCATCTCTTCCGTCCTTGCAGTTTGCAGGTTCAAAGAAGTGGCCGATGGCACATTGTGCAGTCCAACACAGGGATAGAGACGACAGTGACATGAATTTCAGTAAAAGAAAGCTGGCTAATCCAGATTGGGGAATAAATGAGAGGAAATGCTTGAAAAAAAGAGGATTGGGGCTGTCCTTGCTTCTCCTTCCTTGTGAGCTGAAGTCATAAAAAACATCTCTTTTTCAAACTCTTGTCAAGTCTGTCAAGAAATACATGTTGGGAAATCGTGGACCAATTTGTTATTCGTGGTTCTTAGATTTGAACAGCTTTATACAATCTGCTCGCTCTTGTTCTGTGGGATACTGGAAAATTATACATAGGAATAATGACTAAGTAGTTTTCCCCTGGAAGTAGCAAAAGATTCCTCACAGTTCAACGCAGGTTAAAGAATAATTTTGTTACAGCTCTAATACCAGAAAGTATCTGGTCAGGAGCAAGACCAATTTGTATCTGAAGCCTTTACCATAATGATGATAAGTACAAGAGCTTACAAGAGTTGTTTTGAGGAGGGTCTGCATGAGCTATCAGGGCTTCGGGCAGGATGAATTGGCTCTATCTTTGTAGTCTCTCTCCAGATAGAAAGAGTTAGCCCATCAAAGCCTCTCCTACCCTCTGGAGCGAGAAAGCTACAGCCACCTCTCCTCATTTGGCCCTACAGATTTTCCCTACGCAGTCCTGCTGCTAACGACTGCTGAAGACTTTTCCTGAGACACAACCTCATCCAGAATGAAACATAATGCCCTGCATTGATGATCTGTCTGGCTGATACATAACACATGGTGTCTGCGTGCGTGTGTGTGTGTGTGTGTGTGTGTGTGTGTGTGTGTGTGTGTGTGTGTGTGTGTGTGTGTGTGTGTGTGTGTGTGTGTGTGTGTGTGTGTGTGTGTGTGTGTGTGTTTGTGTGTATGTCTTGATTATGTTTATGCATAAAATGAGCACCTAGTGTGTCTGTGTTAGTTATGTCTATGCATGTGTTATTGTTTCCAGTGGTATTTGTGCTAAATACAGTCTATAGTTTTTTCATTTATTTACAGAACAATGCAAGACAATACGATCCAATACGATAAAATACATACAGTGGGGGAAATAATTATTTGATCCCTTGCCAATTTTGTAAGTTTGCCCACTGACAAAGAAATGAACGATCTATAATTGTTATGGTAGGTTTATTTTAACATTGAGAGACAGAATATCAAAAAACAAATCCAGAAAATTACATCATATAAAAGTTATAAATTGATTTGCATTTGATCGAGTGAAATAAGTATTTGATCCCCGAACAAAACATGACTCAGTACTTGGTGGAGAACCGTTGTTGGCAAGCACAGAGGTCAGACGCTTCTTGTAGTTGGTCACCAGGTTTGCGCACATCTCAGGAGGGATTTTGGTCCACTCCTCTTTGCAGACCAAATCCTGAAGGTTTCGAGGCTGTCGCTTGGCAACTCTAAGCTTCAGCTCCCTCCACAGATTTTCTATGGGATTAAGGTCCGGAGACTGGCTAGGCCACTCCATGACCTTAATGTGCTTCTTCTTGAGCCACTTCTTTGTTGCCTTGGCCGTATGTTTTGGGTCATTGTCGTGCTGGAAGACCCATCAACGACCCATTTTCAGTGTCCTGGCTGAGGGAAGGAGGTTGTCGCCCAAGATTTCACAGTACATGGCCCCGTCCATCCTCCCCTCGATGTGGTGAAGTCGTCCTGTCCCCTTAGCAGAGAAACACCCCCAAAGCATGTTTCCACCTCCATGCTTGACGGTGGGGATGGTGTTCTTGGGGTTATAATCAGCATTTCTCTTCCTCCAAACACGGCGAGTTGAGTTGATGCCAAATAGCTCGAATTTGGTCTCATCTGACCACATTACCTTCTCCCAAGCCTTCTCTGAATCATTCAGGTGTTCATTGGCAACTTCAGATGGGCCTGTACATGTGCCTTCTTGAGCAGGGGGACCTTGCAGGCGCTGCAGGATTTTAATCCATTACGGCGTAGTGTCTTACCAATGGTTTTCTTGGTGACTGTGGTCCCAGCTGTCTTGAGATCATTAACAAGTTCCTCCCGTGTAGTTCTGGGCTGATCCCTAACCTTTCTCATGATCATCGATACCCCACGAGGCGAGATCTTGCGTGGAGCCCCAGACCGAGGGCGATTGATGGTCATTTTGTGTTTCTTCCATTTCCGAATAATCGCACCAACAGTTGTCTCCTTCTCACCAAGCTGCTTTCCGATGGTCTTGTAGCCCATTCCAGCCTTGTGCAGGTCTACAATATTTTCCCTGATGTCCTTAGACAGCTTTTTGGTCTTGCCCATGGTGGAGAAGTTGGAATCTGATTGATTGATTCTGTGGACAGGTGTCTTTTATACAGGTAATGAATTGAGACAGATGTCTTTCATACAGGTAACAGGTTGAGATTCAGAGTACTTTCTTAAAGTGAGAGGACTAATCTAACCGGTATGTGGGAGCCAGAATTCTTGCTGGTTGGTAGGGGCTCAAATACTTATTTCACTCAATCAAATGCAAATCAATTTATAACTTTTATATAATGTGATTTTCTGGATTATTTTTTTTATATTTTGTCTCTCACTGTTAAAATAAACCTACCATAACAATTATAGATCGTTCATTTCTTTGTCAGTGGGCAAACTTACAAAATTGGCAAGGGATCAAATAATTATTTCCCCCACTGTATGTATTTTATCGTATTGGATCGTATTGTCTTGCATTGTTCTGTAAATAAATGAAAAAACTATAGACTGTATTTAGCACAAATACCACAAGGGAAGGGATCAAATAATTATTTCCCCCACTGTAGATACATTAAAAAAGTAGCAGATTTTGTAAAAACAAAGAGTATGTAACGGCAGTGCAAGAGATGAGGTAGTATGATTACTCGTGTATGCAGGTTTGGTTTGCTTTAAGCCATCTCTTTACTTTTTGTTAAAGGTTGGGTAATTAAATAATCAAATGCCGAGGCTTCGGTACACTTGAATATGTGATTTATTATTTGAAAAATTGTCTTTGTGTTCAACTTGAAAGCATATTTGTCAAACACAAATAAGAGCTGACCTATAGCCATACCATAGTGTTGGCCAGTTTGAAGGTGAACACAACATTCATATCAATATCAATCACTACAGTCCACCTTTTCCAATCCACCCTCCATTACCTTGGCCATTGTTTTTCTAATCCTAGAAAGCTTGCACTCCCACACATTGATTCAAAGTATTCTTTGATGTATATTTAATGAGCTGCAGGGCAAGTGTTCATTAGAATGTATCCCTGTACTTACATTTGACTAAGCACTTTAGAGCTAATAACTAAACTGTATTTAAATGTACTCTATATTCTGGACTCTCCACTAATGTGCTAAGAATACCCATCCAAATACAAATTGGAAGTTCTTGCATTGTCATCATTAGCATTTAGCATCATTTGACAGTTATTTTGTATTGCAGATAGATTGTGATCCAATTGAATTAAATACTGTGGATTAATTATTTTCAATGGCAGGCAAAACGTTTCTTTATTTGATAAGGTCTCTGTTGACTCTTTAATTCATTAGTCTTCTCTGATCTTCACCTGTCAAATTAATCCAGCCCAGAAGATCTAATAGCCTCTTGTGTAGATCATTTACAAGGCCACAGTTTTACTTTAATAGCTGTCCTTGAGCCCTCTCACACAGTACAGGCATGCTTTGTTGCTAAATCAATAATTCACCCATTAACTTTGACCAAATATGGCACCAGGCTAAACTTACATACTGTTAGACTATCATGTCCAGCTTCTGAAGCTTTTAATTCTCATGGGCTTCTTGAATGTACTCTCAGAGCTTTATTCTTGTCGTGCTAATAGTACTTGCAGCATTTGAGGCCTGAGGGGACGTTCCAAGAAAATGTTTCATCATTGCTTTTCATTATTGTCACACTTGTGGCCAGCAGACCTCAACTGTTTTGGAATGCCCACACACGTTCTCTCTCTCACACACACATACACAAGTACAGAGTGTTTGTCCATGTAAGTTAAAGGGGAAACATGCTATTTCCGCTGTAGAGGGGATCTACTGCCACAGGGGTCAGAGCTCAGAATTTAAAGATCAAGAGGTCACACAGTTGCACCATCTGGCCCACAGAACCTCAAAATATCTGGCACCATATTTACACCTTCAACTTTTTGTATTTTGCAGAGTTCAGTTTTGATCTAGGATGTTGTGTTTGTGCAATATTTTTTGTTTTCTTATATGCGTGAGAACATTATAAATGCCTGAATTTTACGATCATGATGTGCTCGATTTCATTTAAGTTGCTGCTGTTTTTTTTAATATTTAGTGATAAACCGAAGCGTTTTTAATGCAGAGTATGTAGCCACGCAACCAATCGGTCATTCCAGACTGGTCAGACATGGTTCACTCTCCCCTGCTGTTGTATATTAAGTCAGGGTGATGGGGTCGGGATCGCAGACATTCTCCTCTAACTAATATGCTTGGGATCACAGAGCAAGTATTTCCCTCCTGGGGAGTACTTTAAAACACACACCAATGTGGACACACACAGTGTAAGATATCGCACATTCATATGCCCTTATCACGGGAAGGAACAGGCAAAGGCTATATGTAGAGGCTTACGTGTGCTCATTTCAACCAAATGAAAACAGCAGCAGACATAGCACCGCGCACAGAAGCAGTCTCAACATAAATAGTCTGCTTGGCGTAAAAAGTGACATATTAGATTTCCTGTAGTACAAATGGGGATTCTGTGGATCGCTTATCGGTCACGTCGTCTCCTAAGTGAAGACAGAAGGAAAAACTAAATTGGTCTTTCATATGATGTGTGAGTGGGACCATAAGATTAGAGCTGGCATCATCGCTGTCATTGCCGTCATCATCATCCGTGAAAGAATAGAGTGAGGGGCCAAGGGAAGGATGTGGAGGTAGAGAGAAAGAGCTTAAAGCGAGAAAATAAGATGGTGTGACAATCTGTGAGTCAAATGAGGGAAAAGAGTATCGCAGTAATCCAGAATCATAAAACTTCCATTGAATTCCTCCTCTTTGTTGAGGCCAAAGTCACATGTTTATTGTTATCAGCCACAATGTCCAAATTGGAATTGTTCTGTATAGTGAAGTGACTGTCCTACATGCTAATATGTACAGATGGCTTGGTGATATGAATTGGACCGCAGACTGAAGGGCTTTCAAACTGTGGGATTTTTTTTTTGTGTTTTGTGTGTATGTCTGGTTTGTTACAGTGAGTTGCATTTTAAACCATCAAAGGGAACAACTGCGTAGAATCATCTACATCTGACTTTGCCATTTTTAAGATTAACCAATAAAACAGTGAGACCCCTCTTATATTCCATATTGGATCAGCAGCCACTCAATGTATTCATCTTTCTATTTTTTACCCTCGAAGCTTTGCTGTTTTCTCCATCTGCCTGAAGCAGGGTGGAGTTTTTATCCCTGCTTCCTAGCTTGGAGAGAGCTCATTAAATGACTGTTGTTGGACGAGGTAACTCTTTCCATTACATGAGCGTTTTCAACACCAGTGGGCCAAAGGAGGGGCATCTCTGTATATGCGTGCATGGAAAGGGCTCATTTCTACACATGCCGGTGACGGTGTACGCCTTATTGTGTTTTCAGTATGTTTTTTTTTTCATCTATAGCTTAAACAAGTCTTATATACTGGATATGTTTGTGTAAAGCAAAAATCTTTGTTTTGCCCAATGGGGACTAGTAACAAACTGTGCACCCCTTAAGAAAGAGTGACTAGCCTACAGGGACTGATGTCATTCTACCAAACTCTACATTGCAATGGTCCCCCCCCCCCCCCACCCTCACATACACCGTCAAACAGGCTGTTGTGATAGACCTCCCACATACGCACACACAGCAGGAGCAGCCTTTAGACTAGTGAGAGCCACTGAGCAGCCAGCAACAGCCGTAGCTCTCCTGATCCGGCCACACAGCTATTGAGGAGAGGGAGGAGGAGGATAACACATTAGCCAAAACTAACTCCCCAAACTCCATCTTTAATCCCCCATGTCCCACCCAACCGGCTTCTCTGCAGGGCTTTTATCATCCTAGATTGGGATTGTACGGTCGTCTGTACTGCTCGCACAGGTAGGGGAGCTGTTTCTGCTTTTTCCTTGGACAAGACTTTGACTTACTTAAAGGTGACTTGTTTGAAGTGTTGTAATTCAGGCATTCCGGCTGTGAAATCCACTGAGCTGTGTGACCTATAATCCCGATTGGACGGGTCACATTTGGCTACGGGGCAGGTGATCATAAAGGTACTGAAATGTAGAAAGGGAAGGGAGCTCTTCTTTCACGACTTATGTCTATGTTTATCTACATGACTTATGCATTAGAAGTGTGTGTGTGTGTGTGTGTGTGTGTGTGTGTGTGTGTGTGTGTGTGTCTGTCTGCACTCACGTGGACAGGAATGCATCCAGAGCTCCAAACTTGATACTTGCAGTTTCATGAGCTACATAAATGTGTAATGATGACTTGATTTGGAGCCTCCTGTTTTAGCAGCTAACTTTTCAGGGGAGACAGCACTGGCTTTAGTGGAGAATTCACATTAGCAGCTTTTTTCTGGGCTACGGTCTGTATTGACAATGGTAATCATGACAACCGTAGTGACACTGAAGATACACTGTCCAAATGGCATGCGATACTGGACCAGGCCATTATTAAGACTAGACAAGCTGGAAACAACCATAGTCTCTTTTTCCCGCATGTGGTCTGCAAACGTACAAATCAAAGTAAACTTACTAGCGGATTAGCAGCAGAAAACATACACTGTGTTTGTCTGTGACCGAGAGCCCCCAGATTTGTTTCCACCGCTACAGTGCGCCATTCCCTTGGCAAGTTGCCCCGGGCCAGCCAAGGAGACCTTGCAGTGCCCAGCCTGTGTATACGCCCACCAAGCTCCATTACAGAGCCCAGTATTCACTAAAGCTGAGATGGAGATATCTATAAGTCACAGAGACACAGACAGCTTCTTTGTGCAGCTCTTTTCCCAGCTGTAGAATCAGAACATGGCTCACCATGAGTTATGAGGGTACTTGGGAACTTTAATGGACAGTAGAAGAGGAATTATCTGTCAAGGTATTGTTATGTTTTTTAATGCGTAGCCAAACAAACTGTTACTTAATGCAGGGTGTAACGTTAATGTTGTTTTTCCCTTGCCCGGTCGAGCAGGTGGGTCAGAAATTCAAGTACATTTTTTTCTTGCCCTTATTCAAATTGTTTTATTTATTAGCAGTTATCAAAGACCAAAGTTAATTGTTAGGTTTAATCTTTTTGTAAATAAATTAGTTCAACCCACATCCTCTAACTCCACCCAACTAAACTCCTGTTTCCAGAGTAATTGAACTGCTCGCTTGTACTTTAATAAACTTTGTCTTTACCTGCTGCCATTTCTTCGCAAGTGCCTGAGCAGTACTGCGCATGTGCAACTCTTATCAGATGGGAAGGAAGCGAAATGGCTTCACTTCTTTGCTTCTTCCATCATAGGCTCTGAAAAAAAATAAAAAAAATCTTTAATTGTTTTTTATCACTTGCCAAATCGTGCTAGTGAGTTGCTAGATTTTCTGGCCCAAAGTGGCCCCTTACAAAAGCGCAATCCTTGTTGTTTAGCCCTGAAGTGATGTGGAGGATAGAGAGTTGTGATTTTTCAGACATTACACATAAATCTGTCTGCCTTGATGCACTGTGTTGGCTGTATGAGAGAATGCGGGAGGAAGGAAAAAAGTATGTGTGTCTCTCATGTCTCTCTCAAAGTATGTTGAGCTTTTTGTTTTGCTTTGGGTGACGGAATCCAGGAAAAGCCTTCAGACTTTCTTAACTCAGTGAGGCTGATTTTCCATTGATGACTAAACTCTCCTGATCGGGGCACCCTACTTCCTCTTCACTAGACTTGGGTGTGGCTGTTTCTGAATGTGTATACGCATGAGCATATGTATGTGTGTATGTGCATTTGTGTTCATTGAACACAATCCACATAATAATAATAATAATAATAATAATAATCAATCCTTTATTAGTCCCACAATGGGGAAATTATTTCTCTGCATTTAACCCATCCCGGAGGAGCAGTGGGCTGCAATTTAAAGTGGGGTTAGGTGTGTGATGTTCAATTCATCCAGCCACGATTCGATTTAAAGTCTGTGATGTTCATTCATCCAGCCACTTTCTACATCAGCTCATCCTGTTTACAGTCGTAGGGATCATAAGCAAATAAAATAAACAACTGATTCATCTTCTACAATACCGGTATCCCTCAGGTGGTGCAGTTTAATCCAATTGGCTTCAGGAAGAGCAAGGCAGGCTCCTGTGATTTCATCGTTTTTTCCACACTGCATGCCGCAGACCCTGCTCATTTCCTGAAGCTGGTAGAATAGGTGGACATGAGCCAGTGTTTAATTTAACTGCAGCTTTTTTGGCCATGCCCACACAATTTCCCGATACCCCTGTTTCCCTCTATGATAGTGATACTTTTGCTCCTTAGTGCCTTTATGAATCCTGTGTTCTTAGAGGATAACACATATAGTTCTGTAAAAGTATTACTGCTTTAAAATTACTTTAAAATTAAAGATTGTGGAAAGCTGAATGGTTTTTGATTGTCATCTTTGGACCTAATGTTATTCTAATGAGCCTCTGTCATTGTTGTTTGTTTTAGAAGTCATCCATACCGAGGGACCCCTGGACGGCAGCCTCTACGCCAAAGTTCGTAAAAAGGAGTCTGTGGAAGGATCAGTCACAGCGAACGGCCTCCCGCCCACTGCTGCTGAGCATGCCCTACCTGCGGTTGACCATGCCTTGTCAGTGAGCAGCGACTCAGGAAACTCTACTGCCTCCATCAAAACTGACCGAACTGATGAAGCGTCAGCAGCTCCTCAGGCCTCTACAGTGAGCCAGACACACGTTCCTGTTGGTGAGGAGTTACCCTCAGTCCATCACCAAGACCCTCCTGCACAACAACCAATCAGCCCCCAAGAGAAACAGGAGCTGGAGCAGCTGCTGAGTGGCTTGGAGGGGCCCATGCATCGACAGGGCTACCTGTCCACCCCGACCTCTGCTGTTGGCGGCATGCTTCACCTGGTTCCTGCTCAGGTCCATGTCAATGGGCACGGTAGCATTGACCGTGAGACAGACATTTTAGATGATGAGCTGCCGATCAGTCGAGAGGGCAACAGTGTGGACAGTCTAGGGACATTCTCCTCCACTGATGGTCGGGCTACACCAGCTGATCTTTACTACCAGCCTGAGTCCCTTGTCAACGGCCAGGACCATGTGCCGTATCTGGAGCGCAGTGTCCCAGAAAAGCCTCTGGAAACTGTCCGGCAGCAGGTTGCCATATCCAACAAACCTGTCGCTTTGACCCAAAGTGATTCAGCCCCATTTTCCGGTAATTACATGGCTACACAGAATGGCAATTTGTACCACTCTCAGTCATTTAGTGCAGAGCCAAACTCTTTGCCACAAGCTCCCACCCGCACCACCAGTAGCAGGGATGCCGTCCAGCGTGGTCTCAACGTTTGGCAGCAGTTCGGTGTACCAGAGGAGCCAGTAACGGAAGGCTTCACTTTTAGTCCACCTCCGTCTGTAGCAGTGATGTCCAGCCACCACAGCCTCCCACAATTCCCTCATCGCCACAGCGCCTCCCAGCAAGAAATTGAGCAATCTATTGAAACTCTTAATCTCCTCATGATGGACCTGGAACCAGGCTGTCCGCTGGTGCCAAAGTCCCAAAGTGCTCCACTGCGGGAAAACAATTTTGTGGTGACCACCCAGCCGTCCTTTTCACAGAGCCAACCCAGGCCTTCCACACAGGGCGATGCCACCAATCACACCCACTTTTCTGGTCCAAGCCTGGCCAGCCACTCGTCACCGGCTCAGGTCTCACCCGGGAAGCCTGGTACACCAGAGCCTGTACATGTCCAGGGATCTCCGTGTTACACATCTGAGAGGGCTGGAACCAGTCCTTCCCAACAAGCCTACCCAGCCGTTGTTGGTCATGTCCAACTCAAGCCCATCAACAGTTACCCACCAAGCACATTGTCCCATTCTGGAGAGGTCTCTGAGCCCCAGAGAAGCCCTAGCGCTGCCTCAGCATCACCCCAGCCAAGAGAAAGTGAGCAAGATGAAGTCTTCAACGTTGAAGGTCTGGTGGCCCAAAGAGTGGCTGGTAAGATCTAACATTAAGTTATTCCATCTTGATACCATAGCTCCATTTATGAATGAGCTGTTATCCAAAAGCAGGTTGCTTCTTCATATGTATTAAAATAAAAATGATCTCACAGGATTTCTAAATTGTTTTTCTCACACAATACTAGATGCAACCTGCGACTGAATAACAAGTTAAAAATGTGTTGATTTAATTTGGAAAGTTTGCAGTAGGAACACTATATGACCAACTGCTGAGGTCACAGATGTGACTACCTGACAACCCGACTTTACCTTTAATTTAGTTCTACATAGCATGCTTGCACAGATAAATAGGGCCTGTGTGGCTCTTCTGGTTTAAAGAGTTGTACTCTGATGGTGGGCTGTCCTTTTCATTTCACAGCCCACCGGTTCTCTGTTGGGCTCACATTACAAAATTAATCTTGTTTGTAGCCTTCCACTATTACTTACCTCAAAAAGAACCCAAACTCTTCATTTGGTTAATTATTTCCACAAACATTCCATTTTCCAGTAGAGACAAAACTATCACCCAGTTGTTCAATTACCATTGCTATATTCCAAGTTTCATATTCCACATACATCAAACTGTTTAACTAAAATAGAAGTAGTCTCTCTTTGTATGCATGCCTGTCCTTAGAGTTTCTTGACAACTGTTCAAACAATCAAAGTTGTATTGAAGTGTTAAGTTGTTTTGCAAGAATCAATACCACAGGCCAAGCAATCGGCCAAACGGGCTCTGGACAAGTAGATACTAAGCATTATTCAATGTACCAATTGTGTGTAATATTTAATTTTGTGGCAGGACAGAACATGTACTGAAGAGTAATGTTGATGCCACTGTCCCTGCCCTGTGCACACATGTCTCTCGGAAAACACTGCTGTGTCCTTATCTCGTTTCCTGAATGTCATCTCATCAGTCCCCATCAACCGGGCTCAAACAGGAAGTGTTCTCTCCAGTCCAGCAGGTTGACTGTTCCTAGATAAGCACATCAGACATCCTGCAGAGCAGCAAGCAAGTCAACATAGAACGGTGTGATAGCTGAGCCCTCAGATAACTATTGCCAGAACAAGCTTTTCTCGAGTCAACAATATGGCTCGGTTTATTTTACTGCAATTTAAATGTTGAGCAATTGTCAACATTACGCAATACGAAATGGTAGTTTAACACTGTTATGATTTAGAAATGTAGTATAATGTTTGTGTTAGATAAGTGAGACCCTAGTCTGATTGCATCCTACTTCCTCTATCATAGAAATTCTCCTTTTTTAATGATTTATTCAGACAAAACTGTTTCATTTGTAATTGTTGGAGTTGTAGGTTGATTTCCAAACTGATAACAGGAACCAGCTTTTTTTTATATACATGGAAAATATCTGTCAGTTTCCTTATGTTCTTTTTATAGGCGGGACCTCGTCTTGCTTGTTTTCTTTTTCCTTTCAATTTTGTCATCATCATTCTCCTTTCTCTCATCATCCGTCTGTTTACCCAGAATACTCGGCTCGTGTCCAAAGTGTCATCCCCAGCATGACTTCTTCTCAGTCTGAGCACCACCGTTCTCACTCCCTCCCGGGTTGGTTCTTCCATCCTGTCTGAAGGAACACTTAAAAAGAAAGGAGAGGTCCTTTTTTACAAAGTGTTCCTTCAAGTAGTCAAAGTTCAAGTCTGTATCTGCTTTGCCTTGGAGTGCAGTGGGCTTTGATTTGCTTTTAATCCTTTCTCATTTCTTGTTTAATAACTGACTGGCCCATCTGCAGCTAGTCATCTTTCCCTTCCTTTCACTTCCTCTTTCTCCCTTTCATACGTAACACATTTTTGTCTGTCATCGTCAGATTTGTAGAGAATCATCATTATCATCAAACTAACCACTACATCCTCTTTGCATACATACTCGCCCTTCATTCCTGCTTGTTCTGAGTTACAGTTTTCTACCTCAAGATTAGGGAATTACCTCAACCATCCCAAATGGATAATGTTAAAGTTTCACAAGAACTAAACAAGGGAGGCACAAAGGAGGCTCTGTCCCTTGCCAGGAGAGTACATGTCACAAGATCCATTTTGCCAAACTCTGGGAACAATACAGAGGCTAGGATACACTGGATTCATTCAAGGCTGTTTTTTTCCCTCACACTATTTTGAAGATTTACAAAGCCAGACAAAGGACACCAGATCTAGGAGAGACCCCACAGTCTTCATTGGAAACATCGCTAAAGCCCTATGTGTCCACTGGGAGAAAGCCACCACAATGCAGACAGGACTGTACGGTTTTAAAGGCCCTTTTTTAGTGATGCAACACAATGTCAAAGTTAAATGTAACAGAGTAGATCTTGTATTGTAGAGTTGGAATGAACGTCATCATAAAGTTTCTGTTCTACAAGCAATTTTACATAAATTTTGATTTTTTTTTTAACACAAGACTATTAGGAAACTATAAAATACAATTATCTCATTGATCTGAACCTACCTTGCCAGGAATGCAACCCCTTCACTCTTACCTTAGATGACCTCGCCCAGTTGCAGGTGTGCACATATGGAGACACTGGATCACCTCTCAAGTTGATGTTTTTGGAATCAACCCCATGCTTATCCTCATGATGCCTGGATTTTAAATAGCTGAGAAAAGTCAGTTCTTGAGAATCTCCAGCCGTCCCAGCTGGAAACCATTAGCAGTTGCTAAGGCAACAACGCAGTGTTTGACAGTACTCTGCTTCTGAGCAGTGCATCGTGGGTACATCTGGTTCTCAGTTTCTAGGCTCGGTGCAATGGTGGGTGTGTTTCTGTTAGGGGGTGTTGACTGCATACATGCTCTGCAAAGCTGTCGGTTCCAAGTTTTTTTAACCAACACCTCGCCAACACCAAGCATTCTGACAGATGGCATGATTCCCACTTATTTCATTTCTTTCTTTTTTGTAGAAAAAATACATATAAAATAAGTACATTGATTTATTAACAGAAGGTGACTTCGAGGTACGGAAACTTATAGAAAATCCTTTCTAAAGCCTCAGCTTTAAAACTGTGGTGGCGATGGCAGCCACCTTCATTCCTAACTGTTTAACAGTTTGAAGTTCAACAGCTGCTATCTATAAATTTTCCCCGCAGCTTTTTGGCCAGGTCATTGCACCTTCACTTCAAAATTAGGCTGAGTGAAGGGGATATTAATATTTTCACATTTCCATAACAGGCTCGTAGGGTGTCTTTTGTTTCTACATGATGGAAAAGTCAGCCAGCATCAAACTGACAAAGTCAGTCCCATTTCTAAGGTCACTATCAGTTTTTTGTTTGTTTTCAGTTTTCCTATGAGATCATTTAACCTCTGCGAAGGCATGTTCTCATGTAGGTGTGAAAGAGAAGCTCTAAGAAAGAAGCAATAATGAACTTCAGGTCCATCCAACATATTTTTCATCCACCTGTTTTAGTGAATTTGAAACATCTAGAAAGTAACCCTTAGAAACAGGCACAGTGTAAGCTGCCTCAGCACAAACCACACCACACGATTTATTTACCCAATTTTCCCACTTGTTTCTTAAACCTATTGTTCTCCCCTTTTTTTCTCCCATTAACCTTCATCTTGTTCCAAAGCACAGTTCAGCCAGTGATAGTCTTTCACATTGGCCGTGTAGCTTTGGCAAGCATTTCATCCTTTGCTACCTCAGTCCGCCAGTCAATGGCTTTGCATATTAGCATAAAACTCTTAACTCAAATCGTGTTTGTTTTATGCTGGTAGCTCTCTCTCTCTCTCAGTTCAAACCAGATTAACTGAAATGAGCTTACTGGCCGCTTTGAGGTTCAGCCAGATCTGGCCGCATTTATGCATTAACAAACATACAGCTTGCACCAGTGTATCAGAAAGTCTTGATTATTTGTGTGAGAGAACATTTTCATTCTTGGCATTCCAAAAAATTGTTGCTTTTTTAAATTTCAGCTGAAGCTAGAAGGGTTGGCCGTCACTTTTATGTAACTTATTTCCAAGGTCAAGGTATTCCCTTAATTTGTAACACTTAAAAACAAAACACAAAAGTTTGTGTGTTTTGTTGGGGATATCATTGAGTGGGTTTATTAATTAATGAGATACATCCAATAGGTTTCAGTTTGATCAGCAGCTAACCATTCATTAACCTTGTTTGTGTGCATGTTAAATTCAAAAGTTTTGAGAACCACAACCAAAGTGCACACGATGGCCTGTGTGGTGAGCATTCACAATGGCTGACAACCCTTAACCTCTAATGATGGTGATGGCATTGCTGGAACAAATAAGTGTGATTAAGCAGAAGTGACCAGCCCTTGCAGAATTTTAACAGTCAACTTGCGTGTCATGTCAGGTGTCCTGTCCCGTGCAGTGTCCTTGGACGAGCCTGCAACCCTTCCCCGCCATCGCATCACCAGCGACGGCCATTACCAGAACAGTCCTGACGACGACCCGTCTGCAGATGTCCCACTTCGGTCTCCCGTCCGCTGTGTTTCTCCGGAGTTTGTCAACGCCATAGCGATGAACCCTGGAGGACGACCTAAGGAGGTAGAGAGCGTATATTTTGCACATACATTGTGGGACAACATACATTGTTTGCCCTCTGACTTGTGTGTTTGTTCCACTCCTCAGAGACACATGCACAGCTACCGAGAGGCCTTCGAGGAGATGGATGGTGGCCCCATCAGTCCTACACCCATAGTTGGTGGTGAGGTGTTTCCCCAAACCCCTGCCTTCCCCGTCTCGCCGCAAACCCCTTACTTCAACTTGTGTAAGTCCCCCCTCCGGCTGACAGAAGGCGCTGTGGAGCTCAGGCATAGTTACAGTAGATATTCAAAATTAAAACACGATTTACATCAAATCCTAACTGAAGGTTGTATTTAACAATGGTTTCACTCTTATTCTGAGATTAGTCTTTAGATTTTTGTATTTACATTCACTTTTAAATGGCTTATTTGAGTAATGATTTACCTACAATTCATCAACCTATGGATGTCTCTCTTTTTTTTTAAAGTGTAAGAACAGAAAAGTAGAGTAACTTGTGATATTGAACTGGTGTAGGAAAAGTCTTGAGGTGTAAAAGGTTCCATCATGTGTTGAGACTCTTGGCAGTCGCTCAAGGTACTTTATCTTGACTTACATTCATTTCTCTCTTTATGTACTTCATTGGGTACCACATATTCCAAGCAGTGACGATCCCTACTATTACCATATTCATTCAGATTGTAAATGGGCTGCATTTCCAATGTACGAGTGGGACATTGCAGCGCTCTAGCCTTGTGTTAGCTCATCAAAATGCCTGAGTGGTCACATCTCTTGAAGACTGAATCCAATCTTTTCTTTTCAAGAATGTCTGCAGTCATCATTCAGTAGATGCAGAACAAGAAAAGGGGATGAAAAGAGACCAAAAAAAGCCAAGTCAGTTTGGTGTTACTGATTCAAGTGTAGAGTCTTTTTTTCAGTATAACTGTAACACAAATTATAAAATGATTTTACAAGAAAAACATGTTTACTCAAAGTCTGGAAAATAGAAAACATACAGATACCATCCCAACCTCCCGCCCTCTTCCAACCGCCTCTCGCAGTCTCACATGCACTCCACACTAAAACAAGAGTCTTGTATTAGGTAACGTGTCTTTGGCCAACTCTACCAATGATCTCATCTGGTCCTCTTGCCTATCTTCCCCCAGGGCACACCCATAAAAGCTAGTCATAAAAAGTCAAACCATATTTTTAAAACCTGCTCTGTGAAGCAACACCCCTCCTTCCCCTCAAAAGTGGGAACACTGCTTCCACAGCGATGCTTAGTTGTAACCTTTAGAATTTTGAATCTTGAATGAATTAACTGGGACACATTGAGATTGCGTAAGATATGCGTTTGTGAGAAATCACATGGTTTTCTTCATTGTTTGTGATTTAAATAGAACTCTAAACTAGATTATTATTTTTTTCAAAGTTTAATAAAGTTAACTAAGATTAATTTAGCAGTTATTTGCAAAACTTCTTAAAGGTGCATGGTTAGACTTGATTAGTGCTCATGACACTAGATTCATCTATGATTTATTTTCATTACACAGCTATCTTGAATAGTGTTGTAGTAGTAGTCCTCAAACACTTTCCAAGTTTTCACTTTGCCTGCCCCGCCCAAACACCACCCACGATTAAATGTGGGGCATCTAGGTGGCAAGTACAAAGAATTTATTTGGATTCTTTGGTAAGTGGAGGATGCACGTCTCTCTACCGGAGTACCACTGTCCCACAATGTCAGCCAAGTGGAACCCCCATCCCCCCATCCCTGTCCCTTCCCTCTACCCAAGTGAGCTTTACCCATCCCTTATCACAGTTCTGCACTGCTTTGGCATGGGAGCCACATGAGAGCAGCACTGGCAGCACAATGAACACAATGTAGGACACACATCAGGCATATTCAAGAGTATATTTGCGGTATTAAAAAAATGTGAATAACCTCCACTTTCATGGACTGACAAAGTCAAAAATTAGAATCAATGTCAACACACACAGGCACAAACACTGACCCATAGACCCAAACACTTAAAACACAAAGACATTCCACTCTCTCAGCTGCTGCTGCTCTCTGTGCTGCTGTTGTCATCTGTGTTTTGGTTCCTGTTGCTGCCTTGTTTCACCACAAACAGCACCCTGCCTGCACCCCCCCAGCAGTCTTAATTACCCAGCCATTTATGTCTTGTCCTTTGGTAATTGTGCTAGCAATATGTGTTTGTTATCACAAAAGTTTGCCCCTCCCCCCACATCATTATTTGTGTTTACGCTGGAGGGGAATATAGGAGTAGTTGGCATGGTTAAAAGAAGACTAGTGGTGCAGAACACATTCTTGAATCAAACACATTTATAGTTTGGATGTTTCTAGTAGAACAGGTCTAAATATGACAGAGGCTCTTGTGGCGACACACTCTACTCCTGATCTTTCCCTCCAGTGTTAATGTAGCAGAGACTGTATCAAAGTGCCTGTTCTTTTATGGACAGTAATGACTTTGTCGCAAGATTTGATTCAAAGGAATATAAGGATGTTAGCATGGTGCCATGCCATTGTTCCAATGGCCCATTATTCTGAAAAATGTCCCATCCGACTGAAAGCCCATTTGTCCGACAGCCCGTTATCACAAAAACAAACTCCCATCATTCCGAAGGCCCATTGCTTTGAAAGTACAAACTCTGCAAATTGTTATCCAGAATGAACCATCCGGTTGTACTTTTTTTTCCCTACTATGAGCAAGGTATGACCCGCCTCTGGTTGGCTTACCCTGATATTCCTACATCTCACCTAAACCTAAACCTAACCAACCCAACCCAACAACAAAGGCAACGAGTAATATGACGCAATGAAATCTGGAAGGTCCGATGATGTCATTCTGCATAACAATTAGCCATGTGTTTCTGTTTGTTGCAAGGAGAGTGTATATTTTCCGAGCAATGGGTCTTCAGAACAATAGCCATTTGTTTTCAGGATAACAAGCTGTTGGCCAGATAAGTTGTCTGATGGGACATCCTTCGGACTATTTGGGTTTCAGAATAATGGACAGAAAAGGATTGACAGTACCAACTAGGTTTCCTAATGTAAAACTAAAACAAACTAGAGTCTACAAATGTAGAAAATGTAAGAAACTGAGGATTACTTATTCTGTTCTTCTGTAACATTCTGTAACAGATTCCTGGAGAACCAAACACTCTTTATCCAGTTTGACCCGGCTCTGCTTTGTGTTTGACACAAACCTTATTCTGCTGTTGGTAGATTGAGGTCGTGTCACATTGTTATAAGTCAACTGCATGTTTTTCCCCTCCATCAGAGCATGAGCGCACCCCTCTGGACATTTTGCTCCTGTGTGTTAAGCTGTGTTGATGCTGTATTGTCTTGACAGCTGTTACCTGTGTGTTAGAATATGATTATTAAGAATAAAGGTCAACTTTAAGCGAGCAAGACAGTCTTTAAGAATAACTACTGCAGACCATATGGAAATAATGACAATTAAGAAAAAAAAAATTGTACACTTTTGCATCATTTTCTAATTAAGTGAAAAATTGATAAATCAATGGTAGATTGTGTCAACAGGAAGCAGCTGTCAAGATGTTAGTGATGTATGATGCTGTGTGGTGATAAGTGTCCTATTCTCTTTAGGTCGGTCCCCTCCTGGACTTGCCAAGACTCCACTGTCAGCACTGGGTTTGAAGCCCCACAACCCAGCAGAAATCCTCCTCAATCAAACAGGCTCAGGTTGGTTGCAACACTTACTTTATTGGAATCACAACCTTAAGTTTAAAATTAAAATTATTAAGTCTTTTTTTTTAAAACCTATTTTTTTTAATTTATTTTGTAAGTATGAACAGCTGACAAACACAAAAATGCATTTATAACATTTATATGGTCATTTGAGTTGATAATAAACTTAATAATTAGCAGCCAATTAAACCAGTTAAGTTGATTTGTTGCCTAATCCTAAACTATGGTTTCCATTTTAATTGACAACGTTAACCATGAGTTTACTGTGACCGTAGTGGATTGTCATAGTTTGACGCCAAGTGGTCTGACCAAGCGTCAGTATGTGACGAGTTGGGAATGAAAACCCACACACACACCATTTTAAATGAGTATGGCACAGAAAAAAGATATTCTTCCCAAGTCCCTTGCTGTACCTCTGTTCCTTTACATTATTTTGTTTCTCTGTATTATCTCCAATGATGCTCCACAGAAGATGAGAGCAGTGAGGGGGAGGAAGGTAAGACTGCTGCTACGATGCCACGGATCATCAACGTTTAAATCTCCTCCTCCCCATTTTTCACCACCTTTTGCTCAGTTGCAGTCCATTTACATCTTGTGTGGAAAAAACATTTCCGTACTCATTTTTTGTCTGGAAAAGAGTCACAATCACCCTCACGGCAACATACACTGTTACAGCATATTATTTCAATCTGGTGCCATTTTGTGTTCACTTTTTTCGCCATTTTTTATTGGCATAATATCACCATCACACAACTACAACGCCACAAAGCTAGAGGGAATAACAAATACGGACAGAACAGCAGAAGTGAATAACATGTGTGGCTAACGGAAAAACTTTTTCTTCTCTTTCTCATTCAGCACCAAGAAGCTATGTCGAGTCTGTTGCAAGGTCGGCAGCGGCAGGCGGAGAGCAGCCGACGTCACCGCGGAGCCTCAGCCCGCTGGGAGAGACTACAGGCCAGCAGAGAGGTCCAAGTCCCACCTCCCACACACTGAACCCACCTTTGTCCAGCAGCAGCCCCATCCAGATCTCTCAGGGGTGAGCCCAATACATCATGCTCTTTTATTTTCTGTCCAAGGCCTGATCTTAGACCAGAAATGAGTGAATTTGTTGAATAGATTTGATATGACATAGATATGACTTGTACATCATCATTTGGAGCCATAGGTGGCTTCTGCTTTGCAAGGATATACCCCATCAATCGCTCAAAATTGTAATTCCTATTTATTATTTCTATTCAGATATTTCTATTTTCTAATGCAATAGGTAAAAATATACTAAGGTTAAAGGGTAACTGTGTTATTTTTTACCTGGACACATTTTACCATGTTTTGTGTCCAATTGGGTGTACATTGACAGTGAGGAGTTACCCTGAGAATTTACATTGCAGCCCATTTAGTGACTGCTGTCTGCAGTGTTGAAAAATACCAAAGTAACCCTTAAATGCTTTTTAGTCTGCAAAGTCATGCGTCCAGATAAACAGTTATGATGTGTGTAAAACTCCAACTGGTTAATTACGTTTTCAATTCTCTTCCAGTGATCACCCCACAGCAGAGAGCAGCGTTAGCACTCCGTCCCAACCCACTACTGATTCGGGCTTCCGCTCCCAGGCCTCAGAGAGTGCCTACCCCACTCCCACCCCCTCATATCAAGCCCTGAATACCCCCCCTTCTTCCTACCTAGATTCCAGCTCTCCGACCTCTTCCTACTTTGGCACCACTACCCCGACGCTATCCTACCTTGGTCCCAACGCCCTGCTGGGCAGCTATGGGGCCTCAGACCCCAGCCCGCCCGTCCCGGAACCCTCCCAGACGTCACTGAGCCACGGAAGTCCCCATGCACAGCATCGGACCAACATCCTTGGCTCCACCTACAACCCCCTCCTCCAGCAGCGCTCTTATCCTATTCAGGAGAGTTCCATCATGGGCCAGCAAACATCACCAGCCAACGGCTTTGATGTGGGTATGGTGGGTCTTAGTGGAAGTCCCATTCTTGGTCGTTGTCCGTCTCAGGGAGCTCAGCGGAGCCCGGTCCTCAACAGACAGCCGTCCCTGGGCCAGCCAATACAGAGCAGCCCCGTGCTCAGCGGACAGCCATCTATCACACACCCCCAAGGAAGTCCAGTTCTGGGCCGTCACCCGTCTATGTCGCAGGTTTCCCAGAGAAGCCCCAGTCTGGACCGTCACCCAATGCACAGCGGTTACACCACCCCAGATGAGAGACATGGGAACCTGTCGCGACAGAGCAGCTCGTCGGGCTACCAGGGACCACCCACTCCCTCCTTCCCCATCTCACCTGCAGGCTACCAAGAAGGGGGAATGATGGGGATGGGTGTAGGGTTTCGGCAGGGCAGCCCAGCACCTGGTTTCCAGCCCCAGCTTCCAGAGAAGAGGCGCATGTCGAGTGGCGATAGACCAAACGGAGCGCTGTCCTATGGCACGCTAAACGGGAAGATAATGTCTCCGATGAGTGGAGGAAGCAACCCCAGCTACTTCCACACCCTCTCTGACTTCTCAAGGTTCAACATGTCCGGTAAGTACATATATTATCTGGAGTGACATGAAGACACATTTTGGAGTCCTTCTCTGTTTGAGCCTTCTTTGTCACTTCCTTTCTTTGACATTATTTTGTTTTTTGTTGCAGATGGAAGTCCTGAGAGCAGGCTAAATGTCAAGTTTGTCCAAGACACATCCAAGTTCTGGTACAAGCCAGACATTTCCAGGGAGCAAGGTGAGATGCTGAGAGAACTTTCCCTTAAATGACCTTGGAACAAGTATTGTAACTTTTCTTGCCCTTTAAATTTTACTTTCTGGTGCCTTGCTGGGGATCAGCAGTTAAGTGTGTGCCAGTGTGTCAAAATGTTTAGACAGTTATGTCTAGGAATATTCCACCTCAAACCTATGTTTTGAATGTCAAAGACCCACCTCGCTTCTAAGGTGGAGTTTACTTTGCAGCATGCAACCTTGCTAGCAAGAAGAACAAAAAAAGATTGTTGCCACCTTCCAATACTGTCAGACAATATAGAAGTGGATAATAATGCAGGATTGGTTTGAAAAGGTTGAATGGATGTCTTAAATACGTCTTTTCAACTACGTCACCACCATTTCTTGTGGAGTATTCCTATGAAGCATTTAAAATGTGTTTGGGATGATTGAACTTTAATGCTTTTGTTAAATTTGTAGTCATTCCATAAACTTTCATGCAAACAAGCATTAGCATAATCACTTTACATAAATATATGAACACATATACGCAATAATGAACACTCATTATCACATTACATGATCACATGTGCACATGCACCGGTACACACACATCTCTGTATGTGTGTGTTTGGTTGTGAGGTCAGTGGCTGTTGACTGCCCCATCTGCATTTGCTTATGGCCAGTATTGGATTATATCATGTTAAACGCAAGCACATGTTCAACTGCAATGACATCACACACACACACACACACACACACACACACACACACACACACACACACACACACAAAAAGTTTATACTTAGTGCCATGCACTTCCAGAGGAAAAGCCACACCACATGTAGAGAATTAGGGAACATCTGCATGTGTTGCTCATCTCCTCCATCTTCCTTCCTTAAACTATCACATGTGGATAGGCCGAGGCCTTGAACTAAACAGTGAAGTAATTCATCTGAAGCTCATCTCCTTCTACAATAGCGCGTCAAAAGCAAAGTGGCTTTGTTAAAAGTTGTAGTGGTAATGAAATACAGACTGACTTGCAGTTTTTTTAAACAAAGGGTCAGGACTTGACTTTGGCCTTTGTTCTTGGTCGTTCTTTAAAATTTCTGCTACCTTTTTCTTTGGTTCACCTAAATCCTTTAATGAGCTGACTTTCTATGACCTCCTTAGTCTGTTTCCCAAAAGTAGCCAGTGCAGTACAAAAGGCTGTTCATTGCCAGTGTCCCTAACAAACTGATATTTCATAAGAACTGTAATGCTATGCCTGTCACTTATCCTGTTTTTTTTTTTTATTAGTGCCATATTTTATTTTAAGTTTTAACTATGTCCTGTAAAGCGACTGCAGATTTTATTTAGCTCTTAGCCATCTCTGATAAACTACATCAATTAGCAGCCAGTCAGATTGTAATAAGGCACCCTAAAGCATACCCTGCTTAATGTATATTTTACTTTAAATGGGACCATAATAAACCTAATAAACATCATGCTTTATTGAAATAGACTTGATTGAGACCATGAAGTGAGAGCAGGGGCCTTTTCTCATAGACTTTGAGAAAAGGCCCCTATAATATATATAATATAATATAAGGCACTTCCACATTGGCTTCACTTTTCAGACCTTAAGGTTACCCCTTGCTTCAAACCAGATGTCAATCCCATGGTCCCACTAAAGGAAAAGTCAGGGGATCACCTTAGTCAATTGGACTAATTGTCTGTGGACCTTTTAATATATTTATAAAATTCAATGGCAATACATCTGATACCTGTTGAGATTTATCACTACCCTTACAATTCATTTTGTTATAGTCTGAGGTAACTGAATGCCTACTGTGTTCCAGCTATTGGCCTGCTGAGAGAGAGGGAGCCTGGAGCCTTTGTTATCCGGGACAGTCACTCGTTCAGAGGGGCTTACGGCTTGGCTATGAAGGTGGCCTCTCCTCCACCCTCGGTGCATCAGAACAAGAAAGGTAGGGGGCAGGATGCATGTTTACGTGAACAAGTTACTAATGCAACAGGTATTTACTCCACTGCTTTGTGTAGCTCCTCTTTCAGTAGAGAGCTACTGTGTTCTTTGTTCAGGGTGGAGACAGACTTAAAGTTGATTCCAAAGATATGAGGTGATGTCTCCATGTTAATCAGCTGTGACCCCCGCCCCCTCTGGTTTGTTGCAGGTGACAGCACCAACGAGCTGGTGAGGCACTTCCTGATCGAGAGCAGCCCTAAAGGAGTGAAGCTGAAGGGCTGTCCCAACGAGCCTTACTTTGGTACGGCCTGAACACACACACTCACATGTGTACTGACAGCTTGGAGAAGCCACAAGGAGTTTGAAGGAAAAGTCACATGCTCCTTTCTGTGCATCTGTATATGTAATACTACCGTAATTCTATAATTACTGACTGACTGCAGTGATCTAAGTCATGTTCTCCTCACTAATTACACTGCAAGACTGTTTATCCTGCGTGTTTTTGTCTCCTCTGCCAAATGCAAACGGCAAGCTGTCTTCTATAAACTTTTGTATTGCTCCAGACCATAACTCACTTCCTCACTTTTTTCCCTGTGGGAAGTTGCTGTCTGTAATTGTTTTGTTTTACATCTACTAATACCAACAGAATGGTGATGAGTGTTTTTTTGCAATTACTAATAGTTTGTTTGTTTAACTCATTCCATCCGACCTAAAAAGATGAATCGTGGGAAGTGATGTTCCTCCTGACAGGAATAGAACCAGAAGTGTCAGTTTTTTGTTTGTCACAATGGAATTATTAAAGGGGAAGTGTGCTGATTGTTTTGTGGCTCCAATGCGTGTCTCTGACTGTGTCTTGTGTCTGTTTGACAGGCTGTCTGTCCGCCTTGGTCTACCAACATGCTATCACACCACTGGCCCTACCCTGCAAACTACTTATCCCAACCACAGGTCTGTGGATCCACATGTGTGTTCGGCTAACGTTTATGCATTTTGAAGTGATTCTGTTGTGTTCGAGTACAGTTTGATCACTTTACCTTAACAGGCTTTCTACAGTTAAGGGCTCTATTTTTAAGGAATGCTTCACCCACAATCATTGGTATATCAGTTTCTCACCCTGTGTTACCTTGAATTCTTGAAGAAAACTATATCCGTTTACAAAGTCACACATCTCAGGCAGTATATCCCTAAGCTAATTTATCCAGTCGTATGCTCACTACTTTCCAAACACATGCATTCTCGCTAAAACCTAACTATTTAAAGCTCCAGTGTTTAGCAATTATGGAGATCTATTAGCAGAGATGGAACCCAACATTCATAACTGTTTCCGTCAGCTTAGAATGAGCCCTTCATTGATTTGATATATTTTGCTGTTGTTTAAACGCGGCTTATAATTTAATCAACTCATCAAGACTTAATTTTTTGATTCTTATTCGCCTTGAAGGAATACGTGAAAAACAAATTTTACTTTACGAATTTAAGGTAACACTGGGTGAGGGATTGATATTCAAATGCTCATTTTTTTATTTATTAAAACTTTGAGTATTTCACAAGTTACAAATATTAACTTTGAAAAAAAGAACTCCTGCCCCAAATTTTAAATTAGTTTTGTTTCAGGCATTTCCATATAATATTTTGGTGGCTAGTTGTGATTTATAACTGATTACCATAAAATACACTTTATTGTGTATACTGTATATTAGATCAGAGGTGAGACTGGAACCTTTAGTTAACATAGTAATAGGCCTATGCTGATGTGTAGTGAAGGAACTGATGATGAACCCATTACAGACGCCCTTTGTGCTACTAAATAAAAACAAAAAATGATGCCAAAACTGGTAACTTCCTCTGTTTCATGTTTTATGTAGATCTCCTCGAGGAAGTTCCAGAAGTAGCCGCACCAAATCCAGTGGCTGAAAGGCTGAAACAAGGAGCAGGTACAACATAAACTCACTTTCATTTATGCTCTTTGCTAAAAGCGATCCTGTGACGGTCTCAGTTTTTTGAGACTCAAATACAGCGCAGCTTTGAGATTCTAGGACATTAACGACCATGTAATTAACATGTCCTGAATCATACTGTTTACTTGTTCTGACAACATGACATCCTTGTTATCCCAGTGCAGAGGGCCCCTGCTGATTCCCATGGTAAACCCTGTGCACTTTTATTTGGAAACTTCCATCTGGAATGTGCATCCCTTATGTCTGCCCGTGTATGTTTAACCTGCACAAATTAAGATGAATTATTGATGGCCCTGTTTAATTCCTGAGACGTATTTTTAGATTTTGTCTCCTAACATTAGTTTCCAGCTTCCTGTCTGTAACAGGCAAAATGTTTCATGTGGAATGATATTGGATGGATTTGTTTCTAAAGCGGTTTGACCTCAGCTTTGTTGCGGACAGCATGTTATCTAATGAGAGGAAATCAATATATTTGCATGAATAGATCAAAACAAACATTAATAGCATTTTGGAATAAATACAATTTGTATAGTTTTTTTCCCTCACAGAATGACAGTTCCATTTGACATTTCTTGTGTTGTCTGATCTGGATGTCTGCTCTCTTCCCAGCATGCAACGTGCTCTACATCAACTCAGTGGAGATGGAGTCCCTGACAGGCCCTCAGGCTGTTGCCAAGGCGATATCTGAGACACTGGCTGCTGCCTCTCCAGCTCCTGCAACCATTGTGCACTTCAAGGTGTCTTCGCAAGGCATCACACTGACCGACAACCAGAGAAAGTAAGTCTGGATGCCACCCGAACGCTGGTAGTGTTTGACTCACAAGATAGACACGGCCTGGCATAAGGAAGTTTTGCTGCAGACAATAGTTGGATGCCTGAATTTAAGATAATAAGTTTGTTTTTGAAGAGCAAGTGTCAACATGAGTCACTGCACACAATCAGAGGCACTATATAACTGTTAACACAGGATTAAAGGATCAGGGTCTTATTACTCACTACAGTATTTCAATCAACAACCCACTTTAAAAGTTTTTGGACCATCATCTTGTTTGACAAATTATTTGTTAAGCATGCAGGATTAAGGATATTTGAGCACTGATTGATTTAATTTGATTTGAATACTAAGTCTGTTGTCTCTTCTTAGTGAATTTTGATTTTTTTTCTGTTGTTTTTAACTTGTCGCTGTTTAGTTTTTTAGCTCTGTTATTTGTATTTTTATGTGGTACATGTGTAAAACTTTAAACTGCCATCTTGGCCAGCACCCCTTTGTAAATGAGATACAAAATCAGAATGGGATTATCTTGACTAAATAAATGATTACACAATTTTGTTTTGTGTAGGGTGCCAAGATGTGTAGGGTGCCAAGATGAATAAAACCTTTAACTAAACCATACTTTAAACCCCCAACGATACACTGACTTGGGCTTATCATTTTAGAAATTGTAGAACATAAATTATATTATATACATAAAAAGGAATTTAGACACCGAGTCCTGTCCACCAGATAGCGCTGACAAGTTGATTTTGCTCTGTTAGTACATGTTAAAAAACAACTATGAGCCAATATGTTATTAAAGTATTACATTCCTGTATAAACCACAGACACTACTGGTCTCCTATCCAAACCCAGAGACAGATAAAGTTGTTGGTTAAACAGAGGCAGACGATGACCATGGACACATGTTTTACCCAATAGAGTTGAGGTTTTGGTTAAATTTCCTGGGAGAAAGAAGGTATTGGTCATGCTATTATTATAACCACAATGATGTGTGCTTCCTCCAGATTAAACAAATTTTGATGTAGAGAAAAGCATATCATCTGCGAATTCACCATGTTTTCTCTTATTGTATTTTGTTTCTTTTAACCAATATTTTTTGCTGCTTTTATAGGCTTTTCTTCCGACGCCACTATCCTACCAACACAGTCACGTTCTGCGATACTGACCCACAAGACAGAAAGTGAGTACAGAGACATGAAAATTATTCCATAAAATGCCAATAGTGGTTTGTTTTTGGCTACTGATGAGTTCCAAGAAACTTTAAAAATCTGAAAAAGGCTCTTTGTCTACTATTTGTATTTTTTAAATATACTTTTATTGTTTGTGTGAGTCCTGAGTTTCACTCCTTTGATGCAGTCGACTCCAGCAAGTCCACAGTGCATCATAATGCAGCTGTTTTAAAAAATGCTGACACATACTTTCTTCAAATCTTTACAGATGGAACAAGCCTGAGGGAGGAACGGCCAAGTAAGTAAACCTCTGTGGATGACAGTGCTGCTGATTTTTATATTTCTATGGAACAAGCGGGATGGTGGGGTTACGTGAAGCATGGCAGGGGGTATTCACTAAGTCTAATGACATTTGCCATAACTAAAAGTCAGGTTTTGCACAGCTAAAATAGAAGTAAAGCAGCACCGCTGATAATGGCCTGTTTGGGTTAAGCAGTATGAATACAGGCTGCATCCAATTTATCACCACGGACTGACCACTACAGCAGAGGGAACTGCATCTGAAATCCAAAGTCCGAGAAAAGAAGGTTTAAACTATTTAATCAGACACACATTATGATTTAAGCACCAAGTAATATTCAAGTAGGCAGTTGTATCCTTTTTTTCCCTGAATGATACCTTCAGGGCATTTAACACCAATTTCAAGTTAAAGGGTAACTTTGGTATTTTTCAACTTTTGTGTCTAAGTGAAAAAGAAGGACAAAAGGTTTTAAAATTGCTCCAGTAGTGAGGGAGAATGCTTCAGACAGCAGTTGCTTAATACTCTGGGGCAAGTCCTCACCTTAAAAGTACGTCAACTAAAAGCTTATGTTAGCCACTGACAGGCTCAGATTGTTACTATAAGTGTTATCAGTGTGTATAATATAAGTGTCAACATTATGGAAAGGATTCTACAGGGGAAATAAAATGTTTCTGTCTGCAGTGTCTCCCTCAATACTGGACCTTTTTCAAAAACTGTGGTTTCTATTACTCACTTTGACACAAAAAAATAGAAAAAAAGATGAAAGATACCAAAGCTATCTTTTAAGCTGCCAAATTTTTTTTGTTTATTTTATGCTTCATTGCTCTCTAGACATCTGCATCTCACATCAAAACTTCCCGGCAGGCTTCAAAACTACAAATCCCATTACCTGCAGCTGGTCTCATCTGAGATCTAAAACTTTGCCGGAAATTTGCAACATTCTTCTCAACTATCCCCCATTATAAAAAAAAATGTATCACTTTGTGCGACTAGATGTCTCATATTTCAAGCTGATTTCATTTTAGAGTATTCAGTTTGTTTGTATAAATAATATTTTTTTTATTGAATGACAGAACCTAATGGCAAACAAACTAGCTTGAATCTTGATAAAATGTAAATCTCCAATATATATAATTTCAGTTTATTAAATTATTAGTCCATTGACATGTAGACACAGTCCAATGCTTAACCATGGCACCTTTTTATAAATACATCTCTGATGGTGTCTTTGTAGGCTGTTCGGGTTTGTGGCACGTAAGCAGGGAAGCACAACGGACAACGTCAGCCACCTCTTCGCTGAGATGGACCCTGACCAGCCTGCCAACGCCATCGTCAACTTTGTCTCGAAGATGATCGCCTTGCAGAAACGATGAGCGCTGTCAGCAAACCCCTGGCACTTTTTTTTTTAAAACACCTTTGGTTATTTTCTTTCATTTTAGCCACGGACACTTACTTTCTGTTTTGGACAATTTAGCATTTGGTTTTACGCGCCACCTTATTTCTTCCGCTCTTTTACATTTACGTGCATGTCTCAGTGTGTTTGTGTGTGAGAGACAGAGAGAGTGTGTGGTGTGTTTGGGTGTGTGCAGCTTGCATGCATGTGCTTTTCTTCTTGGACGGACTCCAGAGTGGACTAGAGGAAGTGCAGGGAAGGGGTGTGGCTGTGTGTGACAATGGGAGGGGAGGCGATTCTGATCTCCCTGGCAGGGTAACACATGAACGGGAAGAGGGAATGACATTGTGTTTGCAAATGTTATTTTTTAGCAATTGTTTCATTTTTGATCATTTTTTTTTTATAAAGAAGAAAGAAAAAAAAGAAGTCAAGTTGTGTGATATAAAGTTGGATTGTAAATCTATCAGGCTTTTGACTGGTCAACCAAAGATTTAAAAAAAGTAGCCAGGGCGTGTATAGCGTGCCACTGTCGGATGGTTGGAAGTATTCTTTTGTAAAACAAATATGGCTGCTTAATCAAAAATACTGTTTCCTTCTGTATGTACTGATACTGTAGGTCAATTATGCGCCGTTGCCATCTTGCAAACAATGTTTTCGGACATCTTTGCAGCTGGTGTGGTCAGTGTAAATATTCTAGATTGCTTTATGAGTAGGACTGTTCTAGATGACATTTGGTGCCTGACTTTCTTTTGTAATGCAGAGCTTTGTAAGAAAAAGAAGAACATAAAACTCTCCCAGGCTGTCGTAAATATGCAAATAGCCAAACTTGGAAATGAGATTGCTCTCCAAAATTCCACAGGTCTTTACTTGTTCAATGTAGTAGTGTCGCTGAAGATGCAAAAGATGTTATGCCTCTGAAGTACAGCTAGAGTCTGACTATATCGTTTTAATCTACGTTCTTGTGCATCGATGATATTCAAGTGAACAGCAAAAGTCACTGAATCCTGAGGTCTCTCCATTGTTTTGGTCAGACAAGTAAAGAAGAGGATTAGCTTCCCATCTGCTGTCATTCTCCTTTGAGTCTGCGCAGCACATAGCCGAGCTATTTCGCTCAATACTAAAGGGCTGAACGTTGTTTTGTGAGGGCGATCTTCATAGAGAAGTGTTGTCCGCCTAAGCCCTGATCAGACACAGAGCGTTTTGCAGGTGAGAATGAGTGCTAACGTTAGCTTAACACCAACTGGACGCTAACTTATGGTTATTAATGGTGCAGTTTAAATGAATGAAAACAACTTCTCAAGCAGGCTACCACACCAATTAGCCTCCAGGCCTGATGCCTCTGCTAACTATTTACAGTTATTAAAGTCATACCCAGGCTCTGGGTATACAGCAAAAGTCACCACAATGAGAAAGAACGCTTTTCAAAAAACTTTATTACAATCTTCAGGACAAACATGACATTTGACCTCTGCATTTGATCCATCCTAAGCATTAAGGAGCCTTGGGCGAAGCGCCCAGGAAGCAACTTAGTGTCTTAGCTCAAGGACACTTCGATATGCAGAAAGGAGGAGCCAGGGATCAAACCGCCAACCTTGGGGTTAAAGGACTACCCTCTCTACCCGCTCCAAGTTGAATCTTTTTCAGCTCGACGTGTGGCGCTCAGCAACACTTCTCCTTCGTTGCAAACAATTTAGAAATCTGCCACACGCTGCTAAAAGCAGCTCTGTCTGATCAGGGCCTTATACTGCTCTTCAGTTTTCTGTGTTCAAAGTTTCTGTCAATAGAAAGAAGCTCTTTGCGTCAGCCGAACAATACTGTTAACACTCACACCCTACCCGAAAGTAAGCTATACATATAAATATACATATATAGATATATATATAAAAAAACTTCCAAACAGTGACTTAAGATATTTATTTTTTTGCTTTGTTGCTCTGTTATCTTGTATACATGTATTATAAAGTATACATCAAGATTACTGAAAGTGAGAAGAAAAGATAGCTTTTTTATTTTGGCTAAAGTCAAGTGCATTGACATATATATAAGGTGTAAAGTGTGTGCATTTCAAACCGTTGTATTTTAAAATGTATTTTTTTTTTCACAGCATTACTTCCTTTTGTTAACATTCTTGTTTTCTAGGGGAGGCTTTGTTTTTGTTTTTAAGAGAGGGGAAAAATATTTTGTATGAAAGATTGCTGTTACTTAAGTCCAAATTGGAGTTATCCTAAAGTTATGCCAACACTATTGTTTTTATTAACTTAAACCTGCCAAGAAAATACATTGTCCAAGTTTAGCACTTAAATGTTGAAGTATTAATTGTGTGTTTCTACTTGTCAAAAGTGCCGATATGGACATTGACAGACCCATTTCATGTCATAATAATTGCATGTGTGGAGGCAGACTTACTAGTTCCTGTAGTTCTGCAGCATCTGAGCATGGGTCTGTGGGAAAACTAGTCAAATCAGTCAGTAGCTGCTGCCCTCCTGTGGTGAGGAAAGATCATTACAAAAGGAACCACTTTTATTCTAACAGTGTTTTAGCTGTGATTTTGCCACGTCAAAGGGTAAAGTTTAAGTAATCAGATCACTTGCAAAATTAACTTTAACTTTAATGTTAATACATACGCTTTTTTTTTTAGAAAGTGAGTTTTCTTTTGCGTTCTAAAGGGGGCCAAATCATGAAAAACACACTTTTAGTGCTTGCCAATAAACATTTAGGTTTGTGGGCTGCTTAGATCAGAAAACATGTAATAAAAAAGCTTTTCAGGTTTGGCTCCCCTTCCTATGTCACATGCAGGCTCATTAGAATAACCTGAATTAATCTGAAATGAGCATGATATGTGCCCTTTAAAGTCCCATTCTAGGATTTAATAGTAGAGATTACAACTCCCTCCTTTATGCCTGATGCTCTAGGGCCACTTGACAGCATGATGTAAACTAATTAAAAAAAGGGTTAGTTCAGGATCCTACATTCTGACTCAGATTTCCTTAAAAAAAAAAAAAACAGCACTTACAGGGCTTTTTATATGACCAGAATGTTCCATTATTTATTAGCAAGAGCCTGCATGCTCTAGTCAAGTTGTTACCCTAACGCTGCTGACTGTAATCTGTACACAGTACCCTCAAGTCAGACTCAAACTAGCCCGTTCCAGATCAGGTTTTTGATTTTCACGTGATGACTATGTCTTGACAGAAGAATCTTTATTTTTGCCTACAAAATGCTTGTTGAGAAAAGAGGATGTCCTCGACTTCAAACTGAATGTTCGCCATTTGTTTGCCGAGACGGAAACTCCAGTGGCGTCTTGCCCACTTTGACAGATCAGTCTGGACTGTAGAATGTGTGTGAATGAGCTACTATGCCTGTATAGAGCTTTGTCATTTTTTGGTTTGCTACATTATATGGCTTTTACTATTTCTGATGGAAAAAACACATTAAAAAGCAGTAAGAATCAAGATGTACATAATTTTGTTTGTTTATTGTCAAACATACAATTTTGCTAAATGTTTCACGTTAGTTTTCTTTATTTGTATGCATCCTCCTTAGCTTTCATCAGTTCTGACTATATGAGGAAAGTTTTTGAACAGAAATGGCCAAACTTCTATATAATCTATTAAAGATAGATTGCAGCGTAGTAGTCAATTGATTAATCTATATCAATATATCATTCACAACCATTTTGATAGCACATTATAATATTTAAAATTCAGATGGTTTATTTGTCCTCAGGCTGGATACTTTTAAATGACATGAGCCTCTTGAGGTATTGCAAATTATGACTTCCCTTAAAAAAAGGTGGAGGTTGTTAAAGTGTCTTTATATAACCTTAAACCAATACTATCTTTCAACCCAAAACACAATGTTTCAATGCACTTCTGTGGACATGGGCAGCAGCAAAACGTATTTTTAGATGCATAAAAATAAATAATCACAATCAGAAAAGGTTTATTGCAAAGTACGTTATACATACAGGGAATTCGCTTAGTGACTGGTACGTGCTCAGCAGAGCGAAAGATACACTGCAGTATGCCCATGTCCTTGGCAGTGGCTGCAGTGTACCATATGGTGATGGAGGAGGTGAGGATGAACTCAATGATGGCAGTGAAAATCATTGTCTTTGGCAGGTTGAATTTCTTCGGCTGCTTCAGGAAGTAAATCCTCTGCTGAGCCTTCTTGGTGATGGAGCTGATGTTCAGCTCCAACTTCAAACAGGGTGATAGGGTCAGGTCAATATCAGTTTAAGTGTACGCTATATTTAGCTATATTAACCTTGCAGGTAGACAGCCCTTTCCGACAGGACCACCAGACTCTTGTTGCTGGTCTACCACTATAAACAAATGTAAAAAACCCAATGAGGTAAATAAATATATTCAAAACATCATATGTAGTATCTGCAGTTTGCACGTTTTAGTTCACTTATTAGGTTGAAGAAGTGACTACGGCTTCAGGAGGATGAGAACCAACTTTGTTAACTGTAAACACAGCAGAATAGCAACAAGGGGCTATTCTGTTGAAATGCATAGCTACCAGGATTGGTGGTAGTGCAATCTTATGACATCACTGCAGTAGTCCATAAAAGTTTGAAACTGCTGTAATAGAATTTTATAGACAGAAATGTTCTGTGCCCTCATCACCTTAATGAAATAAAAAAAAATGCAGACTTTTAAAATAAGCAGGCAGCAGGAATGTGACACTATTACATTTTTCCTGAACACTCATTCATTTTTATTTTTAAATGATGTCATGAGGTTGCTTGAGAACCCTTATAAAATGAAAGGAAATAAAAAGCACACGAATTATGATGTTTTAAAATAACTGTAATATCTCAATAGACATAACAAAATAATGTGACAGAGTGTGAGGCTGCAGAATGAGATGACAGGACACCTTTACACTGTAGCACACCGTGATCCCCAATGTAATTTTCAGTACTAAAAAAGGGGAACCTTTTATCTCTGTGAAAATTATTTTAAAAAACCCCAAAAGGTAATAAAAAGTCCTTATTGTTGTAAAATTGGACTAAAAGGCTAAAAAGACAAGTATAGAACCAAACTCTGCTGAAAGCCCACTTCAACACCAGTATGAAAAGAAAGGGCTACAAAATAAGATGGCCTTAGGCATTTAAATGGCGTCAGAGCACTTTAAGATCTTAAGGCCTTTTCAGGTAGAAATGCTTTGTACTGTTATTGACTGATATGCAGCTGTGACCTGCCACCTGTAATCAATACTTGGAGACAATGGGACAGTAAATTTGGGCTTGTTCAGTGATAATAAATATTGTGAATTGTTATTTTTGTAATTATTATTATTATTGAGATATTTGTGGTTGCAATGGTAAAAATAATATGTTGTAGTTATTGCATGTATTGAAAAATATGAATAGAAAACGTAATTTTATGCAAACTGGCTTTAAGGAACAGTTAATTTTAATGAAAATTCTCTTAGTAATTTATTGTGGCTTTACTTTAGATGTGATTGCCTAATTGTAGTACAGCTAATACTGTTGCAGTTTACTGCATGAAAATAATTTATTGTGGTTGTCTGAGTGAGCAGTATGTGTTATAATATGTTTGGCCACTTGATGCCAGTGTTTCCTTTTCAGACAAAACCAATCCACAGAGGTAGTCATAAATCCAGACATTGGTCCAACTTAATATTTAAACCTCTGCACTTCAGATGGTCAGTGATTGCTTTTTCTATCTCATCTATTATGTTCCCTAACATTTCATTTATTTTTATTTATTTTTTGGTATATAACTGGACGCTGGATCTATTTTTGGTATTTTGTTTTATTTGAGAAAGGTGCAAGGAAATATTTCTGCTTTCTCCGGAAATCTTTCATCTTTCACAAAAATGTCTGCACCAAATGGTCATACAGTGCGACTTCTCTCTTTCTTCAACGTGCATGTACTTCCTCAACCAGTTTTATTTCATGGGAAAATCTAACAACTCCGCTGGAAGCCCTACGTAATGCTTCCTGTGAGGAGGATTACAATCTTTTCACCTGCCTTAAACCATTGAATAGATTTGTGACTCTGGATAATGCTAATTTCTTCTCCACAGGGGGTCCAGATGAGGAAATGGGGGGAATATAGTGGTCTATTTGGGGGCAGAAAGGGTGGATGACGGGCGGAGGGATTATCCTTTTAATCTGTGTTTGCTTCTGTGTACTGTTTTAACCAGTAGTTTGTCCTCTACTGTGGATATGATTGTGACACTTTTTCATATTCAGACATCTTGGCATCTTTGGGCAGACAACTGTTGTATGCTTGTGGACTAATTAGTTGCAACCATATCTTGTTTAATACTTCTTTTATCATCTGTTTATGGACTTTCTGTCTCTGCATGGCTTTAGCTGCTATCATACCTAGTTTAGCTTAGCTTAAGTTTGGTTAGTTTTTTATCTAGAAAGCTAACCTTACTTATTCTTCGACGTGATGGATTAATTTATACTTATCTGTGTGATGTGAAGACTGACATCACTTACACCAATTATGTACATGGGCTTTCCATTACCTTAACCGATTAGTGGCCTAAAAGGGTTGGGCGATTGGGCGAATACATTGGCCATTGCATGAGTACATTGCCTGGGGCAAATTTCAGCACTTTAGCAGCACAGAGAGAGCAAGTCAGGGAAAACAGTGTGTAGAGCCAGCAAATCCTGCATATTTGTACATGTAACTCGATCTAACATTTATTTCGACCAAACCAGAGTTGATGATTGTTGGAACAGTAGAATGACCAACTAAGACGGATCTGGTGAAATTTTGTTTGTTTCTGTTAAGTTTAAATGAAGTGTGTTTTATGATGCTCTGGTGTTCGAAAACATGTCCCAGCTGACACACAAACACCTGCACAAATATATCGGCAGTTGGCGGTTGTTTGGTTGGCAATGGCCGGTTGGAAAATTTTAAATATTGCCAAAACCTAGTACCCAAGCTACCTTAACTATGCATGAATGCATAGGGGTGGGGCTAATCAAACTCTCATCAGAGTAATTTTGAAGGATGCTGACCGATGACCTGTTTTGTCGTTGAGTATTAAAACTTGTTGCTATGGACACCACTTTCTCTAGGGTTCAGGAACTTATGATAGGTGTATCATTTTGAGTGCCACTGAATACAGGTCAATAGTGTCAACTACTCTTTTCAGAAACACAACAGTTCAGTGGGCTTGATATGAAATACTGCAGGTGTAATAGTATTAAAGTAGAGAATGCACATTTCATGAAACCCATAGCCATTTATCAAATGTTATACTAAATGTATATATTTTTGGTGGTGGTTTTACATATCTTCTTGTCCGTCACCCATTTTTTTCTTCCCCATTTCTTATGTCTATTCCTGCAAAGCACTCTATTAAATCTTTTTTTTTTTAAATACTATATAGGTTAAGTTTACTTACTCATTTGGAGGGAAAATCTGAAAATCAATATTTGACTGGTTGGCAAAGTGCGGTAATCGCACCAGAGCAACAGGTGTCTCGTTTCCTGCTAAAGACTGTTGCCCATTGTCACACATGGAAACATGTCACCATTTGGAGTGTGAGGCCTCCTGCCTCCAATTGGATACACAGAGGAGTCAGTTTACACTTTGCCAGATGGAGTGTTAACCTTCAAAGCAATAAGGAAATGTATATACTGTACAGTATTCATCCTACTCAGATATGATACAGTGTGAAGGAAATAATGCAGGCAAATGGTCTAAAGGCAGATTAAAGTTTGATAATAAATACTGATATGCATCCCTGTATCTTGACTAATCATGTCAAAGTCAATAGTTTATCCTTTTACCATAACATGTTATTATTGAGCCCGCAAAATAATGTTCTAAACATACAAGAGATAAATGTTTTCATGTGCGGCATGTATAAAGTTTGCACTTTTTAAGTACAACTTTGCGTACTGGATGTTTATACTCAGTAAAACTCACTGGTGTACATAAGGAGCTAACAAATGTGTGTCACAGTACAGTATGTATCCTGTGTGTGATGATGTGGACACACAAATTGTATGTGTGTGTGTGTTTTCTGGAGTCATGAGTGACTGTCCATCCTGTGACCGGTACGTGTGACTCACTCCTATTCCAAATGTTTCCATCTTGGCGCCTCAAAGGCAAAACCATCAGAGTGCTGTCACCATCTGGACAGTAAAGGCCCTCCTGGGCTGGCCGCCTCATGTCCCTGACTCAAAGGCTTTGACTAAAAATACAACCTTCAGGATGTTATTGCAAAAGCACCAATACATGACTGGCCTGGATTTTTCTGCTTCTGGCGCTTTCTGCTTCTGTCTCCTTTCCATAAATAACGAAGGTGAAATTGCTCACACACAGATCATACGGTAGAAATAATGTTGTCACGCAGTCTTATAGGCATACAATGGCTTTGATGAAAGACTCTTTCTGGAAAATGAATTTTGAGGGTATATTTTGCAGATTTTTTGAATAGCTGCACAAGTCAATATTTATATTTACCAAATGGCTGTGTAATATGAAAGTGGTCAATTAAAGTGACACACCAACAGAGAATTAGCATAAAATCAGTAGTCACAATCACTTCTGCTGAGCATCTTCTGTTTTAGCTCTTTTTTGTTTTGTTTTACCAACTTTGCTCTCATCAATCTTGTTTCCAGCCAAACAGGCAACTCCTACATTGTACACTGCCTGTTACCAAAAAGAAGACAAAGTAAGTAGCTAGCTAGTGAAGGTAGTCAAATACCTATTAGCCGAGTGGTACTTCCCTCAGGAGAGGATGGAGACCAAAACAGAGCTAAAAGGAGATTGAATATCACAAAGTGTTAGCCATAACAACATTTACATTTCCTTTACTTTCTGACACTGTAAATTGAAAAATGTTATCCATTTTTCCTTACATATAATTCTCAGAACTAGTAATTATATAACTTGGCTAATTACTTACTGTCAGAACTATAGTTATTTTATAACTTAAGCCCACCTCTGTGCAAAGCCACAACACCCACATGTCGCTTCCACTGTGTTGACCTACGTTATCTTCCACTGCATATCCAAACTCTATTACCAAACGAGACTCAGGCATGTTCAAACCCAACTTGAACAACTAAACTTGTTTAGTGTTCAAGGTTTCATTAAGTGTTATTGTACAACCCAACGTTGCACAACAATATTCAGTTGTAGTCCCATTTTGCTAGATAAGAAAATCACACAAAAAATAGGAAAAAGGAACGCAGAATTGGCGCTGAAAAAAGACAGTTTGCGCTGCTCGCACACATCTACGGGTCGAAGACCGTCAAGTGGTAAGTTCGCTTCCTTCCACAGGTTCTACTTAGCACCATTATCTGGCCCAGTTGGTGTGCTTTGTGCTACTGAGTTAGACTTTGTGATACCGGGTTAGCTTGCTGAGAAGGGACTCTCACTCTTTGGCTCAGAGTGTTTCGTGTCTCTTTACACGGTAAACATGTTTTTAAAAATGGTAGATGCTGGTGCTGCATTGGGTCCACTTGTGATGGAGTGTAGGCCTACCTACATAAAAGCTAAAAAAGTCTCCCGAAGCTGCATTCTAAGAACTCAATCATTCCTGGATCTTGCCTAATGTGACAAAACAAGCAGCCAGTCTATGGTTTGGATGCATTTAATGACCGTCAAATTTAGAGTTATGGAAGGCAGGCTTTTCCTTGTGTTTGGCCCAGGCTAGCTCCAGTACAGGCCTGGCATAGCGTCGTCACAGTGGTTACGTGTCTGCCAATGTCTGTCTGCCAATGTCTACGTGTCTGAGGCTTCACACAGTCATTGACTATAAACAAATGATGACTTTATTCTGTCTAATCTGAAAACATAAATGTTTATTGGGTACCTCTGTCACTGCAGAGGGCTGAGAATGGTTGTGGTGATTTATGCCCCTCCCCTCGCTAGCATATAGCACATGCCAGTAAAAATAGTTCACGGGTGACGGGGCTAAGGTCAGCATTAATAGTAACTTCACAGTATTGGGATGTGAGAGATGGACTGTTCCTCTTTTGTCCAAATGACAGAAATGGGCAGGGGGAAGAAAGCCATCTGATGTCTCCAATAAAAGGAGAGTCAGTTGAATAACAGAATAGGCACATCTGTCCCATGGTGGTTTCATTTTGTACATGCTATTTGTCTAAACCTCAACAGGTGGAGTCAAAAAAGTACAGCTTTTGGGGCAACAAAAAGAGTCTATAAGAAAGACAATGTGGGCTGGTTAGATGCTCTGTTGTGTGTTTGGTTCAAACTATTTCCACACTTGTTGTATTTCCGTGGCTCCCAAAGAACCCACAACCACATAGAGGTTGATGAAGAGTTGCAGCAGATTAGGCTTTGCAGCGGCATTTTGGTTCTCATTAGCTTTTTTGTGGACTGGCATTGTTAACTTCAGTGAAGCCAGTTTTTCCAGAGCAGCCCTGTCACCAGGAGCAAGTGTTGGCAATGTACATTCAAGCAAACCATGAATACAATCAATCACCTAGCCAAATCCTTTTGAAAGGGATGAATGTCGACCTTTTTGCGCTTGAGCAGAGCAAACGGCGTAAAGCAACGAGAGATGCGCAGAGCAAGTGACACTTGTTACATATCTTGACCTTAGACGGTCTGCTTAGGACAGTCACAATTTATTTATGCTAGTTACGCTGCTACGGTTGTTGTGTTAGGTTGTTAGGGTACGTTGTCACTTTATTATTTTAACATAGACCATGATGAACAAGAACCATGATCTTTTTTTCTAACCTTAACCAAATAGTATTGTTGCATAAACCCAACTTTCACATTAACCACATGGCATTGTGAGTTTCTGAAAATGTGATAAAAGGCTGTTATGTCATGTATTAATGAAATGTACCATTGGTTCATAAATGTAGACATTCAATGTATCCTGTTGTTTGCACGTAAAAACTCCTTGGAAAAGTGCCCTGAGGCATGAATCTTATGTATCGTACATTATATTACTTTTTTTATCCAACATAGTGTGGCCTCTGCTTGACTGTATTGGAAAATGTGCACCTAAATTTTGAAACAACCGCAATGTGGTTAACCCTACCCATTTGGTAAAATGAGACCTTATGCAGGTAAAGATAATTTCATTCAACAAGAGATAATTTGTTTGTATGTAAGGGGGAGTGGGCAGTACTCCTCCTCCTCCTCCTGATGGATTTTATGGCAGCACTGATGGCTGCAGTGAAGACAGCAGGCAGAGATGGATGCAACACTGTAACATGAGCCAGCACTCATCCCAAGCTGTTGTGAATGTATACTGTGCTCCTCTACAGAAGATTCCATATTCTCCAACCGTTGTGCATGCCGATACACTTAGGCAGACAGGTGTCAAAATCAAGGTTTAACGGACAACCTGTGCAATGTGTCACTTTGAACCCCGTCATGCTTTGCGTACAGAGCCCCTCAGTCAACCATCACCAATCCAGGAGCCCCAATCCTTATCCGAGCCCCACGCCTCAACCCACTCCCCCACAGCCAATCATAGTCCCAGAGCTCGGTAACAGATGGCCGCAGGGGTCAGCAGGGGTTAGCTGGGGCAGGGAGGGGGTTGGCTAAGGTTAGGTCGGGGCACAGGGGTGTTTGGGATTGTTGTGACATGGCCTGTCTGCCTGTCAGTATGCAGGTGGATGAGTAGCATGTGGCCACCAATCCCCTCCTCCCATCGTGTACTCTCCCAAAGTCAGGGCTTGAATTGCAGGTCAAGATGCCATGATGGAATTCAGTGGTCATCCTAAACCCCCAAACATCTTTGTGTTCGGCTTACTCAGCACCCCCACGCACCTGCTCTGGAAAAAATGCAGTGTTAAGCCTTGGAGGGGGGAATGGCCTAAGAAAACACAAGGGACAAGGAAGGACTGATGAACCTGGCCAGTGTGGAATCATGATTAATCTCCGCTTATTAACCCCCAAGACCTTTGACCTATTTGATTTATGAAGGTATGTTTTTCATTGTTTATTTGATTTGTTTTGCTAAATTCATTTATACAGGGACAGACTATAGATTTGAACTCTTGCATTGGCGTTGGTTTGTTTGACTGTCAGAAGCCCTCTTATAAATCAACATTTTTATCTAGATTTAACCCTCATCTTTGCTACACTTTTATATCCTGGATTTTTTTAGCCATATCTTTTAACTAGGTGTAAGATTTTAGCCATCACACATTCAAATCCTCCACTGGATCCCCATTCAGCATCAAATCCAGTTCAAAATTGTTGTAACTACTTGCAAAGCTCTCCATAACTTAGCCCCTGTCCTACCTTTCTGACCTCCTGCACCAACCTACTTCCGTCAACGCCAAACCTCCTCATCCCTCTCACCCGGTCCAAGCGTCATACGCTTGGACCGGGCCTTCAATCAATCATGGGCTTGGACCGGGCCTTCTTCATTGTTGCAATATCTTGACAACTACAGGAAGAATTGCCATGTGATTCAGCATACACATTCATGGTACCTACCCGCTGACTTTAGTGATCCCTTACTTTTCCTCCTGCACCACCAGCTGGTCGACAGTTTTATTTAAACTTGTGAAAGTGAAATTTGGTCTAGATATTTATGATGCCCAGACAATGACTTCTACTACCACTGCCCTCCTCATATCTCCATGCCAACGTGATGTTTATATTAGTGTTTTTTGTGAAACAATTGGTAGGACCAGTGGATTTCCATGACATTTGGTACAGATATCCAGGATGCCCACAGTCCCAATCTTATTGACTTTGGTGATCCCTTGACCTTTCTTATAGTGCCAACCCAGAGCCAAAGCTTACACTCATCTTGTGAAATACCTCAACATCTCAGACATTCATTGTTTCCAAAGCATGAATCTTGTGCCACCATGAGGTTGACATTTGTGAGAGAAATGTCTCAACAGCCATCGGATAGATTGCAATTAAAATTTGCTTTTCTGTCCCCATCAGGACGAGTTATAATAACTTTGGTGATACCTCAACTTTTCATCTAGCATCAGCATCTGGTCTTTATATCCAAAACATTGATTGATGACTAACTAGCTACAAAACTGACATTAGCATCAAACTCAATCAATCACTTTTCCCTAAATGTATCCTTCCTTCCTCATACCCTGGGAGCTATATTGCAGGGTTTGTCCAAGGAAAGTAGCCTTCATAGTCAAATTAAAATACTTCACAGATGACAGCAATATATCTTATGAGCTGTTACATGGTATATACTGTAGCCAGGTGAGGAAAAACATTGACTCAAAAGAGGGGGAAAAATTTATTGACAGATTGGTTTCATAGCAGGAAAGCACAAAACTGAACCTCTCTTCTGCCTACAAAGCGTCTAGACTCTGATCCCCGCCCTGTCCAGCACCTGAGTATGAACCTGTGTTCAACCCTATGTTCCCTGGCATCCTCTCTAGCCCTCCCTACCGCCTGTCAATCATGCCTTAAAGATTATACCCCCCTCCTAAAACATATAACACAGTTCTTACACTTATCAAAGTTTTTAATTGCCACATTCTTTCCACTGCCACAAACAGGGCGGGCTGCTGATACTGTGTAAGTCCTGACTTAACATAAAAGAAGGGGGATGTCTTGGTTATTATGGCTTTAAAAAAGACTAAATTCAACACATATATGGTTATCCAGTGCGTACACTATACTACATCCAAAGATAAGGATGCTATACGCAGTTATTCATGTCCAGGACGTCCTGAAACCTCGATGCTACAGAGGAAGGGCAGCAAAACGAGCCCTCTGGGATTCCATAGCTCACTGGGCCGTTGTTGTCTCTCTGAGGATACCCTGCTCAAATAAACAGGCAATGCAGCAAGCAAACAATGAAAACAAACGGGGACTGACGCAACATCAGCTTTCGTGTGTGTGTATCTATGCATGCTTGCGAGAGCGTGCTCGCTCGCATATGTACGTCACTGATATCTCTGGGAAAGTGTTCTCTCACTCAGGCCGGATCTGCGCTGGCAGATGCATTTGCCTGGTGGGACTGTGGGGATGTGTGTGAAGGGGTGGGCTGTAATCGTGGCAACTGTAAGCAGTCACTGGTATTAAGTTCTTCCTTCTTTCCTTTTACGCAGTCTCCTTCCCGCGTTTGTTGCGTGCCAGTGCATGTGTCTGTCTATGTCTGTCACCGCCTGTGAGTTATGTCCAGATCTCTCCTCTAACAACAACATTTAACAACATTGCCTTCCTATGGGGCGCCTATGTCGTGAGCTGTGACTACAGTCTGGTTATATCAGCTGGGATCACATCTGGGTGAGGAGTCAGTTAAAAAGACAATTGGCCTCCAAACTGAAGCCAACAAATAACAAGTTGTCTAATAAGAGGAGGCAGTGTGAAGCAAAAGTGGTGCAACATCTGGGCTCAGGGTGTGGAGAACAGATATGTTTCTTAAATTTATGCGATGACCTCTCAAACAAAAAGAACACACGGATATTGGGAATACATTTAATTCAAAACAGTGTCTATTACATAACAGAAAATAATCCAATACATGTAATATAATGTCCAAAAGCTGCTTGCGACACCTGTTCTTATGACAATTCCTATCATAATCCAGATGAGGAAGGAGTCTGCCACTCACAGTGGAAGCTGGCGTCATTGTCACGTTTGCACTTGTGCTGTGAAAGAGGAGACCCTGACATGAACCCAAACCACTTGCTGGCTCGGCTTCTGGCTCCCACCGCAGTAAAACAACAACTGATCCGCTGAGTGTTTCATTAAGTTAACAAGCTCTTTCTTTTCTCTCCTTTTTCTCCACACTTAAAAATCCAGAGATTTTTCCTTAAAAATCCTCAGACAAAACCTCAGCATGTAGTTCTGAATGACCAGGGAAGTTCTGGAGCTGTGCAGCTACAGACCCTACCGCACTGTCCAAATATGAAACAAACTGTCAAGTTATAAAGTTAACACTGTGGCCGACAGTAGCTGATGTCTTTTCCTAATGACATTGCTTAAAACACTTATTTCACAAAGTAAAAACATTTATTAAAGATTGTGAGTTATGGGTGTCTGTACAGTGTCGCTGTTTTAACAAAAAAGGATATAAAAAGAAGGATAGGCATAATCCAGGCAGAGGGAACTAAGTGACTCACATGAGAGCGTAAAACCCCTGAGAGACTATAGCACAGACAGCCAAGCAACATACAAATAAGTAGTAAATGTGCTAAAATCATCAAGACTTCTGTTTTTAAATATATTGAAATATATTCACATTCAAACAGCCCTTCAGCTAACAAAAATGATATATGGTTTTGATGGTAGTGCTGAATGCTAGGCCACTAGCCAAGGCTAACAAAGAACGGCCAGTGTGTAGCTTTTCTAAGGCCTATTAACAGAAATGGAATAAATTATTCTTAACTATGTTTCCATTAGTATATAATCCCCTGAAACTAGGAATCGTTGTGTGTTTTTGTTAGTTTACAATGAGCCCTTCATATCTACATAGACAAACCCAGAGAGGACAAACCCAACTCTGGTTCTAGTGAGAGCCTTTAGCGTTTTTTATCTTACCTGAAAGCCACCGACGCGCTTGTGAAACTGAGGTAACTGTGAGCCGCAGAGTAGAAAACTGCGGTACCATCATCACGTCTGATTTCTGTTGCTCTTAAAGTAGTGTTATTATTGTAAGGATCACCACTGGCGTTACCACCATTTTGTGCTCTGGTGCTCATATTGCTGCAGGAGTTTGTTGCAATCAGCTACCAAACCGCTAAATACCATTAGATCCTACACAGTGTCCCTTTAAAGCCAACCACCTGTGACAAGGTCTGGTGTGTCCCAATACAAACAAATACCTTTGCCATTAGAATGATTTGACAGATGGTGTAATCACATAAAAAAATTACACACGTAAGGATCTGCTATAAGAGACTGCTAGAAAGCAAATATGGATGTAAACGATGTAGGTTTAAAATGCTTTCTAAAATTTTCATTGCAGATGTTTTTCAGGAAGGAACTGCATTTAATAGGTTTATTAGGCCCCAAGGAAACACATAATAAGTGCAATTCAATACACTTTTTTTCTGAGCATTTCTAGTTTTCGCTTGAAAAAACTTTTTTGGGCTCGATTGAGATGGAAATGTTGGTGTATCGATAGAAGCAAAATGTAACAACAACATGTAATTTTAATGGAAAGAGACTTAGCAAATCAATCATGAGCTGATTTAAATGTCCATCGATGCTTCCTCTTTTTGGGAGGGATGAATAATTGTGGCATATTCAAGTTTTTATCAAGTTTTTCTACATTGTTTCTATTTGTCTGAGGTTTGAATGACACTCTTTTTTGATTAGGTCATCACCATGTGCCCTATTATTCTACAATGGTTTAATGTTACCTCACTGTACAATTAGCACCACCAATTGTTGCACTTGATGTGCCAAGCTCCTCATAGTCCCGTAACTTTAGCAGATAAATGTAAATTAATTTACATTCTCTTTTTCTAAATTTGGTTAAATGCACAGCCGAATTATCGAAAAGCCGAATTATCTGCAGAGATCACCTCCTCTCTTAAACAAACAGACCTGGTGAATAAAACCAGTGAAACACCAACTCTGTTTGTCGAACAAGGGACGTCCTGAAGTGGATGCGAGCCGAGCTGCAGTTTACGTTTGCTCAGGTTGTTTATCTGATAATTTAAGATCCCGACGTCTGATGACTAAAATTCCTCATCTGAATAAAATATATAGATAAAACATGTATTGTTAAAATAAGGCTTAGAATTGGATAAAAGAAGATGAATTACTTTTTCTGACTTTTTTTTTTAAATTTAGGTTCTGGCAGAAAACCAGTGATCCAACAGGGATAAGATGCTATTGACAGGCGACCAAAGGAAACGGACCGCTACCGTGATTCAGATTACGGATATTGGTTTGAAAATTGTTGGGAACATTTGGTATAATGTTAGTACAGAACTCAGCAAATTATATGATTAGACGTTTAGCCGTTTTTAGACATTTTAATGCGGAAAAGTTACATACCCATAATGTGAACATTACTGTTTGCAAAAAAATGTAAACTCAACAGGGTACCTTTAAAGTCATCGCAAACAGGGAAATTGCTTATTGTGTTGTCTGCACTCTGCATGGAAAAAAAAAACTAGGAAATATAGTCTACCGTCCAAATTATTTAGTGGAGAGGCAGAGAGTTAACTGGTTAAAGTCCAGTCAGGGGTAGTGAGAGAGCAGCCAGCAGAGGGATAACCAAGCCCCTGTTGCAAAAGGTCACATCGCAAAGCCCCATCTGCTCCCTGACCTTGACCCCTGCGCCAAATCACCCTCAGCTGTGTGTATGTGAGTGTGTTAATATATACATTTGTGACGCTGGTGCTGCTACACTACCCCAAGGGTTTAAGGGGGGAGGAAGGGCGGATGGAGAGGTGAGCACCTTTGACCTTTCTCCATTTCTGTGGACTCTCAGTGTCACAGCCACAGCTGCAACATCCAGCAGGTGTGGCGACTCATTTTCAGCTCGGAGCTGCAACTCTGAAAGCTGCTGAGGCGTTGAGTTTCGGTGGCACGAGGAATTTGAAGCTCTGTTTGCTCTAAAAGGCTGGAGGATGATTATAATAGTTCTAAAAATTTAAATAAACTGTGACAAAAAAAAAGTGTTTGTTTGGATGCCTGTTCGAGATAAGTATATAAAACATTCAAAGATAGCCTAACTATTCTAGCCAAATAAACTTTATTATACAGAGGATACGGTTTCCTATAAAGGGCAAATATACATAGAACATATGATGTCCCCACTATGGAGTTTAATATTGTTTTTTATACTCCCTTCCACCTGGCTAGACCCAATTTGTACATCTAAGTATGGCTATGATCGCTAATGAATATTGGACAACAAACCAAAGTAACACACATAATACACACCACACGTAAAGCAAAAATAAAGATAAGAAGTATATTTGAACTTCTGCAGGAATTTAAATCATGAACAGATTTGGTTTCAGTCTGTGAGAATGACCCAATAACTGGAACCATGTCCAGGAAACACAGCATCACCAGCCGCACAACACCCATAATTAAAGAATTGCTCATATTGATGCGTGCACTGAAGCATCCATTCTGAGTGCTCTACTGGCAGCTGGTGGGGGCAGTCCGCCCTCATAGCGGTCTTGTGGGGGCTAGAAGGAAACCTCTCCAAACAGTGAATCGTGTGTCTATGTGCATTCTTTCAAGCCTTCTAGATCTACAGTATGAATATGCATACTTTTTAAATGGACAAGTAGTCCACACATGAGTGTAAATCTGCCTTTGCCAGGTTGTATGTGTTCATGTGGGGCAGATGGGCAAGCGGGTGTGCCAGGCCTTGGCAGGGGGCCGTGGCGTGACCAGAGTAGCAGTCTGGGCCTTGGGCTACAGCCTTACAGCACAGCAGCCTGGCAGGCAGCACTGGCTCTTGGCTGACCTCTGCCTCCACCAGGCTGCCCTCACTCACTCACCTCATTAGCTTGACAGGAGCGACCAAACAAATTGAGGGCATCATAGAGCTCACAGCACTTCCATGGGAACTTCCCCCCACCCACCCTCTTCTTTTAGTCATTTCGGTATATGTGCTGTACACAAACACACGCCCACGTGTAAACACTGATTTCTGCTTAAGAGGGTGTCAGAGGTTGTGTTTGAACAAACAGACGGACAAGAAGAGGCATATATGCAGGGCAAGCACACGTTTTCCCCATGCATATGCGCGTGCAGAGACACATTCTGTATATTTAACTGCATCCAGGTTTGTAAATTGAGGCCAGGTACTGAATGAGATCATTCTACATTTGGATCCCACCTTTAAAGTCTCTTCTAAACAAAATCAACCTTTCACGCAATACCCCCATTTATTTATGCTGAGTGCAAGCTATTGTAACTGCACGCATGGCTGCCATCCCTGACAGATTTATCCTTGAGTGAAACACACCCTAACAGTTAGTGTGAGGAAATTTTAACTGGTAAACCTCAATTTAATACTGATGCCTAAATATAACTTACAGAAGTAAAGGAGACCATCATATCATCTATATAGCTATTCTTAATGCTTGTCATTGATGTAAACACTTCAGATTCAGAAAGAGATCAGACAAAATCCTGCAGGTTCACGAGAAACTCCTTCAGCTCCTTGGAGCCTCCACCTGCAACCAGACCCAAAGCAGACAGACCCAGATCTGGCTACATCGCCACCTTAGACCTGCAGTCGGAGGGAGACTGTCAGACCCTGATGCAGTAAAATAAGAAGTTTTCTAAAAAAGACTCTGGTGCTCGGAAACACTAGCACTTTTGTCCACGGGCCGTCAAAAACAACACATAATTAAAAGTTATTTGCAGTTGCTTTAAAGGAATCACATTGCTGTGCAAAGATGAGCCATCATCTCTACTTGTTTCATTTTGCATTCTCGTCCTGTCAGAAATGTCAAATAAGAAAGAAAACTAATTCTTAAAGTTAAACTTCACCTCACACATGTGAAATAATGGCTGAAATGGCACTGACCAATAGAAAGTGATCTACTGTGTTGGTTCTAATGTAACTGGATTTATTATATGTTACACCCTGTTAAACCTTCTTTGTGAATTCTGATCCCATTGTGCAAATGTTGTGGTTTGCTCACGTTCGGCTTTGAGATCATAGTGTAATTCAACATTCCCTCATACTTACGGTATGCCATGTGAGTGGCTTTCAAACAATCATTTCAGTTATTATTCATGTTGTTTTATGGTGACTGAGGACAAATAATGGCTGATTTGATTTGATGAGAGACACACCTTCTGTTGAGCAGAGGTCTGTCTGTGGTTAGGGCTAACACAAGACACACACATGCGAGCAAATGTAATGACTCAATCTTTAGTCATCGTACATTAATTAATCCACACACCAACTAAAGGCACACTCAACCCAACACCCACGTATACAAAATAAAATTTGCAACACTTTAATATATTCCACTATCATTTACTGAGCCACATACAGTTTGTGTGTTATTTAACTACAATTGGATGTCTACTAGGTGCTCACATCAATACGTAGATACGGCAACAAGGAGAACATCCCATAAGTCCAATTGAGACTGGCAAACAGCCCACGACCAGTGGCTTAGAAATTAAAAGTAAAGATATTCACACCTCCATAAGGCTTTGAGCTACACATTTCTGCTGACATATGCAAACTTAGTATGTGATTTCTTTTCAATTGTATGTTTTCCAGCCATGTCATGATAAACAAATGTAAAAAAAACTAAGTCATATATGAAGTGGAACAAAAATGATAGGCATCATTGAGGATTCATGTGTTACACTGACTTCCCCAGCTTATACTCAGAAGTCTGCTGTTGCTCAACTAATAGTCAACCCAATATGAAATCTTCAGGAGATGTATTTAAGTGTCTACTCTATAAAAATATTATTATTATTCAACAATGTTGATAATTTGCAAAAAATCAACAAAAAATGCATAGCAACCATTATCTGGTTCCAGCTTGCTAAATCGCTGCTTGTTTGTCTTGTATATCATTGCAGATTAAATATATTTTGGTTTTGCACTGCTGCTTTTGTGCAAGCCCTAGTGTAGGCTTTTGGTTGTTCAAAATTGCAGTTAAATGTTTTTGAAGGTTTTACTGAGCCAAGTAGATGATGTAACAGGGTGAACTTATAGTCAATGGGTCATGGTCAAGGGTCAACAATGATACAATTATATTCCATGACACATTTTGATTTCTGAATGGTATACTCTATACGAATGCAGTAAAGAACTCGCCCTTAATTTTGATCTTAACAAATATCTGCAAAGTTTCGTGACTGCATCAAATGCACAGTCAATAGAAAGCTGCTTAAAGGGTGGAAATAAATGTAAAAAGATATCACCTCATATGTGATTTGTCATTAAGTATTTATGAAAACGACATTGGAGAGAAAGGAGCACCTACAAGTGTAAAGACTACAGCAGCTTGCATGTGAGTGAGCTTCATGCAATATTGCGGCGTAGGGAAAGCTAATTTTACACTGCCAACTTTGACCACCATGAACAAAGGGTCCGACATGTCTATTTGTGCAGCCTCCTTGACTCTGTCTGTCTTACAAGTCAAGCTTCTGTCCCATGTTTCCTTATTCCGAATGTGCCACTTGCGGTCAGTGTTGACAGGGACCCATCAGGTTTATATTACCCATGCCCATGTAAATACACACTGTGTGTTTTTAGGCCTGCTGATGCTGTTGACGTTGATCCACACTAAATCATTCCAATGCATGCGATGGGCGTTCTACTGCAGCTTCAATTGTGGCACGTAAATGTATTTTTAGCTTGCGGTCTCACTCGCTCCACACAGCCCGTACTCCTAACCATCTTCCTGATAAAAAGAGATGAAATATGATGTGCCCCTAATGCGAACCATGCTCTCCAAGCGAGCAGAGAGGACGGTTCTCTCCCAGCCTCTCTGAGCGTCATGCACGCTCTACTCTTGAAGAGTAAAAAACATCTCCTATTTCTGAATAAGCGGGTTTATCCGTTGGTGCCTTGAAACATGGATCTCCCCTGAACTTCCCTGACTGAAGCTAGGGTTCAATCATCATGCCACAGAGTATGTATTAAGCCACATCTGGGGTTGTCATTACAGAGCTGAAGCACAAGCGAAAGGCAATGGGAAGGGGGATGTGATTGAGTGGTGTAGAGAGTGCATGAGGGAATAAAGAGGAGCAACATGGAGGGAAATATACATTCAGAAGATCCTGTTTTGGTGTCAGGGTGCCATGTTAGTATAGGGAGTAAGGAAAATGTGGGATAACTTATTCTTGATTTACATTCCTCCAATAATTATTCAAAAATTTGATTCATTAGGACCATTGTTTCTCAATGGCTCTTGTCTTTCTTTAAAACTGAAACCTCAGGGTGGCTTTAGCTATGGTATGAACACATGGCATGGACTAAAAGTTTTTAGACATCTGGTCATGACATACAACATTGAGGGCAGTGTTTAAGTCATAGCCGTGACCAACACAGCACCAAAACAGTCAAGAAGCAAAAGTGTTTCGCAGCTGCAGAGGTCAAAAAAATTCAAGCCACCAAAAACAGACAATGAAATCTATCCTTGGAATCTGTTTTTTGCTGTATGATTATCTGTCCCTTTTTCCTTTTCTTTCTCTCTCTCTCTATCCGTCTGTCCTTGTGTGTGTGTCCTGTTCTTTCCCTGTTGCCTGGAACCACATGAAAGGTGGACACAAGAAGTTCAGCTTCCTTTGCTGGGTGAGGTCCAAGGACCAACTGAGCATATCAAAAGGAACTGCAGAGGAAAAGACAAAGTGAACTGCAGAGGTTTGGGACACATTAATTCCTAGACAAAGCCAGAGGTTTCAGGGATGACGCCTCAAACCGGAAGATCAGTAAAGAAAGTACCTTGAAAGGCATGATAAAACAGTGAAAATAGCTGGACCAGAAAGTGAAAAAATGCTTCTCTCAAGCAGAGATTGTGATCTACTGTGTAGTGGTTTTGTGTTTCTGGCTTTTCAAAACCTGCAAGACCGAAGGCTCTTTCATCTTTCCATGTGTCCAGCAGCAATGTTTTTGGTTGCCCCCCCCCGATTGCATTGATGTGGTTGGGTGCGGTGGGGTGTTGATGCCAGCCTCTTACGTGAGGTCAACCAGGCTATGTTAGAACAGTGTTGGAAGTCAGTAACGGTGGTCCGCTCGCATGTGGCCCAGGCACATTCCTTATGTTTATTTCATGACTCACAAAGCCTGTGGGTGAAATGGAATCATTGTAGTACTAGGTCTATGAACACAGCCCAAGCGGCAATCTCCAGTACTGAAAAAAGAGCCAATAACTGATCCTCAAATGGACAATTGCAGCTTTCTCCAAAAGCAAGTCCATACCACTACACCCCCATGTTAAGATGCCCAACTATTCAGCAGAAATAAAAACCTCTACAGCCTGGTACAAAAATGGTTTTGTTCTCTCTAGCTAATGTCCACATTTATAACTGTCCGGGGGTGAATTTTTATACAACTCACCAAATTGAATTGAAAATTTGATTCATTAGGACCATTGTTTCTCAATGGCTCTTGTCTTTCTTTAAAACTGAAACCTCAGGGTGGCTTTAGCTATGGTATGAACACATGGCATGGACTAAAAGTTTTTCAAATTGAATAATATAAAAGCTTAAAGCTATGCATAATTAATGTCATGGCCACTTTTAGTGACAGGCGGGTGCTGTCTCAGGTTACTCTCTGTTACCTGTTCCCTCTGCTGGGTCTTGTCCTCAGTTCCACAGACAATCCATCTCTTCGCATAGTTTTGGTTTAGCTCAGAGTTAGGCTGTGTTGTCACTGCAAAGATGACGATGGCCGGAGCCACGCACTTTTACAACAGCTCTTCAGAAACCTATGGGTCCTCACGTAGTGACCATAGGCTGCAACACAGCCTTTATAGCCTACGCTTTCGAACTTGCTTCTTTGTGACACCGAAGGACAACTCAAAAACCATCCCAACAACAAAATGTAAAGGCTTAAAAAATCTGACTTTTAGGTCATTAGAATTCACCCTGGTACAATGCCGACTTTTCAAAAGCCTCAGTCAAGTGAAGTCAAACTGAAAAGTCATCTAGACAGTTGTATTGAACCATATGGAGAACTGTTGTTAATAGAACCAGTTGAAGGCAATGGTGAACGCAATTAGGGTATATTAGCCAAAAATACAACAATAAGGTTGTGAAATACTTAATATCATGTTGCAATGGGATGTTTCCGTTTTTTATATTTGGAAATGTATTTTGTGTAATTGTTTCCAACAGTTTGCTGTAAATGTTTTTCTAATTGTTTCCACAAAGTCATTCATGCACCCACCAAAAAACATAATTTGGTCATGAGATAGGATCTGCTCAAAATGTAAATGACCATAATTATATTTGTGTATGACAGATTTTGTTCCACTCTGGTCATGCAGTGGTAAGAGAAACAATTAAGGCAGTGCAAACAATTGTAACAGACTGCTGACAGAAAAAACATAACCTCCTTGGCAGAGGAAATAAAGTACTGACCATTCTAACGGGAAATACTGCTTAATCTGAAATAATATTTTTCTATACGCAAAGATATAAAAATACGTGATTGATATCTGACCGTGACTAACGCTACCTCAATCTACAACACTGAAAACCTGGGATGTTATCAGCAAGAAAAATCTGGAGTAACTTTATGCAAAACAAATTGGAAAAGACAGGAAACAGATGGAGAGACATTGTGGAAATTGGGTACATTTTCCATTCCAGGAATTGTAATTATGGAAAATAAAGTCTGTTTGGATTGAAAAGAAGAAGAAGAAAAAAATACTTCGGCAGGCTGTCTGCAGGTTCAACTAATACGTCTCCTAACAGCCGTTTCAATGTTTGTCTATATGCATACATGGTTTTGACCACACAACAGATCAGAGTAAAAACTATTGTTTTGAAGCACTTAAAAATGTTCTTCCAACATTGATTGGACTTCACCTGGCTATAATTCCTCTTGAGATGCAACTTGCTAGAAAACATAACCTGATGTCACCTCAGGAATTAAATTACTTTGACATTTCTTTATTTTGGAAAAAGTGAAGCTTCTTTTGTAAACTGGCCAACTCAACATCAGTACTGCCCTAACACATACACCCACTTTATCCTCATCCAGCCACAGAGCCACAATTGTTGCTCTTTTACACAGTTGGAAACACAAACCACAATCCTATGATGTGATGAGGATATGTATTTAGCTTTTCCCAGCAGATCAAGATCTAGTTACACAAAACTGAAGCCAAAAAAGGTTGTTAATGTCTTAATAAGTTCGTAATAATAAGTTTAACATTATTTCATTAAGTTGTCCATGAATTCGCTTTGAGTCAGGAACAACCTCCTTGCATTACAACCACAAGAATCAGAATCATTTTAATAAAAAACCTTATATAGTTTCACCAATGTTAATGTCCAAGTTTAAAACCATGTGATGCGTCTGCCCTGCAACACAATAATAGAAAGTGTACTACATCTTTGAAAACAAAACAGGCCTCATTTGGCTCAGATTGACTCGACTCACTTGTTATCAGGTCGTCTTCTATATTTCGTTTTCTACTGTGCATAGAACCCACCATAGCGACGTCTCGTAAAACTGCCGACCTTACCAAATTACATGGCCATCCCTAATCTGCCTCTAATTGGTTTACCCTGAAATTACTACCTTTAACCTTACCAATCTCACTCCTCATGTCCAAACCTACCTGCCATGGGGTCAAAACGGGATGGTCAGATGACATCATTTAGCATAATAATTAGCCATGTGCTTCCATTTGTTGCATGGAGAGTCTGTATTTTCATAGCAATGGGCCTTTGGAACATTGGCTGTTAGTTTCCGAGATAACTGTCTGTTGTACAAATGGGCTTTCAGTCCAATGGGACATTTTTCTGACTATTGGGGTTTTGGACGATGGGCTGTCAGAACACTGGGCAGTACCTGTAAGCTGTTCCAGAACTTTGCAGCTCACCTTTGTAGAGCACTTGGTTCTAAAGTATTCTGGTCAGCAACATGTCACTTTCTGACCAGTAAGTGACAAGTTACTCCCTCTGTTCATTTCAATTATTTGCTTTCCCAGCAGCAGTGGTAAAAGCACAGGAGGAGGGATATCAAGGAAGGAACAAACGAGTAAACAGCAACAAGTGAGCTGATTAGAAAGTGAAGTTGCAGGCAACACGTTCTTGCTGAAAACCTTTATTATAATGTACATTGTATTGCCCAGAGTACTCTATTTGTATGTCACAAGATCTAATTATGGTCCTTTAAGGCATCTCTCGACCTGGGCATCCAATCCATATGCAAACATGGCAATTCATGGACCTTGAGAAAGTAACACTCAATGGAATGAATAACATGCTTTCATAGACAATTTATGTAAATTCAGATTTTTTAAGAAATTTCACTGCCACTGTCAAACATAAAAGTTACAATCTGGACAAAGTACAGAATGATGTACTATTTTTACTTCTTCTTGTGACAGTTTGATGAAACATTTCATAATCAGGTCAGGAGACATACTTCACCATGTACATGCAAGAGCATGTCTAACATTTCTAACATTTCTAGTGAAGAAAAAAGTTTCATGTCTTCATTTAAACAAGTGTAATGCATGTTTTGGCAAGCAGAGAGACTTTGAACAATCATGCCACTGACACAAAACAAAGTCTTTAAACCATAAAGGCTCTGTATAGGGCTTTCATGCTTGCCTTCCATCAGCCTTATACTAACATCGGAGCCTGCTTGTATGCTGGTACCTTCATTCAACACGACAATCTAAATAAACTAAAGCAATATTCACAAAAGCCTTATCTACTAGACTGTCTTCCAAAACTGATTAGAGTGCAGTTTTGGGCTTTGAGTCTTCTGCACTTGCGTTTCAAGTTTACAAAAATGTCTCTTTAGAAATGGAGCACTTAGTTCAGGTGTAGCTTTGGTCTTGTATAGTTGAATTACCCTGACATATGATGTAGACTATAGACAAGTACCCTTCCATAAAAACCTAAGAAGGCAACACATGGGAACATTCACAGTATTGTTCCTAGAATCACTAGACAGGGAGGTCTGTATAAACCCCCATCCACTTGGACAGGTTTGAAGGTGACGCCAAGGAAAGGCCAAAGGCAGTTGGTGTAACTTAAGAGCTGCTGACAGGAAGTTGGCTCAACAGGATGGTCCCCTGCAGGAGGCGCAGTCCAAATCTTAGGGTCCAGATCTCGGCTTAACAAGCTGTGGCCTGCTAACAGACCATATCTGAGTTTGAGGAAGAGATGGTCACTGAGAGCCAATTTCAAGGTCGAGATCATTGAGATAATCTCTCAGTGTGTAGTCAGAATGACTCCAATAATGTCAGTGCGGATCTCCAATAAATGTGTCATCCTTGCACATAAGAGAAGTAAACACTGGGCCAAAGCCGCGAGGCCAACCATCAGTAAAACAACTGCTTTTTTTCATCATAAACCCATTGTAATGGAAAAGCTTTTACAGCCCACTTTATGTTCTGCATGTGTGCACTGCACCTCAACCTAAAACTAATATTTTTGCATAATCCCAAATTTATGAATTGAAAGAGCTGTTATAAATTAGTGCATAGTAAAGGTTGACTTAGGACTTCCACACCTTAAAATTAAAGTAGACAGTCCCCAGTTTTTAATAAAAGTTAACATTAGTGGAAGGCAATTGAAATGGGGCCTGCTTAAGCCTCTTTTAGTGGTATTTGGCCGAAACAGAGAAATTAATTTAGTTCTTGGCAGAAGCTGTGACGGGGGTGTTGACCTTTTGGCACAGAAATCAAAAACAGAACCATCATAATGGGAAGTTGATTAGATTATAAAAGTGTTGGTCTGTGTAAAATGCTGAGACACACCAAGAGCTCATTAGTAAGCTTCAAATAACTTTTATTACATAAAGTTTTGCGGTTTTCAAACAGATGTTTTGCATGGTAATAGAAACATAAAAAGAGTTTAAATGCTAATGCTTATAATGCTCCACAGCATCAACCATTCCAAGATTTCACATGTGATTTCACAATGAAAAGCAGCATATAGAAGAGAATATACTGAGTTGAAGATTTATTGATCTTGCTCGGTTTCACAATATGTGACCTCCGCCTTGTTAGCTTAAAAACGTGGGAACATCTTGCAGCCAGTCCCAGTAAACATTAACCTGTCTTAGTTAGTTTCTTGCCTGGAAATGCTGTCAATCTACATTTCTCAAGAAAGTATATCATCACACAATTCAGATAAATACCCAGAACACATTGTGATCTGACTGTGATTGTGAGTGGCTCTCAACCAGTCATGCAATGCAATCAGTACGGCCCTTCTGCAAGAGCTTCAAGCTGAATTTATCTTTAACAAGTCTTCCTCAAAAATAATTCAGAAATGAATGACATTGCTTCCTACAATGCAAAATGGAAATAATAACAATGTTTATTAAAAACAGGCCAAAAGGCAAACCCACAAAATATCTACTGTTTTTACTTATTCACCATCAAAGCATATTAAAGTTAGAGTGAAGAGATTCATGTGATGAGGGAATGAGAGTCAAGTAATTTTCTAGCTTCCACAGGCTGCTTAATGGGGCTTTTCACATCTAAGTGGGTTCAAAATATACATTGTTGTATTTCAGTTTTGTTCTGGTTCCTGTTCACACTGATTAAAAAACAAACAAAAAAAAGTTATGAGGATTAAACCTCATACACTAAATCCTTGATTTGACATTTTTAGCAATTGTCATCCTGCATCATCAAGACCCATGTGGTAAAATCAAACTCTGGTGACTTACAGAAGTTTATGAAGCTCTTAATGCTTCGAATGCATATTTATATTCTCTGTCACAAAGAGCTCAAGAAGTAATAACTGATTTTAAGCATACAGTTATGGGTCAGGGCTTATTACTGTGGGATTGATGTCACACACTGTTTATGAACTTAATTAATGGAGAAAGTAAATAGAGTCAGATACAAACGCAGCAGTTTTAATAGCTTGTGACTTGTTGATCAGGGTAAATACCTCAGCTGATTTGCTACATGTCCATATCCATACATATCCATGGTAATTAAATGATTTTCATAAAGAGGTTAATATACATGGCCTTATAGGTATTATCAATTATACAGTTGCTTCCTTAACAGATTACCAGTCAGCAGATGGATGTATTAGTAATATAGCTTTTGAAATCATGATTTAATCAAATATCTCCTATCAGAAAGTCCTGTGGCACCAGAGGCCACATGCATCATAGCTTGATTGACAGCTTTCACACCAGCTTAAATAAACCATACTAATGCGGCAAATGGTTCGGTGTGAAATCACCCTAAATGTTTCTTTATATAGGAAATATTTTGTTGTTTTTGTCTTGTGTATCTTGTGCTAACTGGGTTCAGATCTTTCTGCCATCTTCCATTTAATCAACAGGCCATTCCGTTTATTGTCCTGTTGTCTTTCTTTTATTGTTTAACCAATTACATATATTTCAGCCACTCTGACCTCAGTTCAGTTCACTAGTAGGCAGAAGTCAACTGTGATTCTGAATTTTCACAAAACTAAACTCGCTCTATCACTGTGCTTTGTGGTAGACCCCACTGATGTCATCCATTTGTCTTAGGCTTCTTGCATCATAGCCAAATGACGCTCCTATGTTCCCTGGCTGCTGTGTGTGGGTCTAGTTGTGGCCTGTGTATATATACACCAGTGATTTGTGGTCACAAGGATACTTTTGTAAACATTCCAGCTTTAGTGCAACTTCTGCTTCCCATTTTAGGGCAACTGTCTGTTTGGATATTCTTCTAGAAATGAAGGATTCTTAAGTGGCTGACTTTGCAGCTTCTTCTGAAGCCAAATGTCAAGGTTTTGGGGGCTAGGGGGTATGGAAAACCCTTTTGCTCACATGAAGTGATAACACAAAACTTGGACGGAAGACGCACTGAACTTGGCTAATCTGAGAGGTGCCACTAACATGTCAAAACATCATCCAGTCGGATTTGGAAAGGTGTCTCTTCGAATGAACACAAGCCCCCAAGTCTTTTGTCAGGCAGTCTGCTGATTTCATAAAACCCAACCGTAACACAGTATGGGACTGCATATTAAAGGAGTATTTTTCTAACACCCCCATAGTCCGAAAAATGTCCCATTGGACCGAATGCCCATCCACTTAAACCCAACAAATGCCCATTGCTTCAAAATAAGCAAAACGAACAGAAGCATATTGTTAATTATCATGCAGAATGACATCATCGGACCTTCAAATTCTTTTTTTCCTTCTGGCAAAGGCATGACCCAAACACTGTGCCTCTTAAACCAATTGCCTTCATTGGTTGAGTTGGTTTGGTTTAGTCACAGGCTTTCAGTCCAATGGGACATTTTTGGACAGTTGTGGTCTCGGAATAATGGGCTGTCAGAACAATGGCATGGAATCACACAGTATAGGTACCATGAGTACCTGTAATGGAATCTCATGTAACTTTAAGCTACTAAACATGATTATGTATTCAATTTGGTGTTCAAGTAATGCTAGTGTTGCTGTTAAAGATTCTGATCTGGATTTCACTCAGATGCTTGCCTTTGGAGAACCAGGTCTGTCGGTGATTTGCCATTAAACAGTTTGAAACTTGCTAAGGTGTCAATTTAATCATTTTAACTAAACTCAGAGGCAATATCAACCACAGGGGAAGGCCATACAAAGTAGGTATTTTACAATGTTACTGAGGCTATTTTCAATTCTATCCAGACAAACGTGTTGACACATTCAAGAGCAAAAACATGCATAGTCGCACACATGCATGAACTATGAAATTAAAACAAATGGCTCATTTACAAGGTACTAAAAGGTACGCTTTCACCATCTCTCATGCAAAGTAGCCATGTGAATTAAAATGGGGCTGGCATAGCTGTCGCATTCTTACAAGAAAGTCAACAAACTCGAGCTCTGGTTTAAATCTCTAAGCTGGCAGGGCACTCAGTCGCCTCCTCCTCCTCCTCCTCCTCCCAGACTGCATGTTCGCTGCTCGTCTCATGAAGTTTGGTCATGGCACTTGTTTTCTTTGAGCTCCAAACCTCCAATGGTACTGGCACAGTGCACTCGCTGTGCCCCTGTGCTGCTGTTACCCCCTCCCCTCCATGTCCTCTTCTTGCTCGATCTGTTTTGCCAGAGGTGTCTTTCTTCATTAAGAGCTAATGCCCTTAGAAACAGTAACACACACAGCCGGCCTCTCCCACCTCCTGTGAACTACATGTTAGCACACGGTGCATGTGTCTGCTGACTGTCCCACTGCCAATCTACAATGCGGCTGGCTGTGCGGTGGTGAGCTGTGAGGCGGACCACGCCTGCGTAGCCTGATTTACACTCCTTTCTTCCTGGGCAGCCACTAGACAGCAGCCAGCTCCTGGAGGGACCAACGGCGGCTTCGGCTAAGGGGCCAAGCCCGGGGCCCATTTGGTTTTGGTTTCCTTTCGCCTGCCACTGTGCCACACCTAGCATGAGTTGGGCTAAATGAGACCAGTGTGTAGATTCAAAGATTGGGTTTAAACTGAAACCAATAAAAGGCGAGGCTGTACAAACGGCTCCACAGCCACTCGCAGGTCATATGTCTGTCTGTCTGTCAATTTATTCATGTTCTACCCGACCCGCCCTGTCTCTAACTCGTTTATGGGTGAATTCTTTGTGCACGCTATCGCGCTAAGGCACTGAGAGTCAGGGGCCATGGTTCATGGGCGGACGCTAGCATTCATTCCTTTTCACCCATTTTTCCTCTCAACTATAGGCAGAAACATGTGCACAGTGAACATTATTTCCAGTGTACCTCCACTATTTCATCCTGTGTTGCCTAAGAGTGGAGAGATCTGTCTGTAAACTCTGTCCAAATGTTGTCTGAGTTCCATTTGTGGTCCAATTGACAAACAAATACTCAGTATGTTTCTGCTAGATATGAAGAGATAGTAATGAAGCCATGTTTGACAAGGGCAGACATTCAACGGCTGTTGCCTTTAGGGATGTATATTTCAAATACAACATGAAGGTATAATAGATCACATATAGCCAAAGTGCAATTTCACAAGTTCTATGGTAACATCTTGAAATTGCTTGTTTGATCTGACCAACAGTCCAAAACTCAAAGATATTCAATTTGCAGTGTTATTAAAAATGGAAAAGCAACAAATCACACATTGGAGAATTTTGACACAGCAAATGTTTTATATTTTTTTGCAGCATAACTGATTAAAGCAACAGTTGTTAACTTTTATAAAAAACAGCTTATTTGCTCAAACTGTTGATATATCATGACAGTAGTATATGAGACAAATAGGTTTCAGGTATTGTACTTTCCTTGTGTACTCATACTCATACATCCCTACAGATAATCTGTGAAATATCAGGTTTCTCTGCATCTTTTTAGTGCTCCATTTGGCATTTAATTCCACCGGCCCATTGAAACAGTCAAAACCAAGCAGCACCCCACAAACCAGAGCAAATACTTTCATTTTACAGCTAAACAGACCACAAAACTATGTTTATGAGTTGAGAAATATAGGCAATACAGTAACAGAATCTTAATATCTGATTGCTTGCTATTCTTCAGATGATGTGGAATCTTGCAAATGCCATAAGGAGCATTAAAGGGAACCAGATTTTTTCACAGATTATCCGTCTCATATAAAACGTTTGAGTAAAAATGTAAAAAAGTTATCTTTTATAAAAGTTACCAACTGCAGCTTTAATCAACTTTCAAAAGTGTTGCTGATTCATTTTCTGAGTGCACATATGATCACTGCTCCGGACGAACATTTTCATTTGTCACATCAGAGGGCCTGACATTCAGCAGGTCTGTCTCTTTGTGTATATGTATGTGAAACTGCACCTTTTACTCCTCCTCCAGCGACATCACAATATTAAAGCATAACTCAAAATGAAGAGAACAACTGATTGTTTTTTTAGTCAAGAAGAAATGCTGCGGTGCCTCTTAGCTACACCTGTTCCAGCCCAGACCGCGCTGTCGGCTGAGTTAACCGCTTCTAATCCTGACCAGAGGCGCTGGATTCATGTTAGAAATGGTGTGTAAGTATCCGTATGTGTGTGTGAGTGTGTGAGACATTGTACATTTACATTTAATTACACAAGACAACTTCAGATCTAATTTCTATTTGCCAACAGCTGTTCTGCTCTGAGCGCATTCAACACCGCTCTTTCTCTGACGCCCGCCACACACTTATTCCAGTGTAATATGTAAAATGTGAATTGCCTCAGTCAATTTTCACATGGTAGTAGGTCCAACCCCAAAATGCCACCCCATATGGCGTGGGGTGGCATTTTACACCTTGCTTTCTTCATTTACTCTACTCTACTTCTGGCCCTATCAGCACACCTTTGTTCCTGTTAACTGATATTTACATAATGTGTTAAGAAATCACCAATTTGCATGGGAACTAAAAAAAAATAGTATGGGCCAAACGGTCAGATGATATATTTTTGTGTAACTAAATTATGTCCTGGTTCACCTAATTACAAAAAGTCCCCAGTGCAACCAATGTGAAAAGTTAGTCAAGAGTCCCGTTGGGTACGTAAAAAATAGGGCTTATGTGCTTCATTGAACGTAGATCTAAAGAGGCAACTAAAGCTGAACGCCAAGATGATAACCGTGCATTATTTGAGCACTTTTCATGCTTAATTCAGAGGAAGCAAGAACATGTCTGCTGCCATTGTAATGGGTTAAAAGATGATAGATCATAGTGTGATTAAAAATGGTTAAAAATGTAAATAGATTTGATGCATCATTAAAAGATAAAGTTAAAGTAGGATTAATAAGATAAAAATAGACACCCTTTGATTTTTTTTTTATACCTTTTAGTTTTGTGTTAGATTAAATATATCGTTTTACAATGTCAGCTTTCTCAAACAATAATTAATTAGACCAGTAGGGGGCACACGATGCGCAGGAGGTAATTAATACCACAGGGACAAAGCACCGCAGAATAAATCCTGGTCAAGGCTAATGAAAGCCATTCATCGTGTCTCTTGTTTCTTTAAACAGGTGGGTTAAAACTCCCCCAAAATGCACAAACACAACATACCTTAAAGGGTAAACATGTTAGTTAGGTCACGAGTGTAATAGTTTCAGTCTGAGTAATAGTGATAGTTTGTTTTGTTAATGTGTGTGTGATTGAGACCATGAAGCTACATGCTAATGTGTTGAGCCTATGTATCTAGCGAGTTCTTATGAACCTGTACATTAACATTGAGTTATGATGCTGCGAGTTTCACGTTGGCACGGTTAAGCCGCTTATAGACAGTTTACATAAATCCGGGTTTCTGATAAGTATTTAGGGATTTAATATAGATTGGTCATTTGGCCATATGGCGAGTGGTATGATAATGACGCACGTGGTGGGTGAAGACAGTGGGAGGGTGTAGCGCTTACCGTGTCTCTACAGCTAAAATGAGAAGGTGTCATGGTGTCTACACGCACACTTATTAAAGGTGTATTCCGTAATAAAGAGTTGGAAATATAAGTTAAATTGCATTGTGTTAAATTGAGTTTTTGCCCTTTGATTATTATTTTATGTAAAGGGAAATTTCAAACAATAATACAGAGTAGCTATAGACATTTATTTTTGATATAATGTTTATACTGACTGTATAATAGATATGTATATTTTAGTTAGCAATAGTGTCAAAGATATTTATTGTTTGTCTCTATTTCATGTGGTCATAGAGTTACATATCTCTGAAGTCAATATTCAAAGTCAGTCATCACTTGCAAAGTCAGTGTTATAAGATTTCTGAAGGATTTAAATGTTTTTGTGTGCAGAATAAATCCTGCGGTCAAGGCTAATGAAAGCTATTCATCGTGTCTCTTGTTTCTCAAACAACAGGGATTTATCCTCGCTGACTCCCCTGGCTACCACGGAGCCAGAGGGGCAACACCATCTCTTCAAATTATCATGTTAATTACAGGAATGAAAGACGTGTTTTGCAAAGGTTATCAAGTTACATCCAGAGTCCTATTAGATCTGCCCTCTGGCATTGTCGAAAGTACAGTTTCAAGAGGGGTGAGCTGCATTATGTATTCCTAGAACTGCTTGATGTTTTTTAAACCCTACGGCTTAAACTCAAGCACCCAGTAATAATCCCTTCCATCTCTCTCATTTAGCATGTTGATACTTTTGCTGATTGATGCTATCATCCAGGTAACCGCTACTGCAGTACAGTTTGTCATCTGAATAGTTTAATAGTATTGCTGCCATCATATTGATATAGGTAAAATGTACAAGTCTGGTATCTCGTCACATGGGTAGTTATCCAATTTAAATTGCCAAAGATCACTTTCACCACACTTAAACTACGAAACTAAAAACACCTCAGTTGAAACTTGTTTGGCCCAATTCCCACTGTAACCAGGACAATGTTTCTTTCGAACGAGACAGCTAGCATGTTTGTGTCTGTGAACAAGGGCAAAAACACACATGCTAAAATACACAAGTACGCGTATAACACACACATACAGATATTTGTCAGACTGGTGACTGCCTGACAGATGGTTGAAGCCTCAAACTTTTCCAAGAAGTTTTGGCTGCAGATGGTCAAGCAAGGTGGAGGAGGTGCATTAATCACTGTATGATTCGTAGGGCCAAAGGTGCACACAATGACATTGGGAATGCATTACTCTGTGTTAAGGCCAATGTAAAACTTTGCTAAGTTTACTTTGCCATGTCCATGGTGTATGAATATATCTCAGTCAATAAGATAGTTACTTCATCAAGAATATGAATTGAAGTAATTATTTCCTCCAGGCGGAAGCCTGTGGGGAGATCATGCTTTAAATCGTGTGTGCGCATCTGTCTGTCTGTCCATGGATTATCTTGCTTACCACTAGATCCATCAGCCTGATATTTTCTGTACTCATTTATGACTGTATGCTCAAGGACCTCTCATTGTTGCCACATTTTGGATTTAGTCATGGCTCCTAAACTGGCATCCTTAGAAAGTTTAGTCTTTTATTGAATCTGAGCATCTGCAGATTAATTTAATATCGGATATCTTATAATTCACTAAAATAAAGGCACAATACGAGATGGATAAATTCCTGTTTTCGTTATCTTCTACTCTGTCAAGCTCTCAGAGCTACCATGTTTGCTTTGGAGGTTTTTTGTAGAAGCGTAGCGTTTTAGAAAAATATATCCCCTTCCGACCTCTCAGAGTAATGAGTTTCACTTTTAACCATGACTGGCTCCAAATCCACAAAATTAGCCGGAAAATGAGAAAATCTCAAACCATTGCATCAGAGTCTTTTTAGCAGAGCCGGATAGCTGACAGAACCTACTTAAAGCTTGCCGATGCTCATTGGTGATGCTCATTGGCGATGCTCATTGGTGATGCTCATTGGCGATGCTCATTGGCGATGCTCATTGGTGATGCTCATTGGCGATGCTCATTGGTGATGCTCATTGGCGATGCTCATTGGCGAGACTGTGTTCGAGCAGGACTTAGCAAAGGCTGAATTGAGTGAGATACAGCTCTTCTTTGTTTGGGAGGGGAGAGGGAGACTTGCGTGGCAGAAATCTGTATTCTACTGTGCACTTTTTATAGTTTCAATTAAAACCCAACATAGCAAATATCAATTTCTAAGCATTGTGTTGCTGTTCAAGACAAAACATAAATGTACAAATCTGTGTACGTAAAAAAAAAAGTATTTTCTTAGACTTCTGCATGGTATGTGACAAGAATTGTAACCACTTTCCACAGTTAAGGGTATGAAACTGTCATTTATCTATAAAGGAACAAAGAAAGAAACTGGAAAAAAAGGAATGGGAGAAAAGGGAGTGTTGGAATGTATTCACCGTACAGGGCTAATGATTCATAAGTGCCACACAGTAAAACTGTATTGCTTGATGTGTGCTTTAATGTGGGCAGGATTGTGAGACAGGCTGTTTTATTTATGTTTTTCTATATGTGGGTGGGTGTATATGTCATGCCATTTGTGTCAGCTGTCTGATGTCTCCATACTAAGCTATATATTACCACATGTCTGATCTTGAGCCCCTGTGCATTCTTTGTGCGTGCACTTGTGTGAAAGTTGGAGAACAACAATGGATCATCTGCATATGTACAACCAAATGAAGACGTTGTTGGGTTTGTTCATGTGTGTGTGTAATTGTGTTTGCTGCTCCCAGGAGAGTATGTGTGTGTATATATGTCAGCCCCTATTTGGACTTCAAGAAAGAGCAAAGTAGTGTAGTGACATGATTGCTTTCAGTGGGATTGTGAGTTAATCTGTAGTCTGACAGCTCCTGTCATCTCCTGATTGTCCTGACAATGGCACATCTGATACAGAGAGCTCTGCTGCTCTGAATTGGACAAATTAATGAAATTAATTTCTTTTAGGGGATTAACCTTTAAGATCTTACCTTTAAGTTAGCTTGAAGCCTTCGGAAAATAAAGTTGGTGGTTTGAAGCACCTCACAGGGAATTCTTGTTGGGAAGAGTCAACAAGTAATGTAAATTATTAACTGATCATGTACCTATTCTATGACATTCATTTAAACATAAAGTTATTTTCCTTTTTTCCAGAGAAAATCAAGTACTCACCCCTGATTTATGGGGCAACATCACATATTAATAAAGAGGATATAAACTGTCATCACTGTGGGTGTATGGAGTTGTTATTCACAGAGATATGGAAATATTGAGGGTGTGCAACTGATTATTAGTAGTTTAAAGTGAGTTTGTAGTTTACAGAGTGACTCTCCCCAGCACTCTCCACTGCCTCTACTGCAGACATTGAAACAAGAGTTACATGTGTTACTGTGGTTCTATGAATTATGGATGACCCACCGGATGTATTTTGTCATATGTCTGAATTTAATGCATTTGTTGAACTTGAAAAAAGGGTGTATGTTCAAGCTAAAATGGGGTTTCAAGTTACTCTTTAAGTCGATATCAATCTTGTTTATTGCCATTGGTCACTGAAGTTAGAAGTAATCAATTATCACTGTAATTCCTTCTCTGAAAAAACTTATTGTGTACTTATTACACAAATCCTCAAACTGAGGAATAAAAGCAGCACCTAGCACCATAGACAGTGGATTTGAAGCCCTGCTTTTTTTTTTGAGTCAGCAAAAGGCAGTTCTATTAAAAGCTCTTGCTCAGTGACCCTTTGTGAAGCCAAAGCTTTGGCAGCATGCCCAACACAGACACACACACACCCCCCCACACACACAACATAGAAGGGAAAGTACTTGTCTTAAGGAGGAAAGCACAACACAGAAGGCATGTTGTGCTTGAGTGCCATGCCACTGGAACAGAGGAGTTTGAATCTAAAAATACCTGCCTCCCACCACACTCATGCTCCCCACACGCAAGAGCCTTTGCACTGGAAGACCTAACAGCTTGATGGCAATTACTGCAAAATTGCTCTTATTTTCTCTAAGTCTTCATAATTTCCAGTCAACTTGTAATTCATCAGTTTGTGTGTGTTTGCATCAAGTGAGCCGGCAGAGGAAATGGATAACGCCCTGCTGCTATTTAAAGCTTCATCTGTTCCAGGTAGTCCCTGAAACTTGACTTACTCGACCATGCCAAGCGTGTACCAAAAGTCTCTGCCCGACACCTGTGACAAAGTCATGCAAAAGCAATTAGTGAAAGACAAACACAGACATTTCATGTGTAAGTGAGGCCACCCAAACCCATCAGTTAAACGCGACTAAGCGGTAAAAACCATTACAAGACGATTAAAATTAACTCAGAGTAAAAGCAGTTATTTTTTCTTTACTTTACTAACATTAGTGAGCCGTGTAGGAGTAGACATCAAAGACCCTGCATGTGTGTGCTCAGTGTTCACACACCATATGGCTCTAACAGTCATCAAGTGTGGCTGTGGCTCTGGTGGATACATGCAAACTATGTAACATACTGTATACCATAATTGTCACATCTCACTTTGTCCTTTCTAGTTAGCACAAATGGATGCGTGTGACAGTGGTTTGACCCCATCCAGGTGGTTTCTATTTGGTGGAGAATCTATTTATAAGCCAGTTGAATACGAGCCAGGTGCCTGGGCAAAGCTAGCCCACTCTCTAATGTCATGAGCAGCATACTTAGGCCATGTCCACATTAACCCATTTTCACTTGTTTTCAAAGGAAAACAGGGTTTTAAGATCTCCGTCCACACATGCGTTTCAGCATCGTTTTCGAAATTATGTGCGTCCAGACTTGCTCCCCTGAAAACGAATATCACGTGACTGTTCACGTACACTGGGCATGCGCGTGCCGGTGTAAACAGGAAGTACATTGGTTGCTTGGTTACAGATAATACGATTACACTACTCTTGATACTTGCTGAGCTAAACTTACAACCAAATAGTGAAAATCGAAATTTAAAAGAATGGCTTAGGAAGGTTTTTAAAAAATGTGAATGCTACTCGCTTTTACCTATACATGGACAATGCAATGTGAGGCTCAATCTGAAGGCCACAAGGTCCACCAAGCAGTACCTTTAACCAACTAACTAACATACTATTATTTGTTTTTGTTATAATTATTTTTATATCTCATTTGTTTAATCTGTACAAAAACAGGTATATGGGGGCTATGTGCTGGACTGTTTCTTCCTTGGAAGCAGTTGATTAGCAACCAGCAGATACTCCAGGAAGTCAAGAAGGGCATCACCCTCTTTGATGTTTTAACACATTGGTTTTTGTCTGGATTAAAGAAACAATACATATTGTTAGCTGGTGACTTTAGAAGTGTTGGTAGGAAAAAGCAAGCCCTCAAACTGAGGAGGGGTTAGCTGTTTCCCTGTTTCTGGCCTTTATGCTAAGCTAAGTTAAGCTAACCACACTCGGCTGTAGCCTTATATTTACATTTCATTACATTACAGTCATTTAGCAGACGCTTTTATCCAAAGCGACTTACAATAAGTGTATTCAACATAGGTATTCAAGAGAACTACTAGTCACCAGAAGTCATAAGTGCATCTCCTTTCTTAAACAAGCATCTAAAAGCATAAACCAGAGCAAAAGTATAGTGCAGAAGCAAATTACTACGAAAACAATAAGTGCAACAAACTAATACAAATACAATAAGTGCAACGAACTGATACGAATACAATAAGTGCAACAAACTAATACGAATGCAATAAGTGCTACGAGGAAGGCTCAGGGTAGTACTTCTTGAAGAGGTGAGTTTTCAGCCTGCGCCGAAAGATGGGCAGCGACTCTGCTGTCCTGACGTCAGTGGGGAGTTCATTCCACCACTGTGGACTATACAGACATGGTAGTTGTATCCATCTTCGCATCCAACTCTCAACCAGAGAGTGAATAACTGTATTCCTCAAAATGTTGAATTATTCCTTTAATTATGCCACATATTTTTATCTCCAGTTTATGCATATAGCTACCTCTTAAAGATACATTGAAGCATAAGGGTATATTACCTTTCCTGGTGAGTGGGAAATGGATTGTCTGGTGTAGCATTGCAAATCAAATTAAAATGGAGGCTAACTTTAACAGGCTAATTAGAAACCAGCTTCTTATGAAGGCAGGCCATATTGTGCACGCTGATGATAGATACTTATTGAGGGATTAAAAAGTCTTTACATACAAAAAGCACAGCTTTTTTTACTGTAAGATAAAGTTAATGTAGATAATTTTTTTTACACAAGCTTTTGGGTATTTTATATTCCATCTTGTCTTCAAAATAACACAAGGGTACAAACCAAAACTGAATGTCCACATACTGAGAAGAAGGTATTAAAATTGCATTTTTGTATGAAAGATGGATTATAAATCAAATCTATTATTATTCCACGTAAAACCTGCCAAGCTCAAGCTTTAGCAGACATACACCAAACAGACTTAGAGAACTGGCTACCTTTGATCCAAGGAAATAAAGGCAATGCCTTGCTGGCCACAGATGCCATCCAGTATGCTGTCCTCTGGTTACAATCTTTCACAACTCTCCATGGCTGCCAACCCACAGGGCTCTGCCTACTTCCATTCTCCTATCCATCACTTTAAATGTGATCCTTTGAGTCTTTATTCAAAACACGTATTGGTCAGTAGTCTGGGTTTTGGTCCACCACAATCAAACATAATCCCTCTCCTGCTGGTGTTTTGCCCCCGGGGCAGACAGGAACAGGAAAACATAGACAAAATGTCAAAAATAAAATGTGAAAAAGTCACATATGTTGCCACTGAAGATATTCAGTTCAGTTCCTCAAGAACAGATCTTGGAGCTGAACTTACAGCACATGCAATATTCCCTGTGTTGTTTTCTTTTACAAACCACATGTCTGATCCTCATCCATGATGGCTGAAAATCTATTCCATGTTTTCACAGTGCAGCTATTGTTTGTTTTTTAGTTTAGATATCTATTTAAAATTCTTGGGAATGTCCCGTACTGACTGACTATGTTAAGATGAACGACTGAGATTTGGAAACAGAATTTGTTTTTAGTCATAACTTCTTGATAGTCCCCATGTCATAGCTTTCTTTTAAACATGAAACTTTGTAAACAGTAGCCATGAATTATGGACTTAAAAAAAACCTCAGCATTAACGTTTACCTACTACACTTTGACGAACACACTTTGTAAAAGCCCCCTGGAAAAGAACTAGGTTGTAGGGCCAATCTGACATAGTATCCTTTGGAATTACAACTTCCGAGTCCGTTACTTGATGCCATTGGGCCCCCAAAAACTTGTCCCTGTCTGTAAATCAGCAGATATTTTTTGGGATGTAAATCAACTTCCCATTAAGAACACTAATTTACATAATAAAGTCCTAAAAGTAGAAAAATCAAGAGTTTAAGGAAATTTTACTGCGCTTGCTCTATGGGCCAATGGACGGGGAAGATTCGGGTAATTTAATCACTCTGCAGTTGAACCATTTTCCTTCATGCACAACTGAACAAATGTCCCCCTGATATGATGTCAAGTCTCATGGCTTATATTCAAAATATTATAGTCTTTCTATATATATATATGTGTATTTAATAATATATTATTGTATAGGGCTATTTATGTAATTGTTCTTTTATAATTGCCAATGCAAAAAATGAATAATAATTTAAAACAAATCACTGAGATACCGATTTGCTCAGGAATAACATTATCCCATGACCTGTGTTCAGCGGAATATGTTGGGTGGGTTCGGTGGAATTCTGGACAAATTATGGACATGCAGATTTATAGGGGATTGAGATGGCAGACGATTTTCACAATTATTACAAATTACTAGAGGTATACAGGTAATACTACTCCGATACGCAAATAGGTCTTAAGAGTAATAAACACCGGGATAACACAAGCTGTGTACATAAATTCGTTCAATGTCCCAGCTACGTGTGAAGCACGCTCCAAGTCAGATTTACCTCAGCATTTAGGTATATAAGTTAGTTTTTTATTCTTAAATATTATATGATTTGTGAGACACGGCAACATATTAAAAAGTTGCTCAAATGCTACATGCAGTATATATCTTATCCTGGAATGAAAAACTTCATTTTGCACCAACCTGGAACTTGTACATTATAGGAAACTTTAATGTCAGTACATTCCTTACTGCCATGTGCAGTTTAATTTGCTGTTGAAATGCATGCTATTGCATCTATCAACGCAGATATCCATCAGCTCTGTTTATACATTTTGGGTGGTGCAAGGAGCAGACAAGGAAATTGTAAGAGTTCTGTTCATTTAACAGTATTTTTTTTAACTCAAAGCATTCTCCGTCAGTGCCCCAGTCAGCTCTGATTTCCTTGGTTTGGCTGCACCAGGTTCAGCTCCACTGCATTTAAGGCGTGCTGGTCTTACGTCTGTGGCATCTGTTGAGGAATGTGATGAATGCTGTCTGTACTGCTCTGACAGCGCTATACTTGCATGATTTGCACCCAGACAATCTGCTCCACCCTGATGCCTAGCATTATGGCTGATGTTTATACTTTTGTACTGTTTTAAATGTTTGAAGTACCAGCAGTGGAACATCACTATATCAGCAATTTGACATTAAAATACTGAACAACGAAAACAGTGATTAAATCACTCAAAACAAAACAATAACGTATAACAATTACAAATGTATCTAGCCTGGAAAAAACTTTACTGAAGCACAGAACACAAGACATATCTGTGGATGAGTGATGTGAACCTCCATTCACAGGAGAAGTCAACCATGCAACTGCTATTACAGGTGCATAACATACACAAGTTTCCAAGCCATGCTATGTATACGGTTGACAAGAGAAACAGACATGCATCAAGTTGTGAATTCATGTTATCTGATGGAAAATTCTAGCTGTAATTCAAGCCTGAATGAATCTTCAACAGGACTGAAGGGGTTGCATCAGCTTCTTTTGTGTCATGAACTGTACTTTTGTTTCCATTTGGCTCTCTATGTTTCTAAGATACACTGCAAATTAACTGAGCCCTGCAGCCAGAAGCTGGACGAATCAACAAACCAAGTGCCAATTGTTAAAGATGATTAAGTTTGCTTGGTTCTCAAAAGGTTTACATTTTGTTAACAACTTTTCAAACAGGACAGTGTTGTAACACTGGAAAGTAAGCGCATCTCTGCTTCTCTGCATGGCCCTTTCCCTGTTCCGCCAATAAACTTTTAGCCATACACCGTTATCAACATGTGCTGACGTTAGCACAACAAGCTGATTGGCTTGGCTGTCATGGGCAGCAAAAGGCCCTCTGGTTGAACTATGGCCAGCCCAGTTCCCAGTCAGCTGCAACAGCAACGGAGTGAGAGTTAAGTAAAAGACAAGGACAGTGTGATGGTGTTGCACCACCCTTGAATGAAAACACATTAAACCATCTAGAGAGTATGCAATGGTCTCACCCAGATGTACCAATAATCGGGACAAGGAAAATGCAACCCATATTTTGAATTTCATGGCATAAGAGATGCGTTTAAGTTTTTAAAGTCTATTTTGACTTAGTTCCTTTTAGAAAAATGTTTGCTTAGGGTTCATATGCTGCCTCCCATTTGAACTGGGAAGTCAGAATTTCCGGGATCCCATTCGAAAATTTCAACCGGAAAGCTTCCTAAAGTCTCTAAAGTCTATTCGGAAAGTAAAACACCCCGGCCAACTTTGCCTTCAAAATCCAGGATAGCTATAGTAATATGCTGTTTATTGTCACTTCTGACATATTTATGTCTCATTAAATCAGTTGTATGTACAGTACTATCCAACTTCTATCTGTAAAAGTGATGCTCCTGTGTTTGTATGTGCAAAATACCGGTATTTTGCGTCGTTATGAACTGGAATTGCTAACAAAGGCAAACAATGGCTAACCTGGCTGGAGGCAACCTGATTAAGTTTTCCCACTAGCTGTAATGGAACTAAGAAATAAAGTGTAATACAGAAGTGTTAAAAAAATGGGGCCTGTTTTTGGCACTTGCACTACTGTCTTTTCAAAATGAAAGTTGCAAAATGCCATCAGTGTTCAAACCCTTTGGTTGACATGCATATGAAGGAGAGTCACTTATTGTCCATCCTGCTTAAAATGACCAAAGCAAATGCATATAAAGCATTGCCAGGCCACAAGTGACAGTTGTTGGTTATGAATTGCAAGCTCAATTAAAGAGTTGGATTATATAGTAAGGCAACATATGAAGATAACTGCCAGACAAGCATACTTGATGCAATCTGACTAAACCGTCGTCATGGTGTCACAGTAATATTATAGGATCAGCCCACCAAATCTGGGTACCCACAAATCATAACCATGCACCCACATCAGGAATAATTGGTATAATGATCAAGACTGTTCATTAGGTTTGATGTTGCTTTAATTACCATAACTTTCAATAGAAACAAGCTAGTTAAAAAGTGTACACATATTGTCTCCTCTTATACAGGACTACGGGCACTGTAAATCTCCACTGTTGCTTTAGTGACTTTAAGCACATGACGTTGTGTTAAAGGGTAACAATTTGGGAAACCTTAATTTCCATGACATAGACGAGCCCACAAAGTATTTCTCATTGAGAATTCCAATCCAATACATTTGCCCACAAAAAAAGCTATTGTTAGGGAATGAATTGTGGAGAAGACTTGTTGGCTGTAAAATCATAGTACAGTCAATAACGAGAAGTCTACTCATGTATGTGATGCATGGCTTTAACAGGTTGGAAAATAATAGTGTCAAAAGCAATTTTAAGCAGAGAGCTGTTAAAGAGTTTTTGACATGCAAGGATAATTGGGCGTTGTTTCACCTGTTTGTAAATGAGACAAATATACTGAAAACGCGGTAGAGATGGCTTCTGTTAAATAAGAAAAATTATGATTTATTTTATTAAAGTGACAGTGGTAGCCATTTAGGATATGAGGGAGTTATGGATACCCTTGGTTGCCTTGAGAAAAATTATACTGCATTTTAGAGGGGTGAACGTGCGGGTTAAGGCTTGTTGTCCCAGGGGTCTCTGTCTTTGGACCCACCCAAGAACCAGCACTTTCCAGAGGGTTTGTAGGGTCAGTTTTAAGGACAGACAAGAATTGAAAAGGAACCTTTTGCAGCAGCAAAGGCATGGAACCCTTTTAAAGCTCAAGGCCAACTTTGCTCCATAAGGTGTCATAATTCATAAAATATGAGGATCCATTTGACATTTATTATTGAAAAAAAAGTTATATCATACCACTCACACAAGCATCTCAATAGTTGAAACAGGGTGTGGACAAATAAGCTACAAACCAGCAGTAACTCATCCAGGAAATACCATACTAGAGGTCTATAAATTTACAAAAGGCAGAAGAAAAAGTAGAAAAAATAAACTTGGTTGGATCCTTGTTGAGCCTCCTTTTGTTTTCAAGTTGGCTCCAACAAATGAGGACGCTCACACAAAAATCCTTGTAGGGTTTATTCTGCCTAACTGTCGATTTACATAGACATCAAGAAAATATCAGTGATATTAATAGCGCCAGGAGTGTATGGCTGATTGCATTATGTCTAATGCATTATGCCAAATATACCAGGAAGTCCTATTGCATCCAGTTGAATTTGCGGAATGAAACCCAGCATCCTTTTCTTGCTATTCTGACCCACAATACTTTGCGCAACTGAGAAATGAAGATAGGCCGACATAAGTAACAGGCACACACACACACACACTAAATGTACGACTACCCCATACTTGACACACGTTATAATGCAAATAGTTGCGCTAAAGGTAAAGAAAATCATCTTTTGGCTCCAGTGAAGTGGCCTGTTCCAAGAAAAAGACATATATCTCACATTACTACATAAATAAATAAATAATGCCCTCTTGTAAAAAATAACATATAAATTATATGAAATAAAGTGCTTGTTTTGGTAATGCTTTAATGTGATCCTCTTGATACATACAAAAATTACTTTATTAACGTTTATGAGCTACTTATATTATACTGCACATGTCTAAAACCGCTTTACATACTTAATTACATAACTTACTGAACATGTCACACACAACTCGATATAGAACCTCAAAATGTGTGTTTTGAGGATCTGGCAGAATCTGGCACAAACCTATAAGCACACAATGAGAACATTCAAACTCCATACAGGGATGACTGGGATATAGGAAAAGATACCTGCAATTACAGTGTTTTTTCTCATTGGCGCTCCATTATGTTGTGTTGCCGCTTCCTTCGCTCACACACAGATTCTGATGAGAGCAGTGACCAATATATTTATGATTGTTCAGCGTAATATCTAGCTCCCGGTGGAGTGTTTACAAAAGGCAGGAAATTACATGTGTTTGGAGCTTGTGTGGGTTCCCACGCTGACTGGGTGGCGGTGACAACAAGAAAAGATGGCCAATGGGAGCTCTGGAGCTAACAGTTTTGTAGGCCTTTAGAATCAATTTGTCCATCTTTATCCAGGGTTACTGCAAGTAAATTCCTTTTTCGACTTCAATTGCTAATCTTCGGTTTCATGTTGAAATAAAAATTGCTGGCTCTGTTTTCAGCTGTTGCAAAATACATTGTCTGGTTATGATTGGGCTAAGAGGGTTTTATCAGGCTTGTATGATTCATTTGTTTCTGTAGTTAGTGGGAATCGCCAGTGTATTTCATCATTATTATTATTATTATTATTATTAAGAGAGTTGAAGCTGTACTGCCCTTCATATTTTTCTTTTTTATCGGGGAAATCTATTACAATCTCATATTGGGATCTCTTAAGGCAAACCCATGATTTAGAACAAAAAGGTTTCCTCTGGACAACATGACAAATTAATGACGCGTCTGCAGTTACTTTCATCTCCATTGGCAGTGCTGTGAATATTTCATCCACTTGGGCCAGCCCTTAGAATACACTGGCAAGTCTAACTTATAGGACACTCTGCCTCTTTTTCAGTCAGTTCTGGTTGGCATCCACTACGGACAGCTCGGCCAGGGTCTTGACAAGCCGGTCCAAAAGGCCCCTGCCATGTTTACTGTACAGCACAAGCCTCGGCACGGCACAACATGGGTGGCCCTGCTATGCAGTCGCCTTCAGTCTCAGTGAAAATGCGGCAGTATTATGGAAACACCGCACCCGTCTGGCTCAGGTTTTACCCAGCACATAACAAGTCAATCCTTCTATCCTGCACATTAACTATATGGCTACCCTTCAGTGGAGGTTTGTTCATGTTTCCTATGCATGGCTGTTGATGTCTCATCCAACTGGAATGGAAAAAAAAGACAGTGTTTCTGAAAAATAAGATAGTAAAAAATAGTTGTGTGGTTTTATTCCCAAATACGGTGTCCTCACATGCCTTGTGAGTTAAATACAAGCAGAAAACTGGAATTAAAAGCAACCTTTATTATAAACATGGATTAATAAAGAAAACAGCAGATTATTTTCAGTTGAAGACTTTAATAAGAATGTATGACATCATAAACAGCAATTGTCAGTTGATAACTTCAGGGTAGAGTACTGTCATTTGAGACTGTAACTCATCAACCTCTTACGTAAAGGTCATACACCCAAGAAGTGCAGATTATTGTGTGACCGTTCCTCAATTAAAGATGCTTGCCCTTTAGTGACCTTAACAGCACCTCAACAAAACAATGTGTCCTATAGTCTTTGCTCGGTGTTCCTATCACCATGCATTTTGCATGTGCACCCAAGGAAGTGTTTGCATTATAAATGTGACATGCTAGCCTACAATGACGCACAGAATAGCATATGGTCCGCCTCCAGTCTCAATAGCACTGTTACATTCCACATGGACCTCAGTCCAAACATTTCTGCAAATAACTGTTAGTCCTTGTTGTACCCAGTGTAAAACAGAGGTTGGACTTTTTTTGGGGTCAATTACCTGAATTGACCTGATGTTGTTGTTTTACTGGAAATCAATATTTGGATCCACACAAGCTGTTTCCAATATAGGGTCCAGAGCTAAAGTGAGATTCCTCAGCAGGGTCTCAGGCAAAACGAATCATTTCATTTCACTGGTATTTAATTTCAGTGTCACAACACTTGGCTTACAATCACAGACAAACACACTGAAATATACACATGGGCACACACACAAGAACAGTTTCCAAAGGCCAGTGTTCCTTGCACCATTAACTATCCACGGGCTAGGATGACTCACAGACGTTTCATTTGTTTTAAGTGTCCACTACAGCTGCAGATCCAAAGCTTTGCAAAAATCTCACCAACTGCTGAGCTGCTCCCTCGCTGCTCTGCCCTGTTTTTACAAGGGCTCAAAACTTTCACTGACTTTGCACCCATCCTGTTACGGGTCACGGGTCGGTGTAATTCAGCGTGTGCTTTCAGATGGTAGTCGTTCAATTTTCCTCTCCCTTTCATGTGCTTTTCTGTGTGGCACTTGCCGTTACTGCCGTTTTCCAAGATAACAACTGTCAAACAAGACTAATTATATTGGGAGGGTAGGGGGGCGGGGGTGTCCACATGCCTGTGGGGAGAAAGAACGACTGATGTGATTAATGGTATAGTAATGGAAAAGTAAGTTCCTACAGCGCCAGAAATATTCAATGAATTGGAACCTAACAAGAAAGGGAAAGTGAGGTGGGAACACAGAGAGAAAAATTGTGAAAATAAAGGGAGAATGAAAGATGGCTTTTCAGAAGACGAAACAAAGACAAATGAGGATAGTAATGAAATGGAGCAGTGAAAATAGATGAGAAACATTTTGGCTATACAAAGGCATAAGAAGGGCTATGATAACTGTGGCATGGAGGATGTCGTGTGTCATAGATTTTTCCAAGTAAGAAACTCAACAATTCAAATGTTGCTTGTTGTTTGTTTTCTTGCCAAGAGTTTGATGAGAAGATTAATACTTCTTTCATAACTGTACAGTTAGCTAGATCCAATAGATGGTTAGCTTAGCACAAAGACTGGAAATTGGATGAAAAAGCTGGCCTACATTTAGCTTTTTGCACAAACAGACAACATCTTCCGTGTTCATTAAAAGTCTTACACACCTTTCTGGAGGAAAAATATTGATTACTGAATGTAAAAATCCCCACTAGAGGATCCAAGATGAGCATTTTAGCATTTAGCATGCTAGCCAGACCCAGCATATCATTGTTGATCATGTAACATTGCAAGAGTGCTTGATTTAGGTCACTTAAATCAGTGATTAATTGAGGGAGCGGCAACCTTTTTTTAATGTTAACTCTTTATAACATCATGCTTACATTGCATTATTGTGCATCTTTTGTCTGCCAAGCCCCAGTTGCACCTCCTGACACTAATCACATAACTGTAAAGCATTAATGAGTAAGACATTACTACCCCACACATGTGAATGTATACATCCTCAAAAATGATAGATTGTGCATACTAACAGGAACGAGGCACAGATGCACTGCCCTCATACATCTTCTATTCCCCAGACATTCTAAAAGTATCGCCCTGCCCTTGTGCCCTACTCCCTCTGTTCCACCACCCATAACATTTCCTGGTCTCCTCCGCTTCCCCTTCACCAACTCCCTAAATTCTCCCAATCTATACGCCCTGTGCTCCCCCACATTCTAAGAAGACTTAACAGCGCCATATCTTAAACCTTTCAACCATCACCTTCCTACACATTCCATAAATCTTTCATATTTGTCAGAAACATACTCCAAACAGACCATGCACACCTATATAACCCTCAGAAATACCAGTTGTGATAAGTCAAATGGTTTCTCATTTAACGTGTTGACTTGTTAAATCTGTCAAGGTGTCCTTGCTTAGAATTCAACTCAATCAAAAGTATATCTATCCACCCATGGGTGTGGAACATTTTGATTGAGCAAGGAATGAATAATAAATGGCTCTTGGAAAAGGCGCTTTCGCCTAACCTGATGCCCAGATGTTTAGTCAAACAGAGCCATTCGAGAAGCTGTCATTAGAAACTGTGTGGAAAAACAGTTACGGAAAGCACTTGGCAGGTGATTGGAGGAACCATCTGTCAATCAAACTGTTTCGCAAACCATTGATGCGACGAACAAAAACATATTTTGCATCAAGATAACCCTTCACTGCAGTTTCTTGCTCTTCTTTCAGTGAGGACTCACCAGTTCTTACACAACTGATGCTATTGTAGCAAATACGCTAACCTCTTTAGAAGCCACCATGGTTGTTTGGAACAAACAGTTTCCACATTGGGTAGTAGCTGCCAGTAGCTCCTCAGGGGACACTGATTGGTTCCTGCATTGGCACACATTATTTGAAACCTGACAAGGAGGATTTTCGTGTGATACATGATACGTGGCAGTCTCGCGTAATCTTTTGATATCACGAGTCCCAGCCTCATGCAAGGAAATTTTCTTTAGAACATACTTACATACAAACTTAAAAAAAGTTAAAAAAAAGAAACAGTTCTTCCAGAAAATAAATCGGAATTCCTGGAAAGTACAGCAAAACAAAACAGCTTATTGTAGATCATTTGTGATCATGGTGGGACAAGGCCATTAATTCCCACATGATTTAAAGCTTCATGGACAAGGAAAAATCCCAAGCCAAAATCAAGACTGTTGCATATTATCATTACGCTGAAATTACAGTCAATTTAAAGAATATTGAATATTATTGACTCTCTGTCATGTGGTCACATTGAAGGCTAAACAGATGCGAGCAGGGAGCCTGGAAAAAATTGGAAAATAGCTCTGCTTACATCAGCAGCACTGGGGAGTGATGTTGGCTAACAAGCTACTCCCATGCACAGTTTGTTTACACAGACGACACCCAGATCAGAGTCTCTCCTTCTCATTACATGAAATATGCAGTGGGGGAAAATGTCATGAGTTGTATTTAATCTGCTGAGTGTGACAAGGCAGCAAAGATGAGCGTGACTGAGAGTAATGATGATGAACTTCAGTGTGTTGGGATAATTGTTGACATTAATAATCATACCATTATCTTATCACATTAAATATTGAGTGTACTGTAACTGAACATGAATGCTCACCATTGCATAACGTTTATGTTATGCAATTAGCCTGTGTTAATAACTTCAGTAATTAATAAATGTATAATGTGGAGGTGTTGCTAGCACTGTCGCTTCACAGCAAGAGTGGCCCGGGTCAATTCCCGAGCTAGAAGGCAATATAAGGCAGTCTGACTGGAAACATTACAAACTGGTATGGGATGTGCACGGCCCAAAACCGCAGGGCTCTGCAGCGGGTGATTAAAACCACCCAGTACATAGGTTACACTGTTACACTGTACATTTACTGTGAGATTCTAACAGTGATACACTGTATAATGCTTATACTGTATATGGCAGTAAAAGCAATGCATTCTTGGAGTCATAAAGCTTTATCCCATTATCCCAACAGTCAAGTGTTTCTTTTCACAGTAATTTACCAATTACTGCACAGTATGATTACAGTAAGTTGCTGTACTATTTTTTTATTCAGGAGATATACTGTAAATTGTATAGTGGCTAGCTGTTGAAATTTCTGCCATCTACTGAGCATCAGTGATATTGGTGCTGTGAGGTGCCTGCATAGAGAGTCTGAATGTATTTGCCCATAGCTAGTTAGCCTTGTCTACCAGCTCTATGTCACTGTCTATGCGACTCAGCTGTGGTAAGTCCATACTAACTTGTCCTAACAAGAAAGTCTGCCTCACTCTCTCCTCTTCTTAAGATAATCCTTTATTAGTCCCGCAGCGGGGAAATTTGCATTTTTCTTGGTATCTCAAGTGGCCCCTCAAAAAGTTCCAAACAACTCCTTTCTTAGCAAAGGAAAAGTAAGTAAACCCATATATTTATCATCACTTTGAGAAGTTGAGTTTGTTAGGAAATGTTACCAGTTGCACTGATTATCTCCTTACAGAATAAGTAATGCAAGCGTGAAATGAACCTAGTTGACTAAGTAATGTGTACACTGCAATAAAAAAACACTTGTTAATTGCCTGCATAAATACAGAAGCCTGTAATCAAATGTCATTATTAAGATAACATATCCAGATATAGATCACATGTAAAAAAAAATATTGTTAATTTGGTACAAAGTAGTGAAATTCCCAAACAACTTATTTTAGCAGAAGCAAATCTTGGCTTAAAGGCTCGAAATGTTTGATAGAGACATTGATTTATACACACATTACACCCTCTCTCTTGATGCTCTTCTCACTTCACCTGCTCCTAGGGATTACAGAACATGACAGCAGTCATACATCAAGAAATAAAGAACAAGACATAATCCTGATCTCCAGCTCAACTGCACAGACTTCATCCTTAATGTGCCATTAAGACATTCAAACCTTAAAACCAGAAAGACCTTTGACAAGGTGTTGATCCAAAGCCAGCTGTGTTGTACATATCTTGGGCACTCATTTCTTAATGCTAGTTTGATGATACAGATTTTACAGAGGGAATAAACAGCTAAAAAACCTTGACTAAGAAGGAATGTGGCATTTTTATAAGGAGACCATTTATCATTTTAATAGTATCATTAATAAAGTGTCTGGAAAGGGATTTTAAGAGAGAGCATGTAGACAAGGATTTCACCCAGAGACAGTTGAATATAAAAGCTGTGCGGTTAACCTCCCGCTCATTCTGTTCGAGGAGGGTAGTCCCTTGAGGGGTGCACATAAACACAATTGTCATCCCACCCATCATATACTATGAATACAAAGTCAAATGAAATAATCAAGCTGGTCAGAGAACATTGGATAAATATGTACAGGTTTTATTTGACACTCTTATGTCGAAATGCCAGCAGTCATAAATCACTATTTGGTTGAGATGAGGACACCCCTCTCCTCTGCAAGCATTCTGTGATCTCATGTTTGACAAGAAATTAAGCTATTTTTCTTTACTTTGCCACAACTTTTTAGTGCAGAGATAAAGCAGTAGTCTATAATTTTTTGGGAAATAGGTGTATTTGTTGTCTTTCTGAGAGTGATATAGTTAACTCACACAGGGCGTCTCCCTCTACTGGACTCTATGGGTAATTCTCCCTCGAATAAAGAGCTTGCCTTTGTCCCACTGAAAATTAGCATTAGCATAGCCGCCCAATCAGGATGTGCCACCCCAAATACTTAAACATGCCACAGTACATACGGCAGTACACTGCTCCACTATTCTTCTTCCCTTCATGGAATGGCCATTTGCCAACTTACTGCCTATGTCCACGGATAGAGTTGCCACTACAAGAACCTTTTCAGTTATGGTACTCATGTCTTCATGTCCCCATGTCCCTGCCTCATGTCCCTTCACAACGGCTGATTGCCTCACCACAGACCACTCAGAGAGTGATGCTCAGCAGCCCGGCCTGCCAAGCCATGCCCAAGATTCGACACCAGAAAGTAGAAGTGGATCTTTCGTCATCTGACACACCACCCACTGCCCGCTATGGTTCTAGCAGAGAAGGACTATCAACCACTGGTGTGGAGTGGTTCTTTCAAGGAGTCAGGATGCTACGCCCTGCGATGCTTGCCTCCAGTCCAGTGCCATTGGCGCTCGAGGCCTTGGTAAAGTTGCCTCTGGAACACTCCTCTCTGTAAGCGTTGTCGTGCAAGACAGCTTTGCTTCTTGCACTGACATCTGCTAAGAGAGTGCGTAAACAAACCGCACTGTCGTCGCATGCCAGTGAATTCTTTGCTCCGTAGTGACAGAAGCAGGGTCACCAATCCCTTCTTTGTTCCCAAGGTCGAGTTCATTCAGGTCGAGGGTTATACAGCTGAATGCCTTTTGTCTTTCACCAAAGTTACATCTGCTTTGGCCAGTTTATACAATGCCTTGTCCGTTCATACGTTTCTATCTCTTTGACATGTTAGGCTCCTTTACAGGGTCTTCAGGGTCAGTAAGAAAGCAGTACTGCTGTCACTATTTGATTAAGCACCAGGTGCTTTGCCAATAATGATTAACTCTACAGTTGTCTGAAATGGGCAGGTAAATGCTTAATCAGTGCAGTAGGGCGCACACCCAGAATGGGTTATTATATACCAAAATCGGTTTAAACAATTAGAAAAAAAAACCAAGAGAGTATTGTTGTTTGCTTTTTTTATGATGAGATTTTGGTTGCTTAGACTTTGTAAAAGGAGCAGGCTGGTTGAAAACATCAGTTGTATGCTTTAAGGATCTTGGTTACATTTTCGTTGTACAATGTTTTTGAGGAAAATAACTTAAAATGTTTTTTTAAGCCCCAATGGAAAATCTTACTTGGCCTCCTTCAAGGTCCTAATAGAATTAGAATTGTACTGCATATCAAGCATGAGTTTAAAAGAGGTGTGTTTCAAAAACATTGGAATTCTTTCTTGTTGCTGAATGTTTAGAAAGGGCTGAATCCTGATGTCCTCTATGTGAACTGATGACCAAAAGCTCACCTGTCCACTGCTGTCCAGTATGGGATTTGAAGCCTGAAGGAAAAAATGATGAAAACAAATAAAATCTCACCTCAAGAGCCTCAGAATGTTTCCTTCACAATGTTTAGTACCTCTTTCTGGGAGAGCTTTCATATCCAAGCCGAATTATATTTTGGATACATGGATTTTTCCACTGATGGAACGATATTTGCAAGTATGATATAGCTAAAAACATACTAGAGTTTGACATACTACTTCACAAACCTAAATAAATCCCAACATAACTGTTTTCTTACCCCTGTAGTCTCATGTGCTCTCAATGTCTCACAATTACTTGAAAACTTGTGAAGAAAAGTGATGGATTCTTCATTTTTTAGAGCTTGTTGTCAGTCTGGCTTCAAACATAACAAGCCTTTCCAAGTTTGACAGCAATGGAAACAGTTCACTGGGAGAAACACTCCCTAGGAAAGCATGCTTTTGACATTATGTACTGTCCACCAGCTGACCAAGATTTTAAGGGATAGCCCTTGCAAAAAAAAGTGGTAATTTATCACATGTGAGACACCATTTTATATGTGATAAATTCATATTCAGGCAAATGTGATTGTTAAAAAAAAAAGAATTTGAAAGAAGCATGAAAACCTTAAGTTGAATTTTGTTTACATTGACCTACTGTTTTTTTGCAGTGCCCTCTGGCATGAATAGCTGCCATGTCTTTAACTATAAAGGAAAGCAGAAACCTTGGATGGGTTTCAAGTCTCAAAGGACATCACTTTTGTGTTTAAGTGGGGCTTTCTGTCCAGGGTAAGCCATCTATTGCTCACGCTATACTGCAAAATATATATCCTCCCTCATTTTCTCCCCTCTCCGTCCCTTCTCTCTATAATCACAGAGTGATGTTTTGACTGGCCAAATCCCTACCATTTCTCCCGAGGTTAGTGCACAGTCAATCATAAGGGCTTGGGCCGATCTTTTAAAAGAACCTCCAGATTATGTTACCTCCACCCAACAGGCAGCTCCATTGATCCTGTTGTGCTCTTTGTGGACTCCGCCAAGTGTGCGCCGTTCATGTAGACTTCACTTCCCATGCCCTCCCTCTCTGTTATGCCACCCTCTTTTTTTCAGTGACATATATTTTGGTTGGTAATTAAGCTAAGATCAAAGCACTTTTGCTTTTCAGGGGTGTGAGAAGGTAAGGCCTCAAAAGCTATTGCATCTGAGTCTTAAAAGCAGGACCTGGCAGCCAAGGGGCTACAAAGAATATATCAAAACACGGGTTACGTTCCTGAAGGCAAGATAGTCGGTTAAGGAAAGGAGGTAGGTGCACTAACGTTTTATTCTATGCTGGAAACATGTAATCATTTGAAAGAGGATAAGGTTGAAGTGAGGACATTACTGGAGCCACACCTTATCAAAACATAGTACCTAATTGAGATACTAGTGCCCAAACAAACTTTCCCAAGATGAAAAGAAAATGGCCTGTAAAAACAATTCTGCAATGTAGTTGACTTTTGGACTGAATGTCTAGAAAGTAGAGCTTTGTATTTTTCTGTCAGGGTGGTGAACACCCATGGATGTACAGTACCATAACAGATTACTCTATATTTCCATCAATGTTAGCTATGCAGCTTACATTTTCCCCTGAACTCCAGACAGATCTGAAATGATAAAACAATGCTCTTACTGTACATTCAACACGACTGATTGTAAAGTGTGACTCGGATACCATTAACATTGGGATTTCACACATTTCCCCTTTTGTTGAACCTGGCAAGGCTTACTAATAATTATTTTCTATTGGGCACAGTTTACATGAGGTTTACCCAATTGCCAGCCACTGTTATATGGGGAAATGTGGGGGGAATGTATCTATAGTATCTGAAGATTTTCTACATTGTGAAAAGGTGTGCGTGGAAGCTGCACTCCTGAGAAGTTTTTCAAACATCCTCCAGTTCATCATCAGTCCAAACACAGCATTTACAAGGAGGACAGAGGAAAAAGACCCACACGCCAGAGCATGACTGATGTAAATATTATTGGAACAATGTTTGCCACGGGCAAGGAATAGATAAGCAATAAAACCACAGTGTATCAGAATGGAAATCGGCAAAGAGCCGCTTCAGCATTGCCTGGACGGTAATTTATGACTTTCTGCTAAATGAGATTTGAACTTGGCATCCGTTACCGATCTTACAGTCTGCCTCTGAGAAACCCACAGAGCATCCAGCACGCAAGGGTACAAACAATCACCCCCTAATACTCTGGGTAAATTAAACGTGGATTAGGTTTGTACTGAGCCAGTAGATTCTTGGAGATGAGAGAGCAAAAAAATGTCTGTTATAACTGTTTTGTTCCACTATTATTGGCCAGGCCCTAAGAGGCAAGACTATTGTTAAGACTATTCTAGAGACAACATGGGTCAGATATCAGAGAAAATCTGCTAAAAGTATTCTGACATGCTCGACCAATCCGTTGACCAGAATGGTGCCCTGTTGAAATGAGTAACACACCTTGGGCTCCATTTTTGTAAATCTGGGCTTGGTCAAATGTAATGTAGGTACCTAACTGGAGACAGTGCATGGATTTTAGCAGCATAGGAATGTTCCACATTGTGGTGTAACACATTTCAACCACTTTTGAAAGGATTGCCATGTAATGTGGTACAGTTATGCATGGGGACTTGGGGTAATGATCTTCGTGATACCCTGACTTTTCATGTAGTGCCATCATCAGGTCAAATTTTTTATTTGAAAATACTGGTTTACCTTTCTCTCAGTTGAGTATAACAGCCTCACAAAGCCACTAGCATGGCTGTAGACTCTTAAGGGGCTGTCAGACATTGAATTGTTTCCCCTTGACAACGTAGATGTTCTGATTTTTAATCGGTGGTTGTGGGGCTATAACCTCCAATCCTACTAGCCTGTACACCTCAGGCTGCTCCTTTCCACTATCCACCTAGTATCTCACCACACAGCGAAAAAGAGGGGGACTGCCAATTGATAATTCATTATTCCCAAACCCCATGGGTCCCCAAAATGTCCCATTGGATCTAAAGACCAATTTTCCAACAGCAATGCAACAAACAGTAGCACATGGCTACTTGCGAATGCCTAACCCTATTCTCTGCCCCTATTAGGCTACATGTTGCCTTGTTTCATTTGGTTGGTTAGGTTTAGGTCTTATGTCACTCTGCATAATAATTAGCCATGTGCTCTTTTTTGTTGCACAGAGTTTGTATTTTCAAAACAAGGGTTCTTTGGAACAATGGCCGTTTGTTTTAGGGATAACGGGCTGTGAGACAAAAGGGCTTTTAGTCAATTTTTCAGACTATTGGATTTTCAGAACAATGGGCCACCGGAACAATGGCATGGCATTGTAAACAGCAGTTTGTGGTTTAAATAGAGGAAATGATTAGCATAATGGCATTATAGATATAGCAAGTCTTGCTAACTAGTATCATAGACATTGTTTATTGTCCCAGACTGGATAACTGTCAAGCTAGTGTTGCTCCAGTATGGTTTATCTTCATTGTTTGGTCTGTTCCCTGCTGGTGAAGAGGTGTCAGATACAAGTCAGTTTGAATAAAAACAACTCCTTTCATTTCCCTCAAGAAAGAAAGTTGAAACCATCAATAGCTCTGAATGCAACAGCATAGTGCTGTGCTTCTTCATGAGAGTGGCAGCCGGCCTCCTTGCCCGTGCACTGCTGCCGACCTCGGAAGCACGACAGTCATTGTGTTTACATTGAAAACAATGGAGGCGGCGGAAACCACTCGCCCCTGTCTGAAAGCACATTCATTCTTTTTCATTAAGAGCAATGCATTATTTGCAGGTGAAGCACTCACATGAAGGTCCCCACATGACCTTTGATAGCAGTTCAAACTCAAATTGTTTCCTAATTGGCCAGAGGTCAGCCCAGGCCGCCTTCAGTTCAAATAGCTCTTGTCTTGTAGTTCACATAGCTAAATTCTTCACTCCAAATACGCTGTCAAGGGAGATTACGTCGATTTCTTGTCCCGCATTTCTTTTTTCTTCTGGAAACCGGAAAATTTCCCCTTAATCTTCTCTTTGTGTACAACACCTTCTGTTTTTTGGCTTTACTGCAAGGCCTTCATTGATGGCTTTGTCAGTATATTTTAAAAAAAAATGCCACCTCACAGAGAAAAATGGCACTTAATTATCCAGACAGAAGAACGCTGGACTCTTACTGTGCTCACCATGGAAATACGCCATTTTCAGTTGAATCACTTCTTATAAAAGTCCCCTTCAGTTTAATCACTTCGCAGCTGGTTGAAGGCGCTAGTTGTGCCAGTTTTCCTTCCTGTATTTATGAAGACAGCCTGTCCTCTCTTATTATGAGATGTGTTAAGTCTAGAGTGTCCCAGAGAAACGGATGAACCTCAGTCTTTCGAAGTGCAGAGTGTTAAAAAATACAAACAAGGAAAACATTTATGTACTGAGCTCATTCCTGTGAGTCATAGACAATGGTAATGAGTAAAGGACACAAGGCAAAGTAATTCAATCACATATCAAATGTAACTGTAATGTGACAAAAGAGTTTACATACATTGTCATACTAGCACTGAACCATCAAAGTCTGTAGCTGTATATCAATTTCTCCCTGTGTGTGTCTTGTATCAAAAGCACATCATTTTATTGCAGCGTGGCCAGTAAAGTATTCTCTTCTGTGCCTTTGATCATCCAGGCTTTGTCTGCTTTGATCATTTTGCCAATGATATGCAATAAAACTGGAATATGTTACAAGAAAATTACATGCAAGGGGAGTTATGCTTTTTAGGATTGCTGAGCTGTTGTTGAGAGTTTGATGTATGTATTTTCATGTTACAGCTCCTTGATAAGAAGATGAATGCTAGAGCTCTACTTTTACATTATCTAACATCCTTAAAATGCCCCTAATGCACTACAAATATTCATATTAATCCGAAACCTGATTAAATTAGAGGTCCCAATGTTCAGCTTGTCTCCACTCTGTTAAGAATCTTTATAGTTTCACTGCCAGTCATGATATTCCAATATTTCCTCTAAGCCTTGACACCGATCTGAAGATCAAAAGGAAAACTATCCTGATGTTACAATTACCTGCAGCTTTGAAATCTTAGGGCATCATCTCCGATGAATAATCCATATATGGCCGTTTGAAGACCGCAAAGGTCATAAAGCTGTCATAACCAAGCACAGAGTTATCCATCCTGGGCACTGTAAGGAGAGATCAGGAGAGGCCTTCTCCTCATCCGAAAGAGGGGTAGAGACTGAGCAGAATGACGCACATCATGAGCTATGAACTCCCAATTGGTAACCAGTGTTGCTGCGCCCAAACATCGGGCCACAGCGGGAGGTAGATGTCTGTTTTCTTAAGCCGGCTCGGCTCAGACAATGGCGCTGGCTCACTGTTTGTCACATCATGGCAACACCCAGGACTTCTGCTCAAAAGGCCTTAGGTTGCCAGCAGAAGCTGTCAGGCTTGGTCATAAACTTCCGAGGAGAAAAGACCAAGTGAGGTCGTGTGGTGGAGTGGTAACTGTTGATCTGGTCTGGCAATGTGAGCACATGATCATCAGACTGCCACTTGTTGCATTAAAAGTCCAATTTAAAGTCTCACAATGTTACAGGGAAACAAAGGACAAACATTAAAAAGGTCTTACCCTTACTTAACAAGTTAGATCATAATTCGGTATTAATTTGTCAACAACTTTGTCTATGATCTTGACTAAGAAACAATTGGTAAAAAAATTATAGTTGATATCCGTCCTAAGCTTGCTGGGTAAAAATACTTTTTTGCTAAATCCAAAAATATGTCCTGTAAACACATCCTAGCAAAGGTTAGCTAACAGAGGAGGCAGATGGTGCAGCTGCTTCCAATTTTTCTATGAATGAAGTCTGGGAAAACACAACTGATCAATAGACTGTAATAGGAAAGACACACCCATACTGTAGACAGTCCATTTACCCTGTCAACATCTGCCAAGGGTGTGGTGGCCAGTCTTTACATCCCCTTTCTCCCTCTAGTCACTTGCTCTCTGTCAACTGCATTTCATGAAATGTTTAATGATATTTTATTGAAGACATTAAAGATGTCAAATGGCATTACACAAGTCCACGATAACCATCGCCTCTTTGCTTGAAGTTCATAGTACCTCAAGGGTTTAAAGACTTGGAATTGTGTGCACCAGTGCCCATGGCAGTCCTGCCAACCAGGTCCACCCACACTGCAAGAAATCAGTTTGACTTAAATATTTTAAGAGCCTAAATGGGTTCCTAAGTAAACAGTGAGTTGAATAAAGAGAGCAGCAACTCAAAAGGAAAATACTTTTATACATTACCATTTTTCAAATGTGTGTTATTTTCAAATCAAAATTGTGTCTGCCTACTCCCCCTTTTCAAACTGCTGCAGACCTAAGATACTTAACTACTGTAACATGCTCAGGTCATGGGACGGCTACAGAAATGATGTCCCGAAGCTAAGACGCTGTTAGAAGGTTGTTAAAAACACATTTGTTAGGAACTTCATAGTCAAAACTCTCCCTACAAGAATTATCTAATTCCCCATTGGTTCATCACTTATGTTTTGGGCATTTAACATCTGCAAACAGACTGGATTTATGACTGTATGAAATAGTTTTGAACAGTTCGCAATCATATTTTGGCGTGCCGTTGTGGTCACGGTTCTACCATAATGAGTGTGTGAATCCAGAATAGAATAATGACACTTGTAATATGACTTCATGCAGTTGATAAAGATGGTTGTAGAGCCAAACTTTTCTCTATTTCTCTTTGTCATGGCCCTCAGCATCTGAAACAGACAAAAAAGGCAACCTTTAGCATCTGTTTGAGTCATGAAAAAGTCAGTGTCGGGAGGGTGGATAGATAAATTTGGTCAAACATAGACTTTCACCCAGGTGCCGCTGTTCGTGTTATGTGAAAACAAAAGTCAACATTGACCTATATATGTTCATTATGTATCTTACGTACGTTATATAACAAACGTTATTTAACCCAAACTATGAAATTTTACTAAACTTATCCAAGTAGTTTTGTTGCCTAAACATAGCCAAATAGTTTTGATTGAATACACAACGTTAACCATGTCTTTATCAAACTGCGACCAAATAGTGGTTGTCATAGTTTGAAGTCCAGGCAAACCAAGCACAATAAAATGTGACACCAAGGGGTCCATACCAAGGGTCTGTATGTGACAAGTTGGGAATGAGAATAAGTTGGTTGAGCTGCTGTACAATGGATGTTTAGTTTGAGCTATGCTTGCTTGGTACAGATTTAGAGCAGATTTGTATATGCAACATTCTTATTTATCAGTGAATCAAAGAACTCCCTATAATATAAAAGGGTTGCTATTGCTGCCGATCCAACACACAATCAACAACTGGACATAAAACCAGAAAGAGCCACTCCCAACAAACCAGGGGGGACTGCTATGAACCTTTTCAACTTTCGAAGCCGGGGGTCACATTGTCCAACGGAAAAAGCCGAAGGTGTCAGTAGTCTAGTTTGTGGTAGCCTTGTCAACCATTGTGAATGAAGGAAAAGAGTGGAGAAGATCGTAACACAAATGGTCTTTGAAAATTAGTAAAACTTTAGGCAAAAAACTACTCAGTTAAGCTGTTTCTTAATTCTTTCAGCTCTATAAAGTTCTGACAAATTTGCTGGGAACAACACCAAAATATTAAAATACAAACACTATGATCATAAGAGAAAGTGACTTGTAGCAAGCTAACATCACTCTTCACTATGATACTGTACCCAATATAAATAATCACTCTTGAAGTCATATTTTGAAAAACACATTAATGGATCCCTTCAAGTTGAAAATCAAAATCTCTTGCAATTCTATTATTATTCTATGTATTACTATTGTTTACATTTTATTATTACCTCAAATTCTTTTACTGTTGTCCAGTTTAAGACTTCCGGCAGCACTGCTCCGAATGTCTGGAGAAATATCACAAGAGCACTTTGCTCAATGCCAACACATATAATTGTCAATAATAAATTCCCACTCAAATCCTTCCATTCTACCTTTTTTTACTAATTAAAACTCATAAAACAATATTTTCAGTACTGTCACAGTCAGTGTGATTTGTGAGATAACATTGTAACAGCTCGCACCACCAACAGTGGTCAGCCAGCAGTAAACATGCTAACAGATAGCTTGCTCAGAGCGGCCTATTGAGAGTCTCCCACACACCAGCTGCTACTAGCCAAGTGGGACATTGCACAGGACTTAAGACCCAGACCTTTTTCTCAGGAGTCTGCAAACCAAACCTGAGCCAAAACTCAAGTTAATATTCAATTGACAGATGAAGGATGATGACAATATTGTGTTTCTGTTCAATGTGTTAAGAAATAGGACACTTTAAGTGTTTTATATGTCACTAAGCAATTTTTACGAGTCTTTTCTCCCCTTTTGTGGTCAAAATGCAGTGTTATTTAATGCAGTTTTGATAACTGTCAGAAATAGAATAATTTGTGTTGGTGTTGGTGATGCATTGCAAGTTAAACACTGCATGCCATTCATCCAGCATGCAATACAAAATGCATCTCATTCATGCTGTAACGTTAGTCCTTTAACATTCCATCTACAGTACCACAGATAAATATGAAAAAAATCTGTACGAAGTAGTTTAAAACCTCACACATTAGCAGAACTTTTCCATGGAGACTTGGGTGTGTTCTGTTCTGTCTAAACCCGACAGCTGTATTTGGATACTGAGGGAAGCATTAGGTATGGCACGGAAACTATTAATTGGACACGAGTAAGAGCTAGAACATCAGACCAAGAATGACAGGTCAGTGTGACCTTTACACATTCTACATTTAACTTTTAGTTTTTCCGCTTTGCATGTAAGCTTGACCTGGAGTCATTGAGAGAAAAACAAGGAACTAGGGATTTTTAAAGTATTTCCTTCTATACTTTCCACATATTTGTAACTTTTTCTAAGCCCCCAATTCCTTATTTCAAGACTGCCCAGTGATTTACTGACAGAGACAGGACCACACCCTTGTCCTGTTGAACATATAAATGTCAGAGTGGGAAATAAGTCGAAAGACAAAACTCTGAATGCTAGCTACCTAGCACCAAACAGCAGACAGACATTTGTGACTAACAGAGAGGACCATTTAGTACCTTTTATAACAAAAAAGAAAGAGATATTTTGCCAGGAGTTGATTGAGACCAATGCTAATGTTGCTGTGACTAATAGCTAAACAGGCAAATCTGTGTTTACTCTTTTGCAGCAATAACGTAATACTGTTATAATATTGCACTGTTAGCTCTACAATTGCCTAATTTTTTGTGAATTTCTTTTCATTTACTCAAGTACAGTACTTGAGGTACTCCTACTTTTGTCCTTTAACCTTAGTAGCTTAGTCCTGGCCACCTGAGATTCAAGTGCCCTACTTCCTGTCCTTTTAGCTTAGTTTTAAATAACACCAACCCTTAAAAAAAATGTGTAGTAAAGTGTTTGACGGGCCAGATGCTAACTGTCTGCTGTTTGATGCTTGGCAGGTAGTGTACTGTGGATTTATCACAGCTTGGGTTTTAGTTCAGTCCAATTCATCCTGTTGCTACAATTCAATGTATTATATTGTCATGCAATTCGTTATGGTGGGGGAAAAATACTTGATATTATTCTTACCCACAACATGCAATCTGCAATTTTTTACGAGACTGTTGAAGCTATATTAAGGAACAATGTGTGTTCCCTGTAATGGAATTTACAGGGTAGGAGAGCCACAGGGGGGCCTCCCACAAGCAACACTATTTGTTCTGGAGCTGCAGAGAGATATGAAGCAGTCGTGTTGGAAGAATTGTAGAGCCCACCTATGGACTGACAGTTGGAGACCAGCCAGGCCTTTTAAAGTTCTGCCCAAGACCCTTTGGCACTGTTCAGATCTCAACTTTTTTTCAGTCAAACTTTTCTATGTGCGAGGGATGCAAGAAAAGACAGAGACATATCAATGATCACCAAACACACTGCACGTCACCAGAGCGATGCTGCTCCGATAAGATGAGGTCACATGTTTAATGTTAGCTGACCTAAGCCCCATCGATACCCCAGTCTGTGACAAGCTGGTCTGTCCCTGAAGAAATTTGGCTAAATAATACTGATGATGATGATTAGCAGGAGGTAAATTGGAGGGTAGGATTCTGGGGAAGTTGGTTATTTTAATATCTTCCTTCCAACTGGAAGTCTTGGCTGTGTGTGTGTGAGAGACTGGGGTGTGTGATTGTCACCTTTTTCATTTTGACTAGAGTCCATCTTTCTTCCCACAGCTGCACAGGCCTTCCCTTCAGCCGGCAGCTGGGCTTGTCAGCCAATCAGGCACCTGCATGATTACCAACAGCTGGAAAAGTAATGTGGGGTCGGGGGAGGGGCTGCAGAGGTTTGGGGTGGTGGTGGTGGTGAAGGAATGGGGCTAAAGGCAATTGAGGAAGGAAGGAAGAATGCAATGAGATAAAAGACAAATAGGGTAAACAATGACATCAACACAAAGTAATTTAAAAGATTGGTAGTATTGTTAATTTTCCATATCCTCTCTGACATTACTTTTTTTTATTTTGATAGGCCCCTTAGAGGACAAAGTACGTGTTACATTGTGCTTTACAAAAGTCACATGTATTGCTGCAGATGTCCTTTATTGCCTTGTTGCGGGACAATTATGTGAGGTCACACATTTGAAGGGGGGAGGACCCCTCGAAATGAAACACATGCATCTGCCTTTTGGGTGTAATAAGTATTTGCTGGAGTTTATAAATTGCTGACAACAACTTGGGCTCTGTTCATGGACCTTCAGACAATCTGTCCCATTCCGAAGCTATCACATTTTTTTTTGATTGTATGTACACCTTTTATGAGTGTCAATGGCACAAGGGGTGAACTTTATATGAAAGGGAGTAATGCCGTTCCTCATTCATGTTCCCTGGGTGAAATGGAAATATAAAACGCCTGAACTCCGAGTAGCCAGAGGAAGCTAATTTCTTCTGCCATCCTCAAACATTTTTCCTCCCCGCTTCCAACTTGTTTGAGGCCAATCCGACCCTCAGCGTTTTCCCTGTGACCTTTCGCAAACTTTGCTTCCTCGCCGCGCATAACAAACATAACGTGCTATGCTATGCTTTCAAGTTCTTAAGCATAACATAGTGAATGTTTTTAATGACACTTCTTTCGGTTGTCAGACCAAGGGCAGCACTCTCACCTCTCAGTGGCTTTCTGAGCCGCCTTGGTTTGATTGAGCTTCCTCTGCTCAGCTCTGAAATCCACTGCGGTTATGAGGACATTCATCACTCTTGCTCAATGGCTTTTAAGTTTTCCAAAGCGGAAACTCTAACATCTATGGTAAAATCAAAGTTGTTTTAAAATAATTTTGAGAATCCCTATTTTTTTTCTGCAGCCTATTAAAGAAGGTTCAAATTGTGTCTCTTTCTATTTGCCTTTTTTCTCTTTCTCTTTCTATCTGTAGAGAAGTAGTTGGGGTATCCAGATCCCTTGATTTTCCGTTATTTAATTGTTTTCTCCTACCATTCACACATATGAATAACTCTACTTTCTTATAAAATCTAGAAAATAATCTCATATTTTTACCATTTTTCTAAATTAATCAAATAATAAAGCTTAATTTGCATTCCGGCCCCACTTGAGGAAATTAAAGTTGGTTTTGTGACCAAAATGAAAACTTCCTTAAAAAGGCTCTTGACAGAGTTCTGTACAGCGGACTCTTCCACGTCTTGCATGCACATTTAGGATGGTCCCTAACCTCAGTTTGCCATTTTCCCATTTACTGTCAGCGCCACTAGACTTCAGGCTCTCCTGGAGCTAAACCAAGACAAAGAATATGATCATAGACTTCCAAACTCATGCTTCTCACTTCAGTTCACTTGAAATAAGTAATACAGTTTGCTGTATTGTTTCAGTATCCATTCCACACGTGATTGGTTGATGCTTCTATTTGTGGTGAGGAAGCTCAGAAAAATTTACTTCCGAAGTCTCCTTTCTGTTAGCTTAATTTTGGCGTTCTGCGTAAAAGTAAGAGTAAGCATCTCTCAGTTATGTCCACACATACTGCAGGTGTTTTCGAACAATGGCCGTAAAGGAGCCGAAGAAAATAGACAATAAGACATTGACGCTTCCTGTCATCATTTCAGTGAAGTCGAGGTGCTTGCAGGGAATAAACCTTTCAAGATGTCGTTGTTGTTCTGGGACATGCAGCATAGGGGTAAGATGACAGCCAGAGAGGGGAAGAAGACACGCTGGCAGGACTGAGGCCTGTCTTCCTGTATCAATCTAATCTGGATGTAAACACAGCTGCTGTGAAGCAACTCATGCATGGCCCATATACCATCTGGCTGTGTGAAATTAACTTTGACCCGGCAGTGAGCCTATTCCTGACAAGAAATCCACCCCTAGCCGGAGAAAATGAATTCCTATAGTTGGGTATAGAGTGTAATTTCAAGGGGACAGACTTTGTCTATGAGGCGCATCACTTATGTCTGCTGTGCCTCTTTCTCAGCCCACACATAGACTTACATGCATTCTGGCGCACCAACATGCCTGTATATGCACAGTCTCTTCCTCTCTTGCACATATAAGCCACAAAGTGAAATATTCATATTCCTTCATTCCCCTCAGCATGCCACCTACATCAGACCATCTGGCCTTGGAGCACATATCATGCTGCTGAGTGAGCAAAGCAAGGCCATTACTGTAGGACAGAGAAAAAGGGAGAGCGGGAGATAGCAGAAAAGATGGGAATGGGGTGTGGTGGTGGGGAAGATGGAGGGCTATGCAATTTTAAAAGACGGTCCTAACATTGCTCAGCGTTTTTTATCATGGAGCCTGTCACGGGCGAATGCCTCGAATCAGGTAACTTTTCAACGGTATGTGGGGATGACATCATCCCTGAGTGAAAAGAATGACTCACAGGCTAAGAACTCAATACCATGCCCCCCAGTAGAAGCAAAGCACAATATGTGCATTTTTCCTATTTATTCCATGCAGACATGCAAGAAATGGAGATAAAAGAGAGAATGACGCGTGAAAAACATAGCACAGAAGATGGAGCGGGAAATAACAATACAGATAAGGTGGATAAGGATGAGGTAGTGAGAGGAAGGAAGGGTGGAGATGATCTAAAAGATGTAGTAATAATAATAAAAAAGTAAAAGAGAGACACATGCTTGAAAGGATGAAAGGATGGTCGTTGGGTTTTCCCAGGACACATCGACTTATAAAACCTGAGAAAGACAACTGTGTGAAGTTCAAGGAACGCTCACAGCGAGATCCGGTAAATCAAAACACAGCAAGGACAGCGTAGCATCCAAAACAAATCCAACACACAATCCTGCCGCATTTGAAAGAGAGCAGCGGTGGGAGAATGGATGGTCACCACCAATTGATACACCCTCAGTAGTCTCTCAAATGTTTTCTTTTGTGGATTATGGTGTCTTTTTGGCTACTGCTCTATTTACTCTGTTGTTTCTTATTGTTTGTGGAGATTGACGCTGAGCAAACACCGTGCCTAATCTAAAAACACAGATGTTTGACAGGAAATTAAATACTGCGGCCACTCCGTGCCTACCTTCCCAGAAATCCGGGTTTATCTTGTGTTGAATTCACAAGAACATAACGGCGCTGGTAGACAGCCCGCGATTGATGTGAATAAATAAATAGCTAATTAGCTGAACTCTGCCAGGAGCGGAAAATCCCCGAACCCCAAAAGGTCGGAGCACACAGTTTAAGTGGAGTCCAACTTTTCCCTTTGAATGATTATGGAAAAAAATAAAATGCACTTTTTTATGGTTACTGATGGAGAGGCAAAGCCTTTTGGTATAACTCCTGCGCTCCCAGTGCGGCTCAGATGCGTGCGAGCATGCTGCCGCGGGGTGAGAGGCCTGGATGGAAGCACCATCCTCTTTGCTGCTGCTTTCAGATGAAGAATGGTTTTAGGAGGGGGAAATAGTGTCAACACTCAAGATTGATACTTTAATTTGCTATCACACACAACCCACAAAGTTTCCATTCAAAGGCAAGTGTTGCATTTACTCATCCAAGGGATTCTTTAGAGGCATGTGTAAGGGAAAGGAAGAAATAGAATGGATGGGGTGCAGTGTGTTGGAACATCTTAATGTCTCACTTCAAACTCATTCTTGCCCCATGAGCTTGGTCTCAGCGGTTTTGAGGTCCTAAATCCCCCGATTGACCACCAACCAGTCTAAATCTAAACAGTCTTTACAAATGGTAGCCTATAATTTCTCTTGCTAGTCTTGCACGCCAATCTCAGTTGAGAACCAAACTATCTCTGTTCATATAGTGGCCAAAAAACCTGAGAGGAAAACACAAAGTTGGATAAACTGAAATCCCTCCAAATCTCGACAGAATCATCAATTTAGAGGCTGGCTCAAAACCGTTTGTGCTCTGGCAAACATTCATAGTGGTATCGCACGGATTCAAAACCATCTGAGAACTGGCTATGTTTTTATTTACTGTCCATTCAAGTATTTCACGTTTACAGGCCTGCCATGAGAAAGAAAATGCAGAAGACAATTCAAGTTCAAACAGGCTTAAAGGCCGAAACAAGGAAACTGACAGGAGCTTTAAAATGTTATGATTTATACAGTGTGAGTGGTGCTGTGCTCAAGAAACACGCCACAAGAAGATAGGATCACTTTACCAAGAAAGGCCAGAGTGGTTGACGGGGAAGGGCAAGGCCTACAGTAAAATTAACGAGGGAGAGATTCGTTGGAGGCCACAAAGTTTGACCTCACAATTCCTAAGGCCTTCCACCAGATAAACAACACTAATTAAGATCTAAGATTACTCATGGTTAAGAAAGATACCAATCCCATCACACATGTTAGACTGTGGTGGAACACAACATGAATAGATTATTTTATTTTAGCAGCTTACAGAAAATAAGGGCAATGAGGGCTTGGATGACGAAGCCTCTCTGGAGCTGAGATTAGGCGGCCATCTCCACATCCCTGTCATGGCTGTAAATTACTCTGCTCCCACATTAAGGGCTTTAGTGTAATTGCTCATCTCGTTCAGAAAGGGAAATGAAATGAAAAAATGAAAAGTTAAGGAAGGGAGCATGTGTTCTTGAGAGCAGTCAGCATGTGGCTTGTGGTAACTCTGAAGAGGGAGATTATCTGTTTGTGCCAGCTCCACATTTCTCAACTTGAAGTTTTGGTTTCAGGTTACCAGTCAAGGTGAGAAGGGGTTTTGTAATTAAATTCCCGTGGACACGCTGCACTTATTTGAAGTAACCTAAACCACTCACTTTTAATCCTGCTCAGCGAAGATTGTAATAAACGGGCTCGGCTTGCACCACTTTAGTCAATCAAGTTTATTGCCGTGAAGGTTCATGATGAGTCTAATGAAAAAGGAGTGATGTGGTTTGCAGTAAACGCCTTGGAAACCAAACTGAGGTTTTTTTCCTCACAGTGAAGTGGAAGGTCCAACATTTTAACTTAAAATTTGAAATTTCTGCAAAGTTCACAAACTCTTGGAAGAATGTTGAATTTTAACCCTAAAAACGACACAGCAACAGGCTAAGTCATTTTCAGTGGAAGCTGGCTACATTAAGCTACAAACTAAAGCTAGACACTTGTTTCTTCATGAAGGGCGAGATGCGCTAAATATTAATGTTGAGCTGCTCTCAACTTTTATTCTGTACTCGAATGACCCAGTGAAGAGTAAACCAATCATGTTTTTGTTTCGTTCCATCTAAATAAATGTTGTCAGCCAGTTTCCAGTGCTATAAAACAACATAACTACGTCAAGGAGCGCTTGAGCAACCCAATGTAGCTTGCCAAGCTTGGCTGTTTTGTTGCTTTTGTCACTCGTAGTGTGAACATAGCATAAGCAGTTAGCACAACAACAGTGCTAAGAAAATGTTTTTAGGCAATGGACACTTGCAGCACACGGGTAAAAAACCGTAAAAAACCGTAAAGTGATTTTTAAATATATATATATATATATATATATATATATATATATATATATATATATATATATATACCTCTTGTTGTTGCAGAACTTGGTAGCCAGTTGCAATGGCCAGGTTGTGGTCACTTAGTCTGCTTTTACAATTATTTCTCTCAGTCTCTCGTAGCTCACAGTGCCCATCATCTGCCATTTGGTATTGATCATTCATCTTTATAGAATTTCTTGAAGCTAAACAGCAACCATGCAAGTATTCAAGTATATGCACAAAACATAAATAATCATAAACTCATAAAATTCACATCTGGGTCCCTACAATTTATCCAAAGCACACACAGCACATTTTTGACCACTGGCATCTTCCAGCATGCAATGGCCAGGTTGTGGTCACTTAGTCTGCTTTTACAATTATTTCTCTCATCAGCTCACAGTGCCCATCATCTGCCATTTGGTATTGATCATTAACCTCCCAGAGGGCTTCAGAACTGCCATTTTTAAAATATACAAGACCAGTCCAGAAATATATAACAGTGCTAATGCCCAAAGCCAGAATCCATTCCCCAAGTAAAAGCGTCTAGTAGAGAATGGGGTACACAGTGAAAGTACTTAATTTCTGATTTATTCATCTTGGGAACATTTCTTCTATTCTTTACACAGGAATAATAAAGCATTGAGGAGTTTGCGCCCTGGCTTGAAACTATGCTTACTGTGTCTTGCAGCTGAATAAACAGTTTTAAATGTAGTCTTGTCAAATGATAACGGTGCCAAGCTATGGCTGAATGGTAAAATATGGCCCTCCCCTTCTCTCTTATGTCATTATTTCATTATGATGAGAGGTATCAAAAAACATAAGCAACAGAAAGTGCTTAAATGCAGCCTCTGAGGTTCTGTGGAGTAGCACATGGATTGAATTGGATCAGGAACAGGGTTGATGAATATAGATTACATATTCTCAGCCATTGGATTTGTAACACAGCACTCCTCTCTGTTGACTCTGCAGTGAAGTCCAAGGGCTTTGGTGTTGTTGCAGAGGAGAGTCTGTGCATGCGTGTAATTATGTGACTTTGATAAGGTGTAAAACATACAGTATTGGGCATGTATTCAAATACACAATAGCAAATAAAGAAATTCCCATGTGCATACTTTCAGTTTTATTGTCAGCTGACCACCAGCAAACAAAGCAGTTGTGGCTGGCTGACATGTTTCTGACCTCGCAGTGGGAGAGGATGCAGATGAGCAAAAGGAAGGAGAGGGAACAGAGCCGCCGCCCACTCTCAGGCTTCCACTGCGCTCCTAGGGCCGTTGTCAAATGTCCATCAAAACAACTCTATCTAGTTGTTTAGTTTTCTGGGTTAAAGGTCATGCTCAGTTCTAAATATTTCCTGCACCTCTAAGAAACAAACTGAGCTTGACTGAGCATGTAGGCAGATGCACTTCTAAGGATGATTTAAAAGAGCTGAAAAAAAGACTACCAAACCGGATGTATTTGCTTGAAGGACATATGGTGGCATATCATTTTTATTCACCAGACAATAAACATGACAGTCCAGCTACTTAAACTTTATATTTAAATATCGAACATCCAGTACTCAATATCTCCAAATGCTGAATAAATTGCTATCATGAATCAGAAAAAATTGCTAAAACAAAAACTATAAGATTGTAAAAACCTTATTGGACAATCACTTTGTTGATATAATATTTGTTTGTTTGTTTTTTGCAAACAGTCAGTCTAAATGTCTTAAATGGTGTCCAAATACAGTCAAAGTGATGTAATGTAACATTTAAAACAAGTTTGCTTTGGATGTTGCAACCAAAGAACCTTCACTTCGGGGTGAACGGAAAAGAACTGGAGAACATTTCTGAGAACTTGACTGTGTGATGTCTACTTTTGTGGATAAAACATTTGCTGTTTGGTGGTTTTCCCTCCAACATACACTTGACTCATCTCCAGGAGATGGAGGGATTCTATTCCCCACGGACCTTTGATGGAAATTGATCTTGGCACATGTTTGAAAGACTTGCTAAAGGGATACGTCATTTACACACACGCTTGCGTTCTGTCTGTGAGAACATGCTCTCCACCGTCCATGTGAGCACTGTTGTAGGCCTGGGAACAAATGAGGTGTCTGCCTGAGTTGTGGTTGCTCCTTAGCAACCGTATCAAAGTATACTGAAACACACTGGCACTTAGTTACCAACTAAGCATGTGAACAATTTCTTTTTAAACATTTTTTAAGGGAGAAAGTTTGCCCTGCCCTTCCTCAAACTCATATTGATATGAACATTCACACAAAGGTCAACAAATGCCTAGCGTTAGGCACAAAATCAGTTTTTGTGTGACTCAACCATACTTGAGTCTATTATCAGTTAAAATCATGAACACAACATATAAATAGACAGTTTTTTGAAAATAAGCTAATGTGCTTTCTTCCAAGCGTTAGATTAGAGTATTGATACCTGCTGCAAGGAAACCCCACAAAGGGCTTTGTCTGATGGTGTGACGTAACTCTGGCTGTGCGGACACTCGTGACAGGCATACATCACACTTAACTCACAGGAATACTTCAAAACAAACCAAAAAATACTTAATATTCTACAGAGATGTAGATCTATCTACAGGAGTTCTTTACTACAGCGTAACAGGTGTAACTTATTGAGTTGGTTTTAGTGTTGAGGAGTAAATGAAGAAAAGGTATGAAGGGTAGAGGTTATTGAAAATTCCTTCTTTAATGTTCCCTCAGAGGGGGAGCATATTACTCATTCTCTTTTCCATCCCAAGTTTTCCAAGCTGATTTGGACCAAGACCAGTTTTTTTGTGAAAGAATTTGATCTCAATGGGAGTTCCTCTGTTTTGCTAAGGGCTTAATGGTTTCACAGTTTTAGATTAGGCTTACAGTATTTTGGGTGTCAGCTTTGACAAATTACTCTCAAGATTTTTCCAATGTCAGATATCACCCCACTGCTCACCAGCATGTCCAGAATCCCCGAATGGGCACACCCCTCACTTTGTTCCCCACCCTGTCACCGTACCACGCCAAAATAATTTGGCACTCACTCAAAGAAATGCATGGATTAAGCTAAGGGGGAGAGTTGTCGCTTGATCTTAGTATTACCACCTTACCTCAGAAGGGAAGTAGCAGCTTCACAGAATCCAGCCAAAAAGTTCAAAGTTGAAGCACAAATAGTTCTCGTCTTCCCTGCAGGAACTGTGGTCTCCTCCAGCTGTGCTGCCGTGTTTGAGGGCTGGGCGCGCTGCAAGTGCATCCAACAGTGTTACAGACAGAGGAGCACTCCCTTCCAGCTTCTCTGGGGGGAACTGCGGATGACTTGGCTAGGTGTGTTACCCGTCACACACCCTGCTGACAGACCAGTCAGTTCCAGCTCCACTGCTGCTCATCACACAGATGCTCTGTGTTTCTGTGAAGAGTCCTTGGTGCTTCTGCTTATCAACACAGCACAACTTTATGATTGATATTGAGGTCAGGCTTTTTTTTTTTTTTTTTTTTTTTAATCTGCTTACACTCTGCTGTGGTTGACTCTGACTTTGAGAAGTATAGAACTGATCATGTTTCTACCACAATTTTGACTTATTAGTGACAATAGACACTACACGTTAAACGAATGTCTTCTTATCTGTTTATGCATTATATTAAAGAACATCTGTTTGGACTATTATCTCTACTATGAACCTTTGCACATCCCAAGAACATATTCTTAGACATTAATCCAAGCTATTTCATTTTAAACACTTACATTGTACATATTTCTTAATTGTTAAGTATTTTATTCGTATTTTTATACAAATGTTTTCCCTATTACAATTTAAATTTCTCATTTATACACCAACACACCTAAGCAAGTTCCTTTGCAAGTTGTTAGTTACACCAGCAAGTTGCTAACTGTCTGCTGATTGGTAGCATACAGTAGTTTTTAGAGCTTTTTCACTGTAAACAATTGCTTATAGCAACCAAAAATTCTGATGAGAAACCAATACCGTAAGACTGAGGGCTAGAAAGTCGAAACAATGAGCTGAAAGACACTTAAAATCTTTGTGGATCTGAGAGGAACTGCAGAGTTTGGTGATACATACAAATGATCCATGGTTAATATAAATATATTGATAATAGACACTTTAGGTTAATCTTGAAATCTTAGCTTCTATCGGCTATTGGGATCAAGAATATTTCTGTAACAAGACTATATTTGTAATGTAAATATTTGTTTTGGTTATGGTTAGTAAAAGTGCATGGTTGAATTAAACCTATAATGGAGATACTCATTGTTTAAACTCCCTACAAGGTAACCATTGTTTGGTCTTTGTGTTAAGTAATGCTCGCAATATTGTTTTTGCTCATTTGTCAGGCAAACAAATGCTTCCCCAATAAAAACCCAAAAGGAAAAAAATCACTGTTGCGTTCCTTTTTCTTTGTTTACGAGCAGATGTAAGTGAACACACTTTCATTCCACACACACTTGTTGGTGTTGCTTCATGTAAGACCAAAAAAATAACTTTATTTTGCAGCAGTGTATGTGTGTGTGTGGGCGGGTGTGGACGTATAATTCACAGGCTTGTATTCTTAATTTAATTTCCATGGTACAAGTGAGGCCTGCTGGGTCACTGGTTTCACTGGTCGGCAGATGATGAAGGAGCTGACTCAGTACAGCAGCAGCTGTACTACACACACATTCATAGACCAATGGCAAAGGCTGTCATACAAGGTTCCACCTGCACATCAGATTGTTATATAATCATTCACACACCGATTGCACTGCCAGCCTGTGTCTTGGTGGATATTGTGAGAATCCATCTGCTGTCCAAGAGAAAGTGTATCCAGCATTCAGCAGCAAAAGTGAACTGTGGTCAATTAGTCACTGAACAAACACACATTTGTGCATACAGACAGAGATTATTTTTATAGTTAGATCCACTAGGTTTTTTCTTACTTCAAAGATTATTATGCCCACATTTAAAACTCTGACCATAGGAACTAAAAATGTTTTTTATTCAATATTGCAAACATGACTGGTTGTTTAAAACCAAAAGCTATTTACAATTTTTTTGGTGATTTATTAACTACATAAAAAACATGTATTTAAAAATAGAAACAACTTAATGGTACAACTAATGATTTTTCTGTTACACCCGTTCCTTCAATGTTTCCACAGTTATGAAACAGAAAACAAGACAGGACTTTGTAACACTCAGCGCCATCCCACTGTGCACGCTCTGTTATTATGGCATGTTCAAATACTCCAAATGGAAACCTGCTCTTGCCTTATTAATTACCAGGAATGCACTCTACGAGTACCCCTCTAAAACCTGAGTGCTGAAAAGTATGCCATCAAGAAGCCACAAGGCATGTGAGCTCTGTACTCCCTGTCCAACCGCTGGGCCTACGCTTCGGTTGCAGGGGAAGAGCCAAACTATCTGTGCACTAAAGGAAGGGGACGTGTGAAAACGGGGAGAAAGTATGGAGGGTAAACAGTCTTTTTTTCAGAAAACAATCTTTGAATTTGAGAACACAGGTACAGTATTACAAGCGCACTGCCATAGTTCAGGGCATAATTGGAATTTGCACATGAACATCAATGCACATGAGTGCATACTTGAGCACACACAAAAGCACAAACACACACATACAGTACTGTACAAAAACATTGAGGGCAGACTGTTTCAGTTTATTTGTTCCATTCTAAGAGAGGAAAGTCACGATTTTATGGCAGTAGAACCACTTTTGGTTTTGTTCACAAATGAAGAAAAACAAGAGGTGTTTTAGGACATCCATCTGCACTGTTGTCATTAATGTCCCACTGAGCAGTTGATTAATCTGTGTAACTGAGCTGATCATAAGTAAAGAAGCATACCAGAGTTAGAGGGGTTTCCAACGGAATCCAGTTGAGTGTTTATATTTGTTTATCTTAAAGACATATTCATGAAGGGGGAAACTATTATATGCCACCAGGCACACTTAAGATAAGACTTGTGCACAAACAAATAAAATAAAAGGAAGTTCACTTCCATTCCTTTTTTCTCTTGATTGTATTCCCTATTTTCTTTTCCCACAGCTTTGCTGGGTAACTTCGGTATATTCCAACCTGTCCCAACTGTAATTTCATAGGCCCTTATTTCTTACTGAATAATAACAATAACAATTTCTGAAATTGGTCCACTATTCAGCGAAAACGCATTCCTGCTCAATGTGTGACCAAATTTCAAAAACTTGTTGTCCCTACTAGTCACTCAGAACAAAAGTTAGCCGTTAACTCAAATGTCCTCTGACAGTTCATGAGGTTTAAAGGCTTTTCTGACAGTTTGTCTTTTGCTTAATGTTTGACATTTGTTTTTTAATGTGAAATAGAGATAATGAATTCTTGTCAGATAAGTAACATTGTATGTATCTGCCAGTGCTCTCTGCCACTGTGTAAAGGTGTCCAAACTAAATTTTCAGACATGTTGGAAACAAATTCCCTCTGAGTTTACAGGCAAAACTTTTTATCATTTTCATTCTTGAGTGTATAATGAATAAATTATGTTAGCTGGTGCTTCAGGAGCTTTAGGTTAGTCTGGTTAATTGTGTGTTGGCAGACACTGGTCAGACCACAGCATTGATGGGACAGGGCTCAGTGGATGTTTAGCTGAGTCAGGTTTTGGGGCCATGCGGGAGTCTTTGGGGTCTGGGCCAAGGCCCAGGTGTGGGCTATTATTTCCCATCTGGACAACATAACCTTGGTCCCCTGGGCCCAGCAAGGGGTGGGGCAAACCGAACCAGAACATGCAGCTCTCAAATTAGCTTTACGATGTAATATTTAGCCCCCCTCTTGTTGCTATGAAACCACCCATGCATCCAAGAATTCCTCCCATGTCTGCTACATTAAAACTTCTTCCCTCTTATTCCCTTGAGCTGAAATGATTAAAAGCTTTGGGAGTCATTTCAGCTAATTGCAAGAGGGGATTTACATATGTCATTTCTGAAATCTACTAAACAACTTTGGCAAATATTTATAAAATCTATAAAAAAATGAAAAATAAATAAAAAGCCTCTGAAGATTTATATCTAGGTCTCGTCATGACAGAAAAGAGACAGTTATAAATAGAAAAATAAATAAAAATAGTAATATTTTTTCATTTAAGATGCATTAAAGCAGCTAATGTTTACACCTTGGTTTCTCCTAGACCTATTTATTCAGCAGCAGGACAATGCATGCGGCTGAGCTACACCTCCAGATTTAAAAGATTACATTTCACGGAAACTTGTCCTATTTATAGAGCCAGACAAATTCAAGAAACAGACCAAACTACATAAACACACTCCGATGACAATCCTCCCTTTTGTTCCCCGGGATTTTACAAGTCATATACGCTCTTTCACACTACTGCCACTCACATAGGTTCCACTCTGTTAACACACACTGACAAACACATACACCTCTTCTCTGTGATAACCTGTGGGTTATTTCAGCCGTCTAGACAGGGAGAATACAGGGACTCTTGGGAATGCTCATTGTAAGCACAGACTCAGGTGTCAACAGCAGCTTAGCCAGAAGCTTGGAGGGTAATCAGGAGCTATGTTTCTGAATTGTCTATTTATTCAATGTCATTTAAAGACACATGTATAAACAAACATGACGGTGGTAATGCAATGCAATTGCTATTCTGTTGTGCGGTTGGTGATAATACTCTTTACATTAAAGGGATAGTTCTGATATTTGAATAGGGTTTGGTTCTTAATGAGTCTCTCTTACGACCCCACTTCAAAAAATCCAAACCATGCATTTAATCATAGGGTGCATCTCTTCAAATAAAAGTGCCAGAGGCTCGTATTCTTATTTTCAAAGGTTCAAGTATTTGGGGATACTGAATAACGTCATGTAGCTTGTAAAAACCTATCCTGTAAAAAAACATTTGGAAATTAATTCAACTTTTTTTTTTTTTTACTTTCTAAGCGAAATTAAGCAGATCCCCACATTTTTCTTTTCAAGACATGTCTTTTTCTAATTAAATCCGTCACTATGCTGACTTTTAATTAAACTACAGAGACTTCAGAAGTATCTGCTATACAACATAATTACACTGTCATTGCTTATAAAAACTCTCTGACCAATGCTTATGAAAAAAAGATTAAAAGGCATTCCTCATTAAAAAGATGCAACTACATTCTTGAAATTATACCAAAAACAGGCAACACCTTGTTAAAGTCCTCCAGGATCCAAGTCCTTTGAAAACAGACCTTGTGTTACTCAGTGTCTCATTTATCCGAGCAGAACAGTTTGAGCTACATGCTCAATTAGGATGTGGTCATGTATTTAATTGACAAGCTCTGAGCCAGAAAGCTGAGTGACTAATTGAAGAAGTGTAGGCTAAATTTGGAGGTTCTGACCAGCGGCGTAACATAATTGTGATTGGCCGTGGTGCAATTTTTTTTCCTTGGGCCCAGCACCAAACACAAGTGCTGGTCAGAACACATACACACATGCACAGACATACGCAACCAATCCAGATAATTGCAAAGCAGACAATTGCTGTCCAGCCATGGAGAGGCTCCCGTCCTCCAAACAAGCTTTGATCAGCGCCAACGACTTTCTGTTTAAAATGAACAAACATTGAAAGATAGGTGGTTACGTCTCCATTCCAAGTGCAGAGTTGATAGGTCCCCAACATGGTTTGCATACATGAGGTGACAGAATTGCATAAAAGCTAATTTAGTTTGGACCAAGATGTTATAGATGGACGCATGTTTGCTGTGGTGTAGGATATCGTTTTTTTGGGCACCTACCTGACAGCTTCTGAGCCCCTGTACAGCTACACTAGCTGCATTGACAATATTTATGCCAATGGTTCAGAACTGATAGATGCACAGTTAGGCACAATCAGACAGAGCACTTTTCACCACAGCCCGGGGCGGCTCTCTGTAATTGATTTTCTACTCCTCTCGTTACTGCAGGAGAGCTCTGAACGCCTTGGGTTGTAAAGACTTCAACTCAGAGCGGAAAAGCAGCAAATGTCATTAGCATTTTTTCTCATTGTGGTGACTGTTCCTGGACACCCGGAGCTATATGACTTTACCAACCATAGTTACCATGAACTAAACAGCAAACAGCAATTAGTGCGTTATTTTAGATTTTGGAAAAGTTGTTTTCATTAATCTGAACTGTAAGCATTAGGTGGCATACAGTTCATGGTTTGAGTTAAACTAATGTCAGCACTCATTCAGTTGTTGCCTAGCAACAATAAAACAAAAAGACACAGCAAACAAGAAATACACTGTCTCATCCGATCTTCACAAAAAAAGGTAGTAAGCGGCAGGTAAAGTTTTCAAGATGCACAACACATCCATGGCCAAAGTAATACTGTCACCCATGTTACATGTTGGGCTCGAGGCCTTGGCATGTCTGATGAGCAGTATTTAAATGTAGTTCTTGCTGCACACAAAAACTATGCATTATACACCTCGATAAAATTTCCCGCTGCTTGTGAAGCACTGAAGACTTAAGCGGGTTGTGTAACATTTAAGGTTAAGTAGTGGAAGGAAACACACACTGCCAAAACTGTCAGTCATTTCTCATGCTAGATGTTTGCCCATGTTATTTATACAGCATTCGTAAGAGAGTTAAGGGAAGAAACCTTAAACCTCGTTTCACTGGATATGAACTAAGAGGACATTTGTAATTACCGACCCAACAGGAGGGAGTCATCGCGGAGGAAGAGAGGATTACATACACTGGCAAATACAAATCTGGGAACTATGCAGTGTGACCACAGCGGTGTTAGTCACTGGGTTGCTTAATTTGAGCACTACGGTTCCAATGCCTTGCTCAATGACCATGCAAAGGCAGATGTGGAAGAAAGCTGTTAATCTGTGTTTGGATCTTTTCTCCATCAGAAAAGCACCAAAATGGTTGTTACATTCATATGTTGGAAGCTGTTCTTTTGACCCGCTAACAACCACTTCCTTTTATTTCTTGTAGTGTTAATGATGTAGTCATTTAAGCATATTACTTTGTTACACTTGGTAGATTACATTTGAGCTGGTGATGATAAGTGTCACAATACAATGACATTGTTTAATTCTGACTGAAGAAAAAAAAAGTGGTCTCTGAGTGGCACACTTTTTATGCAATGATATACACCCTGACTACTCCAGGAAACCACACACTATTCCATACAAGTTTTCTCTGGCAGGTTACAGCACAGAAAGTTATATTTAGCCCTTGTGTGTTGAAATAAAACACAACATGCACTTGAGCAAGTTCCCCTCAAATCTTTTAAACTCCATATTCTGGTTTCTCTTTGTTGATTTTATCGGAACATTTTTCTGCGCTTGGTGTGAATTACGGTACAATATTCCAGTACGGAAGAAGGCAAAGTGTAAACACGAATGTGGGTGCCATGGGCTGATTCAGAGGCTATTTTCAGTCTATGAATGGCGATGATAGGAAGTGAGAAATAGTGAAAGGAATGCGATTATTTCCCTGCTGCTTCAAAGGAAACATGAAACACTGGCGCATGATGAAATATATTTTTATGGTAGAAACAAATTATAATTGTAATTTACTGTAAATACAGCGCTCTGGCTGTGTTTGGCAGTGTGTAAGGAAACAAACCATTAAGACATACCACCCCAGCTGAACTCTCTTACATGAGTGTTTGTATTAATATTTCCTTAAACGGAAAGGCTGAAGGAAGATTTACATTCAGTTTTTTATTCTTTAAAGAGTGGGTTCAAAAGGAACTTTGTCAACAAGAAACCATCTTGCGAACCAGCCACAACGCCAAATTTGGCCAGTGTTTGTAAGATGGGGCAGTAAAGTGATTGGGACAATGGCCCCTTCCTCACTTCCTACCCCACTACTTATGGCACATTTGCTTGGACCATGCCCATCTTCAAATCAATTATTATTATTTTGATCTCTTCTCCACACATTTAAAATTTTTGACATTTAAACACTTGGCAAAGTACTCAAAACAGCCGTTGGAGTAGTTTTGGCTGTACCATAGATGTTTCCAGGACCATGTTTTGCCATGATGACACACATGGACTTACAAGGTGAAATCAATCAAAGTTGCTTCAATTGAATGTATGCATGACTAATGTGAAACCACCCAGGCAGTATCATAAATGGAAGGAACCAAAGAAAAGGGATGAGAAGACCGGTCTTAATCTGCAGAAATTTTTCGCTAAAGTTGAGATATTATTAACTCATTTTGTGCCGCAATGGTGCGAATTTGTGTGTAACTGCGTCATTCCATTGGACTTGTGTGCAATCATGACACGCTCAATACAGTACATGTCTTACTGAATGAGAAGTATAATACACAGAGCCACCAACCAACTGGGCCTTAATTCCTACCTCCCAGTTGAATTTTGGAGCTAAATTTGTTTCATTTTGATATTTATGCTTTGATTTTATAGAATGTTCTTGTGTATACTCACAATTTGAAACGAGAAGTTTTACCAGCAGGTCCCTCTGCCCCTGGAAGTCAGCGCATCTCCTTCATCTCTCTCATATGCCGCAGTTTTACTTCTCTCCCTGTCTCTGTCTCTCTCTCCACAGTATGCCTTCAAGGAAGGAGAAACGGAGATATGCCTTCAGTATTGTCCATGCATCATTACACACATCAGTTTTGTTGGAAACAATCACTGAACCACTGCCACATGTGGGTTAGAAAGCATAAAAAACTGTAGTGTGATGTATTTTCCAGCTTGCAGGATTCATAAACAGATGAACATATCATATAAAGGTTTGATGGTTTTATAGAGGTTTATTCTCTGCAGGGCCTCAAGAGTCATAAACATATCATAAAGGAAAGGTTCTCAACCTTTTTCTTTTGTCTTGGGACCTAAAATTAGAATTTAGTGCTTCTAAGAGACTCATAGATGTGTACATTTACCACCATTATATTCTATATTTGTTCACTATTAATAGGTAGAAACATAGAAAATACTCATCACACACCCTTGTTAAAGAATTTTAAACTGGCATTACCACTTATTAACTTATGAGTATACTAGGACATGGTAGGACTTCGATGCAGACTGATAGGAACACAATTTACACAAAGAGAAAAACATGTGGAAAAAGTCCACAAAAGAACACAAAAGTACTAGTGAAAGCAAGAGCCACTATGGCGTTTTGACCCCTAGATTAACCAGAGAAAATAATTATAACAAAATATCACGTGGAGACCCACAAATAAAGGCAGACCCAGAGGGACGAGTGTAAGGTTAAATGACAGGTCTGCGTAACCTCAGTTAGCAAGCCTTAATGAGAGCCATTTAGGGATATACATGCATTGCTACTCCTGGGTATCCTGGAACTGCGGTAGAGCATGCTCACACAGTCCACAGACCACACTTGAGTCCCCTGATAATAGCGTTAACTAGTCCCTATTCGTTACTAAACTTACTTCATTACATATCAAAAGTTCCAAACAAAATCCTGCACACTGACTAACTTGCAAAAGAACATAAATAAATGCAAATAAATGTGTGTGTAGGATTTTGTTGGCAATCCTTAGAACGATCAAAAAATTAGGGCTTTGCTGTCCATTGTCGGAAGGGGGGAATCAGGCCTGGAATCAGCTTGATTCTCGTGTGGTTTGTACCTTTCATTAGAGGATTCCTTATGTTCCACAAATGTTTGAAAAATTTCAGCAAGTAGAAATAACCCACTGAAACTGACGGCCATCAAACTGAGTTATTGAACATGAGTGATCCAATGGATTATATTACATTTATTCCAAATAACATCTAACAGTTTGAGCGGAGGCCTCTAGGCCCTTCTAAAGATTTCCATGGTTTCTTTCTGCTATTTCACTTTGTCTTGAACTTGTAGCGATGAAATGCCAAATAATTCACATCAGTCACTACCACATCATTCTTGTTTTGAAAAAAAAGGCTTTCATGATTGATCATTTTCTCTGAAATTTGTGATGAACAAACTGAAAAGCACACACACACAAAAGGAAAACTTCACATGCACTCAATGGGTCAGCCCTGTTATCGTCATTTGATAATGGAAGTTCCAGCCCCAAGTAAAGGCTTCCATCTGTGGTGACCAGAGCAAATATTATGATTAATTAATAACAAGATTGATTGTGCCAAATGTTCCCCATGGGGTCAGCTCTTATGTCCAGTGAGGAGATCCCATGGCACCTTTTCCAAGAAAGCACTGTAAAAGATCGGATGACAGATGCAATTTGAAGAAAATGGCCATGGCTCAGGCAGCTGTCATGAGGCATCGGTGAGTATTATTTTTAAGGTTTTCTAAACATGTGTCACAGACATGCTTAGTAAGTGCATGAGACCAAATGGTGAAGCTCAGCAGAACCATGTGGGCCTTGGCTGCGCACCGGGGCAAAGAGCTGTCAGTGATGCATTGTTCTGAAATTGAATGCAGTACCTTTTCCACAAACAAATGCAACAGAATTATTGAATAAATCTGAAGGTAGCACTTTCTATTGTGCAACATTTTTGCAGGATATGTTAGTGAGTTACAACCAACCCAAGCTGGCTCCTCTCGCTGCCTGGCTGGGTATGATGAAGAACTGGCTGCAGAGAAGAGAGAATGTTCGTGTGTGTGTGTGTGTGTGTGTCACTGTGTGTCACTCTGTGTAACTGTGTGTAAACTGCATGTGCATACACTCTCAGCATAGTTTCTTTATAAAGCCTTAAAACTTTGGGACTTGAAATTAAACAATATAACTTGTATACAACTGAGAGTCGCAAGGTAAACAGATGTGCAGGAATTGACAACCCATTACATAAATAGTATATGGAGCTGTTATCAGATAGAATTACAATCACTTTAGGGCTATGCAATGTAGTCACAGTACCATATACAATGTATTAAAAGATATACAGAAAGATATAAAGGTATTCCACAACCTGGTTATATTGTTTATAATGTCAAGTTAAAGGATTTTTATTCAAGTCTATTTAAATACAACACTCACATGTCACGTTCACGTTGAAAGTCATCGGGTGCTTTAATAATTCTTCCTGTCTGCATTAGTCATCAAGTGATCCCTCTCTTACACATCTACACTATGAGAAATGGAGGACACAATAGAAAGACATGCAATGCGAAAATGCACTTCGAAGTCAACTTCAGCTTTGTTAGGAAATTAAGTTGATATGGTTTGCTTTAGTGTTAATATGTGGGTGCAATGTTGTTTTTTGTGTCCGGGCAATAAACCTACAGTACATTTATAGAAAAGAATACCCAATCACAGTTGAGAATATTATTGAAATATACCATTGATAGTAGAAAAAGCTACATCAGTGAGGGCAAAATACATTCCTGTGAGCATCAATTAAATGTATTTTTCTTTACATTATTTTTTTTTAAACTGTAAAACAAATTTTTATATCACCCCTATTTTGATGCAACCTCCCTAAACTGAGGCCTTAATCAGAACCAATTCTGACCTAATGTCCTAACAGATTAATCAAAATGTTCCCTATTGTTCTGTAAAAATAACTGGGTTAACCATTGAGAACAAATAACTGGTACAGATCACAGTATTTGAGGCCAGAGATATCTGGTTGTTTGTAAAGCTGAAATTATATTAATTCAGATATCATTAAGTGCAACTACAATAAGTACAGGGTCAGCTTTCATAGAGCACCACATCTTTATAAAGTGGGTTTTACTTGGATACAATAAGTGACTCTTGGGATCTCAAGGTCTTTCTGCGTGCATATATGCTTTCATGGACTCTCTGAAGCCAGCAGCTAGAGTAATCCTTTGATTTTTGCATGATCATGGTCTGTGGCTATCTGGCCAACAGAGTGCTTGAATAAGCGATATTGTATTTATGTATCAGAGACTTTTAAAGCAAACACTAGATACTCAAGTTGCTTGCAGGGATTTATTTTAAATGAAAAATAAATTTTGAAAACAAGCTTATTTTATGTAAAGTGGAGTCCTTACTGACAGCACTGAATATTAAACACAAAGGGTTTCCTGGAGTGCAAAAATCACTCATAGTAGAGTCTGATGTAGAAATGACCATTCACACCAAACACTGTTTCACACGCCTTAAATCAGTTTTACCCAGGCTGACAACAATTATTTCATGGGATGTTTTTTCTTCTCTGCAACAGAAGACTGATTGTGCGAAACACATAAAATACTGATCTATGGAGGCTTTAGAAGCCATACACTTGAGGCAGCGCCAATGACATCACAGGCCAGACATTTAATTTACTTCAGACATTGGCCAACGCACTGAAACGGCACGTAAACACAACCTCTTTTGATGCGAGTTTCTCAGAGCTCACACTGCTGTATTTTTCTGTCATATTTAAAACAGCGTTACTGGCCCTCTTTTTCCTGTTGTGGGTCGCATTTTTATTGGTCAACAAATGAGTGTGTCCTTCCTATAAGAAACACCATATCACTGTGCCAGTTATCAGTTGGCTTTTGTGGAGCCAAAACTCACCACTAATGTGGGGAAGAACATTATTATCCTTGCTGATTTCATCCTATATTCATTACGACATAAACACAGGTCATGTCAACTTTCAGTACATCAAAGTATTTTCCTTCTGCTCCGAAGTTGGACTGAGAAGGACCTTCCAAGGCTACAAAGGCACCAGCTCCCGTCCCTAGAGAGGAAGTTGAGCTGAATTTGACTCTATAAATGTAATCACGTCCATTGGCTCTGTCTGTGGGATAGTTTGGCATTGCAGGTGGGTTGTGTTGCTGTGGGATGAGATTTCCATTCGTCAATTTCTCCAGAACAGATCTTTTGGGACCTTCCAGACTCCTGTTTCTCATTCAAGAGTGTGTTTGATAGATAGAGGTTTTAAGAACTCTGTGTGTGTTCGTACAGTTTTTTGGAGGGAGGCCTGTTGCCAGTGCGTGCACTGTGAATTGTTTGGCGCAGGGCAGCACAAGCACCATTAAAGCATTTTTTTTACTGGGGACTATCTACCAAAAGCCTTTGCTATAAACAGCAATCCTATCAATTATAATTTAGAAGTGATCCATACCACTCTGTTTGACCCAACATTTTTTTTGAACCAGCAACAAAATGACATTTAAATGCATTGTGCTACTGTAGCACCATGCAAATCAACCTTTGCAGGATCGACTGGAGTTGATATGTGCATATTTCAATTAAACTTGGGCATAAAGAAACTCTGGTCAATCACAGATATATCAAATAGACCATTCCTGCTGTACAGGAATTGGGCAACTAGCCATAGTCACCATTGTTGTTGTTGTTTTTTTTTTAAACAAATTAGGAATGATTTGGTGAAGATTATGTGAAATCAAAGGCAGACGTGGTAAAAAAAAAGGGTTTTGGTAGACATTCAAACAATGGTTAATTTGTGTTGGCTGAAATAGGCAGGACCCATAAAGATAAGGTAAAATAAAGTTTTTATTTATAAATAACTCCATGGTGGGGCTTTCTGCATGAAATGCACATTTATTTTTTTCTTGCCCATTGGCCTAACTTTTCACGTAGAAGTATGTGAAATCTGTTCAGTGTGCTTAAGCCATGCTAGCAATGCACAGGTTGGTATTGTTGGTCAGTCCAGACTGAAATATAAAAATAAAAAAATGGAGTGGACAGATTTTTATAAAATTCAGTATGGATGACTCCATGACTCCTAAAAGGTTTGGTGTTCCCCTTTATCTAGCATCAGCAGCAGGTTGAACATTTAAATTATTCAGTGAACTATCTCTGCATCTGCCTGCTGGATTTGCACCAAATTTAGATCATGGTTCCTGAATGATGTATAGTTTACTTTGGTAATCACCTGACTTTTTCACTAGTGCCACCATGTTGTTGAATTTACTTTGTGTTAAGTGCTAATTAACAATTTGCTACATGCTAAACTCAAATGGTCTATTGTAAAAGTTATACCTGCTAAATATCAGTATGATATTGTTGGCATTGTGAGCATGTTTGTCTGACGTTAGCATTTGCTCAAAGCACTGTGCCTAAGTACGTCTGCACAGAGCCATTTGCATTGCTGTAGACTCTTAGTTTTGCTGAGATACCGTGCTGATTTAATACAAAGACAAACAGAGCCAGAAATATGAACTCCTTGGCAAAGGTACCAACACAGAGTCTGCTTTCATGTTCTGGATGTGTCCTTTGATGAAATCTAACACCTCTGCATGTGAGTTTCCTGTTGCCTGTGTCATATTGACTAGTTGAGATGCTACAAAGCCACGCTGAAGTAATACAGTCTCGGCTCAGATTGATTCACAGTGAGAGCCAAAGCAAGAAAACGGTGTCAAACAACGAAGTACCACATTTAGGCTTTTCTGTTTCCACCTTGTATCACCATCACTTTGACTTGGTGGAACACCAAACCCCTGTTAAACAGCTTCTCCGGATGACCTTCACAGCTACTCTGCACTGGATTTCTCCGGCCTGTAAAGTCTGTCTCTGTGAAGTGAGAACCACCAGAACAAAACAGAGGATGAAAAATTATTTCAAATCAGAAGACTTTGAGGGAAAAAAGCAGTACAAGCACTGCAACTGTTTTATTACAACTTTTATCAAAGCGGCAGAATGTACTGGCTTCTTTCATTGTGATATGTTGGTATAAATCAAAACTTTCTTATGAGAAGATCCACATTACTGTGTGTGCTTTATGGTCTTTCTTTACAGTATTGTAGCTGTTCATATCAGAAACAGGCGACACAGTATAAAACTGTTTATTTTTTGTTTATCAGTTTATTGTGGATTTACGTTTTGATTTTGTGGAACGGACACTAAAAGTGTTTGCATGCACACATACACTACACACAGATGTGCAAGGTTAGAGGCAGGTGGGACCGTGATGAAAGCCATTCCTAAGGTGGGGTATTTAGAGTTTAGAGTTAAGCAGTGCTATCAGCAAGCAAACAAAAAAGAAAGAGATGATAATCTAGAAACAAAGCTCTTCAGAAATCCTCTTTTCATCTTCACGATGGAACATCGGACCCGGAGCGTGGCCTGCAGTTCTCATCCTTAATGGATTGAGATAATGGCTGGACAAATTGTTCCCAGGCACTGTCTCTACTCTGCCCCACTGAGTTCAGGGAGAGTAAAATAATCGGATTTTTCCTTCCTTTATCTCCCAGACTCCAGAGAAGAAGCGAGGGGGCTTTGACATGCCATGTCTACTTGTCACGACCCCTTTTGTGTACCCTCCGCCCATCTGTGGACCCGGTTTTAGACGCCATCTCTTTTCCAAGGGCTCACTGTCACGGCCTCAAATAAACCTGCTGGAAGTGCCAGCCCTGTTTTCCATTTTCCTGTCCTTCTTTCTTTCCTCTTTCTTTCTTCCCCAGTATTTATCAGACTCTGGCCTCTCCCTAAATGAGGAGTCTCTCATGGTGAAGTGGTAGAGTTCATGCTGAGGTCCGTGGAAATTCACCAGGTCTCTTACAAACTGTTGTGGTGAGAAAAAGCTTGAGTCTGATCACCGGGATGTGAGCCACGCCAGGCTCCCCTGTGTCAGGAATGAGTATACAATGCGCAATAAGCACTTCTGCTGCGTGCTAAGTTGGTCCGGTCATGACATCCTTAAGCCGAGGGCTGTGCCAGCTCTCCTGTTACAAAGACAAATTGTGCATGCGGAATTTCCTGGAGAGGCTTCGAAAATGCTCCCCCAGTCTTACAGCCAGGGCTCTCTGCGGGGACTTGCACTTGAGAGATTTAGTGCCATAATTTAGTCCTCGCTCTCATCTCAGCCCTGTGGAAATCCTATCAAACGCTGCCTAAGCCACCTGATTAAGCTCAGCGACAGGAATTTTCGGGGCCGATGCTGGGACAGCTTCGAGGAACGCCGCTTGTCGTAGGAATCTCCATAACGTTAAGATGGAGCCCCACCCTAGCAACCAGGAGTCACAACAGAACGAGACAACTTTGAAGGAATTCTGGTCTCGGCTGCATTCTCTGTTTTAACTAGTAACAGGTGAATCCTGAGTAATCACTTCACGCTGTGTGCACTGCAGCGCTGTTTGTCAGGTGATGTTCCATCACAGCAGCGAGATGGAAATGTCTTTACCACACCTTTTGTAAGGATGTAGACCTCGGCTAATTTTCATATTGACTTTCTTGTAAAACACTTATCCTAATCTGTTCTCTCTGACATGCATGCGAGGGCCCCCAGATGTAAAAGAGCAGGACCTGGGAAGAGAATCACCGAATATGAAGTTAAGCTGTTGGATTGCCTCCATTCTTTCTCTGCAAGTCAGTGCTGAAGACATGGGAACTCTTCCACTGTTATTCGTTCTTATTTGTATATTCTCATGACTGGTTTTTTAGGGTTTTTGAAGTCCTAATACTTCAAATATCCCATGCCATTTTACGATTTTAATAAAATGGTGTACCCCAGAGGGGGAAGTTATATGAAATAGACTGAAGAGTTGTTTTTACCCTCAATTATGTGGTATTGGAAAGCGTCCCCTTTGTCCATTAGTTCCAAAACATATTTCTTCAATGTGTTTCATGGAATTGTACAAAAATTTATAATTCAGTGGCAGCAGGCTGTAAGCTTTGATGTACTGGGCTGGACCCAGGTGTGTCTAACATCAGAATAACAAGTATTTGACTGCTGGAAAACACATGCTCACGCAAACCTGAAGCAACCGCTGTTAAAGTGCCTTCCTTGCAGGCACTTTATGGTAATTCACTTTCCCCTTACAGGTTTCTTTTATTACAAAACAAATCAATTTCACAAACCCTGAAATGGTTTCCCAATAAATTAATTTTGGTTTCAACTATTTGGCTTTCAAACAGGATACACAAGACTTCTCAGGTGAAGAGGAGAAAAATTAGCTCGAAATGTAACATCCTGGCAAAGTGTCTTGGAAGGGATTTTTCAAAAGAAACCCAATGACATGCAACATGACGCATCACGCACAATGCCAGACTTCTTGATCTGTGATGCATCCCCCTGGTCCCTAAAATGAGCTTACTCATATTGTAGACTTGGTGAGTCATGGGGGAATTGAAGTAAATGACCCGTGGATAAAGTACATCACGTCATCCCTGCAGCCTAAGCCCACAAATCTTACATTCCACTGACAGAAATCAAGTTTTTTTTCCTTTTGGTTCAAATGGAAGAGATACCCCCTTTTATTTAAACTCGAACCTGGTCCACTTTTGGCACTATGAACTAGGTCTTAATAAGCGCATGTGAAGTCTAATGTGTAATCTGATAAACATATATTGCCTTTAGAAAAGCCTTTAGCTATATAATGGCTTTGGCAAGTGCATGTGAGTCCCCAACACAATGCGTGTACTGTTCACGAAGATGAATGTACTTGTTCATTCTCCATCCAGTTCTGCATCATTCATCCCGGTTGGCTAAGGTCCCCTGATCAAACAGTGTAAGCTCATATGTTTCAGGGCGTGATGGGCTGGCTGCCTCTTCCACATGGTGGTATGAGCTATTCCACCCCCATCTGAGACTGTGGGTGGTCCTTATCTCACTGATACGTGACTAAGACCCTTTGAAATTTAAAATCTATGGAGAGATGCCTACCGTCTAGATCCTATACTGTCTCAATTGCATTTGAAAATTTTATTTTTTGCCCTTTCTAGCTCAATGATATTGCTGGAGCTTTAGTTAGAAGCTACATGTGAATAGTTTCCATTATGTTGTCGGGCACTTTCACACTTGTAAGTGCTCCCAAAATGACGTATGCTAGTGTGTTGAAAACATGACTGTTCAGAATGGGTAGAATGCTTGGCCTGTGGTGTTGCTGCTTGCAGCTTTCTCATACAAACAAATTTACACTCAGTACGCTGAGCTTCCTTGGGTCCTGAGCAATACACCTGCCACGTCATACAGTAGTTGACTCACACACCCAAGTTGGGCTACTCACAGTCAGACACACCAGTGAAATATACTCTGGTTCCGGAAATAACACCAGGGACAGACTTTCCTGTAAGGCAAGGTAGGAAACCTGGGTCTGGGCCCCCTAACTCATTGTATCCCTTAATAACTTACAAAAGGCCTTCAAAGCACTTAAAAACAGGCAGAGCAAAACAAGGTAATACTACATTTACCTGAGAGAGAAATGTTGCTGGTTATGATGAAGAGTCAGATCTGACTCACAAAATATAACAATTAAATTATGATGCATTATTATTCTTATAACCACCCAGCATTGGTGAACTGAAAGCTCTACCTTGAACAGACATTAAGTAAATTTAGAACTTTTACTGTGCAGTGTTAATTGTTTTACTATTTATTTATACACTGCCAATACCAACAATTCCAGTTAGAGAAAGGGTGAAAAGTGAAGCAAGACAAGCTTTGGGGCCTTCAAATCAATAAATCAGCCACTGAAAAACACACCCAAGTCGGGGTAACTTGCAGTCAGAAAAGTCAGTGAAATATACTACACGTAACTCTAAATAGACATATTAGTGGCTTTCCTCGTATATAACCACTGTGGTTATAAAGTAGAGCATGTATTTAATTAGCAAAGGTATTTTGTTGCCGGTAATGACATGAGCCTTGTAAGTTAGTATCAGAAGAAGCAGGAGAAACAGTTGTAAATTGAACTGCAGTCAATAAGCTGTAGCCTGCCAGCTGCCAAAATGTTTCATATCAATGCGCACCAAATGACATCCACTAGGCCTTACACCCTCAGTTCATAGGGGAAAAAGAAATCACAGTTTAACACCTAAAACTGAATTGCAGTGCAGTGTAGAGACATAGTGTAATAGGAAAAATATTCAACCACTTCTCACATTTTCTTACTGACATGTGACACCCACACTGGGATAAATCCTCTGTTGGACAAAAAGACAATTTGATTTTGTCACTGACAGGACTCATTGTGCTCCATAACGCATTGTTCTGTTCTCATGCCTCAGCTGGCAGGGACAACCAGCACTGCAGTATCCACCCGCACACTGCAAGCAGAGGGAAGTCGGCTTGACCTTGGTGCTTTTGGTAGCAAGCAGATATTTGCTTATTTTACAATAACAGAATTAAAACCCACACAGTTGAATGATTTTGAGATTGCTTGAACAGAAACACTGCTTTCATTATGATAGAACAAAATGTTTTCTTCACGTACAAACATGAGCACAGCTGAATGGTTCATGATTTTAGTAACTGAGGAAAGTAGGAAACTAAGTAGAATTAGAGGTTGTTGAACCATGGTGAGGAAAAGCAGGAATACACTGAACATAAGTGATTGATAGTTGCCTGGAGTTGCCTAAGAATCACTACATTTTTAAGTTAGTTTTAAGTTAAAAAATCCATTGATATTTACTGTTTTTATGCATCAATATGTTTATTATGTTCATGGGATAACATGTAAATTGGTAAAGCAGCAGGCCAGGACCCTGGTGCTCTTCAGGTAGTGCTGTGGACCTGCAGAGGCCACATCCTGGTGCCTCCTTCATCTGGTTCAGCCAAACACAACTATAGTGCTTTCCATCAACACAATGTTGTCTTGTAGGGGAAGTCTCAATCTTTCTGTATCTAACCTTAAATTCCCGATAATAAAGCATAAAAAGATATACTTAGATAATTGTATTTTGAAAAATACTGTTGAAGGTGATCTGGAACCCTGGAGGCCAACTTTTGAACAACTGTCACCTTTCATGTGCCAGCACCTTGTTGTTTTTACTTGCATACCTGTTAGCATGTGGGGTCATGCTTTCTGCCTCTCAAGTCTTAAAATGAACAGTATGCTACTTTTCTTCAATCCCTGTGCTCCTGGCTGATTTGAGCCTTTAGTGGTCCTTACTTTTAATCAATCATGATTTAATTTCCAGTTTCCACTTACTTAACACTTGTCAGTGTCAGCTTTTTTTTGTTTTTCTAAACAAACCTCCACTCTTTGGTTGCTCTACAGTTTCATGTATTGTGCAAGGCATTCTCACTGTTTTCCCGCACTGTATGCTGTCTTTCCTTGTTTGACCCTCTTCTTCTTTTCCCTCCTCCCTCCTGCTTTTTCTTTTTCTTTTTGGCAGTATCACACAGCAAACCCATCATCTTGGGCTGCTCTCGCCAACCATGACCTGCGATTGGAAATGGATATCCAAACAAAGCACAACCTATCATCTTTACATTGTGGCCAATAGGAATATTGGAGGGGTGTTTCCAATAACACAGGCACAGCTCTGAGTAGCCGCACAAGTTCACCGGGAGGTCAGAGAGACCGCATATAGGCAAGGGAGGGGACGAGCAAGAGAGACAAAAAGAAAAAGAGAGAAAAAGTTAGAAGATGAGGTGGACACAAACTTTGACAAGAGCTGCATCTTCAAAATTGGAAGATACTACAGTTAGTGCTTCTGAGAGCTAGAGGCTGGATCCCTTATAACCTTAAGTTCACACCAAGGAGACAGAGTTGAAGAACCCCTGTGTCAATTACCACACTGCTGTAATTTGAGAATCTCCAGAGCAGCAGCAATACTTTGATGGAGGAAAACAGCCAAGGAATCCAGCAGAAACTGTCAGTGTTTATAATTAAGAACCCCACATTGCTAATTATAGCAGGAAGTAAGCGTAATCAGCTCAGAGTGCAAGTAAAGGTTGTCTCTGGCATTGATAAGTTTTGGCATAGTTGTGTACAACTGTGAGTTTCAAATCTCAAGACTGACGCATTTGGACTTAAAGGATAGATTTCGATTTTTAGTCCGTCCTCATGCAATACCCTTATGCCATATGTATTTTGAAAGAGTTATTGGCAGCTTTTTTTCCTCCTGTCCATGCTGGCCAGGAAGTAACAAGACTAGTTTTAGTTTTCACAATCCACAAAAATGCATTCTGAAGTTCAGGCAAAGTTAATATAAGCCTACAGCTGTTTGAACTAGTCAAATCGAATAAGTATCTTCGTTCCAGCTGTCATGTATAGGTGTATTACTGCAACGAACCTACAGGTGAAGACCAAGATGCATTTATCTGACTCCGCTCAGCAAGGCGAGATTATCCATGTACGTAGATATCATCATCAACCATGGCCGAAATAACCACTGTTGCTGCTTTGTACATGTTGTGGAAGTCCCAGATACATGTCAGCAGGTTTATTCTAGTGTCATGAACCCTAAATAAACAAGTTTGGCTGTGTTTAAACAGAAAAAAAGGATGCCAAATAAACAACATAATGATTCCATTTCATAGGTCTGAATTCGTGCTCTGTGATGTATGTCTAGCAAAGCAAAGAACTAAAATGATTGTTTTCTGAATGGAGTTCTGATCGATCAAGCTATAACAACATTGTAGCTGCTCCATTAACACTCAAAATAACAGCATCTAGGCATAAATCTGTTGTTATTTGTACCATAGACAGTCTATGGTTTATACTCAAGCAATTATACACATGGAGTTTTGTCCGGTTTCTGTACAAATATGATGTACCATTCGGAGCTTTGGGTATGGCCACAGCCTGCTATAATATTTGTTTTCTTTCATTTCTAATCTCTCAGCCTCAGAAGGTCAGTGCACCAAGAGAAGAACCTCAGCTGTTTTCGCGACACAATGTCACGCACATTTCTCGCTCCATTGAATTATTTCAACTTAATTTCCACACAGTCAGAAAAATAAAACATGTGCATCCTAGTCATCAAATCTAGTGCATAACTAAAAAGTTAAAAAAGTAAGTTTGTAAATGTTCAAAACCTGCCACACTATTATCTTGTTACACAAGTTGGGATACAGTGGTTTATAGTTACAAAGCCACTAATGTATATATATTCTGAGTGGAAAAGAGAGACAAAGAGAGAGAGAGAGAGATGGTGACTTGTTTTAACCCACTGTTGAAGTCACAGGAGAGTTGTGTAATATTACATCAGAGACTATAAAGTTACCTTTGTCTGTTTCTGTGATGGAGGGTGCCTGTTTGTTTTTAAAAGTGCGTCGCCCCTATAGCTGTCTCCCTTCTCATGCAGGTAGCTCAGAGGGGAGAGCAAAGGGGGGAGCGGGGGGTTACATTGCAACCGCCATCTACTCCCTTTGCCTGGGCTTATTCTGTAATGAAATGGCCTGTGTCATGGAGGCCTTGTTCAAACAATGGGCCTATTCAACAGCGAGAGGAGTCTCTGTCAGGGCTAGGCTGAATACGATACCTCTGAATCAGGGCTGCAGTCCCTCTTTCTCTCCATCTTACTATTTTTTACTCTGTCTCTACTCTAGCTGTTACCATCCTCCCCTTCTTTCTCTCTGCTTCAGCCCTTCTGATTTCTTGTCTTTTCTGTGTCCAAGGTTGTCATTCTATAGAAACAAATATGAAATCACAAACATGAACACAGTGTTCTTGTATTCATGTTTTTTAAAATATGTCACATGTCTTTATTTACATGTACAGGCAAAAAATCATTCATGTTTCCACTGAGGCCATTCAGGTTTTACGTATTACTGTTTTGTATTTCATGTTATTTAGGGTTTTTGGTGTCTCATTTATTTTGAGTTTTTGTGCTGAGTTGTTTTCAGTTGGCTTAAACTGCCCTCATATCATTGCATTTGTCATCTAGGTTTTTAAACTTGCAACAAAGCATTTCTCCAGCACACCACTAGTAGAGACATCTTTACGTGGTGAAAAATCAAAGACCAAAAATCTGCAAAGGGCTTGTTAGCGAAAGAATACATGATAGTTGGGGAACATTTTTACTTGCGAACAAAAGGATTAGCACTCTCACCTACCAGCTTTCCCCTTTGTCCTCTTTATATTTTAGTCCAATTTTAAATGAGGGCCAGTGTGATCAACTTTGTTGAATGCATTTCCTTCCTCATTTCAGAGCCGGATCATTTGGACTGATTTGAGACCTACATTGTTTACATCTATGTAATCTAGCTAGCAATCTTCTTCCTGGTGTCTGTTTGCACTTTGCTACATTTCTTAGCATGTTACCGCCACCAACTCTTGATCAGCTGCATAAACCACTGGCAGAACTGCGTTCATAACAACATCATCTATGTAGCATTACTTACCCCATGTTACCTATGAGGAAAACATAGTTTTTCTTGCATGCCTCCGCTGTGAAATGTGTTGCTCTTTAGGTAATGTAAGTATCATCTGTGAAGAATCACTGCTGCTGCTGAAACTGTCATCAGCTGCCATTCACAATTGCTCACTGGGGAATCTTTGCAGCTGTAGTGTGTTGGAGAGGTATGGCAGTCACAGTGCTGTCAAAATTGTAAATGCATATGATAATGTGTTGGGTAAAACCGTAGAATTTAGCGAATTTATTTTAGTATGCCACTTGGTAAACCTTAAAGGGTTTCATGCTTTTTCCTTGGAGTAAGACTGTACAAGAAAGCTTCCCCTATGAAATTACGAACACAAGTCAATACTTCACCTGTTTACCAAAACTGGGCACTCCTCCTAAAAACTACCTTCCAATACAATGAAACTGCATTGTGAATTATGTTTCGAGGGAACCGTATTGCGTTATAGATTACATTTGTTTTTTCTTGTCACAAATATGTTTCTAATGATACTTTGTGGAAGTCCACATGGGGTGGAGGTCAGGGTTGTGGATGGCTCAAACAAACATGGGACATTTACCCAAAAGGCCGCTGTTTCGTGTCTTGTTTGAATAAACAATAAGGATTTGTGTTTTGAGGGTTGTAGTGGTATTCCCAAGTGAATCAGTGGCAGATCAGCTTTTGACAATCACGATATCCAACTATTGTCTAAGGTCAATGCAGACTCTACGTTTAAAAGAAAACCTTGGCTAACACAGCCCCCACGTCAGAAAACATTTGGAGATCGAGTTTCTTCCACAAACATGGTGGAAGAACCTTTGATGAGAAAAACAGAAGCTAGGACAAATCAGCTGGTTTCTCCGTGTACTGCATTTGATCCTGTATATTCTAGCATAATATATGGATATGTGTGTTAAGTTATATATATATATATATGATCTCTATCTCTCTCCCTGTGTGTGTCTAAAAGAGAGAAAGCAAGCGAGAGAGAGAATGAGAGAGACTGTGGGTGCCATTGCCAAGTGGGGATGCATTCAAAAAACCCTCAATTACACAGTCAGGCTGCTGGAGACACTCTGGCCATTTGTTTGGAGGGTTTTATCTGCATGTCAGATGGCCATGAAATGGACTCCAAATTAAATGACAGTGCTTGGCTGTTGCCGCACACCACTTTTGTAAACAGTTAAGAATAAAGTCCTAGGGCTGGATGCTGTTAATAAGCGGCTGTAGGATAAATTTAGTCAGCTCACACCGACATAGTTTGTGATTTTTATGTCTAATTTGGGAAATACTGCGTGTGCAGGTAGATATACCAAAATAGGGGAAACAACCTAGAATAAGAAATACAGAATCCTTGCTGTAAGATTGCAATTTTTCGACAGTATAAAGATCAAATCACCTAATCATGGCGAACCACAGTCTTTTGCAACATTGCACAGAACAGACTGCCCTTGTGTTGTATGAATAATATGAGCTTGAGGTAAATCGTTAAAACCACTTCCTAATCTCAGAGTCAATGGTACCATTGTATATCTGCTGCAGTTGGTGTAATGCAAAACCTGGATCGCCATGAACATGATAGAGCTGTTTAACATGGTTAAACACATAGTTCAAAGATACGGCAAGCTGGAACAGCACAATCAGATCCAAAATTGTAGAGAGAAAGGTCAACTGTACACCTGTCGCGATGGAGAAGGCTGGTGGTGGTAGGGTGACCAATGCAACTCCATCTCCCCGGACCTCAAAAACCCATCTCTCAACAGATATTATCTCAGTTGACAAACTGAGGTAAATGGGCTTGACAAAAAAATAATGGATTATCTGACACAGGTACACAGCATCCTGTGTGTTCCCAAGAGGAAAGTGATAGCTTTTAAATAGATTCACAGTGAGGCTGGAGTGCCAAGAGGAAAAGTACACTCCCTTTGCTATCATACACAATCAATATCTATTCATGGAGTTGGTTTTGCACTGCATTGCAAATAAGAACCCATTTCGATTCACTTTTCCTCAGCATTTTTATTTCTTATTTAATTCGAAATCCACTTGAAATCAACTTGAAAAGGTGGGTCTCGGTTCTGTTGTTCGGTCCACACCTAGGTTCGATTGACAGCTTTCACTCCAGCCAAAAATGAAACGTATTAACTGGGCAAACAGACCTGAGTTTGTTTTAACAGAACCAAACAGGTTAGTTGGTAAGAGTTGGAGTTATTGCTTTTGCAGATGATATTCCGCTAAATAAAAAACACTTTTGTTCCTGCTCTACGGGTTCTTCATTTATTGCTTCTCAACAAAACTCGATGGAAAAATAATATAGTAGTTATCTATTTTGTTGTTTAAATTACAAATGAACACACAGTGTCAGCGATACAAAGCACCTGAATCCAGATCCCCCCCCCAAAGCCAGCTCCAGTCCCATCTGTTCCACCTGTCGGCTACTAACAACAGCAGCACTTCAGACTCGCTTATGTAACACATATGTAACACCCTTAAAATGAATCATTTCCATCTTTGATTTATTATGTTGATGATGCCTCTGGTTTGGGTGGGTGTGAAACCATTCAAGCATTCTGCATGATTAGAGCATACACATTAATTATGATGTGTCAGCTCAGAGTCAGGCAGCTGCATCATGGGAGGTGAAAGGTAAAAGCTGCCAAAATATATTATACAGTAAAACCTGTGGGATTTGAGCGTTGTGCTTACATGAAAATGCAGTTTTGTATACTCATTATCTCCCAGCATTCTTTTATATTTTTACTATCTGTATGTTTACCAAGCCCTAACATCACCGATAGTCTTGGTTTTGTCTGTAGACAGATTTGTTTTTGGTTACAACATCCACATTAAGCAACAACACGTTATGCCAGCAGTTATGGCTTGAGGGAAGAAGACAAATTGACGCCAGCACAACAGCTCATTAAGCTTGTCATTTTAATTACAGACATATGTTCAGACGAACCATATAGGTAATCATTCTCCTACACTTTTTTTAAGTGTTAAGTCTTAAAATGACTTTTGTCTCTTATATTTATGATCAATTTTAACTCCCTTTTATAGTGGCATGCCTTTAAACATCCTTTTGCAGTTGGAAACAATGATGTAGTACAGAAGTGTGTGCAAGGAGTTTGGCAACGAAAGTACAGTGGTGTGCAATAGCTTATCAAGTCCAGTTGTAATCAACACATTTAGTAACTAGCAGCCAGAGACGATGCCAATGTTTTGGTTAAGAAAGTGATTGTATGCAAGGATTCAAGGATTCTTTATTGTAATCATGCAACACAGACTTGCACAACAAAATGAAGTTATGGCCTTTTTACAGAGGGCATGGCAAAACAAAAAAAGGAGTGCATTCCTGCAGTGCAATTTTATTATTTGCATCTGGATGAATTTCAACAGAAGCAGCAAAACATTTTTTAAGGTAGATAATATGGTAATTATCTTAACACATCTTAGCATTAAAAAAATCTTAACATTAAACATTTCATTACATTAAAAATTGGCATCATCTTTGACTATGTTTAAGCATCAAACATAATAAATTCAAAGAAAATTTATCAAAATGAATCTGAGCTACGAACCGCTGCATCTACATGTTCCGCCGCTGGTGACTCTCAGCAGACGGCAGCTGTTGAAAAAATGAACAGAACATTGAGATGTCCTCTTAAAAGCCTTCAATCAATGTTAAATACATACACAACTGTGTTTTAACTAAAACCTAATTCGTTACACAGCTGCAAGCGGGATATGAGGTTGATTTGAAACATGTTCATGAAACAAATTATTATTATTATATAAAAATAATTAATTATTATTTTTTCAGAAACATTGACATTTAAATGGTTTCTGTGATTTGCATAAACAGTCAATGGCAACAACCATAGCGACTTGGTTGTGCAAAATGGCTGTTCTGCATTTCTCCATTCCTGTCACTTTGGACTCCCAATAATACAAGTTCAAATTTGGCTTACTTTTTATTGAGAAAGGCCTGTAAATGTCCACTTTGAGAAAGGTCTATTGTATTTATATATAATTAAGTTTGATCACTGTGTAATGACCAGGCTTTGACAGGTAAGTAGAATATTACCTTCCATACACATGACTGACCCCAATGCACTCCCCACCAACCACTAACTGCCACTGCTAATGACCGGCACATCTAATAGCTGTGTGATGTTGGTTTGTGTATTCAAGAAATACATCAGGATTGAATTTTCTGCTATACCACATACAGTATGATATGGCTTCCTGATCATGGAACTAATAATGGACTAATACTGAACTACTGTATAAAGAGAATGTTCCTGACTGGATCTGTTTCCCAGATGTTGTGTTTATAGTCAATGATAGGTAACAGGGAAAGAGATATGTGACCCACACACAGCATTCAAAGCAGCTCCATAAACAGTCTCTCTCCCTGGGAGAGATAATTAATGATCTAATGTAGGAGTATTTCAGACCCAGGTGATGCTTTCTGGCAAAGCTTCTTACATTTCATAAAGTTCTTATCTTGTTCTCCAGAACCATTTGATTGTAATTTAGTTGCTCAAACTAATAGCCAGTGGTGCAATTCTGTAAAATGTACAAAAAGGGTTCTTTGCAGCATCACATGTTTTACAACATTTAACCCATAAGAATATTGAATGTTTAAAATCCACGTTAAATCAATGCGGCGTTGAGTCTGGTATCGCAATGTCTGTGTATCCCGCCTGGTCTCCTACAAGACAAAATGGTTGCACGCTGGGCACGCTGGGAATCCGTGAATTGGTGAAGGACTCCAGGTATATCGAGGTTAAGTTACACTGCAGCCGTCCAGCTGAAAAAACACACCGGCTAATACAAATAGCCAGAGAGGATCCCTAGGTTGACTATTGTCTCCTAGCTAACCTTCTGTCAAGCCGATGCTGTGTAAGCAGCCTACTGATGCATATACTGTGCACACTGAAGCATTAGAATAACATTGGTGGCTATAGATGGCTATAAATATAGTTGTTCCTGTCACTGTGAAATGGCTGTTGCTACTTAAAATGTATTTTAATGTTTCAAATTTTGATCAGGGTTAAATCTTTTCATGCTTTGCGCTAAACATGGAGCCCCAACCAACTAACCAAGCAGGCATGCAGACTTCCTATTAGGCCTGTCGATAACCCTGCAGGTGTGGACCCAATGCCTATCTTTAAAAAACTTGTCAATACAGACAACAAAACAAAAACATGTCTTTATAATAATTGCCAAGTTGATTGTCAAAGATTTATAATGTCTCACCCCCACGAACGAACCCTCTGACCCCTGAATTTGAAGCTGCTGTTTTGCTGATCAAACTCAATACAGATTTCATTTGTCAGCGAGCAGTCCTCACTGAGTCATGCATGCATGTGAGCACACACGTATACACCCGTGGTTTCGCTTTGACTAAAACAGACACACACACAAATTCAAACAAGAGAGCTTAGGGGAGATTTGTTAACTTGTAAAAACACATCGAGGGGCGAAGGGATCAGACTGGTTGCACTTGTCAAACAGCACCTGCAGCATGTGCCTTTCATGTTTTGCAGGAGGGAGAGAAACAGGGAGGATGACATGGAGGGAGGGGGAGAATGGCTGTCATTATTAGACAGGCATTAACGAGCAAAGTGTGTGTGTGTGTGTGTGTGTGTGTGTGTGTGTGTGTGTGTGTGTGTGTGTGTGTGTGTTTTATTACACGAAACTCCTGGGTAGAGCTTATGCATGTCAAAACATTTGTAAGTGAGGTCTCTAAAAATTAAGAGGACTCTTTTAGAGCTATTTCTGAATAGAATTTGAAAGTATGAAAATAAGCTTTTGTTGTTTTCAAAATCCAAACGTTTATATTCCAATGCACATATGCATGTTTTTTTTAGTGTGACAATACATTAGGTGTCTTACATTAATAATAACTACTTTGCATTGATTTGGCACTTTTTTCCTATATGATTTTTTCCCTTACACAAATGTTGGGATACTTCAACAGGTGGATATAAATTAGCCATCTTTCTTACATTTACCTTTACATCTGTATTATGGGACTCATTTTAAGATAAACCTCTTATATATTCATATTTTTGAACACTGCAGTGGACTAAAAATCACCAGATTCCATTATTGCAAATCTGCATGTAACCACCTCCCTTAATAAAAACACGTCCGACATATTGGTACTCTATCTTGCAGTATTTTCCAGAATCATCATGTTAAGCTGGTTTGGCACTTACATAATCCTATCTGTCCCCAGGTGACCAGTTTTAAGTCGCTGTTGGGACGGACGCCAAGAAAACATCCATCTTTATTTAGGAGACCTGGCTTCTGCCTCTTGGCATGCACGTTCGCCCCATGACTGACAGCACTAACAATATGGATTCAGCCTGGTAACAGCCCGAGGCACACTGTAACTATAGCCGTGTAGTGATTTGCACCATGCCCAACATATATTAACTCTTCCCTTCTCTTTTCCTACCCGTCTCTCTCTTACAGACTCACACCCACACATGCATTCCCTGTTTTCCCCTTAATTTCTGTGCATCTATGTGAAAGGGTTGAAGCTCAGATTTATGAAGTATAATCTACCATTACCAGCTATTATGGCTGGAATTCTAACATAACACCTCATTGAATGAAACTGAGACACGTTTCAGATTTATTTGTCATGGTGTCTTTTTTAAAGTTGTGTAAATTGTAAGTTTGCTCTTGAACAGAACAAAGGTGCTGTTGTGCCAAGTGGCTCTCAAGAAAAGTGTTTTCTTTGGCTCTACTTTAGGTTTACTTGAAGACTTTTGCATAGGCTTTTAAAACTTTAATATGCTGCAATTGGAAATGCCTTGACAGCTGGGCTGTGAACAAAAAGTAAAGAAATTACATTGTCTTGAAATTACTTTTCCTTGACCTTATTGGAAAACGTCATGAGGTCAATTAAAAATGTGATGGGGAATTCATTAGGACTTAAAGACAGTTGCGTCACTAAGAGAATCTGACTGCACTTTTATGACGGCTTTTATTTTTTAGCAACTTTCCTTAGCAATTAGAGGATTCTTCCAGCTCTTATCATGACTTCCACTTAGATATGTCCTGGTCATTTGTCTGTTAGGAACCTTTCTAAGCAAAAAAGACAATTTGACTGCAGCCCTGACTGGGTTTGGATAGCTAAGCGATACTACAGAAATTATTTAGCTATCCTTAATCCAAAGTCACTAATAAGTCATTTTGAGATGAGTGCCATTTCAGATGGGGAAATAAAACTGCAATACGTGGTTTTCCATTACCTGTGGGCAGGAAAACAGATTGCAACAGGCATTTATCCTATCAAGCTGTAAAGGCTAACATGTTAGTTTACAACCAAAAAACATGGACATGCCTTTGGAGTCCCTGTTTCCTGTTTGTAAGTGTTCATTGTCATTTTAGCTCTGGTTTGGTCTGCCAATTGTCAAGACAAATATATGTCTCTGTTTGGCTCATCACACATTTACTTTTGTTTCATGGTACTGAATCCAACTGATGGGGTTGTATTCCATTTCTCTTTCATTTGTTTTTGAGAAGCACAGTGTAGGCTCAGCTTCTAAACAGCAACACAAAAGTTGATATGTGCTCATGGCTCTTTTTGTAATGACAGATGGCAGAGCTCTTGGCCCTTGGCAATTTTTGTCTTTTTTCCTTGCATAGTACAATTCCTGTAATAATCAAACAGTACAGTGCAATCTGGGTCTAGAGGATTTTGACAGGACAACTCTATAATTCATTGATTATAATAATGGCCAAAGATTGATTATTGTTGTCAACATTTGTTTTCATTCAAATAAAACAGATGTTGAAATAAAACGCAATTGGAACTGATGCATGTCAACTGTTTGGTCGAGGGGTAGTGATGGAATGAATTTTAAAATGAATGTGTAAACACAGAGTTCCACTTCAGCAGCTGTGTTCCATTTTTCTTCGACATGTCTGACATTACTGGTATATTAGAAGCATATTGAGACAATTACATTGTGTACTGTGGAATATTGTTTTTTTGTGGGTGTTTGTTTAAAGTTGTATTTTGTGTTGATTTTTTAGTCTTAGCTAACTTAAGTGGGACAAAATGAATGTACCATGACTTCATAGATATAAAAATAAATCAGCGTATTTACAACAAATGTGGAAAAGTCTGCCCGTCAAAGAAACAGACACCCAATGCCTTTTAGTCAATTTTTCAAATTGAATATTAGGTTTACTGGAGATTGATAACTGTTTTAACTGTTATGGTGCTTTCAGACAGAGGATGCAAGAACATCTTTGTTTTTTAACCTAAACTTTTGCTAACTTTTTTTTGCATGGTAGGTTTGAAACTGTGCCAGGTCAGATTCAGCAAACATTCCTAACTTTAAATGGCTGTCTAATTTACCAGCGTAAACATCATGAGTGCCACCTGTGCTTAAATTAACCCGCATTCATGGGATTATAAATTAGCATAATGAACGGCCCAATAATACCATCTAATTGCCCAAGTTACCAGTGGTCCACACATGTCAATTTTTTTATCTGAAAGAACATTTTAAATAAGTGAAAATTGGTGAATGTGCCGAGTTCTCCTAAATCACTTGTGCAAGCCACTTAAGAACAAATGTGTTTGTACAAGTGGTTCTTGTATGAGGCCCAATGTTTTGTGCTCTGATCACCACAGGTTGCTATGATCCACTTCATACCATTCTCACACAGCTAAATAGAGTAAGTTTTAGTTTAAAATTTGTTAGCAATTTGACATGATTGATATTGCAACAATATTGTTCGGCTTTCAGATAGTTAAGCTGATATTTGTGATTGTCTGTTTTCTGCTGGTGAACAGGGGTATTATTCTGGTAAAAAGTTGAACCAAGTCATGAACTAAAAGCTGTGCGTCACATTGTTAACAACAGAGACAGCAGCGGCAAAAGCACCTTCGTTCTCAGCAATATTGTTGAGACGTTGGTCATTTAGCCCACGTTTTTATTTATTTTCTTATTCATCTCTTAGGTTTTTTGGCTTCAAGAAATATTAATTATAATAATGTTTATTTATAAAGCACCTTTAACACAGTTCAAAATTCTTTACAACAAAGTGAAGAAATAGGAGAATAATTAAAAACAGTCTAATTAAAACTAAAATAAACTAAAGCCATAAATGAATAACAAAAAATAGGCAGTAAATATCAAGAATGAAGGTTACAATATTGTAAGCCTATAGTTCTTTAAGTATAGGTGGATCACTCTACTGGACCCTATGGGTAATACTCTCCTCCACAGTATACAAGGCAGCACAACCCACTGCTTAGCTATCCAACACCCCCTTTAGCTAGTGGGGTAAAAGCAACAGGGCCCCTTCGGTAGATGGCTCTGGAACTAGGGTTACAATATTGTAACCTTAATTCTCACTCACAAAGTCTCCGCCCTCTACTGGAATCTGTGGGTACAGTGAGTGGATGACCAATTAATGGTTAGTTGCAGCAGCCCTCCTACTTCTCTAAAACCATGCCGCCACAGCAGATAATTGTGGGGACTTCTGCCAACCCAGGTAGTGCGTAACTGAACTGGGTAGAGCCATGAACTAACCCTGCGGGTTAAAAAAGCACTCTTAAAGCTAGCTCGTCTTTCATTTTAAAGGTAAAAAGCATCAATCTGGAGCACCTCTAGATCAAAATAAAGAGGCTGGATCAATAAAGAACTTTGTGCTCTTGGAAACAACTTTATGACCTAGAAATCATTGCCCCTTCTACCACGGGACGTTTGCCTACAAAACCTCCAACACACAACTTATCTCTCAATTTTCCATCTGTCCCAGGCAAGTTGCCTACCATTGTATGTTAAATCAGATATATTCTGACAAAGTCTAATACAATTAATATGTGGTAAAATTGATTGTGATTAATCATAAGACATCTAAAAAAATAAGAAGTTAATTCTGTGTGTTGATCACTCGCATAGAGAAAGCATTTTTTGTCAAGCTCAATGTGCCTGGAAAGTCACAACAGCATGCAAGTCTTGTGTGATAGAGAAGAATTTGTGGGCATGTGGATACACCTGACAAAACACAAAAGTAAAGGGTCCAGGTGCAATTATGAAGGTTCCCAGAACCAGATACATGATGATACAAGTTTTCCAGAGTAGACATTACAGTAGACAGCACTGTAAATCTAAGTGAGTGAGTTTATATATAATGATTGCTTTCTTAATCCCATTGTGGTGATTACCGAAGCCTTAACTTCTTACACCTACAGGAAAGGAAATTTGTTTCTCCTATAAAGATATTATTGGGTTTGTACACTTGCAGCGAGGCTAAACACAGTGTAAACAGCCAAGGAATGCAAATTAGCAAAGGTTGTTGAAACATCCATCATATATGCAACAGCCATCCAGTCATTTCAGTGATCAGCCCCATGGAGCTTACAGGCCCTGAGGCAGCAGCAGTCATACATGTGTATAGTTATAGTCATTACCTTACATCAATTTGACACGGCCGTGTGTCTGCAGATGGAATTTGAATCATAATTTTGTTTCCTTCTTTAGAAAGTGACAGACACCCAGGACCAGATGCATACAACTCAGGAGTGAATTTACGAAAGGATTGTGGCCACCCTTGGGGTGCTTTCACACCATACTTGTTTGGTTCCGTTAAAAAGAACCAACGTCCATTTGTCCGTTTGGTTTTATTTGGGCTGATGGGAAAGCTGTCCCAGATGTGGGTAGGGTAGCCAAAAACTGTACTTAGGTAAAAGTAAAATAAGACTTGAAAATAAGTAGTTGAGGTACAAAGTATTGACTGAAAAATTTGTGAAATGAGTAACTCAACACAGGCACTTCTATCCGTGTGTCATTTTTTCTTTGGTATTGCAGTTAAAACAGTAAAATATATTTTTTTTAATGCAAAGTATGACCAGAAATGTTGACATTCTGTAGCTATTGAGCATCATGGAGATATTGTGATAAATAGGCTGTGCCCATCCGAATCTAATGTCATTCACGCATACTCACACAAAAATGGCAATACATTTGGGAACAAATTGGGGTCAAAAGTAGGGTCCAGGACACTTTGATATTCAGAATGGAGGAGCCAGGGTCAAACAGCTGATCTTCCAATTGGACAACCAGCTCTATAGCTACACATGCACACTGATCAGCTGGGGCAATGATTTGGGTCCAGTGTGTTCCATTAAGTATGGCCGCTATAGTTCGTATTGATTGTAAAAAAGAAAAACAAATATTACATGCACTGGTATTTTAAATAACACATCTTTGTTTGATGTCTTTGTGTTGTTTATGTTGTTAAACTTATTATAATCCTACAAAAAGTTAATCTTCATTTTCCAACCCCCACCTGCCCTGTGTGGACTTATGCGGTCTTTATACTTCCTATTTCCTGATTATGTGGATAACATACAACAAATTTTCGTGGGATATCTACAAATTACTTTGCATTATTTTATCGTAGGTATAGCTATGAATGCTAGATGAGATAAACCTGCAACATTTGAGAGCCATAATGTAAATGCCATGTCTGCTGCTTGGTGCGGGACAACAAACCTGTACAGGATGAAATGTAATCTGTTACTACCAATTTTTGGTCAATCTAACCATAGAGCGACCAACCAATCTGATCTGTAAAGGGGGATATGTAACTCATTACTACCCATCTCTAGACAATCAAAACCTGGTGCGAACCAACCAACCAGACCAAGAGCACTTGAAAAGGTGGTCTCGATCCACTTTCAAGCACGCTCTGTTATGGTTACTTTGTGGTGTAAAGGCAAACAAATCAAACACAGGGATTTATGAAAATTGCTTAGCGATTTTGGCATGATTTCAAATGCTAAAATACTAATCAATCCATCTGCTAATTGTGAAATATGTTAAGGCAACCACCAATAATTGATATATAATTATTTGTTGGTTCATTAAGTCCATTAAAAAATGTGTGACATCAATCCCACTGTCATAAGCCCCGACTCATTACCACATTAAGCGCTACATACACCTCTGTCACCGGAATCTGATTTTCCCTCAAGGGTCCCATTGTTCCCAATGAACTGAACCAGAACTGAAAAGCAACAATGTAAGATTTCTTCCCTTGGTCCATAGCAAATGAACCGAACTACAGGTGTGAAAGCACCAATACTCTCTTGTGTTAACAAAACTATCCAGGATATTTAACGTTTAAAGTGGCTTAATCAGAAACGGCATATCTCTGCTGTCAAGAGGTGGATAATTGGCTAGGAAACATCACAACTTCACATCCAAAAACAGGGCTGCAGTCCTATAACCAATGAAACAACACATTGAAATGGCCGCATTTGACAAAGGATGGTTTTCTAATGCTGCATGCAGAACTACCTTCATGTCATCAAAATAAAGATGGCAACAGATTCACTTGGAGCCTATTAAAACTGGTAAAAGAGTATTCTTAAAAAACAGAGCAAACGGCAATGGGATTTTCCCTTGTCAAAGTTAGGGTCTCTTGAAAAAGAATTGATGTTTTATTGAAAAAAATACCAAGGAATGAATATAAATGCATCTCTTTTTTTCCCTTATTTTAGTATTAATTGCACAACAAGTCCATAAGTTTAACTGGGAGCTGTTAATCCTCACTTTGACAGCCCAACAGAGTCGTTTTTTTTGCTCGGTGGAAGTTACAGTAAAGTATTCAGAGCCATGTATCCAAGCCAGAACACACACAGTTCAGCTTGGATAATTGGAGTTGAGCTAAACTGTGTCAGACAAATCCATGTCTTGCCTCCAGGTACACCTTGTGCCTTGCATTCCCTGAAACCCACTGAAAGACAGACCAAACAATGACTGACATGTCTCCACTCTTCAACTGCTGTCGGCTGAGAGCAACACCATTGGAGAATATTAATAGAAATACCTGTGGTTGATGAGTGATGTCCAACCCTCCCCCGCTTATTCTCCTCCGTGTTATGCACTGCCTCTTCTGTCTGCCATGGGCACATAGTTGGACACAGTTGTAAATACAAAGGTTGCCCTCTTCTTCTCTCTTTTTCAAGTCTGAAGTGTGGCTTTAAAGCAGACTTACTGACCAGAAGAGTAGTCGAACAGAAATATCCTTAACTAATTAATAACATTTAAAGCTTTCTTGAAGGGATGGCATTCTTTATTTTATGTAAACAAATCCAATGAAAAGACCAAGAATGTGTTACCTATCACCAGCATGCATTCCTACTGAAGATGTAAATCTTGGAAAAAAAGGGTCACAAACCATTTCATAAAAAGGTTGAAAGACTACTCTGCTGATAATAACATTGTTGAACAGTTTTAAATAAAGGGATCAAAATAGATGCAGAAGAACCAGGAGCATTGTTTTTTATCCCATGCAAGCTTCTTCCTTAGTGAAACCTGGTACCTACATTACCTACAATGCAACATATTCGAAAACAGTATAGTAGTCAATTGATGTACTTACTACAAGCTAATTTACTCTCTCGTTATCCTCAAGCAGAGATGAGAAGTGGGCTACAGAGGTCTGGTAACTCACTTATTTCTGATTCTACATTCCCAGATATATTTTTTTTCATTTTCAAACACATAGGCTTCTGTAGTCACAGCAACTGAGCCATATAAGACTTCACTCAGCTCACCCTCAAGCTGCAAAAGGCCCTACACTCTTTTTCACATATGCAGTAGTATTTCCCAACACCATACTTAGATGTGTAAAAGCGGTTCTTCGTTAAACTGGGCAATGTGGTTTTACACAAATGTTCCCCGCACATTAATAAATAGTGCATCTGTTGGGGACTAGTTTCAGCAGTGGATTAATACACATTGTTGTTGCACCAACGGGTGTTTACAGCAACAAGGTTTGTACAAAAAAAAGTCCTTCACACACTTTCCCATAAAACATTTATGCTGAGTTTGGAACTGTACACTGTCTTTTTCTTTTTTAATTTTGAGATCACTTGTTTTTGCTCCACCGGATATTGTTTTAGGTAAACTTTAAACATAAATGTAAAGCTGCATCAAATAATAATCTGTTTAGTAAAATACCACAAAAGTAAGCAGCAGACATTTTGACTAGCGGGTGATACTAATAGATTAATCATAGCTCCATTCAATTTAGTGTCCCAGTAAACCATGACATTGGGTCAGTGAGCCAGCATGTATACTACCAGGACTAATGAGAACAGTGATGTCATGCTAGCTTGTCGGGAAGGGGGCTGACTAACGCTCCTAACTGGCAGGGCGATTTTTGGAGGGGGTCCTTTGAGCTCTCACCTCAAGATATGCAAATTAAGGTTTGTTCTATGGGTACCCATAAGTCTCCTATTTACAGACAAGCCCACTTTATGATAAATACATTCAGTGTTGGACAAGAATTTATGCTATGTTGTTTGAATGCAGTATAAAAAACTGTTGCCTCTTCTGAAAAAAATTGTAAATTTGAATACTTTTGCATACTGGGTTCCCTAACCAGTCTTGGAATTCCATGACATGGGTATGACTGGAAAGCTGAGACTCTTGTCGATCCAATGAGCCCAATTGTATAAATGTGTTAGTCTCGTGTAACAAATGTAATGTTCTAACTGGAGCCACAAACCACCAGGAAACAAGGTTGCCATCACTTGTGCAGTTTATTTAGCCAGGAAGTTAATTGAAGGTTATTGTTGATAACTGCCATGGTTCTACCCAAAGAAAGAAAGAAAGACTTTACAACATCTTGCTCAAATCATAATCTTACAAACAAATTCGATCAAAGATGATCCATTAATCATCTGAAATACATCATAATCCCAATAATATAAATAAATTGCTACATACATTGAAAGTAATCCAAAAGACACATGGAACACAGACACTCGATCAAGGTGAAGGTGTTTGGGGACAAAGAGGAGGAAGTCCTCATCGTGGGCTCTAATTATAAGGTGGGAGGTTCTACCATAAGTGTAGTGAACCACCACTTGGTGCCTCCTGTGGAGAGGAGGGCAAACAGCCTGCAGTTTCTAACACCCCATAGTAGCCATTTCTAGGTATATTTGTAATAACATTACATGAAATTTATGAAAAGTTTCCAGATCAGAAGCACTCGCCATCAGTTTGCCGAAAAAAAGCAATTCCTCATCCATTCTTCAATTTGAGGAGCTCATCATCCATATACTCTGGCTTATATAAATACAGGCTGCCATCGATTTCAAAGGACCTAATCCACATTGTTGAAATCAGCTAAATATTCAGCCATGCAGTTGAAAATATTTCAAATAACCCTAAGCTACGCTTTCTGTACTCATGCCTCCATAGTTGTCTTTGGGCAAAACATAACCTCGCAAGATTTCAGAACTAGACTTCCCCTTTAGAAAGCTTAGCTGGTCACTTAATTTCAAACTGAAATCGCTGTAAGACTATTTCAAGTCAGTCTGGGAGTCAATATAGATTCATTTTAATGGGGTTGTTCATTTACAGGCCCAAATAGTTGACCTTGTGCAGTAAATAATTTAATGGTCTTTTCAAACTAAACCAAATGCCGGGAATTAATTATTTGCAGGACATGTCACCACTAAAAGTTCCAGAATTAATTTCATCAGGAGTGATGTTTGGGGTGGTAATTTATAGTGTGTTGAGCATCAAACCATTACAACATCAGTCTGATGTTAAGTCTGTGGCTCACTAGGTAGAGCGCTTGTCCTGCAACCAGAAGGTTGGTGGTTCGAACCCCAGCCTCTACAGTCAACGTGCCGAGGTGTCCGTGAGCGAGAAACCTAACCCCAAGTTGCTCCCCGGGCGCTTCTTAGCAGCCTACTGCTCCTCTGGGATGGGTTAAATGCAGAGAATTGTCAATTTCCCCGCTGTGGGACTAATAAAGGATAATATTATTATTATGTGACTCACAGTTATTTGATTTTACATCGTTCTGTGTCTCTTTCCGCAAGCCATTTCCATGTTTAAATGAGATGATTAATTTAAGATTAGGCAAATAGATCATGATTAAGTTAAAGATATTTAACGAGAAAGCTACCCAAGTACACAGCACAGCTTTTAAAAAAAAAAAATCAAAATGTCTGCAGTCCCACTTAACAGCTTACCAGAGAAAACATTCCACAGCATCCACATACCTAATGATAACAAATAGCCTATTATTACACACATATAAAGGCACTAATGATCTGTCAAGTAGTAGACAGACATGCAATTAAATTTGCTGCATAGCATTTTACTGCAGGCATAGCAGACAGTGTGGTCGTAGTCCGGGGCTATCCAGTCTGCACAGGGGCGCTGCCGTGTTTCCTCTCACTGAACCATGTCAGTGGTTGGCCTCTAAATGCCAACACGGCAACAAGAGTGGCGTAAACCTGATATTGTAGCTGGTTAACAAGATCATAGTGAAAGAGACTTATGGGATTGGTAGGAGTGAGACAGCAAGTCATTATTTATAATAGAAAAGTGATATAGAGATGCAGGGAGTGGCACATTGAGAAAGGTTGTGCGCACATCTGAATGGTAAATATTAAAATAAGGCCAGAAGCCAGTTAGCTTAGCTTAGCACAGAGTCTGGAAACAGCTATCTTGGCACTAACCGAAAGGCAACAAAAAGTACAATGACTAAAGTGTAAAAACAAAAAAGAATGGCTTTTTCTTTGCCAGACACAGTGCTAGCTGTTTTAGTCGTTATGCTAAGCTAAGCTAACTGTATGATAGTGGTATTAGTCTTCTCACAGCACAAAGGTGATGAAGTATCTTAAAATGTAAATGTATTCCTTTCAGTTTGATGTGTAATTGGGAACGTGGTTCTATTATCGGGACTGGATGTGTGTATTCACTGTAAAAGCTTTGCATGTGTTTTGCTCTACACTAGATATAAAAACCTACATTACAATAACTACAATGACATTCGTCAGTGTCAGTGATTGGCTCAGATCTTTAGCTTCAAGCCTGACCTACACTTTACCTCGCAGGGTATAACCAGACAAGCTGTGATGTGGCCTTTGTTGAGTGGCTTCTTCATAACAGTGCCCTATTAAAGCTTGGGTGACAGAAACTGAATAGCCACTGTACTTTTAGACAGCACCAGCCTTTGTTCGGGTGAGAAAAAAGTTTAAGAACCCAACGGATGGGGCCTCTTGGCCACATAGTCTCTCCCTCATACGTGACAGATACACCGGGCCAAAAGGCCAGTGGAGACAGAAACTGCTGAGAAAGGAAGGCGAGAGCTGGAACGAGGTAGGGCGATGACAGATTGGGAAATGAGGACGTAGGAGAGACAGACTAGAACTGAATTCTCTAAGTCAGAGCGGTTGCATGTACTTGCTGTAGCATTCAGAAAAATAAAATTATGTTTGCAGGATGCACAAACATCCTCGTCATAGCCTGATTTGGGCAAAAAAAAATTCATTGTAGACTCCCATGCCAAGGGACCCTGTCATGCCCCCAATCTATGAGCACCCACATCTATAATTAGCTAACTGGCACACCTATTTACCACCCACGTAACGAAGAACAAATGATCCAGCATAATTGCACATTGGACATGTTTAAACAAAGACCTCCAGGTTCCTTTCTCATGAGGCAGAGCATTTCTGATTCCAGAACAAGGCAGATGTTACGAAAGGCAATGCAGCGGACCAACTGGACACACCCCGCCTTCCAGATACAGGTACTGGGAGGGGGAAGACAGGAGTGAAACAAAAGTCACTTGTGGGACCAGACATATTACAATGAGGTGAGCAAATGAGAAACGGAGATGAGTAAAAGCTAGGCGAGGTACCGAAAGAGAGGAAGGAAGAAATGAAACAGAAAACCGAAGAGGAGAAGTGTGGGGGCGATACCACGGATTTAATGACAACATAAAAAACAAACAGGAGCCCTCATGAGAATTCCCCATTCAAAACCACATACTAATAAGGGGCCAGTCTAATAAGCATATATGGCTATGAAGAGTTTGTTTCAAGACATAAATAATGTTTTTTTTGCTGAGGGACTAAGAAATAAAAAAAAACATTACATGAGCCAAAATGCTTTCATGAAAATGAATCCACCCCTTGCAAAAACACCAGAATCTAAACATTCATAACCAATTTTTGGGGGCAATACTGTTTGCAGTAATGGTATTTATGTATTTGTTTATACTAAACATTTTAAAGGGCCAGTTTGTAGGATTTGGCATCTAGGAGGTTGCCGATTGCGACCAGCTGAAACTTAAAAATGGTGATGCATGTAATGTGGCAGCCTTTATTGCAAGCCAAGTATCTCTACCCACTGATGACGCAGAGAGTGGTGTACTCGCCCTGCCAAAGTACAAAAGTAAGGGTGTTGAGGGAAAAAGTGGTGAATTGGCACAGTGGCTGTTGTGATTGAGGTGACCTAGGTAAGACACACACTGGTGCTCCTGAGGGGATAGATCTTTTGTTATAAAACTTTATGATAATCAATATAATTTTATGATATCTTGTTATTTAAAAGTAAAAAAAAATGTAACTTCTGTCTGTGTAATGTCATCAAATAGTATTTGTACATGGTTTTAATCATGATCTGTATGTGATATGGAACATACAAAACCTGGTTAGTCTGCCTCTTTGATTATTACACTATCCAGGCTTCTGGTGGTCTTTGATTCCTCCACGTCCAAGAGGTCTATGACCTTTCTGTTCTGAGGTGCAGTAATCAGTTGCAGTTTCAGACTTTCACTTTTGGATGTCCTTACAGTGTTTAAGATGCAATATCTATCTGAATTCCATTTTAGATGATTTTTCTTCCTTCATTGTGCAAGTAACAGTGCATATTTGTAAATTAGGCATACAATTGCTTCAAACTAGCAAATACCGTAGGATAAAGATGCATTTTTTTGTATTTTATTTCCTTAAAAGACCAGCTTTATCCTTTAATTGACAGGCGTGCAATTGCTTTTAGCTCTGGCTAATTCTTTTCTTTTGCCTTTCTGGCAGTAAACATGGTTTTCATGACACCATTGACAAAACACAGTATGACAACTTAAAGTCTCAAACTCGCACAATGGTGATACATTTTTTTTCAACCCTCCCACAGGTGAACTGTTCAGCACTGACATGATAAACAGATTGAAAGGGAAATGCCCCAGAGACTTAAGATAATGACATATAAGCTGGGGTCATTATATTCAGGAAGTTGTAACATACTACATCTGCCCCTGGTCACATCATCAGCCTCTCTGTGCGCTCGCTTAGTGACATCTGTTACTAATGCTGAGCAAGCATATGGAAAACTTTGATGGAACTGAAAGATTTGGATACATTCAAAATAAAACAGCCAACAGCTCCAACAGCCTGTAAGATGGTTAAATCTCCTGACAGAAATCACGCTGACGCATCGGAAAAATCTCCATAGTGCCACAGTCAATTGTTAGCAGGCTCCAAGTTTGCATGCTTAACTTGGACGCAGTTTATCCATCCTGCTGCAATCTGATTGAGAAACCATTTTTCGTCAAAGGGGGCTTCATGTGCCCAGAGCCAATGATAACACACAAGCATATTACATACAAAGCTATTGGATGGAAATTTTGTGACTTTGAAAACAAAAGGAAAAAACACTTTTAGCAGTAACTCTCTACTCCTCTGATACTGGCCCTGTTGACTGTGGTTGCCATGCGACAATCTCTCATCTCGATCAGCATTTCCAAAAAGAGTGAAAGAGAAAATGCCTGCATATGTGTGACCCCATTGAGTTTAAAGGTTGACTGCAGTACAGTACTCAAGAGCTAAACAACACAGAAACAGGCTCCAGACAATAAGAGGGGTCCAGTCGCAGCCCCGCAGTTGCCTGTTGAAATAACGGCCTCAAACGCAGTAAATATTGACTTTGCTAAGCCAGTGTTTACCTCTGAGGCCTCTCGGAGAAACTACAAGGCAAGTCATTTTTGATTTGAGCCAATTTCAATGTTTTTTTAGAATTGTAAAACTCACTGTGTATTTTAGGGTGTTTGTATGAGGTATTTCTCCCAACAAAGCTTTAATTTCACCGTGCAGGAGTCATTCTGGACCTGCAAGGACTGCAATCTGCGCCCTAAGGATGTTGAATGTGGGGAGAGACAGTTTCCATTGTGACTCTCTCAGTGTAAACCCAGACTTACACAGAGGCTGACGCCTGAGCCCCCCCAACCCTTCTTTTTTGTATAAACTCAATCCAGAACAGATAGCAGAGGGCTTGCCAAAAAGCCAGCTCATCATTATTATCCTAATGTCTGCTCACTGTGCCGATGCTGTAATGTTGGACACACAGTACACTACAATGACAACAATAGATCTGAGCCTCTTTGTTCTTTTTTTAAGGTGGAGCAACTTTTCAAGGGTAAGAGATGTCACTCTATGAATGTCCTCCTGTGTTGTTACGTCTCCCCTTTTTAAAGAGAACACATGAACTAATGCCTTTGCAAATATTCTTGAAAGTCACTGATGTGCATTGAACTTCAAGGACTATGAATAATGTTTTGTTTAGTGTTATGTAATGTAAAGGGAGGTACCATGGCTACAAAGAGAGAGAGAGAGAGAGAGAGAGAGAGAGAGAGAGAGAGAGAATAAAAACCATGCAGTGAAACTTGGGTTGTTATTCTCCTGTCAACCTAAACAAATGAATATGTACCTGGGGTTTTAAGGAAAAATAGCAGCTCTGAGAACTGACTCTGACTCTATTTGTTTCATGGGTATACACCGTGTTGACCTGACATGACACTTTGCATGAGCATGAAGGAGTCTCATTAATGAGGAACAACTGCAGAACAACTAACCTGGGGAGGTTGCTTTGAGTTTTATTATGATTCATTCAATCTGTATTCAGTGAGATAAACTATGAAGTTATTGTGATCTGTTCACGCGTTATTTTGTAAATTTTAGTTTTTTACAAGAAACTTGAGCTGGATCATCAGGAATTTATGAAATAATTGCAAAAAAAATACTTTTAAACTGTGATGATGGATTAGGACGAGGAGGATGATTACCACGGTATCAAATTGGGTATTGCGAATCTTCCAGAATTGGTTTCGACAACATTTTTTGTGTTGTTAAATCCTTACTGTCCTTACTGTGGTTCGTTTTGACATTGGCTGCCATGAGACCATTATAATTGTGTCGTGTCAAAACCAAGATGGGGATGACCAAAATCACAAACTTTAGGCTTCAAAAATGCATGCCACAAACCAGTGCGTGACGTCACGGTTTCTATTTCAGCTGCTTAGATATGCTTAGCCATGACGTGATGTCGAGTTTTCATAACAAAGACATCTCAAACAATGTCAACTTTGCATAAAAAATGCATATTTATACAGGGGTCTATTTTACACGTTAGCAATAAAAACATTATATTGGTGATAACTATGTTATTATTAAGTTCACAGCTTGTTTGTTCAGCTTTCCCCAAGTGGCTTATGTAGCTAGCATATCAAGCAAAAATAGAGACACATGTGAGTAAATATGGATTGAATCAGAGTCACAACCTCACTCCTAAAAGTCATAACTTTATTCGATGCTTGGATGCAGTTGGACTGTTGAACAGGCAGCAGGATTCTATATTTTATCTACTAAATGATGACAATGAGCTGCCATCTTGGTGAGAAGGAAATTTGACTTTTTGCTCCCTCTTGTGCACCAGCAGTTAAATATTGCACAAGCTTTGCTGCACACTCTGCAAATGTCATACTTGATTAGAAAACTGACAGAACATGTACGCAATGAAGACTTATGTTTAAATCCAAAGGAGCCACTACTTTAACAGATAGAAGAAGTCAGCAGTGTGATGTATTCCATGTCTGAAAGGAACTTGTGAGAGGTGCTTGGATAAAAATTCCTTCGTTCTCCCAGTGGAGGTCATGCAGCGTGTTTAGAGATAGAAATGGATGGCTGCAGTGCATCATATGGAATTGCCATTAATATAAAGGACTGATTTGCTTTGTCAAGGATGCCGTGTCATGGTTTGATAAACGAGTACAAAGACTTCATAAATACCCTGGGAGAAAGGCACTGTGGCTGGGACAAACGCCCAGGATCCACTTAGAGAAAACAGGAAGATTTATGGTCCAGAATGGGAGAGGAAAATAGAAAAGCCATGGAGAGAGTGTGAGATGGAGGACAAGAGAGAAGAAAGTGACGATTTTTTCCTTTTCAAGAAGAATAAAATATAGAGTTCTGTTATATAATACAAAATGGTTTGAAAGGGTTTGTTTTCCCCTCTCTTAAACACTTTATGGCTTAAAAAATAATAATTTGCCTGCAAATCATTTTCTAAAATATTGTAAACCCCTTTTACAGTTTCAAACAAGGAAAGGGCAGATTAACAAGAGACAAATACATTTTAGAATGTTGAAGAGAAAAGTCTAAATTACCTAATTAACTTTCCAATCACAGGTAAAAGGTTTTAAAACAAAAATATGTGGACTAAAGGATGTCACATCTCTACCAAGGCTGGCATTGTACCTTCCATATCAAGTCTATATTTACCCCTGACCTCAGAGAAGTTTGACAAAACTAAAAACATGCAGTCATAAGAAAGATAAAGGTGTAATTTGTTCCAAAGGTGCAGGAGAGTGAGGGAGATCAATAACGCACATGTGGTCTGTACACACCACATGACAGACAATCCCATTCATATCAACATAGCTTGAAGGTTAGAGCAATGGCCATTTTTATGTGTACTGTTGCCATACTGACCGTTGTAACTTCTCAATAAATTAAACGGACTAAGGGCAATTCGCAGACTCACTGAGGCGAAGTTTTACGTTACTAAGCCTTGAGAGCCAGAACAAATAAGTAAAAATGTTATGGTAAAATGAATGCTTCATCCACACACACAGCTATGGTTAGCTAACATCCACATCATCATTTACATTGAGATATGAAGGACAATTCATAAGGACATAGGAAAAGACAACCACATTAATTTTATAATTTCATTTATAACACATAGTAAATAGTACAGAGACAAACTCGATGCTCAAGAATATTCACAATATATACATAATGTACAATAAAACGGCCATGGGGGGTGTTTTGGCGGCCAAATGGTGCGTAGCTTGAAACATTGCTGCTGCAAGATATTGTGAGACGGCATTATCTTATGGCTCTCCATTAAGGATGGTCCATCTTTCTTTAGCATTTAGATAATTTGACCAGGTGTTATCATGGCTGCCACTTAGATACTTCCTGGTCATTTGAATATTAGGAACATAACTAAGCAAAAAGGTTTATTCAATCACGGCCTTGGACTCTTTCAGGTTCACCTCATCAGCCTTTAAAGCTGGCCTGCTCAGTACCTCAGTGACGCCATTACCGAAGTTGAAGTTGGTGCATTTAACACATGGATGCTTCATATGCTCTGCTGACTTCCCCTTCCAGTGAGAATTTACTACAGTTACTATATTGTTTTTTAATTTAAGTTCTGCACGTGTTAAATTAGAAACATGTTGCTTAGGTGCTGGTTATGTTTTGTGTATGCCTTAAAGAGTTAAGAACATGGAGCTCCCAAAAGAAGCATACATGCTGTAGTAGGGCCTACTCCTATAAACTGCAATACTCCCCATGCCGCTTGCAAACTTATGCATGTGGCACGATTTCTATGCTTGCTATGATTCCTATCCTAAATCAAGAAGAAACCCCACTGCTCCTGCTGTAGATTCTGTAGTACCAGGCAGTATTTTAGCCACTGGGCATTGCACAGGGAGCACTGCCTCTTAAAATAAAAATAATTTAGTTTTCTCATGACTCTGTCCTCGTCTTTTTTCTCTCGTACACATCAGCACAGTATGAGGGGAGGAGTAACCGGAGAATAGGGGAAAGAGTGACAGCAATAAAATACTTTTAAGGTGTAAATGGGTTTCACATTTTCATTTTCAAAGTGAATCATAGCTCATTAGACAAAGGATGTCAAGTGTTTTTTCTTTGAGGTGAAAAGGAGAGTGGTAACATGAGTAAGCCTGAGGTGTCCTTATGGCCAAATGGATGTGTGGGTTGGAAGACTTTTCCAGGAATCAGGTTCTGTGATTCAGTGTGGGAATGTTGAATACCTTTTTTTATTGCTCTTCTAGAAAAAACAATTTAGCTGATTTTTGATGCTTTTGGTGTTTTTTCCCTGCTATCCTCCGTTGCCCACAAATCCTTTTGTAACTCTGACTTCACCTTTCCTGGAATGTCACAGCCCACTCCACTCCTTCTGTCACTGTTCTCTCTCTCTCTCGGATTCATACTGGGAGGGATTCCCACACCTGACCTCACATGGCTTCATTTTAGGCAGTGCACTCTTTCCTTGGCTCCTTGGCCTCAATTCCCCTTAGCTATTGGCACATTTGTCTCTTTGTCTGTCCAGAAATGACAGAGAGAAATAGAAGAGCTTCATCAGCAGGTTAGAACACATTACTCAGTTCTATAACCAGGCTGATGAGGTGCTCGGATAGGTGTAATAGTAGAAGAAGAACCCTCACCTAAACCTGAACTTGATTATGTCTATCAGAATTCCATGTTTTCTTAAATGTGCTAAACACAAAATTGAAAGCAGATTTGTTGCCTCTTAACTGCTTTAAATGTGGCAATTGTGGCACTTATTGTATTCGTATCAGTTCGCTGTACTTATTGTATTCGTATTTGTTTACTGCACTTATCCTATTCGTATTAGTTTGTAGCACCTATTGTATTCATATTAGTTTGTTGCAATTATTGTTTTCGTAGTAATTTGCCTCTGCACTATACTTTTGCTCTGGTTTATGCTTTTCGATGCTTGTTTAAGAAAGGAGATGCACTTATGACTTCTGGTGACTAGTAGTTCTCTTGAATACCTATGTTGAATACACTTCCTGTAAGTCGCTTTGGATAAAAGCGTCTGCTAAATGACTGTAATGTAATGTAATTGGCCGAGCCTGCTAGAAGCTAACAATGCTAACAGCGCTAACAGTGCAAGCAACGGCAACAGTGCAGACATATAACAGTGTTTAGCTCTGTCAGTACTGGGGAACCGAAGGGTAGGGAGCTATCCTTCTGTGACGCAGCATCACTCTGGACGGCGTTATCAGCCATATGCTAGCAGTGCAGAGTAGCAACCATGAGCTAACCAGTTGGGCACGCTTATATGCAATGACATGCACATGCACGTCGGCCTGGCTATGCCTCAAAGCGTAGAAAAGCTCAGATAACACAGAGAGGGAGAGTGACTTTATTCTCAGCTCAGGTAGACATAACTTATTACATATGTCAAATCGTTTTTGCTATTATGTAAATAATATATTGCTTAGAGAACCTTGTATAGAGAAGATCAGATGCAACTGAGAGAGGCAAACAAGAGTGCACTTGAAATGGGAGATGAGTAATGTTGAAACAAAGAAAAGGGGCTGTGAGAGTGTTTTTAAACTTTGACAGAGTTGGCAAGTACTATATCTTTCCTCAGGCAGAACACAATCATTTTCAGGGAAACAATGATGCCCTCCAACTGCATTTTTTGGTGAGCTTAAATCTCTCCACAAACATACTGCCACTAAAGATATCATGATATTTTGATTGGGCCATCAAAATATTAAAATGTGGCAATTTTTCTCCAGCAATTCTCAAGCAGTAAAATCCAATAATTTCCCTCAGGCCTGTGGGACACGTTCTGTGTGCTTCTAGGAATCGTGTGGCTCTGGGCTTGATGACTGCTGTAAACAACTCCAGATCTAGTTGAGAAATGATCCACACTTGCAATGTGCCGTAAATTGTTACAAGCCACAAATTTTGATTGCTTTTCATCGCTTTGTCAGTTGAAGCTGAACCCGACCTGCTTTGTGGCCAGTAGAGCTAACAAACACGACTGCAGGAGCAGAGCAGAGTGAAAAGGCCAGTTTGGAGTCTGGGGTGAACACGGACTATGAGAGATGCAAACATTGCTGTGAGTGGTGTGGACAGTAGTTTTGGTAAAAATGTTAAAAGATCTGTTTTGTCGTTGGGAATACTGCATATGACCTAACACTTGCACGTGCATAGAAGCACACGCAGGAGCATGCAGTGACGAGATGCAAATTCCTGCCAATAAACACAGGAAAGGAGCTAGCCAATGCAAACATGGGTGTAAACAATACTTTAAAATGTAGCGCAATCGGCTTTGCAATTTCTTTTATTATGAGGAAGGCCTCAAGGCAACACAATGGATTTTTGCTGATCAACACTAACATAACTTGTTTACAAGTTAATTCTAAAGTTTACCTTTATTTATTATTTTATTCTTCTCTCCCCCTTGCGCATCTTGAAATCATAAAGTAAAGGCACTCTAGCAAAAACTAGACACTTTCGTATGACCAGACTAGCTGAGACCTTTCCCCGAAAAACATATTTATAGCCAAATGGCAATGTATCAAACCCAACAGCCAAAATCTGGATGTCTCAGAACTCCGAAAAAAGCATCTGACTTAGCAAACACCTTGCATCACACCTCTCTGTGAGAGGGCCGTATTTATTTGTATGGGGAAAGCCCCATCCAGATCGAGCAGCAAGCCATCTGCCTATGATTACGGCTAGGGAACAACATTACAACAATGGCCACTTGGGCACAGCTCGAATAAAAAAAAATCAGGGGAGAGCCCAGCAATGATCACACACAACAATTACTGGGGAATCAAATCCCCCTTGTCGCTGTTTGTAGGAGTAAAACCCAGAAAGTTTGGCAAGCCAGCAGTTCTGAGCCGTCCAACATGCAACTGAAGCCAACCAGCACACTCCCGATCAGATCACCGCCATGTGTGGTGTCACGCAGGGGCCCTAATCAGAGCCACATATACTTATAATGTGTTTGTATGTATTTATCTATTATATGTGTATATATTTTATTTGACAAAGTGGATAACAAAGCTGGAAAACTTTGACACATTTTCCTTTTTTTATTACTTTAATTCTAGTTGGTCAGGTTGTTTATCTTGACAAATGGATTATTGTAAATTACTGTATAAATGCTATGGTATCCAGATGATCCTTTTGTAGCGACACTATTAGATCAAGATATCCAATCCAATACTCTAATCCAATACTAATATTACCTAGAGCCTAGTTCAGCCTCCATAACTGCAAAGTCTTTTGAGTCTAATCATGTGTTAACAAGTTACCATGCTATCTTAGTTCAGGCTAAGTACAGCCGATGCTGGTTACTACTCAGGCTATTTAGAACATTAAAGAAGGTTGGCAAGCAGTAAGGAATATGTAATGGGCCACAAATATTTATTGTTGATAGAGCACTGTAGGTGTTATTTCAGAATACATTATTGATTACTTTTTAGGATGAGGTATTCCGTTTTCAGGCGCTACATTCTCTATTTTGCCCAACACTGCAGCTCTTCAAATCTAGTTTTTAGTATGTGTCAGCCATAGGGAAGTGGTTTAAGTTTGCTGCAAAATGTTTTGTGTGGCACTTTAAGACGAGGCAGAGTTTTCAGTTTGGTTTTAACAACACAATGTAATGGGAGTGCCAGAGACGGTTTAAGACACCTGAAGGCAATTATAAAAATAAAATGCTGTTCACTACTCCCTTTGGTTTCAAAACAAAAAGTAATTAATCTTCATTATTTTGTATTAAGATGACACATTTTACCTCTCAGTTTTGACGCTGTAGGGCATCATGAGGACAGCGTGTCAAGATGCACGTTTCTTGTGTGGGAATGTTTATGTTTGTGTGTAATAAGCTGGTGTCCCTTTCAGCGTCTGTGAACAGAAGCTGCTCACTCAGTAACAGATAGCCTCAAGATCGTCACTGGATGCATTCCACTGAACCCATTAAAACTGACTTGTGTGAGAGTGGTTTGGCATGCAACAATACTCATTTGAATTGGTAGACAGGATTAAATGCCCCGATGCTTTGGTATGTCTGTGAGCAAATGCATACCCGGATATAGCAAAAGAGGGACTTCCCCACAAATCCTCAGCGTTCTCATACTTGAAATAAATGTGTACACATCAGGCTGTCATGGGAAAAGACAGAAACCCTATCAGCCAAACGTCATAGATGTATGCCAAGGCAAAATATTGCTGAAGAAAGGTGAACCATGCTTATATACGGAAAATAAATAACGCTGAGTATGTGTAAACAGTATACTTTATAGACTTATACATAAACCATGAAATATGAATACTGTAATGGGTTTTCATGTTCTAACTGCCAGCATGCAAACAGCTTTGTCACGCTAATAGCAAGCAGGTCTAGTCTGGAATCGATTTAATGAGCGCTGTAGGAGATATGATTTAGGCAATATTTTGACACCTGTTTCAATATGTGAGTTCACCCCCCCAGTGGGGAAATTAAGTTATACGACTGGTCATCTACAGATTATAACAAACATTTTTACGAGACCCAAACCACCCCGGTAATGGCATGCACTTCTGCGGCTAATTGTGGATATCCACATGTAGATCATTATAACACTTTGTTGGGAAAAAAAGAAAAATATGCTGTGTTTGTTTTACAAGTGCAGGATTTCTCAAACAGAAAAGATGATATGATTGAGCTGGTCAGCTTGCTCACACGTAACACTGAGTAAAAGTAAGTAAAACAAGTAAAATGTTGTTTGCCAACCATTAGGAGTTCCCAACTGGTTCAACTTGAGTCTATCAAATTTTTCCTATCAAATTTTTCCCCTAAGACACCAAGTCATGGCAAACACACCAGAAAGTCCTATCAACTGTGCAACCATTCAATTGATTCACAAATTGGTATGAAAATAAAATAAGCAGCCTACAACTGCTTAAAGCTTAATAAGAAAGGAAGCATTGCAATAAGAGTGTGCAATTATGACTCAAAGTTAACATTTAAAAAACAACAATTATTAGCATTGTAAAAGCAGATGCAACTTATTCAGGCTTACTCAGGATGATAAACTTATTTTTAACATGTAAATAGTGCTGTACTTGAAGCCTGGTGTGATCAAGCGAAGAAAAGTTTTCTAGCCAGATTTCAATTTAGGCCTGTACTTGCCTGACAGAAATGCTCACTATCAACTCCTGGACTGCTACCCACCAGTTGCTTTTAAAAAAAAAAGTCTCGCTATGTGAAATTAGGATACTGGGCATTATTTTGCCTTCCCCAAGCAACTAAGTCAAAGTAGCATTACAACAGAAAAGACTCCATTACATGTAAACGCGCTGCATTCAAAATCTTACACAAATTAAGTACAGTTCCACTACATGTACAATGTAGCATGGTGGAAATATGTGAAGTACAGAATGATTTACATTGTTTAATGTGGATACAGTTTCAACAGGTCAATATATACAGTACATGCTTACAGGATATATTATGTCTGATTGAGCAATATAGAATATGTGAATGTGATCTATCTTGTAATCTAAAGTTAAATTTTTTCCATTGTGTTTTTTTCCCCTCCTACTGATGGTTGTCTATATGGGATAGTTTTACATTGTTTGACATTTCCCTAGTCCTTGTGAAATGCTCCATGTCAGAGAAGCTGTGGGCTTCTACCTGAGCCGGACTCTTACTGACACACACCGTGGCAGTGCAGAACAAGAGTCCATTCTCTTTCACTGCAGACCATGAAGTAAATACACAAGCGATGTAACAGAAACAGCTTCAGATGATGTATTGCTGCGAGTTCATTGGTTAGACTCTGACTTCATGTCTGACTGAGTGACATTTCCTAAGAGCTAAGCTTTTCAACTTGTCCTGGGATTTGCAATAGCCACCCACAAATGCCACTTGATACCCAAGCCAACAGTTTCTATCAAACAATGAGTCAAGCATACAAAGAACACATAATCCTGACCCTGCTCGGGGAATGAAACATTTTGCTCTTGATGTTTCCAGATCTTGTTGCATTGTAATTTTTAACTTAACTTTCTAGGTTCTGTATGGGCTCTGCTTTAGTTTTTTTTTCGAAAAAATAACTCACACTGTATAAAGCAATAAAAAGCTCTTATTTTCAACATTTTTGTAGTTTAATCATATCACATTGTATCATCATAAATTCATACATTTTCACTTGCCCAAGAAATTGTCATACTTCTGTTTTTTAGCAGTCCATGCCAGGAATGTGTATGTTATCTTGCTTTCTTATCTTATTAAAGCTGTAGCACATCTACCGTTGCCACTTGATTTGGAATGCTTGTTAACACGATTCAAACACAGGGCCAACACTCACCAAAGGGCCCATAAACAAGCCCATACAATCACACTCTCTGCTTTTTTTTTTACTACCATGAACTCTTTGAGAAACACAAAACTATGGAAGTCAATTATATATTTTTGTGTGTGTGTTTCTGGAGTACTAGTAACAAAGTAGTAACTACTGTGGTGTAGTGGGACTGTTAAACTGTGCTGCTGATCTTAGTGTAAGGGATGGCAGAAAATACGGCTGGTTTTATTCATACTGTATTTAAACTAATGGCAGTGATGATGTTTGTTTTAATGCTACTTTTAGATAGTTAAGTCTTAAAATTATGATATTTTATGTTGAATTGAGACTCCTACTGTGCGCTCTCCTTGGTACTGAATGTGGTGTTGATGTTGTTGCCATTTGCTTTGATTACTGCGTGGATAAGGAATACTGCTTTGCAGGGCTTCTTGTTTCTCTGTGGTTAACTAGTGGTAAAGGCCAGATCATGCAAAAATGCATCTTATCAGGCCTCAAGCAATGTGTTTGCGTCCATACTTCGGTGTCCAATCTACGTCCCAAGGAGCATCAGTTGTGTCACAATTGGAGACCATTTCATCATTGGAAGAAGAACAAAGAACGACATTAAAGGCTTTTCTCAATAAAAAATGTTTTTGCTCTTGTATCAACTGGTTATAGCAAGAGTTTGACTGATGGTCCATCAAATCATTCGCCATGTATTTTTTTGAAAGCGCCTGTCCTTTTCAGAACAGTTCCCAATGACAGCTTCTAAGACGGTTCTGTGATGATACTGAAGATCTTCACATCTGGACAACTAGTGAGTAAAAGTGTATGAAATGTTGAAAAAATGTGTCAATCAGAATTGATGATCAAGAAAACTATTTTTTAAGAAATATAATAAGAAACGTCCCCAGTTCCAACTTCTTAATTTGCTGTTTTTCTTTAAATTACAGGGTCTGACAGTATCTTGTCTTACATTTTATAGACAAAACAATTAACCCAAAAAAAACTGATCAATCAATTTATTTAAAAAATCTGTGTCAGCATGATGTTTGATGTTGAAAAACATGGATACGCTCTGGCTTGTGTCACATGTACAGGTACGGGTTGCTGATAGTCTATTGGTTTAATAAACATACCAGTTGAACATAGTTTGAATGCCAGAGTGTACTTCAGCATTGTTTTGGACCAAGTGCATCATCTTATGATCACACTCTACACTTTCAGGGTCATGTGTCATGTCAATCAGGATGTTTTGTGGAACTTAGATGGACTAAGTGCAAAAGAAGGTTTGCAGCTTGAATGTGTTGTCATTGTCATCGTTATGAAAGAGTATCAATTTAATACTCAACTGCAATGAGGTCAATATGACCTACATGTGCAAACATGACCATCAGGGAGAAGATTATTTCTACATAGCTATTCTTAATGCCTTCTTAATATTCAGACTCTAGCGCAGCCACCAGTCCGCCATGGCAGACAAACATCTGGCTTTGTTGCCGCCTTTGCAGCAGTTGTAGCTCCAGAAAGAGGTGGAGAGCTCCGCACACGGCAGCAGCAGCAGCAGCTCCTCCTCTGGCCATCAGAAGAGTTTTCGCCTCGTAACTTCGTTGATGGGACCGGCCAAGGACAAGGTGGTGATCGGGAGGATGTGATCCATGGCGACCGGTACATGTCCAGAAAAAGCAGCAGGTCAGCAGGTCCAGTGTATGGCTACAGTACATGGAGCTCATAGCCCACTTCCTGGGAGCCACACCGACACCCTTCACTGGAGGCCCAGGCTGTATTGCTGGGCCGGCTCGGGTTAGTTAAGGCAGGGGAGAGCAGGGCGAGGACTTAGAGGGGCAGGCTGTCAAATGCCGCGGTAAAATGAGAGGTTTTCCAAAGGTAGTGCGGCAGCTGCAGATCTGCAGATCTTTTCAACAGGAGGCCATGGTGCAAATGGAAACACTGAATGTACAGTCAAACCAAACACTCCCTAGATTTCTGAACATCCTTATTTTTGAAGTGTTTTTGATGGGTATGTAACCCCTGACCCCTTTGCAACTCTTTCATTCCTAGTAATGAACTGCGTTTCCTCAAAACGGGTTTGAAAGAACAAGCTGAGGACATGTGCGGATGGATATAAGTATTCAAGACTAATAGCATACTCACTTTCACATTTGGCTCCAGTCACTGAAAGTTAGAAAAAAATAAAAGTAAGCAATTAAACCCTGGAGCTGCTCTCATGGCCTTGGCTGCACATCACTGCAGGCTCTAACATAGAACAGTAGTGAAACTCAATCCTGATTAATGAAGAACAGTCCGTGTTTGTGCCTAGATCTACTCTATTTGTGTACAGGCATATTCAGACAGCTTCAATCCAAAGTGCCATAGTTCATGTCAGCAAGCGGCTGTAATGGAACTATATACTGTAGAAGAAGTGGACGTAGTCACCTTGCCTTCACCCATTGGTTTGTGGACTGTTTTGATACTTCCAGTATGGCTTTTTGCCCGCTGCCATCTTGGTTTTTAGCCATTGCGGTTTAGGATTTTGGCAGTCACTGTCTTGGCTTTTTGTAACCAGAAGTGACATGAGAGGGTGGAGCTAAGTTCTAAGACCAGTCAATCACAAGGTATTCACGCCTTAAAGTATACCCTGCTTTATCGTCAATTTGACTCTAAACAGTCCGAATTTACTAAATGAACATAATGCTCTATTGAACAAGACCTGATCCTAGCGATTAAAACCATAAACTCATGTTCACAATCTACACTGAGGTCATTAATCAAGTGAGAAGTAGGGTCATACAATCAGATTTCTTTTTGCGACCAAAGGAGTCGCCCCCTGCTGGCAATAAGAAAGAATGCAAGTTCAGGGCACTTCCGCATTGGCTTCACTTTTCATACCTGAAGGTTGCTTGAATCGAACACAGCGGCTCATATTTCAGTGAGGAGAATAGTTGGAGCATGAATGTGTCATATAACATTGCTGTGTGCTGTGGCGCAGTGGAGAGTGCAGTGGAGAGCAGGGTCGTTCTCCGATCAGCGGTTCGATACCCGGCTTCGGCAGTCAATGTGTCCTTGGGCAAGACACTTAACCCCAAGTTGCTCCCGAAGTCTTTGCCATCGGTGTGGACTGGATGTTGCATGAATGTTAGTTAGAGTCTGATGGGCAGGTGACACCTTGCATGGTAGCCTGTCATCAGTGTGTGAATGATATGTAATATAAGCTTTGAGCTCAAGTCGCTTTGGATATTTTTTTGGACTGTAATGTAATGTACCCACGCTGTGTCATTTTCTACTTTTTAGGTTCACAAGACAACCAGTAAATTATTTTTAATTTCAAGCAATATAGTCCATTAAATTGTAGTTAAAAAGCTCTTGATGTTTTTGAAGCAATGGAGCTTGACTCTACAAAAACTTGCTTCCAGTCTATTTATTATCCAGTAGACGGAGAAATATTTCACATGTAGTCTGAGTGCAGTCTAACTCAGAATGACAGATATTCTACCTCTTATGGACTATGACATCATTTCAGAATGAATAATAAATAGGTAAAATGCCAGACAGAGACTCACCATTGCAGAAATATAGTAGTGGTGAAGAGTGGGATTTGTGAACATGTATTAGCTTTTCACTGGTTATCACACTCAGTATAAATATATATATGACTATTTATCTTCTCTCAATCAAATTCTAAATATAAGATCAAAAACATTTGAATTAATAAGCACAAAGCTGAAGGACAAAGCCAAGGCATGAAATACAGTTGCTCGATCAATTTTGAGTATAACCTGCATCAGGGCAGACCTTAATGCTATTCATGCAAGAGATTAACACCCACAGGCTGTGTTTTGTTTATTGGTTTGCCAATTGTTTTATTGTCAGAGATGCATTGGTTGTTTTTCTTTGTAGAGGCATTTTATTATATATCTTCCTGTACTATGTGGTTGTGATCTGGTTCTCAGTGTTCCTCACAATTGGCTGAAATATGGGGAATAAGTATTGCCACAATACACTTAGTCACTCATCAGTTATGTCACAGGGAACCATTTAATTCAGCATAAAAAACAACCTAAAAGGTAATTCTCTTGGCACTGACTTTGTACACACAATGCTTAAACAGACAGGACAGCGGAGACGTAAAAAGGTCTAAAGCAAACAATTATGTGATATAAAGCATGTTAGCTCTTTTTCTCTGTTGAAGTCATGCTTTATGTCAAAATATAAGTTGCTGCACATATTAAAAAGTCCTAACTTTAAACATTTGCCCCAGACCGCATACTTAATACCCAATTTGTGGTTAATAGATCGACTCACCTTCATAAAATAGCGAGGTTATTGATATATTTGTATTTCATTGATGTAATTGTATACATATATTTCATCAAATACAAAATAAAATGAATAAATACAAACAAATAGAATAATAGAATGATTTTACCCCTTTTTCAGCAAAAGTGTTATTATATGCAAATGCCACGATCATCTTTCCCCAGCATGTCTCTGGGTTCAAATCACACAAGCCTGGTTTTGTGCGTCACACCAAGCAGATTCTGGAAAGGAGAACCAAAGTAGGTATGTGCAAAGAGAAGAATGGCACTATTGTGTTTGGCTGGTTACAGGGTGCAGATTCGTGTTAACCTTTGGAATCTGGCTCAGTATCAGGCTGGAAGGAACACAAGGGTTGGCACCTGCCTTTTGATATGCCTCAACAAGGAGGAACGTGGACAACCTTGTGTCTCATGCACTTGTCTACAGACATATACGCTCACACACACACACACACACACACACACACACACACACACACACACACACACACACACACACACACACACACACACACACACACACATAAACACACACACATAGAATAAAGGAATCAGATTTGTTTTATGCACTGTAAACTAGGAGGCTTATGTTTATCATTACATGGCAATGTACCATCATTTTTCTATTGTAAAGCCTGAAAAAATATACATTTGCAAGATGTATGATGGCAGCATTTTTTAGATTTCAAAGATTTCAAACAAATATAAACACCCAGTTCATCCAAAACAATGTATCTCATCAACATTTCTCAGCTAATATGTCAATGTTGACGTCACACCAGCCAGACATTATTTTAAATATTGAGTTTGTGCAGAACCATTTTTAGTGGCACTCCAATATGACCAAAGTTTTGTCTGTCTCCTGTGATATATATTTTTCTAGTCTGGAGTAGGATTTCATGGTCTACTGAGTTAAAAGCAGTACTAGAGCCCCAGGGTGACTGTTTTGTCTGTTAGCCACAAGTGTTGAGGCCCGCTCATTTTATCATTTACTGACCTGAGACAACCCTCTTCTGTTATAATTGGTTACCAACCTAAAAATGGGACCAATTCACTACGCCATGGTTGCTCCCTTGTTTCCTCACTTTTGTTGCTTTTGCCTTTGACATTGGGCCAGTTCTCTTTATAAATCTCTCTGGCCCCATGCCAGATTCTCTCAAAGTTCCCTCAAATGGCCCCTGGCAGAGTGCAGTATTGGCTCGTCCGAGAACTGCAGGTGTTCTCGCTGGTTGTGACCATGTCCTCATCCCCTTCCACCCCTAAATGGGCACTTGCCAGATGATTCACACACCCAGGGGGTCTGCATCAGAATGGTTGTACTTGGACCAGGAATTGGACCCTGGGAGGCGTGCTGCTCTATTTTCAGGCCAAAGGCACAGCACTGTAGCATTGTGGCCATCATCTCATAACAATGACACAGCAGAACCAATCGCCATCAGTCGAAACTTGGACACAGCTGCAGCTACAAGCCCACAATGACACAGCATGGCACTCGTTATGGGACATGATGTCACTCACACAGAGGGTTTTCCTGAAGAACATGGATATGCACTGCCTCAATATTTAGTTGTTGTTTGCATAATCAAGGACTAAATTTGAAGGTTCTAAATTAAAAAATTGCTAGCAGCTAGCAGTGTTAACAGCTGTGCAGGCAATAAAATGCACACAGTGCAGAGGGACACTCTTACATGCACTAACATGCACAAATAATAATAATAATAATAATCAATCCTTTATTAGTCCCACAATGGGGAAATTACAATTCTCTGCATTTAACATGCACAAATGGGCACCTGGGGTTAGGTGTCTTGCTCAAGGACACCTCGGCATGTTGCCGGTAGAGGGGTTTGAACCACCAACCTTGTGGTTACGGGACAAGCGCTCTACCTCATGTAAACAAAATGGGCACCTGTGGCAGGGCTATGTAAACAAAGCACCTGGCTAATTATTACACAGAATGACGTCATTGGACCTTATCTTACTGGTGAAGGCATGACCCACTACTCTACCTTTTTATTACTAGTTGCCTTCGTTGGATTGGTTGAATGTTGTGGTTTCTCTGTCAACTACCCTCCTGAGATTTATGCTTAAAGGTCTAGAAATGCTACTCTTAATAAAACAGTCCACTGCCATGAAAACATTGGTAAATTAACAATCTTGATGAACAAATATATGAACAATTTTATTAATCACCTTGAAAGCCTTCAATGTTTTTGCAATGTCCAAAAGAAAGGTAGGCCTTTTTCACTGAAGACATTTTGACACTTCACGGTAAGATAAGCACAAGATTAATATCTCGACAGCCGACAGGAAGAGACTAAACAAACTTGTCAAGAAGGCCAGCAGTGTGCTGGGGTGTCCACTGGATACAGTGGAAGTAGTGGGAGACAGGACGATGATGGCCAAGCTATCATCCCTGATGAACAACACCTCCCACCCCATGCAGGACACCCTGGCAGCTCTGTGCAGCTCCTTCAGCCACCGGCTGCTTCACCCCCGGTGTGTGAAGGAGAGGTACCGCAGGTCCTTCCTTCCAGCTGCTGTCAGGTTGCACAACCAGCTCTGCTCCCAGTAGACCACACGACACTAATACACTGTGCAATGCACTAGTTATAATAGTTTCTGTCTGTGTATATAATATTTCAGTTACTGTGGATTCTTTACTGTTGTTTACTGTTTTTTTATTGCTCATTTGCTTATTTACAATACTTATTTTGATTTTTGATTTTTTTTACTATGTCTCTTGTTTGCACTATCCTCTATGCTGCTGTAATCCTGTAAATTTCCCTGCTGCGGGACTAATAAAGGATTATCTTATTTTATCTTACCTCTTAATAATGAAATGCATTATGGCTGCATTCCATTAAGCTGCTTCAGTTTAAGAGTCACTGTCATAGCGACTACGTTTACATGTACAAAATATTCCAGTTTTTGCCAAATTCAGAAAAAGACAATATTCATACTAAGCTGTTAACATGACTAATGAAAATACATTTTCAACTATTATTCCTGTTTAGATGCCCCCGTGCATACTCTTATAAACGCATAACGCCCCCATGATAAAGCTATGATAATAATAGTAAGAACAATGTTCAAAGTGTTTTTTATACGTTTTTGACTGGAGACCAACTTGTTTGATAGCACGAACACAACCTTTCTCTATCATTTCTTTAACCATTTTCTTGAAAAGCTCAGCATCGAGATATTTGCACATGTCCAAAAACCTGTTTATAACAAAGTCTTTCTTTATGTTTAAAAGTAGGTGCGTTTCTCCTTTCAACCACACATTTTTCTTTGGACACACACCATTGATCTCCACCCCCAAAATGCTGTGTGTAGCAAACTGTGGTCAAAACCCCAATTTGGATTCATATTCCTGAAAGTCAAATAAGATCCCACAGATCGGAAAATGCTTCATTTAAGAGATCTGATTCAGAATAACTAAATTAAATATTCAAGGATTAAAGGATAATTTATTGTCATTATGCAACATTACAAAGTGTTTAAAAATCGCCCTCCTGAGTAAAATTGGACAAAACTAAATATGTTTGCAATATGTTTGTATGCTGTTTACTTGAATTAATTTTCTTTAGAATAACACACCTAAAGCTGATGAATACAAGTCGTATTTTGGGGCTCCTAAAACAGACCTGAAGCTGATGTAAGTGTTTAGGCATCTGTGGATTTAAAGGTTGTTTCACAAACACAGCGATCAAAAAAGTTCACACATGGAAGCTGCCGAGTAGATGCTAAGTCTTGCAGACATCAACTCCACTGGAGCAGCTCGTATTTGTCAACTTCTGCTTTCAGGTAATGTGCCCCATCAAACTGATCCCATAAAGAGACCTGGCATTAATGGATAGAAATTCACTAAGATCAACGTATTCTACAGCATACTGTTTTGTTTAGTTCTTAAAAATTCTTTCTACGAGACAAATTATCAGTTTAAAAGCAAACAGCATTCTAAAAAGATACAAAATAGGTTCAGTACTGGCAGTAAGTGAGTTTGTTAGTCGAGAGTTCTCTGTCTATTTGTGTCTGAAAGCACGTGTACAGTACACACACGTGCATATTAAAACTTGAATGCAAAATGTCTTTTAGCTTCCAAGACTTGTTCGGCATGCCAAGTGACAGTTGGCGAAGTCTTCGTTCTGCAAAAGTTCATGCACCATCTTGACATAAAATTGAAGCCCCCACCGCCACCACCACCCACTCATCAACAAACAACGTCAGTGATGGCAGGCTCGTGCTGAACCGTAGTGTGCCATTGATCATCATCATTTCTCTGTTTTCCATCCAGCACTTTGTCTCCCCACATCGAGCAATACATCACATGCTTAAGTGGACACACCGATCGATCAGGTTTGTTTCAGTTTAACAGAAGTACATTCTGTCAACAGTCAACATTGGTTTCCATTATTGAGTGTCTGTAATAGACAGATGATTAAGAGTACATTCAGCATAATCAGCATTTTTCTTTCATATAATATAATTATGGAGATTTGTTAGGAATGACTTCTGATGACTCAAAATTTCCAGACAAAACTGGCTGTGTATGCTCTAGTATTGACATCATTGCAATCAGGACCTCTTGTGTGTATCCCTCAATTTCCCATCATGCGACTCCACAGTGTATATTTATAGACATGGACATAGAAGTGGACATGGAACTGAGACCCTTAAGTTATATCAAAAAAAAAAAAAAAAAAAAAAATATATATATATATATATATATATATAGCAGTGATGCTCAGTTAAACTTCAGCAGTGATGCGGGCGTTGTACCGGACCGTTTTGGTGAAGAAGGAGCTGAGCCGAAAGGCAAAGCTCTCGATTTACCAGTCCATCTACGTTCCAACCCTCACCTATGGTCATGAGCTTTGGGTAGTGACCGAAAGAATGAGATCGCGAATACAAGCGGCCGAAATGAGCTTCCTTCGTAGGGTGGCTGGGCTCAGCCTTAGAGATAGGGTGAGGAGCTCAGACATCCGGAGGGAGCTCGGAGTAGAGCCGCTGCTCCTTCGCGTCGAAAGGGGCCAGCTGAGGTGGCTCGGGCATCTGATCAGGATGCCTCCTGGACGCCTCCCTTTAGAGGTTTTCCAGGCACGTCCAACTGGTAAGAGGCCCCGGGGTAGACCCAGAACACGCTGGAGAGATTATATATCTCGTCTGGCCTGGGAACGCCTCGGGGTTCCCCAGGAGGAGCTGGAAAGTGTTGCTGGGGAGAAGGACGTCTGGAGGACCCTCCTTAGCTTGCTGCCCCCGCGACCCGGCCCCGTATAAGCGGAAGGAGATGGATGGATGGATGGATATACGAGTTTTTTCATAACGGTTGTATGAATCTTGATGAATACTTGAGAATTTGCCATGTGAGCTGAAAAATTAGAACCATTGTCAGCTTTGGCTTTGAAGTGATGGGAGGACCATATGTGGAAAAGATCAGTTTTCTGCTACGTCATCTATTCACACTGTAAGTTCAAGTGTAGATCTGGACAGCATCGATGGTCTACAGAAAGACAACCGTTGCTCCAATGACAGTGATGAAAAACAGAGCTTTCTTACTGTCACATCACTGAGAGTTACATCATATAACTGACCACCCAAGAACACTAACTCTGAACTCTCTAGGTGGGAGATATGCAGCAGTTGCATTCATACATCTAAACCTCCCTGATTACATTTATATGGTCGAAACAAAGACGCATGAACACAGTGGGTGTGAAGAACCTCAATCCCAGATGTGAATAACTACAATATTTCACCTTGTGGTTAAATAGTGTTGCTGCAGAGCATCACAATACGCAACAGCACCTTATCCTGTTTGTGGAAGAGGGCTCCTGACTCACTCCACTTACAAATTCCCACAACCACACAATGGCAGTTTGCGGGGAGGGTAACCCCATAAATGGCTAACATTACTGCCTTCACTGAGTCAAAAATAGGTCAGAGAAAGAACATTTGTAATATTTGATGTATAGGCTTAAAGGACAAACATGCACCAATATTGTTGATGTTGACTAACCATGCAGATAATCTTAAACATATTTCTTTACAAATCGAGCCAATGTCAACTAGAATACAAACTTGAAGTTTAATTTGAAGTAAATGTGTTCCTCTTGATTTTGACGAGTCAATCTTTATATGCCGGCTGAGTACCAGTAAGACTTCCTTCAGAATAAAAGCATCATGTCCATGAATGTAAACTGAATGAAATTCTGCCATTTGACAGAGCAGATGCACAAATTATATGTAAAAATGTTGCTGTTGTTTCAAGAAACGTTAAAAATTGAGCACAAAATGTGGCTTTATGCATGAATTTAGAGATACAAGAGGACAAAAGACAGAAACTGGAGATGAAAACTGAGAGTAGAGTCTGAACTGAACAAAAACACACAATGACATGCTCAACACATGGGTGTAACACATGGCTAGTATAATTGTTACACTAGTTTGAGAAGTGAAAATTCAAATTGCCATTAGTCTGAACAATCTCTCAAAAAGTAAAATGACTTTGAGGACACCTACATTTAAATTCCTAAATAATAGTGCTGCTTCTAAAATTACACGACTTTACCAATTTAAACCCCAAAATGTCCTACTTTTATTCTGAAGGCCAGACGTGCATACCAGTCTTATTCTTGCTGGTAAGGGCTTTGGTATGACCTAGTATTTGGTCAGGTTTAGCTATTGATGCTTCACTGACACAAATGTCTTCACTGCCATCTACCTGATGTGTCGTTGGCTCGAAAATCTTCTAGAAATAACTCCTCAAGGTCACATGTGAGGAGACTATAATAACAGTCCAGTTCTGCTTTGCAAGTGATGACACTTGTGGCTTACAGTTTGCCTTAAATATAGATTTCACAAGGGAAAACTAAAAATAAAAGTCAGTTTATTTGACATACTAAGCCTGACCACTGCTGTCCCAAAGAGTATCTGTACAGTAGTTTCAGGGTGTTTGCAGAGAAACCCAAACTAAATGTCCCTCAGTTGAATCATCATTGGCATGTAAGGATGCGTGGAGAACATTAGATGAAACAATTTCTGTGGTTTATATGTTCATCGTGTTCTGCTGAACGTGTCACATGCTCTCATGTCAATCTGGAAAAAAGGTTGAGTCACTCTGTACCTTGTACCTTGCTGTGCAGTTGCCTAATATAGAATGATGAGCGTGAGGAATTCTGCATTTCAGCTATGCTTTCCACCGCATGAGCACATCCACACTTTTCCTCTTCGACAAAGAGCACTACTTTTTTCTTCTCTCTCTTTTGCACTGATCGTATTCCAAATGCATTGCGAGGGCCATGCGATAATAATGGATTGCAGCATCAACATATTTGTGAGCAAATAGAAGTTAGAGGCATGACCTGTGCAAATAAAAACACACAAGTCGAAGGAATGCAATCACAATACCAACTCAACAAAACAAATTCTACTTTACTCTACATGACACAACAAACACACCCCATTTTTGTTTTTGTTCCATGAGCTATAACACATATGGGGTGTGCTTAGCAAGCCAGAGACACAGCATGTAAACAGTACGACAAGGTCCTGCACTCCCAAAGAAGGACTGTTGTTCCAGCGCGAACAGGTTCTTGGCTCACTCCCTTTGAATGACTGATTGGATTCTAGTCAAAACTCTTTTTCTGGCAACGCTTGCAGCAAAATAGAACAATATTGGGCGCTGTCAATTTGTCAGGGTATTCCATTACGTTACAATGGTGCGGATCAGACTCAACTATGAGCTGAGTCATTTGAGTTTGCCAAACAAAGATTGCAGTTTCTTAAACATAGTCATATACAAATGCATACATTTTAGGGTTGGTCGAGGTCATAGATTATGTAAAACATTTATCATCTGCCTCCAGTGTGTGGAAATATTTAGTTAACTAGGTTGCCCTGTTGTCGTGACAAAGGCCTATTAACTGGTAACTTCCCCTGGGGTCCTAGACATCCAGTGACCTCAATAGCCTTTATTATTACCTCATGTTTTGGATGAATTCTGTGTCAAAATCTAATTTTAACTCCTTATTCTTGTTTTTATTGTGCTCACTGGGGACACAGTTGGCCTGGTTTGAACAGAGAAGCTAAGATTTATAGTGTAATAATAAAATATTAACAGCTTATTGATGGGACTGCGTTAGCTGCATTAATCTGAAGCAGTAATAGGATATTATATGTCTAAGCACTGAACACCAAGGAAATTCCTTGAAAGTGAAAACCTCAGCAGTAAACCTTATTCTGATTCTGATTCTAGATGCAGACTCTCTTCTAGCACTGGTGTCGCCAACCTGTTTGACGAAACATTTAGGGAAAACACCTAATACGCCCACAATGTCTATTCCAAGATTTATTTCTATTGAGCCAATTACACTCACCCACTTGACACTCACTCATCACCCTGTCACTACCCACATACACACCCTCACCAGCCAGTATTGGATAGTTTAAACTGGTTCTTTGGTTTCATACTTTAAACTGAAATCTGCTTTCAACACCAGACCAACTTCAGTGACAGATTGATGCCCAGTGCTAGTAGATGATAAAAAAATTTGAAGGTGATTCGGAAAAAGCTTTACATCGTTTTTTGGGCTGTGAGGACCGAGAAGGCAAGAGCAGCACCTGTTGTTTTGTAACTTTATACACAACATCTGTTTTGAATTGAAACAGAGTTCCACAATTTTAGGTATTTTGGCTCTCACCAGATCATCTAGTAGCTAGTTGACAACAGTTTCCAAGAATAAGATGACTTTTGCTCTTTTCTCAGCTACCTGTGGGGCAACCAAATTCCATTTACCTTTTTCACAAATATATTTTAACATAGTGGGAGAGGTTTGGGACACTTTGATGGAACAGAGCCAATATTTACGTTATAATTAACTCCTGTGGGTTTTCTATTTCCACCAACCAAAAATGTTTCATGGTTCAAAAGTATACTTCGTTAAGAGCATAACCATTTGTATACCACTTAATCACCCCATGTTAAATTAAATTATTTAATAAATAATTTTCGCTAAGACCTAACTATTTTAAACACTTCCGCCAGTCTGGATGAGTCAGTCTATTGAACACAACCCCCATGTACATCAAATCATCAAGTTTCATTGTGGAGGCATACTAGAAAGCGTTTTTTCTTCAGGAATTCGAGAAAACATTAGTTGAAAGATTGATATATTTGGATTGCTTGAGGATATTTTCTTTTGAGGCACACTGTGGAGTTTTCTTGTAAACAAGCAAAAAGTTACATGAACACTAAGTGTAACTTACTAAAACACATTGTGTGTGTCGTTAAGCTCGAACAAATGTGTTGAATACATTTCTTTCCTAAAGCAAATTTTCTCAAGCATTTTAAATATGTAAATATATAGTCAAGCAAATTTCCATAGTCTAAATGTTGAGTACATAACGTTCCTGGATTCTGAAATGCTGTCATTAAAAGGTCATCCTTCAACATCATGTTTCCTCAAAAGTCGTATTTCACTATGTCATTTCTTTTTTCTGTTGCTATGAGATCTTTTTTTGTTATGATCACTAATATTTTCATAATAAACCGTTACCACTGTCAGAACTACAGTATAATTCTGCCAGGCATTTCAGTCACAGAGCCAGGTGTAGCACGCCACCTGAGAAACAAGCTTCAGGGAGTTTATGATGATCAGTACATCAGCAACTGACAAGTGATAAATCTATCGAAAAAGATGAGATCGTTTTCGTTACATAATTTCTGATGGATTATGGGTGTCTCTCACCGATTTGCCATGATTCCAGCACTGATACATTTCACCAATACTACTGGGTACAACAAAATTTACAGTCATCAGGTATATACAAATAAGCCAACCTCTTACTAACAGCAGGGCAAGAATACACAAAATTCGACCAACCTGCTGAAACTTTGTGTTGTGCTCGTCAAAATTAGGCTACAACGGTTAGGGCTACAACAGAAAATACTCTGATCAGTCAAGGGAGTCGGAGCAGTCCCTCAAGATAAGATCCCTGGTTCAAGGGTTTACACTGGCTGAATTTGAACTAACTGCTAACTGGGGGTGCTTCTCCTGGAGCTGCAGTAATCTCTACTCCTGGCAAAGCAGTTTCTTCAGTTTTTCTCGTTCCTGACATTTTGGATTTAATCCAACAAACACACATCAAAACGTAACAGAACATGGGTGTGTTATTAACACGGGCAGCTCTACTTCTCGTCTCGTGTTGGACTGAGGGCAGACTGGATGTCACATTGAATCACTATAGCCTCTAGAGCAGGGGTGGGCAAACTTTTTGGCTCAGGGGCCACAATGAGTTTTAAAATTTGACAGACGGGCTGGGCCAGTAGCAGATGGATGGAGAGTGTTTGTGTGAACTAATATAAATTACAAGTAAAAGCCAGTGGGAACAGTGTTGTTGGTCACCCTTTTTGCCAGTCCATCAAAGTTTGGTGTCAGTTTGGTTGTGGCAATTCTCAGGACAGATCTGAGGTGTTCATCAGTTAACTGGGATCTGTGGCGTGATTTGTTGATGTTCATCACACACGTAGGTAGAGCCAAACAACACCAGCATCCTCTGTGCCATCCTCCTAATGTTTGGAAACTTGGCTTCGCTTAGGGAAGCATAAAACTCATCCAGTTTAAGCGAGTTTAACTTCTCCTTTAAGACGGAGTCACATTGAAGATCAATCAGTTCCAATTGCAACTCCTGCAGCGCTGTTCCATAGTCTTGTGACAGGGGACATGACACCAGCTGAAGTGACTTGTCATTTTTTTCAAAATCAGAGAACCGACGCCAGAATTCTCCGTGCAGGTCGTCCAGCGATTTGCTGTATTTCTTCATATGTCGAGGGGCCTCTTTCAGTGTCGCTAGTGTGGGGAAATGAGCGAATGATTTGTTTGAAATTTGTCTTGAGAATAAAGTCAACTTGGCTTTGAAGGCTATCACATTTGTGTATATTTCGTGCACAAATTGATCTTTCCCCTGTAGCTTCATGTTCAGCTCATTAATGTGTGTCAATATGTCCACAGCAAAAGCAAAATCACAAAGCCAATCTGCGTCGCTCAGCTCGGGAAAATCGTCAGCTTTCCTGATTAACTCCAAAAATGAGCTAATCTCCCCTTTGAGCTCCCACACTCGTCGACATACTTTCCCCAAACTTAACCAGCGGACATGAGAGCAAGTCCTGGTGATCAGCATCAGTTTCCTCAAGGATCTTAATAAAATCTTTTCAGCAGCCCGACGTTTTTTCCTGTTAAGTTTGGCGATCAATCCGTGGTGACATTGGCAAGTTTACACCAAGGTAGCTTCAGCCTCTCGATGACACCAGACACGCTGTCATACAAGTCATCTCCTCGCGTTGTCCACTTAGAGATTCCATGGTCATTAATCCCTCTGATAAAAATAAAGAGCTGAGCAGTGTCTTTTACGTCGTTACTTTCGTCCAGTGCTAACGAATATAACTTAAATGACTCACCTTCGTCAATTAGTTCTACACGGCGAGTCACTATCCTGTGTGATAAACTCATTTTTTCAAATTTGTTTTTGCTCTCTGGACACAAGAGACCTGCTGTCTCTATCATGTATTCTTTCAGAAACTCCCCTTCGGAGAAAGGCTTGCTGGCCTTTGCTAATTTGAATGCTAGCAAATAACTTGCCTTGGTACTTGACTCTTGAATAGCAGTTTGTTGGAGAAAAATATTTTGCTGAGTCTTTAAATTGGCTGCCAACCTCTGAGCAGTAGCCACCCATTCTTGCGTTGACTGTTTGCTAGGGTAGTTAGCATGCTTGCTGGAAAAGTGGCGCAACGCAACAGTTTCTTGGCAAATAAGACATACAGCCTTTGATCGCACTTCGGTGAAAAATATTTAGCTGTCCACTCATTAAACACTCGGCACTCACTGTCGACTTTTCTTTTCTTTGGTCCACTCATTGTTGCAGAAGGGCTCAATGCAGTGTCAAAGGTGAATTAGAGAGAATAGACCAGACTCCAGCAAAGGTCAGTTGTGTCTGGAGTGCACCATCTAGTGGGATCAACTGAAACGCCGGGTATTGCAGGAAAAAGGCAAAATGAATGCGGTCTTTACTATAATTTGGACAATTTTGTACCAATATTCGACGGGCCGGATTAAAAAGCCCAATGGGCCGTATACGGCCCACGGGCCGTAGTTTGCCCGTGCATGCTCTAGAGGTACAAGTGGTATTATAAGACAGGCTGGGCCGTGGCTAGCTAGTTAGCATGCTCATTTCAGTAGATGTCTCTGCAACACTGTAACTTCTTCAATTTCTGTTTATAGCTTTAGGTAATTTATGGAATTATACAACTTAAACTTCCCTTAAAATAAATTTATGATAGAAAAAGTCAATGTCAAGCTGTCAAACCTATCTCCCTGTATAAATGGGGCGGGGTATTAGGGATACTCACTATTCACCATAAAATATTTCACAGTGTGATATGAGAGAAAAGTGGCTCAACAATGTGAAGCTACCCCTGCACATCTGTCTCATTTTTATTTATTTTTACATTTTACCAGAAGAAAGGGATCATCGCACCTCCATGAACATCACCTGTCACATAATATTTGTCTCCTTAACCTGACGTTTATGGGTCCATCTTGACGTTTATGGGTCATTCCCATTTGCTTTGAAAGTATAGACGGACTTTGAGCCCATCTGGCTTTTGTTTCCCTGCCGCTTGGGGTCCTTTGTCCAACCACTAGAGTCTGATCCCTCATGTATGTTGCACATGCACAGGCTGTACAAAAACACCTTAGACCAGGTGGATGGGGACAAATCATTTTAAATCTCATAGAAAATGTTATTCAAAATGTCGACATTGACTTAAAATTTTTTATATTTATAAAGAATTTACATAAAAGCAAGTAAAAAATGTCACATTGCTGCGTGAGAGATGGAGATATGGAAAATAGAATAAAGTAACATCCCACACTGGGTAAACAGAACAGCCAAGCTATTTTTATTAGTCAGCTCAATCTCTATGGAGACTTGGGGTGGAGATGGAATCTCCTTTATCGAAACCTGGCAAGTCCTGATCAGAAACCAGTGGGGATTTCTCTGTCTGAAAGGGAGAGCTCCCATAATGACGGCAGACATCTCTGAAGCATGAGGTCATCAGTAGACGGAAAAACGTCCTATTGATTTCATTTCTTGCAGATACATTATTTGGTCTTAAAAAAAGGTTGAAATGTCTTTTGAACGCTCTTAAGACAGTTAAAATTGACCCCATCTGTTGTAGTTAAATGTATAGTATTGTACATGCTTCAGACGTGTATGGTTGAGTTGATTTCCATTGCTGTTAGGCACCTGAAACTAAAGGCAGGGCCCTCCCACTTAAACTGTAAGCCTCAGAAGAACAATAATACAGCTGAGTAAAGTCAGGACCGCCTACTTTCACTGGCTTTATAACCAGGCATGACAAAGTGCCCAAAAAGAGCAAAACAAACATGTTTCAGCACAAAGAGACAGCAACAGCAACAACTTATAGAACATGCAGGAATGATAGATGAGAAAGCTGTCACTTGTGGGGCCCCGGGATCACGGCCCCTCGGCATCAAGCTCAAAAGCTGCCTGACATTCAGCGCAAGCTGTCTTTCAAACTTCTCCACACAGGAATTTTGGAGTCCATCCCTTCTTATGCTATAAAAAGTTATACCACTGTGGTCCAAATGTGAACGGAAAATGTTTTGCGTTTTACAATGCACATAAGGTGAAGCATATACTGCAAGGCTGGGCTGAGAGCGGGGGAAACTTGGGTGCAGCACTGTGCTTGTACTTGTTTGTGTGAATATACATGAATGTTTTAGGGTTTCTTTCTGTGCCAGAGCACATTTGTATGGCATACCTTAAGTATACAAATAAGGATTTGCCAAAATACACAAGTTAATCTAGCGCTCTGAGCTTACTGTCATACAATATGAGAGACTTAAGGAGGTGCTTTAAATAGACACCAAGAGAAAAACAAACCTAAGGGCATAGTATACCCTCACTAAGTGCCGCCCCTCAAACACAGACTGGCCATCCATAGCGTAGCATCAGCCGGCTCCGACTAGGGTCCGCTAACTAACCAGCTCTGCTCCATGGACTGCCATGCAATAGTTTCACATTTTCTTCATTTTCAGAATGTTTTTGGGGATTTGGAGCTATTCATGTTTAAAAGTTATGTAATAGTAATACTGTTTAATCAGAAAGGTTGGAAGGAGATACACGTTTCCAAAATGTTACTTTTCTACGTAAACCTGTGAAGCTAACATTAGCAGAGTGTGTTAGCACAACATTAACTAGTGTTAGGACTTTTATGTTATGCTAGCTATTACTGAATGTATACATATTCTGCTTTTGGTTTGTAACGTTTGTAAGAGTTAATAAATACCCAAATTACAGGGATGGTGCTGTTACTTAATTACATTGTCTGGTGTCTTGATCACAAGGTGATGTTGTAGTTGACTTTTACACTGTGATCTGTAGACTTTATCCTTTATCTTTTTTTAACCTGTTTTCACTGCTGAATCAGTTTTACATCCTGGATATATCATTCAGACACATAGTGTAGATCCTTCTGTTGGCTTTACTCTGAAATTGCTTTTTCATGTTCCAAATATTTTAATGAATAAGATAATATTAATGCCATGTGAGCCATGTATGTTCATAGCAAAATCAGTGTAAGTTTATATTGTACACTATCAAAACACTGCTGAGCCATTAAGCTGCACTTACAAGCTTTTTATTCTTAACAACTCTTGTGTCGTACCTGGGCACATGCTCCAAACAATCAAACAAAACAATTAACAAATAAGCCAACTGCAGAAGAGAAAAAAATTGTTGCTTAAACCTAAGCAAGTGTTTTGCCTGAATTCACGTTATCCAAGTGATTTTTTCTGCAACTATGCATTGGGCTACGTAGTGCGCTAGAAACTAACGCCAATGTGTGTGACAAGTCGTCAGTACGTGACGAGTTGGAATGAGAACGGGTTGGAAAAGATGAGCCAGGACTAGCTGCTTAGCATGCTCATTTCAGAAGTTATCTCTGCAATGCAAGAACTTAATGTCTTTGACATTATCAACACTATGAACTCTTCACATTCTGTTGATAAGGTTCGTTCATTTTTGATTGCTCTAAATTAAAAAATAAAAGAATTAGCTTTAGAAGATTAATACAACTCTCATTTCTGTATGTTGAACATTAAGCTACTGCCAGCAACCTGTTAGTTGTCCAAAGATAACAAATTACTCTAACAAGCACCTCTGAAGCACATTGCAACATTTTGGGAAATATAATCATTCACTTTCTGCCTGAGAGTTAGATGAGGGGATTGATATCACTGTCATAGCTGTACGTAAATAATTGACAGCTGGTTAGCTTAGCTAAGCACAAAGACTGGTTTGTTTTACTGGTTCAAAAACAAAGTGTAGTCCAGCTAATTGCCCCTGTTTGCAGTCGTTATGCGAAGATAAGCTAACTGAACGCTGGTTGAAGCCTTATATTTACCATACAGACCCAGTGGTATTGGTCTTCTCATCTAACGCTCTGCCAATATGTGTCTATGAATATCCCCTAAGACATTTAACTATTTCTTTACACATGGTATCTTTATTAAATCTGTACAGAAACCCATGGCTAAAAACAACAAGTTGTGTTTCTAGAGGAGGTTATGTATTTCTTGGCAGGGTGCAGTGACTTCCTGAAGTCTTGTCGTCCCCATGAGGTTGCCAAGTAACCAGCAGAGACTCCAAATGCCCCTTTTTATCGACAGTGTCAGAGTGCTATCAGTTTTCTAATTTTGGCAAAAAAGAAAATGAGTGCCTTCACTCGCAAAATTCAAATATAAAAGACATCCCTCAACTGTATACTCTGCAAATGGATTAAAAAAGTATCGCAATCTATCACCTCTCCTTACAACAACTGCCTCAGCGACGCGCCAAAGAAATATATGTAGGCCCTTCTCTGGCAGCAGCATGCCTGGAAATAAATGATTACCAGCTCTGGTTGCAGCTCCACAGGCATCCCCTCGTGTCCCATTACCTTCCCATGTCAGTAGAATGCTAATATGCTTGTACAGCTTCATCGGACATGCTGGGAATGCCGGGGACACCAGCCTGAGCATGAGCAGGGTCCCCTCGTGGAATGTTTTCCTAGGTGTCATTTTCCCATTCCTTCCACTGTCTTTGAGTGCAGGAGTGTAGGGGAGTTCAAGTACACGGAAATAGTATTGCACGGTATACATTGTAGTACCTTGGGGCTGAATCTAGTCGACCTACAGTGTTGCTGAGCATCAGTTATTAATAATCAAAAGGTAAACTAAGGATTGCTTGATTTTGTCCGTGTTCATTTCTTTATCTGAAACCAATTGAATTAGACTGATCTATCACAAAATGTAAACATGTTTTTTGTCTGTTAAAGTGTGTTTTACAGAACAGTATTTAACATCTGTTGGAAGACAGAGTGCCAACATATTACACAGTACATCAGAGTCAAAACAACTGCAGGTCAACGATTTGCCATACGTTTTATGATGTGTGGTTGAAAGAATCCCAAGGCCCATCATCTCTAATTTGTAGTGTTGGAAGGGAGGTTGGGACCATCAGAAGTATCATTGTGCATTTACAAGCTTCTGGCACAGGCCTATGAACCAATGACCGTTACAGATCATTTGAGTTTCCATGGTCATGTCAGGTCAAAATATGTATTCCAAATGTTTGACAGCCCTTGTAAATCCGTTGCAGTGTGCAATATGATCCCATAGATTCATACTACTGCCACATGGATACATACAGTACGTGAAGTCATGTAAAGGCCATTCTTGAACTTGGAAATAGCAGTTCACAAAACTGTCCCCCAAATGTTTCTGGGTAGAACTTAGACTTTATAATCTTACACCCGGCGCAGGGCGGGACACGGCGCAGCACAATGGTCATGGCTAATTTAAGACGGACATAGTTGTCATTTTCAAGCCCAGTAACCACGATGTGTAAGTAGTACAAGTACTTGTGCCCATCTTTGCGCCCATCGGCATGTTGGTCTTAAAATGATGTGAGGTCAGGCACATTGTGGGCTCATTGCAATGTTCAGGCAGTGAAAAGCAGTTGCACCTTTGACCAACAAACACCTGGTCTAGAGTCAATGGAGTATTATTTTTCTGCAATTTAAAGGGTGCATTATTACGATTGTAAGTTTTGCCTATATAACATAGATTGTATTTAGTGGAAGTAGTCATTTTGACGTCACTCATTTGTTTGTGGACTAAGGTTTGGAAGCCTCAAGGTTGGGATGTTTTACGATGCCATCTTGTTTTTTGGAACCAGAAGTGACTGACAAGACACTTGAGTTAAGTGCAACCGAACGCAAAATATGACATTTTTAGTGTTTCAATTAGTTATCATGAACTGAAAACACACTGTGAAAGGGCTAAAATGGTAAGTCCAAAACATATGTAAATCCAAGACTGGACAGAGTTGTTGGTGCGACCTGTCATTCCCAAAAGAGTCACGCCATAAAGCACATCCTGCTTTATTGTCTATTTTACTTTCAATGGGACCAACATTTTTTAAATGAACATCATTTGGCATTGGGGAAAAGAAAGTTAGTTTAGTCATAGACTTACATACACTTGACAATCGAATCAACGAAACTTCTTTTTGCAACAAGATATGTTGCTTCCTGCTGGCCATTGGAAAGTGTGCAAGTTTGAGGCACTTTCAAATCGGCTTCCCTTTTCAGTGCCAGACAGTTTGAGATGCCCTCTCCCCTTAAATGGCAGCTTGTTTCGGTTGATGTCTATGTACATTACACACCGCCTCTCCAGAAGTGCATGGCTGCAAACTTAATGTAGCCTCTGGTTTCAGAACCACCTGTCAATGGACAATGACAAATAGTTAACCAAGTGTCCTCCTAATGAGAACAGAATATTAAACTCATCAATACTAGACAATTCTAGGGCTGTACGGAATCATTGGAAGCTTTGAAGCTTCATTCATAACGTTGACATTCAAATTCTAAATCAACATTCCAATTTGGTACAGAATATATATATATATATTTTTATGTCTATTAATTGTGTTTAGAACAGGTATTTTGCACAGTTGCAGATAAAGATAAGGCTACACATATATTATTAGTATATTATACAATTTGTAGAATTAGTTTCTAACTGAGGCTGTGTAGGATTTTTTGGACTTCTGTGATCTCAACATTTCCAATATTATTAGGAGGAATACTTTACCACTCAAGAAGATACTTAAACAGTTAATTAGTAAGTAACACAATGACTGAATGTTTTTTGTCATTAAATTATTCTGAATTGTTCTGAACTACTTTGAACTTTTACAGTAAACCAGTGCACTAAATGCATATTTGGATATATTCTCCTAAACTAAACATTTTGCCAATTCAGAGTCAATGAGTATTTAAATAATACATTTAGGTGAATATTGTACAAAACTTATTATATAAAAAAGAAGTAACTATGTTTGAGTTCATATTTTTTGTAATAAGATTGATTTCCAATAGACAAGACACACAATTGTCTTTTTATTTGGAAAAAACACACAGTGGTTTTTATCCTTGAATAGCAAATACATTTTTGGATACAGTCAGCGCAGAACACATTTACCACAATTACTTTATAAACTGCAGCTGATAAAATATTTCAGTGATGGTTTTAATGTCAGCCAGGGAAACTAAAGACTGCCAACTAAAAATGAAAACTGAATGTTTATTATTCCCTGTATTTTTATTCCTCATACAGTTTTTTTTCCCATCTCCAAGGCCATTTGTATTTGATAAAATGGTCTCAACTATTCTGATGATAACCTTGGAGACATAAATCCTTGGTTTGCACAGGAGCATATTAACATAGGAACTCTTGCAGGAGTTGACTTCAATTTCTGAAAACACTTCATGATACAGTCAAAATAAGTTTTAATAAATTTCTTATATATCATAACATAAATAAAATGCAATGTTTATCACCATTGAGAGTGTTTGTTTAAAGTGTAATGTAGCATAATTTTAAGCAGCATAATTGTATAGCATTTTTCCTTCTACCAAGTATACTTCAGCTATCTAGTGCCAGACACAGTTTATATCTGGGAAGCGACTGACCTCCACCATCGTCTTAAAAAACTGCTGACCACACCAGTCGGCATTACTCAACATAAAAGTAAACACAGACATTGTTCTTTGTCCTGTAACAACATAATTAAAGCAAAGCAACTTTTTCAGTCTCTTAAAAGAAGGTCCATTTTAGGTCAGTTTAAGTGTAAACAAGGAAAGTTCATGCTAGGGGATTTTCCAAACTGTTCCGTTCCCTTCATTACTATGTAAGGGCGTAATATCCACCGGGGATAGGCGGTGGGGCATATCACTCGCTTTTAAAAAAAATTGTTGATTTTAATCTTTCTGAACATTGTTCTCCTACTGGTCTGCCACAATAGTCCAGAGGAGAGATGTTTTATACTGTGCTTTTTTTGCCCTGGTTTTAGCCTCATAGGCTATATATACCTAACTCATTGGTGAAGGTTGAACTGTTACACTTCCAAATGGCATGCTGGGTACCGCTCACTTCGACTCAAAGACAAATCAGTAAGACACATTGCCCATTCTAGTTAATACAACCAAACACACACCCTGGCTTAATGTATTGCATGACAAATACCCTACTAGATCATTTAAATTATTCAAAATGAGTAATATGACAATAATCACAATAATAGTGACCTAGCCATATTTATATTAGCCAGCATTACTTTTAGGAGTATGTGTAGGATATATCAGGAAGGAAAGAATTGTGGATTCTTTGCACAAAAACTCTTCTGTGCACAGAAACCGATGACTACTTTCATAATATGCACATATCTTGTTGTCATGGAATTTTCCTGAAATTAAATGCTTAAAAAATTCCTTTTTCAAATACACATCAATCATTAAATTAGCTTTTTACGACTTCGAAGTTGGAAAAATATGCATTTCTAAGTGGTTCATATTGTCATGTTTAGAATTGCAAACATCGACCTGTTCACTCTGCAATTGTTTCTAAAGAGAATATGTAGGTACACTTTCAGACACCGAGATTGACCATAAAATGGTTGAAGTAATACTACTTATTTATAAACCTTGTCACTTTTAATTGATAAAAATCTACAGTGATGCAAAAGATTTATATTGCTGTTTATATAACAAAAGAAGATATATATTTATCTTCTATAAAAACCACATCTTTTAAAATTCCTCAATATCTCTAAAGCCATCTGGGCACGCCATTTGTTTTGTGGCCTGTAAAGGAGAACCTTAATGGCTGCAATTTTAATATAAACAACTCGACTATCTAGCGCAGTGCCGAGACAGAAACCACAACATCTGGAAACTGTAATCAAAACAAACACATGAACCATGTCAGTAAATGCAGGGTTCATTTTTTTTATTCACTTTATATGTCAGTTACCAGAAATGTATGTGTTACTATAAAAAAACATGTATCGACTGGTATGCCAATGGAAGATGCAGAAATAGATACTTGTTCTTGTATGACCTGTCCTTCAGTGACCCCGGCATTATTGTTAAAGCTCTCGTCAGCTGTATTTAAAGCAAGACCATGTCCTTGAGGCAGAGTGGAGTTGGATTTAGTGTGAGGGGGGTTTGGAAAGGAAAGTCTCGTGGACTGTGTATACTGAGCCAGACCCCATTAGATTTTTCATCCAGGCAGGCATCTTGCCAAACCTGTCAAACCTGCACATTTGGGGATAGACAGTAACCCCTGTCTACCAGGCTATCAGCAGATCTTGAAAAGTCTTAAAAGGCATTGAATCCAGTTCCCTGAAGCCTAAATTTAATTTACATAGGTCTTGAATATTTTCTCTGGCCTGCTGGAGTAACATTAGTTATACAGCTTTTTTATTTTTATTTGGCTGTGGGCTGTCGGGAGACGTTATACATCTATAAACTACGAATGAAACTGGTGCAACAGTGGATCCAGCATGCAGGAGGCTGTTCAATCTCTTTTCATGGAGTTTCAGTTAGCACAATTAAACCTGTGGTAAACACTGTTCTTACTGCTAGCAACAGAAGTTATGAAACTCATTGACTCAGATTGAGTCTATTTTAGCTTGAAAATCTATTTATTATTATTGAATCAATTCAATCAGGCAATTTTCTGACACAGGTCTGGGTCCAGACCTCAGTGATTGATTGATTTTATCACCAGAAAGTGTTATTCCATACAGCTCATTTATACAAATGTCAATAAATATTACATTTTTTTTGTATTTGATTATTTCATAACTAAACATTTTTGGAAGTGCCTGAATGGGAAGGACTAGAAAGCTTAGACTCTTTTGAATTCAGACCATTTGTATTCATCTGTGATGATGATAGTCCACATGGAAACCATTTTATTGTAGTGAGACCATTTTTACCATTCCTTATACAGATGTGGTGCTAAATCAAACCGTTTTTTACTCAAGAATTGATACAAATCATGACAAATCCCTACAAAATACCACATTAAAACGCCAAGACCGGAAGGAACCCCATCAAAACAGTCATGCTGTGACTTGGTATCAAAGTTTTTTGACGATTGAAAGATGATTATTTCTGTTCTTGAAACTGCTCACAAAGCTCATTATTGTCAATATACCTAGGAAAACCATATCCCCTTTCAATGTTTTATCAAAGGTGACAACAGGTCATTGTATACAGTGTAAAACAAAAATTACTGCAAGAACTGGGACATAAGTTAGCATAGGAATGGCCATCATCAACTTTCATGATCATTTAGTCCTTATATGCGTAGGTGTCCCAATCTACCACTGGAATCTTTGAATCAAGTTGTTCACTGTTATGTGATCAAATTGCTAGTACTGACAATCCAACAGGGAATCAACACCCCTCTGCAGCTCTTTGTAGCTCCCAACCACATCCAGCATGATATCATCCCCCATATATAAAACCTTGGTGCCAACTGCTTGCACAGAAACTCAACAAAGCTGATAATATCAGACAAAGTAAACAAGTGGCGGCTGAAGAAAGTCAAGCATGGCGGAAGCCAGATATTTTTCTCAGGAGTTAGCAGACCAGACTACAGCGATTATTGTGATTACATTTGACAGGTGATGAGAAAGAGGGCTCGTGGGATGCCCATGTTACCTCATCTCCTGCAGGTTTATGTACAAAAACAACTTGGTTAGGTCTAGGGTTTAGTATTAAAGGTATAATGTGCAACAATTACCCCCCAAAATGTATAGTCTGTATAGAAATATTCCCTCTCAATCATCACTTATGGCCCAAAAGAAGTGTTTGGTTGTGTCTGTGTCAGCAAAGAGCATTTTTACCCCATGTGGGGATGTAACCCCAAGCCAATAAGCAGAAATAGCTGTTTTAATTCCCAGGTCAACCACTGCAGCTTTGTCATGCCCCTTTGCGTACAGAGGCTCACTGACTTCACAGGCCTAACACTTTGGCTGCATTCATTCAAAATCAGGCACCTTTCCGCAGGTTTGCGAAGAGATGTGATCTGTGTGTAAGAATTTAACTGCAGAGAAACAATCACATAATAACATCTGGTTCTTCTGAAGGCTCCGTTCTCACTAACGCCGGTCCCTCTCTATATTCACTCTCTTGCAGCTTGACCACTGCAGCACTCTTTCACCCTCTCCTGCCCGAGAAGAGGGTTAGTTAGGTTCGAGGGATTGGGTTTGATTTCTGGGTTTACAAACAGCAACAGACAATGTGGCTAAATATTACCCCTTTAAAATAAGTACTTTGTTAAGGTTAAGGAACAATCATGGTCATTGGTCTGAAACTGGAAACTAACAGTGGTCTCCGGTTTTAAAGTCTCATGATTTGTTGACCCCAGCATCTATCCAAACCCCTTTACGGCAAAGACTCTGTCGCTCTATAATATGATTTCCTGACTGTCTTATTTGCTCCTTTCATAATTACTACAGAGCTTCTATGAAAATATGTTGTACCAAGGACAAGAAAATTAGATCTAAAAAAACTTAATGCTAACATAAAGTCACTAAATTTGGCCGGTACTGAATGAGAATCCCTATAATAATAATAATAATAATAATAATGAAATACTAATGACCTATGGAACACACATAATAACGATGAGGGAGTATCCAACCACACCTGTGCTTTAGGGTTTCTAAAAAAACATGTCAAAAGGGACGGGCAAACTTGAATATATTTTGGAGATAAATCATGTACTTCTCAGCCAGGCAAAGTAATCATTTTGTACTTAATATCAATTTTTCCAAACACAGTTATGCATGAAGACCAAACCCTTTGAGTTATTGGCCTTGGAGGTTCATAGAAGGCACAATACCACAAATATCCTGCTGATAGAAGAGGATATTGTTGTGTCAATAGAATATACATGTTAGATTATTTACATTATAGTAAGAATGTGTAAATATGTGGGATTTTCAGAAATGTTCTAACCGTTTCTGGGTCAAGCGGCACCTCACAACCTGAAGTTTCTGCTCTGCTGCTAAGCCAAAATAGCATATAGACAACAGACTGAGAGAGAGAGGGAGAGTGAGAGAGTGCAAGTAGCAAATAAATGAGTGCCAACTAATCCTCAGCTGAAGCTTGACCTGTTTTAATGTTACCTTCTCTCCATATTGCTATTGCTATCTTCCTTCCACTGTGAATTTCCCTCCCACCCACTTACCTCCCTTCCTTCCTTCCTTCCTTCCTCCCTTCCCCTCCCAATTAGACGTATTAACTTCCCCAAATCCTAATCTCTAAAACATCGACAGAGGCTTTAGCCCTGGCTCCTTGATGCAGCTCTGCTCCTCCCAGCTCCTCTCTATCTCCTCTGCCTCACTCTGTCTTTTGTTCTGCCTGATGAGGTCATGTTCGAACCATTCCTCTTTGGGACTTGGTGTGATACAAGCCCAAACAGAGGGGAGCCAAACCTCTGTTCACACATGAGATCAAGATAGTCGGGGGCATGTTTCCACAGATTGCCCCTGGGACTCTGTCTGTGTAGGTGTGTCTGCGTGTGTGTGTGAAATCAGAGATACACTCACGAGACCTGATCATTAGCTTGTTATTATAATGACGCTAATGATAATGGAGATGTAATAAGTCTTTCATTAGACGCTCTTTTGAAAACTCAATTGTGTCATGAGAAAGAAATCCTAAACATACTGTAAGGGCCTTAATTAAAGAAATGTGGGATTCTATTTGGGGGACCTACATCTCCATGAATTTCTGTTTGTTCATTTGTGTCTGTTGATTGGAAACAATGTCACAATGTTGCGAGATGTTGCAAATTCCTACGTCAGTGAGGTTCCTGAAGTGGGTTGTTTGCCGGAGTTGTTTCAGGCATTTCTGGTTGCGGTCACACAGCTCTAGGGGTTAAACTTAAATGGTTAATTACAACTCCCAAGGTGCATTTTACAAGACAACTCTCATGCTTTTTTTGTTGTTGCATGAGACACCTTATTTCAAGCCTTGTCTCATGCTCTCGCCAGAATTAATCTCACGTCAAATTAGAAAAATAATGCGTGTAACTGCCCAGTTTTTCAGATCAGCTTCAAAATCTTATGGGGTCTTCCTTGGCCTTTCACCAATTTCCATGAAAATTTGGCCAGTAGTTTTTCCGAAATCCTGCTGACAGTCAAAGAAACCAAATCGTAAAAAAAACATAACCTCCTTGGCAGAGGACTTCCCCTGCACAGATTTCAGCAAAAAAGCACCATTATCTCCATTTCATTGTTTTTGTGTTTTATGTTCATATATATACTTTTGCATTTTATATTTATGTGTACATATTTATCCTTGCATTTGTTCTTCTATGATCTTCTTGTCTATTTCTCTGTATGTATCATAGTGAACGGAAGGAAACAGTGTCAAATTCCTTGTATGCACACGCATACATGGCAAATAAAGCTGATTCTGAATCTAATTCTGATTCTAAAAAGCCATAATTTGTGAGGCTTTAGTTGGCACACTTACCAAAATAAAATAAAAAATGCAATACTAACCTATGGACCCTATATTTTACCCTGCTGTATGAAGAACAACAGTAACTTTAACAGCGAGAAATTTAATCATAATTTTTGCCAGTTTTTTTCTATATTTGATAAAGAATTGGCACTGGAATTAAAAATGTGTAAACAATCCATAAACACAAACAATTAGACAGAGAATTAAAACTCTCCTTTTTCTACATAAAGCAATTGAAGTTGGGACAACTGATAATAGCCAATTATCCAACACCATGTAGGCTACCTACATCAGGTAACAAACATGGCCATCTTTTATAATTTTATGTAATAAAGGTATGTTATCTTATGTTGCTGGATGGTCCTGGGTGAACGCACGACAAATGAGAAACATACAAACTGTTTTATGAGGATACATTGCTTCACCAGCTCACTGAGGATATTAGCCACACTCAGAGCTTTCACAACCTTCTTCTCTGTCATGGTATTTAGGCGTGTTTCATCATGGCTCTCTCTTCCTGTGTTGCCAGAAACAGCGATATGATATCAGCGCCAAGAGCTTTAGAGGGTCAGCAGGTCGGCTGGCTTGGGTTAGAACATCTGAATGAAACAAGAAACAAAGCTGTTGATTATTTTATTTTCAATCCTATAAAGAAACATTGACTCCCCAGAATGAGCTGCAACTAATTATGTGCAAAATTATCCAATGAATAGCTCTTTGTTTATAGACTCAAGCTTTAGAAACAGTAACATCCTGTGAAGATGCCAAGAGCTTTATTTTTTGATTTCTTTTTTAGATAAATTAGTATTTTTGCTTTTCAGGACATTTTTACATACTTCAAAATATGTTTTTTTGTCAAGCATATTCATCCTGGAATATGACATTTGTTGCTCTGTCAGTTCACTAAACCAAAACAAATCTGCAACAGTACAAAAATTCATCCCATCAGAGCTAGAATAGAGCTAATGGGAGAAAAAGAAAGCTCCAGCATGTGATTGAAGAGTTTCTGATGTTGATGTGTTGTGACGGTTGTGATGGGTGTTCCGTGTGGCAGTTTTCTAAATCCCAGCCCAGATCTGCTACACGAACTTCAGCCTCCAGAGCCTGCTCACGCTGATGGACCTCATCAGCTGCCAGGTCGGGGTGTGGAGTTCAGTGCCCGAGGCTGAGCTGATCAGGTACAGCAGCCAAATTCACATACAATAACACACACAGACACTGTGCCGAAGCAACAGCAATAACAGCAGAAACTTCTTCTCCACCCCTCTGCAGGAGATTCATAAGATATTTGTGTGGGGTCACCGCCTTGTGGCAATCCACCAGGTGTTTAAGATGCAGGACCCAGGGGTGAAACCACACAGAAAAAGAGCTTTGTCACGCCCAGGGAGTCTGATACCAACGCAGAAACCACCCTTTATGAGTTGCAGCAGCTGTTCAGGTGAACACATTGTAAACCCATCTGAGTCATTATTAGTTGCTCAGAGAAAATGCTACAGGAGTGTGATGATGTGATACAATGGCGGAACGTCAAAATAACACAGGAAACAACAAGTTTCGAGACCTGTGTTCATGTCCCAAGTTACATTAGTGTTGTTTGTGATGTGCTTTCCATACCCATGCTATGTCGTACTTATTTTACATATTTATTTTAAGCCCAAACATGTTTTTTCTGAACCTAAAGCAAGTGTTTTTGTTTTAATTCACAATGGTAACTATTTGTTTACTCTGACCTAGTTTGATGCGCTGGGCTACCCAATGCATTAGAAATTGACACTAAGGGGATTGGCCATGGGTCAATGTGACGAGTTGGGGGCGTAAGGTATGTGATGAGTTGGGAAGAGAACATGTTTAACATTATCAACAGAAAGCGAAGAGCTTACAGTATTGATGTTATGTCAAAGCAGCTATGGCTTGAGATATCTACCGAAATGAGCATGCTAACTAGCTAGCCCCAACCCGTCCTGTCTTGTAATACCTCTTGTACCTCAAGTGTGTCGCTGAAGCTCCAGTCTGCCCCTCAGTCCAACATGAGAAGAGAAGTAACTTTAGATAAAATCCTGGAATGGAATAAACCCAAAGTGGCAGAACCAAGAAAAGAACTTCACCACTTTGCCGAGAGGAGGATGGCAACAGCGCTGGAGACAACCCTTCAGTTAGCAGTCAGCTGGAGCAACTAGCATTCAGCCAGCCCAAGCCCCAGCGTCGGGAGTTGTGACCCAGCGGCAGTTCTGGGTCTAACATGTTTAACAGCTGAAGTAGGGTCATCTTCTCATAGACCTCCATACATAAGACTTATTTTTGCAACCAGAGGGGTCGCCCCATGATGACCAGTAGAGAGAATGTAAGTTTAAGGTAATTCTGCATTGGGTTCACTTTTCAGAACTGGAGGTTGCCGCCTTCTTGAACCGTTCTTGACAAAAACAAATTAACCGATGACTGTAAATTTAGATGGTATGCTGCCCCCTATTTCTTTGTGTGACCGCAACCAGAAATGCCTGAAACAACGCAGGCAAACAACCACTTAGGGGAGCAAATAGCCATGTGACCTTACACATTTTACCTTTTAGTGCTTCCAGTTCACCTTTCAATGCCACAAAATAGCCAGTCTTGGCCTGCATTCTCATCAAATTAGGCATTAAGGCGAAAACGGCAGTACTCCCATTTATTTGAATGTTGGTTTAGGCTGTAGAGACCGCAGGGGATGCCAGAAGAAAAAGCAGTGGCCTGCGATGAAAAGTTGAAACAGTATCACTTTTTGGAGAAGCGCCACCCAACGTCAGGCAGTGGACTATCACGTAACCTGTGACCCAAAGCTGTACAACCCAACCATGAGGGAGTACAAAGACGTTAATCATCCTGCAATCACTTGGCGTTAAACCGGCCATTTAAGTCACACTCCCCACTCCTGTACAACCATGTGCTAATCGCCGCAACGCCTGATTTGGTGTGAATGAAGCCTTAGACTTGTTACTTGTCCGTCTCTCCCAGCACACACCTATTAAATCAGACTGCTCCCTTTTGTTGTGCCTTTGTCATCCACTCCCACATCCCACAAGGCCACTCACTGGGTCTCATAAACACTTGGTAACATATGTAGCTCTTGAATGAAGTGAAAAGTCGCTCCCTCTGAGTAATAGGTGTTCTTTTTTTGTTCTCTGTGGCTGCCTATAACATTTTGCCAATTCTTTGCTGTGGTTTATTTGCTGCTATTTTTTCCAACAGAAGGAATGAGGAGAAAGAGTGTGCTGTCTTTACTTTTTGCCTGTGTCCAAGATGACTGCGTGAATTTCTCTGATAGTGTGTAACATTACTTAAAATATCTAATTGAATGTATTTGCTTTGTTGACATTCCTAGCAAGTTGTAGCATGTATTGAAGGTTTAGAATAATATGTAGGCGTACAATTTTTGTATCCATTTCTGAGCCGCCCATCCCCGTTAAGGTTGCGATGGCAACAAGGTGACAGGGAAACAGTAAATATTTATGCATATGCTACTCACGGCCCGTGATTGATGGAGTAATGTCAGCAGCACCTGATTCCTATTCGGATTTATATTATTTTACATATCTAACCATGGAAACTGGGGTTTTGTGTATCAGCCTCAAAACTTGTTGCTGGTTTTGTTTTGGTTTCCACTCAGGGCAAATTAAACAGCTGAGGGTCTCGGCTGCAGAAAGAACGAAGAGGTGAGGTTGAGTGAGTATAGTGCTTAACAGAAATGAGACAGTAGAATCCCTACAACCTCTTTTCACCTTGAGCTGAAGATTCTGGAGGATAAAAAAAGTTAAGCAGGCTCTGTGCTGTCTGCACGCTGACACCATCTCCTATTAAGCTAGAGGCTTTTGTCACGTGGCCCCTGCTTGTTCTGGTTTATTTTTTGGAACCGACATTGGAGTCTTGGAAGCTGCGAAGATTAAAGATGCATGCCCCTGCGTGTCTCGTGTAAGAGCAAATGTCTGTCAGCAGTGCAACTTCATTTCACTTTAGGCGATCACCATTTTCATATCACTGACATTTACCACATTAATGAGATGTTGGAAGCGGTTGGGAGATGTGGATGAGTGCATGGCTGTTACATCGCCACTTAAATCCCTGATGTGGTGCTAGGCAGAGAGTTGAGACAGCGCCTCTCATGTCATTTTCAAAGTTTCCGTGTTGGCGGGTGGTCCGCAAGTGTGCATGGGTCAACGGAGATTCAAACTCATCTCTCTGCTCACGCTGACATCGACTCTCCCAGACTTAACTGGGACTTTACTGAGTTTTGACACTCTATGGCCTAAATGCCCAGACTTGAAATGAGATACATTCATTGTGAAATGGTGTCTTTGCCACTAAATGTTTAATGATTGTTCAGATGAGTTACAGTACAGGAAGAGACATAGAGAGTTAAACAGATTCAGACTCATCAATCCAAGGGTCTTGGATTGGACAGCTATCCGATTTCTGTGATCTGAACCAGCTTCCGAGTGGCATTCTAGCCAGATGTTGAATAAGTGTAAATTCATCTGTCTCTCCATGTGTAATATTTAGTCCAGCGAACAATAACTATTTCAGCAGGCAGTCTGTGAAAGTACAAACTTGCAGGGTCTTTTCCACATGAAAACAGCAGCTAAAGACACTGTAACTAGAATAAAATAAAGAATTTGGAACATAGGGATTGCCACACTGCTCTCAACATGGCGACAGCTGAGCCGGCTGCTATCAGCTAACGGTGCTTACAGCTAAAACAACAAAACAGTGCTGACAGAGTGAGCAGTGTTTATCTGAGGGAATACTTGAGGGAGGGGGTTATTTTTCAAAACAACGCTGTGGGTCAGGACAGCATTATCTACTGTAACCGCTGTTTGAGCGCATGCAGAACAGTGTTGATTAGCTAACCACACAAAGGACTCTGTATTTGTTTGCTGATATAGTAAGCCTAATGCTCTGGATGCTCTTTATAGAACCTTTGAAAAAATAGGAAAAAGTGGTTTTGGTGATGTCAATAGATGTGACCAAGCAGTCAGATCTCACAGAGATTTGCAAAATGACCTCTTTGTGATAGTGGTACGTCATTTGTTATGATAACATGCCACATCACGGAAACAATGCCAATGGAAAGTCAATTAGAAGCCATTGTCCTGGTGGACACACAAATAAAACACATCCTAAAGTGTTGTTGAGTTATTAAGTTAAGTTATTATTGATTGTGACGTGTTTACATATTTTTACTTATTTTAAGCTGATTTATTTATTTGTTTTAACAAAGGGGTTTTGTTCCTAAACTTAATATAAGTTTGTTGCCTAAACCCTAATGTTAAATCTTTTCGGTTGTGGTGGCACATCATTTCACACATTCTACAATGTGTTGCTGAATGGAGCTGTTGTAGAATGTATTTGATGCCTGTACGTGCAAACAGTGAATGATCTGCACGGGTATGGGAACGTTGATTTGTATGCGTTAATGGGAAATTGTGAAGAAGATACAACTTTTGTCTTGCTAATAGTCGTATATACGTTTTATCAACATTTGTGTTATCATTGTAACTGAACTGCTTCAATGCAGAAGTAAATCTTATTCTGACGTTTTCCAATTGTCTTTTTCTGGGAGAAACCGAACAGCTGCATGTGCATTGCCACAACCATCTGGATTGGAGTAGGGCCAATCATGATTTGCATTTAGCCCAGAAAAGAAATAGATATTGCAGTCTAACCAACTGAGACGCACATATGTGGTGTAAATGAAAGTCTTAAATCTATTCCGGATTCTGCATGCCAAGCACATGAAATGACACATGTAAAAGGGGCCAGAGAGACGAGGCTGAAAAAAGTTTGGGTGAAATATTGTTTCAGAATATAACATCAAAGGAGACACCCTAAAATTACATTTGGACATGAGGACCGAGCTGTGCATTTAATAGAGCTAAGAAAGAAACTTAAGCCTGGTATTCTGAAGCAGGGGAGGGTTGGGGTACTTGTCAGGTTGGCACTTCGGTGCAGACAGCTCATATCTCCATGTCAGCAGTGGCAGTGTTTGTTTTGGATACTGTCCGTATTAAATAGACATGTCCAGCAGCCAGCTTTTCTTGACAATTAGTGACATGTATGAATTTTCTTTGGCACCGAGTCAGCTGGTTTGTTTTCTTAGCCTCAAATGAAAAAGCAGATGGATTTTATTTATTTTCAATCCCAGAAAAGATGGGTTGGTGTGATAACAGCAAGCAAAGTAGTACAAAGCTTCATCCTTTGTGTGAGCTAATCCTTACTCCAGCACAGTTGCTCCGTCTCACTGCTACACCAGTCGAAACTCAACACACCCAATAAAAAAGGGCTCTGCTAATGTTTAAAGGCGCTGTCTGGAGACAATGGTAATATAATACCAGCAGAGACATGGACGCTGGCATTGCTGGCAGCGGTGCCAGCGAGAATAAACTGCCTCATAACTACTAGGAAGAGTCAACTCAGGGACTGGCCAAAGGATGTTGCTTTTTGACCATAGAGCGGAGGGTGGAAACATGCAGGAATTTAAATCAGTAAACTGGCAAGATGGACAGCGGTATACTGTTTTAAGGGCAGTGCCCCTGAGGAATCCAAGGGTGATGGTCAAGAAAAGAATGCAGTGGTTGTGCCAAGGAGCCTCGGCGGCGGCGAGGTTTCCACGCCGCAGAGCTCTCCAGGCATGCACGCAGATATGCCTCTTGGGGGTGACCGTGACCTCTTATCCTTTTGCTTGATCATGTATTAAATGGCCCTCTGAAGCCAAGACTGATATATCCTTCATGAGGTGCTGTAACTCATTAATGACTCTGTCAGTTTCTTGGATTATGATTACACCAGCAGTGAAACAGTATCACAATGTGCAAGACTTTCACAAAATCTTGCATGTATACACACACACACACACACACACACACACACACACACACACACACACACACACACACACACACACACACACACACACACACACACACACATGCCCCAGTGTATTCATGTTTTATTTCCAATGTGAAGGAAAGGACTACAAAGTTCCTGTTTAATCAGCTAAAACTGATTTTTTTATTTTATTTAAATGTATCAGTCTGATGTTTCTGATTGTATTCTTCATGAAAGAGTATGTGGTGTGTGTGACCGGAAAACATGATGCCATCCATACAGAACCATTTTATCCTATTAATTCAGTGCTCTTATGGAATTCCAATATTGAGCTAGAAGATTGGAGGTTTGGAGCAGTTCTTTCACAAGAAAATGCATGCTAAATCTTAGGTTGCTGCAGGTGTTTTTCTCTGAAAAATGGGAAGGAAACTGGGATCTCATTTCCCAGTATTCCCCTTCAAACACCCACCCATTCAGCCAATGATTGGAACAACATCATGTAGCCAAATCCCCCTTACCAATTATGCAAGGACTGACAAAATCACCAAAAACTCATCTCTTCAATAAGAAACATATCCCTGATTACAACAGACATTTAAAGAGAGCACAGGGGTCTGTTTAGTATATATCTCATGCTTGTGTCTAGATAGTAATCCTTGATTTACTCTTATAGGTGGTTAAGTTAAGCCTGGTTCAGGAGGAGGTGAGAGCAGCAGTGGAGGAGACAAGAACCTGCAAGGCAGTGGGTATGAAGCAACAGGGAGCTTGGACTAGATGGGAGAATACGGTTGAGAGGAAAGTGACCTGGGCTGAGCTTTGGAAACCCAAGCCACATCGCATTCAATTTCTCATCCAGGCAGTGTATGATGTGCTTCCAAGTCCAACGAATGTGTTCACATGGGGCATAGCAGAGTCACCGGCATGCCCACTCTGCTCCAAGCAAGGATCCCTGGAACACATCCTCAGATGCTGCACAACAGCTCTCGGTGAGGGTCGGTACCGTTGGAGGCATGATCAGGTCCTGAAGACCATCGCTGAAGCCATCAAGTAAAAGGAGTTGAGTGGGCAAAGCAGTCCCGACCCTCAAATAAAGCAATCACCTTTGTCAGTTGTAACCTACAGAAGTTTGGGCATTGAGGGAGAGGGGAAGAGAAGAGCCATCTGCAGTACCATCGAAGCGGCAGAGAGGGCCTCAAGATGGCTGTGGCTCAAAAGAGGAGAGCCATGGAGTCAGAGTAGCTAGCTATCTGGACACAAGCTTGGGTCTGATCACCCCCGGCTGGGTCACCTGGAGGAGGGTGTCTGATGTTGAAAGACCCGAAACACCTGAAGATTCCAGGAACATCACTGAAGATGTGTCCAGAGGCATTGTCGTCAAATGGTTAAGGTGAGGTTGTCCTTAAATGCTTAAGGTGAGGTTTTGTCCTTAAATGGTTAAGGTCAGGCATTGCATTTGAATAATCAAGGTTGGATATGACCTGCAATGGTTAAGGTTAGGCATTGACTTTGAATGGTAAAGGTCAGCTATTGACCTCCAATGGTTAAGGTGGGGTATTGTCCTACAATAGTTAAGGTTAGGCATTAAATTTGAATGGTAAGGGTGAGGTTTTGACCTTGAATGGTTAAGGTGAGGCATTGAATTTAAATAATTAAGGTTAGGAATTAACCTCTGATTGTTAAGGTTATGCAGTGACCTTAAATTGTTAAGGTTAGGCCATTACCTCAAATGGTTATGGTTAGGCATTGAGTTGTAATGGTTGAGATTAGATATTGACCTCTAATGGTTAAAGTAGGGTAGCAACCTTGAATGGTTAAAGTAGGGTATTAACCTCAAATGGTTAAGGTGAGGTATTTACCTCAAATGGTTAAGGCGAGGTACTGACCGTGAATGGTTAAGGTTAGGAATGGTCATTGGGAAGTGAGTTTTGTAAATCTAAGGCAACCATCCTGTCGACCTTGTGATATTATGTGCAGTAGGTCAGCAGATCCCACCCTGATCTCAGCTGAAACTTGAGTCATTAGGAACAGGAAAAATATGTTTTTTTTCTGTCATCCTGTCTCCACAGAAACCTATTCAGAAAATACGTCACAGGATGGGCTGAGTGAGTGTATCCAAACACACCTCTGCTAACACAGGACATCCCTGGTTGACCTTTGAGTGTTATCAAAATAAGTAAAATAATGAGTTCTTATGTCATGTGAAGACAGTGTAATGGCTGGATGATATCATTGTTTCCAAAAGCCACAATTTAGGTTTTGAACATCAGAGCGTTTGAGGACCTTGCTGATCCTGGTTGCCTTTCTCACCCTGAGATGTGCATATTGATTACAGTTATTAATGTATAAACAGTTCCTAGCTTTCTGTTTGAGAAAAAAAGACATAACTATAGTGTATATAACATTTTTCAAATATGAATAAAAGTGTGTTAGGACATTCTGAAAACACTGTCTAACATAATATCTGCGTCCTGTGCAGATGCCTCATATTTATTGAAATCGAATGACGCAAACAGGTAAATATTTTCTTTTTTTTCCCCATTTTTCTCATCCCCAGTTGGTTCTCGAACTGTGTAAGTTGGCTTTGTACACGATATCTGAAAATGTCAAAAACCATCTATGATGAGTTCGTCAAACATCTTTGCCTGAAACACGCCTACCAAAAGAACCAGTCTGTATTGTTTTCATTTCTTTTTCTAGCAATTTCTAGCAGTCTAGGCATGGGAAGTGCATTATTGCTCTAACTGGTTAAAGCAACAATTAGTTGGTCTTTGCACACATAAATGATGAACGTGTTTATTTTCATATCGAGCGGGGAAGTGAGATCTGAGCACATGACGCTTTCTAATGCCAGGTGTGAGCTCAGGTACTCTAAGCAGTTCACTTGTGATCAGATTACACAAGACTACGTTCGCACTGGGAGCCTTAGTGCTCAATTCTGATATATTGGCTCAGATCAGATTCTTTTTTTAGCTGTTCACAGTATCTTTTATTTGTGGCCAATAATAACTCCAGTGGGTCCTGAACTGATAGGCATTAACAAAAAACAATGACAAAGACGTCACTGGCAGCCCACAGTCATACTGAAGTTAACATGGAGACACTGAAGTCAACGTACGGTTTCATTTATAAGTTGATGTACAGTGGAAGTCAGTGAATGTGTGAGCAGATGATAATGAGGATGAGAAAAAAAAGAGCTAGGTTTTTAGAGATGGCTTTTTGTGGATGCCATTGCTGCTATTTCTGCACAGAGTTGTGTATGTGGATGAGGAGTCGGAGACAGTAGTGGTGGGATTGTGACATGAATGGTTTCACAGAGGCAAAACAATCTAGAGTGACGTAATCATTTTGCATAATTTCTGGTATGACTTGAGGTACCATTGCAAAATATCTAACCTGTATCTGACTTGGAACAACATATGTAAAAATGCCCAGATCAGAATTGTAAAGATCCATGTGATTTGTGCTGTTCAAACAATGAAAAAAACTGAATTGAGTCGAGAATGTGGAAATTTGGCCACTTTTTCTTGTAATGTGAACTTAGCCTTAATGTCAGGCATAAAAAGGACCTGAGTGTCATCTGTTATGTAGCGTGCCACTGAAAAAACCACATGGCATTAGCCATAAATTATAGGAGATTGAAGCTATCCGCAACATTTGCGGTAATCTAAATTTGGGGGACCCATTGCTCTGTTCAATTCCAAGAGAAATCCCATTTTGTCAATGAAATTACATACAATTTTTTGTCCCTGCCCACACAGATTTTTAACAAATAGTTACAGAAGTTACAAAACAAGCATCATGGATATTAAGTATATACTGATCCTCAGCAAAACTGTATGTTCATTTTGGTTCCATTTTATCCCGATTTCTAGTAGCAAGCCTAAATCCACTCTTTATTTTTTGTAATATAAACTGCCGACTTGCTTGAAGCAGGGGAGCAGATTACATCTTGAAGATTATGTTTTGGCACTCATCTCGCTCCCTCTCACACTCTCGCCTTAACTTACAGTTGCAAAATGGCATATTGCATTACTAAACATCCTCAAAAGTATAATTACAAGGTAATTCTATTTCATTACAGCAAGACCAACCCAGTGTATAATTGAAGTCGCACCAGAAGACCAACAGCTAAACAAGCTTTCCAATCCTTATCACAACAGTAATCCTCTAATTAGAGTAACTGTAACCAGACACTCTGAGGAATCTTCTTCTCATATGTTACAGTGGTGCACAACCTTTGCATGCCCCTCAACCCTCCACCCAGCTGTGCTCACACACACAAAAATACACACACCTATTCTGCTCATGTGGGACTCCTGTACCTCAATTCATAAGGTTAGAGTAACAAACTTTTAGTAACATAAACATCCCGTCCACACAATTACTTCCTGCTCCTGTCCTATGACTAAATTAACAGGGGATTTGTCTTTGTGATTTCAGCAGTTTCCAAGTGTGGGCGTCAAAAAGACCCAGCCCACCCGAATCAAAGTTTTTCAAAGAAAGCTCCTGATACTCTGAATGACATGGTTGGATATACGTCTGCAATAAATGAGAAACTGAGCATCTGTAATTTGTGTGAAAATCATAGACTGTATTTAAGAAGTGGATGTAGTCATTGTGACGTCAGCCATTGGACTATATTGGATTGCCAATATGAAGCCTGGAGTGCTACAATTTGGCCGTCGCCATATTGACATTTTGCAACCGGTTAACAGGAATTACCATATTTGGAATGCTGGGGAGTGACGTAGAGACGCCGTATGCGGCTCTGGTTGTGGTAGGGGCACTGTCAATCATGGTAATCCCGCCCTAAATTATACTCATACTTTATGGTCTATTTTACTCTAAATGGGACCATAATTTACTAAATGAACATCATGCTATATTGTACATTGTATATTGAACTTGTATGCGACTGGGCTGCTCTGAGAGTGAAAAAATACATAGAATGGCATAAATGATAAGGATCAAAAAAAAAGCAACTGTATTTCAGGTAAAACCAGGAAATTTACTTGTAGATTCATTTAACTGAGTTTATATTGGTACTACTGCTACTCAAAATTAAATTTTGGTAACACTAATGTGCCAAATAATTTCAGTGCTTGGATGATGAGAGCATTTTCACAGCTGGAAGGCAAAACTTACACTACACTGTGATGTTTTTCCTCTTTTCTGCTTTACATTCAAAGTAATTTCAGGTATTTTCTTTTCTTTTCTTTTTTGGTATTTGGTATTGAGTTAATAAAAAAGTAATAGAAAGTAACCAAATTACATTACTTTATTATTGTAATATTTCAATCAGGTTACTGACTACATTTTAATCAGGTTATTAATAACTGTATACACCTGTTGACATAACTTCTTGCTTGTACGTAGTGGGAGTGCACCTTCACAATGCTGCTACAGGAGAGGCCGCCATTAGAGCTGGAGGCAAATTGCTGTCATTGACGGACAAGAGGAGGAGTGTGGGAGGGTGGCCATAAGTCAAGAGTGGAAGAGTTTGACCTACAGGAGGAACAATAACTCAAAGAGAGGAAGAGAGCATTGGAGACGAGACAGTAAGAGAAATGATGAGTGTGTTGGGATGATAGAAGAAGAAAGGTTTTGGCCTGGGAACACTAGCTTCCCTGCGGACCCCGAGTCTGGCCTGCTCTGCTCGAGATGACTTCACATAACGCACCTGAATACACAGATTTACACACAAGCCTGGCCGGAGCTTCTGAGCCGGAATATTCGACACACTGCCTGCTGACATCACTACAGCTGGTGTGAATTTAGCAGAACTCAGCCTAGGGCAGGCTCTCAGCAATGCACAACCCCCCACACAAACACACCTACACACACTAACTCCCAGTATGGGTTCCACCTCTCCATAGCACTATTTTTCACCGTATTTCTTTTTACCTTGGAAGGTTGAGCCGATTAGAACAGCTCCCAGTATTTGAGGGGGAAAAGACAAAGTTTCAACACAAGATATGTCATCACAATAATGACAACAACACACACTCTCTCACACACACACACACACACACACACACACACACACACACACACACACACACACACACACACACACACACACAACACACACGCAAACACACACGCACACACATACCTGAAGGTAAAAAGATGTGTATTATCTTTTTGTTGCTCTCATACGATTTAATCTACTGAGGACTAAGGGCATTTTTTGTCATTTTTACATATTTTATCAAATAAAATTTGCTCTAATTTGTAGAGTAATGATCTAGGTGAATGTCACCTGTATATTTATTTGTTCTACACCAGTAAAAATCATCAATTGAGAGAGAAGTCACGCACGAGAAAATGAATATCCTCTTCAGTTCCCCTGTTGTGTTAAACAGCGTCCTGCACTTACTTGGCCATGTTAAATGCAGAAATCATTCACTTAAAGATATTGGCAGAACACATGTGCCTCGTTTATAAACAAACTTTTTTTCTCCCTCCCTCCGTCAGACGTTTCCACTGCAGGGATGGATGGCTATAATGAGAGTTCCAGCGTCCAGCTATTTTTAAGGTTTGGAGACAGGCTGTTATTGCGCTGGAGGTAGCGAGGCCTTTGGGGTGGTGGATTATTCCACAGACCTGCACTCCAGACTTTATGGGTCTGAAAATAACTGTCCTACCTAGCCCTCCCAATGCTCCCCCTGGTAATCACAAAGTGCAGCCATCCATAAATGAATGTGGTATCTGCTTAAACTGTCAACCAACCAATATTAGGTGAACCCAAGTTCAAGTATCTACATCATATAACTGAGAAAACAGATCAGATGTCTAAAAGCCTCATTCCGCTCTAAGAATCTCTGAATTGGATTTGTTCATTCATGCCTCACTGATATGTGCTTACAACAGAAAGACGGTGTCAAGCATCAGTTTTCTTAAGTGTCCGCCCTACCAGGAAGCTTCTACCATATTAGTTCTCTACCAGGAACTTCTCTTATCTAGACTTTTGACAGAAGAACAGGTGACATCATGAACAGCCTGCTTGTACAAGCGTCAGCCAGCCCATTTACGTAACATGGTAGTTATTTCAACCCAAACCACAAGCTTTTACTAAAACTAACCAAAACCCTTTTTCCTTGAAGCTAAGTTGGGGTTTCTGACAGAGCCTTCGTATGTGACGAGTCAGAATGGCTGTGTTATCTGATGGTGAGGTTGGGAAGAGAATCCCCAAAAGATGTGCGAGATGATGTTATAGGCAGGCCCAGTTGACATTATTTTGGATAAAGAATTCTAGCTCTAGCTGGAATCTTGGTAGCAAAATTGTAATGACTATGATGCCAAGCGACACAAAGACTGGGGAGCCCAAAGACAGAACTATTGCAGGAACCGAGGGGCCACTGTAGGAAGGATGGAAATAAAACACAGGTGCATGCTGGTGGACAGCCAACAAAGGTATTCAATAAATAAAAACTAAAAACTGTAAAGTTCAACGAATAAAGAAAACAGAGTCAAAGTGTTCTCTGTTTGAGCTTTAAAGTTAGAATTTTTAAACAAAGCTGAATTTTTTAACCATCTTAGCTACCGTTCTCCTTAGGGGGAACAGGAGGATGGGCGTTATGCTTCCACGATGACGCCGTTATCAGCTGTAACCACAATATGAACAAAGTGCAGAGCAGCCAGAGCTATCCAGTAGGGGCATGCTGACGTGCACTAAGAGTCATGGCTATGAAAGCAAAGCATGAAGAAGCATGGAATCAGAGATGGAGAGAGCAACTTCATTCTCTGCTCAAATATACATTACTGCACTAATTATTTACATAACAAATAGTTGTTTGCTGCTATAATAATGCTCCGTTTGTCACAAAGAGAACCATTTAAACATATGTTGTTTGATTAAATACTGAAATCCAAATGACTCAATGTGCATTGCTCTTAACTGACTCAATACAGAAGAATAGATCTGAAACAGCAGTTCAATGAGGCAGCTTCATTATAGCCTGATCAGTCTCACCAGCAGGCGTGGTCAGAACTTTCACAATGGATGATGGGAGAACATGAAACCAGCAGGGCTCCGATCCAGTCCCTTTGAAATCTTTCCAGCTGCCTTGTTGTGCCGGTGGTCATCAGACGGGGCGCAACAAAGGCCCTGCTTCTGTGTTTCCTTGCTGGAAACAGCACCTGCTGTTTCTCATTCAAGATGTCATTCACGTGCTAGATTGAGAAGTGATCCCAGCCCATTACGTGAGCTCATTTTGGGAATGCCTTGAGAGCTTGACTGGAAGAAAAAGGTTCCTAGATGTAGCTGCTATCACGTCATTTAAACAAGTGAGATTATGAGCCAAATCAACCCGATATCTGTTATGGTATGTCACTGAAGGTCAAAGGTTATAACCTCTGCTTTCTGAACACCAAGAAAATGTATATATTTTTGTAAAGTGCCAAATTTCTCCTCTCTTCATTTTAGCATTCAACATTCCTCAACTGCCCTTCCGACAATACAATTGTTACACGTGCGAACAACGGTCATAAAAGGGCAACTCGAAATGAGCCATCAAGAAAAAGAAAATGTTAAAAAGTTAAAGCGGTGGCTGTCTGAATAAAAAAGAAAAAAACATCCTGTGTTTAATCACGTACAAGTTTCCTAAAGTGTGTTTAAATGATCATATAAACAACATAATTGTACAATTACACGTCCGGCTTATAACCTTGAAAACTAATCAACATGCTGCATGTTCTGCCATTCATTGACGGGAAAGAGATTCTCCAATTTGTATGTGGAGATGGTAATTCAAACAAACACTAATTGACCAAAGAACCACTGCCCTTGAGATGTGTTTAGATGTGTTTAAATTACTTTCAGGGATATATTCCACCTGCACACCAGGGCAGTGTTAAAGCAATTTAAAACAGGGCTACATTGTATTTATGCCTCCAAAGTTGACACTATGTAGGGTACATTGGGTTAGCTGTACAGTATAGTACTGTAAGTAGTTTTCTGTATTAGTGAATTAGACATGTAATACTGTATTTTTCTTGTCTCCATCTACACTGTATCCTGTCAAATAACATCAAAAAGGCCCCTCCAAAAAATCTTTAAAAAAATACATCTGGTATATGTCAACATGATTGAGTGAAGTGAACATTGCGATCTGCATGGAAATCTATTAAATAATTGTTGAGATATTCGACAAAAAAAAATAATCACCAAAGTCATTAGGATTCATCCTCTCAAGACCATGACTGTCATGACAAACCATCCATCATCTGCTAAGATTTTCCATTCATGAGTAAAGCGGTGAACCCATTGACCGCCCAACAACTTTTGCCATTCCTAAAAAGTTGTAGCTCAATTCCAAAATTCCACACTGAGATTACCAGGACTCCACAGCAATCCCTTCTTGCTCCTGTCCAGGCTTCACTGCCCTGGCCTCCAATCAAATTTAGCAGTGAACCTAGAATCCTTCTCATTACCTAACAGGCTTTACGCAACTTGGCATCACCTTATGTCAGGGAATTGCTGATCCCTTGTTATTCCATTGGCCCCCCTTAGGTCCTTGAAGCAAGGTCTCTCAGTTTAACTGCACTCACATATTAGGAATCTAAGTGACAGGGTTTTTACCATAGGTCAGGATATGATGAGTGTTATACATCTCAGCATGGGACTCAAATTTTTTACATGATATTTTATTGGTTCATATTTGTATTGGTTTCATTTATGTTATTCTTTTTTTCCTCTTGAATGTATATACCCATTTTTATATCCCTCTAAGCTAATGGCAAAAATCTAAGTGCTACATCCTTTTTTTCTGAAACTTACAGTAAAATCACATATATTACGATTTATTCAATATCCACTTGTGTATGAGGCTCTAATGATGTTGTCTAGGATGTTTGACACCTTGAAGTAAACACTAATTTGCAAAAAAGAATTTCCACGCTAATTGTCAAGTTGACATGAGATACATGTTCATAGCGCACATATGTGCAACAGATCTACTCTCGCTGGAGTTAATTTGATGAGCAGAGAAGAGGGAGATTCTTACGTCACTGGAAAATGAGTGGTGTGAAGCTGTAACAATTTCATAATTTCATAAACAGACAAGATAATCCTTTACAGAGTCAGCCAATCAGGTTGCAAACCAGGCGCACAGCGCATCGCTGAGCAAAAGGAATGTCAGACAAACACAGGTGGTTTCCATCCCAACTTTCCAGCTGGGCCGAAAAAACAGATTTGTTCATCATAATCTAAATGTTCAGCAGTGAAACAGCAAAAGACACAAATGTATCTGAGACATGACATATGTTTCATTTAAGGAAGGGAACAGGTTATGGTTCTCAAATGTAGACATATATATCGGTGTTTGGAGTCTACTGTTGTGGTTTGCAGTCCACAGTTCAACTTTAGCGATGCAGAAGGAGTAATAAAATACCTGCCTGACAATTCGACCTGGCATTGAAAGTATTATTTTAAACGTATTTAGCTGGGCATATTAGGTCCCTTGATTAAAATGGGAAACAAAACAATGGAGCTCTGAAACAAGAGATAGCTTTGCTTACTGGTTGCTATAGGAGCAGAGGAAGCAGCCTCCTCTAAGCAGGAGGCCATAGTGGCACGAATTCACATGTAGGAGTTCCGGCTGTTTTTAAAAAAAATTGTAATCATAACAAGCTATTAATCTGGCATTTGATTTAGTATTTCCTTTTCCACAAAGTCTTTTTTAAAGGTTGCAGGGGATAGCTGCCCCGTGTAGCCTGTGAATGACTTTTGCAGAAGCTGAAATAACTCGACAACAACCTGGTTCCTTCCCGTTAAAACATAAAATGAACAAGTCTCCAAAGAGTCACATAGCAATTGGTTTGACTTTTCTCTGGCAGAAGAACATATCAGAATGAGGGGGTGGAACATCGGTTGATTAAAGCCACATCCAGTGCTCTTGTGGTGATGAAGCCAGCAGCTGGGTGATAATACCATGGAAATGAATCCTCCTAATAGACTGGACCTCCCTGTATAAATCTAAAGAATGTCCTTAAATGTGCATCTGCTGAAAATTTTAGTGACACCAAACATAAACTGTTACATTTTCCCCAGTGTACCGTTTCTGTAGTTCATTGACATGACACTTATGTTGCACCTCTCTGATTTTTTGCACTTTGCTGTACCTATTATTTTAGCAGGATACAGGTGGGCTTAGTTTATGAGATGTACTTTCCTTAAATGTATTAACACCATCATTTTTATTTACACCACCATTAGTGGTAGAAAGCTCTAATGTAAGATTAGCATACATTAGTGGAATTTAAATGGTTCTCTATACGATACTAAGAGCATTTTTATGACAGCAAACAACTATTAGCTTTGTCAGCAGAGAATGAAGTTGCTCTCCCTCTTTACGTGTTGCAATCAGAGCTTCTCTGTGCTTAGTTGATATAACGGGGCTGGCTGCACATGCTTTTTAGTGCATGTGAGCATGCCCGACTGGCTATCACATTATACCACTGATAATGCAATACCAGCTCATGGAGTTATAGCGTAGTGCCTACCCTCCGTTTCCCCATCAGATATACACTGTTAACTCTGTCAGCACTGCTGCCGTTGTTTGCACTGTTAGCGCTGTTCGCAACACAAGCTGCAAGATGTCTGCTCAGCAATCACCATGTTGAGAGCTGCATGGGGGCAATAGATATGCTCTAAGTTTCATATTGAGCACCTTTAAGGGCTTATTACACCTAAAATCCGCACTACAATGGTGACACAGAAATTGTTTCATGGAGTACAGTAGCATATAAAAAGTCCTTAGCTCATAAGTGATCCCATTTCCATTGCTCATACTCTAACCTTGATTGGCCCTCTCTCATTTTGTGCAAAAATGCATTCATCAGGTCAGCTGAAGTTGCTTATTAAGCTTTATTGCCGGCCTCATGTCGAAGCCAGTTTCCCCTTCAAATGCTGTTTCACCATGTGTTTCCCATAGCTCTTGGGCTTAGGTTCTGTTAAGGTTAGGCGCAGCAAAGGTAATTTGTTCGAGTTACGGCTAAGGTTGGGTTAAGGTAAATCAGAATCAATGGGGAAACAGATTTTGACACAACACAGATATTTTTTCCTGGCAACAAACCTACATGTGACTACCAGGAAGTATCACTCAACCGTAGCTCGTAGCAATGCTGTTCAGGGAAACACAAAGAGGGAATGTGGTACTAAAAAGGACTTTGGAAGATTCCAACCTGATTTGGCTGACTGCTGCTGAAGCCTCATATTTGTTACGTTGGAAATTTTGAATGCATTTTTTGATAGAAGGAAGAAAGTTGATTCCATTCCCTACTTCTTAATGGAAGGATATAATCCAAAAACAGATGCCAGTGCATACAGTCCACAAGTACACTCATCAAAACTGGTGTACACAAGGACCCCTTCTAACATGTGCAGTTGCCAAAATTTCCGTTTATCATGTTTAATACAGACCCTTGTGGCCAGTTTAACACGGAACTAAAACAAATTCTGCTTTTACAGTGCAGTAACATTAAAAGTGGATTGTTTCACGGTCAGACTGAACAGGAACACTTAAACCAACTATTCTTCCAAGGTACACTGAACAAGTATTAAGTAATTAAGAACACAGGCCATTTACAGTAAATTAAAATGTTTTTAGTCATAATAGAAAACATAACTCACAATCACATTAGTTGCAAACCTGCTTTCAATCATTGCAGAAAAACAAATATCCCTCTTTGGCCTTTTGAGTCAGGCAACATTGGGACTTAGGTGTGTTCTTCAATTTGAGTAAGTATCAAAGTTTCACAAATAGACCTAATTAGGAGCTTTTCTTAGTAAAACAGTCAGATCTCTTATAATACTCCCCAGCTACAGTGATGACCTATTAGGATCCTGGCAGTGAATCACAGCAGTTTATTTACACAATCCTCTGTTTCTGCTCCATCTTAATTAGACAGAGTCAGAAGTTTCTGATTAAAACAAAGCCTTTACCAGGATTGCCGGTCTTACATCATGAAAGTATTATGTAGCAGAAGAAGCCTTTCGGGGGATTTGGTTGGACTTAAAAGTATGAAATCTAAACTCAGTTTCACATCGTTGGCAAGACATGGATAATTAGCTATCTATTTCTGGGAGTAACAGAATACATGGAAAGGCATTAGGTATTTGTGACACAAAAAGAGGTAACTGTATTTTGCTACACTTACAAAAAAAGACACTTAACACTTCAGATTACTGACACATTAAGTAACATGGGGGTTATTAGCAGGATAACAATTGTTATATTTTAAAATAAAGAACAATAAACTACCATGCAGATGCGTACACATAACAACAATTTACGACAAGTCTCACACAAAGTCTCACACAGCTTCCAAGCAGCACTGCAGTGGAAGTTACCTTACTTTAATATAGTGATACTTGAATAAGGTTACTGACTACCTTTTTTAATAACAGCTAATTAATTAATTAATAAATTGTATTGGAATACATTTTTACAGTAACCCTCCCCAGCCTGTCTACAGTGAATACAGTGATCTGCTCTCATTCAATACAAGTGGCATCAACAACCAAAAAACAAATAATAAAATGTAGCTTTAAGATAGCCACTTATCTGCAACATCATGTTACATAAGCAATATTAAATGCTATGTAGATTTGAATCTATTGACCTAAATGTTGAATGAAAAGGGCAATTGTTTTTAATCAATGATAAAAATGACATGCTTATAGTATGCTATTTAAATTACCCAGATGTAGGTTTGTGTCAAAATATAATATTTATACTTTTGGGGAGAATCTATGAGCTGTGAACACTGGTCCAAATTTCACACATACACACAACACACAAAGTGCATTTAATTTGCATACTATATTTGCATGATTAAGTTGCATTGCATCAGTTTGTTTCATACACAGCTGGTACCACATTAGCATTTCCCATCATGCCGCACACAAGCATCCTTTCAGCAACACTGACAACAGGCGATACCTCAAACTGAATGCAGCCAAGTGAGACTAACACAGGAACACAATAGCACATCATCAACAGTAACAACTTTATAAAAGGAAGCGCTGTGATTGGCTGCACTAAATAGTAAACCGTGTTCTCCTGTTTTATCAACGGAAATCCCTGCTGAGCACGACAACAACATGTTCCACCAAGAAAAACAAAACAAATCAAAATAAAAGAAGACAAAAAACAAACTGTCATAATAACAGCCAATTCTTGGATGTGTTCCCAAAAACTGTTATCAGGCTCCCAGTTTTCACACACTTAAGGGGCCAGCCAGACTCCGTCACTCGCCATCTTGTCCTGAGTGCTGAGAGGCCCGTGCTTCTGGTTTCCAAAATAAGTCATCAACAGGAGCCTCTCTGTGGGACGAGACAAAGGGAGGCTGATAGGAGCCCAGAGCTCTCACATTATGGACCCCAAACAGCTGAAGACAAGCGCAACAGACTGAAGCTCTGCTGGACTACTGCATTTGAATAGGGATATTAGACTCTTAAAGCACTTCTAACCATGAAAAAGCCTTTAAATGCTCAGCATCAGGCCAAAACAAGTACAGTACATTCTGTTCCCAAAAATTACCCCCTCCCACCCCCCTTCATACCCTATCATACCCAGTCTGAGGTCACTCATTTAAAGTCTGCTTTGCATGGCTTTCTTTTGCCCAAAAAATGTGTTATGTTCTCAATAAATTTGTTTACAATTTGGCTGCAAATTATTTTGTGTTTTTTTGACATGCAAATACTGCTGTATGTATCTTGTTTCTGCTGTCAATAGTCCCCCCCCATCTTACAGTGAAAATAAGGTCAATATACTGTTACAGCAAGGGTGTAAGTACACATTAAGTCAGTACAAGATCCACATATCTTCAATTTACAAGAAATGGATGGCTGTGATCAATTTAAATCAAATGCACCTATAGCAAAGTCCCAGAGATTGTTTTAATTCAACCTACATTGCTAAATTATAAAAGCATATCATTTTAGGCTGATTGAGCAGTATGCAATATTAGCAATTGACAGATAGACGGACACAGAGATTCATACACCCAGGTACACAAATAACCAGATACAAATAACCTCCTGGCGAAGATAACAATTTAATTTCACACCCCCAGATATCAGATCCCACAGCTCACACCAAATCACAGCTGTAACACATCCACTATTGGGATGTGAAGGCATAGTTTTAACACTTCAGCCCCTCATTTTGTAAATAATATAAAATATGAAATACAAGTGTTGATAGAAACATAACCAGATTGTAGCCATAGAAAAGCTCAGGGGAGCGGCTGTTTGCTGCTCTTCATCAGAGGTGGGGTAGTCAATCAGACATACATTTGCAAACCCACTAGTTGAATGATTTGTAAAACCAAAAAAAAACATGTTTAAAACACCTCTGATGAAGCACCAATCTTACCACAATTATTGAATGATGGACTCCTTTTAGCCATTAAGGGCGAAAAAAAGAAAAAAAAACTACAGCTTCCATTCTCACCAACCACCAAGTACCTTTGGGGGGGTTTCCGGCCTCAAGAGGCAGCAATGGACCATTATGAGGCGAAGCAAGACTTGCAAAAAGTGAGATTTATGCATTACCTGAAGTGTTTTCACACAGTTTTCTTTTTTCTGGCTGGCTTGGCAAATGTACGTTCTGGAATCACCTCTGATAAAGAGCAGCCGCTTCCCTGATATTTTCTATTGGAACCATCACTGCACTGTCCCAAACACATATAGATAATATCTGGTAAGTTAGATAGACATGCAAACTTCACATCAAGAAGTTTGAAAGTCAAACTGAATAGCATGTTTTAATGGACTTTGAACTGCAAGTCATAACACAGAGAAAGCTGATGAACCTTTCTGAGAGAAGAATGTGAATCCTTCCACTGTCAGCGCATTTAGTTTGGCAGCCGAAAGAAGAGAATCTTGGAGACAAACAAAAAGGAAGGAGCAGTCAAGAAAAGCAGAGTAAAGGCACCTCAGAGAGGAAGCCAGACACAGCCAGATAGAAAGGGAAGAAGGGGATGGATGGTGCAGGGTGAAAAAAGGGACGAGGTGGAATGGCGAATGCTGAAGACGTATCGGGAACACTGCTTGGAGAGAAAGAGCAGCTCTTCTCACCGAGCCCTATTTGCTCTGGTACAAATCACTGCTAGGCCCAGAGGGGAAAGCACTTTTCTTCACCTCATCGTCAGGCCTTGGAATCCCGTTCCACTTTTCCAGATGGCTACAGCAGCAGCAGACTGAGCTGGTCCTGCTTCCACTGACCCGCCCAGTCATCCCATCTGTCCAAACCAAGCAACCCAGTCACTACTGGCTGCAACTGTTTGGGACTGGGAACTTAATCCCAGTCCCTCGCCGGAGACCAATTTGTGAGGTGGTTTGATGGAAATCCCTACCCCCATCTCTGGCCCTGGCCCTGTACCCAGCAAATAGCCTAATTGATTTATGGTTAACCAAGGAGGAGGGATGGGGGGATGGACTGAAATATCATTTTCTGACTTTTCTGTTGGCCTGAATTTCACTATAAAATACAAAGAACGTAGCATGGCCACTTTCCTGAAGTAAAAGTTAACTACTCTATTTGCAACAGAATAATCTTAATGTAGGGTTTACCTCTGGCAAGTAATGTTTATTTCTGGCAGACAGACATGAAGCCACTTCTAGATGCAGAGCAATTGCATATATAGTTAATTGAAGTGGACTCCAACAGGGGCAAAGTCGCTTTAGGGAGCAACAATTGATGCAAAGATACATCCATTTATCTCATTGATATCTGCCAGGGGTGAACAGACTGTGCTGCACCACTAAATATTGGATTTAAATGCTGATTTTGCCAACATCTTATCTTTCCGGACAGACAAAGGACACCAGTGAGATCACAAAACACGACTGAAGATACAAACTGTTGGTGGATGATGGGTTGAAAAATGTAACTGCTGACCTGAGGAACATAGGGACCTCTATTTGACCAAATCATGGAGTAACACATGTGTAATTTAAAATTCTGATTACCTCATACAACCAAAGTATTTTGTTTGTGGTGCTGGGTCTTGACAAAAGTATCTGACACACTACATATGGCAACTAGTATGTCACAATTGCTTAATTGAGACATCCCCCACTCTGCATGCAATGACATTTGAGACTATTTATTGAGGCTTGTGGGGCTCTAGGAGCCCTCTCAGTTTCCACCAGCTGAAAAGGACTTTCCAGCGAGATAGGAGCAGGCTGGAAAGCAGAGCCAAGTAAGAGCCAGGTTTTGGACTCCAGGCCAAAACGTCTTTCCCCAGCTGCTTCCACCATGCAATATGCAGACCCAGGTGTTCAGGCAAGATTTGAAACCCAAGCCCAACAGTTAAACTGTTCCACAATCCCCGATCCCATATCTTCCCTCTGTTTAGCCCTCCAAAAGGCTCTTTATCTTTCTTTCTGGCTAGCAGAGACAAAGTAGTTGTTGAATTGCATATATGTGTTGCACATGTCAACACTTTGTTTTGCATTCTCATGAATTATGTCTTTCATATAATTTATCATAATAATTCAATTTTGTGTTGCTTCTGCCTTTGATAGTTCTTAGTGACACTACATGGATGTAGTTATGGTTGGAAAAAAGGAAGAAGTCGGGTTACATAGAATAAAGGAAATTAAAGTCAGCATTGTGACGAAGTCGGTAAGGATTGTTGGTTCCCAAAACACAAGCAGGAGTTTCACCCAGGGGACTTATGTTAGTGTCTTGATCGAAACGAATAGTCAATGTTGACTTATTTTAAGTAACGGACTACATCACATTGCTTACTTAACAATTAAACAAACATACTTGTTTAAACCCAAACCACAAACTCCAAAAAAGATCCTAGTTTGAGCTGCAAAATGTATAAGAAATACTAAGTCCATCTTCTCAACAATGACTTTATCCTTTTATTTAGTTTTTCATACAATCGATACATTGTACACTGAACTGCAACCACCTGGCCACAACAGTCCTACCTCATGTTTCCTGTTTGAACGCGATCCAAATCCCTAGATTTGCCACTTTGAAATTGTTTTGTATAAACACAATATTTGTGCGTCTTACTGAGCTATCTTTTGTTTGTGTTGTTATGATTGAAATATACAAAAATGTTGTTAAATCCTTCATTATCTTTTTGGTCTCCCACACATTAAAATCAGTTAAGATTCGAAAATCCTTTAGTGTGCACCAGGCCTCACAAAGCGAAGCTAAAGGCAGTAACACTGCTAGTATGGCTAATGGTAGCTAATATTAACTAGTCATTAATTTTTTTACCTGTTTTCGTTGTGTTAGTGTGACAGTACACGTTAAAAACAACAGTTAAACAAGAAAGAGACCCCTCACCAGGACAACATGTTGTTTCCTGCTTTAGGATTAGAGTAGGTAAAGCATGGGTGTATCGATGGCTGAATTCCATTTAGTTGCCTCAGTTTCAGGGTCCTGCAATTGTTCATGCTGGCTCACTGTCACACTGTCCTGGCTTACTGGGACACTTGAATAGAAGAAAGCCATCGTTAATGTTATTAGTAGCACCTGTGCTCTTCCTGCAGTAAACTGTAATATTTATGACCTTCCACGAAAAAAAGAGATCTTGAGATTAGCCGTGAAATCTCATTTTGAGCTTTATTTCACTAGTAGTAGTGTATCATAATTAGCCCATAATGCTCAAATGTAAAAAATATACTTTTGCATGTTTGCATGGAATCTATAATATGTGAGGAGACAAGGGATAACTGTAATACCTAAATTATATTGATTAGAAAATGAATTAATTAATTTGCTGACATCTCTACACTAGAACAAACATGGTGCCCTCCCCGATTAATGCAATGGAATAAATTAATTATTCATGCAGAAAAGTTAAGTAATTCCAGAACAGAAGTTACTTATTCATATATAATACATTCAGTTTGGAATTAGTTGCAAGTCACATGTTAAATAAGGAAGGTAGTTAAATGTATGTGCATGTGTGAACGTATTAAGGGGGGGAATTAGGTTAATGAGAAAAGTTCACAGAAAGTCCAACCTCTCTGATTCCGTCTTCAGCTTGTAACACAAAGGCAGGCAGAGTCCACATGCAGTTGCAGGGAAGAAAGGCGAGGTGACAGGTTCAAAAGTTCAGGCCCTGCTTTAGACTCACTTCGCATGCCACTACCATTCGGCACACCCTGATACTTTGGACATGTCAGGGGGAACCTCATTTACTGTTCTGTATCAAGCTCTGGGTGGCAAGAATCTCCACAGGGGAATACCGAAAAGGGACTAGGAGGAGAGGGAGTTGATGTTGTGAAAAAAAAGCTCAGTGCCTTCCTCATCCTCCTTGATGAATTTGTTAAACAGATCCATGATGTCCCAAGGAAGACAAGTTGTGGCACGGCCCCCTTTTCAGATGCACAAATCTCTGAATGGTTGTTACCATCACATGAGATAGCATGAAATCAATTCCTTCACCTGAGACCCCCTAATGCTACGGGTTATTTATGTGGCACAACAGGAAAATAAAATAAAATGTAGAGTACAATATAATATAAAATACTCTCTCTATATATATATATATTTATACAGACACATTTTTTATTATCTTATGACTCTTGGTGAATGATCTGTGATTTGTAAATTTACATGAAATGCAGATGCAATGCATGTTAAATGGCCTTCAAGTCTAAACACATGATCCACAATAAATAGGTATCAAGACCTAAACTGAAAGAAATCAAAATGCAAATGTTCACTTTCAACCTGTGCAACACAATATTTTGTATATGTATCTACATTTATTCGTTTGGCTGACAGTTATTTCCAGAGTTATGTACAAACTAAGTACAATCAAAGCCACATTTGTCCAAGGAGACGCCTTCATGCCCGAGAACAGTCAGTTATCAAAATGTAACACATTACCTTTGCAATGCAAACCGATGCAAAACTATGGTTCAGGAATTTGGAAAATCTGCATGTGAATTTTATACATGACAGCTATGCTCACCAGTTGTGGTGAGAATTATCTATATTCCCGTGTTTCATTTTCATCACAAATAAATTAAAAAGTAGAACTTATCTTATATCTTATATATAGTGCCTGTGTCCACTCCACACAACAAGAACTTTTCCAGTCCACAGATTTGATCTGTCCATCCAGAACACTAGCTGTTGTGGCCAACATATACATTTAGCAAAGGCATATCAGCTACATAACCACCTTAATGTATCCCAGCTGCTTGGCAATCTCAACATTGTCCTCTATGTGGTTGTTGAGGCAGTCAATGTGGTGTTTGTCGTACAATTTTGAGAATCTGGACACCGAATTGATGAAATAATAATCAATGCTACACTTAAGTTTAGCCATTCTCACTTCTAAAAACTCTTTAAAACCCTCTCTATTTTGTATTTGTATTACTTTTAAACCCTTCCCCAGTATCCAGACGGCATGCCTCAAATCAATACAATTACACATGAGGGAAGATTTTATCATCATTTAATCCAAGTGGACATGTGTGTGGACATCTACATTTGTCTTCCTGGTGACTTTTAAAAAAGAGAGCAGCCTGAGGTTTCCATAACCGTGCATCTCTTAGCACGGCGGGGTCTTGCCACGTCACGGAGCTGTTGCCGTGTGGCGGGTCATGATCCTTGGCCAGTTTCCAGCCTCCTGACAGCCAGTCTCCATGCTTGAGGTGGCTCCCTGCCCGCCGTTTCACTTTTAATTATTTCTTAAGTCAAACACACTTGGAGGAAGTCCAGAAGCACAATATCAAAACCTTCTGGAGGTTTTATCCCTTAACCCTCGTCATTGGTCACCTTGAATGAGTCCCACAAATCCGTCTTCGTGACATGCTGGTCTGCGTAAAGTTCAGGATTATGAGACAACTTTGCATCACATTTTGTCTTCATTTTAAATTCCCAATATTCTCATATCCTTCTGGTTGGACGGACAGTATGTGGCCCTTAAAGAAGAATGTTGGAATAAAACTTGTGTTGATTTATGATGTGATTTGTAATTTGACATTTTTACCGCCGTGCTACTGTCAGGGCGCCATGGTCATTAGGCAGCATATTCAGTGCAGTCAGTCAGGCTTGCGACACTCCTCCATATCTGTCTACTATCAAACTACGTCAAACAGACATCTCCATCTGGTGTGTTTTACGTAGCCCCACAAGTTCCAACTTCGTAGAATCTGTGGGTGATTAAGTACATCTTGTAGCACGGCACACGAGTCTGACTTGGGGCAAAGTTATGCAGATGCAGCTACGTGGGAGTAAATCTCAGTGGTCTTTGTGCATCTGTGGCTTCAATCTAGGTGACAGAATTAATTCTTCTCAATAGAGGAGTCTCTCATGCAATTGGACGCAGGAGGAGAGGAGAGTGCTTTTGGCAAATCTGCTGAATAACTGACAGCATGAAAACTAAACAAATGAATGACCTTTGTGTTGACTCAGGATTACGGCCTATTGCTTACTGAGTCATCGATACTTTGCCGTGCCATTATAAAAAATGTCTTTCCACTCACTCCTAGATACAAACAAATACACATACGTACTCTTGGGCCCATCTTTAAAATGATAATATTAAAAGCAAGTCCTGACATGCAACAGGGCAAAACAATTTGAAAAGATACAACAGGAGAAACAAAAAAGCAAAACAGTAACAAAGCCAGAGCAGAGAGTTAGTTTTAGTGTTAGTGCATGCTAACCAATTGAGAGGAAAACACATTATTAATAACTCTCCATATTGTTTTGTTGACAGCAAAGAGCCCTGAGAAAAGAACACTATTTTAAATGCTTTGGTATGCGGTCGGAAGGCCAATTGGACTGCATGTGTCATATGCTGAAATCAAGCAGCTGCAAAATTACAGTAGCGTGCCCTCACCGCAACCGACTGGGGCTGTGCAATTAATCAGAGGTTAACCCCACAACCCCACAAAACTTGTGCATAATCTCTAATTTACGTACCTACTCTCTTTACATGCACAAACACACACACACACAAACCGATTGAGACCAAAGCCTCAAACGTAGACACAGACTGGAAGAACTCCCAAAAAGAATGTGGCTAAACATGTCCTATAAGTAGATGTTGTATGTTCTATAAGTAGACGTCAGTACACCGAGGCATCTAATAAAAATGTTTTGGAATATGTCATGCGGAAAATAATAACTCTTGGGAAGGGAGATGTTTTTATCATACACAGATATCCGAGATATACTGATAATGGTTATGAAAGAGTTATATTGCTCTTATGAAACTCCCTGTTTCAAGCTTGTGCATGTGGGCTTGCTCCTCAGACTCCTCACATGTGGATCCCACCGTTATGGCTTTGTTATCTTAATCTCACCTTCCTGTATTCTTGGCCCTCTCACTCAAAGGCAGGACTCTGCTGGACAATGCCCCATCTCTGCATGCAGAAAATCTGGAATATACATCAACGTGTGTCCAGTGTACTGTTAGGATTGAGTCGGGCAAACAGATTGTGTTCCTGTTCAGGTCAGGGTCAAAATCTGCACAGTATTTTATTAAGATAAGGTTTTAATCATTCAACTTAACATTCATGTGTCAATTAAACTTTAAATATGTAGTTGTTCCTACTTTCAAAAGTGAATACACTCATATCCGACCCTAACCCTGGTCTTTTAAAAGTTTTGTATCCTTGAAATGTAGTAGAAGTAGTGATGGTTTAATGCCACATCACTTGTGTACAAAATCCCCTATTAAAAGCTAGTCTCTGTAACGCAGTACTTGTATTAGTTGACTTTGCCCCTTGGAAGTACTTATGCCACTCCATCAGCACATGAAATATTGCTGCTGAGCATTGCTCATGGAAGTAAAGATGAATAGTCTCCTTTTTGAACTACTACCCTGTGTTGTTTAAACAAACCTTGAGTTAGGTGGCTTGTTGGCATGTCTCTGATTGTATGCACAAATGGAATGCAATCCTTACTTGTCCTTGGAAGTAACCTTGTTTGAGCAAGGGATTCTTAAAGCAGTTCAATTTAGTTCGTCCTATCTGAAAGGAGATCTCTCTCTTCTTCAAGTTGGTTTCGGTGATGGCCCTTGCTCATTTTATTCTATTGCAAAGGAAGGAGGAGGGGTAGATCCTTCAACATCCTGGTCATGGATTAGTTTCTTCGGGAATTACATCATTTTCTGGTGCTTTGCCCTGCTATGTAGCATTGTGCTGCCCTTGGATAAGGGGGAGCTTTGGCAAGGATGCACTCAGTCACAAACAATATCAATCTGGAACAGAGAGTGCCACCTCTCAAATTTTCCTTTGGGCCTACAACCAGCAGGTTGTAAAAGCATATCAATTTATCTGCCCCAACTGACTTTTCTACTGAAACCAAATGTGCTTCCTGCTGTTTTCTTTTTCCCTTTATCATTATTCATAGTAGTGACAATTTGGATATAACAGGATTTCTCATTTACCGGAAGATGAGTTAGAGTTTAAAACTTTTGAAGTGATATTGAAAGCTGACAATGGGGAACTTAAAAAAGGACCTGAATAAAACAACCACTGATTTAATACAGACTTAAAAAAAACAAAACTAAACAGCAAACAGGCACAGATCTACTGACTTCTGGTTTCCCACTTCAGGGAGCTCATGGTTATTACCAGAGGAAGAACAAAATCCTGCAATTGCAGGATTAGTTTTAAGCCGCTAGTGAAATCCAGTTGTGCAGAGCTTTGTGTGTTTCATTGTAAGTGTAGCAATAGGTAGCTAACGAGATAACACTCCCATGTGAAATTAACTTCCAACCTGCAGATGGTAATGACTCAAGAGTTTGGGCTACGGGTAGATGACATCATCGCAACATTCCTCTTTTACTCTGTGCTGCTGTACAATGCTGTGGGAAGATATTTTACGGTGACAAGAGGGCTTATCCAAAATGTGTATATATATCTATATATCTATATCTTTATATTTATACCACTGATTTAATTCCTGACATTTCCACAATGGCCTAAACACTCTAATGCAGTGGTTCTCAAATGGGGTACATGTACCCCTGGGGGTACGTGAAGGCACTGCAGGGGGTACGTGAGATTTAAAAAATATATATTTAAAATTAGCATCCATTCAGAAATCCTTTAAAAATAGTTATTTAATAAATATTCAATAAAATATAAGTGTAAGTTAATAAACTGAATTCAATGCAACAATGCAATCTACAGTGTTGACAGTTTAATAAATCAGACACTGATGGCACAGTGCTGTGTATTACATCTTTTTTTCAACCAAAAATGCTTTGCGCTGGTTAGGGGGTACTTGGCTAAAGAAGTATTTCACAGGGGGTACATCACTGAAAAAAGGTTGAGAACCACTGCTCTAATGGATGAAGGATTATTCCCTGAATGAAGGAAATTTCAAGATGTTTAAGCAGAAATGAAGGAGCTACAGATACAGGATTAAGTACAGCCATAAAGCAGTTGTGTAAATACTAAATAGATGATTGAACAGCCTTTATTATGATTCATCCATATGATTATTGTTCATAAAAAAAAAGGAGGCAGTTGCTTTGACTAAGATTAAAGATAAAGAGGTTTTCCATAAACGGCCAATGGGAAGATAACAACAGTATCCAGGCCATGTACTTCTCTCTCCAGACATCTGAAAGGTTATACTTAAAAATTGAGGTCTTTTTATCAAGTTTCACTGTTCCTAATAAAATCTTTTGTGTTTTGTCGGCATTATACACCACATATAACAAAAGCAAGCTGATGTCATTATTGACATTGTGGTCAGATAACCGTGTTAATATTATTCATTAAGATAATCAGTTATGCACCATTAAGTCTTATTTAGCAAAGGAAATAAACACATTGCATGAAGATCAAGATATGTGAGGTAGTAAACTAAAAATGCTTGTTCGCTATAAGTGTGTAAGAATTATTCTTTCACAGTCATGGACCCTTCTAGTAATAATAAGGAGCACTGGTGTGAGCTGCCAAAGCCTTCATGGGTGAGCATATGCCAGTGTGCTGAACTGGAGACTACTGCCTTACTTTGGACTATGGAGAAGTTATCAAGGCGGTTTACCGGAGAGGTTGTGGGAGTTTGCCCATCCAGTTTACATGCATATTGATTGTGTTGCATGGTGGAAGTGTCTTGAGGTATTATTCTGGGAGCAACTAGTGTTTCTGCACTGCAGGTTTCCTTGCGTTTTCGAGTTGTATTGTTTCCCTGGCCTAATCCGCCTGTAACCTACATTTTGCCATGTTCAGCGATCAGTTTTAAGAGTTTGCTGGCAACAGCTGTAGCTGCTCTGGTGGCGTTGTGGATCCTTCAACATCTTAGACTTGACATTTAACTCATGGTTATGTTAATTGGTTTACTGTTTATTTTTTGGGCCGGTACGATTTTCCTACAGAGCATATTGGAGATTAGCTTCAATAATTCGATGCAGATCCCAAAGAAATGCAGTGATTGTAATAATTCATGAACACTGCACATGTTAAAATAACCTTGATTGAAATTAAGTTGCTCTCAAAGGGAGAAATTAATGTTTAATGATGGATATCTGACTGGGCAACACATTCCCACACCCAAGTTCCAACTTGTCAAACACTGCAGCTTGGTGCCCCCTACGCTTCAAACTATGACCCTCTAGGTACCCCTTTAGCAGATAGTTTTGGACATGTCAGGGATAAAGTGTGTTTTTCTGCTTGTGACATGCATAGTGTCTTTTCAATATAAAGTTCCAACATAAATTTGTTCAATTTTTAGGTTTAGGTCAAAACTTCTTGGTTAGGCTTTGGCAACAAAAGTACTTGGTTATATTGAGGCTACAAATGTTTAGGCAAGAAAAGTACTTGGTTTGGTTTATACAAAAAAACAACTTGGTTAGGTTTAGGCAGCAAAGGTACTTGATTAGGTTTAGGCAACAAAAGTACTTGATTAGGTTTAGGCAACAAAAGTACTTAATAAGGTTGTTATCTAACTGACGTTTTTAAAGTACAGATGTTACTTAACAAATGTACGGTAAAGAAAGGCCAACGTTAACTTTTGGTTCCACACAGGACACAGTGGTCTCCTGGGTGAAAGTTCTGTGTTTGTCTGAGCCTGAGTCTGAGTCCAATCTGCCCTCCAGCTCGGCCTCCTTACTAATATATACTATGTCAGCTTCTCTGACCATCTAATACTGACGTGGATGAGTTTACATTGGAGTGATTTGAAGGCCTGGCGCTTCTTATAAAGATACTGACCTTACCAAGCAGTGGTATTTGAAGAGTTATAATTGTGACCGGGTTTGATTGGGCCCTAAATAACCAACTTACAACCTAACTAAGAAGTGCCGTAGTGCAAAATTCAAACAAGCAAAGTCAAACCCCAATACTTGTGGGTGAAACATCTGCATTTGTTTTCATTAGGGTGCTATTTATAACCATTTATTGGATATGCTTCAGTATACTTAGGATTTATATTTGGCCAATTCTGGATTTATCTCTGTTGTGGAAAACAAACTGTGGCTAGGAACCTTTTTTCCACACAAGGGAGGGGAGTATGGAATTGTAATTACATCTATGCTCTGCCTGACCAAGCACATAAGAACTCACATAAATTCAAAATTGAAGCATAACACATGACAGATGATGAACCTCAATTCCCCATCTAACTTCATTAACAAATGATCGTCGTGTCTAATTCCAGGCAGGAACGGGATGGCTTGACTTCCAGTCCTTTGCCGCTGCATTTGGAAAACGGCTCTAGAGCTGGAAAGCAGCCCTTGAGACTCTTAAGAATCAGGTTCAAGTTGAAACCGCAGAGTGGTAGGGAACACCAAGTTTTGAGGTTGAGCAGTGTGCACGTGCATCTGTGTTTGTGTGTGTGTGTGTGTGTGTGTGTGAATCTCAGGCTGGGGAAAGCAAACACAGAAAGACGTGTGTGTTTGCATGTGTGTGCATGTTTTTGCCTGAGAGCCTGTCTGTGTGTGTGCTTGAGATGGAGATAGAGGGAGCAGACGCCATTCATTGCGGCACAAGGGGTCACAGATGTGAGGAGAGAAAGTGCACATTCAGCTTTTCCCAGGGAGGGGGATGAGCTCTTAGACAGTTGGAGTTAGAGGATGCAGGTGGTGCTGCTGAACGTGCTGGTAAGCAGCAAACCTGACAAGTCTAATCAGGTCTTATCAGGCTCTGCTACAATTTCATGGCTGTTTGAACCAAGTGGGCCATGTTCCTCAGATCTTTGGTTTAGGAATGTATCTATGCATCTTGATGCAATGTGGAGAAAAAAAAGGGATTCTTTGGGGGGATTGTTATGTATACATATCATTTCTACAATGATGAGTCAAGCCCTACTGAGCACAGGACAGTATTTCAAAGAAAGCCTACAACTGGGTGACAAGGTGATGATCTGGGTGATAAAATGTCCTTTCAAAGACATAACACAAAAGACATGTGATTTGAGATGACACCAGTAGAGCACATTAGTTTAATATTATAAAGCTTTTTTTTTATTATTTTGAATATTAAAATCCAGGGTGAACAGAATTTGCAATATAAACACTGTAGTGTAAGCATTGATTCTTTATTTTTAGTTACTCTGACTGACTTTGGTGCATAATCAGCTGCTCATTTTCTCTACATTGTTCTCATTACATTACATTACATTACATTTACATTACAGTCATTTAGCAGTCATTAGTTCTCTTCACTTTCTATCACTGGAACCATTTTCTGAGGAACTGTCTTTTGCCACAGAAAACCGGCCAACTTTTGGATGTGTGGGTAAAACACAGTGTAAATAGATCTGCATGAGTCTTAGGCTGTGGCCAGGATTTTAGAAATACTTTGACTTCAAGGACGGCATCATTTCATTCTGGCTTTTTAACGTTTACAGCCCGTGGTTAAAAATAAAATATTGACAGGAGGTTCATATCTATCTGTAGCTGCTACTTACTCGGCCACTACACAATTTTGTAAAAATAGATGTGTCTGGGTTAACGTTAAACAAGGCCAACCACCTGCATGTTATCTGCATGATACCAGCTGTGTCGCCAGATACAAAAGTGTGGCATTGTTTGTTCTGCAAACCAAGGATACTTTGAATGTCGTAATTCTTTCCTTGGGTCAAAGTGAGATCAAGTGACAATATAAATCAAGCGACTGTTATTAAAAGTTGCTTGGTAAACTAACGAATAATAAGTCAAGCAAACACAGGACTTTCAAAAAGGAGACCGCTGTTTGTGTCCCTTGTGAAACCAAAAGTAAACATTAACTTTATGCTTGTTACTTAATGTTGTTAAGCTAACTACGTAACACATCATAAGAAACTCCGCTATGGTTTTTATTTATTTATTATTTTAACACAAACCATGATGTTTTGTTTAATTTTAACCAATTAGATTTGTTTTGCCGAAATCTATCCAATTGTTTCACAATGTTAACAACGTGGCATTGTGCAAGTGTGATATGATGCATGAAATGTACAATGCCTATTTGATTGCATGTTAAACCACAGAATTTATCATCAGAACACCAACACCTAAATTTACAGTGACCCAACACGAAATAGTGAACAGGGCAGAACCGGGCTCAGCTTCAGGGTCAAGTCACCAATATTCCAAACGTTTGCCTCGCTAGCAAGGACTAGACCCCATGGACCACGACATGATTGAGAGCCCTGCTACTGATCTTCATAAATCATAAACAGGCTGATGAAGGGTGACCTCAGTCATTATCTCCACCTCTGTAACACCAACAGAAATCCCCTTGAAGACCACTGATGTAATAACATTCAGAGCTGGTTCAATTTATCCCATTTCTTACTACTGCTTGAAAGACTGCTCACAGCTCAATATGTAATTCTGCTTTTATTTGTTTTTAAAACCAATTTGAACCTCCAAATGACAAAATTCTTAGAACAATCTGTCAGCATGTCAACATGCAGTATCTGAATCCTGTTATGGCGCAGTCACTAAGGGGTCATAGCAAAACCAAAGCAGCCATCTGCATTGTGTGGTTAACAGCACTAAAAACACATGAATGATGTGTTCTTAGTTTTTTTTGTTTTTACTTGATTTGACCACTTTAGATTGCTGTTGTGGTTTGCCTGATCATTTTTCAAGTGGAGCGTGCGCATAAACATGAGCCTGACAACATGAACTGGTTGACTTGTTCAAGGGCCTTTTGTTTTGTCAGACAAACCACATTCATATCTGGAGGTCAGCCGAATAAATATTACACAAATTCAGATACTCCGTGAACTTCAACAAACCAGACAGATTATTAATTGTCGACTTTCACAACACCAGCTTGACAATAAAGTATTTTGTCTCTCTGATGAGTGCATAAGTTCTCTTCTCATGTGTTTACACTAAAATTTCATGACCTTGCCTTTCCCACGTGTAATCTTCCAACAACCTTCTAACATCCTTGATAAAAAAGTTCATGAAGGAATGCATGTATGTCTACTCCAAGGCATACACTAATTTTTTGCCTGCTCCGAGAAGGACTCGTTACCACACCTACATCTATATCGCTGTAAATACCACGTTCCTGAAGACCAAGTGGAATAGAGGTGCACGTAACAGGTTTTTCCCAAGCACAGCATTGGGCTCCTTCTCAGGAAAATATCTGAGCAATCTAGCAATATTTCATGGCATGTCAAATCGTGATGTGCATACAACGTAGCTAAGAGCTCACAAGAGGACCAAAGAACATGTGCACTCTGTTCTTGGCCAAACTCTGATTTCAAAAAGCAAATACCTTTCTCCCTGTGCATATTCTGCCAAAATAAAAGGTTGACTGGGACATCTCAGCTCAGGCTTCCAAAAAACAACACTCATAACCATCAATTACAAAGACCTTCTGGTTCAACATTCATCTATTTCATGATGAGAACAGGAATTTGTTCAATGTAAATGAGCCTCCATTGCTTTTAATCATGAAAAAAAATCCTGTACAAGCAAAAGAGCAAATACCTTTGGATTTTTTTTCATTTTGAGTTTGAACCCTTGAACCTGTATCTTTAGGTGTTGAACACCTCAACATGGTTACGAACACGAACATGATGTCTTACTGAATGAAAAAAGTGAAACCAATTGGTAAAGCACTCTGATAGTCTGGCAGAATCCTTTTGTGTACTAAGTTAAAACACTGCAGCATTTCTATACTTTGTTGCTGCTTTTCTTCTACCATGGTGGCTGTTCACTAATATGTTTCCTAACCAACACATTTGGAACAATCTGTTCATATATTTAATGAGAGAGAGCTGCATTTTCCTCAGTCTGAACTCATGACGCTGAAGTAATTACTAACAAATAATATCTGTCATGTGAAAAAAACGTAATTTAATACACTATGTGGGCGGTCTCCTTTAACTAGAGGTTTGTGTGATCTCTACTTTCTCAAACCACCAACATATAACGATGTTTATGAAGGTGACATTGTTCTATAACAAGCTAAAGGAAGTAACTCATTATTTCGAGCAAGACCGCATGATATTCCAAAAAAGGATAGGACATGCTTTACAAGGCAGGGAAGGGAGGGCTGAGAAGCCTGTTAAAATGTGACTCGTCCAGATAAGTAATTGCTGCTGATTTTGCCAAAGACATAACATCATAAAAACAGCATTCATTTAAAACTGGCTTGGCACCCAAACACACCACCCTAATGTGAACAATATGAGAAAGTCAGATCGGGTTTGCAGCACTTTAAAACTTACACTAGGAGGTCTCTTTAAAATCAGAGTGAGAGTAATAAATAGAGTTGTGTGGTGTGTTTGAAACACAAAGGCAGCAAAATCACACTGATATTGTATGTAGCTTTAAAACCAAACTTTTACAGCTTTGGATAAATCATCGTCAGCATAATGATACCGAAGAGGTGTCTCACGACCAATGGTGCGTTGACTTATTGCATCGTGAAATTGAGGATCTTAATAGCATGATGATGTTTTGATGAAGTTGGTTATTATTGTGTCACGTATATAACTATCCCCAGCTTACATGGGCTTCCATGACACAAAACAATTATCAACTAGATCCAGAATGCAGAACAAACATTTTCAAAAACTGACCTGGTCCAAAAATATTGAAATTAAATTCACAGAGCACTGGTGAAAACAAAACCAGTTTCTCTGGGGTGGCTGGTAATAGGTGTAAACTACTTGAGTAAAGGTCGGACTCTTATTGTCTTCTTTTCTGCATTTTTACAAGTTTGCTAACTAAAAGTAATAGTTGACAAAATATGCATATTTGCTGCGTTGGCGACAGTTATATGAGAAGCTTGATACCACTCGTCACTTCCGGACGGAGTCAGGCCAGATATTTCCCTGTGTCATGTCTTCATACTCAGCTTACTTAGATGGCTGCTGGCTGTAGCTTCACATTTTACACATTTTACAAATAGGAGATGTTCTCATATAACTAAAGGCAAAGTGAACAATCGTATTTAAAAAAATGTCAAACTATTAATTTAAAACATCTTCATCATTCCAGCCATGTTTAAGTCATCATAGTTGATACAATGCAATACACAAAATGGCACTCCCTTTCCACCTCTGACAAATCACACCAATCACACATAATAAGTTGCTCCTGCCAAGCCAGTTTTAACAATACTAAATATAAATAGATACATAAAGTAATTCGGACCAAACTGTGGGCTATATATTATCTCCAAGCCAAGTGTCATATACTTGGCTTGGAGATAATATAATATAATTTGGTACTTTTTGTATCCTTGGATCCCCGTCCTTTTGCTGCTCTTAACAAGAAGGATGGAATCTAGTTTATGGAGTATAAATGCACCTAACAAACAGCTCCTCATAATTAATCAGGCCTGCTCCTGGTCTCAGAGGATTAACACATAACACTGCTGAGATGTTTCTGCAGCAAAGCTCTGTAGGAACACAGATACAGGGTGCCTCCAGCAGAGAGATAATATGCCTGATGGGGTAATACACTTCTGTCGCAGTTGTTGTTTCCATATGAAAAGGAATATTTATTTTGGTCTGAAAGAGATTGGAAAAGATAGATTTAGTGTGTCATTAAATTCTATTTACTTTAATTTCTCACCCACTTGGGACATAGCCCCCTCGAACCAAATATAATTTGTTATTATCTGCTGCCAATAATCTGTCAGCAGTCCTCTTCGTGTTCTGTCATATTCAGCAGGCCTTTCTGAAGTATCTGATGATGGATGGGAGGGAACAGAAGAAACGGACAAAATGCCTCATGCTGCCGTCTGTTTCTAGTAAAGGTTTTTATGAGCGTGTCCTCTCCCCACATTGATGTTATGTCAAGTGACTCAACACACAAAAACCAGCAATCAATCATGCGACACCTATGGAAGGAAGTGGCCTGGGCTCTAAAGCTGACATGTTGACACATTATACAAAAATGGGAAAAAATCACAGTGGAGATTGATGCTACGCAGATTAGATTTTACAAGTGGTCTGGGAAATACCATTTAGGTTCTTCATTCTTAGAGAAAATGAAAAAAGGAACACACTAAACTGAGCCACATCTGTATATGCTGTTATGACAGAGTTGTGGGGAAAAGGGGGAAACAAAACAATAAATTGTGTTTTCAAAGATAAACATTTCCATTTGTGGAAAATTTGACCTTGGTGTAAATATGATGACTTGACAATGAGATGAGAGTTAAAAAAAAATCCTATTTGTGTCAACTGCGTCTTTAATAAAAGGCTGTTGAATAAAGTGGAATATTTAACTTAGGTTCAGTTTTTATGAGTGGGACAAAAAAGAAGTGGTGGCAATGACTGTTTCCTGGTTCCTTTGTGCCAGACAGGGATGCCACACTGGAGGAATTCAAGGAACTTTTCCTACTTTTCTTGAGCTGGCAATGTCCAAATGCCTCCCATGTGTGGCTAAGTCTTATTCCAAATGAGTGGAAGCTTTATATTAACACAGAAGGGTGGATCAAAAGGCCTACATAGCCATGCTCTCATCACATAGCAATTCAGACTTAAAGTGTAACAACACATGATTGTTTCAATGAAGTCTTATGCGGGAAAAGCCTTAAACACCTTAAGAGTCCAATGGGTCTTAACATGGTCCCTGTTCGACAGTGGTCAATGACATGCAGAATATCTGACTTTGTCGTTCCCCTGCTGTCCCTTTGTGTCCTCCAACTCCCCCCTCAGTGAGAGCTTGTTAATTCTTGCAGGCTGGTTCCACATTGCCACACCATCAGTCTAGCACAAAAAACAGAAAGGCATTGTTCCATCTAAGGGACATTTTGGAAGTCTGTGTGGGGGCTCTTTGGTGCCCTTTCTTTTTAACAACATTTACAAACTTTCAGCAACTTTTTTACAACCAGGCCTCATTGTGTTCGTTAGTCTTTTGTACTCAAAAATTATAAAGAAAAGCAACGCTGTGACGTTGCCTTAACGGTCAAATTGTCGCCATGGCGTTTGCCAGTTGCTTTGTCAGGCTCCATTGCCGCATTGTGGTCAGCATAAATGTCAAACAATAGCCCTTTTTGAGTCACATCCCCAGAACTGTAAACCTATGAATCACTGTGGCTTCTTCTTGTCCTTTGAGGCGTTGTTTGGGTACAAGGAATTCAGGCCTTGGCAGCTCATTTTTTGACAAAAGCTGAAGCTCCAGAGTAGGTCTGCATTACCATTTGTGCTCATCACAATGCTACCCCTCCCAACGCACACCCCAAACTTCGTCACTACTTGATAATGGCGATCTTGTCTCCACCTGTTTATCTTTGCTCCATCACTTAATTTGCTCTCAGTCTGGTATGCGCAATGCGTCGTGCACACAGCGAGCCAGGCAATCAGGACGCAGCCCCTATCCAGCCGATGCCAAGACTAATTCACACTGAGAGATGTCAGCTCTAAATCTTATGTACTGCTTGTTATTATAATGACACATGGCCATGCCTTTTTGGCTTCTTTTCAAAGACTTGGAGTATGCTCAGGCAGACTACTCTAAAATGAAGTACTGAGTTGGGCATATGTACACTTATTAGTAAGCAGCCTACATATTAATTATGGAAACAAATACAACAGTCATGTCAAATGTTTTTCTTTTTTTTAAATGAAGTTGCAGCTCACCAAAAATATGCAGGATACATTACAGAGAACTACACAAAAGCTTCCCTTCAGGCTTAATGGAATGGTGGTTAACCTAAATGTCTACAAAATCGGCTTGTGACCAGATGTTTGCCGCGGAGGATACCCACAACCGTGATCAAAGTGAGCTGGAGCAAGGCTTCAGTAGGAGACTACATGGCATAGAGAGTGTTTGCACTTGTGGCCCGTGTTGTGGCCTGGGATCACAATAAGCCAATTGTAGGAAGGTTCTTTTATGTGCAACTCCTCTGTTTATTTATTTCTAAAATATCGATTCAAGTGAGCAAACTGTGATTCTCATCAAATCCACTCACAAATGTGCATATTTATGCTTAGACACAGCCTGCTCTGCATGAGTTCAAACACATGTAGACAATATAACTATTTGAAGTGCCTTCCAAAATTTGAGAAGCAATGGCTGAAATGAAGGATTTATTTGTCTTACAGTTATATACCATTGTTTTTTGAGAGATGTGATTGCTGCAGAATGTATTAAAACACATTTGATGAATTAAAAAAGGGAAACGATAGGGCTCGGCTGTATTTCTTTGAGGCAGTTTCCCCTAGGGAGGAGATGTGAGAATGTCCAACTTGACATCAAGGTAAGACACTGTGGTTTCTTGCCTCGCCGCTGCAGCATGCAGACGCAAGCCGTCCTAAAACAATACAGGAGCAGGCGAAGTCAGCTTCTCTTACCATGATAAAGAAAAACACAGCCTTTTCTCTTAAGCTCTGGTGGGTAAGTACTCTTCGGAGAATGTTGTAACACATATTTTCCACTCAATCTTTCCATTACTAGATCTGAACAGTGGTACAAGGGTGTCAGCTTATGTTGGGATAAGACCAGGCCTTATCGCCATGCTACTTTGTCGATATGTTGTCCAAATATCCATTCCTGTCAGCCTATATCTTTTAGTTTTTTACTCTATCATAATGTTCCATGTCAGCCTATCCTCCCTTACTCATCTCCTAAACAGTGTCTATGCTCGTCATCGTACCCACATGGAGTATCAGGCTTCTAATCTCATTGAGATGTCACTTCTCCCTGAACCAAGAGGTTCCTGCTTCCATCAGTAGGAGACAAAGGTGTTAAAGTCACAAAAAAAGAGCAATTAGGGGCACTGTTGTTGTAAAGTGAGTAAGCCTTTCGGTTGCCAAAGAATTTGTTGACGGCAATGTTTTCTCTGCATTCCTACAACCTGGAGCCCAGAAATTGTAACCATCCTCAGAGTTTTGAACTTTATTTAATTTTGAACCCACTCATCTGTCACTTGCAAGTAACAGCAACACCCAGAATGTTTAAACAAATGTTTAAAACAAATCTACCCTGCTAAACCAATGGAAAGTCTAAACTGCCAATGAAGTGATTATACTTACAAGTATTAACAAGTGAGATAAAGCAATATATGGTACAAGAGTAAGTCCATAATCCCACCACAACTCTACAGAGTCACCAGAGTGCCAAATATGCACCATTTACAATTTTTGAGAAACCTTTGCTGAAAACATTTCCTAAGTGTTTTAGGAAATTACTAAGCCCTTTAATAAAAGAATAAACTATTATTTTCACTTTTTTAAATTGTTTAAACAGATTTAGATCTTGAGTAGTAACCAGTGGGCTTGGGACTGAATGCCACAGAAGAAAAACTGTTCTCAATCCCAGCTCGTCAAATACCACTGCTTTGTCAGTGCCACTTGGCATCGGAGATTTGCGCACGGAGCCCCCCGTTAGTGACTTTAGGTGACTTATCTTGATTTCAAATATCTCCTGTGTCATTAGTGGATGTTAAGAGCATGTCATGTAGTATTAAGTGCGTGAGAGTGTGCTTAGGGTGTTGGAATGATTAAACAAATACAGGACTTTCAACTAGGAAAGCACCTTTAATGGCTTGTGTGAAACTAAAGGTAAATGTTTACTTATCTTTATCGCAATTTTTGTGGCATGAGTCATTAGACACGTGAGTTATTTGTATTTTCATGTCAGTCGTTAGTCATGTTACTCGTTAGTTTAAGTCCTGTGAGTTGTTGCAAGTTGGAAAACATTTGAAAACATTAAGAAATAACTTTTGGTGTATTTTATTTTAAGTTATCTTAACATGGTTTAATTCCATGGGATTTGTCAACAATAAAAACTAGAGACCATCTTGTGATGGAATCACACCAGCTGCAACGCCAACTGATCTCAACAACACACCTATCAGCATCTTGCACAGTAGCAACGACTCAACGTTGCACAATGACAAAATCTGTCCACAGACAGAACTATAAACGCTCACACACATCTTAAAGGGTGAAAACAATACGAGCGTTGCTTCGGTGGTCTGTAAAAATCTAGAATAACGCCAGTCTCATTGTTTTTGGTTAATAGGGCAGCAAGGTCACAGACCATGATGTTGTGTTTTCTCTGCTGTGTCACGATGTGTGCTCTGTCACAGCACAATGTGTCCCTGAACAGTCTGAAGTCTGATTTCCCCATTTAAATAGACATTGACCACTCATTTTCATACTACTGTTAGATAAAATAAGATAATCCTTTATTAGTCCCGCAGCGGGGAAATTTGCAATAATTTGTTATAATGTACTATCAAAATATATGAACAAGATGGGAACATGACATTTTTATTATTTACTTTGATTAAGTGCTTGGAGTGGTCACTGTAACAAGACAGTGGAGATGGTTGTGGATTACCGGAAATCAGCAGCCCCATCGACCCCATATAATATATTTTAATTCATTCCTGTTCTGGTGGCAGGAGTACGCTTAGAATGCCTAAATATATCTGTCATAACTATTTTCCAATTTATTTGAAAAATCCAATCCATTTTTTGATTAATGGTAAATCTAACAGGTGGCAGTAATAATTTGAAAAGTGCCAACTTGTGTAGCATTAACTCAGTCTGTCAATGTGTCTCACTCATTATATCAAAAACAAAATTCTAATGAGTGAAAAAAAACTGAAAGAAATAGAAAACCATTGTGTTATATTTTGCAATCCTGTGTTCCCACTATCTGAATATAATGTGTATCATGTTCTCTCCTTTTGTGGCCAGATTGTGACATTTAGCACCACACAATGAAAGATTGGTTTGCACAGACACATTTTCCCGCCGACACAGTAACACAATACTGGCATGTCTTACATTGTGAAAGAAACAGGAGACAGAAAATGTACAGAAGTATTGTATTCAACTGAAAGATCTGCTATTCATAACACAAAGGTTTTTCCCCAAACCTGCAGCATTATTTCCTATGCTGGGCGTCTTCCTTTAGAGCTGTAGTCTGCATCTCAGTGAAGCATACAGAATAAGGAAAGGCAATGAAACCCAGATATGGAAAAAGGGAGTGGGGTCTGTGGCATCATGTTTTACCAGTCCATGCTCAGTTGCACGGTACATGAGCATTATCAGATTTAGATTACCATCCATCCCCAGCTGTTCCCTTTCACACTGGCCCCCACATCCCAACTACTATCAACTTTACTGCCACCAACCATCCCATTCCGTTCTGTGCTTTCCTTTTACTGAAAAGCAGAGAAGCAGAAAGAGCCAGTGTTTTCAGCCATGTGTTGGCTTATCGTCATGTCTCAACCGCCCCATCCTAACATCATGGTGGAAAGATTGTATCCACAGCGTGTTTTAGCCTGTTTTTTACATTTGACTAGAAATGAGATAAGAATGCATGTTAACTATTCATCCACACATTTAATATGTGTTTCAAAGTGTGACGTAGGACCATTGTAATGAAGAGTGAGCTAATCAAGAAAGCAAAGCTCCTGATTGACCAATTGATATACAGTACGTTCCAACTCTCGCACAGTCACAAGCTTTGAGTAGTGAATGAAAGAAAGAGATTGCAGATATAATCAGATTATCCTTTGCATCCTTTTATAGTGGTAGCTTCCTCCTAGGGACACGAAGAAGAGGAGTTTGGGTACACAGAAGGACCTTGTAGTAGAACTGCTGCTCCTTAATACTAAAGAGAGTTGTTCTCCCTATTGTCAAGAAAAAAAGTGATGCGTTTTTCAGGTGAAGGAGTCAAGCGTGTTGGTTACCTCAGGACTGAATTTCTCTCTTTGCAGATGATGTAGTCCTTAAAGACTTAAAGTATCAGGCTCCCTCTTTCTTTCCTCTAGCCTGAAGCTTGCATGCATGTGCAGAATTAGTAAGGTAATCAACATACTAAACTCATCTACAGCGTAATCTTTTCCCCAAGCTATGTATTTCATTGCATTGTTCTCTTACAATAGTCCTATTAGCTTGTCATAGATCCATCACATTGAATGGAAATGCTGTTGAGCTTGGTGATTAGCTTGTTTGAAGTACGCTTCCTTAGATGAGTTTCAGGGGAGGTGAGGTTGGGGATTGAGAACAACTGTGCTTTTGATTCTTGAGGAATTCAGAAGTAATGTGAATGGTTGTTTCTGGATTACCGCTCCAATAAATCAGAGGACATTTGCATGAGGTTGAAGGGCATCTTCTGAGTCTTCAATGGCTGTGGGCAGTGCAAGCAGTGTGGCAGCCTGTTGCACCTCTAGTGTTTGGTTCCGTAGGTGTGACTGTATGATCAGATGGTCTCCCAGGCAAGTGTGAAGCAAGTGGGATTAGAGTTAGCACAAGCTCTTGATTGACCAATTGATATACAGTAAATTCCAACGCTCTCACAGTTATGAGCTTTGGGTAGTGAATGAAAGAATGAGATGGCAGATACAAGCAGAGTATCCTTTGCATCCTTTATTAGTGGTAGCTTCCCCCTAGGGACAGGAGGAAGAGGAGTTTGCGTATACAGAAGAACCTTGCAGTAGATCTGCTGCTCCTGCATACTGAAGAGAGTTAGTTGAGGTGGTATGGATTTCTGACTAGGAGGCCCCCTTGACCCTTCTCTGTGGAACAATCTCAGGCATGTCCAAGAGTAAGGAGACCCTGGGGTATGACCAGAACATAGCGAGAGGGATTATCCATCTGGCCTAGAGATCCCTGCAATAGAAGCTGAAGTAAGAAGCTAGGGCAAGGAGCGCTGAAGATTCACAGCTTGCTACCAATGCACCCAAATTAGCAGGAAGGATGGATGGATGGATGGATGGATGGATGGATGGATGGATGGATGGATGGATGGATGGATGGATGGTGGTATAACAAGTTTCAAGGACACCAAGACCTGTAAACTCAGTATATTAATGACCATGAGAAAAACATGAGACTTCAAGGTCTCATGGATTGGATCTTTATAAATCCCGGTTTTAACAGGCAGTCAACCACAGTTAAGTTGAAGAGAGAGAAGGCTGAAGGGAAAATTAGAATTCACTGTGTGGACTTCTACAAGATGCTAATCCTTTGTCCATGGTTTAACCTGCTTTGAGATGGATGCTGTTAACCAGATGAAGATATTTCAGATGATGTAAAGTGCATTGGCTGTCATTGAGGGCTCAAGCCATATGGAGAGAAATAAAAGGAGAGGTACATGTGCGTTTAATAGCAGTGAAGTAAATGGATAATGCACTCCCATCTTCAATAAAGTCTGTTGAGGTTTGTTGAAAGGTCTTTAACCGCCAGATGCAGCATTGCAACTGCTCAGTGTTAAGGTTTTGTGCACTGCAGTTTAACTGCGTGACTCCAGGATCCTGTTAGAAAGCTCCATGCTTGCTCACCAACCCCATACATTTCAATTTGTATTAGATCAAATAAGGACAATTTGGATCAGCCTTGTAAACATTGTTTAGCATGCATCGCATCATCCAGAAACAACCCGGTAGGAATGTTGAATAAATCCAGAAAACAATGAAGGTTTTGGTTACTGTGAAAAGGGAAAAAGAAACAAGTCACTCACCCCTCCCTCATTACACATTTTAGAATTATTGCTTATCAAAACTCAATGTCAGCCAGGGGGAAAACCAATCAGATTATTCATGAGGCAATCTGTGCAAGTATCATTAGCACGTCATTGGGAAATGTCTACCCTTTCAATGCTATCATTAAGGCTAATCAGATTAGCCTTGTTGTGTCATTACTTCAGAGTACCTGTGCATCATTTCACTCGATGAAAAGCTCTATGAAACTCCCCACACATGGAACATCTTACCGTACAGACGCCCATAGCAAAGACAGTGGAATATGCTCATACTTAGCAGGCATGCAATACTAGTATTACATCATTCTGGCTTTCTCACACGCAAACATAACACACACTACAAATGCACAGTCTCTCACTCAGACACACATGCTGGTCACAAACACACACACACTTTAACTGTCTTCTTTCATTAGTATATTTTAGTTTTTTGTAGAGAACTCATTGCCAAGATAAGTTTCGATGACATAAGCTTTTTTTTTTAAAAAACATTTTGGATCCTGTATATTTTGATGCTTTTGTTCATTGGACTATTGAAGTAGTCTTCATGAAACTGATGGAAACATACAAATATAGGATGGTTATGAAATTTGACGAGAAACTCCATGCTTAAAATCATTCGTGACATTTTATTAGGCCCCATGTGGCTTGATTTGCCATGGTCCTGAATGCACGGAAAGAGACAATGTAATGCTTGTTGAAGGTTCTCCCTCTTACTCTACTATACTGTTATTGCTAGGAAGAAATACATATATTCCTATTTTTCATGCCCTATGCATCAGTAAAGCAGCCAACTCCTCAAATAGTAGTGCAATTTAAGAGAAAGAAACCTTCCCAAATGAAATCCAGCACCCCACATAAATACATATATATATATATGTATAGAATACCAAAAACACAACAAAGTATCTTCGAAAGAAAAAGGCTGTTTCATATTGACTTTCGAAGGCAGAGAGAATGAAGCGTGTCAGCACTTTTTGTTAGAGTGGCTCATCACATCTTGTTGTGGCTTGCCAACATTGCAGCGCCTGAGGTGCTAGGAGCCTGTCACGAGAGGAGTAGATAGAGACTCACATGTGTAACTGAATCTGGATGGCACAGAGTCTGCAAGTACAGCTGCTGCTGGGTAAAAAAAACATGCATCTGCAACAGCGTGTTTGGTAAGAATGAGAAGAGAATGCCTTTTTGATTCTTCACTCTTGGACTCTTGGAAGTATTTTTAAAATCAAATTTTAAACAGGTTCAATGTGTGAGGTCAAATACTCTTACCTACTAATTATGATAAATGTAGCATTCATTGTAGCCTAACATGTGTTTGCATGTGTGAACTATGTTTACAGGCTGGCAATGTTTTGGGATTATGTGGTGAGTTTTTTTCTAGCCATGAAAAAGGAATGTGACTGGACAAAGTGTCAATGTGTGTGTTTTTTATATACAAAACTTCTACTAGTAAACCAAAAGTTGGTGTATGTGGGGGTTACAATTTTTCTTGGATCAACAAACAAATACATGTAATATTATTCATCTACTTAAAGATTGGTTCATATAAAAAAAAGTAAAGGTTAATTAGTATTATTTCGAGAGTGCTTTATATATTGCATTGATTGTGCATTGATGAATGCCATTCCTTATGCAAATGTACAGCAAAGGATAAAAAAAACTCACATCACTTTGCTTTACCATGTTGGCAGCTTCCCAATACCAGAAAATTGTTTAACGGTCTGTTCCAGCAGTCCTCACCGACTCATAAAGATAGGAAAACATCCTATGACCTTTGCGTCTAGGTGATCATTTGTCACTGCCAAACACATCACATTAACTGGGCCAAAAATAAAATGGTATGCTTTTAAACGCTAGAAGGAACACATGTTATAGACACTAACCTGAAACATTGACAGTTGTCTGTCAAACTCTGGTATATCACAGAACTTGACTTTGTTCACCACTGGGTTTTAACTATTTTACCAGTTGTTTTGAGCAATCAAGTAAGCTGGAATCCAAAGTCTTTAGTTGACTTTCTGAACTCGTCATAGTATTTTTTTTAAGGGCTCAGGATGATCCTCCTCATTTAAATAAAAGTGTCCTGTGGATTTTTCTAGAAAGAAACATTCAATGTTACCAACCAAAATGCACTGTGTGTATCCTTGAGGTCTAACAAACGTGATTGCTAGACCATATGTTTTTCTTAAACATTTGCAAAGCTGATTTTTGTTTTTAAGCATTTTAAATACAGCATTGTTTCCATCCATGACTACTTGCTAACGTAGTCTTAAGTGTCGGCTGTAGCTCAGGGGGGAGAACCGATCGACCATTAATCCCAAGTTTGGCCATTCTATCCGCGCCTCCTCTTGTATACATGTCGAAGCAATTCTGGAAAGAAAATTGCTGATATTTGAACTCAAACTTGCAAATTTACCATCTCACATGCTCCCACCGGCTTTCTCTTTATACATTCATGGCCTTCCCCCTGTTCTGTGCACTAGCATGATTGTGAGAAATGAAGCAGTTTAGGAAATCTGTACTGAACTTTTCAAAAGAACACATGAACATGTGTTGTTATTTAAACACAAGTTAGTACGCAATAATGATGAGAAAATATATAAAAGTATTATATGAAAAAACTTTTCAGTGAGAGCAGTTTGTATGCTTTAGTGCTGGTGCAAATCTTAGCTTCCTAAAAATAGCACACAGATACGAAAAAAATAAATCACATTCAAACTAGTTTACATTGTTGAAGTACGGACAGGGTTTTTAATAAATCACATTTAAACAGATGCATTTCTGTACTCAAACTCAAAGTCTTCAGGTCTTTTTTCAAAGCAAAGGATAGAGAGAAAGAGCAGCACCTACAGCTGACTCCTTCCCTTGCTGCTGATCTACGGTCTGCTCCAGACCACAGAAACAGATGTCCTACAGGTTGCCCGGCTCTGAATGGGACCTATTGTTGGGGATTAAAACAGAGCAAGTGTCCACTCCAGGTCGAGGGTCGGGTGAGGCAAAAGGCACCAGAGTTCCACAAGTCTTGACCTTTTTAAATGAGTGCAATGTGATACAATGCATGGGTCAGCAGTCACATGCTGAAAGCAGGCCCACATGTTGACGAAGAACCTCTGACCCCACTGCCTCAACGCAGCCCCAGCCACGGCCATGACGTGTGCCGACTGAGACTGCTGGGATAACAACCCCCTTAGGCTTCTTCGTAATTAGGGGACCCAATCAAGCGAGCCCCGGGCCCTGACCTGGAATGAGGATTGTGAAGAAAACTAGTTTCAACCAGGGACGTTCATCTTCGACTTGGATTTACAATGGAAAAAGACTAGCTTTAGTTTTTATATTTTAGTAAATAATGAAGGAAAAATACTTTACCAGCTCCAAGCACCAGTCCATATCTTATGTCATTGCTGTAATTTGAGAACCAAAGAGTTTAAGGAGCAGTAAAGCTCTTTAACCACGGTTTTGCAAACAAAGAGACATGTGGATTTGTGCATCATTTCATACTGGATGCGGTCTGGTAATATTTCTTCATAAGAGACATCTATTTGGCTTCCACTGTGTTCAAATTGCTGTAATGTTTGAATTAGAGTTTTGGCTCCACTCACATTTCCTTTCTTGTTTTGTCGAATGTTCTAAACTCTCATATGCGTTCATTAAGGTGGAGTGATACTTACCACTAATAAGGGACTCCGAGATGACGTACGATAAATGTTTGGTGTCTTGTGACAAATCTATTGCACGGGTTTAAGGCTGAAGTAGAGCAGATGCAACTGCGGAGAGTCCAAAATAGCCCCACCACACTGGAGGTTTTTCTGACTTAATAATGTCAACACCAGGGCCCTCATAAAACCAGATGGAGCCACTTTATTTGTTGGACTGATTGAGCCTACTCGAGTTTTATCTCCAGTTGTTCTCATAGCAGAGAGAGCAAGAAGGGAGAGATGTCTGGTCCAGGCAACTATGTAATTTATGAAGTGCTTTCAAAAGCAGGTTTGCCACAACGTTTTGTGTAACAAAGCACATAAATGCATGATAACAACATCAGACAACACTGCATAAATCTTAGCATATGAGGCCACTTCTCTCTCTCTCTCTCTCTCTCTCTTTCTGAGTGGAAACACGTGAAAGAAGCATTATTAGGGTGCACAAAGAACACGGAAGAACGGACATGTTTCACCAGGAATTAAAGTTTGGACTATTTGAACCTGCAACCTGCTTTTTATTTATTTATCAACTGAAATTTTGAAAAGTATGTTTATTCAAGTGAGGTACTTAAACTGTAAGTTAGGAGTATTTATTTTACAAGATTCTGTACACTTTTACTTAATGACTACTACTACATTTATCGACAATACTTTTTGAAATGAAGATTTAAAAAACAACATATACAATACAAAAAGCAGTGAATACTACAGAGCCCCTTGTCTTGTTGCATATGTCCATGAGTAGTTAGCACTTCCACCAAAGAGACATTTCCCATTTCCCATTTCCCCGCTTCCCATTAATCATCTCATGACCCCTCAGATTTATCTTCTGACCCTTTGGAGAGGCCTGACTCCTTGGTTGGAAACCACGGGACTAAACCATCTAACTGTATATATAGTAGGTAAAACAAGCAGTTGCATGCTACTTTAAAAGTGTACAGTTTAGTTATTCATTCCTATGGCAATAACCCATTTAACTAGCTGTGGTAGTCCGATGTGCAACATAGGAGTGACATGATGATATATAAACTCGACTGTGGGTCGCAATACATAGGTATGTTCAAAATAAGTCTAATTTATTGATACATCGTGATCACGGACTTTTGTTGTTGCCTCTGTTGTTCTATAATTGAATTGCATCTATATTATGCTTATTGTTAACAGGGCTGTCCCTAATTACCTAAGTCTACGTCTTCTTATGCAGTGATGCATTGATTTGGATAATATAATAACGTGATTAATCATTATTTATAAGCCACATATTTCTGGTACTTTTTGTTCTTAATACTTCTGTACTTTGACACTTTTGAATGCATGACTTTTACTAGTAATGGAGTATTCTTACAATGCCGTACTGATACTTTTATTTCAGTTACTTTGAGCACATATTCAACATGCCCTCAAAACCAAAAGCATGTGTTTATCGCTCACACATGTTGGCAAAAGAAAGCAATATAGATACTTTGTCCTGTTTTTTTTTTCCTTTTATCGTCAGTGCTTTTTTGCCAAAAATAAAGATCAATCCAAGCTGCCAGATAAAGACCATGGAAATACTTCAGTCAACCCCAAAGCTAATGACAGCGTGATATCATGCCTTGCTAAGTGCAGAGTGGGACTAACTTTGAGCAAATTATGTATGTAGAGAGGGGTCAATGTAGGGTGGTAAGAAAAGATTTGGGTGCTATTGCACAAGCAAAGTATGGAACAGCCCAAAGACTTCTATTTATTTTGTATTATGATTGTAAATACTTTTTAATGTTCTTTATCCATTTTGCAAAGTTGGAGAAAGTATTGGGCAGTTACGATACAACCACAAACAAATAAACAGCAAAGATTTTAGTTTGACATCGCTCTAAACCAACAAAAAAAAACAATACCATTGACAATTAGAAGTAGACAACAGTATAAAAAACATTTTCTGAAAAACCAGACAGCCACACTGTCTGTAGACACAGGGCAATCATAACAAACCCAAACTCTGCTATCTAAAAAATTACTTGGTGAAGACCTTGGCTGTGTTTGGAATATCATACTTACGTACTCCATTCCCAATCGGTAAGTACTGCATACCGGTTACTAAATGTTCAGACTGAAGTATGCTCAAGCGGGATGTATCACAAGTCTGATGACTGGGCCGGTCTTAAGGCAACCCGCCAGCAGCTCCATCACATCTCTAAAAAAGTTCCGGCAAATTGCCGCAAAACAGGCATTTTTCAGATGAACTGACTACAAATTGGAAATCTAAAAGGTCACTTTCTCTTCTGAAAATATATTAAAACTTAAAAAAATGACACATATTAAGACTTTTTATCCTGGTTCAAAGTCTCACAAGACTGACCCCGATACCCACACACAATGCATTGTAACGCAGCTGAGTATATGTGTAAGCTCAGGGCTCATACAGAGAGGAATGCTTGTATACATACAAGCATTCCAAAATGCGAGAGGAATGCTTGTATACATACAAGCATTCCTCTCGTACATAAAATTCAAATAATTTGAAGTGTGCTTTTTGCAACCAGTGAACAGAAGTTACCATATTTGTACTGCGGAGAGTGATGATGAGACACTGTCTACATATACAATCACATCAGTATGTATTACATCAGACCATCAATTGAGTCATATTTTGTACAAGGAATTCAACCTTTAACACTATACTATTATTAAAATATATTCATACTGTTCTTTTTAAACATAGATTCACTTATTGTTAACTGACAATTTACCGAGGAGCTTGAATAGTTTCCCACTTGAACATATTAAAACAACTTATTTAATACACTAGAAAACAAAGAGTTTATATTATACAGGAGCTCTTAACAGTTTCTTAAATATTTATCTAAGCGCGGGAATTCCCCTCAAACAAAGCGCACCAGCTCGCGCCACTTACGCTAGCCGCTAGCTCTGACTGCTAACACTGTGGACTACAGCTCACAACTATTACTACTATATATATATATACACATATTAGTTAGGCACCACTTCTATAATACAATACTTACACACTACATACAACTGTTAACAATTATATTTCTGTGGCTGATAACCAAACTAACCTGTTTTACAGGAAAAAAGACGAGAGCGAAGCGCTTGTTACAGTTCTGTAGTTAGCTCTCGGCAGAATGACGAGCAGCTTACGTTCTTTGGGAAATGGCTTTCCCTGAGGCACAAACGCTCCGCTACCGCCCCCATACTGGCCTGGATGAAATCCAACACTTTTACATTACTATATAAGTGAAACAAAAACTAAATTGTGACTACATTCTGTGTGGGTCACACCCGCTTTGTGGTCTATAAGACTCTAAATAGGACCATCATTTAGTAAATGAACATCATGCTGTATTGAAGAAGACTTGAAACTAGCAACCATAAACTCATGTTTACCATGTTTACTAAGGTAATAAATCAAGTGAGAAGTAGGGTCATTTTCTCATAGACTTCTATACAATTGAACTTTTTTTTGCAACCAAAGGACTCGCCCCCTGATGGCCAGTAGGGGTAAAGCAAGTTTAAAACACTTCCGTATTGGCTTCACTCGTCAGAACCGGAGGTAACTGCCTGGTGTGAACACATTACATACTTAGTTCTACTCAATACTTAACATGAATGGTATGTTAGTGGTAGCCTCTGAGGCCTGCTTTCATTTTTTGATACAATACAATGGCTAAACAGGCTAGTTGCCTCTGGACATAATCCAGTAAGCGGTAACGTTCATCCCCGCAACGTTATTGGGAAAACAATTCGGTATAAGGCTGAGCGCTATCTGCAATACTGCTAAAGTGCAAACAGAAATTCCCTCTATTAATGTCTGAAAAATTTAAGAAAAGCAACGGACAGGGGGGAAAAATGAAGAGAGAAGTAGAGATCATCTGAAAGGTCAGTAATTAGAAGAATAACCACAGACCCTGAAGTCTCTAATGTGATAAGAATATGTTTTAAAAAAAAAGTCGTATTTCTGGAAACCCAAATTCATCATGTCAATTTTTTTGGCGTGAGGACGAGGATGTTCAACATGAAGAGGAATGCTGAACTCATGCAGCAGTCAATTGTGTATTACATCCTTCAGACATCGGATCCAATGGATATGTTCTGCCTGTACAAACACTCTGGTTGGATCTGCTGTCATAGAATCGAAGTCGTTCCAAACCCATCAGAGTCACATAATAGATCTCCCTCGTCCTCTCTCTCGTCCTCTCTCTCGCTTATCTGTCATCGCTGAGTTTTGCTGTCACTTTTGTGGTGTGCATCATGCATAGTTAAAAACAGCTTTCAGTTTTTCCCCTCATTTTGATTCTTAAAGCAAAGATAAGGCTTATTGTTCCTTCCTCCAGATGTGACATGTCGACTTCATGTTTATTGACAATATTTCACAGTGGCCCTATGAATAATGAAATGCAAAACTTCATCCTCCTACTTTACAAAAACAATAAACCACTTCCTGGTACATGGTTCCAGCATATTTAGAAAGTCTCCTTTTTTTTTTAACAGTGTGGCTCTGCGCTGCCAGAGGCTTCCTTGTAAGCTGGTTTTGAAAATGAATGCCTTTATGTTTTGGTTTGGACCAACTGAATAATTTACTATGTAATTACATACTCTGCAAAAGCCTCTGTGTCCACTCGGGCCCATTTGGGATTCTCTGTAGCATTGCAGTCACAACCAGAGCCTTGACCAAATCAAAACTCAAACCCACTCTCTAATCAAAAAAACTGGAAAACTCACATCCAGAGGCAAAGTTTTATGTCTGCAGTTTGCTAAATATCCTTACACCAACAATTGGGGTGTAATTTCTGATTTGCAGCTTTGCCAACCGTTTTTTTGGTTTCATTTGAGCCCCTGCAGAACAGCCCTTGGCTGAGCTGTGCAGCCTGTGCAGTGCCTTTGCAAAACATGTCCCGTCATTACAGTTGGCAGGGGTTTGCTGAGAGAAATGACAGCACACTGCAGCAAAGTTATCACTGTGGCTGATGGGAAGCACCCTGTAATTTAAGACAGGGAGAGAAAAAAACTGCTCTCAACAATATGGTCGCTGTTATACAGGTTTTAGCATGCTTGAGTCTTAATAAAGATTATTGGTCAGGTGACAGAAAACATGCAACTTGTGCATTTTTAAAGATGGTACAAGCAGTAGGAAAATCTTCACAATATTCAGCATCAGACTGAATCCTAAACACAATGACCGTGTAGTGCTCAGTGATCATCTCCTGTTTCAAGTTGGCGACAAGTGGGTTTGAGTGACAGGTGGGTGCCGTACTCATTTCCAATGACGATCCACCCCTGTGCCCATTTTTGGATTAGCCGCGAGTTAGGCTATGTTGTCACTGCCAAGATGGCAACAGCCGGAGGCTCAAACTTGTGAGTTACGCAATGGCTCTTCAGAAACCAGGCAACCTTACAGACTCTACGTCCATGTATCCTATCCACAAGGCCCAAGTGCATCTGCACTGTCTATATACACCCCTGTAACCAACAGCAGTGTTCGAAAATGGGTGGCTGGCAAGCCCTCGCCAAAGTTTAATCCATTCTGTATCCTCTGTGTGCCATGAATATATAACTGTTAAAAAAATATATCGAAGCATAGCCTGTATGAATCATACCATCACTGTTGTCAAGTCAATTTTATCCATACGTCCCAATAACACAAATTTGCCTACACAAACATACGTCACTTTCTGTCCTTTGACCCAGCAGCTATGGATAAACGCAATAAAAAATATATACTTTAACATGGATTAATGGAAGAAACCTCAGGAAGAGCAACTGATGATGAATCCTTCTTCCTCTGATGCAAATGCATTTAAAATCACAAATACACCAGTGGCAATGATGTTAATTAGCATCCGTGGGCTGGTGTTTGTTTTTGTCTTTTTTTTAAATATAACAGGCTGTAGGATGGTCTAGATTTTACTCACTCTATCATTTGCCTTTTGAAATGGGCATCTGTAAATTGTTTAAACCTGTGTGAACCAACTAGGTTATCCAGTGTTAAAATACAAAGCATGCCTAGAAGGGATAGGCAGATCGTTCATGTGATCAAGTCATATGATGTATTGAACTCATTAAATATGTTAGTACACTAGCCACTTTTCCTCATGATAAGTATCTGTATCGATATCAGTGATTCTGGCCCTGCCATTACTTCGTATCAGAACTTTTGTAGTATTGCCCACCCCAGTGTACACACTTACATAATGGTCACATTGTCTCTGGCACACATCCTTATTTTCTCTGCCTTCACTGTTCATCCCAAACAAAGGGTAGTCCTCTTTTCAACCGCACAAGAGATTTTAGAAAGAGAATACTCAATAAACACAGGATTAATGTTGAATTTTTACGAAATCTGAGCTCATAATAGTTCTGCAATGTGTAAAAATAGATCATAATGGATATTTATGGAATGGATACAAGATTTTTCAACAGGGTCTACATGAAATAGACCTACTGTACACTTACTGACAGACAAAAGGCCCACCGTTTAGTAGTAATTAACCCACTGAGCCCCAACCCCCTTCCCTCCAAAGAAAACAGAGTTAATTTGATGTGTTATTTAATTGGAGTTGCACCTGGCCTACAGCTCCCAGGTCTAACCCCTCCTCCTGCAAGTCAAGGACGGTGAATGCTACAATTATTAAGCAAACTGTTATATTTTACACCGGTATGTAATGACTCTACTTTGACCGACTGAACAACACATGCCATGGCTGTGATCACACAGTTACAAAGGATTCAAGGCATTACAGTTTAAGTATACCTCAATTTTTACCTGCAGAGAGGTGGTATATTTAAAACAGGGCAGCTGTAACCTCTTGAACCCCACTGATCTGCTGGTGGGTCCTTCATTACCAACCCACGCTGTGCTGCCATACTCTGTTCAAACCCACAGAGCTATATTTTACTGTATTTATGTATTAGTTTCCAAGGATACCACGTACATTAGGCCGAATCGGTGGGGGATGTGAATAAAATGTTGCAGAAAACATTTAGAATCTTTCCATTTTAAGGAATGGTACAGCAATAAAAACAGTTGGGTTCTGAGTTAAAATATACTTCAGTGTGAAATATTGCTTCTCTGGAGAGCTGGAACAAGCTAATACAGAATGTATATGATACTGTCAGACATTAATTTCAAACATCTTAAATCTACTTAAAGACAAATAAAAGGGGTCAAACTGTGAACCTGTGTGAATACTCATGCGATTGCCTCATTGAATATATTGATGTTATTGTATGCCCATATCTCATCTTTCAGGCTGGCCAAGTAAAATGTTAAAGTAATGCCTATGAATGATGTCAGAGACTACAAAAATAACAATCAGGCCTTCAAACAAGAGGTAATGACGCTCAGTGAAAAAGAGTAAGTGCTTTTCCATCAACTAAACAGGAAATGATGTACCTCATTGCATGTCCAAGACATCTTGTTGCCATTTTGAAGGCTGTCATGTGAAGGACACACAACATGAAATAATCATAGACAGTATATAAAAGTAGACATAGCACATTTCAGACCTGCAGACTACGCCCCCTTCTTTTACACATATGCAAATCAGCAGTTTTTAGTCATGCTAGCGGCGTTGCTCTGCGATTGTTGATGGCGGTGTCAGTCAAACTTTCTTGCAAATATTAGCGTGCTAACATCTTAATCCAACACGGTGAACGTGGTTATTGTCATAACTGCTAAATAGCATGTTAGCATTGTGAGCCTGTCAATGTGAGCATGCCATGCTAGCATTAGCATTTCACTTAAAGCAACGCCGTGCCGAAGTACAACCTCACAATTTGTCACGTTACATCGGAGTTCTAGTTTCATGTTTTTCAAATTCACTCTCCACCTGCCAAACACACACACACACACACACACACACACACACACACACACACACACACACACACACACACACACACACACACACGCATACCGAGCCTGTCATTTTGTGCTAGTATGTTAATCTGTTTGATCTCTCCTGCAGAGTCCTGGTGCTAAGGTTTGGCCTCTGCCAGCTTGTCCCCTACCATCCAACATGCCTTTCATACCCAAAGGTTGGCACATACCTGGGCTGCCCGGTATCAAAGTCTCTTGCTTAGAGCTGTTACCGTACCATGCAGCAGCTGGTACTGAAAAGGGGCATGTTGGCATGGCCTGGATAGAAGTAGTAGTTAGCCTGCAAAAAAGAATGACAGCATCCTTGTTTTCCTTTCCACTAGACTGTAGACATTATAAATTAATTAGACATTTCTATGTAAATGCATGAATGCAATTGACTGCTCGTTCTCAATTTCCACCTGGATATTTTCTTCTAGTTTTTCTAATATAGAAAAGCTCTGTGACATACTAGAAGGAACAAGAGGTCATGTCCGCTCAGTTTTGATATAAATCTTTTTTTGTTTACCTCTTTATTTCAGCTTAGCACTTCTCAAATACTGATGATTAATGATGCGTTTCTGTGTGTGTGTGTGTGTGTGTGTGTGTGTGTGTGTGTGTGTGTGTGTGTGTGTGTGTGTGTGTGTGTGTGTGTGTGTGTAACTGTTTTGCACTCCATGCTCTCTTGAAATGTTGCCAGTAGAGGAATTTCAAATGTTGATCTTAGTGTGGGACATTACGGATAAGAGCGTTATGTGAAATATCTAAACTGACAAATCGAAGACATTGTTTGGATGTGTTTAAAGCATACTTGAGGAGTACTTGATGTAAAAATTCAAATATTTGTAAGTATGATTAGTCACTTTTGACCCCGCTCCACACACACACACAGATTCACACCCACACACACATACACACACGCACAAATTCACATATACACACATTAAAGATTAACGAACAACATGCAGAAGAGAAATGTAGCATTAAGTACATCATCTGTGGGGTTGAATTGGTGAAAAAGCAAATACATTGCCACAAAGCAAGATCACCCACTCACACACCCCACATCTTTCACATCTTTGGTTTCATGCGCATGTCTGAATGGGCTTTGTTTTGGAAATGCTTTAGGCCAACCCTACATTAATAGACTATAAAAAGACTACCACTTGTCTAAGGTTTTACACTTAACTTAGCCAGCTTATCTCGATCTGCAGTTTCCAATGGCAGCGCTCAGATAAGCCTTTGCACCGTCTCGCGTTACAAGATCATTCAGGTCTCCTCATGGTGACATCGAGGCGATTCCGCGCTAATGGAAACCCGCAGGGCGCTCGTCACCGCAAAGTTCACCGGGCTGTTGACAATGCCTCTATGGCAACACTGTCAACTGTAGGGAGATGCAATCCAAGCAGGAGCAAGTTGAATCTTTCTCACTATTTAGTGAATGAAAAGCTTTGCGCACGCTTCCAATTGACCAGGGGATACATTTTTTTTCTTCAGCTAGAAGTGAGTTGGGCATTGCTTTTATTGAGCACACATACAGCTGAAACCTCCAACTTTTCTTCACAGTCAGGTCCCAAAAAAATTTGTCCAGAAATTTGCTTTTCAATTGCTTCAAGGCTGATACTGGTATCAAAGTTTTGTATTGAGTCTGTCAATAGCTCATATTTTACAGTGATATTCAATAAGTTTGACCATTTGTATTCTTGACAGGGAATAAAAGACTCTGAAACAGCATTAATACCATAATAAGGTATTGAAGTGCTCCAGTGAAAACCAAGATAAATGAAATCATTTTAGGTTTAGTAGCTCCCTGCAGGAGAGAGATCCACTGTTTTCACACAGAATAAAATCAACCTCTTATGTAATTCAAAGTTCTGTGTGAGCCCAGTGTATTAGTAGAATCTTTTCCTTCCTTTCTTTCTTACTTAGTCTATATCTTGCACACTCACACATTTGCACGTCCCTGTGTCTTTCTCATATTTTCATAAAACATTGCAGACTCCACAGCTGACAAGAGTTTTATTCCACACTTTAAATGACAGAATGCAGAGGGCCAACAGGTTTATTCCTGGAGCCGTGCTGTCTGGTCTCAACAGATATATACACAACAACACTTTTCTGTGTGTCCTTGGAAATGGGACTGTTTGTGTGTCCAAGAGTGTTTGTGTATCACGCACTCCTCTTGTGTATATGTAAAGTGACGACTTGACCAAGTGGAACAAGACAAATTACAAGCTGCGTTTTCTGGTGTTCGTTATATTCCATCTATGGGGAACCCAAGGACATTAAACACAAATACACCTGCCCACACAAACACACACACCCACACACACACACGGCGAACACTTTGACCATGAAACTGCTCATTGACACGTATTTTAACATGCAATCACACAGCAAGTACTTCACATCAACACAAGTACTCAAGTTTGTTCTCATGGCACATATGAGAGCTGAGCATGTTTGGCAGATATTGCTGACATTGTCATAATACAATCAGTAGTTTATGTGTTCTGTAAGCAACATGCAAACCATGACTGGTGGTGTTTAGTGAAATAAGAAGAAGCACACTGACTGTATGCCTATGTACCTTGAAGGATATTTCTGTTCATATTATTTCCCGTAAATGTGGCCCCGTTGTAGAGATTCAGAGAAACAAGGGCGACATTAGCCTCCTACAGCTTTACAAATAACCCTCCCTATCTCCTACAAAATGTCGTCCCATACAACTAAACAGCAATCAAGTTTCAAATGAAACGTTTTTGAAACACGTAGTTAGCATTAAAAATTGAAACAAAACGAGAAAAAAAAATGCAGCATCACAAAATCTTGGTTTGGCTCCATCTGATACCGACGCACTGAGGCCTCTTTTAACATCCGTATGCAATGCACCTGGCTTTCATCTATACATCTCCAATATAAACCCCCTGTGTTCTTATAAGAGCAACAAACATAGTATAAACTACATGATAGTCCTTTAATAGTACTGGTGATGGATGGGTCAGACAAACACAGGAGTATCACCCAGGAGATCGCTGTGTGTGTCCTGTGTGAAACTAGAAGTCGACATTGACTTATTTTGTCACGGACAAAGGACAGGATGGATGGATTTGTGCATGATCAGTTCTTGGGAGAGTAGCTAAAAGAACATAGTGTCCCCTCAATGATCATAACATGTATAATATTTGACATCCCTAACTGGAACTTGTACTCCCTTGTAATTTGTCATCCTCTCTCTCCATCCATCGTCTAATGCCCAGCTAAGATTTGGTGGATGCACCATTAATCCACTCTGCTTTACTGTCTTAATCCTGCTCATTATCACTGCTCGGGTAGCTCAGATTTATGTCTTGGTTTTGCTCTTGCTGGGTTTTTACCGCTCATGTTGGTTTTGGAGGGAACACTGACTCACACCACAGTCCTTCGCTCTGGAGCTGGCTAGTGAGAAGTTGAACCATGGCAGTTCACTTGGTGCAGTTTCTGCGGCTGCTGGATTAATTTGTGACCTCTCTTTTTTTTTCCTTTTTCTTTTTTTCTCAGGATCTGTCCCTTTGTGTCAAGCTCTGAAAAAAAAAGGAAATGTCAGTCCACACCAGATGTTTATGGTTGAATGCAAAAGATGGGAAGTGATAAGCATGGATGGAGGCATGTAAGAGAAACCAGAGGAAAAGACATTGGAAATAATTAAAAGAAAAGTCCAGATATGTAAACGGTGGTTATGGAACTCTTCGACATCCTCTGTAAACCAAGTTTTTAAACAATCATGGCTGACTTGAACTAAAGGAAACACTAAACATGGGCCATACTAATGTTGTGGTGAAAACAAATTACATTTCTGAGAGCTTTTCCAAAGACAATTTGGAACTACCATGTGAATTCAATTTCATGTAAGGGAGATTATGCAATTATCCAGTCACTAATTCCACAGAGAACAATTTTGGTATAAAATGAAGACTTCAGAAGATCTATTTATAGATCCATGTGTACCCATGCAATATCAACACCCACTCTACATTGTGCTATTACAGCTTTAATGGCGTATTCATCCATCAGTTAGTGTGTGTCATTTCTCTGATTTCCTAAGTATACACAGCGGACATGCGAGTCAGCTGCTCTGCAGAGTTTACCATTGTTAACAGTGCCTTCTAGTGGACAGCTGCTTAACTAACATGAGAGTAAATCACCTCCCTGTGGATTCTCAGCCTGCAAAGGCAGGCTAAAAATGATAGCCACGTTCAGGAAATGACCGTGTGGCCATTTATCAAGCAGTGAGTGGATATGGAAAGGACAGCCGATACAGCTTCCTGACACTCCGCTATTACTTAAGGAAGAAAAATCTGCTCTGAAAGCAGCAGAGATGGAAATAACAACCCCGGCCGGGCTGATTTAGAGTGCACATGCGGTGCAAGCATAGCAGCGTAGCACACGCTGAAGCAATCAGGCATTATTTTAGCATACAGGCTATAAAATAATAGAAACCAGTTGCATTTAAGTTGTCAGGCTGTTGCCCCGAATCTCAAAGTTCATGACAACCTCCCCCCTTTTCCTCTCTTGTTTCTCTTTCTTCTCTGATGACATGACTCTCTCTCTCTCTCTCTCTCAGTGTGCGTGTGTGTGTGTGTGTGTGTGTGTGTGTGTGTGTGTGTGTGTGTGTGTGTGTGTGTGTGTGTGTGTGTGTGTGTGAGAGAGAGCGAGAGAGAGATGTTAGTGGATTTCCCTTCTGGCTACATTTGTTACACAAATGATGTCCAACGGAAGCAACAGGTCCAGGCTTTAAAGGTGACTTATGGGCCGGGGCAGGTATCAATGTGCGTGTCATCTACCATAAAAACAAAAACAAATAAAGCATGGAAAAGCTGAAAAATTGGACAAAAACATGTAATAAAAATAATTGCAAATCCATGTTCCTGTTCCATTCCTTAAATAAGTGAATGATTCGATAAAGGACATATGGTGACATATGGTTAATTCCAACCCTGAAAGCAAAGCAGCACCTGAGATTTCCCCACGCTGCTTTTCCTTACTGAGGATATTCCATTTAACCCATGACAATGAGGCACTCATGACTCAAGCAGGGGGCTACCGAGGATGTATTGTTCATGGACACGAGAAGAATCATGATGTAAGAAAAATGATTTCTCCTTGAGATTTGAATAAAAGTTCAAGATGTTTTCAAATCCATGAATGTGAAATGTGCACGTTATTAGTAATCCAGTGAACAGGGAGATAATAGTTATTTCATAAATTATGCCTCCATTTTCGGAAGAGGCTTTCTAATTTTGGACCTTTTCCAAGATGACTCTCACCCACTGTATAGAAAAAAAGCTTGTTAAACACAAACGGGAGATTGTATGGCTGAAAATGTGCATTTGACAAGTCAAATGCACATTTTCAGCCATACAAAAATGGCTTTTTTGCAGTGTGGAGCACTTAAAAGATCTTCTGTGGAGAATGAGAAGCTGCAGCTTCAGACAGTGAAAGCCTGCAGGTCCCCCCCCCCTGTGCTGAAATGTTTGGATGAGGGCTGCGTTGCTCTCTGCTGTTGCCTCTTGCACCTCGGCATCAGTTCAGCCTTCAGGGTGAAAGAGCGATCCTCCTGCTGCTGCTGCTGCTGCTGAAGAAGAAGAAGAAGAGGAAGAAGAAAAAAAAAAAAACTTTGGCCGCCTGCCAAGCCGTGGAACAAGTGCGCCTCCCTTCCCTGCTGTTTAGCGTATTCATAGTTAGGGGTTTGGGCTCGGCTGTTTTTAAAAAGGCAAGGCAGCTCTCCAGTTGATCAGTCTGCTCAGGAAACTTCTGCTGGAGAAAGTACTGGAGTCCAAACTGAAGGGGAGAGAAGTTGAGATTTTGTGCAAAGAATTGCTTTGCTCTTGCAGAGGACAACACCTCGGGATAAAAAGAAAACAAAAAAAAAAAAACCATCACAAATAATTTTCAAATTGCTAATTTGAACTCTTTTTTTTTTTTTTTTGCATGGTGCACGGCATAGAGCCGTGGTAATTAATGTGTTTTAAACAGATAGCGACACTCTTGGATAAAGACTCTTGGCTTTAGCTTTAAAAAAAAATCGGATTATCTGACTGAGGCATTGTGCTCATTAGACCAGTCTACTTTTTTTCCCCCCCCCCTCCTCTTCGCATTTTGAGGTTTATGCTATAACTGAAGAGAACGCCAACAATGTTTCTGAGTTTCTGCCTCTTGGTGACATTTATCTTGGGGCTGTCCGGCTGCTTGGGCTCATACGTGCCGTGCGAGCCCTGTGACCAGAAGGCGCTGTCCATGTGCCCGCCGGTCCCGGTCGGCTGCCAGCTGGTCAAGGAGCCCGGCTGCGGCTGCTGCCTCACATGCGCCCTGTCTGAGGGACAGGCGTGCGGCGTTTACACCGGGACGTGCACCCAGGGCCTCCGGTGCCTGCCGAGGAGCGGGGAGGAGAAACCCCTGCACGCCCTTCTCCACGGCAGGGGAGTGTGCACCAACGAGAAAGGATACAAACCTTCCCACTCGCCCATAGGTAAGACGCGCCGGCTGGCTGGCCGACTGAACGCATGCTCCGGATCGATTTGAGAATGTGTGCGCCTGTAGTTGAAAATGTAAAAAAAAAAAAAAAAAAGAGAAAAGAAAAAAAAAAAAAAGAAAAGAAAAGAAAAATCTAGTCATCTAGATTATGACAGCAGTGTTTGGTCATATTGTCCCATGTGTGGGGGGGGGATCCACTGTGTGCTGATATGGGATTGCAAAGCCTAGCCTAGAAATAAATACAATCACAATCGAGTTTATGACATGATGAATCCTAGCTTCTTCTCTGGGTAAGATTACAATATTGATGTCATATTTTTGCCACATCCAGGTGGTTCCCTCCCCTCACCAGGGAACCCACTGTTGTAGAAGAGGAGCAGCCGATGCCGCTGCTCTCTGATGGAGCGCTCGTTTGACAGATGGTTTGAGGTGCTGCTGTCTGATTAACTTTTATCCACCGCCTTGATTAAACTGGCCCGCAGGAGCTTAAATACTCCTCCTCTCCGCATGACATGAACGCATCCGTTCAGCTGTAAAGACACAAAAGTTTTGTTTTTTGCACTGGTCATAATAATGACGCAATAAAGTGGCCCCATTGGGTTCGTTTACAGTGCGAGCGTCTGGGCGCTCCGGTGAAAACGCACATGGCGTGTCCCGGATGATTTGAGCCGTCCGGTGCGGGGGCAGTGGCTGTCAAACTGCGGTCTAGCGAGACGCGCCGGCGGTGTCTGACAAACATCCAGGCAGCTTCTTTTTTTTTTTTTTTTTTTTTTTTTTTTTAAATAGTTCCATTTTTTTTAAGGCAGTGCGTTTATTAAACACATTCTCTTTAAAGAGGTCTCACCGCTGATGTTATCCTGACGCCAAAAAGAAAAAGAAAAAAACTCTAAACCAACTGCAAAAACTTTATGAAAAGGGGTCTGTGCACGACATGATAGTGTATTTATTTATATAAGGAGCACTAAGAGGGGGGGGAATGCGGGAATTTAAGAAGTGGAGCTTATTCTGCAAAAAAAGAAAAAAAATTGCTGCCTTTAATATCCACTCTTGTAACAAGTGTCTGTCAAACCTCTCTGGGGTTTTTTTGTTTTTTTTCTCCACCCTCTCGCCAGAGCGCAGTAAGCTTTCTGCGTCTGTCATTCTGCGCCTTTCCCAGTATCATTCGCACCCTTGAGACGTAAAAAATCTATCCGGACGTGGCCCTCAAGGGAGAAAAAAAAAAAAAAAAAAAAAAAAAAAAAAAGAGCAGATCTTGTGGACGACATGGGAATAAGCAAAACCTCAGACGTAGAGGGGATTCTTGTTAAAGCGAAAATGTAGATAGATAGATTTAGGTCTGCAGGCTACCGCTAGCGTGGTGTTCAGAGTCGGATTACCACTAAATCTGTATGCGTGAGAGAGAGAGAGAGAGAGAGAGAGAGAGAGAGAGAGAGAAAAAAGAGGGAAGGACTCGGAGACAGTCAGACAAGGGGGGGGGGGGGGGGTAGAGAGCGGAGCCTTGAATGATTTAAGGTATTTTCTTGCTGTAGCGGAGGGGTCCACTGTCACTCAAAAGAGTTGGAGCAGCTTGTCAACAACTAGATAAGTAGGTGGTAACCACGAAAGGGGTTTGGCCACATGCCTCATTCTATAAAATAGGCTGCCACTGGGCTCATTTTGCCTGTTGACAAGAGTCATTAGGCTGTTTGCACCCAGTGAGCAAATAAAATAATAAAAAAGTGTAAAAAAAAAATACACCTCTCCACTTAATGACATTGCAGCCCGATGTGGGTTTGTCCATCATGAATGCCACTGTTGAAGAAGAAAAAAAAAAAAAAAAAACCGCAGCGAAACCTGGTGCTTTGCAAAGCATCGATCAGGGAACTGAGACAAAGTAAAGGTAGACTCTCAGTCCTGGGTGTTTGCTCTCATTTGAGGCGGGGCTGCCTGGGTGTGCATTGTCTGTATGATTGTTGTGAATGATGACACCCCAGGCAGTTTTGTCTCACTCTGGCTTCGCACACACAAAAACACACACACACACACACACACGCACGCACACACAGTTCCTGACTTCTTTTGTTTGCCCACAGAGGTAATCAGAGCATCTTTTCCTGCCTCTGGCGCTGAATTCATTGCATGGGCGCTCAGTCACAACGCAGTGATTCAGCAGAATGCCTCTGGCTCTCTCTCTCTCTCTCTCTCTGTCTCTCTCTCTACTCTGAGGGGCCTTCTGTCAAACGGCTATACGCGGGACGGGGCAGTGGAGTGAGGTGAGCTTCTGGTTTCCTGCGGTGTGGGGTTGCAGCTGTCAGTGTGCTGCACCAGCTGAGCAAGCCAAACACTGGGAGGAGGAGGAGCTCAAGTGTCTGCAGCCTACTAAATATTGACTGGGGGCAGCCAAACAATGGGGGAGAGGAATCTTTGCTATCCTACATCCTCAACCCCACCTCCTCCCCCCCTCCTCCTCCTCCTCCTCCTCCTCCTCCCTTCACTTTACAGCTCATGTAAGAAAAATAATCCTGCCCATCGCTCAGCGTCTGGGTTTTTCGTGTCCCAGCGGTGCATTAATTCACGTTTTTGCTCCGGCGCTGTGATCCCAGGGGTTGCTTGGATTGTAAGGCACAGGAGTGCGGTGTGTGTGTGTGCTGCGGGGGCCACTCAGACTTTGTTAGCCCCCTACGAGTGAATCAGGCCCCGGCAAAGCTTGCCAACAGATATGACTTCATAGCAGCAGGCCCCACGTCCTTCAAGCTTCTGAAAGGGCCTTATGTTTTAAATGTTAAACGGATTGCTCTTTGCCAAGAAACAAAAGATGATTAGGGAGTGGTTCCAAATCCAGAATACTCCACACACACACACACACACACACACACGTACAGAAATACTATGCCCCCTTATTAGCATAGCAACAGGAAACCTGGTGCCTTTACTGACAACTTTAATACTTTGCATTTGTCTTGGCTCTTTGTGTGTGTGCCAACGCAGTTTTAACGTGTTGCCAGACAGTTCCGTAGCAGTTAGTGATTTTTCACGCGTCCCATTTAGCGCCATTGGTATTTACAATCATGAGTGAGTCGGGCAACTGCAGACTTCTGATGCCTTGCGGTTTGCCACAGAGCTTCACATATGCATGGTCGCACTGCCTTGTCGCGTCCAAGCACCAAACAGAATCACTTGTCATCACGTACTTTTAGAGAGCTTTTTAACTTTGAGATTGGCCATTTGCTTTTCTTTTCCACAGCCTCGCTGACACAGCTGGTTACTGGGTCGTATAGCTGAGGAACCAAAGCAAGCGGTGAAACGCAGATTCTCTCCAAGCGTACATTGTGGCCTAATGGGAACCAGCGACCGCGCTCCTGTCTGCCGCGGACGTTGCGTGCTCATGCAGACATGCCACGGTAGATATAGCCCCGGTCACGTGTGGGCCCCAGCTGCCTGACAGCTTCATGACGGGCTCATGCGAAAGGAAAGACTCTATGTGGCTTTCCATCCGTCTCACCTTGAACATCTGAGACAGTGCAGTGAAGCTTAGCATGCTGCAACTGATCCGTTGCAGGTGCTCGGGAGAATTATTTGAAAGGTCACTTTGTGAAGATATCGCACGAGGACTTAAAGAAAGAAAAAAAGAAAAAGGGCGCAATTTGTGGATAAAATGTGACGCCAGGAAAGTGCAGGGAACCCGGTTTCTCAGATGTGACATTGATACCACTGATGTGGAACTCAGTACGATCACAGGCCCAGTCGACGGCACTGGAGCTGTCGCCGGCAAGCGCATAACCTTTTTGGCACACTTGCCTGATTTCTTTCCTGTAAAACGTTACAGCGGTATTTGTACAGCTTATTGGTCACTGACACCTACAGCCTGCTGGTGGCGACAGCTGTGAAAGAAATCAGCGCTTTCGCTGTAGTCCTTCTGCGCTGGTAGCATGTGATTCAATAAAGGCTGGGGGGGTGGCCACATGCTGGGGCTTCAAAATGATGTCACACGTGTTTACGCCTGACCTGTGTAGCGTGATCTTACCTCCAACACCTGGTTACACGCTAGCATGGTGCGAGAAAAGGACCAGAAATAGGCCTTTTGGGTTTCTAAGGATTTGGGGAAACAATAGAGGCTCCAGGGACTTCTCTGAAATGCTAGTGCTGTCTGAGAGTGTGAGAGTGATGCTTTTGTTGTTTCCTGACCCAGTGGCCAAGCTCATCTTTGGCCCTGAAAAGTGCTTCCTGCTAAATACATGTTGATACTTAGTTTTGTTGAGAAAAATTCTTGCACACTGCCACTCTTACTACTGTGATGTTTCTTTTTAATGCCCCTTGGAGATCAGTTTTTGTGCTGCAAGGTCAGGAGCGCTCGACTCTCGCCAAAATAGCTGCTCACGCCGCCGGAGAGTTAGAAAATCGTCACACCCGGCAATTGTCTTGTGGTGATGGTGACCCAAAAAAAGAGGTTGCGTCCGTCCATGCGGCTTGTTGAAAAACCCAAACTCAGATGTAGGATGAGACCTCAGACCAAAATTAGGAATGTGCAGCGGGAGAGCCATGCGCCTCGCTCCTATAATGTCGAGCACTCGTCTGCACTGCGGAAGCTGTAAACACGTCGGAGAGTTTGCTTACCTACAGCAGCACTTCCCCCCTTGGAAATTTTTGCATCCTCTTGTAAATCCTGCTTTGTGATTTATAATCCTCGAATTGTTCTGCTTGCTATTTATACCGAGCATTCAGAAAAGCAGGAAACTTTTTGATTGCAATGAACGTATTCTGTGTGCACAATACCGTGGGAAGAGTTATTTCCTGCATTTTCAGGAGCCGGCTGTGACCACGCACGAGCAACAGGAGCTCCATGGAAACAACAGGACATACGGGTCAAAACATAATTCCCTCGCACTTCACCCTTACACTATCACGGGCAGAACATTTGATAAGGCCCACATTTTCTTTCTGCTCCAACTGGTTTGGAATGGAGCCTTTTTTCCAGTCATCAGCCTCTCAGTCTTCTCATGTAACCAGGCTTCGTGCACTAGTTGTCAAGTCATGTGCAGAGGGTGTATCGTATCTGTCATTTTATGAAATCCATGACACAGCGTTTTACTGCTGTAATGCTAACTTTAAAATTTTATTTGCAAACTATTTTGCCGCTTTAGAGTTTTGAAAGCCTCTATGACCCATATTTCTTTGGGTCATCTGGACCTAACGTTTGTGCCGCTGGGCACACATCCCCACAGTGACTTGCACAATTCCCCTGGTTTGTTCACACCTCCCTTTCTGCTCTAGAAACTGCAGGGTTATCAGGCCGTGGCCTTGCTTTCAAATATTAAGTAGTCTGAGGCCTAAGGATGGTTTACTAGCGTTGTGCTTTATACGACACATGCCCTCAGTCTCATTTATCCCTACATTATCTTGTCCTACCCCCTGTTGAGAATAGACAGCACCTCTATTCACAACTCCCTTACATCTGGTAAAGATGTAATTTCAGATGCGGCTCAGAGACGCAATTAATCCAAGGCGGGACATAACAAACGCAGTGTAATGCTGGTAAATCCAATGAAAGGTGGGAGAATCTATTGTCCTGGCTTTTTTTTGTTTTTGCTATCTAAATGCTATTATCATAGTATTAAAGATCCAGAGGAGAGAAGAGGGTGCAGCTTATCTTTCATTCTTGGACCGCTGCCCTCAAGAAACTTTGGATATTCATGAAGCATAATTGTGCGCAGATGTTAATTTTTAAACAGAAAAGTATCAGGTGCACCTCCTTTGGCTACTCCACACCTCTCGTCCTAATGAAATCTTTAGCCTGAGCAGAGAGAGAGAGAAAGAGAGAGAGAGAGATAGCGGCACAGCTTTGGGCTCAGCTGAATGGAAGAGCTGCACATGACTTGGCTCACTTGGCACACGTCCAACGTCTTGGCTAAGTTTCAAGAGTTAAACACCGACCCTGTAAGCCTCCTTTACAAGCTGGGTACCCTGAGCATGGAAAAACTGAGTTTTTGTGGCTGCGCCGAAGAGCCCACTTCAGAAAAGATGAATTTGGCAATTTTGTGAGTGGAGGAGAAAAAAAGTCAGACACCATTGTCTTCACAAAAGCTATGTTATTTGTCTTAAATGCAGTTAAAAAAACTTTCTTTCCATCCTATGTTTCTAACAGAGAATTTTTTTTCAAAGTGACTAACTTGTAAGGTGAATATAACCGATGTGCCACGGCTCAGACCTCTCTTAGTCGTGCCATTCGTATGCTCAAATGAGATTACACATGAAACAAGAATGCACGTAAAAAAAACAAAAAAAACAGCCCTAGTTTTCATATTTCAGTGCCAAATATGTGGCATTTCAATTAAGCACCCTGAGAAATGACTGGGCCGTGCAGCAGCAAAATGCAGAGTTTTTCCACAGTGGTCACATGCTCGGGCGTACATAGGAATGCTGGTTTGACGTATTTATTTATAGCGAGTAATAGCCTCGTAGTCTGAGCGGGGGAGACACAAGGACATATCTAAACACAAACCAAGGCCTGCCAAGTCATGAGTTGTGAGATTAATTTCAAAGAGTCGGCAGTGCAGCGCAGAAGCCAAAGACCCAATTCTGGTAATCACACTCCCCCCCACTTCCCCTCCCTTCCCCTCCCAGAGACTCCAGACGCTCATGCTGTGTCAGGGTTCTTTGAACATCAGTTTCTCGGAGCTCGTGTCCTTGTTTCGTCTCAGTGCCTTTCTCCACGGTGGCTGTGTACCAACAGGCCAGTCAACGGAGTTATGGCAACTTGTTAAATCATTTTTTTCCCAAGCCTATGCTCTCTTGTCCGTCTATGAGTATGGAAGTTGATTTGTCTTTCAGCAACAGTTGGCCCTACAGTCGGTGGCCAACATTCCTCTCTGGTTCAGTGCGTCTGGCCCTGTGCACAACGGCGGGTTTCCTTGTCAGATAAATATAGCCAGGGTCATCCACTGGCACCATCGCTTCGGCCAGTTGGGGCCTGGCAGAGTCCCCACAATAACTCTGTACTTATGGAACAGCTAAGCCAAATGTGGGTGGGGGGGTGGGTGCGCAGCTCAGGGCTTCTTTCTGTGCCCTCAAAGAACCTCTGGCTGGGGGTCCAGGCTTAAGAGGCTGAGCCCCAAACATAGGAGAGGAGGGAGTGTGAGGGGGAGTGGGGTCTAGGTTAAGGATAAAGGACCTCAACCTGTGAACATCCTATCAAGAGTCTCTAGTGCCCCCCTGGGGGAGCTGAAATTACCTCTCAGCAGCGCATAAAATGTGACAGAAATGTACAAGCATTTATACGAGTCCGCAGAGCAACTGGAATTTCCTCAGCCTGACATTTGAATTAGTTTAATGAGGGACACGTCGCTGTAAAGTTACGACACTCGGAGGCCTTGGTCCCTGTTGAGGTTTAGCAGTCCAGATAACGTGTTAGCAGATTTTCCAGGCACTGGGAAGGGCAGCCATGCAGCATGAGATGCAGTTTCTCCAAGTCGTTGAGGCCCGTTCACGAATATGCGCTGCCTGGAGTCTGTGTTTCTGTGCAACCTCAACTAACTTTAAGACCAACACGTCTATGATATTTTGAAGACATTGGAATACATCCCTTGTTATCATGGATGCAGATCAGAACTAACTGGCCCTACATGAATGGATGTTTTAAGTTACTTTTTTATAATTGTATAACTGGGTTGGAAGGCTTTAACTCCTGTGTTAGCTGTGGGATTTGATCAGCTGTTGATCAGAGGTCCAGCCTCCCCTCCTCCATAAACAAATGGCAAGCAACAGTTGGTGGCACAAACCCCGGGAAAACCACCTGGTATTGCACTCTCGTGGGAAGGACTAACAAGCTGTAAACCTTCAGATCTGATTTATGCAGATAGCAATTGATAAAAAAAAAGAGTCAGTGACTGTAAAATGTTGCAATCATATATCTTCATTTTACTGGTTCCTCGTAATACTTAATTATGGGTCTATGATGACTGTTAGATCAGACATTACCCTTTACAGATACATTTTACATTCCTGAATTTTATGTTCATGTTCAAATAAAATTTTAAGACTAGTTTCATCACGCAATAATGTTGGAGAGTAAATAAACAAACCTGGTGGAAATTCCCATTTAAAAAGTAGCGCGATGACAAACAGCTCCATTCTCTGAGACTTTTAAATACAGATTTTAACAGTGCGTTTGGTGCCTGACGTTTTCATTGTCCCCGGGGCTCGATCAATACCAATTTTACCAAAAAAACGAATCAAACATCAGATTTGGAGCTACCTGTCTGACGAAGGATAAGCCTCTGGGGGCAATATCAGTGCCAAGACTTCCTTTTCTGTGCAGTGCTCATTGTTTACAATCCGATTAGCAACTTTAGATGTGGGTTTGAGTTGAAAGACAATGTGTTTGACCAGATTGTTTCACTAGTATCCGGTTGACACACTCATTTTAAACCACGAAAGTTATCGTCAGACAATAGCCTTCAGATTCCAAGGTTGCATTTCGGCAATGCCTTATGACGCTTTTACTCTCCACACTGACTTTTTCAACTGCGTTCAACCAAATCCTCCTTGAAAGTGATTGATCAATACTACTCAGAGTACAAAGAGAAACCAGCAACCAACACTTCGGATACCATATAGATTAACTTAACCGAAAACTGTCTATGTCTTTAACCAATTCACTGTATGAGCTAAGTTTTTGAAATTTCTGTATTTCTGTATTTTTATATAAAACAAGGGATCAAGTGACTGTGTAGTGTGAAAAGGAACTATCAACAACTTTGCACTTCCACTCAGATCTAGTAATTATATTAACACCTTTCAGCTCTTTGACATCTTTGCGGTTTTGTTTCAGTCATAGCTTTATCAATCTCATTTTGAGCTTCAGCAGACAGCTGTAAAATCTCTGATAATCCCACTGTACACTATACACCCAGCACCAAACAGCAGTTGGACTAAGTTAGTGACTAGCTGCAGAACATAGTAGGGCATTTAGCAGCTACAAAGCCATATATATCCCTCATTAAGTGGTGGAGTCCAAAACAGAGCTAAAATGAGAGTGAATATTCGACTAACATTTGCCGAATGCTGATGAATGCAAATGTCTGGTAAATGTGTTTAAATGCCATTTTGAGTAGGTTCTTTAAGTGAAGTAATTCTATTGAATCCATTCACACTTATTTTAATTTCAGAGAGCAGTCACAACTTGCCTTCGTCACACATTGTTTAAAATTGAGACATTAATGAACCATATTATTTTTGCTCTGCTGCAGATCGTGAGTCTCGAGAACATGAGGACACCATTACCACAGAGATTACAGAGGATCTGCAGCAAGCTAAAGTGCCACTCCTTCCCAAAGACATTGTGAACAGTAAAAAAGTCCATGCGCTGCGGAAGGAGCAGAAGAGGAAGCTTGGCAAGCAGCGCTCCATGGGCTCAGCCTTGGACTACTCCCCTTTGCCAATTGACAAGCATGAGCCTGAATTTGTAAGTCTTTCATTTCGGTTTGTTTCTGTATTTTTTCAAAAGTTACCATGTGCAGAATGTGAACATTTCGGATTTCGGTGACTCCTATTTGTAGTATCTAGCAATAGAAACTTAAACCATCTTAATGCACTTTTAATTTGAGTTTTTAACTAAGTGTGGGTGCCTTTGTAACCCTGCGCTGTCTTACTCCAAAGGGTCCATGCAGGAGAAAACTGGATGGGATCATTCAGGGAATGAAGGACACATCTCGTGTAATGGCTCTGTCTTTGTACCTTCCAAACTGTGACAGAAAAGGATTCTTCAAGCGCAAGCAGGTGGGTTAGCTTCAGAAAAGTATTTTTGTTTTCAACTTTGCATTGATCTTGCATTTATACTCATTGCTTTCTCCTTTCCCTACCATTCCAAGTGGGCTTATGTACCTTTTGAGGTCACTCCAGCATTTAAAACATATGTTTTTAATTTTCAGTGGATTATCCTTGCCAAGGGGAAATTAAATCAACAACAAGCATTGTATTTGGACACTGAACTGTAAGCAAAGAGCCTAGGAGTATAGGAAATGCCTCTGATACAGCCTAAATTGCTTGATCGGGTATTGACGAGTCAACGCAACGAGCCGAGAAAAAGCAAGATGGCTCACTCTTTATCTACTTTCAGCTTCAGGAAAAATTATTTCTCATTCCGAAATCGTTTATCAAAGTAGTCAGGCGTACGCCATCTCTCATAAGACAGAGCTAGCATAATTCAAGCAATTTGTCAATATTTTACACTGGAACATCCAAAGAATAAAATGGTGACGTGTTATTGAAGCACAAGTATCCACCAATATGGAAGTTCAGGTATCGATATTGGTATCAGGAAGGATAAAATGGTATCGGAGATGGTAGCGCTAGTTAGCATGCAAGCAAGTTTGAAGAGCTTTAATGGCCACGATTGTGACTGACCTGCCCCAACATGTTCATGGCTGCCTAAGGTATTTAGCATTAGCTTGACTGCTACAACAGTTCATCACCTTTGAGAAGCCACTATATCACCAAGCTGGCAGCTTTTTTTTCTGAAGATGTGCTACTAAAATTTACTGTGCCCCTTTCTGGCATGACAGGGCCTACACCCCCACCACCTTGTCCAACTATTGCAGCTGTTTTCACCAAAACTGTAATCTTGTTTTCTGGCCCACAGTGCAAGCCATCTCGCGGCCGCAAACGAGGCATCTGCTGGTGTGTGGACAAGTATGGCGTTCAGCTCCCCGGCACAGACTACAGCGGCGGGGACATTCAATGTAAAGACCTGGAGAACAGCAACAACAACGAGTGAAAAGGGACGACCACCCTTGAGCCCCCACCCTCCCACCCCACCCATAACCACCACGTGACCCAGGGCCCACGCCTCCTGTCTGAATCACATCTGTATGCTCCGCCCTCCATTGGCTTCAAGATTTTTGTTTTGTCTTTTCAAATTGAGAAAAAAAAAGGAAGAAAAAAAAAATCCAAACGAAAGACCAGGCTGAAAAAAAGACACCTGTATTTTTTTTCTTTTCTTTTTTGTTGTTGACCAAGCACTCTTCAAATGAGGGGAAAGTCCCAGAAGATTTACTAGATCCCTTGACTATTGCTCATGGGACCCCTTGTATGAGGCGGGTCCCCTGGCTGCAGATCCATGAAAATATATGCACACAATGGATATAACTTTTATAGAAGCTGGGGGGTTTCAATACTTCACTTTGTATGATGCAAATTTAACACAAAATCAATGTGAAGAAAAATCCTAAATAATCAGGCACATTGATTGAAACCATCAGTTTTAGTCTGTGGAACATGATGCCACTGTGGAACGGTTTATTGGCATAGTAATTTGGTTTTTTTGTCTGTTTTCCAAAAGAAAAAAAAAAGAAACAATAGATAGGGATATGCTGTAACAGTTGACTCTATCTGGATATGTGGTTCTGACAGAGCACTTAAGAATAGGGGAACCTGCTTAGATATGTGTACCTTCACAAAATGATGCGTGCATGAATGGGTGTATGTGTACAGTGCGTGTGTGTGGTATGTATCCGCCTGTGTTGGTGTATGATGGAGCCTATTACAAAAAGAATGTCCTTTTTTTTTTTCTTTCTCTTTTGTTTGATTTTTGTCACAAGTATTGCTGGCGCTTGAAGTGGTCTTTGGGCTGGCCTTCTCTATAACCAATGTAAAGTATGTCTCGGGACACGGAGCGTTTGGAAACAAAAAGAGTAAGCGGATCGTCACAGATGAACCTATGTAAGTGGCTCTTCGACAATGTAGCTAGCCTGATATGCCAACTGTGCCTATTTAAACAGACACTGCCATGCGGGGCGACACAGAGCTTAGAGAGCGCTGCCCCTACTGGTGAAATAAAGTGTTTTCAGCTTCAGCAATGGGACTCAAGTTTCACTTCGATCTTTCGAGTTGAGTGCATAATCAAACTTGCCAGTCGGGCCAGTTGCCTCTCTGATTCAGTTGTGTGAAGTGTAGTTTTGTATGGTTTTGTTTGCGCTGTTTTCTTTGCCTTCAGTGAAGTAAAGACCGCCCACTTTTGAGCCATGTTCCTTTATCAAGTGGTTTCCCCTCAGTACTGCTACTACAGTGTAACCATGGTGTATTACATTACTTTTAAATATAGTTATTGAATGTTGTTTTGCCTGTAGAAACATAGTATGACAACAATGTAATTGTGCTTGGGAAAAGAAGAAAAAAAAACGATTTTAGCCTGTAAAGAATTAGGTCCTTGTAGCCTGTCAGGAGAATGACCGAGTGTCATTAGGCTACAGGTCAGTCAAAGAAGCTAACCCTCTGGAAGCCTTCTGCTTACATGCCTCCATGAAAAGGTTTTACATCTAAAGGGAGCATGATCAAAACAAAAAGGTTACAGGTTATAACAGGGTCATTTAAGTTGAGTTCTTCTCTCTGTGTGCAAGTCACAGTGCCTTCCTACATTACAATTACATTTAAACAGTGACGTGAAAGTGACATGGATACCAAACTGGGCAATTTTCCTTTTTCCGACAGCCCCAACCCCCCAAAAAATTCAAGAGAGGTCTTGGTTTAGTTCTGATTAAGATAGGAACAATGATCGCAATGGTCCTGTAAAGGGTGTTAGCAAAATTTATTTGTAATCTTCGCCTGAACCTCGGGGGAATTCTGGACTTTAAGAATGATGTGTGAGGAGCTGCTGCGCAACCGCAGCCAGTGAGACCTCCCTCCTCTTTCTTTGACAAACGATAAGCTACGATTCTTGCTTTTTCACTTGAATGCCAATGTATATCATTGCCAGCGAGGGGAAGCCAAAGGATGTTTGGTGGTCAATCAATCATTTCCTTCCAAAAGAGAAGTGATGATGGTGCATCCTAAATGGCTTCCGGTTGTGAATATATTATCAAGGCTCCTTGCCCCACTTCCAACACCAAATCCCCACTACCACTTTCGAAAAAAATAAAGCAGCTTGCACTTATTTCAGTTACTCACTATTGATATTGACACACAACGACGTCCTAAGATGTGGTATCATGAAGTTGGTGGAACAAGAAAAAAAGACAAAAAAAAAACAGCCACAAAAGCTAAATGTTGTGTTATCTTGTGCTTACCTTTTAAAGGTGGTGCTTCGAGGTTATATTTGTCGACAGGGGCTGTGCAGCCCATGCCTGGGACCTCCAATACAGCAACATCCTTTAGGGAGAAATAGATTTAAAAGTAACACGCAGCTAGAGATGTTCTCATGGCCAATTGCACAGAGATGAGAGTTGAGATGGAGAGAGGAGATAAGAGAGACGGAGGGGAAATGAGAGAGGACGAGTGAGCGCCGTGGGCAGTGGTCATAATCAGGGCCTAGCCACTTCCCCGATATGGGGTCACCAATTGCATGACATTAGATACAGTTAGCAAGACAGTCACCAGGAGTCATGGAAATCTGGGGAATGCAATACAGAAACCAAGAATAGAGTATCACTTTCATTTGATACTCTTGTGTCAAAAATGTCTGATATCTGGGACCATTCACTGTCTGGGTCAATCAACTATGTGAATACTTCAATGTTCCAGGTATTTGCTTCTTTTGTTTGGATTGCAGGTTGAGGTTCAGGCTTAAAAAAGAATAGTCTCTACTAGTGTCGGTGACTTCCTGTTCGCCGCGCCTGTTTGCGAGTTCCGACTTCCTCAGGTTTCACATCTCCTACTTGGTTTAAACTCATATTCACATTTCATACTTCAGTAGTACAGTAACGACAGTACAGCTTTGTTTTCTGAGTACATAACACTTTCTGGATGTAATGAGTCAATACAATTGGTTTTCATAATTTGGTGTTCACTGGCTTGTGAAATGGACCCATCGGTGGCAGGAGGATAGTGGGAAATAAAATGGTCAGTATTTGGAACTGCATAAAAACAGATAAGATAAAAAAAGACAAAAAATCTCAAATTATTAAAGTGAATATCACTGTGTAATATTTATTCAACTTGTAATTTATGTACTCTTTTTAACCTTTGTCTTTTTTTTGTTATGACAAAGCATTTATTTAAATAAAGTTATGTATTCATTTAATCACTCTGGTCAGGTTTTTCATTTCTAGTGTTGCATTTGTCCAAGAGGAGCGAGCAGACATTAAAATGGCTTGAAACGTACAGTTTGGAGTGGAGTCATCCTAGTAGTAAGCACTGACTAATCTCCGAGGCACGAGCTGATAAACCTCTTAGACATAAGTCTGAGACACCCAGGCTAGCCCACAAGGATCTCATGCAGCATGCAGGATGTGACTTTAAAAAGCCTCGCCCGAGGGCAAGTCACCTGGTTTTCAACACCATACTAAGATTGCACAGGAACTCATTTAACATGAGTTTGAACTTCAAGGGGGGGGGATAACATCTAGTGGGACCGGCTCATTATTCAAAGGACTGGGAAGAGGGGATTTGTAGCCTGGGGGAGGATTATGTGAATGAAAACCTACTTTTATCACCACTTAAAGGCAGAATGGACTCGTCTGAGTAATACCCATTCATAAAGACACACACATGCAGCTAAAAGTGCATACATGGACACAAGGTGTGGAGAGAAATCTCAGGCAGGAAAGCTAGATATAGCAACATTCACACTCACCCACCCACATATTTGTCACAATGCTTTTATGAATATCATCACGAGGCACAATGGGATCACGATGGGATCACCTTGATAAGTGTGATTTAAAACACTAATTTTATCAGCTTTCGATAGCAATTTGTTTTGAATTTTATAGCATGCACAAACTCTCGCAAGGATAAAACTATTTACAGAGTTTCTAAGAATCTGTGTGTGCATCTCCGCAGAGGTATGTCTGGCCATCTTTATTGCCTCATGGATTCCAGGAAGTGACAGAATGGGACTTTTCTTTTTGGGGGGCCACCAAAGTCTTCCCCTGGGGACCTCAGGACTTGGACCATAACCAGATGTGGGTGACTGATCCAGGGCATGAAAGGGTGGAGGGCACAGCAGATCAAGGCTGCCGTAAAGGTTGTTGTGGTGTGTCTGTGTGCGTACAGGCAGAAGGGAGGGCACAGACTTTGACTTTGGGGAGGAGGAAACATGTGTAGAAGATTTGATTTGTGAGGTAGTGAACATGACAATTACTATTTGCCTTCAAAGAAACTGACAACTGCACTTAGGACTTCAAAGCATTTATGCCCCTTTTATTACATAATTAGGGAACAACATCGGATGGCTACATCTGACATCAACTCACGCACCTAACTCCATCCCAAACCCAACCGCTGTGCTGAATTTCTTTTTGCCGCTCAGACCTTGGATTTTGCACAAAAGGGTTGCTGATCTTCCTCTTTGCATTTCTTTGAAAACAGTAATGCGATTAAACATTTTTTTAGTGCTGTATAAACTCATGCAATAGCTTGGGAGAGAGTCTCACTTGCTTGTGCATCGATTTGCCCGTGGCTCATGTCATTAAATGTGACTTTTAGAAACAATGACGGGGCATTTAAAGACATAAGCGTACAAATGGCATGCAGATGTTTACACTGCATAATTGGGATCTTTGCAAATCACTGCTTGTGCTCTTGTATAATACTATCTCTTAAAGAGGTAATGGTGGTTCTTTTCATCACCGGGATGGAGATGAAAGGAGATTTGAAAGAATGTACAGCGCTTGAGAGTAAATCACATGACTTAGCGGTGGAATCCTCCAATGCCGGTGGTAGTAGACGGCAGACAAGTGTCTGCTAGTTTTCATCCAAGCCCTTTCATCAAAGATGGACTTACACCCGGAATCCCTAATGGAAGGTTCTTCAGCGTGGATCGGATGTGACTGTGAGAACCGCAACAACATGTTAAGTAAACCAACATTGAGATTAGGATTTGAAATCCTACAAGGTATAATATGAGCATTTTAAGTCACAGATACAATACTCCTCTTTTGGATGCCATGCATTGCAGTGTTCCAGTCAAGTCCTTTATTTTCACCAATGGTCTGGTAAGAAAATATGCTGAAGGAAGAAATGACTGAGAAAAGAAAAAAATGTCATGCAAGCTTTGGACAATTAAAAAAAAGGATCTGACATTTGGAACTTGTCTAGTTTTGGCCATAGTTGTACAACAAAGTAATTGCTGAGATCTCAGAATGCAGCTTCATGGGTAAAAATAAGTTTAACTGCGCAAGAAACAAATGTGGTCAGACAGGAAAACAAACGCTAACATATAATGGCAAACCGATCTGTCCATTGTAATTGTCTATCAGTTTAATACAATGCAAACTGAGAGAACCGATCAGAACTACTACGTAAGTTGTAATAGAGCTGAAGTTTTCCTTTGATATGGAGTTTTTGCTTCAGGTCTCTATAACTCCTTTACACCTTGCAGTCGGATCACCCAAAACAGGCTAGAAAAACACATATTCCCTTAAAGATAATAACGTATTATTTTATTCTTGCCCCTTTTTACACAGTGCAAACATACAAGTGCATAACAACCTCTGTTCAGATTCTCGGCACTGTTACTGTGATTATAGAGAGCTGAAGCCTTCCCATACCTCCAGGTTCCACAAGCCCCCGTATCACTGCATATTTCTGCATAGAAGTTTCTTTTTAATCGGTCTTTCTAGGAGGCTGAAACATAATACTTGGCTCCTTTGTCCATGTTCACGGAAGAATGTCTCTGCTGTGGCACTTCCTGCCTCCATTGGAGCACCATGTCATTTTAACAAAGATAAAACAACAATTATTTTGTTAACATTCAACAAGTACAGCTTCCGCGAGTCTTAGACGCAGACCCGCCATCAACATATCAAGGGAAGTTGTTGAATGCTAACAAAAGAAATACTAGCCTGAAAGTAGGGCAGATCTTCGGCTCTCCAGGCCAATACACGCACATGTGCTTTTGCACATACACATACACACGTACACACACACAGACACAATCAAGCAAGCACACACATACTCACCCCCACTCTTATTCCCACTGCTAAACTACCCTCCTCAGTCCATTGTGCCTGATCTATCAAACCCAAAACAAAAGACACTTGTTTTGATCTGTTTTCAGAAAAGGCCAGCTTGAAGCTTCAAACTACCATTAAATGTGCTGAACAACCCAAGGACGCCCGAGATCCATGTGTGACACCAGGCCAAGCTGTCACATTTTTAAAGCAAACTGACTGCCAAAAAAAAAAGCATTGATAAGACAACATAAAAAGAAATGAGATAAACAAAAAAAAACTGAGCAGAGCTGTAAAAGCCTTTGTGAAAGAGCGTTTCTGGGACTAGTGCTCAGCTAACTGGCACACTGGCACATGTATAAGGTTACAAGGCCAAAGCCAGTCAGGAGTGGTCTCATATGATACACTTTTGGCCGGAACTTCAAAGAAGTCTTTCTTTACACCCAAGTCTTGAATCATTTGGTCGCAAATCAATGGCGACTTTTGTTTGGTGGCTTTTCAAAGCCTTGTACTGTAACTTTTTACATAAGTCCTAACTGTTGCCTGGACAACCACACATCTCAATAAGTCAGTGCAATGTCTACCATAAATAATCTTTTCTACACTGATCAAGACAATTACAAGAACGTTTTATTAGATTTTTACCAAGGCTGCCTTAATATAATACTCACATGCTATATGAACATTTAAAGAGTCATGTGTGAACCCCCTCTATGTGTGCCCCCCCCTCCCAAAACTAGAACTCTGGGATTCATCTCATATTTTTTTACAGTGTAGTCTTGCTAGGAAGGTCACTTCAGTGTGGAAAGGAAAAATGACTAGAGGGACCAATAACTTTAAAGTACATACGAGTTCTAAATTACATTTGACTTGACAAACTGTCGGTCAGTTAGACCTTAAAGATGCATTCACATGCGTTTGTTTCATATGGATATTGTGAATGGACTTGCATTTGTATTGCACCTTTCAAATCTTTCGGACACATAAAGAAACTTACACTGCATGTCATCCTTCATCCATTTAAAAATGCATTCATACACTGATGGCAGAGGCTACATGCATGGTGCCAACCCCCTCATGTTAGAGCTCTTGCTCCAGTCAGGCTATTATAAGTAATTAACACAAACCAAAAAATGGTTACTGAAATTATATCTATCAATCAGACATTTTCAAATCCCTTGTTTTTTTTATGGAATCCTCATGTCACTGGGATTCATGAGAATTTCACAATCAATTTAGCTTAACAAGGACCTGTTGACATAACAGAGGTTTACAAAACCTGTTGTTTTAAGTCACATGCAAGCTGTGTAAATACTTTCATAATCTCTTCTAAAATAAAAATATACAACACAATTTTCTGTTTACGCTGCTTCTGCTGAATAATAAACTAATTGTTATTTTGACAGTTGCTGCAATGGATGACAGACACATTTTTGAAATAAGATAAACACATTCCATGTCATCCATCACTCATGGTGATGGGCTCGACTGTCTTAGGGATGACAACAACAGTGGATTGCTTACAGCACGTGGATTGCAGAATTGTTCCAGCGCAGTGTGAAAAAGTGAGACAATACTGCACATAGTTAGACACATTGTCACAATGATGGTCACAACATCCAGTTTTGTCTGGGGTATTCAGAATCATTAATAGCACCCTGACATCCCTCTGTTGGTTACTCATCTTTAGACCGTATTCTGCAGCACAAATATGTCTGTGTGTGTCTATTTGCGTACTTGGGTTGGTTTATTCATAGACGCCTTTACCCGCTTAGTATCACATTTGTCAATGTCAGCCCCTCATCATAATCCCTCCTCTTGTCAACACTTCATTAGTAACCCCAGCAACACATGGGTACACACACACACACACCGACACATGGTCATGCACACACATGCATGTCTGCGCACACAGCAGTGATCGGAATAGTAAAGCCGCACAGCAGCTTCCAACGTTATTCCCGCAAGTGCCATTTTTTTTTTTCAAGTGACACTTATTTGGAGTTGACAAGTGTTGATGGGAAAACTGCTGACAAACAACAACAACAGCTCTCTACAGCTCAACAAACTGATGGGTGGGGATTCATAGAAACACATGGATGGTGCCAGATTTGACATCTTGATTTAAGATTGTCAGAGCAAATTTGAATTTAATTAATTTTACAGCTAACAATGTAGGAAGTGAAGCTGGTGCATCAACAGGGGAATTTTACAAGATGCAATCACTGAAAAGTATGACAGTGATAAAACCTTTATTTACCTGCTTAATTAAAGTATTTACTCATTGAATCAAGGTTACACAACGTGTTAGCACTAAAATGATTTATGGACTGTCTGTACATATCTGTGAAGGATTTCAAGTAACACCTGTAAGTCTTTAACCTCAGCTCAAGCCCACTAAAGGCTTGTCTGTTTAAAGTTCTAGGTCATTAGCATAGCATCAAATCTGGCATGAGTATCCACTGACCGAGGCAGGTAACAAGAGCCAACAATGTGAGAATGTTAGCATTCAAATGTCCAATGCCTTTAACACACAGCTGCAGTTTTTTCTTTGTCTGAAAGAAAAGTATTTCTGAAATTTACATCAATTTATTCACATTTGAATGTACTTTTAAAAGTACAAAAAAAGTATGTTGAATGTTTTTATTTATGCTGTATGGTCAAGTGGCAGTTTAGATTAGGTATGCATAAATGTAGAATAAACCAAAAGGCTTTTTTTCTGTAGTATTGGACATTGTCACCCTGAAAAGAAAAATAGATAACAGTTACGGAGATAGTATGCAAGGCTTTTGAAAACAATAGATCAAATGACCATGTGCAGTGTGAAAATGTTCAGTCATAGACACAAACCCACGGAGAACTCTGTAGTTTCTCTCAGCTCCTAGGAGCATTATGTATTGTTTTGGTGCAGTCTCACTGCTCCATCAACCTTCCCACTGTACCCACTCAAGCCACTGTATGCTAGCTGCACAGCACCAAATACCGCGCAAGTTAGCAATCGCAGAGGAGCATTTAGCAGCTAAAGAGACAGATATTTTTCTCAGGAGTTGTTGGAAATGCAAAGAGAGTTAACACAAGAGTGAATATTGGACTTACTTTTGTCAGAGGGTAAAAAAACATAACTCCAAAGAAATGCTAATCTTGATCTGTCTGCTGACATATTCACTGTGACATCATAATACATCAAATGTTGTGTTTTACAGCTTGTCCTACTGCCCCCAAGTGGCCCAAAAAAAATAAATGAATGCTGCTTTACAAGATAAGACTGTTAATATTCTATTTGTGTTTTTATTGTCAACAAATCCCATGAAATGACCGAAAGCAACAATGAAAAGATCCTACTGGCAAGTCTTGCCTGCGTAGCCAAAGCGTGATATAACTTTTTCCTCTATAAATGCACTGGTTGGCATGTTTCTTTATTACAATGAGTACGAGCAATGTAGTTTGAGTAAAACCCACATAAACTGTCCTGCTGCCATGGATCTATAAATAATTAGCTAACACAGCAAATGTGTATTAATCTGCAGCTAAAAATAGTTCCCAACAAATAAACTATTTCCTTCAGTGTAATAAACATTTGCTGAAAACTACAGTGCTCTGCTGTTTCAGGGCATTACTTAAAAAAAAAAAAAAATACAGTTTTTCATGCTTCCTTTGTAAAGATATACATACAGCAGGTATACATAAGCTTTAGTCTGAGTCCCACAGACAAGACAGGGAAGTCGGAAAGCAATGAGAGATGGACACAGAGTTGGTTTTGGTGTTTTTATATTAGATACTTTGACAACAGGAACAATATTTAACCCTTAAACCTAGTGAAAAAGACAAAAGCCTTAAAATACAACAACATCTTGTTCAACTTCCAAAATCCTCCCTGATTTTGGAATTGTCGAGAAAACCCAACCCTGTCACAGGATGTGCTGGACTGTGCTAGTGAAACGGTGCTGCAGTAGACATTAGTCTGAGATCTTCCTCAAACTGGTTACAGTTGGGATCCCCTCTTACTTTAGGCGTCGCTGGAATCTGGACCCCGGTTAAGGGGTTAACGCACCAGCACTCGCCTCGCTGGCCATGGGTGGACATGTTGCACTGCAGAGAAGGAAGAAAAACAAACTAGACAAGTTGGAAAACACTGGAAAAAAAGAGGGAGGGGTAAAGATGCACAGTGGGAATTAGGGGGTGCGTTAATGAAGCATGGCCTTTGGTGGCTTCAGATACGTGTGTGTGTGAGTACTCGTGGATCTTCTGATGGCGGGGGGCCATTGGATGAGAGAGAGGGCCTTGGTTTCGGGTGGGACAACACTCACCCAATAACAGCCCATCATCAGGTCATGCCCCCTACTCACAACCAACAACCCATCCACAGCCACATCGACACACACACACACACACACACACACACACACACACACACACACACACACACACACACAGCGGCATGCCAGTAGACCAGCCCCCTCCATACCCCCCCGCGCAGAGCCCCCGCCTCTACTCAGAAATGAGGTCGTAATTGAAGTGGACACAGTTTACGCCGCGCACGCGGGGCGGCCGCGGAGGGGACGGCCAAAAGAATGAAGAGCTGGGGGGAAAGAAAAGACTTTCCATTTTCTTCCTTCGATGAGAAAGAACAAAAAAAGTGACAGTTACAGTAATTACCCCGCGACAAGGAGGGACAACTCCAAAAGGGAGCCGAGTGTTGAGGAGGTACAGCGTTCCTCCCTGGGAACCGAGGACCCCGGTCCGAAACAATGCTGTTGTTTGTGACCAGTGATGAAAATTGGCTGAGTGGTTGAGAGCCCTGCTTTAGGAAACTGTGGCGCCTATTCAAATCTTCTTTTCTGCTCTACTATCCCCATAAGAAAACACTGGATATGTGACCTTGTTTGTCCTCCTCCATCTGATTTCTATGGATGAGCAGAATTCAAATTCAAGCCCCCAGTCGGAAGCACAGTTCGTTCCTCGGCTTAACAAAAGTCTTCCCATGAAGTACGCCAAAACTGTTTTATTGCCTTGTAACCTTGAGCTCAGAAGCTGTTGCCTCATTCATGATGACAACATCTCCACGCGCATTTGTGTGTGTGTGTGTGTGTGTGTGTGTGTGTGTGTGTGTGTGTGTGTGTGTGTGTGTGTGTGTGTGTGTGTGTGTGTGTGTGAGACCAGAGTGTTAAGGAAGAGGAGGGAGTGTGTGAGTTTATAAAAAAAGGGGGAGGGGGAGAGTGGTGGCGGGTGGGAGTGAGGGGGAGGTTATATTTTTTTTCCAGGGTGATTTTGCCAGGCTGATACAAGAGATTTTGTGTGTGTGTGAGAGAGAGAGAGAGAGAGAGAGAGAGAGAGAGAGAGAGAGAGTCAGAATGAAAGAGAAGAGAGGGGAAATCCAAGGGAGAATTGAACAAAATGGTACAGTATGAGTGTGTGTGTGTGTGTGTGTGTGTGTGTGTGTGTGTGTGTGTGTGTGTGTGTGTGTGTGTGTGTGTGTGTGTGTGTGTGTGTGTGTGGGAACAAAAAAAAGGTAGGGGGAAGCAACAAAGTGAGAAAAATTGGTGATCAATTTGTGAAGGCACACAGACTGATAACAACAGAATCCTTTTCTGCTTTTCAGAAGCTCTTAAACATGTCACAACCCTGGCCAAAATGTTAATGAGTGATGTCACAGCAGGTGTTGTCCATCCTCTGTGACATCACTGATTGAGGTGTGGCCAGTATTGTGACATTCTTAACTTTCCACCCATAGAGAGAAGCCGTTTTTTACTGTGCTACGAGGCGATAGTTTGATAAACAACTACCTCACTGCAGTCAATTTGGAATAACCAACAGCTTGTAAACTGAATAATTGAATTTGAAATGTATAATACGGAGAGTGGTACAAGTTTCAGAGGTGTTAATTTCAGTCAAATACCACCCCCTCAGCCTTTTACTGAGACACTGTTTATCATTTTTTTAGACAGCCGTCATTTTATAGACATCTTCCTAAAATTCAGCCATATATTCTGAATGGGGGGAAATGTTGGGAACTTGGCAATATGTAAACTATTGTGCTTGTATTAACAACAGGGATGTAATGGTTTACAGAAGAAGGTTTTGCAGTCCTGTGCCAGAACAGTACAGCAGGAAATAAAAGGCTTACGGATCCAATGCTTTTCATTTATTTTGAACACACAATTGTGCAACCGTTAATGACCAACACAATCCTCCTGCTGGGGACTGAGGTAACATTTTGTCTCCTGGCAATTCTGATAAGCAATTTTAATTGTAAAAAAGAAGGACCATTTTAAACACCTAAATATTCAAACACTGAAACAACTCTTCCCAAAAGGCAATGGGTCACATTAAGATATAAAACTGAAAAAAGAATCTTTTATGCTATGAAATATAAAATGTGGTGATTGATGCGTTTGAATTAACATGCCTTACAAGGGTGGAGCAACGCTGACACACTGTCCTTGTGTTGTACCCAACTCTCTCTCCGTTGCTGTTGTAGCTAACCTGAATGTGCAGGTAGGTCTTCCAGCTCAGGAGTTGGGTTCGCTATAGTTTTCTCTGACTCACAATCAGCATGTTGTGCTAACCTTAGCACATTTTGAAAGAAAATACAACCTATAACAACCTAAAAGGTTTTTGCTAAAGTTTATTTCCGATATAGTTATTTCTGCATTGCCATATCAGTGCTGTGTGGCATGGATCATTAAATATATATCATGATAATTATGAATCAATATGATAAATATGTGACTTAATATTCTTGGCCATATCGTCATAAGTTTAGATTTTACTAACATTACTCTCAATTTTAGTTGGTCACTAAACATTGCTTGAGTTCATGGCCAATCCTACATGTAGGCCATGTTGGATAGAAGCTTCATTAAAGCAAAAGACAGACCCAAATGGGCATGGCCACCAACTAAAAGGCGCTGGGGCAGAAGTGAGCTGCTGGGACCCTGTTAGCACTTTTCCACCCTTAAAACTAGATTTACACACAGGGAGTCTCTTCATGACAGGGCATCAACATGCGGCAATAAAGCACAACATTCAGGCCCTTATCAGCGTGTGGCTTTTGGGGACCCCTGGAGTTCTGGGGCCCTGGGGAAGTTCCCCAGCTTTGCCACAATTTTTTATCACACAAATGGCCAAAGGCACGTTGTGTAGGTAAATATATATTGTGGGCACAGAATTGATGACATCATTCAGGCTATGCCAGTCATGGCCAAAGCTCGGCATGATGTAAGAAGGTAGAGGGTTTAAACGATGTGTGGATTGTTCCAACCGGCCTCGTCAACGTGAAATGTCCTGGAATTATTTTCAAAAGAACGTGTCTCCCAGAGGTCTGAATATGGCGTTAAATATTACGACTGTTGTGTAAGTTTTTTGTTATTTACAATATTTGGGGTGTCCTGTTTTGTTTATGGTTCATCCTGAACTGTTCCGGTTGCATTTATAATTACACATTTTTTAATTTTAAAACTTTTAAAAACTTTTTAAACCATGACAAAAGTTTTTGAACAATGTGTCTCAAGTGCCTAATTCCAAGTGTTTACCTAAAGTGTGTTTCTTGAATTGACCTACAATTAGCCTAAATTTACACTGCCCTTTGTCATGTTCACTATGTTTTTCAATGATCAAGCTGCCATGTTCAGTTGAGTAACACTTTGGAGCTTCTCATGTGAGAATGCTACTAAAGAAAAACTCAAATAAAGAGGTAAATGGTGTGATGTGATACCAGTGCTCTGTCATGGCTAACCTGTTTGAGGTTGTAGAGTCCATGTCTGTCACAGTTTGGAAATTTGAGTCCATACAGGTCCTCCAGCGGGCCTCTGTTATCCTCAGAGGTCATTTTGGAGATCTCCTCTAAGACCCTGTCCAGCTCCTGCTGACAGGCGCTCTGAAGGAGGAACAAGGACAAAGTTATTAACACCAATACTAATTCTGACAATAGCTATTGAGCACTTAGCACTTAGTAGAGATATCTTTACAGAAGAAAAACAACTCAAGTATTGAACAAAAAATAAATAGAATCACCAGAAGACAAGAAATAGAGTTGGTATAAGTTTTATAAAGTGTGAGGCCAAGGAATGTGTTCTGTCCAAGAAAAAGAATGGAGAAATAAAATACTTCTGTGTGTCTTGTAAAATGTCACAAAAACACACATTTATAGCTAACATTTTATGAGGGGCAGTAAGGCAAGCAGAAAGTTCAGCCAGTACTGATGTGGGTCTGGTGGAGTGGAACATGAGTGGCTAGACTGCTCAACTCAGCGGGTGGCCGTCACACACACACACACACACACACACACACACACACACACACACACACACACACACACACACACACACACACACACACACACACACACACACACACACACACACACACACACACACACACACACACACACACACACACACACACACACACACACCTGTGCAGACACATGTTCATACACCTTCATTAATACAGTGCAGATCATTCCTGTTGCATGGATCTGGCGCACACACACTCGCCATGTATAGTATCCCCATGTACATGCACACACACGTAAGCAACACACACATTAATGTAACACACAGTTACCAGTGTATCAGGCTGCCAGTGGGATCAAAGAGGTCCAGTCTCATGATTAGTTGGCTGAAGATGAGAGAGAAGGGCAGGAGGAGGCGCAGACTGCCATGAACCTTATCAGACATCTGAACATATGGATGAAAAGTACTCTCTTTCTTTCTCTGGCTCACTCTTTTAACACTTTCTCCTACAGTCTTTGATTATTTCTCTCTGTCTGTCTCTTTCTCACTCTTTCTCTCTCTCTCTCTCTCTCATAATGAAGGAGCATAAACTCACACCTTTTTGCTGCTCTTGTTTATTAAAGGATAAGTTCAGTCGATTTTATGTCACACAATATTTTACATGCCATATATATAATAGTTTTGAAAAAAGGTTTAATGAGGCCAAACATTAAAAAAAATGGCATTACAGGGTCTTTGTTTGAAAACAATAATATGAATGTGATACAAATTAGACTTTTAATTAACTAAAACAAATGTGTTCATATTCAAGGCATAAAGGTTAAAAATTTGACACGAAGCCCTGCTGACATCTAAGCATCATGTGTACAGTATTTGACCTCACAAGAACAAGCGGAACAAAGTGCATCCATGCTTAACAGCAGCTGCCTTGAAGCTGCTCCCCCTGCCCAGCTGCACGACTTATTTTACTGCATTCTCTCTTTTGTTGCTTCTAATGATGTTGACAATTGTTTTGCACCCTCCCGCGTACGCTTTTTTTTGTTTTGTTTTGTTGCTAGTGAGGGAGTTAAGTGAGGGAGAAAATGAGTAAATGCACATAATTGTTTGCCGTGTCGAGACATATATGGGGCTCCACATGTGTAGCCCCCAGGGCCCAAGCTCATTTGCATGAAACAGAAAGCATATCTGTGTTTGTACGCCGCTGCACAAAGGGTTTCTCAGAACTGTTTTTTACTTTTTTGCGGAGCTGCGGACTGTGAAATGTTAAGTGAGTGTTAAATAACGGGGGGGGGGGGGGGGGGATCTTTAGACAGCATCAAACTGCCAACACACATTCCACTGTGGAGGGCAAAACAACAACATTACTTTTCATCAGGAAGATCTTCATTATGAGCAATTATTGAAACTAAGACAACTCTTTTTTCTTAATTCAGTTAAAGGTGCTTCTACTTTCTTTATACATCTTTGGAAATGCATCAATAAATGCATCAAGGTAGTAAGTAGTCTTTTAGTGTACTAAAACTGGAACTTCATCATTGGCTTGGGAATATACAAGTATCAATATTTGTAGGCTAAATACCACAGCATTTCCTAAATAGCATTCCATATAAATTAATTATTGGTACTTTTATCAACATAATTCACATAACATTTCTATAAGAGAACATGAATGTGTGCTTGAATTTGTCATGTTGACGGGACAAAAAATTTGATCACATTATAGGGACTCATCTCCAAATGGGGAAAAAAAATGTGCTCCACACCAGGTAAGCCATAAAAGCTTAAGGGTTGAAACTTGTCTTTTGGTTAAAGTGAGTGTTAATTTATGGAGTTGTGATTAGGCATGAGTTGTTTGAGAGTAAGGTTAGGTCAAGTCACCCAGGTAATAAATGTATGACCTATACATGCGTATGCTTGTTTGATTGAAAGAATGCCCAGAGGAGGGCACTACTGTATCAGACTGAGGTTCTCCCACAGCACATTGTTGACCGTTTGTCACTGCTTGCTTTTCAAAACACTGTGGCATACACAAGTACTGAACACACAAAATAATGTAAACTGGGATGCTGCTATGGGAGGAAACAAACAGTTTTAAGGGAGCAATAGGGCCCTACGTTCATGCTAAATTAGCCTGCACTAAGATTATTTTTATGGCATTGTTTTTATTCATTCAATATCTGTTAAGGTCAAGTATTCAGATATTCATCTCATAAATGGACTGGTGTCATGGTGTAAATACATTCTGGTGTTACACGATCAGACTGGTTTTGTGTGGCACTGCATTTTTTAATAAATGTACTGGCCTGCACCTCTGTTGTTGCCCTTGACATGTTTTAAATCAGCCCACATGATAGTGCAACAAGCATGTAATCACAGAAGTTGTAGTCCGCCCTCTTAACAACTTCGCTTTTTGAGTTACAGTAAAAAGCTGCGAGGAAATGAATCACGAATTTTGAAAAACAGTTGAAGGTTTCGATCTGACCTTTATCACTCTCTGGATTCGAGGGTCCTCTAGTTGATTTGTCTTCATCTTGGTTCTGCGCTCATTCAGGGCTTGTTTCCGGGCGGACTCCTGCCAAATCCAGGCATCTATCGCAGGTCTTTTGGTAAAAGGATTCTCAGTCCCATGCACCTCTACAGGCAAACAAAGACACATACTTAAAATAGTTAATCTGCAGCATCTGTACATAAATTCTGCCCAAGCCTTCCTGGAAAAGCTAATCTATTCAAAGCCTTTGGTACACTTCTGGTTTTAATCTCGGTGTAACATTCAATACTTTGGAGTTTCTCTGAAAAGTGTATACTGAGTCAGTTCGTTGAGCACTAAAGTGTCCTGCCTTTTATGAAGTTAATGGACAGATGTTACCCTGGCACACAAAACTGCCTCACCATCTCTGCAGCTTTTTATACACGTACGCATTCATCTGCGTACGTGTATCTATTCACTAATAACAAACTGCTATTAAGTGCCAACATGTATCTAATAGCAGGCCTTTTTACAACTCATCTTAATCCTGGAATTAGAAGACAAAGTCATTCTGTGTCCTCAAGGCATCCTGTGTCCCTCATACCTCAAGTCACTAATTCTATACTGGAAAATCAGGCGTTACAATTGCTGTAATTATTATGGCGACAGTGTGAAGGGCCCGCCAAGGTCTTTTCTGTCTTACGCAGCAGTTTGCACAGGTCTCTTCTGAGCGGTAGGGTCACTCTGAGTGTGTTTCCTGCCAATGTTAAACCAACATGTGTTCAGCATTTGTTGGATACAGGAGAGACAAAACACAAACAACAAGCTAGCAAGTTAATCCAGAAGCAGACACAAAGTACGATGACAAATTAATAGAAACCTGCAGTGCCAAAAATGAGACCTCATCTGTTCATCAATGGCTGTGACTGTAAAATACAAATATTATATATTTAAATATTATTAAATTAACAGCGTAGTCATAGTCATCACAGACAAATATGTTCTGAGATTGTCTGAAACAGTTCAACAGGAAAGCGGTGGCTGAATTAAAGAGCTGAACTCCACAGCTAGTCATTGGTGGTGAGTCCTGACTCGCAAGGAAGCACTTCTGATTAAGGCTTTTAATGCTGAGTAAGGATTTCTTCGGGTACCTAATCGACCTGCCAGAGGCACTGAGAGTGGAGCATCTGTGTGTGTGTGTGTGTGTGTGTGTGTGTGTGTGTGTGTGTGTGTGTGTGTGTGTGTGTGTGTGTGTGTGTGTGTGTGTGTGTGTCTCTTTGTGTGTGTATGTGTCTGTAATTAGTGCTGTAAAACAGAAGCAGAACCCTGAGCTTGTAAATCACACCTGAGAGGGAAAGGCCCCCCAGTGAATCTTCAGAGCTCCTGCTATGAATCCTTCTGAAATGGATACGTGCACGTGTGAGTGCATGTACAATTTTCACACTCTGCCAGGTGTTAAAAGTAAGTGTGGCTTCTTCATAGCAACAGATTTTTTTTTTCACATCAGGCCTTGAACATTCATTTTTTCAAATTTCAAATTTGAATAGTTATCATGGTGGTTCGATCCACAGGAGCTGTTAGAATAAATGTCAGCACTGATACGTTGGTAGACATGACTTCTTTTGGACAACACACATTTGTGTTACATGTCCATACATTAAATGTCAAATGATAATATTTGCAAATGTACAAAAAAATGTTAACTTGCAGATTTTTTTGTTAAATTGTTTAAATTTCAATGATTGATGATTAAATTGTAAATAAAGACTATTCATTATAGCAAAGGACTCTTCAAGCTAGAGGCTTTTAGCAAGCATCTATATCTCATGAAGTCCCTATGAGTGACATGATAAGAATGCAGTCAGAGACGGAGATGTTTAGTGTTATCCACTTTTAACTGGCTTTACTCTAAAGCCAGCGACCAGATCTAGCTAATGCAAGTTATTGCTTTGTGTTTTTAATTCCGTATACAGAGAACGCCCGTTTGTGTTTAGTACAACTAAATGGATCTCTTCACAGATAGACTGAGATGCCAACACAGAATTTCAAATTTCTTAAACGTACTCGACGAAAATTCCGGCCAAAAAAACAAACAAAGAAAAAAAAGAAAGAAAAAATGATTCATCCTCTGGTGACCAAGAATTGTTGAGCCAAATTCAATGGAAATAAATCCGATTTTCCCTCTGGATTTAAGTGGTGGATTGAGTAGACATTGCCATCCCTTAAGACGAAAATCGACTATATATTGTAAAATCTTTGTTTCATCTTTGAAGAAGTCAAATTATATTCACTACAGTTTGTGAGCAATGGCCAAAAGTCATACATTTCCAACCTCCAGCTGAGCACACAGGCTTAACATTTTGATCCAAGTTGTGTTAAGAGATTCACAAACAGTGGAAGAATATCTCACATCTGCAGAACACATTAAACATATTCAAGAGAGAGAGAATGATTTAATGATTTAATTTAAGCGTCCAATGCTCTAAAAATAGAAAAAGAAAACATGTTGAAAAGTGATCTAGTTTTGCTTTCCATTAGTGTTTGCCAGAACACTGCATTGGCTTTTACTATTTCTTCCTAAAGGCAACACTCGGTGGAGAATTAATGTTGAAAGCTAGCCAAGATGCAACTATAGACAAGTTGTAAAGGTGAAAAAAATCTAAATTTTTTTCTATATTTGTGCTGAAGATCTCATATGACATGACAGTATGTTCCAGGGAGAGAAAGAAAAAACCCAAAACACCTCTTTAGCCAACAGCTGTCATCCAAACGCTGTGTTGTTGATTCTCCAATGCCATAGAAACTACCTGTCTCGAGCTATTGGCTTTGGGTATTGCCTTTGAGCAATGCTTTCACAGTTCTCTCATAGCACAAAATGAGTAATGTCTTTCCAGAGTTGCTCAGCATAAATGTATTTGCCCTGTTATTGTACACAGTGAAGCCGAGTCTCAAAAACGTAACTGTGCTTCCACAGCCAAGAAAGTGGCCTTACGGTACTTCAAACCATTGTCAGTGTAAATGGTTCCTCTCAAGACTCGGCCACTTCAAACACTTTACAGCTGGCAAACAGACAAAAAGAGCAATTGAATAATGAAGAAGGTTTTTCCTAGCCAGAGATCAGCTTCAAACCTTTTACGGTCAGCTAGTTCTTTCAACTCTTGATGTTGCTATGCGTCCGTGTGGCCGTGTGTGTCATCCAAACCAAATGAAGTTGACTTTGTAGTTTCAAGGGAAAACTGTTGCCAATTGGAGCTCCTACTTTGTCTGTCAGACTTAAAAGAAAATAAGTGCAGTCTAAGCTCACAGTGGATTTCTCTTACGAAACGTATATGCTTTATACCATCAACATAAGTGCTCATATAGGGTAGATTGACACAACCTGTCACATTGCAAAGAACAGATTTCCATTTTTATTTTTTTTTGATGCGTTGCTTATATTTTCTGTTATGTATTTTGGACACAACGGACATTTTAATGCTGAAGTGACAATTTACTGCTAATAATGTTTCAAACCTGCAAACGACAGACAGAAGTCCTTTCCCACGACTTTCTTTTTTAAAAGAACATATGCAGTTTATCGTTAATTTCTGTTGTCTTGCCACCTGCGGTCATTGTTGTAAAAGTATTTCAATCTTTTACTTTAAGAGGCAATAATCAATATTTCTAACATTTCCTTTATTTTTTGAATTTGGGTAAAAATGCTTCAATAATATGAAAGGACTCACCTGAAGAGACAAAACAAAAGAGAATTGTCAGCCAACTCTGCAGGTCCCCTCTTAAAAAGATTTAAGTGTTTATTGTTTTGTTTTACCAGGCAAAAACCTCCAGGTCTAAAAAGTAAAGCCATTGTGGCAGGGACTTAAACTTGGCTTTTATCTAATGACCATCAGGGGGCGAATCCTTTGTTGCAAAAATAATTCAGATTTCCTAGAAGTCTATGAGCAAATGATCCTACTCCTCACTTGGTTTATAACCTCAGCAGTGTGTTTTCAGATCATGAATGTTAATTGTAATATTTTGGTCACTTAAAAATGTCTTATTCCGCGTTTGGTTGTACTTAGCTCCGCCCTATCGTGTCACTTCTGGTTGCAATAAGCCAAGATGGCGACTGCCAAAAACCAAGATGGCGGCAACCAATATGCTGATCTTGAGTTTTCAAAACAGCAGTCCACAAACGAATGGGTGACTTCATCCACTTCCTTTTTAGAGTTAATTTGTTTTACGTACCGCAACTATACTGTTTTGGTTCAGTCTTACCACTTTTATTAGTTCTGTTTTCAGGCAGCTGTTTTTTGCTGCAGAAAATATAGCAGAGCATTATGATTGATAAAATGACAATATCTTTGTTTTTTTGTAAATCTTAATCTGAAAAGCAACTGATAATCATTTCGAGGTAAATATTTTTATTTTGTGAACCACTTTGTGACCTTGTTTAGATAAGTGATATACAAATAAATGTATTATATTAATATTTCTATTATCAATAATAATATTATGGAAAGTATAATATTTAGTTTTGTATAAAAGAGCATGCAATTCAATTTTACCTCAAGTGCCTCAAAATTTTACTTTATTTGAGTTCTTACGTAAATGTACCAATCTTATTGTGTCAGTAAATGTTTTGATCATATTAGGCAACATTTAACTTTCCAACATGACCCCGTTTAAGATTAACACAAAGGAGGCAGGGCTTCCTATTAACACCTCAGGGGCAGTTTTCTCAGAATTGCAGGCACCAACACGCACCCACCCAAAGCGATCTCTCGTGTCTTCACCTTTTCCTGTGGCTGTGTGCCGACACACATACTGTGTGCACACACATCTACATAGAGTAATTAAAGACCTGAGTGCGAGTGAGGGAGAAGGAGCATGCCTCAGCAGAGGATCACCTGCAGGGCAACAAGGGCAGTTATGGACCACCGACAACACAAGAAAAGAAAGGAGAGAGAAAAGCAGACAGAGAGCTGTGCAAGGAAAGTTCAAACAAGGATTGGACAGGGCACTAGTTTCCTATTGGCTGGAGAAGGGGGTTTGTCAGTAGAGGATTGGTGGTCTGTGTAGTTTAGATAGCAAGAAAACACACAGGCCCTTCTATTTCCAGATAGTGGTGCTATGGACTTGAGGAAAGAGGCCAAACTGTAGCATGTGATTGTAGCAAGACAAGAACAATATTGAAAATCCCGGATTGTCTTGCCTCTAATAATATCTAAACATAGCAACTAAGTTATGATCATAGTTAAGAGGTTAAGCAATGGTAAAACAATATTTAATGTATTAAGTGTGGTAAATTGTCATGAATAGCAGGTCTGTGCACCTGACAATATGAAGATCATACTACATACTGTATCTGTATTGAATGTAGGCATTGGACTGAAATTGTGAAATTCAGATTAGTCATTGGACTGATATTGTGAAACCCAGATTAATCTAATGTAATTACTAAATATACTGGGCTGAGTTGTAGAATAAAGACATGCCCTCTCTTCTTGGCTTTGTGCAGAGAAAATACACGTTTGGCTGAAAGTACCAACGTGGTTTGGGACTGTTCAGCGCCAAAAATACATTTGGAAAACTCAAGAGCAATATCCCTTTCCAGAAATCACAACCCACTTAATCAAGATAATCCTCAAACCTTGTTGTGAGCAGATTCATGAAGGAACATAATTCATGGAGACATTGCTGTTGGTTTTTCAAATGTATTACTTTTTGCTGCTTTAAGCACCAAAAGCTAATTGCCATTTAGTCCCAATATATTTGGGAGAAGTTGGAAATCTCTATTGCCAATACCTCCAAAATCTGGAAACACACACCCAAATAATTTGGCGCGATAACTAGTTAGAGGAAAAATATGTATTTTTGATTTTTGGGGGATATGCCAAAACTTCTGCTAGTGATGGACTTAAAAGAAGTAATTGGTCTAAATGTTTCAAGTCGGTGAACACAGAGTTGTACTGAACAAAGAGTACACATTACCAAACTGACCTTCCTCCCAGTACAGTATATGTTGACATAATGATGGCTATACAAATATTGTTGTATACTGATGCATCCACTGATAGATGCTCCACCTTTGCCCTGGACTCCCTGTGAGATAGTGAATTCATTCTCTTCGTCCATGTTTAAAAGACAGGAAAAACATTTTGATTCTTTTAGAGACTTTAGCACTTTACACACACTCATCACTGGACTGAAACCTTTGTGGCCCATGACAGACTATGTTTCGAAGTCGACTCCCATTGCAAAAATTGTTCAAGTTGAAACACTAAAGGTGATGTGCCAGATCTTATATGACACACTTTTCATATTGGAAGAATTCAAACCATGGATTTAAATAATCTGTGTTTTGCTGTCAAGATTGTGAGGGGGTGTGAAGTGTGCTCCCACCAGGAAAAGCTGGAGTGGTTGATTTGAACTCTGGACTGTTTACTCAGGCCGTCACGCTGTGTAATTCGGTTTAGTTTAGGTAGGTGAGAGTGAAGCCATTTTAACTCAGGATCACACCAAATAACCACAACCCCAAAAAATGCATGTCTCTTTCAAGTGAACAGCACTAGTGATTATTTATCAGTGAGAATGTAATCCCAACCAACTACAGGAAACGACCCCAAAACATGCATTTTAATGGGGACAAAGGAGACAGATGTTGCCATCCGATAGCCTGCAGTTGCTCATGCTTGAAAGGCCAAGCATAACACAGTGAACCAAGGGCAAACCGCAGTCTGATCTGATGCTCATTTTCAGCTTTTCCTCTATGCGTTCCGACTGGTTTAAACACCAAAGAAGGTAAATCACAGCAGAGAGCGCAGACAAGTCCCTCACGCTTAGCTAAAGTTACAGGGCTTGAGCTTGTTGTCACCCTCTCAAAAAACAACTGAAGATTCCTGCAGAAAATTATAAATCACCTCTGTTGAGTTTTTCCTTGCGTGAAAGTCCAAGAAACTCATCAAATACATTCCTCAGTGAGCTGACCCAAGATGATAATATAGAAAAAAGAGCTAGATTGAGTCACGAGGTTGCACCTGTTACCATAGACATCTGCAACTTTCCCAGCACCATTCCGAAGGGCATGTGTTCTGTGTCTTCCACATTTACAGCATGTTACTACTTCCAAAATGCAATCAGCTTGAGTGTTGTACATTTTTAAATGTGTATGAAATCACTTCCCTCAAGTACCATAAACAACATCCTATCAAAATAAGTCACTCCCAATAGGAGTTCTATGAGGATACATGGGTTACAGACGTGTTATGGGTTCACTGGAGGGATACTGCTTGTTGCGCTCACAGATGTGGGCCTGCCACTGCCTGCCAAACATATTGCATATGTCAACATTCATCTTCAGGAATCAATATGGACCTTTTGACCCTGATAACTGTAATGTGGGAGAGTGAAGCTTGACAATTCTGTGTCCCCGCAGGATTTTTGGCTTTTGTACTTTGGGTAGTCGTCGTGACCAAATACTTTTGATGTAGATGTGGTTTTTCCGACATTTAAAGATTCCTGCGGTTAAAAAAAGTAGTGTACAGCTTCTCAGTGCTACTTTAAGGTAAATGTTTCAACATTTTGCCCAGGTCTTGGTGATGCTGGCACACATGCACAATATTAAATAATATGCTACACTCCCTGATGAATACTGGAGGGCATTGTATTAAATTACAGTACATGCACTTGGTAGTGGACCACTCAATCAATCTACAAAGAAAGATCATACCTACATGAACACAGTAGTACTAAATCACTCTAAGGTGTGGCTGCACTGTTATAGAATTACACTGATTCATGATCCATAAATAGACTCCCTAATAAAAGTAACATTTGCCAGAAACAAGCTTAAATTCTGAGAACTCATCAACTGCTTCCACTCTCAAAGGAAACAACAGGATGTTAGTTTTTTGAGTAGCCTTTTGCTGTCCATCTTTTCATCAAAGGATATAAGCATCTGAAGCTGATTGAAAGCAGAAGCCATGTCTCCTGTTCAGTCAAGAACATGTTTTTGGTCCTACATAAGCTGATAGTAATTTTCTTACTGGTGTGGGGATTTCAGATCTTATACTACCCGGCAGTATATAAAGTAACTGAAAATGAGCTCCACCTTTACCATCGCTAATTATAATCTGATTAAAGGTCTAATTTGTATTGTTCTGAAATGGGCCATTCTGCATAATGAGTACATTTACCTTAGGTAACCCACTTTTATTATTGAGTATCATACTTTTGTACTTTTACTTGAGTAATATTTTCAATGCTGGACTTTAACTTGTAGGGATGTAAGGATGTAAGATTGTGATGTCCTGATTATTGTCAGGAAATATCTAACTTAACTTCTTAAGAATGTCAATACCTTTTTTGTTAGTTCTTTCACAGAGGAATACATGGTGATATTATTTGGAGAACAAGGTTTTTTTTTCTGAGCTTCGTGCCGCACTTAATGGCAACCAATCAAGTTGTGCGGAACAGTTTGAGTTGTACCTATATTGACAAGATAAACTCTTTCCAGTACCTTTCACAATAAATGCCCTAAACATTTAATATTTGCATGCTAGTATTTCACATTTTTGTGTTGTTTATTGATCACAAAGGCTTTTATTTTAATCTTCTTCTTTCCCTTCCTTCTCTTTTGGGAAAAGAAACAAAAACATTGATTTCTCTTTGTCCACCCAGGCTATGCTCTGCCATTTTTTTTAGAAAATCAAACATTCACCCTCTTAAGAAGCTCCTAGCTTTTGGTGTTAGCATACAGTGACTGTATCTTAGTTTTTTTGCTGAAAAGAGCCACCTGTTGCTGCTGGAAACACCGTTGATACAAGCAGTGAGACTGAACCAAAACAATGAGCTGAAAGAGGCTAAAACTCTTAGCAGGGCTAAGAGGAGCTGTAGAGTCTGGAGAAAAGTATCTGCGAGTTCATCATTGAGTGACCCTTAACACCTTTTCCATTATTTCCATTGTTTAAGTTTTTGTTATAGTTCAACTTTAACTTTAACCTTCCCCTTTCAGCACTTTTTCTCAAAGGAACTTACCATTTGTAGCCTGCTGGTCCAGACTTGTTGTGACATCCAAGTCCACTTTTTGTCCACATCGTCCTAAACCGTGGATAAGTTGTTGCAAAGGTAATTCAGACTCTGTGCTCGGGTAGCACCTGAGGCCGCCAGAGCACCTCGGTGTATAGACCCCACAAGGCTCCCCTTCCACCCTGGCACACTGTGGACAGCAGCCACAGCCCGGCTCCCTAACTATTTCTGGACATGCTGCTGTGACTGTGGGACACGCAGCTTGATGCTCCGCGGTACAACTTTGGCATCGGAAAGCCAAATCCCCAAGTAAGATTCCAGGCATGGCAAGGTATGCAAACACCAACGCATAAGTCAAATATATGACCATTCTGACGCTTAATAGGTTTATTAGTGACTACTGAAAGTCAAAATGACCCTTGGAAGAAAAAAACTATGAACCTGGAAGCCATGAAAGTCTGAAAGTCAACTGAGTGCGTAAACATTGTGATGCCACTGACAGGGTCCTATCTGCTCTCATATTACTGCCTTATTGTGAATCAGGAACAAGAGGGTCTATCACAGTGTAAGTTGGAATGGCTGATCCTTTTAGTTTGGTTTTGGCTTTTTGATAGCCATAAGAAAAGATTAATTCCTTCTCAGCATTGACGAGCACCAGGGCCGGGCGTGTAGCCAAGTTGGATAATGACATTATTCCTTTAACAGAACTTGATGACTTCTTGCTTATAGAGAAAAATATTTTGTTTGTCTACCCCCTGTCATTTTGGGAGCATATTGAAGCGAACAATGTGTTGAGCAAAACACCTCTGTGCATACTTGTTGCTCGCTATGGCAGCTCACATCACTATGTTTCGGGCTACAAAAAAACATACATTAGAACTGTTTGCACTGTTAGCTGACAGCCACTGGCTCTGTTGTCTCTCTGCTGTCTGGATTGGAAACATGGCCAGTGTCACACAGACTGGAGAGCATTGAGAATGAGCAGCTTGTCCTTCTTCTCGGCTCTCTAACTCACGACGACTTCCTCCTCATCTTCAGTGAGATCTTTGAAATACAACACTGTCCCATCTGGAGCTTTGACAGGGCTTTAACATGGATCATAAATCACTCATAGATTGTTTCAAGTAATTGTTTTATAGGACGAATCCTTAAAGTTGTACTGATACTTACAGGATACAATCCAACAAAGGACTAGCTAATTCTTTTGTGATTTTGTTGCCTTAAACTAACTTCCACTGAGTTGTTCATCATTCAAGTTATCGTCAACATGCTCTTTTCCTAATCCTAACTAAGTGGTATTGTTGTCACTCATGCAAAACTGATGCTGGAGGGGTAAACAGAGCTTCTCAATTTGAGGCTTAGGGCCAATGACCAAGCTGTGGTATTTGATGCACTGGTCTGATAATGTGTTGGCAAATGAGGCATTCTCAATGCCAACTTTTGCTGAATAAAGTAGAAACCTACAGACTCATTTTTATCAAAATAAACACCTTTTGTTTTGGATGTTTACTAAACTGGAAGAAAACCGGTCGTGGAAGCAAAATAGCCCAAACTCTACTACCAAATAGTCCAATCTATGCAGTTCTTTGAGGTCTTGGCGGCACAAGTGTTTGAGACAGCCTCTGGTGATGAACTGCTTTTCTGAAGTAAAGCAATGTTTGAAATAGCTAACAAGCTATGTGCTTTGCTATGCTTAGCTATGCTTAGCTATGCTTAGCTATGCTTAGCTATGCTTAGCTTGTGGCTAATGCTAAGCTCAGTAGCATATTCCACTTGGTTGGGTATAAATAGCCAGATAGCTGTCGTGTTACTTTTCTCCTATGGTTGCAAATAGACAAATTTTTTTATTTATTTTTTTGGCCACAGCTTTGGATTCAGTCACATGACTTAAACTCAGGTCTCAAATTAAATGAATCCATACTGTTTTTCTTTTAGTAATGCTTCATTAAATTAACCATTAACCTTTATACACAGTTGTTTAATTTATCAATATACCTACCAATGGCCTCCACTCTCAACTCAATTTATTGAGCTCCAAAAGTTAGAATCCAATAAATCACCACCTTAAAGTGGTGGAGGGGTTTGTGTGCCAGAGTGACACTGAGCTGTGTTGTTTGAGGCATTAGCTCCTGATATGGTTTTCCAAGGCAAAGTGGTCTCAGGGGAGGGGCAAGACTAAGGGCGATTCACTGACCCTTGATGAACCGGCTTGAAAAGAGTTGTTCCACCTCGCCTACCACCTACCCCAACAATGGGGTAGGTGGTAGGCGAGGGCGGGGACCTAGGTGTGCCGACCCACTGGCTTCACAGACTAGCTCTAGGGACGTGGAAATCTCACCTCTCCGGCGGGGAGGGAACCGGAGCTGGTGCGGGAGATGTAGTGGTTGCTAAATATAGTTGGGCTCACTTCCATGCATAGCACTGGTTCTGGAACCAAACTCGTGGAGAGGGGCAGAACTGTATTATTTTCATGGTCACCTCTATGTTATCGCGGGTCGCTGAGGGGAAGTCTCAGACAACACAGAAAGGGAAAGCAGGGATTGACTCCGGCTGTGTCCAGCAGGGAGGAGAACTACGGAAACAGACCGGGGATATTGTATAACGGTGGAAGGAACATTTTGAGGAACTCCTGAACCTGACCAACACGTCCTTTGTGGAGGTGGCAGAGTTTGAAGACGCGGGGGAAGACTCATCCATAAGGTTGTTGATGTAGTCAAAAAGCTCCTCAGCAGCAAGGTGCAATGGTTGGATGAGATTCGCCCTGAAATTCTGAAGGCTCTGGACATTGTTGGGCTGTCTTGGCTAATACGTCTCTTCAGTGTCACATTGAGGTCGGGGACAGTGCTGGTTCCCATTTTTAAAAGAGGAGGACAGGAGAGTGTGCTCCATTTATCCATCACACTGCCCAGCCTGCCTGGGAAGGTTCATTTCAGGATGCTGGGAAGGAGGCTCTAACTGTCAATCCTTTAGATCCAGGAAGAGCAATTAAGATTGCGTCCTGGCTGTGGAACAATGGACCAGCTCTTTGGTCTTGCAGGTTTATTGGAGGGGTGATGGGAGTTTGCCCATCCAGTCTACATGTGTTTTGTGGACTTGGAGAAGGCCTAAGCCTACTGCAGGGATACAGGGTACCTTGGTCGTTGCTACGAGCCATACAGTCCTTGAATGACCAAAGTGAGTTTTCAGTACGTGTTGGTCTCCGCAAATCCTGTTTGTGATTTTCATGGACAGGTTATATTAATTAATTTCTCTTTGTCTTGAGTTACCTGGCTGCTGAGTTTTCCTTCCTGGTCTGACAAAAGATGGGGCTGAGGGTGGAGCCTGTTTTTATGCAGAGGCCCGAGCCAAGGACCATACCAAGAGCTCTGACATCATGGGGGGGATCTGGGCGTCTGTGTTTTCCTCCCCTGTATGCTTTGTTGGTTTGGTCAGCCAGTATATAGCTCTCCCCCAGTTTAATTCAAGGAGGCCTGTTAATGGAGTTAACGTCTTGTTTTGTTAGCCTTATTCCTTAATAGTGTTATGTTTTGTTGACTTCCTTTTTGGGGCACTATAACTCTGTTAATTAATTTCTTTGTACAGGATTGTTTTTGAATAATTTTTGGGAACATAGACCATCTTTTGAATATGGAAACCTGTTTCCTTGTGCCTTGACTGCTTGGTCCACGACAGGTAGTGACCGAAAGAGCCATTGCTCCTTCGCGTCGGAAGGGGCCTGCTGTGGGGTTCTGGAATCTGATCAGGATGCATCCTGGACGCCTCCCTTTAGAGGTTCTCTAGGCAAGTCCAACTGGTAAGAGGCTCTGTGTTAGACCCAGAACTGGAGAATATTCCATATCTCATTTGGCCTGGGAACTCCTTGGGGTCCCCCAGAAGGAGATGGAAAGCGTTGCTGGGCAGAGGGGCGTCTGGAACACCCATCTCAGCCTGCTGCATCCGTGACCCGGCCACAGATAAGCGGAAGCTAATGGATGGATTGAAGTTAGAATTATAGGTTTTACTAATTGGGGTGTAGAAGAGCATGAATGATGGTGACGTAGTGGCAGGTGATGTAATGTTGAACTAACACAGTCATATGATGAAGCCCGTGCTGCACCTCTTGGAGACTGTGAACTAGCAGGAAACTTCTCACTCATTACACAAGGAAGATATTTCCTCATCTTTGAATGACCCCAGGATGGACGCTAGGGTTTCCGGCCTTGCACTGGAGCTCCAGTGTGATGTCAGTATGGCTCACAGTGTAAAACATTTTGATTTAGCTGGTCTGGAGTATGAAGTAATGTCTGTAAGGGTCATATATCCTCGCTTGATTCTGCCACTTGCATAAAAAATCTGTGATGGGGAAAAAAAGGTTTGCTACAGGACTAATGGGGGGAAAAAGAAATGCTTATGAATCAATGGTAGGTTTCAATGTTTTTTGATGTGACTGTCCTGTAAACAACACTATTTTAATGTTCAAATTTTTTCGATAAGTTCCTCACATTTAAAAGTAAAGTGTCTAAATTCCTAGCTTGAAAAATTAAGAGAAAGTGTAGTACATTATTAGTTTCATATACCATTAGGAGCGAACTAAAGATCTTTTGTTATTAATGATTTTTTTTGTTTTGATTAAAACCACTATGTATAGAATTAGTTAATTGCTTTGGCATCCTCAGTGGTAGGGTAAAACAGACAGTCGAGCAAAGTAATACATTACTCTGCGTGATGATATTGTTTAAATTCTGGCCCAAATGCCAATTTGAACAACAAATCCAACCTGCTGACCTTTTACGACACTTACAATTTCCTCCCCATCCACCTTTGCAGCTGCATGGTGATGGAATACACTTGTTCAAGTAAACAACTGGCATATCACAAGACATTGTATTTTCTAGCCCCTAAATGCTGGTTATGTATTCTCTTCACTAGATGCTTCATTGTTAAAATGACTTTCTTTTAATGGTGTGAAAAGGTTACTTTACTGGGTTATCAGTCATAGGCCACCATGCCTGAAAGTAGTGAGAGGGGTACTGTTTCAGAGGTTGACCAAAACCAGTCACTATACTTAACCTTAAACATGATAGGTCAGTGCCTAACCTTAACCATTCGAGGTCAAGTGAAGACCTAATAATCTTGTGAGAGCAAACTGTTTGATACCATCTTGTCGCACCATGAATAGCAATGGCTAAATCAAATTCAAACAATTGTGGATTCACCCATTTTTGTGCCATTAAACTGCATTTTAATTGCTGAACAGGAAATGTCTTTAAAATTGCATTTTTAGTGTATTTCTCCTTCTACCAGTACTACCTATTCAGTTTAATGTCTAATCATCAACTGAGTTGCGGTTTCTAAACACAACATTCAAAATTGTCATCAGATTACCTCTCTTTTCTAGCTCAATGACACCTGAAGCACTTGCCCCCTGACTGTGGGTATTTTGTTGCTTAGCTTTTTCGCTGTGTTCGCCATTTTCTTCCTTTTGGAATCATGCTTACAATCTGGCACTTTGTTGCCAAATTTCTATATAGGTTGATGACCAGAAACGTCCTTACAGCAAAACAAGAAAATAAAAGCAGGGTCTCTTCAGAGTCAGACACCACCACACACCTCTAGTGGGTTATAAGTGATTATTGAGAAGGGTTATTTTTGTACAAGTCTATACAATTTATTTTTTGGATTATCCTCCTCATTCTGCCTCTAAGTATTTTTTTTTGCAGACCAAAACAAGGATTTGTCATTCACCCTAACTTTCTAAGGCAAATAACAAAGTTAACAGTACATGGCCTCTTTATTCTACTCTTGTTCCTACCTTTACAAAATATTTTCCATGACTTTAAACGAGAGACGCTGTGCAAACATGATGTGCATTGCCTTTCACAGGCACAGAGCATTTACAAAACAGTGTCTATCTGTTGTGTAATCGGTTTGCTCTGTCACTTACACCGTTATGCCTTCAACTTAGGGAAATGGAAATATTTTCCTATGACCACTCCTCAGCATTTCTCCGCTCACAAACACATTATGATTGTATTATGTGTACCCATTGCTTAGCAACTCCAAATGAGTGGGCAAAGCTGAACAATGTTGAAACCTTTAATTTTTACACTTGAGCGGAACGACCTGATAGTGTAGTGATGAGAGATATTTTAACTGGGCTCCTGAAAGATCCATCTTTCAAAGAGTCATTCAGTCAAGACAAACAGAATACCAAAGAAAGGTGGTCACATTTTCCACAGTCAGTCATTTTTCCTCAGTCATGGATGTAATTCAAAGGAGGGGAGTGAAAGGGAGGCCTATATCTGGGAGGAGTCTGATACCCAGCACTAGACAGGAGATTAATGAGGTTGTAGGATTGAGGAAAAAAGGTCTCAGGATGATTTTCAATAAAGCAACAGCATAAGTACACTAAAGAGTTTCTCTTGCTTGAGGTTTTTCATTAAATATAGAGCTCCAACTTAATACAATCAGTATTTATCAATATTCCCCACACAGGGGAACACATGCTCTTTCCAATAGATTTGAGGATTTAATGACACATGTTTAAATAACTGTTATGTAAGTGAAAAAGAAAAAAGTAACTATCTGCAGTGTTTGTGTGCTTGGGGAAGCAGGCTCAGTAGCAGATCTGTGGAAGCAGATAATCATGTAATTACTCCAGAGAACACCAAACAGCCCTGCAGCCAGAACTGTGTCCAGCCTTATTTTTTTATCAAACAGTGCCTGTACATGAAGAGCTCGGACCGAATGTGAACTAGTGTCCTTTGTCAAAGCGGGCCAATGACACCAGAGGCGCACGCCCCCTGACCATGGTAACAGTGCTAGCCAGTGGCCAGATTTGTTTTGGAACGAGCATTGTACGGTCGCTGTTTCACCTCGCTATATTTGTGCTTTTGAACGCTGTGTCTGCGATTTTCATAGCTTCCTGTTGGATGCGTGCTGATGATCTGGCACATGGTTGCAACATTTTTTGGGAGAAGGTTGATGCCCAGAAAAGTCCCAAACAAATCAAAAAAGGGAAATTGCAGGCAGAGAGCAGGGTCCCTGCAGGAACAGACATCCCAACATACTTCTAGCGGGTCATAAGTGATGAGGGAATATTTCTGTCGGAGCCTATACATTGCTATTTTCGAAAAATAAATCTCCTTATTCTGTCTTTAAAGGTGCAATGTGTAGGATTTGGCGGCAGTTAACGAGAGGTTGCCGATTTCAATCAACTGAAACTGCTCCGGTGTGCCAAGCACATAGGAGAACTACGATGGCCTACGAAAAAACGTGAAAAAATGCTGATGTGTTTGGTTTGTCCTCTCAGGGCTACTGTAGAAACATGGCGACCAGCTCCGTGAGTAGGACCTACTCCATATGTAGATATATACAACTCAGGTAAGGTAACGAAAACACAACCATTTTTAATTGCAGGTGATTACGCACTAAGAAAACAGATACATTGATACTATACATTATTATTCAACTTACACACTCCTTCTTTGCAAAGTTTTTAGCACCAATGACACCCTGTAGGACACCGGTGGAAATTCTCACTGACAGTCTACAAGTCCTAGCAAAATCTTCGAGGACAAACAACGTATAACTGACAAAAAACAAAGAATCAAGGTGTTTATAGTTATGTGTGATTTATGATAATTTGAACTCCAGAAAGATATGGGGGAAAAACAAAACAATGTTTGATCCAAGTTTGGTTTCAGCTGCATTCTGAATTAAATGGTTTCTAACTTAATTAAGGTCAGAATTTGTGTTAGCCAAAGGTTAAGATGTACATCTCTAGCCAGTAGTGAAAGTGCCGAGCATGGATGGGAACATTGTGGTTTCTGTGCGTTTCCTCCAGGAGCTCTGGCTGCCTCTCACAGTCCACAGACATGAGGCTCAGGTGAAATGTATACTGTCAACTTTCCTCAGGTTGTGAACGTTTGACTGTGTCTGTTTGTGTGTTTGTCAGCCCCGCAGACTTGAATAAGGTATTCACAAAACCTTTTGCTCAGTGCATGCTGGATAAGCAGAATAAAGCCCATCCCCTGATATCTGCCCCCCACCCATCTGACCTTGTCTAGGAAAAAGACTGACCACAAAACATAAACATTGACATTAAAAGTCTCAGTGAGATAAGATAAGATAAGATAAGATAATCCTTTATTAGTCCCACAGCGGGGAAATTTGCAGGCTTACAGCAGCATAGAGTTAAAGTGCACACAAGAGACATAGTAAAGAAAGACAAGATAAAAATAAAAAATAAAAATAAAAAACAAGTATTATAAATAAGCAATAAAAACAGTAGAAAAACACAATAACTGAAACATAATATTTACAGACAGAAAAAAAACGATGCCTCAATACAGGCTTGTGGACAGTGAGGGCTCTTAGTTCGAGTGTCTCTGGGGAGGCTTTTTATGGTACGTGTCTTTGAGTAGCATGGGAACAGCCGGCTCAGTCTGGGAAAGGAAGCAGGCTGTCCATTGCTGTTGCACAATCCAATTAGCTCTGAGTTGCACCGATAAGAAAACTGGACCAGAAGGGTTTTTGTGACCAGTTGTGCGTCTGTTAGTTGGCCGGTGAACCATTTGAAGCATCCTCAACACAGGTTCTAATCAAAACCTTTTACCAGGGATCCACCGGGAAACTATTTTGCTTCAAACAGCAACGTAAAAGCTGTGGTATGTGCTTACAGAGCATTTTCTCTTTGCTTATCAGTTATGGCTTTTGAGATTTTAAACCTGCTTTTATAATTGATACAATCACTGATGCTTTTGTTTTATTAAGGTAAATAATATAAAAGAGAGCAAATACATATAATGAATGCATTTATTTTTCCATATGGACCCCTAACTAACCTGCATTTTGAGAATTCACAGCATTTACAGTGAATTTGCTTCACACAAGCAAAAGACACATAAATAATTATAAAAACACATGTGATATGTGTTTTTATAAAAAAAAAAAAGAAAATCTTCCTCTCACTGCATTCCCTGGTAACATCTGTTTTCAGTGTCTGCCTCCCACGAGATAAGTTCATTAATTTGTGGGAATGTCCAGGAAGCAGATGGCCACCATGTCTGTTTCATACAGGGCTTATTGTTGATTTATTTTTTCAAAATGTGGCTGAACTTTTAAACATGTTCAAAATCCTGTTTGGGATGTAATAAACTATGTATAAGTTTTGATATGCTCATGCAGGAATTGTTTGGCTATAGGTCATGTTTTACCTTTGTAATTTGGTCATGCGTTTAGTCAAAACACCCTCTTATCACTCAAGTGGGAGTGGAATTTGAGAAAATTGATCTTCCAGCTGGTGGAAGTGTGCCTGTGCACGTGGACATGACAGATATCACAAATTGAGTATGAAAACATTGTAAAAATGAAGTTTTGATCTTGTGTTCATCTTGTATGCATGTAGAAAGGTTGATCACCTCATGTTTAATCTTAAAGCTGGTCCACAATGACACAATTTATGTGAATGCCATGATTGTCTTTTTTAATAGATGGTGTTGTCTGCTTACGCATTGGCAGTTATCTTCTTCTGGAGAGGTAAGCCGGAATTCCAATATACCTGCACAGAAGGTCAGTAATTATACCAAAAAAAGCGACTGTATTTCTATATGCAACTTGCAACAAAGTTAGCGACTTATTAAGACCATCAAGGGGAAAAAAGTAATTAATTCCCATCCATAATGGTCAGAGTGCTCTCATTTAAGCAAACAATGTGCTCTGACGCCACCAATATGCCAATGTGCTTAAGAAGTCATCCAGCTACTTTGAGCGACTTTTGTAGCTGGTGCTAGCTACATTCCTTGGAAAAGCGTTGGCAACACTGATCATTTGCCTCATTTCCATCTCATGGTTCGGCTTAACTCTACTCAACAAATTTTTGATATCAGTACTTTTCTCTATTTCGTTTTCCACTGCTGATCGTAGCCTCCCCCCCGCCACTTGCAGGATACTTCCATCGGTAACCCAACAGGGGAATGTCTGCACTTTGTCAATTGTACGACATAGTTTTGCAGGCTGACATATTTTTAAATCTGGGTTAATTAATAAAAAAATGACAGTTGCTATTGATGGTTGCCTGTCCATTTAAAAATTGTGGGTTCGTGCAGGATATACCAGTGGTCTGCAGTGTACTACGGCCTTTAGTATCGGCTTAGCTCTCCTTGAACCTCGACTGAGGTGGTACCAAAAGAAGTACCAGGTGCCAGCTCCTAACTTTTTCTAATGGAAGATCAAAAAAGGGGGAGTTGAGTTGAATAGAGCCTTACCGTACCATGCAGTCTTGCGACAATAATAAAGGTTAGAAAATCAAATAAATTGGTAAATCCCGTATTTTGGCAATGATGGGTAGGTTTTAAGTTTGACCCGTCGGGTTCAATTCAAAAAGCTGTGTGTTAATTTAGCCGTCTGATACAGAGACAAGGAGGGCACAGAAAGAAGGAATAATCAGCAAAAGCTCATGAGAGTAACTCAGAGTAACTGTGCTGATATGTAGTTTTGTTTCTTGAAAGACAATAAGACATTTTCCAGCTATTTCAGTGTTGACAAGGTCTTCACTAATACATGTGGACGCCACATTTATACACTGTTTCTATGATTTTAGCCGTTTGTCTTTAGCTGTATGGAGAGTTTGGATCATCATTCTTATTCATGTAAGTATTTGTTTTCTTCAGGAATCGCTGCAAAATTAGTTGTTCCACCATGTGACCAGCACATGTTTGACAGCGGTGTTGACAACTGCCTGTCAGACTTCAACAAGAGCATGGAGACAAGTGGCTATCAGGACAGCTGCCCATGGCCTACAGAAATACGGTACACTTTATTTATGGTTCCTTTTTGTTATAATTTAACAAATGCAGGGTTCTTTCACACTCACATTTTTCAAGTTAATCTTTCATCCATATCTTAGATTATGAATTTTATAGTTTTAACCAGGACCTCCAGTATTTGTATCAAGTAGCATGAGTAAGGTGCTGGAATGAGTAAGCTACAGCTGATTTTTTTAAACAATTATTCAACATTTAAGTTAGTATAAGTATCAAATCAGACCTGGTATTGGAAATACCCAACATTAAAAAAACTCAGATCTGGATTGGGGATAAAAACAACTTGATTAGGACATGCCTGCTCAAATGATAAATTGTGTGGAATCAGGAATATGCATTTTAACGAATATGCGCCCTGTCATCTTTTAGTCTGTGTTGAGCCTTGGCATGCATGTGTTGCATGAAGCCATCCCTGAGCTCAATAATGTAGAGCCCAGTGATTGAAAACTGAAGGCTGGATAAAGTGGCACATTACATACGTTTTATGGCCTTTTCAGTGAAGATCCATGACCGTTAGTCATGGGAAAGTCAGATACTTTCCTGTTTCCTGGCTACAATTGGTGGTGGTCAAAGTCATATCTAATTACTCAAGTTTAAATGAAAAAGTGCTCCTGGGCTCATATTTCCAGACAGCAGTTGTTTGTGGAGACTTTCGCTCTTGCCGTGATACCTACAACAGACTGCAGTAGACTTTAATTATGGCTGGAATAATCCATATTTTACTGTTAACATGGTTTGAGGCTAAGCTCTCATAGAGCTCAAATGGTTCGTTAGGGTGGGGTGTCCGTCATCACAAGGAGCCCAGCATGTTGATCAGTCCTCCAGCTGTCAGGCTCAATTGAATCTTGATGTTTTCCACACTAAAATTGTACGTCGCACGTTTTATGCTGCTTCATTGAAGCTATAGGCGCTTCTCCACCCAGAGGACATGACACATCAAAACTTTACAGTGATGTGTAAGCTGCTTCCTAAACACCAGTGGTTGATTTCTCCATTTATTAAAGATTTTGGAGATGCCAAGGTGAGAGGTTTTTGGCTCACTTTGCGTTATCTTAAAATATTGAGTTTGAATATTAAAGTCACAGCTTTAAAGGAACACGCCAGACGAATAACTTCAAATCAGATTTGTGACCGCTTTCCAAACAGTGGGGTGCCACATCACTCACTTCTGGAACCACTGCTGGAACTATTTTAAAATGTTTTTTTACCTTGAAGACATTGTGTTCTATTAATTTCCATGTGAAATGAAAGTCAATACAGACTTGAAAGATGTAACAGTGTGGTATTACAACACAATGAACATGAACTGAGTGGATTTTTGTCTAATTTAATTTCACTGTTGCATGGTAATACTGTTAGCTGTAAGTGTCTATTATTGTGAGATGCTTTTATTGCTTTATTCATTATGAAACTGTAACATAATAATTTTAAACTAAATGCAGGAATGGCATACACTGTACAATAACCTAACCTGCTTGAATTGGCAAGAACTGATTCTCAAACTACAGATCTGGAACCATTTTGAGCCATCTTAACTTTGTGCTCTTCATTGCTCTCCTTCTTTGCAGCATCTACAACAAACTGAAAAGGTGCGTGGACGACTGGGCAAAGGAGTCTTGGTGTAAGGGTCACGGATTTCTGAGAGACACAGTCTTCTTGGAGGTTCATAAGATGTACTTTCGACTCTGTGGACAGGTCCAGGACCCCCCGTCCACCACTCTCATTGTGTTGATAGCACCTGTTATCATCATCACACTCTTCCTACCAATTCTCTGTGTTAAACTCACCACCTGGAACACCAATTATGTCAGCACCTTTAAGCTCTGATGTGCTGAGCTGACAAAGAAACTGGCAGTTTTTTTTCAGCATGGAACTTATTCTCATAACTGTGACCATTCTCACAGTGAGTCATGATAACTTTCACACCGTTCTCACTCCCAATTTGTACATGTTGGTTTTGCACGTGCAGTGCTGCCTCTAGTGGCTGTAGTTATTATGGCCGCAGTTAAAGAGGAAGTCAGGTGAGGTTGTTTAAAGAGCGACAAATCCGCATTGGGAGATCAGGGTGGATGGATGGGTCCAACAAATACAGGCACTTAGAAGCAAGCGCGATATGGAGCTACATAGGATTTGTGGCTGATTGGCATAAGTCTCTTGTTGCCAAAAGTTGCCGATTGATTGATTGATGGATTGATGTCATGATAATATTGGTTGAACCTGGTTGGTACTATGCCTACCTCAGGTAAGCACACTTCATATTTTGTTTTACAGTAAGGAACGATGATTGTATTCTGATATGAAAATACATATCATAAAATAAAAATGAAGATTTCTTTTTTTTTGTCTTTACACATTGTTTAAAAGAAGCACAAAATGATCCGCGATGTAATTTTAAATATTTATTAAGGCGTTTTTTTTATTTAATCTCTCACTTTCGTATGTAACCTTAGTCATATAACAAACACACTTATTTTATTTGAATACTATATTCTTTACATTTTATACCATGATTTTTTCATAAACCTCACCGAGTAGTTTTGTTTGAATTCACAACATTAACCATGTATCGAAGTCTATCTACCGCCCTGTTAATTAAAAAAAAGCTTTGCACTCACTACCTGTGGTGGAGAGATATCGGGAAATGTGGCCGAAGGAAAAACAACACACGGTTTATTACATACTTTCTAAATAAACCTTCATTTTACAGTAGGAAGTTGGAAACATTAGCCAATCCATAGGGATATTTTCTGTGTTTACTTTTGGTCGGACTGATGGAAAAGCGTTGAAATGATGATTCATGTAGAATTTAAGGCTCAAGCTGTTCCCAATATGATCTTAAAGAAATCTTTGTGAGTGCAAAGTTGGCATGACCAACAAATATGAAAATAAGTCTCAGGTTAAACAGTACAGCATTTTCCCTTTGAGTAATAGGTACAAACACAGACCAATATGTCACTCCACTATTTCAATATTTTAAAAGTACAAATATTCTTATCAAAGTGTCCAATTATAGGCAATGTTATGTATAATACATTCATTGTTTTCTTTTCCTTTTCATCCTAAAAAAATGACTAAATGATGTGAAATGTGAACCACTTGACTGATATTTCTTCCAAAGCAACTGTCAAGCCATATAATGTTGAAGTATTTCCTCTTATTCCAGAAATCCAGTATTTCTCCTTAAATTTCAAATGTTCTATATCTCTCAATGGCTGGGTGTGTCATTCTTATGGTTTCAAATGATTATACATTAATGAAAACATAGTTATGAATATTTTTTTTCCATTTCTGCTAATACATCACCCCTAATCATACACACCGTGCCTTTAAGTATAACATACATTCTGTAGGGAGAACTTTATACTTGACTGTCTAAATACTTAGCTGTGAATGTCTGAACTTTCTGGAACTCATTATTCTGTCATATATGGTGAACTCCACCCATCTGGCACCTACAGTGAGTAGAGGAAAATAAAACCTTAATGATTGACTGCACTGTTTGACACCAACTTCATACTTGAATACTCTGTAATGTATTGTCATTTTTTTAAAGCTGACCAAAAAAAAAAAAAAAAAGAATGGCTCTGTTTGTATTTGAAACACATAATAAATATTTATTCCAGACAAAAAAATAATGTTTTACAGTTGATTGAAAACAACTTCTTTACAGCGAGAAGGACCTGCTATTCAAGTAGCCACACGAACCAAGTATCATTCTGTGTGACAAATGCAAACACACTGCATTTTACAATCAAGGGCTTGTTGTGTAGAGCTGTGTGTCATCAAAACAATGCAAAACTCCATTAAGCAATGTTTTAAATGTCATCTTTCTAATCTAATGACCTTTCTGCGTATGTGAAATCAATGCTAGTAGTGCCAATCTCACTGAGAATCTAACCCAATCTGCAGCTCAGAGTGCACTCTGAATGGCAGAAACATGAAGTAAACAAGAAGACATTGAAAATTTGATCCATAAAGCAAACCAACAGAATGGCCATGTTGTTTGAAGTTTCTGTGAGGTGGTTGTAAAGTCACTTTCTGTGTTTTTAGAGTTTGCTTAATGTAGTTTTTATGGAAATCATTGCTCTAAATGGTTGTAGAAATCATTGGTGTACCTGGATGAACAAACCTGTCACAACAGTAAAATAAAACCTTATTATGTTAAAGAGAGACATTCACTGAATATAAAAATAATACACACAAAGGATTAGTATTAAATTCATAACCCATGAGATCAACAAAATATGACAATGAAGACCGACATTAGGAAACTAATCCTGCTAAGGAACTAATCCTTTGGTATGCAGTGCAATTAAAGAAAAATGAATGGCATTCCTGCAGTATCCAAAAGACAATATCAACGCTAATTCTGTGCTCGTATATCAGTATGAAAACCTTCCTTATAACAGTGGACCTAGTTGCACACATATCGGATTTATAGTCAAATAATGGTTGGATCTAACAGACTATTCCATATGCTAGAAATCCACGATCGCCAGACGTCTTTACTCAAAACCAAAGATGTTGAATTAAAAAAAGGGATTCAAAAATAACAGAGCCAGGTCTTAGATTTGGGTGGGTGGTCTGCCCTGCTACCATGGTGGTATAAGGCGACTGAATGTGGTGAACTCAGAACATTGACATGGCAGAACCTTTTTGAGGGTCAAAAAAACTGTTTTTCTTTTCATCTTGCGTGTTTCAACATCTAGCGCCCAGACGGGACAGAGTGGCAGCACCACGCCTTTTATTATCTTTAATAATACCCACAATTCCACTTTTTCCTCTTGTGTAAATACTGAGAGGATGTTTTGCTAAGTATACGCTTGCTGGCTCTGTCTTGGCTATGGCCTACGTAGCTCCACACATACTCAGACACACCAGTCCCTGCCATAACAAGAGCACGTGGCTGTTTGGAGCAGTCTGGCAGTCTTGTATCGTCAGACAACAAAGGACAATGACCTTTGTGATTCTTTTACCACTATGGGTCAACCAGCTCACCAAATAACATAGTTCCACTGGACTCGGATGGCAGATGCCAACTACTTGGGTCAAAAGTCATCGTCAGATATTCCATCTAATATTTGTTTTTCTTAGCGTTGCACTTTTGTGTCAGCCTTTGCTAGCTATATAACGAATACTCATCGAGCACAAAATGAGTCAAAGTTTCAATAAAGTTGATAGTCACCATGGACAGATTCATAAACCTAAAACAATTTTTGTTTAAGACCCTGTTTAAAACTCTTCTCTTGCTTTTCTTAAGCTAATTCAGCAGCCTGAGGTCTTGAGAATGTCAAACTGCCTGCCAATAAATGTTGGCCAACAGGCTTCAACAAGACATAGACACATCCAGCTATTAAGTTCACGAAAACTTAAAATCTTCTTACCAGATGATACACAAGGTCAATTACATTGGCCTTTCAGCTGGAGTTAACATGAAAGGAATATAAAGAGTCCCAAAAGACAGAGCATGACTTCTAAGATGGAGTGAAGAGGAAGCCTTACTGCAAGCTAACAGGGCTGCAGCTACTATACTCAGAGTTCATGTCCTCTGTATTTTGTTCCAGGAATTCGGAATTGTAGTTCAAGTCCATCATTCAATTAAGAGATCCAAATCTAATACCTTTTATTTTTACTTTTTGTATATACTGCATCTGCCTTCACAAAATATGTACTGTTGCATGCATCGTGTCATTATAGTAAAAGAACCAGAAAACAAAATATATGGTGCTTTGGTAATATACATTGAAATTAAACCATGTGGAGTTTTTCACCACTAGTAGAGCTATGGAGCAATACTTTTAAATGTGTGCCATATTTTGTTTGCCTTTAGTGTGCTTGAAGTGAGACCCGCCGGCTGTTTCAAATCATCACACCTATCAACAGGGTGGTGGTAATGTGCGAAGACATGGGGTAAGAAGATGTTACAAACTACCCTTGCAGTTTCCTTTAATTGAGATATACTACTTAGTCATAACATTCCACCTTGAACTTTGAAACCTTTTTTTTGGCATACTGCACTTGACAAATATGTATTAGGACACACTAAATATTTTTTCTTCTTCTTTCTGGCATACTTAATAGTATGGTAGTATGGGTATTGTAACGCACGATTGGATTAGAGGCAGATACCAATTTTTTTTGAGACATGGTTCTTTTAAATTTGCCTATTTTCAGGCCAAGAAAGAGCATTAAATATTCAAATGGGAAAAGTAATTTTCCAAATTAGAATTTTATTCCTGGCGAAAGATAGAAAGCTATATAAATCAAAGAGCTTTTGGACAAGCATCTAGGAACATCTGTCACATATAAGTGTTTGAAATGAATAAAACTATTACAAAACAAGGTAACAATAAAGCTGTAGATGAATATGGGGGATTTTTACACGTTCTTTAAAATTAAACTCAGTATTTCTGTAAGTATGGCCAGAGCCCTGCTCACTTGTATATAACACAAAATACCTCCTATGTGCTCAACTGTCAATGTCTTGGTGGTCGCACAATAGCTTTGTCGTTAATGGACCCCCATAAATTAGAATCAGCTTTGCTAAATCTGATAAGCAAAAATAATTTGCCTGAAAATACAGGCATGTCATGAACACTGCAGGTCCAAGTATAATGGAGTATAATGGAGATAACATATCAGTTTCTTTGCTCGCAGTTTGCCCTTCTAGTCTTTGTATACCCTCAAACATAAACACGTGGTTGAAAAGGTCCATTAAACCTATGTTAAATGAGACTCCTAGAGTCCTAAACCACATTTTGTCACTCATTAACTTGGGGAGCTGCAGAATTAAATACAGACTACAGCAGGTGTATGCTTCACATCAAAGTTTAGCTTGAAGTGTTGGCCTGAAGACAACAAGGGAGGATTAATTTACACCATAACTCCATGTCAGAACTTCCCTGGTGTAAACACTTTATTTTCTCCACTTGAACTCATTTTATCCATTGTATTAAACCAAAGCCTGGACTGTATGCTCCATATTTTTACATCGCAAGTGTTGGATTGCCTTGACCGCTTTATGTACACACAAGAGACAACAAACTAAAGGCTTGGAAGCAATATTTACAGATCGAAGGTCAGTTTCCCCTGAGACAGAATTCTTGCATGGCTCGTAATGTAGAACATGGTTATGTGAAATGGGATATACTAATGTGGTTAGCATACAAAATCTAAACTACACTGCTGACCCTGAAAAGCTTTTTTTTTTATGTACTCCCAGAATGAAATTGTGCTTCACTTTTAAGCACTTTGGAGGTTTTTTTAATCATCATTATCAGGTGAAAACAAACACCTGATAATGATGTCATACTTAATAATTATTTACAGAAACCTCTTCAGCTGCCACACCATGTCTTGTTCCCGATTCCACCTTAAATTTCTTTGCCCATTGAAGCTGTTACAGTGTAGAGGTGAACTCGCAAAAATGTGAAAGGTGCAAGGATAGAAGCTAGAGGGAAAGTGCATACTTGCAAAAAATGTCATGTTTATAGACAAAATAATAAACTAAGGAACAATGACACTGTTCAATTACCTTCTTCTGCTTCCCATCTAGCACCTACAACATCTAGAGAATGCTCCGAAATGAAGTATTTGGGGTGGAAAGTTTGTGAGAGTCTAACCCACTGGCCTTTCCGCCAAAATCACAACAATTTCTTCCTCTTCTATATAAATAAGAGTGTCACACAAATATGTGCTTGACTTGTTACTTTTTCTATGTAAAGTAGCTCTAACAACTGGTGTTTTTTCTGTGGCAGAAGTAAGGTCTCTGATTACGTGTCATGACTGAATGGTTATTTAAATTCTATAGTGGGCTCGCAATATAGGAGGTGAAAACTAAAACTCTGAACACAGATGGTACATTGTAATTCCAAGTCTTACTGTACAATGCATCATTCATACGTCCTGCCAACACTCAACTGTTCCCCAGCGTTTTCAGTGCTTGTGTGTTTGCTTAGTGCCTATGCCTTTTTTCAGCCAAGTGTGTTGCTTTTTTCATGGATGTCATGAATAATATAGTATCACGACGTGGAACTATTGCGGAGAAGATAAAAGAATAATGGCTGAATGTGTTCATCTACACAATGTTCTTTTTTTAACTTTATAATAACTCTTATAGCAATTTCAGCTATTGGGAGTATAAACATCTATGAAAATCTGGCAAGGCATTAAGTCCAAAGGTCACAAAATAAATAGATACAACAGAGTAGAAAAATAAGGTTGAGACCATGTTAGCTATTTACTTATACATCCAAGGTCACAATAACGGGGTCAGTGGACTGGTATGTTGGGCATTAAACACCTAACAAAGTACAGAAACACCCCTTAAAAGAGGCTTGCACAGTCTCTGTAGAGACTTTGGCTTCAAGGGGAGACTACATTTAGAGAGGAGGCTTTGTGCCAGGGAGCTCAGTTGGCAACGCCAAGAGTGAACTTTTGCCCAGTCAAAGTGCTCATTACTAAAAGTCTGTACAGAAAGGGAAAGGACTACTTAACTCCTTGTTTGCACATCATTGCAACCTATAGGCAATGGCAGTGGTATAAAGGGAAAAGGCAGCTAAACTACACAGGCAGTGGAATTCAGGGCTTTGAAATTAAGTTTCAGTTCATCACTCTGAATTTTTATGAAAATCCACTTCCTGGATGATAATGAAATGAAAGCAAATCGACCCCTTTTCCCGCTTCCAGGACATAAATAAGTCAAAATGATCCAGCCCACTGTAGCCCTAGAGGTTACCATCATCATCATTGCACTTATGCCCAGAACCTGCAGAGTAATTAAAGGGATAGACAGGATAAAAGGGTAGATAAAGTGTTCATGTAAGTTACATTTCTTTGTGAGAGTTGCAATGTCCACTCCAGGTAGGGTGCTCAGGCTTCGGGTTCAAAGTCTAACACAACACCACCACCACCACCACCACCACCACATAGATCTAACATTAGGGGTGCTCTTTTATACAAATGAGAATAAATAATGGTAAGAAGGGAGCATCCAGCTATAGTTTTTGTATATTTTACAAACACCATTAATGTCGCTCCTCACGCTTTGTCACCGCTACGCAGAGACATTGAGGTTTCCGGAGAGGCTTGCTCCGGTTGGTCAGAGCTGGAGGATGGAGAAATTCATACTGGCAGGGTCCGATTTTAAATTTATACAAGCATGTGGATCTCGTTGTACTCGTCTCGTCCATCTTCATCGAAGTTGGGAGAATCCTCGTCGCAATCCAGCTGTGAGAAAGACAAATCATCTTCAATAGTTTTCATTCAAGGCTTGCTCAAAGGTCAAAATCAGGCAACTAGGATGCTTTGAATCCAAACCTTTTTGGTGCTGTTTAAACATACTCCGGTGCGCTTTTGGCTGATTTGAGAGCTGTATATTCAACTATCAAACTGAGACCATGTGAATGTCGGATCTCAGTCTGTTTCCAAATGAAAGAAGTAGTTTTACATTTAGAAAAAAATGGCTTAATTTACTTTTTAGCAGAGCGTTAGATGATATGTCTATACGCTAGATAAGTGTGAAGCTACAGCCAGAAGCTGGCTAACGTAGCTTAGCATAAAAAGAAGGAGAAACAACAAAAGTCACACAATTTGCCTCCTAGCACAACTATCACTTATCCACACATTGCATTGTATTACTTTAATCCATACAGTCCCAAAGTGTGAAAAACAACAATTCCCCGGTATAAGTGGGGCTATGCTATGTGCCGGACTATTTCCAATCTTTGTTTAGCTAAGCTAAGTTAGCTGACTGCTGGCAGTAGCTTCGTATTTAGCAAACAAACTTGTGAGTAGTATCGATATTGTCATCTAGCTCTTGTCAATAAAGTATTACCTAAAATGTCATAATAGTCATTTAATAGAGCAAGCTCCAGCTCTTCATGCTTACAGATCTTTGTTTGAAAAGTCAGTGAGAAAAGATGTGGACCAAAACTAAAAAATAACAATGTTTTTTTTTCTTTTCCCTTAGTCCGGACCAGATGAAAGAAGGTGTAAAAAGATTCAGAAATATTAGGTAACTTAACGTGTTTGTCAGAGAAGAAGAAACCAAAGAATAAAAAGAAGACATTTAATGTGTGTAATCTGGTGCATATAGAGGTGAAGGTAAGGGTTATGAGTGATCTGACATTGTGGAGGTCTAATTTTGGTAATTTTCAAGTTTTAAATTAATTTCAAGGTCCTCGGTAGTGTGTTCCTACAGTGCCTCGGGTTCATGAGACCTTTGGATGAACACAACACGGTTGGTGGTTAAGTTAGGAAAAAGGTGTTTATCCTAGCTCCTGAAAAAGTCGACATTTTGGAAATGGAAGGTTTTAATCTGACAGTGTTGACATGTATGGGTTTAGGGGATCTAACCAAGAAAACATGGAGCTTGGCTTCAGGTTGGCCTGTGAATCTTTTTGTGGTTCGAAAATAAATATTTGCCTATCATCTGAAAAATATTTGCATGAGAAAGCTGTCCAGGATCACAGAGGACAAAATCATTGGTAGTTTCTTTGTTTGATTTCTTTAAGAGATTATTATTATATTGCTGTAAAAGCAAAGCTGTAAAATATGTTTCCTGGGGCTATGTGGGATCAGATTATTGTGGCAAAGATTCAAACATTCCTAGGGCATCTCTGCAAAACAACCTACCGCCTGGAGCTCACGTTCCTCGAAAATCCTGGAGAGTATGAGACGGCGCAGCGGCACCGTCATGATGAGGACGAAGGGGAACGCCAGGGAGGCCTCGGTGGACTTCACTACCCACAGAGCCACGATGCACGCCAGCTGGATGATGGTGAACATGTTCATACGCCATGTCTTCACCTGAAGCAACACACATGTGGTGGTGGTGGTTAAAGGGTAGAAAACCAATAGAGCACAGTAAAGACGTATGCACAGAGTTACTCATAGACTCATAGAGAGGCACATTAAACACACTGAATCCCAAACTGATCCCTCGCATAAAGAAAATCATATATGTTTTTGGCTCCATCTAGTGGAAAATCCTGCATCTAATGACTTGTCTGAAATATGTAAGTACACTTTTCCTGTCTTTTTCCTGTATTTCATGTGTCACAAAATTTGCTTTCAATCTGATAACAAGTCAAAACAAATTTGATACCAATACTGTAAATGGCAAAGTACAATTATATGGAGGAGAGCCATTTGTCATCAGTAGCGGGATCTTTTGAGTACATTTTCATTGCAATTGATAAAACACAGATATTCCCGTTCATGTGGAAGTGATCTAATGTAATGTTTCTTTGGTATTGATTCTAGTTATTCATTCAGTATCAATACTAAAAACAAGATCTGGTGATATCAAAACTTATAGAACCTTAACACGTGTCATACTTCTGTGGGATTGCCATTGTAATGTATTAAAATGCTTGAAGAGGTAAAACAGCAGCACTTGACACAGAACTACTATATAAATCTTTGGGGTTCACCAGAGTAATCACAGCCACAAGCTGAAATGGTTTGTTCTAACAATAAAGTTGTTCTACACTAAAAGTGTTGCTGGAGTTGCCTTATCTAAGCACCTTGGAAGTAGGTGAAGCTGTGCCAGAAATCCCAGCATGGCTTCGACAATGTATAAGCCAACGTGTTAGTGTAATTGTGGCTACTAAACTCATCGGCTGCCATTTTTCTTTAAATATAATGAGTAAGCTAGTTAAGTATTGCAGTGGTTTGTTCTCGTTTAATTTGCTATTATTTGTGTTGGTTTCGCATTATATTTCCATTTATTATGTAAGCCTTAGTGTCTATTTGTTGTCATTTTGAGTCTCTTTGTGGTGTTTTTTTTGTCTCTTTGAGGTTATTGTATATTTTGTTATCATGTTGAGTCTCTTTGTAGTTGCTTTGTGTCTATTTGAAGTCATTGTGTCTTGTAGTCTTTTTGTGTCTCTTAGTAGTCGCTTTACGCCATGTGGTCATTTTGAGTCTGTTCCTGGTTTGATACGAGTCTATTTGACATTTTGTAGGTGAAAGACCCTGATACTTTTGTCCCTGGGCCTTATGTAAAGACCTTATCAAGGTTTCTGATCCTTCTCTGCTATGTGTGCAGGTGCGTCCTGAGATAAAGTTACATAGCAGTTAGTCAGTAAAACACATAATACGGTGATAAACAATACAATGAGGATCAACACACTGAAATGAATGTTACCATCTGACACCAGTAATGCAGAGGACAAAATATTGTATTATTCCATTACTGATGATCAGATAAGCTTAAATCAAGCAGTTTGATGCATGCAGCCAGAAACCCAACTATGTTTATCCTCAATTGTTGAGGTAACTCTGTTATAATTTTCCTTTCTACATGCATATTGGAAGTAGCTGAAATACCTCCTCTGCCTGTAAATCTCTTTTGCTGGATGTCGTGGAGTCCAAGTGTGGCCTAGCTGTAAAAAACCTGGTTGTTTTTCATGTATAATGTATAAAGAGTTCTGAATGATCAGGTCTCTCAATCAAAACAAGCTCAAAACGTAGACTGCAGAAAAATGTCTGCCTCTACGCTGCTGCAGTTACCACTCTGCTGAGTTTGGCTTCTCCATCTTACCACTAATAACAGAAGAAGAGCGCTTGACAACATTGGTATTGCGTGTGTTACCTTGGTGACGTAGATGTGGTCAGGGTGATGCTTGGCGGGCGTGCACATAAGTGTGATGCGTTCATACAGTTGGATGCCCGTCAGAGAGGTGACCCCCATGTACAGGAAGATGCCAAAGAGCACAGCCAGAGGGATGAGGCGGAGCACGTCTGTCATCACTATGGACATGCCTGATGGGTAGAAATGGGTTAAAGGTGTGTCTTTAAAAGGCAGCCTTACTGTTTTTGAGAAACACATGAAAAATAATTTGCAACTGTGGAGAGAAGTATTCATTCAACAAGGGAACAGGCCTCATGACAAACATGCTGTCAATGCTGTTGATTCGAAACACATTCTCTGTTAAGCTGTGTTGGTTGAAACGCTCTTTGGGCTAATCCAAAAGGTCTTATTCCAAATCCCAAGCAGCATTTAAATCAAACAAAGGCTCAACAATCATGATGAGTCATTTTGGTTGTATACCCAAACTGGATCAAACTAATGCTTAGGACTACTTTGGGAACCCTAACTTAACTGATTCAAGATATCCTGCTGGCAAAATAGTATTAGTCAGAGGTTGAAACAACGTTGCAATGTCAGACAGTGCATTTTGAGTTTAACAATTTTTGATTGGAAAAAAGACTGTTTCGGTTCATTTTGAGGACAGTTTGTAAACAGATTGGAAAATCATTGTAAGCCCTTGTAACGGCTGATTCATACTTCGTGAATGTCTAGGCATGCAGGAGCTGCAGAAGTGGCACTCTGTACCTTTTGAGCTTATGTTTTCTTTCAAGACAAATCATTACCTGGAAATTGCAGCACTGTAAGAATGCGAGAAAAAAACATACAACCACAGCCAGATAATAAAACTAAATAATTTCTCTGGAATGGGTCAGTAGTTCAGATTCCTCTTTTCCTCAAGCTCCATCCAGATGCAGTTGGTTGTGTGTTGATGTGATTTGTTTATTGTCACTTTTAATGAGATAACTATTTTATGGAATAAAAGGCTTTTTATGATTAAGTTTACAAGTTACTAAAATAAAATTATAATAATATGGATATGGGCTCAACATTGGCATTCAACCAGCCACTTGACATTTGCTAAACCCCATCCCCATTGGTTACCATTCCGTATTGCATATTGACTTCACTAATTCTCAGTAATTGTTGGAACAATAGGTCTCCCGTTAAAAACTAAGGCAAACAAAAGCAGGCTTCTCGTGTCTAGCCAACAACTGAGGAGTTTGGCTTAAATCACAACTATTGCTGGCAGAGTTCTCCAACTGTAGCGAGTGTAAGCTAATGCTAACATTGTTAGTTGAAACTTGTTGGTTGAGAACTGTCTCTGGACTGTCTCATACTTTTCCATGTTTAAAGGTAATTCCTTTTGAAACAAGAACCCTGTTAGAGTCATAAATGTGTATGTGGATGGCTGCATACATTGTGCCAGGCAAACGGCCTTCCTGTCAGTTTATGATCCATGTGAAAGACATGGAAGGAGAAATGTAAAAGACAAAAGCAGAACTGTTTATGTACTGTAGTGTAGAGCTAGTCACCTCTGAAATTTACTTAAATGTTAGTCACTTCCAACAGGAGAAAATGCATTGAGGAGGATGACCACTATGGAAGCGCTAAGAAAAAGAAAGTCAGTAAACAAATCTGATCTGAATAGTTCCCCTCCTATATTTTTGACTTTAAAACAGGTCGTTTTTGAAAGCAACCTTTTTAATTGGTGGAAGCGGGGGAAACATTTTGGCATATTTATTTGTTAGGATACATTTTCTGTGTTTGTTGTTGTAATACTAATGTCGGCCACAAGAGTCTAAAGTGCACTACAATTTATCCATGCACTCTCAGCATGTGTTATGTGAATTCAAACTCACCTATAAGAACACATGAATTCTTTAGACCTATTTAGAACATGGGGAACATACACTTCAGCCTCTTGTGGCCAAAATTAGTATTAGGACAACAACAACAACAATCCTGACAAACAGAAATAAATCACCTGCAGAAACTTTTATTTTCAGCTGTTTGCAGGGATGAAAGAAAGTATTTTAGAAAAATATTCCTGGCAAAAACTTTTTCTTTAACTTGCAAATCTTTATACATTGAATAAATGTTAAATACTGACACCACCCTATTAACTTTTGAAATAGTGAGTACAACTCATACGTCAGCCCCAAGCACACTTTTTCCTTGGCGTCACTATTGGATTTTAACAAACGATTAATGAGCCCCTCACGTTCCCATCGTTCCCTTTCAGCTTACCAACAAGAACAGCCACAAGAAGCCCGGTCAGCCTCTGTTCTTTCACCTCCTGGATCATGGGCTTTTCGCCGGGCGCTGTAGCTTTGCTCATGACCGTGAGGGCATTGACATGAGTTACAGAGCGCACAGTGGCTGCTGTGAGCCACGGCAGGCCAAAAAGAGGACAGATGGCACCCATTGTGACGATGAGCAGAAGATCCAGGTGGAAGCCAGAGCCTTTAACCAGGCGACGCTCTTTCTTACTGACTATCAACCTGATAGATTGGAGAAAGAAATTAGAGCACATTTAAAAAGTTGAAGTAAAATACAAAAATTAAAACAGATTTTACACCCAAAACATTACCAGTGTAGATAATCATGCTGTACGTACGAAGTTATCTGAGATTCCATAAAAATGAGGATGAATACAAGAATGGCAGGTCCAATAGATGCCCCCATCATCCATGTAGGAAAGGGTTGCTTGTCACCAAAGGGACTGATGAGCCAGCCTCTCTTGTCAGGCGAGGTGACTGAGAAGCCTGACGGCACATTGAGTTTCTAGAGGCAAATAAAAAAGAAAAAGCCCTGATTTGTACTGTAATAAAAATGCACTTTAACTGACTGAAGTAATTAACATTACAGTTACCTGTGTGTAAGTGTCAGTAATGGAGTAATCCACCAACACTGAAACTAAAATTGAGATGGGGATGCCAAAGTCACCAATGATTCTCCTGGCCTAAGGATGTTGAGAAACCCGACATCAATCAAATTCAGTCAACATCCAGCACACTTATCACATACACATAAACATTGGAAGTTCTATTATGGAAAAGTTTTAATTAAATTATCGATATGCCCACTTTCCCTTAAACTGCCTTGGCGCATTACCAAAACATATTATGTCAAATGCAGTATGCCCAAAATACCAGGATGTCCTACAGCATCTGGTTGCATTTTGCAGTATGCAAGCCAGCATGATTTTCTGGCTATTCTGACCCACAATCGTCTGCAGAGCGGATATATGAGCAAGAGGGTAAGATTTCCAGGTGCAATGTTATGACAAAGTAGTATGCCTCAATTCAATGCATGCTGCATGCAACAATTTGTACCGTGTAAGTGCAGCTGCAGTATGTACTAAATAGAAAATAAAAAAATATGCATATTGGAATGCAGTCATAATCTTTTTCTGGCATACTAAATGGCATGGTAGCATTGGTATTGGAACCCAGTCGACATGATTTTGTGTAATTACACATCAGGGTGTCTTTAAAAGCTCATGAGAAGTCCTTTGTTACAATTAGGTTAGGTTACCTTGCCACCTAAGAAACGACTGTTTCGGAATTTCCTGAGGAAGAAAGCAACAAAGAAAGTGCCCATCATGAGGACCAGAGACAGAAGTGCAGTGTTGGGCTGGTTGTAGACATGTTCATCATCTTTTTGATGGCCAGTAGCTGTGGTTAAATCACTGTGGTAAATTTCCATCAGTGGATGTTCCTTAAACACCTAGAAAACAAGAAGATAGTCTAAGTTTATCCTCTGCTGATTAGATAAAGATAAAGATAAAGAGGTTTTTATTGTCATTGTAGTGATACAACGAAATTCCGTTTGGTAGCCCTTAGCCAGCCAGCAGCAGCGAACAACAAAAAAAACGCTGCTGTTTGACCGAGAGCACCGAGCCGCTGCGTCTGCACGCGCCGCCACCTAGGAAGACTAAACTAAACTGATTGTTTGCAGTGGCCTTTTTGCAGATAAGACAAGCAAAGGATTCAACCTAATTCTTAGATGCTATCAACTAAAATGTATTATACCATAAAGCATAATAAATTACTCTTGGAGAAATTATTCTGATTTCTTGTTATTGGGAAATATGCAAATAAAAGTGTATTTTATTGTCCAAATTCTTATCAAGCTTATTGTGCAGTACGATTTCTGGGGTTGTTACCTTGAAGAGCTTGGAGAAAGTCTCATAGATGAAGATAAGGGAGATGAGGAAAGCAAAAATCTCCTGGGTGAAAGGTGAGATGTAGCGAACAAGGAAGCTGCCCTCTGCAGCCACAACCACCAGGACAATGAAGATGAGCCAGAAACCAATCCACACACGCCCAGTTAGGTATTCAATGTGATGGGCCTGACAGAACTGAGTGAAAAGACAGACATATTAGGCACATGTTCAAGGAAAACAAATTGGGAATTATGTAACAGAAAAAACATGTTTTCAGCACCTTGTAGTAGGCTTCTTCAAACACTAGTAAGGGTCCTGAGAAGCCTATGATGAGGAGAGGCTGACCACCAAGCAGCGAGAATATAACTCCAAGAGTTGCAGTTGACACAATGAGCTCAGTCACTCCCATCATGCCCTCTGTTTTTTCTCCTGTATGAGAAAACAGTTTAAAACACACCTTTTAGAGCACAGGTAACAAAGTGATATTGAGCCAAATTCTTTGTTTATTTATTATTTTTGTAGTTTCAGTTTACCCAGCAGGCCTCCAAATGTAATGGTCGGCGACAGTGCAGCAAAATAGATGAAGATGACGGCAGCGACACACTGCATGTCCACGGCATCTTTTAAGTCGCTGACATATTGTGGATAACGGCGGCGGATGTCGTGGATCAGGCCTCCGAAAGGGATCCCCGAGCGCTTTAATGGGTCCACCTCCTGGTCTCCCTCCTCCTCCTCCTCTGGACTCACCTCTAGGGGGGTTTGTTACAGTCTCCATTACATAAAGAAATTGCTACTGATCATTATCACAATAATCACGCATACACTATCCTGCTACATAATAAGCTCAACAAATAGAGCAACAAATGTGTATTATCGGCAGCTGAAAATAAACTATTTACTCCTGTTTGCTTGACATTTCATATAAACTACAATGGCCACCTGTTTTAGGAAATTAAAGAGAATGTTAATAAAATATACTTGTGGCTTACCTCTTTGGTTCGAAGACTGCGTCTTACACAGTTGAGCGATGGATTAATGCATTGTCGGATTCGTTCTTTTCATAAGTTTTGTTGACAATACGAAAAATATGGAATAATGATAGGCTACTAAAGGTGTATAACTTTGGCTGCCCCCAGTGGTTGTAATGGTAAAAACCTCTTGATGAACACAAGTGTGAATTTTGTATTTAAATCTAAAATATATCTCAAAAAATAAAGTAATTTATGTTATAATTTATATTTATGCATGACATGTTTCCAGTAAAAATACTGATCTGACCTCAAAACAGTTGGATGGTTGCTTTAAAACATCAATCATATCACTAAGAGTTTTAAGAATTAAAGTATTAATATACAACAGGTTGTCAAACTGACTTTTGAATGGAGAGGCTAATTACTAATCAATGAATTTCAACATCTTTTAACTGCTACATAATTTGGAAATACTACAAGTCTAACCAATAAAACACTTGAGTTTTGTTTCCTGAGGTGATGGGAAGTATTATCTCATTTGTAAAACTACTAAAAGATACAATACAGTTTTTCTCAGTTTTTTCGTTTAGTTGATTTGTTGGAAATAGTTTGCGCACAATTTAAAATAAGTTTCACTTAAGGGATAGATATTTGTTTGCATTACAGGACAAATAGTAGTTTGTAGACACAGAGGTGCCTCCTGCAAACCAAGTAATTGAGGATTTGGCTTGGAAAAAGGCTCTTGACAGAGTACCTTTGTTGTTAAGCTCTATTCCAGATGAGGATTGATGCCTCTTGAGTTCTCTTTCCTTCCTCTTGCGCAGCATCTGCTTCTGGAAGTCAGCCACTGTCTTCAGGAGGTCTTTGCCCTCCACATCTGAGGGTGGAATGACAATGCTGCAGTCCAAGAATTCATTGATACCATTCAGTAGGTCCTGTCTGTCATCAGCAAAATAGGCCACCTCATGGAAGCTCTGCAACAACATACAATTGAAAGTTACCAGAAAGAATTTTATGTAACACGAAGACATCCAAATGGCTGTTATATAAATAATTTGGAGGGGAATAAATTAGCATCTTTTTTCCATGTTTACCCCATTCTCCTCTCGACTTTCTAATAGTGAGGCCTTTTTCTAGGCTGTCCTCTTTGCAAGATATTTTTGGTTCAGTGAAAACTGTTAAAAAAACTAAAATGCTGAGCCTGAGATATCCCCCACACTACTGAATAACAGCACCAACAAACATTTGCCCTGAAAGACCATTATCACCTTTTATTGTTTATTATTTCAAATGTTGCAATGTTTCTTTGATTCTAATATTACATTTAATTATTTTCAGTTTACTAAATGCTAGAATGTGAGACATGGTGGTGTGGTGGTGCCAAGGTTCAATTCCCAGGCTAGCGGGCCCTCTGTGTGGAGTTTGCACGTTTTTCCCATGTCCGGTTCTCACCGGGTTCTCAGGCTTCCTCCCACAGTCTAAAGACATGCAGATTAGGTTGATTGATGACTCTAAACTGCCCATGTGGATGTGAGCATGAATGGTTGTCTGTCTATATGTTTGTCAGTTTGGGCCACACAGTTTATTACAGACTTACTAAAGGAGCTGAGGTTTAACTTCTAACATTTAAAAAAAAAAAAGAAAATACTATTTGCCAAAATTCATTCAATTGCATTATCACAGCCAAAATGGTTGAACATTTAAAAATATACCTTTTTAATTCTCCTGGAAATGCATAAGAAAGGGTTAATCATTCGATTTCAATTTGACATCTTTTGAGTTTTACATCTACCTTGTCAGACATGAGAGTGGAGAAGGAGCGTCCAATCTCATGATAGTCCACGTTGGACTGACTGGGACCGAGCAGGACAAAAATAAAGCGAACAGGGACGGGGACCTCCAGCACGGACTCCAGAAGGACTGCCTCATTCAACCTGACAAAGGCCATGGCTGGCTGCTCCAGAAAGTCAACAGAGCCTGAATGGAAACGACAAAAGACAACATCTAATTAAGTATTTTAAGATTTTTCACAAAATTTTGATAAAAAATTGGGAATTGGGCAGTGGCTGTTAGTACATAAATCACCTGTTTGTTCTCAAATATATCAACATAAATGTCTCTGAAAAATAAATCTCCTCCTCACTAACATCTTTTTGTAGTGCTAATTCGCTGTTAAAGAAAGTCATACTGCTACTTTACGTAAGAGGTTTTGAGTTCCTAAGGGGCCATAGAAAAGCAGCTGCAGCAGTGTTTTCCATTAACAGCAGTGTAACAAACTACAAACTAAAGACAAAGCTTGAGGATGAAATGATTATGGTGTTTGTAATTTTATTATTTTACATTAGCATTTAAAAACGCAGGCTACTGGAGAATTTACAACATCCAGATTAATCTCTTTAGTAGTTTCTAAAAAAGTAAAAAAAGAGAAGACATAATTCCTTTAACTAATCTACTTAGTCTAAACTCACGGAGCTTACCAACTAAAACAATGACAGCTTCGGCATCTTTGGGAATTTTGGCGAGGAGTTTCATCGATCTGGCTGCAGCTGGATGGCTCTCAGGAGGCAGAGGGTGGAGAGATTTCTTGGAGGGAGAATAGAACAAAGATTATCCACATTGTTGCGCGTGATGTGACACCATAACATAGCATGGGACCAATAATGTGAACTTATTGTGGGAACGGCAATGTATGTGTGCACAATAATATTCTAATGGCCCTTCAGAATTCACTTTAAACCGCCCAATTGGATGACTGCCTCTTTATGTTTGAACAAAATGTCTTTAATAGGCTGCTTTAAATTTGCCAACATTTTAAGCCCCGGGGAACATTAAGTTTTCACAGTTAATGCATCAAGAAGCTTTAACTAGAAGCACCTGTAAGCTGAGTAAGAACATAATTCAACACATGTGGCACAGAGAGGCTTGCTTTCTCCGACTTCAAGCACTACCTATATGACTTCTGACCTTGTGGAGGGGTGTTTCAAAGAACAATGCGTGAGCCACAGGCCTCACATCAGGAATTTTGTGTAATCACGCTTAAATCTGTGCTTACTGCTGATTCTTAGAACTTAATACAAACCATGAACGAGAACAAGACAGCTCAACGTGGCTTTTATCTCTGTCCATTTAGATAGCTGAGTCAATTATCCTGGTTGATTCTTGTCAAAACTAGTTAATCGCTTACTTTGGCTCAGGTAGATTGTATGTGTTATTCTCACTGCCTTCACTTTTGTGCCAGATCTCATATCTCACCGATCTTTCGGCATCTCAAACTAACACAAAGAGTTAAGGTGTGAAGGACAAGGATTGCTGTAGAGTGAATTACATACAAATGTCATACAGAAAACACCAAGAAAACTTACAAACAGGCTGATAAACACATCTTGTTTTGGATCGTATATCGGCCCTTTGTTATCCTGGTGCTCCTCCTGCTCTTCTGCTACCAGTGGCAGAATGCTGTCCTGGACGTTGTTGTGATTGAAACTGCCATGAAGACTGCTGGTTGATTGGTGGCGGTGAAAACGTTGTTTCAGATCACTTGGGTGGCTGTGAAATAAAAAATAAAGAAAGGAACATGATTAAGGGCTAAATGCTAACATCAGAGTGTAATTATGCTAACAGTGACAATGTTAACACCCTAATGTTAAGAAATGTTTCTTAGGGTTATCATCTTAGTTTTAGTGTGTAAGCATGCTAACATTTGCTAATTAGTATTGTACTTAAAGTTCCATTTTAACAGTTTGTTCATTACAGTAACTTTGAGAAAGTAAATTAAATTTAGGAGGATTGACTATAAATGACATATACTATTTATAACTATATTTCCCTCAGAGTATAATCACCTGAAACTAATTATCCTTGTTTTTCGTAAGCTTAGAATGAGCCCTTCATATCTACATAGGGAACGGCTACTTTTTACAGAGTCCACCGTGTTGCATCGCCTTGTTTCAACAGTAGTCTAGAACGGCAGGAGCAAACACTAGCTCTAAAGAGGACCTTCGATCTTTTAAGTTACCTGAAGGCAACTGTACTTCTCCAATATGCTTGAACTAGAAGGGTGAACAGAGGGTATACATTTGGTTTCACTCTGCAACCTCACCACTAGGTAGTAACTCAATTATCTACACTGGTCCTTTAACACAAGGTCCACTCGAGCTTTAAAAATAATTTCATGGCCTTAATCAACAAATGGAGTTTGCTGCCTTGCCATGTATTTTTTATCAGTTGCTAGTAATTAAGATTATTTTGTCAAGCTACTGCTCCCAAGCTCAAATGCTCTGTACATTTCTCAGAAGAATCAGCAACCTCAACAGGAATGTGTATCTACATGTTATCTCTCCAGTCTAAGGATAGTTAAACTATGGTTAAAATATAATAGTGCAGTTTTTTTATGAAAACAAATTAAAATCATTATCATGAAGTACTTTAAATAAGAGGCCTGCAGGATCATCTCTAGCAATGACAAGCACAGCTGTGATTCTTGTTAACCTAATCTACATCCAGTTCATTGGACATGCTGAAGAGTTTTACCTCATGCAGTTACTATGCAGCTCATAAATATACAAGAGACATCCGCAAAATCCCAAAATCAAAATCCAAACCACCTTTTAAGTCAAAATAATTAGAATGCTCTCACGACAAAAATCTGAGTTGACACAGAAATTTTTCAAAAAGGGAAATTTGCATTAGAATGTCATTAAAGTAGCCAGCGACTAATTTGTTTAGCACGTTTCTCTGCCTCTTACATAGAAATATTTAGTGTGTCAAACCAGCCGGGATTTTAAAAACTGCTTCATGCTCAGGCCATTGGTGACATCACCTCATTAGGTCCACACGGTCCAATAAGAAGGCGCCCAGATTGGACGCGACAGCACCCGAAGACAAAGGAACGAGGTGTGACACTGAAGTGAATTGTAGTCAAGTAGTTTCCAGAGGATCTTTAAAGAGGTCTGAGTAAGCGATGAGCTAAATTTCAGCAGCATTTCAATATGTTACTTTCCACGTCATAAATCTGGTATCTCGGACTGCCGATGACTCTAATGAGAGTGTTTTGTCTCCCCTGTGGAAGCAGCCAGTGACATGCCGTGACTTTTATGTGAAATGGCTGTGAAAGATGGAATAAACACACAATGTCCTACTGCTAAGAATGTCTGCTGGCCATCTTACTTTTTATGCATCTGTTGTGTCGCTTTGTGTGTGCAAAATCCATCCCGTGCAGGTTAGGTTCTGTCAACACAATGTTAGTAATGTTGAATTATTTGCATGAATCTACTGGCCTAATCCAAACTTTTGAAGTGTCATCACACCAATGCATTTTCCATGCAAGAAAGCTGTTACTGATCAAACCCCGGCTGTACCATTCTGGCTTAACAGAGGGGCCGCCAGACAGAGAACACTGGGCCAGTGGCTCATGAGTGCTGTGTACAGAAACATAAGAATAAGATGAGATCCATGGAAAACTTAAACAGGTATGAGTAAAAGTTTATACATCCCATTATGAATCTTCTCATTTATGGTTTTAAATTGACCAATATTAGAAACAGAGTTCTGGTTGGTATTACTTTTAAAATTAAAAGCATGATACTCAAAGACCTATAATAATGCACACATATTATTTGTTTGTATATGAATTCAACTATGAACTTTGCATTTGTTATATTTATTTTTGCAAATGTATATTATCTGCCTTTATCTAATGGTCTATGTAATTTACAGTTTTTATTAATTAGTAATAATAAAAAAATATAATGCATTTTATTTGTATAGTGCTTTAAAAGTTACGCAAAGGCAATTTACATGGTAAAGACAGACACAATAAATGAGATAACAATGTAAACAAGGCAGAGAGATGAGCTTTAGGTGCAGGTTTGAAAGTGGCGAATGACGGGGAATGTCTGAGGTGCTGGGGGAGAGAGTTCCACAGGGAGGGGGCGGCAATGGAGAGGGCCCTGTCCCCCCTCCTTGTAAACTTAATTGTTTGCACTAAATATTGTACTTTGCATTGAATGGATTTTGGATGTTCACTTTCCCGTCTGACTCATTCAATTAGGAGTTGATGTAAATATAAAGCCTGAAACCAAATTACATAGGAGTTAGCACACTTGTCTGTGGCTTTACTTTTGAGAATATACATGCACAAAGGACAAAAGACAGATATGCCAAAGTAAAAAGAATGACTAAAAAGCATTCACCCAATATCAATCTGCTTGTACTTTTTCGACAATTATCATTAGGATTTATCTTCTGGGCACCATGAATATATATACCACTTTTCATGGCAACGCATCCAAGTGATGGCGACATTTCACGTAAAATAAGAAAAAATGAATGGTGGAGCAAGAGGAAAAGTCAGGGGATACCGTAAGTCATTAGGCTTCATCTGGGGACCTTGAATGTCATTATAAAATGCCATGCCAATCCATCCAATAGTAACAGTAATGGTTGACCGGCCGACTGAAACACACACTTATAAATTGTATTTTTCTAATGACCATTGGATGCAGTGTAGCATTTAAGTGATCCCTGAAATAACAGAAAATATGATCTTAGGAAGGAGCGAGCATGATAAGAACATCCGTACTTTTGACAGGCATGGCTAACCTTTCCTCTACTAATTTATTTTGACAGCCGACATTTAGTTCAGTTGTTTATTTATTTGTTTTGGTTATGTAACTGTGAAGAATCTATAACGCACTGTGTAGTGCACTATTCCATTGGCCAAATGTGTAAGGTCAGTTTAGCTGGCATGTCAATGCAAGTGACAATCAATGAGTGGGTACCATTAGAGAGAGGAAGAGATAGTGAGGAGATGACATGTCACATGAACTACAGCCAAATGCTTGTGTTTATTTGACTTTATATTTAGCAGTGTGCAGGATGTGATGTAACTACCCCCTCCGGTGATTCTAAGCACTTTATAGAAAAATGGTAAGCTAAGAGAATTTGCGGTCCTGGTCACTGTCACCCAATCATTTACAACGACACAGTTAAACTTATTACCAACACTGGCTATAAAAAAAACTAAACCCTGATTACGCATAAACCACAAAGCCCCAAAAACCTCAAAGGCTAAACGACTGACCCTGTTGACGAGAAACAGAAAACCTCGGAATGAAGACACCCAAAAAGCTTGATGTTTAGTCGGCCTCGTTTTATCTGAAATCCTGGGTTTTAAGTTTTTCTTATTTCAAACCAAAAATTTTGGACACATACAATCAAGTTTGACTGAAAAATCAAAATCTTAACAAAACAGATATCAAAGAGCCAGAGTAGCTCACACAATGAAGAATCAAACTTTTAATCTGAAGGTCTAGGCTTGAAGACGCAGTGCAGCTACAGTACAGTCTTAACATTTGCAAGCTAGTCAACCCCGGGGAAGTACACCAGATGATGAGCCAAGTGTTAAATGTCACAATTTGGAAATTCCCTGTTCAGTTGCCCTGAGTTTGCCTTTTTGTAACAACCTCCACTGCAGGATCATGATTAATGAGCCGGGGATAGGATTTTATTCTTCATGCTGCCATACCTTCAATCCCTGCTCAAATAGTAAACAAAGCTGAGTCCACACTGCCATACACTGGCAGGTTTGTTAAGACACGGATAAAGAAACAACTAGTTATTAAATGGAATGAAATCAAGACCTGATGTCAACGCAACATAACCAGAAAATAGTTTTCTAGTTCAGATCTTCATATCAAACGTATAAAAACATATAAAAGAGGAAAGTCCTCATCAATCAACAATGAGTTAAAAATAATCGGTCCACATTAAAACAAGTGCTCACAGGAAAAGGCAGGCATTATTAAAATACTAACTTCATAACAGATTCTTAAGTAATTCTTTTAAAAAGTCATTGTGTAGGCATGTTTTAGTCTAGTTAAAGTTAAAGGAAGAATTACATATATCAGGCAATGGATGCCCAAACATCCATTGTTATTAGGATATAGTCATTTTTCAGTTTTGGCCTTTAATGGGATTTGTTGGCAATGGGAAACATTTCTAAGAGCACAGGGTAACAAGTTTCCAAACCAGTAGCAATACTTTCCATGACAATGTATTGATAGTGTATAGTAATGTGTATAAAACCGGGTTTTTGGAAATAGCAAAGACTTATTAGTAATGCAGGAAAAGTTCTGTCAAATATTACGGCCGTGACATTCTTTTAATGCATTTCTGACAGTGATTGGATCAGTGAAGCCCCTATAACATACGCTTGTTCCATTTGGGGAGGACTGAAGAACCTGATCCCTGCACATACACCTTCATCATTTTTTCTGTGTCTTTGTACTTATAGGCATGAGAATTGTTATTATTTGCTTAAATGAAGCCGAGTTTGTGTCAAAGAGAGCCTGAGGTACTGTAGAAGGTTTGTTTAACCGACTGTGTACTAAAACCAATGATCACTTTGATAAAGGTACATTCAATTAGATGTCTTTTAACTATTAAAGCGAGTGTTAGCCTGGTTGCTGACCTGTGTTTGAGGAGCAGAGCCCGGAGAACACTGGGTCTGTCCTCAGCTCTGATCTGGTCAGAGATGATCATCGTCTCCACCACCAGATGGGCGATGCCGGGCAGAGAGTTCTGCTCTAGGTCCAGAAGGATGGCGCCTATAGGGAAGGAAGGTACAGCAAGATAAGGAGCCAAACTTGATTGTTTAAAAAGTATCCACAACCAGACTTGGCTTAATATTAAGGGAGAACATGTTGCAAGTTTACTTTGCTTCTTTTTTTTGTGTCATCTTTGTCGATTTCATTTCAGCTGCACATAGAAATAGGTAAACCATAAGACTGGTGCTGTGAACATCAGCCTTTCTATGTAGGAACCCTTTACCGTGTGTGATGGTGCGGCGAAGCTCCAGCAAGCTGCGGAAGGAGAGTGAAGCCACATGGGGTTTGCCCCAGCGGTCCGTCTCCTCCTCCACATCCTCCTCAAACTTGATCCAGCGGGCCCGCTCTTTCCAACGCATTTCATGGTCCTTATCGACAATCAGCTCGTTCAGCTCCACAAACAGCTGAAGATGAAGTAGATCAGACATACAAGCATTAAAAGCTGCGAACTTCCCCCTCATACTTTGATCTACTACGGTGTTACTACGATAAGGCTAGCACATACAGCCTAGAAATTATTCTGCTTCAGAAAAACACCAGCCAAAGTCTGCTTGTTTCTATCTTGGATAGTTTTTCAACAAAAACACAACAATATACTGATAGAAAAATGAATTTAAAGACAGATAATCCAATGACACATTCAACACACGTTTGTGGGGAGCAACTACGTGGTTTGGACCGAGCTAATAAAAGTGGTTTGGACTGAGAGGATAACCAAATGCTTTGGAAAGACATTCAGTCACATTTCAACATCATATTCTTTTTAAGCAGTGTTTTTAAGTCTCGTCAGCCAAATGAACAGGGATTGTGCTGAAACTAAGACTCCTCTCCGATTCCAAATTTATGGAGGAAATACTCATCAAAAAGTAATAACCATTCTGTTTGTATCAACAATGGATCAAGGGACTGACTCATGAGAGGTGTCCCTGGTACTGTTGAATGCATTTAGTGTTTCGAACTGTTCAGCTTATTGTTTTGCTTTTATGGCACACAACAACTTTTTTTTTTTCATTTACAGAGCTCTGATTAATCTTGTTTCTAGCAGCAGTAGGCAGCTGTTTTAAACAACCCCTAACGCAACCAAAGTTAAGCATAGTTCATATTAAAAAGATTAAATAAAAAATAAGTTAGCAGCTAAAGAGCCAGATATTCCCCCTCAGGAGCTGGATGAGACCAAACCAGAGCTACAAGGAGAGTGAATATTGGGCTTGTTGGGGGGGAACAAAAACATAACTCCAAAGGAATGCTGTGCATATACATGCTGACATCTTCACCATGATGACTTAATAAGGTGATAAGAGTCTTGTGCTTTTGTAGGTAGTTCAAGTTGAAGCTTTTTGGTTATACGTGGCCTGCATAGTATGAAGTATTCACCCGGAGGTCAATATGCAGATAAATGTGGTTGGGAGTAAAAAGTGTGCTGCAAACCTCATGGGTTTTCTTATCTCCTGCTCTCCTCTTCTTCTTCAGGCTGCTTAGTGGTGTGGAACTGTTGCTGGCTCGGTTCACCAGACATCGTGATGACTTCTTCACCAGGTGGCGTCTCACCCCAGGGTTGTCCTCAAATCTGTGACCTAAACAGCCACAAGCAATTTAAGTTCAAATTCACAAGGTCAACATTGCTAGGTCATGATGATTATCTAGGCTATCAGGACAAATTTATAAACCGACCTCACAAGGTGCATCTGTGAGCAGCTCTTTTTCGAGGACTTTGAACAACTACAACATCCTTTCTAACTCAGAAAATATGCTCCAGTTTGGAAAAACAGAAATCTAATTTATATGTCTGTTTATGTTTCCAGTTGACGGAAGAACATCCAGTAACAGAAGGCAACAGCTCCATGGGTGAGCGAGAATCTACAGAATGTATGCCATGGGAAACTGTTACAGAGGAGCTGGTTTTGCTTCCAGACATTTGTCAGTTCAAAAAGAGTAATTTCATTTTCAATTTCCTTAGGCCACAAATCGAATTTCAGCTGCAGGCGGGAGAGGTGTGGGAGTGGTTCATGGGAACAGTGCCGGGGTGAGTTCAATGAACACGGCTGTAATGTGGTGCTAATTATGCGGAAATGTATTTAAGCAGTAGCAGGAGGGAGTTCGAGAGGGGGACAGTCACACCCAAGGAACGAGGACTGAGACAGAGCAGCGAGCCATCAGAGAGGTGGCGTTACGGGAGCAGAGAGTGAAGCCATCAGAGAGGTGGCGTTACGGGAACGAGAGAGTGAAGCCATCAGAGAGGTGGCTTTACGGGAACGAGAGAGTGAAGCCATCAGAGAGGTGGCGTTACGGGGACGTTGGACCGAGTGCGCCCGAGAAGCCGGGCAGCGAAGCGGAGCGCACAACGGTCCGCAGTGTGTGTTTGTATTTTGGATGAAATAAATATACCTTTGTTGAAACCTACCCACTGAAGCCGTATCTGTGTTGGGGAAAACCTACGGTAGTCGAGAGTCGGCTACACTGGCGCCTAAACGGGGACCTCAACACCGTGATGACGGAGCAGCAGATACAGCCGGTGGCGGCGTTGGCCCAGATGCTGGGGGAGATCGCGGCCATGCACCAACAACAGACGGAGGTGAACCGGCGGCAGATGGAGGCACTCCACAGCCAGGCGGAGATGCAGACCCGGGTCCTGGAGAGCCTGCTGTCCCGGTCGGGGGCGGCGGCTCCACCCCCTCCGTCACCGCTCACGGGCATCGCGCTCCACAAAATGTCCGCGGAAGACGACCCACAGACCTTCCTGGAGATGTTCGAGGGGACGGCGGTGGCGTGCGGGTGGCCGGCGGCGGCGTGGTCCGTGCGCCTGCTCCCCTTGCTGTCAGGGGAGGCCCAAACTGCGGCGCTCGGCCTGCCAGCGTCCTCGCGGGGAAATTTCCAGGACATAAAAAAAGCCGTCCTTGATAGGACGGGTTTCTCCCCCGAGGACCACCGTCGCCGGTTCCGGGGCACGAAATGGACACCCACCGACCATCCTTTCGTGTATGCCCAGAAGCTGAGGGACGCAGCTAACAGGTGGCTACAGCCAGGGGAGTCTGATGGTGAGCAGAAGATGCTGGAGAGATCACAATCGAACAGTTTGTGGAGGGCCTCCCGACTGGGACGTCGGAATGGGTGCGGTGCCACCGACCTGGGGACTTGGGGGCGGCCATTATCCTCGCAGAGGATCACCTCGCCGTCCACCCCCGGGGACAGGGAGCGGAGGGGTGGACATCAGCGCCTGTCCGACCGACTCCTGCTCCTCGCAGGAAGTTCCTCACCTCAGCCTCCCTCCATCGGCCCCCACAAGCTCATGCATTTCAACCGCGCAATAACCCTCCCTCTGTTTCCTCCCATCGCCAGGCTCCAGGCGCTGTTCCCAACCCACAGGGGGCCCCTCAGGCGTCAGAGCAGGAGTGTTGGAGGTGTGGGCAGCCCGGTCACTTCCGCAGAGAATGTCCACTGATGGAGGTCGGCCAGGTGATCCGGGTTGCCGGCCCGCCAGCACCCTCCTCCGGTCCGGGGGACATACAGCGTTCCGGTAAGGATTCAAGGGGGTGTACACCAGGCTATGGTGGACTCGGGCTGTACACAGTCCATGGTCCACCAGAACTTGGTTCGGCCCGGGGCGTTGGTAGAGGCAAAGTGGGTGGAGATAAGGTGTGTGCATGGGGATGTTCACAGATATCCTGTTGTGTCAGTCGAAATTAAACACAGGGGCAAAACGCATAGAATTAGGGCTGCGGTTAGCTCCCGCCTTGCACACCCACTGATTTTAGGCACGGATTGGTCTGGGTTCCATACGTTAGTGGGGCAATGTGTGGGTGTGCGATCGCGACCGGCAGGGACATGTGGGATGTGTGCTGTGCTCAGTGGTGATGCGAGGTTGTCCGACGCTGCTGAAGGGGAGGGGGAACCGGTGGTGCCCTCACAAGGGGCCCCGCAGGTTCCCGAAATACACTCCATGGAAGATTTTCCACTGGAGCAGTCTCGTGACAATACTCTACGCTTCGCCTTCGACCAAGTGATACAAATTGATGGTCACATGGTACACCCTGACACACCACCGACATACCCACACTTTTCATTGATTAGGGATAGACTGTATAGAGTGAGTCGTGACACTCAGACTGGTGAAGATACTACCCAATTGTTGGTGCCGGAAAGCCGTCGGGAAATGGTTTTCCGGGCGGCTCATTATAACCCAATGGCTGGGCACATGGGGTATGACAAAACACTAGACCGGATAATGGCCCGATTCTATTGGCCTGGGATTCGGGGAGTGGTGCGCCGTTGGTGTGCCTCTTGCCCTGAATGCCAACTGGTAAACCTACCGGCCATCCCAAGAGCTCCATTGCGCCCATTGCCACTAATGGAGGTCCCGTTTGAGCGCATTGGCATGGACCTCATCGGGCCATTTCACCGGAGCACTCGAGGATATCGCTTTGTGTTAGTTCTGGTGGACTACGCAACGCGATATCCTGAAGCGGTGCCGCTGCGCACTATCTCTGCAAAGAGTGTTGCGCAGGCACTGTTTCAGGTCATCTCCCGAGTTGGAATCCCGAAAGAGATTCTGACCGACCAGGGCACCTCGTTTATGTCACGCACAGTAAGGGAACTATACGGTTTATTGGGCGTCAAGGCAATTCGGACTAGTGTTTACCACCCACAGACCGACGGCCTTGTTGAGCGCCTGAATAAAACCTTGAAATCCATGATCCGTAAGTTCATACACGACGATGTCGGAAATTGGGATAAGTGGCTTGACCCTCTGTTGTTTGCAGTGCGGGAGGTGCCCCAGGCCTCCACAGGATTTTCTCCCTTTGAGCTGCTGTTTGGCAGAAAACCACGTGGGGTTCTGGACCTAGTTAAGGAAAACTGGGAGGAGGGTCCGAGCCCAAGCAAAAACGAGATTCAATACGTCCTGGACCTGAGAGCAAAACTCCACACACTGGGGCAATGTTCACGGGAGAATTTGCTCAGGGCCCAGGAGCGTCAACAACGCCTGTACAACAGAGGGGCTAGGCTGAGACAATTTGCACCGGGAGATAAAGTACTTGTATTACTTCCATCTTCCAGCTCCAAACTGCTCGCTAAGTGGCAAGGGCCCTTTGTGGTCACACAGCGAGTGGGCGATGTAGACTATGAGGTTGTGCGTTCTGACAGGGGAGGGGCAACACAAATTTACCACCTCAACCTCCTCAAAGCATGGAGAGAGGCAGAGCCTGTTTCTCTGGTGACTACCGTGAAAGAGAGGGATGAGTTGGGGCCTGAGGTGCCAAATTCCACCAATCCAGCCTCGCTCCGTTGTGAAGACCATCTCACTCAGTCCCAGAGAGCAGATGTGGCTGCGTTGCAGCAGCGCTTTGCTGATGTGTTCTCCCCTCTGCCAGGACGCACCAACCTTATACAACATTATGTTGAAACTCGCCCAGGCGTGACAGTACGATCACGGCCTTATCGGTTGCCTGAACACAAAAGAAAGGTAGTTCAGAAAGAATTGGAAGCTATGCTGGAGATGGGGGTAATAGAAGAGTCCAATAGTGCCTGGTGTAGCCCCATCGTTCTGGTTGTCAAGAAGGATGGGTCTATACGGTTCTGTGTGGACTACCGCAAGGTGAATGACGAGTCACGGTTTGATGCCTATCCAATGCCCCGGGTCGACGAGCTCCTGGACCGGCTCGGCACGGCTCGTTTTTTCACGACACTGGATCTGACCAAGGGCTACTGGCAGATTCCCTTATCTCCAGAGTCCAGGGAAAAGACGGCTTTCTCCACTCCGTACGGATTGTACCAATTCGTCACACTTCCTTTCGGGCTGTTCGGTGCCCCAGCCACATTCCAACGTCTCATGGACCGGGTACTGCGTCCACACGCTGCTTATGCTGCCGCCTACATGGATGATGTGATCATCCACAGCAACAGCTGGGCGGAGCACATGCAGCGGGTGTCCGCGGTGCTTGAGTCTATGAGACAGGCTGGGCTCACCGCCAACCCGAAGAAGTGTGCGGTTGGACGGAGGGAGGTACGGTATCTGGGGTACCACTTGGGTGGAGGGCAGGTTCGTCCCCAGGTCGACAAGACAGCAGCGATTGCAGCCTGCCCGAGACCCAAGACCAAAAAAGAGGTGAGGCGGTTCTTGGGGCTGGCAGGGTATTACCGGCGGTTCATCCCCAACTTCGCCGACCTAACCAGCCCCCTGACTGACCTGACTCGAAAGGGTGCCTCAGATCCGGTCCAGTGGACGGAGCAGTGCCAGCTGGCGCTTGAGAGGGTAAAACAGGCCCTCTGTGGGGAACCTCTTCTCCACACACCTAACTTCTCTCTCCCTTTTATCCTGCAGACTGATGCCTCGAATAGGGGGCTGGGGGCCGTTTTGTCCCAGGAGGTGCAGGGGATCGACCGCCCAGTGCTTTACATCAGCCGGAAGCTGTCTGAGAGGGAGTCTCGCTACAGCACAGTGGAGAAGGAAGGCCTGGCGATCCGGTGGGCGGTCGATGCCCTGCGTTACTACCTCCTGGGACGCCCATTCACCCTCTATTCGGACCATGCCCCTCTACAGTGGCTCCACCGCATGAAGGATGCCAACGCCCGGATCACTCGGTGGTATCTGGCGTTGCAGCCTTTTAAATTCAAAGTGGTCCATAGGCCGGGGTGCAGATGGCTGTGGCAGACTTCCTTTCCCGCTCACAGGTGGGGGGAGTAGGCTAGGCCGGACGGCTCCCCGGCCTAAGTCGGGCGGTGGAGATGTGTGGCAGTGGGCGTGGTCTGCGCTCAGCTGCAGGCGGGAGAGGTGTGGGAGTGGTTCATGGGAACAGTGCCGGGGTGAGTTCAATGAACACGGCTGTAATGTGGTGCTAATTATGCGGAAATGTATTTAAGCAGTAGCAGGAGGGAGTTCGAGAGGGGGGACAGTCACACCCAAGGAACGAGGACTGAGACAGAGCAGCGAGCCATCAGAGAGGTGGCGTTACGGGAACGAGAGAGTGAAGGAACGTTAGAGAGAGAGTGAAGCCATCAGAGAGGTGGCGTTACGGGAACGAGAGAGTGAAGCCATCAGAGAGGTGGCGTTACGGGAACGAGAGAGTGAAGCCATCAGAGAGGTGGCGTTACGGGGACGTTGGACCGAGTGCGCCCGAGAAGCCGGGCAGCGAAGCGGAGCGCACAACGGTCCGCAGTGTGTGTTTGTATTTTGGAGGAAATAAATATACCTTTGTTGAAACCTACCCACTGAAGCCGTATCTGTGTTGGGGAAAACCTACGGTAGTCGAGAGTCGGCTACAGTTATGAAATGGGGTTGCTGTATTTAAGGTCATGGTAAGTTCAAATGCATCTGAGGGAAGATCTGAGGGAAAGTTTAGAAATCAACATTAGCATTCAGTCTGAAACTGCTGTCGACCTTTCAGACTAGCCAATGGGTGAACATAATTGGTGAAAATAATTCCTCAATAAATAAACAGTCTTTTTTAACCTTTAACATGAGCTGCCGGAGGTAACCACAGTGGATGAGAAAGAGAGAGAAAGAGAGAGAGAGAGAGAGTATGTGTGTGTGTGTGTGTGCGCTCATAAAACTGCAGTAATTGTTCCATTCTGCTGCATCATGCCTTGTTCAGGGAAAGAGAGAGAATGGAAATCAGGACGAAGTTGGGCCGTATTTCATTTTGTAGCGTCTCACGAGGAAAAAGCTTTAAAAGCTGTCCTTGTATGAACTGCTCCAGCAGATTTTCTCACCATAGGGCGGGGCACAGACAGCGCAAATAACTTCTGGGTGAAAAGGACATAAATTTGTTCCTCTTCCACCTCTTGAGTTGGTATCTTACCTGGGCTAATGCATGTTTATAATACCAATCATTTGAACCATCTATAGGAGCTTTCCTGTGGAAACAACTGCTTTGAACAATTCAGATCAGCAGCCAAAATATGTGTGAAGCATAAATTATGCTGTTTCCAAATCTATTTGGCTAAGATGCACTTGCTGGAACATTCACACTTAAATAAATATAAATACAAATAAACCATATACCATTGTAATTAAAAAATAAAAAAGATCTAATATTTGCTGTTTCATTTAAGCGTAGAGCCTTGTGGCACATTCATAGGCCTTTGATTATTATTTATTTTCCAGTGAGCCAGAAGAAAAAACATTTGACTCTCTTTTTAACCTAATCTAGATTGGAATGGGATATGGCTTAAAAAATAAAAATAGATACCAGGTTTGGCATTATGTCATAATAATAATAATAATAATAATCAATCCTTTATTAGTCCCACAATGGGAAAATTACAATTCTCTGCATTTGAGCCATCCCGGAGGAGCAGTGGGCTGCTAAGAAGAACCTGGGGAGCAACTGGTGGTTAGGTGTCTTGCTCAAGGACACCTCGGCACGTTGGCTGTAGAGGGGTTTGAACCACCAACCTTGTGTTTACAGGATGAGTGCTCTACCTGGTGTGCCACAGCCACCCGTCATGAACCTTTGAATGTAAGGGGTAGTTCTTAAGAGGAATATTTCTTTATAAGAACTTGAATTAGATATGCCAATGGAAATCGTCAATGCTACACACATACAGTACATAGGGATGGTCATAATCTAGAGCCTTGGAAGACAGATAATATGCACTGTCAATGTACATCTGTCTTTAAAAATGTTGTTTCTTATGAATATGATAATGATTCAAAGTTTTGCTATCAACTTTGAATTTATGAATCTCTTCAGCCTATTTTAAATCGTTCATGGGAACTGTAATTTACTTGGTCACTAAATGTGACTTTTTTGTAAAATATGTGGAGTTCCATTTAAAGACTAGCGGTCAAGGTTTTTAAAAACAATTAATGTTTCTCCATTTTACTTGTTGATGTAGCATATTCAAAAAGGACTTTGGACCAAAGGCCAAAAGAAACCCAAAGAAGATACACAAGACTAAAAGTCTTCAGTCACATAAGCAAATACAAAATGCCAAAGTTGATATGCAGCATTTTCTTTCAGAACATCAGGATACTGACTTTGATAATTAGTACAATACACTTGCCCTCAAGTATAGCTAAAGCTGATCAGACTGTCTTAAGTTTTATAGCTATTTTTTCACTCGTTTTGATGATGGTGCTATAGGAAACATCAGGAGATCAACAAAGTCATAATAAATAATCCTCTGGGGACCATGAATGATAATAGGAAAGTCATCAAGAGCAACTTAATAATTATAACTTATAACTGCTCAACCAACCCCACGTACCCAGTTGGTGCTAGCTGTTTTCAGCTCCTACTGTTTTGAATCCTACACCAATAAGTGATTATAAATGTTCAAATTGGTGGCCAGCGGGCCAGATTCAGCCCAGAAGCATAATTTGACTCGTCCAGCATTGCATAAGTCAGACATATGACAAAAAATGCAAACTACATATGTACTATTGATACAAGTGTCAACTTGGGGGTCCCAACATTTCTGTAAGTAACATTTTGTGCAATAGTCCACCTGCTGCTTTTCATTCCTTCTCTCTGTCATTCTCTCACACGAAGCAAGTGCCGAGACTCTCAGACCTTCACTCTGTCCTTCTTGTCTCAGTCCTCAGTCCTGACAAGTGTTCTACTATAATGCATCGAGTTGGCGGTTTGCAGGTAGAGTTCTGATGGTTGATTAACGCATATTGTTGCAGTTGGATGGAGCAAATCAGCTCCCATAACAGGTTGGGTCGGTGTGGGTATTAAAGAACTCTGACCCACACATCACTAAATAGAGTATGGAAGCTATTGAGTGAGTCATCTATTTTTTTCTCATCTCTGGTGAGAGTTGCGCAAGCGCAGTACTGATCGGGTTGCGGAACCACTAATTGTATCTTTCACAAATCAATGTTTTCTCCTGTGACGCAGTTCTGACCAAGCTTAGCAGTTTCTTTTAAAACATCTGGAACATGACAGTCACAAGAAAGGAATTGCTGTCCTGAAAATATGTCTCGGTCATCCCTTTTCAAAACATCTGGTCAATGACAGTCACAAAAAGGGAAGTGCTGTCCTGAAAATATATCTCGGTCATCCCTTTTTAAAACATCTGGCCAATGACAGTCCCAAGAAGGGAAGTGCTGTCCTGAAAACATGCCTCTGTCAAAACCTGAAGTGTAAAGATGGAGGAGGGTGTCTCTGCACATGTATTTTAATCAGATATGTGAGCTTTTTTGTCTAAATTTCCAAATGAACCAATAAAAATAACAATTTATTCATGCATTTTGCATTGGTTTGAAATGTCATCATTGTTTTTTGGTTTTAAATAGGCTGCTGCAACTGTCTGGGCCATCTACATTGCCTGGTTAAAAAATTTGGCCCAATTGAATTTGTAAATGATTAGCCCTGTGCTAAGGCATTGCAGGCAAATCCCTTTTTGTATGTGCAGGAACATAGCTTCATCCCACTACAATGTGCTGTGTTCCAAATAGGGATAAAAATAGCGGAACCACACATTGCTGGTCAATGAAATGTCTTTCCGCTCTAGCTGTGGCTCACCCCAAAGCCAAATGGATCAATAGGAAAACAGGAAAGAGCAGCAGTAGAGCACCATCAATTCGTTCAATACTGTGGGCAACTTTGCTCTGTGTGTTGAATGAGCATTATATTGCCAATAATTAAGCAAGTGGCATGCCTCCCAATCAATGGAAAAAAAGAGAGCTCCCGTCCATTGATCATTCATATGAAAATAGAATCATCCATGTGAGTTTCTAATGCATCAGTATTTCCTTCATCGGAAGCTTGACTTAGCTTCCACTGCTGTCAAATGTCCATGACTAAAAGCTGTGCATTGAATGGAAAGACATTAAATGTCACTTTACAAGAGTATAGATGTATCTCTCTACACACAACTTACGGATAGGCTCGAGCGGTGACCCCAGTTGAGTGTGGATTGACTCAAGCAAGTCATCGTCATCAAAATCCAAAACAAACTCTTCAAAGTCCCCTTCCACATTGGACATTGAGCTGTGGTGTTCGTGTTGGTTCTGCTTTAGGTTGCCTAAACCTTTCTGGACGCTGCACCGACGTTCTTGCCCATGGTGGTCAGTGCCATGCTTCTTATCAGAGGTCCCATGCCCCTGGTTCTCCAGTCCCTCAATGTCTGTCATCTCCACGGTCGGTACCTCCTCCTATCCTCCTCTCTCTGAGTGGACACACTTCTCATTCAGGGCTTCCAACTCTTGAACGCTGTTGCTCGCCCTTGGTCGCTGTTCTCATGAGCCTCGGTCTTTGCAGCGAACACTAGCTTACCTCTGTTGTATTGCCCTGGTTGTGCAAAGGAAGCTGTATGTTGAAACCAGCTCCAATATTAGATGTTTATTAAAAACCTTTGGCTTCAGGCAGCCAATAAAGAAATAGCTTGCGCTCAGGGAGTCCAACTTCTGAAAAGGAAGTTCTATGAAGCTAAAAAAACTTTCAATCTTCAACAATGTGTCAGTCAAAATAATCGCTCTTCAGTCCAGAAATACAAATCACAAGATCCTCAATGTCACAAAAATTCTTTGTTTGCCTTGAATCCAGACAAAACCATAAGTTGAAGCTACACCCTCTGGCAGGAGCCCCCTGCTGTATCCACAATTAGAGCGATGCATCAATGGTAGCAACTTTCAACTTAGCTGCAGCTCCAACAGGAAGTATTGATAAGGGATGGTCTACTTTGTGAGAGCTGCCTGTCAGCTGAATGGTAGTACCACCCTTTTTTAATGATGTCCCCAGCCCATTGATCTTGGGGGCTTTTGAAAATCCAACATAAAAAGGATCCTAGCAGAAGAGTTGATGCCTTTCGTTTCCATAGTGCCGCCATCACTTTCCAACCATGTGATGTGCATGACGATCAAGTTTCAAAGGTTGTCTTCTCCACCCGAATCTCATTAAACTGAAAAAGCACACTTATACACCAAAAGGACACATGCAGAAATATATACCGAGAGCTGCCTAATAACACAAGTAGTTCTAGTGTGAAACCTAGAGGATGAGAATATTGAAATAACACCTAAGAATCAGCTCCGGCATGGCCCTTATTATCAGAGCAAGCTGCACCATTCCCTCCCCTGGGTCTCCATGGAAACCCTCCTTTGCCTGAGATGTCATGGTACGACTTGTCTACAACAATTGAATTTGGCATAAAGTACAAATATGATGTTTGTAAAATTAAAAGGTAATTTTGCAAGTCAAGAAATTTGCATAGTACCACTAGTGATGCAAAAGTCATAATCTTTAAAAACCTATCTCCACCTGACATGATTACAATTAGGTGTTGTTTGTTTCAGTCTAAAATATCTTTGATTGAGATGGGTTAAGGACTGAGGCACTGGCAAAGAGTACACTATGACAATGCGATGTTGAAGTCTGATTTCTTCAGCTTCTTCTTTGGCTATAGTAAGACTCAAACTAACAGACACTTTGACTTCACACTTTAACTCTGAGTGCAGCTAAAAATTACAGACATACAGAAGTGATACACATGGCCTGTCAATGTGGAGCATCACTCCCTACAAATCAGATGACTTGTTTAGAGTGACTGTGGGTGTCCCTGTTGTTGTTTCCAGATGGTTCCTAAACAGTCAATGATTACTCTGCTCTGGTAAAACAGAAAAAGGCCGTGGGCAGGGTCGCTGCTGAAGGGGAATCGACTGCATCCTCTGTTAATTAAGGCCCTGGACGCTGGGAGAGAAAGGTTGCCCTGGATACATGCGAGGCGTGGTACATTTTCTATTTTCTACTACAGAAGGATAAATATATGATCAAGGGTTTTAAACCTGCAACAAACTCAGCTGCTGCGTACCTGGTCAATACAGCAAAACTAAAAACATTTAGGTGGTTTTACAGCCGCCAGAGCACCTGATGTATTTTATATATGTATATAATACGTTGGGCTGCCTTTTGGAAAGAAAAAGTCTTCAAGAAATGGCAAATTATGTGGGAATCTGATTGAGATGATGATGAGCCAAGTGTTGTTTTTGTTATTGTGCTACTAATGTCCATTAACAATTCCTTGACTGCAGTGGGCCTCCCGTTAAAATGGATGGTAATGCATAGTCTTGATGCATTTGATTCGGTGTCTCTTATGTTACAACAATATCTGATAACTGAGAGTATACATCTACGTAAAAGAAACTCGATAATAAAATTCTATCTGGAGTTTTCTCTTTATCATCATACCGTAAATGCAATTATCATTTACAGAAATCCTGAGTAGATTTTGTAATTTGTGTAATTCAGATGGAAGCTTAGTTCTAAACGTGTGCGTTGGGGCCAGGAGCTGTGTGGGTTGGTTTCATGAGACAGAATGTGTGGGACGCCCACAGTGGAGCCAAGTTACAGGCCGCAGTGAGAAACTGTGTCAATGGTCAGCAACAGAGTCAATACATGTCGCAACATGCTTTCGAACTGGCTATTATTTGAAAGAGGCAGGAATAATCACAATCACTTTACTCCTCAAATATTGTTGACATAAAATAGGCTATAAGGGTATTTTAGATTAAACATTTAATCATAATCAAGTTTAAAGAAGATTTTTAGATAATTTGACATTTAAAGAAATACAAATTAGTTACTTTTATAGGAAAAATATTGTTACTGTAAACATCATCAACATGCTCTAGTAAGTAGTCTTGTAGGGTCCAAGAGGTCTGTTACTATAACTTTATATCTTGTGATTATTTTTTGTAATCATGTTTTCTTTTTATTGGTAAAATATTTTATGAATGGATTCATAAACAGTAAGTAGAAGTATCTTGTTTTTTCAACTGGGCAAAATAACTGAACACATAATAAACGGTTTGCACCGAAATTGAAAAGTCAGTATTAATAATTAAGGTTTCTTAAATCAGAAAAAGCTGTTAGTATTTAGTTGTTTTCCTTTTTTGGAGACTCACAAAAAAAGCAGCTAAAGACCAAAGAGCAGCAGCTGCTGAGTAACAATTCGTCAAGGAAAATGATAAACAAGAAGAAAAAGTGTGTGTGTGTGCTATTGGGTGATATTTCTTAATACATATGCCCAGGATTTAATTACTGAGAAGTCATTCAAAATAAGCTAAAATGTTTATATTGGAACATTCAAATTGCTATTACTATTGCACTATCACTGTATGGTCTGGCAGATATATTTATCATTGCCAGGAGGGATGCTGAACACTATAAAAGAAATATGAATTCAGCCTTAAAACCAAAATGCAGGTAGAAAATAACATCTGACCAAAACATGTAATTCCTGAATATATTTTGCTGCTGAAATTGATACTATGATGACATGTTTGTTTGTTTAGAGTTCTGTTTTCCACAATACAACAGTGGATGCATCAATGAAAATGGTATCCATCTCTTTGTCAGGTAGAATGGTTGCTGACGATGTGTTTCCTTTACTTTGTGATGAGAAGGGACATGCACAGAGTCTGAAATCACATTGAGTGTTGATGCAACTTAAAATTGGCAAATTATTCCTTCGTCTTTTTTGTCGGATATATTGTATATCTTAAAAAAACTCAGTTTCTCTCTTCCTTCGTCATTTATTAATTTATTGCCTAGAGTACAGGGAGTCAGAACCCCAATTCAACAATACTGTTTTCACTCATTGCAGGCCGACATACACAGAAGCTACTGGCATCTATCAATATCTTTGATCATACTAATATTTGGTATTCTCATTTGAAGCTGGTGCCCATACTTAATAGTGATGTGTGAAGCATTAAAGCAGGATAACCAGCTGCAGACTTAAATTAATAATCATAACAATACAAATACATAAGAAAATCAAAGAGGATGTAAGCCTTTGGAAATTGAATCACCAGCCTTATAACACATACTGAAAATGTGGAAATGGAACAAACTGGAAATGTGTTTCATGCATGACTACATAAACTGCTATATGGACCTGGCAGTTATATCATAAATATCCTAGCAACCACAGCAGGTGTTATCATGAAGGTCTGATGGAGAAGTGGTAGAGCACAGTGACTGGCTGATATATAACAACAACGACAGAAAAAAAGGCTTCTCACAAAGATCATCCCACAACGTTATTGTGGCGTGGGTGAAAAGTAGAAACTGAGTCATCTCAGATGGAACATTTAGCAACAGAGGAAATCATCTCTTAGTCCCCTGCTCCAAAGCCTTTAATTCTCAACAGCAATGAGAGAATATAAAGGTTGCTTTTCAGTCAGCTGGCAACTAAAGAGGCCCAGCTGTCATTACTTTGTGGACCAAAATATGCCACATGACAGCAGATGTGAAAAGTAGTGGTTGAGTAGTGGGTAACATTTTTGTATACTGGTGTATCTAATATTTCTGCATTTCTGTTTAAACTATACAGGGTTCGACAACCATGGCAACGGTACTTTTATTTTCTGTCATGTTACATTGTAGCTTTTGAAGAATATCAGCCCGTTACAGTAAAACACCTCCCCTGTCTTGGCTGTATTGGTTAGTTATCCAACTATATGTGTAAATCTGAAGTGTGCAACAGGAGAGTGGAGGTTAGGAGAGAATACATGTAACCTGGTTCCACCTCATTTATATCTCCCTCACTTTTCATGTCATCCAGGTCGGCGCTGGCCAACATCTGGGCCTCTGCCTCATCAGTGGGAACCTGCTGGTAGACGGCCGTCTCCAGAGCCGTCATGCTGCCGATGCAGATCCGCTCCCGCAGGTCATAGTTGCTCCGCTGGGCACCTGCCAGACGATGATGGACGGGCTTCCTACGGAACCAGCCGCGAGTCGCAGTTGAGCTTGAGGGATCTGATCCTGGGGGAACACTGACAAAACCCAAAAGGTAGATTAAAGACTATCAAATGCTGCCATAATGGGCTTCACATCATAGGACATTAGGAAATTATGTTGTACAAAGGGTTGGAATTCAGATGTTAGGATTTACTCTAAACTCTGTGTTGTGCCCCTTGGTTGCATTGCTGTCTCTTCACCAGAAGGGGGCTTCATAACACAGTAGTAGGACTGGATCTCCTCACCAAACCTCTGAGTCATCCTCAGCTGTATTCGCTCAAACGCAGCAACAAAATCTCGCATGGCACAGGCATGGTGGGATTACTGCGGTATTATCCAACCAGGCATTAGCAGAGACAAATACCTGAATCTCCATGGGGCCCCTGACCTCCCAGCAACAAAATCCATAGATTATTTTATAATTAAAGAAAATAAAATGAATTCCAATGTTATGCATGTGTGTTGGCCGGATGGTCTTCCAATAACCAGGACTCAACTTGAGTCATTACTGAACCACAAGCCTTAAGAACCGAATGTATGACTTATAATGAAACATTTACACTGCTAATGTAAAGGTCACATGCATATATCTGAGCCTATGCATAAACTAAGAGCAGAAAGAACTCTGTGCTCTTGTCTGCTCTATTCTGTTGAGCCACTTGTACCCATTGCTGCACCTGCTATTTTAAAAGGGATTAATAGATGCAAAAATAAACCTTAGACTAATAACTAAATTATCTTGAATAAAGCTTTGGAATCCTCTCTTATGCCGTGGCAGACATTATATCATTTTTTGTCTAGCTGGCAGATGGGTGTTCAATTTGGAGAACAGTGCACCACAAACATTGTTCTTCTGAGTTTAATTAGTCAAAAGTACCAGTCTACGAGGCTTTGTAAACTGCAGGTAACCATAGCAACATACTGTACTTCTGTGTAATGTATGTTTCCTCCTACATTAACAGTACACACTCCCCAGTAAAAAAGACCATAATGCAGTGTAATGTCAAAATACGTATTCATATAAACCCAGTACTGCTGTTCCCCTCAGCCACACTTGAGCGCTTTACCATCTTCAAACTGATTGTTTTAGTTTTATGTCCCACAGGTTCATTTAATTCTCATTGCTCTAATGGAACCTTGTTTCCAGCCACAGCAAGCAGCTGTTTACAGCAAAAAAGCCTTTATAATTCCACTATACGCTACCTCACCAGCAAGAAACAGCAGACTGACAAGGATAGCAACTAGCTGGTGAACATTTAGCTGCTAAAAAGACAGATATTTGACTGATATAAGGACTTTGTGGTGCCCACAACAGATGTAAAAGAAGAGTAAATATTACATTCTGCAGTTATTTTTGGCTGAAAATAAGTCCTGCTGCTGAAGACAAGGTTTATAAGACATTAAATGTGCTACCGGGAAAACAAATAAGCTGAATGATGCTAATCAGAGGAAGACTCAGTAGAAGAAGCTTTACAATTTCATTTTCGTTTCAATATTGGGAGATAAGCCATTTGGCCTTGGCAGATATCTGCCCTTTCCAATCGTCCTTCTAGTTCTCTGTGGGTTTGTCACTACAAGCGACACCTTTCATAATTCAAGTAAAAGTATTAAAATTGTTTACATGAAAATATTGATTATATAATATTAAAGCATTTACCAGGTCATCTCTTTTAACAGAATCAGTGATACGGTACCTACAGTGGGGCAAAAAAGTATTTAGTCAGCCACCAATTGTGCAAGTTCTCCCACTTAAAAAGATGAGAGAGGCCCTGTAATTTACATCATATGAGAGACAAAATGAGAAAAAAAATTCCTGAAAATCACATTGTCTGATTTTTAAAGAATATATTTGCAAATTATGGTGGAAAATAAGTATTTGGTCAATAACAAAAGTTCATCTTAATACTTTGTTATATACCCTTTGTTGGCAATGACAGAGGTCAAACGTTTTCTGTAAGTCTTCACAAGCTTTTCACACACTGTTGCTGGTATTTTGGCCCATTCCTCCATGCAGATCTCCTCTAGAGCAGTGATGTTTTGGGGCTGTCGCTGGGCAACACGGACTTTCAACTCCCTCCACAGATTTTCTATGGGGTTGAGATCTGGAGACTGGCTAGGCCACTCCAGGACCTTGAAATGCTTCTTACGAAGCCACTCCTTCGTTGCCCGGGCGGTGTGTTTGGGATCATTGTCATGCTGAAAGACCCAGCCACGTTTCATCTTCAATGCCCTTGCTGATGGAAGGAGGTTTTCACTCAAAATCTCACGATACATGGCCCCATTCATTCTTTCCTTTACACGGATCAGTCGTCCTGGTCCCCTTGCAGAAAAACAGCCCCAAAGCATGATGTTTCCACCCCCATGCTTCACAGTAGGTATGGTGTTCTTTGGATGCAACTCGGCATTCTTTCTCCTCCAAACACGACGAGTTGAGTTTTTACCAAAAAGTTCTATTTTGGTTTCATCTGACCATATGACATTCTCCCAATCCTCTTCTGGATCATCCAAATGCTCTCTAGCAAACTTCAGACGGGCCTGGACATGTACTGGCTTAAGCAGGGGGACACGTCTGGCACTGCAGGATTTGAGTCCCTGGCGGCGTAGTGTGTTACTGATGGTAGCCTTTGTTACTTTGGCCCCAGCTCTCTGCAGGTCATTCACTAGGTCCCCCGTGTGGTTCTGGGATTTTTGTTCACCGTTCTTGTGATCATTTTGGCCCCACGGGGTGAGATCTTGCGTGGAGCCCCAGATCGAGGGAGATTATCAGTGGTCTTGTATGTCTTCCATTTTCTAATAATTGCTCCCACAGTTGATTTCTTCACACCAAGCTGCTTACCTATTGCAGATTCAGTCTTCCCAGCCTGGTGCAGGTCTACAATTTTGTTTCTGGTGTCCTTTGACAGCTCTTTGGTCTTGGCCATAGTGGAGTTTGGAGTGTGACTGTTTGAGGTTGTGGACAGGTGTCTTTTATACTGATAACAAGTTCAAACAGGTGCCATTAATACAGGTAACGAGTGGAGGACAGAGGAGCCTCTTAAAGAAGAAGTTACAGGTCTGTGAGAGCCAGAAATCTTGCTTGTTTGTAGGTGACCAAATACTTATTTTACCGAGGAATTTACCAATTAATTCATTAAAAATCCTACAATGTGATTTCCTGCATTCTTTCCCCCCATTCTGTCTCTCATAGTTGAAGTGTACCTATGATGAAAATTACAGGCGTCTCTCATCTTTTTAAGTGGGAGAACTTGCACAATTGGTGGCTGACTAAATACTTTTTTGCCCCACTGTACATGTACTGACCCTGGCTCGGAAGGTAGAGCAGGCCGTCCCTCAATCAGAAGATCGGCGGTTCTATCTCCGGCTCCTCTAGTCCATGTTCATGTGATTACATAGTCCTGATGTGCAGGTGGCACCTTGCATGGTAGCCCCTGCCATCAGTGTATGAATGGGTATGAATGGTTGAATGACATGTAGTGTAAAAGTGCTTTGAGTGGTCCGAAGACTTGAAAGGCTCTATGCAAGCAGAAGTCCATTTACCATTTACCATTTACATGTAGCTACTACAGATGATGTACCACTACTCTGATTATAAACCCATGAGTCCAGCAGTCTTCTGCACAAACAGAACAACCTGAGATGTTCTAATAGCCTACCTGTGGCTAGTCGTTTCCTCTCCATGCACATCCTCATTCTCTCCAAGAACTGAAATTCCCCCATTATGAGCCTCCTCCTTTATCAGAATGTGCGACGCTTCCCTCGACAATGGATGCTCTTCGTTTTCCGTGTGGTAGGCAGTGAGCGAAAGGGGTTCCTCCAAGTCCTCTTGGCTCCCCAAACTAAACTGAGAGGAAGATGAAGATTAGTGAAAGGGGAGGAATGTGCTAACGAGCCGGCGTCAATTGTATGAATGTATCTTGCCACCTTTACACTAGAGGCCCCACGGTTCCTCAGTCCTATTTTACCTGTGGTTGGGTATCTGGTAGCTCCGTGGGCGTGGCAGCCACTCCCTGTCCGTCAGTCTCAGACCCGGCCTCTTCCTCGTCTACCTCGTGGATGGTGGGTGTAACGTCTGAAGGGGGAAGAGAGGTCTTTTTTTTCTTCCGTTTCTTTTTGCGCCTTCTGTCAGTGCTGTGCACCCTCTTCCGTAGACGCTGGGGCAGGGGCAGGTGGGTGGATAAGGGGTGGTGCGTATGGTGAAAAGTGTGTCTGTGATCTGTGTTACACATTAAGGATAAAATCAGAAGTGAGGAGTATATAATTGATATTTGCGTGAACAGCTGACACGATATTGATCTATGTTTCTTTGGATATGAAACTGAGTTGATGCTGCAAATGGCAAGTAAGGATCTCTCCTCATGATGACAGCAGCATCCTCAGGTTATTATTCTGAGTTACTTCATATTTTTCAGCATGTCACACAATGCTCTGGGCCTATTAAGGATTTTTCCCAAAACACGGGGCCACAATTTTTTTAATTTATGCAAGCTGAGCTATAACACAAAGGCATTGGCGTCACTATACACATGCCGAACAAGACTAACAGTAAGAAAACACATCACCAATCACCATTTGTTGTTATTACAGAACCACATACTAGGTAAAACATGCAAAGAAATAACACAATGCTATTCTTAGAGGAGATGCTCTCTCTCCCCCTAATTCCCTACTCAGCTCTTGAAAGACAGAACACAAATAAAAGCTTTAGTTTTTAATGAACATGTAATAATGGAGATATGCAATGTTTAATACACATCAAAAGAAAGCAGCTCTATCTAATCTTAGCCACTATTATCTCCTGCCAGAGCATGTGGTATCAGCTAATCTGTCCCATAATAATCCACTGATTACATACACATAATCCGTTGCCCTGTTCTAATTCTGATCTCTAAGTATTAGCACAAGCCAAACTTTGATAGACAAGGTCAGGATCAGATATATACATGGGTATTCATACAGGCATAAACACATTTATATTTAAGCGGACTAAGATTTATATTCTTAATGCTAGTAGCTCTGTGAGGCTATACTTAGGCGTAATCACGCTAAATGCTAAAGTCAACATGCAAGCATGCTGGTGTTTGACAGGAATAATATTTACCATGTTAATTATGGTATCTTGGCATTTAAGGAGCATGCTAACATTTGCTATTTAGCCCAAAACACAAAGTAGAACCAGGCGGCAATCTCCGGGGCTGGAAATTGAATCCAAGGCAGATGTGCTTTAAACTTGTATTCATTCTAATGTCCAGCTAGGGGCAACTTCTCTGGTTGCCCCTATGAGAAAAAGACCCTACTTCTAACCTTATTTATAACCTCAGTTTGTAAACATAAGTTTATGGTCTCAATTGCTGGTTTCAAGTCTTTTTCAATACAGCATGATGTTTATTTAGAACATTATGGTTCCATTTATAGAAAAATTGACCATAAAGCAGGGTATGCTTTAGAGTGTGGCTACATTGTGATTGACAAGTGGCTACTGCATCGTTGCCTGGCTTTGAGTTATTCATATTTTATTACAGCTTTAACCATTTCACACTGTGTTTTCAGTTCATGAAACTAAAATGTTGGCTGCCTTATTTAGAGTTTGGTTTTGCTCCACCCTGTTGTGTCACCTCCGGTTGCAAAAAGCCAAGATGGCAATGGCCAAAAACCAAAATGGCGACGGCTAAATTGCTGAACTCAAAGGCTTCAAAATTGCAGTCCAGAAACCAATGGGTGATGTCAAAGTAACTACTTCCATTTCTTATATACAGTTTATGAGTAGAGCTTAGGGTGATGGGAATGTCAGTATTTGAATAGTTGGATGAATTTGGTAAAAAATCTAAGCATTGATCAACATAACACACTGACCTGAAGATGGTGCTTGATGAAAAATGTATCTCTAAAATTCTTACAATTCTTCCTGAGGGGAACATGAATGTCTGTATCACATTTCATGGCAATTCAGGAGACACTTCGCTAAAAATATAAAATGTCAACCTGGTGACTATTGAGGAGGAAAAGTCAGGGGTTGCCAAAGTCAATAGGAATCACCCTCCGGAGAGCCTAAATATCCTTAGAAAATGTAATTGCCGTCCATTTAGTAAATGTAGTGGTATTTGATCTGATAAGTGGAAACTTTGACCTTCTGAAGATGCCAGAGGAAAAAATGAGGATAAGTTGACCAGATATTTCAGTTAAAAAAGAATGTCTGCCTCATGATGGTGCTAATAAAAAATTCATGGGATCACCAAAGTGTTGGATTTTAGTCCTCTAAAATGTACATAGAAACAACTTAAAATATAAGGAGCATGTAAAGACAGAGATATGATATAATTATAAAAATCTTAATGTCAAATGAAATAAACAATTTAATCAAAACTACAGGAATTCCATTTTACTCTCCAGTTTGCTTTCTAATTATCATTTAGATCAATACTCTTTATTGGATTATAAAACAGTTTGTCCGTTATTGTGTACTTGTATATATAATGTATACTGTATATAGTACTTGCAAGCTGTAGCTTTGCTTACATTCAAAGTCTTTCTCAGTGTAGTGCCGGCCCATCCTGTCTCCGCTGCTGGAAGCAGAATCACTGATAATGTCTCCAAAGCGCTCCACAGACAGTGCTTTCTCCCAGTTTTCCTCCTCTTCTTCTCCTTCCAGTTCCTCCGCTGATCCTTCCTCATAGTCCTCCTCCACCTTCACCTGGAGAACGATGAAGAGAACATGAAAACTTTTCTACTTGAAAAGGAACAAGTAGAAAGAGTCAACAAGAAGAGGGCTCTACAAGGGAAGAATTCCTAGAGGTTAAGGTGAGGTTAATTAAAGGAATACTTCACCCACAAAATGACCATTTGTACAGTGGGTACGGAAAGTATTCAGACCCCTTTAAATTTTTCACCCTTTGTTTCATTGCAGCCATTTGCTAAAATCGAAAAAGTTCATTTTTTTTCGCATTAATGTACACTCAGCTACCCATCTTGACAGAAAAAAACAGAAATGTAGAAATTTTTGCAAATTTATTAAAAAAGAAAAACTGAAATATCACATGGTCATAAGTATTCAGACCCTTTGCTCAGTATTGAGTAGAAGCACCCTTTTGAGCTAGTACAGCCATGAGTCTTCTTGGGAATGATGCAACAAGTGTCTTACACCTGGATTTGGGGATCCTCTCCAGTTCTGTCAGGTTGGATGGTGAACGTTGGTGGACAGCCATTTTCAGGTCTCTCCAGAGATGCTCAATTGGGTCAATCTTGGTCTCATCAGACCAGAGAATCTTATTTCTCATAGTTTGGGAGTCCTCCATGTGTTTTTTGGCAAACTCTATGCGGGCTTTCATATGTCTTGCACTGAGGAGAGGCTTCCGTCGGGCCACAAAGCCCCGACTGGTGGAGGGCTGCAGTGATAGTTGACTTTGTGGAACTTTCTCCCATCTCCCTACTGCATCTCTGGAGCTCAGCCACAGTGATATTTGGGTTCTTCTTTACCTCTCTCACCAAGGCTCTTCTCCCACGATTGCTCAGTTTGGCTGGACGGCCAGGCCTAAGAAGAGTTCTGGTCATCCCATACTTCTTCCATTTAAGGATTATGGAGGCCACTGTGCTCTTAGGAACCTTGAGTGCTGCAGAAATTCTTTTGTAACCTTGGCCAGATCTGTGCCTTGCCACAATTCTGTCTCTGAGCTCCTTGGGCAGTTCCTTCGACCTCATGATTCTCATTTGTTCTGACATGCACTGTGAGCTGTAAGGTCTTATATAGACAGGTGTGTGCCTTTCCTAATCAAGTCCAATCAGTTTAATTAAACACAGCTGGACTCCAATGAAGGCGTAGAACCATCTCAAGGAGGATCAGAAGAAATGGACAGCATGTGAGTTAAATATGAGTGTCACAGCAAAGGGTCTGAATACTTATGACCATGTGATATTTCAGTTTTTCTTTTTTAATAAATTTCCAAAAATTTCTACATTTCTGTTTTTTTCTGTCAAGATGGGTTGCTGAGTGTACATTAATGCGAAAAATGTACAATGAAACAAAGAGTGAAATATTTAAAGGGGTCTGAATACTTTCCGTACCCACTGTATATCAATTGCACACATCGTCTTTAAATTGAAGAATGGTAGTTTTTCATGCATGCATTCATGGCGAACCGAGAATCGTAAAAGCACAGATTAGTCTTTATGAATAGAAGAATATTAAGGCCATGTTTAACAAAAGCAAAACTAAACTAAACATATCCGTCTATAAACTCTAACACAACTCATGAAGTATATTCCAAGTTTATCTAATCGTATTTTAGCTTCTTCACAAACAAATCTTAATATCTCAAACATTTCCTCCACTACTGTATCATGCTTTCTGCAAGTCTGTGCATGAGACAATAGTGGAGGAAGTGTTTTAAATAGTAAGATTGTGGCGAGTTTGCATGTGTTTGGATTCTCCATTTTCCCTGAAGAATTGAAGGTAACATGGGGTTAGGAATTGACATCCAAATGGTCATTTAATGGGCGAAGTATCCCTTTAAGGGAGTGCTTTAGAGGAATTCCCATCAGGATGAACCTGGAACAAATAAATGGGGGAGACTTCCATTACCAATTCTACAGTGTGTATATACTGTTGAAAACTGTCTCGACACATTGTGTGTAAGCAATTTAGATTGGGTAAAGTAAAAAAAAAAAAAGAAAATCCCTTTTTTATTGTATTTCTCATAGGAGTAAGCTAAAAGTAGTGTACTAAGATTATGTTACAGCACAACAAGCACATAGTGTCTGTACACCCTCCACTGCATGTGAGGACATCAAATCAATACAACATAGTGCTAAGCAGCAAAGAACTAATGCACTAGACAGCCCCTGGAGACAGTGGAGGCTGAAGGGAGTGTCCTGCCAGAGCCATGTGGTGCCTCTGATAGGTCAACTCTTTGGGACAGGCTGCTTCCTCAGCCTCAGATTGGTGCTGGCAAGGGCGGTAAGCACTCTGGCTACTGCTCTGTGGTCTCCGATTTCTCCGAGCCAGGGCTCCATTACTCCCTAATTACCAGTGGGATGAAGGGAAGGGATATGTTTAATGATCTGAGCTACCTTGCTACACAAGGCCAAGGCAGATGAAGCCAGACAAAATATAAAAGGGGGTATTTTAAATTCAGTGAGCAGTAAACGCCTTGTTTTTCCCTGGACGGCCGGCTCAGTTTTGCTCATTACTTTTGGTGCTCTACATTCCTGCGAAGCCATTTTGGTTTAATTACAACCTCTCTAACATCCTCCTCTTCTTACCTTGCTCTGGTAAGAACTGTATTAGTGTAAGACTCTGCATTTAATATTCCTAATGTTATGCATGGGGGAATAATACCCTCAGCTGTGGCAGATACTACAGTAAAGGGATTTTCCTCTAAACCTGCTTTTGCTTTTGCTCAAGCTCTGTCGGCGCAAATGATTTCCAAACTCTTTCATGTCATCTTTGAAGTCAGTTGGAGGTGGAGGGCCACAGGAGGAGGGCAACCCATGCCCAGGTGGTGGAGGCAGACAATGAAGTGCAGTGATTTCAAGTTGGACACAATAGCAGTCAGAGATTTTAGAACAGGCTCTTGTAATTCCACGGTTTGGATACACCAAAACACTACTTTCATCCATACAGACATACATACAGATGGACCAGTCATTATGTCTGGTGAGAAATGATGATGCGAGATAAAAATTCTGAACAATACAGTCTCACCAAAAGCAACTTGAAGCCAAAGTGAGAAGGGAGTTGAAGTGTCCCTTACTTCTGTAATGTAACAAGAGTCTGATTGTTATAATAGAGATTTCAATTTTAATTTAAACGTCATTGGGCCTCTCAAAAGTGGTTGTGCATTAGTAAATTCAGTCTAATTCAGTCGAGTTTTAGATGGCCCCCACTCACACCTCCCTCATTTGCGTTGTTAGTTCAGGAGGCTGATTTTTATTTGACTCTGCTTACTACCCACCAGCTGACAGTCTAGTGTTGTTTTTCATGGGAAGGGTTGCTGAACTAGTTGCTGCAAATGACATTCGATTGCATAATGTACAGTATGTGCATGCCCACAAGGTCAAGATAATACCTCTATGTTCAACAAGAGGCAAAAGAGGGATTTTGCTAAAGAAATACTCAAAAAAAATGTATGGCATGTAACAAGAGATAACTGAACAAAACAGGAGAAACCAAGACATGGATTTTTTTTATTATTATTTGATTGTGTTTTTAAAACAACCCTGTGGGGTTTTTTTTCTCTCTTTTGTAAATACAGTTTTTTGTACCAGCATTGTATATTCCAATGCTAAACCTGCTGAATAAGAAATTGGCATTGAGCAGTTTCACTAATGCATAGCACTAGAGACCCACTTTAAGTTCAACATAGAGCCTTGGGATATTCATGCAATTCAAATATTAATGTACAATAGTTGTAGTAAACACAGGAATATTGACTGCAGTCAGATTTTTTTTAACTCTTTTCATGTTGCACTATAACTAGTTGATTAAGCAATGTGCCATCAACAGAAAATTAACCTGCAACAATTTTATTTTTATAACATTTTCCGAGCAGAAATAGTTTCAACTTCTCAAATATGAATACTTGTTTTTAGTTTTCTTTATCTTTGGGTCTTTGACTATTGGTCAGACACAACGAGGGATTGGATGGAATCACCTTGGGTTATTTCTGAAATTTTATAATCCAAATGATCAGACATTAATTACAGAAAATAAAACCAAAACAATATCAGCAGTCAACAGAGTGTATCCTTTGACGTGTATTATAAACTCACTGGAGCACAAAGGAATAATATATTCAATTATCCGTCAGCTGTGTTGCCAACATGGAGATGGAAATCTCCTAATATTGTTATAATGAATGCTGTATAAGAGCTCTCATCTTTAGGAGTATTAACACTGTGGGTTGCCATCGACATCGAACACAACTTTTGATAAAAACTCAACAACTCTGTGGCTGGTTTGGCCACTTCTAATCAATTATGAGAAGGAGAGCCTGCAATTCAAAAAGTGTGATCACTGTTCAGATAAAACATGCTGTCTAACCTTTTCTCATGAGCCAACTGCCCAGCTTCTCCTGCAGCATTAATATTTCATATTTTATGGAATGCTGAGCCAGAGAGCTGCATTAAAATATTAATCAGCTGCTGACTAATGTGGAGGAGGGTGTTTGCCTTGTTTTGTCAAAATCAAATGCCTCCACAGTAGTGATCAGGGAAACCTGCTGGGGTGAGGGCATATTTGGGTTGTTTATGTCCAATTAAACGCATACAGGTGAGTATGCAACACCCAGAGCTAGTGAGGCAGTGTAAGCAGTGTGAGAGATAACGTATGGAGGGGAGGAGTTTTGGTGGATTGGTCAAACAAACACAGGACTTTGCTGTTGAGTTATTGTGAAATTACCTTCTTGACATGTTAAGTAATAATACTTTGTTTATGTACTTATTTTATACCGACCATGATGTTTTTCCAGACTTAGCTAAGTGCTTTTGGTGCCTGAAGCTAACATTAGTTTTTTGTTGCCCTTACCTTTAAATTAAATTAACCTTTAAATGGTTAAATTGTATTGCGCTGCTATGAGGACATGGTCATTTCACATTTTTATGTTAGATAAAGTTGTCCATAAACCTGCTGACCATCTGACCAATGTAATAACTGTCTTCCACTCTGCCGAACCCATAAGGGTTTCATTAAAAATACATGCTGAGCAATTTCCTAAAAGTAATATATTTATGCTGAAAACTTTTGATATTTTATATATAAATACTGTGCAAAAAATCTAGAGTATTTACATAAGGTGCAGCCACAAAGAAAAAACAATAGGCATTGTATAAAAAGGGTGTTGGATACTGCACATCTGGGATCGATAAACGATCCAGAAATGCAAGCCCCCTCACCGCTGTGAGGGTTACGGTGCTCGCCGGCTGGTGAGAGTCAACCCAAAATTATTTTGGAACAAGCTTTGTTTGCACAGTGTTTTTCCTCACGATATTTGCTTTTTTTCCCAACACTGTGTCCGCCATTTCCATAGCTTCATGTTGCTACGTTTTTTTTTATGCCCAGAAACGTCCAAACACAGCAAAATAGGAAAATGCAAGCAGAGGGCAGGGACTCAGATATACAGACACCACCACACACTTCTAGTGGGTCAGAGACTACAGGGATTTAGAGGGATTTTTTTGTAAATATCAAAAATATTCTCCCTTTATTTCCCCAGGTGGAAGCTCCTTTTCAAGCCAAGAAGGCAGTTAAAACCAACATGTTTTTTTCAAAAAATGAAAGCATCGACCACACAATCCTTTAAATTTCACAAGGAGTAAAAATGTCATGTTCTTCTATGCATTGTTCCGGGTAGAAGGCGCAGCATATTTTGCCCAGCTTGGTCCTACAATAACTCTGGAAACAATATGTGTACAACGTTGTCAGAGTGTGGGCCTAGTGGTTTTGAAAACGTACAAGTGGCTCCAATCAAAAGTTTTATAATATGAATAGCTCAAGTAACCGTGTAATTTGAAATGAGTCCCTCGTAGTGACTAACACATCAATTATTAACACTACATTGAGCAGTTTCAGCTCTACAAAGGTTAACAGGTACTTTCAGCTGTTTGGTTTCACAGCCTGCAAATTCAGTGCTTAGGTTTACTCTCAAAAAGCTCTGTACAATACCTGCTCTGCAGCAAACAGCAGCCTTTAGCATTAAGTGCCCACAGGAGTTATTGGAGACCTAAACTAAAAGGAGAATGAATGTCTTGCATTCATCAGGTAGCTAGAGACACAACTTAAAATGATACTCTGTGTCTGCTGGATGTGGATCTACTTAATTTAATCAAATGAAAGGGAGTTGTCTCTATCTTTATGCTGAACAACATAATGCCTCTAGGCTCTTGTATGTTGCACTTTTTGATTGTATGTCACTGTATATTTGCTGTTCTTCACGCAGCCATTGTCAATTTTAAAATCCAGGCGAAGAGGCTCATATAGTGCTAGGAACTCGGTTTAAAATGTGACTTTAAAAATTCAGGCAGATGAGAATTGGCAATCAGTTTGTTTGCCTCTGCAGATTACACCGCTTCATGTTGCTTCCTGCTCGTTTTTATTTGGCAGTGTTTAAAACTGCTTCCCACTCCCATCATCCCTTCACTCTTCCCAGACAAACAAATCACAACTAACATAAATATCAGCATCAGTGTTTTGCTTTCCTTTTCACTGCACAGCTGATGTTTATGAGACATTCTTTTTCAAATGTTTGCCTCACTGAATGGGATTGTTTGCAAGGTTGCCTTAAATATGGTCCAATCATGCACAAAAACATCTATCTATCACAAATATTTATGTTACCTCCTTTGCACTTTTAATCTGCCTTCAAACAGTAGTAACACAGAGAGGCCAGATTCAGCAAAGCAGAGTTTTTGTAATCTTTACCCTTTTATAATAATAATAATGATAACAGTATTATTATTATTATTATTATTATTATTATTATTATTATTATTATTATTGTTTTTGTTGTTGTTGTTGTTGTTAATACTCATAACAATACTACTACTAATAATAATAATCATAATAATGTTTTTTACATAAAATGCACATAAAACCCACACCTGATAAAAGTAAAAATAAGATGAACAAAACAAATAAATAGAATATAATATATGGACTGCATAAGCTTAAATGGGACTTTACTACGGTGGCCAATGGAGCTTAAAGCATTGCTACTTGTTGTAGCTAACAGTCAAAATCCAACACCTATGGTTTCAATTGAAGCACATCTTTATCTTAAGACACACATGTGATGACCAAAGCCACCAGAACCCATAAGAGGATCTCTTCAAAAACTGCAGCTGACGTATGCTGGCAGCAGCTGTTGATGTTTCTGTGGCAACCCACATTCAGCTGGCCCATATGGGCCTCCACATACACAAACCCTCACACAAAACCACTATGAAAACTAAATAAATAAAGCTGGTCAGAGTTCAGAGTGACATCGATCAGCTATAAGAGGTAACGTTGCAAAGAAGCTGTTCTGTCTCTCTATTGATGTGTGTGCGCTGTAAATAGTGGACAGGAATTGAGGACAGGAAAATGAAGGGTCCACTAACAGTATGTAGCCAGGCAATCAGACTATTATTTCCTTCAAACCAGTGTCACATTATGCTCGGCATGACATGGTGTCCACTGTGCGTAATGACACATCACACATAGTTGGCAGAGCTTTTTCTCCCTGAGAACATCGGCTAATAGCTAGGGAGAATTCTGCAGGGCATGAGCATTTTCCACGGACCCTTGTGTGACTCATTCCTATGTGAGACACTGGAGGGAACAATTCAGGCAGCAATTCAGTGCTTATTTAAATCGAGATACATGATTCTGCCAATCCACTATTTGTTAGACTTTCAATTTCAATTTTCACCATTTGATCATTTTTTTGCTACGCACTTACTCTATGTCATTGTTAAACTATCAGGTTTTGATAGTTATATTGTTATAGTTATATACTTTATGATTTCGAAGTTCGGAATCGAAAGCTCAGTCCGACCAATTTCGATTAAGAATTCAAAACCTTAAAATGGGAAATACTTATTTTGGGTATTGTGTGAATTGCTAAGCCTCCCCAAGAAATATTATTCTAAGGTGCTGGAAAGGAGGCGCCGTAAGATTGATAAACCATAGGTACAGTCAGAGCAATGTGGATTCCGTCCTGGCCATGGAACAGTGGACCAGGTCTTTACACTTGCTGGAATGTTGGAGGGGACATGGGAGTTTGCCCATACAGTCCCCATGTGTTTTGTGGACTTGGAGAGGGATTCCCCTGGGGAGTCCTCTGTGAGGTTCTGCAGTAATATGGGCTAACAGAGTTTATTGGTACGAGCCATTTGGTCTTTATATGACCAAAGAGAGCTGTGTCCATATACTCGGCACAAAGTCAAACATATTTCCAACTGGTGATGGCCTCTCCGCCAGGTTTGTCCCTCGTCATCGATTCTGTTTTTGATTTTCAAGGACAGGATCTCAGCGCGCCGCCTGGTTGGGGGCCTCAGAGTCTTTGCAGATGATGTGATTCTGTTGGCTCCATCAGACCGTGACCATCAGCACTTACTGGGGCGAAGCCGAGTGGTAACTGGTCAGATTGCGAGTCAGTACCTTCAAGTCCAGGGCCATGGTTCTCTGCCAGAAAATTGTGCACTCCGGGTTGGGAGTGAATCATTTCACCATGCGACGGAGTTCAGTTATCTCAGGTTCTTGTTCAAGAGTAAAAATGGAGCAGGAGATGGACAGCCGGACAGCAGTGATGGGTTGTGTCTGATTGGAAAGTAAACGTTGTGGCGAGAAGGGAAAAACTCTTGATTTACCAGGCAATCTACGCCCACCCGTACTCCGATCTTCACCTATGGTAATGAGCTCTTGGAAGTGACTGTAAGAATGAGATTGCAGATATAAGCATCCCAAAAAAATGTCCTATGTATGGTGGTTGGGCTCATCCTAAGATATAGGATGGGTCGCTTAGATATCCGGAAGGAGCTTGGAGAGGAGCCTCAGCTCCTTTGCCTAGAAAAGGAGCCAGCTGAGGTCGTTCAGGCATCTGATCAGGATGCCTCCTGGACACCACCGGGCTTGCCAACTGGTAAAAAGAAGCCCCAAGGTAGACACACAATATGCTGGCTAGCATGTTAGTGGTTAGCTTACCAGCAGTAGTTTGCCAGCTACACATTCATCAACAACTTTCTAGAACTTCATAGTTCTGGTCTGGATTATTTTTGCTGTGACACTTGCAATTGATGGTTTAGCAATATCTGGGAAAACTCAATTTCTTACTGTCAATAAATGTCAAACTAATGATAAAACATTAGGCAGACCTTGTTTGAGTTCAAACGGTCTTTTTTACAGTATTTCAACAGTATCAAAAGTACCATTTGAAATAACTGAAACAGGTCATTTGTTTGTCATTCATGATACACAAACTTTTTTAATGGGCAGAACTGGCCTGAGGGTTAGAGAACAGTTACAGACACATGCCTCTTTTAGAAATACCAGATCCAGCTTGGAAAATACTTGATTGGGGAAACAGGACCACATCCCAAAATTATTTGGTGTTTCTGGCCTACTATAGGCAAGCCATTTGGCAGTTGATTGTTGTGAAAATGTGAGATTATGCAGCTATGAAATACACTGCGGAAATTAATTTCATGACTAAAAAGGCATCCTACTCTCACTGAGTGTGACTCCATCAAAAATCTCCTCAGCATTCTACATTTGCATATCCATTGTTCCAATCTTTAAGGTGCCAGTCAATTTCCACAATGAATTATTAACCCTGCTTCATTCCCCATACTTCTACATCTCGTAATGCAAACCAGCACTGCCAGCTGTATGCTTAGAGTATAACATATTATTCTATTCTTCTTGAGTTTCTGTTCATGGAATTGTTTGACATTTTGTAAAATACAAAAAAATATATTTTGGACGTAGCTAGCTCTTTTCCCTGTTTCAAGTTGTTATGCTAGCTAAGCTACACACATTTTGGCTTTAAATCTACACTTAACAGTGGCATGGATAGATCTTCTCATCTAAGTCTCAGCAAGGAAACAGTGAGCACATCACCCAAAATGACATATACAATACTTTAACACTTTTATTTAAAGATGTTTGGTGTGTGTTTACTTTAGTCATGTTCCATGTTGTATATCTTCTTTGGCAAGGTTAGATTAAAGAAACACTAAAAAGTAATTCTTACCTGTTGTAGGTTGATCAACACATCTATCTCTGGGGCATGACCTCCTGTAGCCATGGGGCCTGGCGTGCAGCCAGTGGGTGAGGAATAGCTCTTTGACGAGGGGCAGGGGCCTGCAGAAGAGACGGCTAGTGTGGCTGCAGTAAAACTAAAGAGAGAGACTGGGTATGGAGTTGCTGTGGGGAGGGATGTGTCTGGACGGACAGTCTTAAAGGTGATGACAGGGGTGGCAGGTGTGGGTGTGGGATTCTGGTTGGGTCAGTGCTGTTGGGAGAGGGGAATAAGCCGGGGAGGAAGGGAGGGAAAGATGGGTTGCAAAAGCAGCAGGAACCTGGGGGAGGACGGGGATCAGCCCTTCTCTTTCACGGCTGGGGATCCAGGAAGCCTTTGGGGTGGCATAACCTGCAAGAGAGTGGACAGGAGAGACAAAGCTACTAGTCAGATATGAGGAATATTTAAGCAAATGATGTACAGTAACCAAGCACAAACAATGTACAAACTGCTGAGAAATACACAAAGTGAAAAGTAATGTTGAAAGTGAATAGTTATAATGCATAAAATGTCTGAGCAAATTTGTAAAATTCCTGCAAAATAAAATGTGTCAATATGTCAGTTTGTTATATTTGCAAAAATATCTTTACTGCTCCCCACCCATATAATGGTATTTGTGTGTGTATGTGTGTTTTCTATGAATAAATGCATCTGTTATGAATCACTGGTCTCTGTTGTGTTTTTACCTGCTGCCATGGCAACAGAGAGGGTGTTGACATGCAACAAGAGCCCCTGTCTGGAATCTACATGAGGGTGTTGTGGTCACCCCCGTGTCACCCCAGCTCTTGTCATACTGTACTTGACTTTAGGGGGACATTATACTTCTAGTATCTCATTCAAGTAAATGTGAGCAAAATGCATTGATCTGAATAACACTTATTTCCCACAATACATACTCTAAATGTACTACAAATTATGTACAAACAGATTTGTACTCAATTATCCATTTATGATCATGTTAGGACGAGGAAAGAGCAATTCTCTTTGTTTGATAACATTAAATAAAACTAGTCGGCTTCCAAGTCATTTAAAAAGATAGAGAGATTGCACGAACGAGCTGAGAGTGTGAGCAGTGAATGAGAGAAAAAAGCATGTTTTCTTTATTGTTTCGCAGCTGTTACAATGTAAAGCGTGAATAAATAACACTCAACAGATGATTTACTTTCTTACAGATCTTTAGACCGCCATGGAAACGCATACGACATAGCAATTAGCAACTTACTAGCTTCCGACAGACTGATGGATTGTTCTTTTGGTACCCTGAAGATCAAATTTCTCTTATCAAATGCCATGTGTTTTTATTTTTGGAAAAATATCCTGCCACAGGAATCACTTTCTTCATCTTTATACTGACTTCTCAGTCTAATTTGGAGACCAGTGCAGCACACACACGCATAAACAAACAAGAGAGGGCACCATGGGACCGCTTTATTATGCCGATGAAGCCAAAATAGACGCAGCTGATTATTTTGGTTTTCACGTGGAGGAAAACAGGTGCCTCTCATCCTTGTAGACATGCCAAGGATGGTTGGTCAGCAATAATTCTGGACAATGTGAGTCGAAATCTAGTTGAGTTGTTTTGTGGTGTTTGCAAGGTTTATACCCCCTTTGTCATATGAATAGGTAACACCAGAATCCCTAAATATAAAGTAACAGCAGTGCATGCAGTGATGGGAAAAAAACTAAAACACATTAGACTGAATTGAGCATACGTCATAACAATATTAGATAATGCCTACACAAAAAGGTCAATGGAATATAGCTGATGAATCCCAAGTGACCCATTCTGTTTGGAGCTGCTGTTTTCCCACTGTCACATTAACAGGCTCTACATCTGTCTCCGTTTTATTCAGCTGACTCACTTGCTCCCTCTGAGACATTTACAGCTGACTCGTGGCTCACATTACGCAAAAGGCGCTGCACAAATTAAAGTATGAGATGAGTATGCAGTATTGCACTTGTGCAATTGTTGTGCCCAACTGTGGAATTAATACGATGTGCTGCATCTCCAAGAACAACAGGCTCAATAAAAAACAGCCAAGGTCTAATCCGTTCTGGGCAACTTACACCACCTTTTTGTTACTACGGTATATTTGTGCTGTTTAAATATGTTATGGGAAATATACCCGCTACACCTTCTATCGTGTCTTAAGGGCCTTTGTGTCATCCTGATTGGCCCACTGGCGGAGTGTGAAGCGACCTTGGCCCGAGCTCCTGCCCACCGCCCCCTGACTCACTGCTACAGTAATATCAAATGTCCCGCCCCCTTCATACCAGCTGTGTAATCAGAGAGCTCTGCACGGCTCGCCCTTTGAATGTGTGAAGGGGACGCTGACATACATAAGTGACTGACATTGATAGTGTTGTGGTGGGGGGTGGGAGCAGCTGAGGAATGCCAACAGACACAAGAAGAGGAAAACAAAACCTCTGGTGAATGACAAGGCTACAATACAGATGGTGAGGGTGGCTCTGGACCAAGAAACACTTATACTGAATATGTGGCTGATGAATGAATAGTTATGTCATGCAAATATAAAATGTATGTTAACCAAAATGTTGTACATTTTTGTAAAAGAAAATACATACTTGTATATATAGTGAGTGAACAATAATAATGAACAAAATGTGCCGACACAGTGATTTCATAGCTAATTGCTAAACATGATGTCACTATGTTTTTTGGTTTTTTTTTAATAATTTTATTACTTGTGTGTAATGTAAAAAAAAGATTTTCTGTCGACCAATACTCAAAAGATATTGTCTTAATTATCAAATTGCTTATCAAAGTGGGTGTAGATTATTTTTCTGTTGATCTATTAATTGAATAAGTGTTTCAGTTCTATATAGTTTGCTGCCTTAAGTGACTAACAAGGTTGCAATTAATTAAAGTTAAATATGTTTGCATCTCACAATAATACCACTGTTGCCAATGAAAAATATTTATTTTTGAAAAATGCTGTATTATTAACTATAAAGAAGGTATTTTACAAAATACATATAATATCAGAAGGGAAAAAAAGATTTAAGAATGAAATTAAATGCTATTTTCGCAAGGCTACTTGGAAAGAAAGCTAAGACCCATGAGAGACAGAGGCTGGTTTATGTGGAGGGTCCTTGTTAAAACTGAACAGTATTATTATTATTTGTGTGCTTGTTTTTTCAGCAGCCTGGTGTTTGTTGCACATAATTTAATCAAGGTGGGTCTTCATGCCAAATGGCACTGTGCTTTAGTGAAGCACTTTACTATTTACATATTGTCATGTTGTCATGTTAAGGCCAGACAATTTTTGTTTTCCTGTTAATGTGTATAAATAATCAATTTTATTCTTATTTTTGTAACCGTTTCCTTTTTCAGGTTGTTAATCTTTGCAATCAGTAAATCATGTAATCTGGGAATTATTATGGCGCTAAAGAAACCAGAGAGTGATTATCTTTGATCAAAAACTGAGCAAGACTGACTCTTGGCATCAATGCTGAGACATCTTGCAGACTTTCACAATACATGATGACAAACGTGGACAGGACTTCACATTCAGTGCAGAGGGAGAATGTAAGATCACAAGTCACTGCAAACCACAGTCAACCTGTGAAACCCACACGTATCGTGCTGCAGCATAGCCAACACTGCTCAGTACTTAATGTAGCCTTGCATATATGCACAGCTTTTATCAACAAACGGGCAGCACAGCCAAAAATACCATCTGTGCAAGCACAATGCAATCATGTCGGCCAGAAAGCCTGAACAGAGGCCACCAGCCGAGTCCTCATTAACAGGTCTTTGCCCGGTAACAACCATTCCCCCAAATTCAGGCCAGATCGAGCTCAAAAACCAAGACGTAAGCCAATTTTTGATGTATAGATCGATGTTTAGGGACAATTGGCTGCAAACTCAGAGGCACTGTGGCTCTTCATAGTTCTACAGAGGCTTCAAACTTAAGTTAAGTGAAGATAGCTTCAAGGCCAAAGACAAAGTACAGCCTTAAGGCAATAAACAAAAATCACTGTATCACTGTAGACCCTTTTACAGCCGATGTCGTCAAAAATATGTATGTTGGCAACAGAAGTGGCCGTTTGCCCCAGCCATCCAGACCAAGCTTTGAACATTGAATTAAAATTGTTACCAGCATCAAAATGTCTGTTTTTTGTTGCGTTTTGGGTTGTCAGAATCGATATTGCAACAGAGGACTCAAGTTCTACAGAAATCCTACGCTATCACCACCGTTTCAGGGCAACAGGTGTTTCAGTTTAACGAGTGACCATGTAAACTGGTGACTTTCAGCAGAATGCGTCCTTGGTTGCTCGTAGTACCTTGCGTAAGTTGTTGGGAGTTGGTGATAAGCTCAGCTGAGAATGTATTTAAAATAGATTGAAGGCTTTTACGAGGACACCTTCATGTTCTGTTTGTTTACTCAACAGCTGCTGTCACTACAATCAACCACGATGCATTCAACTGAGAGTCACCAGCCAGCGTGGTCATTTGTTAAACCGAAACACAGGTGGCGTGTATGGCTGCAAGCTGTTAAACATGTTGACTACCACTGGAATGATCCAAAATGCTCGTGTTTGTAGAGCCCATTCTAAAACTCAATGAAGTCAAACCTCTGAGTCTTGGATCATTTTGCATGATATCGGTAGATTTATCATGCATGATTAGCCAATGTTTTGTTTTCATGCAGTAAGCATAACAGCATAGCTAGCTTATCCTTGTTCAGATGATTGTGTAAATGGCATTTGATTTGTCAATCTGAAGGTCCTGTTTGTCAATTTGACATCAGCTTTCAAAGAAAACAAAAACAGAATATCAGCCGCTCTTGGTTAAGTAGGTCATTTACAAGTGAAAGGTGCTCTTGAATTCAAGTACACTCGAACTAAGCCAAGGATGTAGTTAAGAATGCCTTTAGCAGTTTAAGTGTCAGCCTGAGTGGAATGTTGTGATCCCTCATACAGTCAATTAATGACCAGGAGGCTAAATTACACCACCATTTCACGAAATGAATTTGCTACTAAAGAAGTTATAAAAGTCACCATGGCGATTATAGCCATAACAATAAAATCATTTCAATGAAATCAACAACAATACCAGGCCTTTTTACAAGTAAGGTCTGAAATGTCTTTCTTCATTTAGACCTGGATGAATTCCTTCTGCTGTTGGAGCAGTGATTACAAGTTCATAAAGAACCAAAAGATATCCCCCCAGGCAGGCCCTATGGCACCACCAATGGGACTCTGACAGAGCCAGCATCTCAGTTTATAGACTTATTATTATTATCTAAAACCCTATGTTCATAAATGTCCAAGACACGACAGATGTTTTGAATAAATTGAGTCAATCAGATAAGACTGTCTGCAGTTGTACGGTATCTACACTAATATTGATCACTCCGATGGCCTTAGAGCAGTCAGGCATTATCTGGCAAATAGAAAGAATCATAATCTTGTTTTGAAAGACAAATTTTGAAGCTTTGCCATGAACAAAATTCAATTCACCTCTGTTGTTATTCGGTTGAAGGCATAAATATCAGAGGTGACTCAAGAACAATTAAAATCAAAACTACTGTATCTGCATGGTGACACATCCTAGGTAGGTGTGAGAATGTTTTTATTATGTAGGCTATGGTGAACTAACTTAGCGCCAATTATCCAGCTTTATCTTCAGCGACAATAGTTTACAAAATTTGAAAATGTGTAATATTATTATTGTACGTGAAATGCAAAAATAGAGATGACAGTTTAAAGATCTAGTATTGCCCTATAGTTTTACTGTATGCATAATGATATGCCTGCCTTGCAGAGCCTGCTGTAGTCTGCACAGCTTTTGAAATCCCACAATGCTTCTTCTTACTCGGCCATAAGTGGTACACTAATCAATACTTGCACTCAATTCTGAAACTCCTTATTTATACAACATGTGAAGCTGAAAGGTGTCATGTTACCACAACCATCTGGTTCCCACCAGAACCAAACAGACAGCAGCTTTGAAGCCTTCAAAATAGAGGAAATCCTGTGAAACGCCATCAGTTTACTCTCTCAGCGGATGATATTGCTGAGTCATTACTATGTGACCCTTTCCACCTCCAGCTTCTGCCTGAACTTGAATCTCTATCTTATTTATCACACGAATATGACCTACACAGCTTCAGATTTTATTATTATTATTTAAAAAAAAAAAAAAAAATGTTAACAAGACGCCAATGCACTTTCTATTGCACATGCAAAACACTGCATCACAGCAACGACTATACAACTTACTAGAATCAGTAAGCCACCGCCCCCGGAGCGAAGGCAACGCTACACCTGCAAGGACAGACTCCTCAGCATCGATTGCATATCTCAGTCTAAGCTAAAAAAAAAAAAAAAAAAACACACACACAATCCTGCAACGTCATCCAGTCATTTCCTTTGCTCACGCACATGCGTTTGCCTTCGCTGCATACCAAGCACCCCGAGCAGCGATCAGCATCATGGTGTGATGCATGTGCGCAGTTGCTGCCCACTCAAAAGTCAACACTGTACCATTTTAGCATTTGACACCGCCTCACGCCTCGTTTTACCTGGGATGTTGGAGAGCAGTCCAGCGGGGTGGTGGGGGAGGGAGAAGGAAAAAAAAAAACGAGAGTGCGAGAGATGCTGCAACTGTACAGGGCAGCAGCAGAGAGACTGGTCCAGAGCTGGTAACCCACTAGTGAAGACGCGCCTCTCAGCCTTGGCTGGATCTGCAAAGGATGCTCAGCGGGACCACGTGACTCTGAAGGACAACCTGCCAATCTGGAGTCAATGATGGATGGACGACAACAACAACAACAACAACATGCTGTCTCAACACATTGTGTTCTGTCACCTAAGGACGGTAGGGGAGGGAATAGATTAAGCTGCCATAATCGTTAATAGAAGTATGGATAGTAATAATAATTGAAGAAGCAGTATAAGAGGTAGTAAATTTAACTTTTACAGCCTCATGGAAGCAGTACATGTAGGCCTATAAATGCAGTGGTGGAGTAGGATATTATATGCAGACTCAACACAGGCTGCCCACTTCTTATTCTAGTATATGCCGAAATTACACACACACAAAAGTAAAACAAAAACAGGATTATCAAGTGAGGGTGTAGAAATGAATATTTATAATTTTATGGCAAATAGAAATACATGTCTAAATAAATATATATAGTGGGGGGTTTTTCCGTTCCAAACAAATTTCCAGCTTTTTAAGCTTTAAACTGAAGAAAGAAGGTTGAATTGTGAAAATTTGGACTAATGCATGTAGTGAGAAACAAAACAAAAAGCAAAGCACACACTGAAGACTAGCCTACGTGAAGTTTTAAGGAGAAAAAAATGAATTATTCACACAGTTGTACAGCTTTATTATAGAGTCTTCAGACAAGTGTCCACTGTGTGGCAGCAACGCTTCAGATTTGAAGTGCATAGAGAGTCAGACACACAAGTCTGGACTATCAGCCAGGCAAACAGGAAATTGCTTTGAGGCACCAGATCCACAGGGGCCACTAAAGGTCACTGTGTGTCACATTTATTGTCGTCATCTGAAAGCATTTATTTGGGCCTGTGTGACACTTGTTATTTCCTAATAATGCAGCTTGTTGACCTTGCGTCAAATCAATTTGAATACCTTTCAGTCGGGGAGTGGTCTCATGGTAAATATATGTACTGTACCACACTGTGTTTGCATGTTTCAATTATTGTCCCTTGTTTCATGTCATTCCTCTGCTCTTTATCCCCTAAATTTTCTTTCATCTTTCTACTAATCACCTTTCAATTGAGATAAAATACTGATAAATAGTGATAAATTAAATGGCTAAAATCAAGCTGACACACTAATAACCTGGGGCGGAGAGGATTGCTGCAGGAACATTTAAACCTTCTGTTGCTATAAATAATCAAACTATTGTACATGTTTATTGTGTGTATAATTTATTTAATTAGAATTTTCTTGAAATATATTGGCAGTTCCTTTTCCTCCACCCACTCACAAATCAATGTGTGTTTTAAAAAAAGAAAAGTACAATTACACAAATAAATCAAAGACGTTGCACAATTGTGCTTTTTAATAATGTATTTAGAAAACAATAACATAACTACACATTCAGTTCAATTGAAGTATATATGCATGGAATACAATACAAAAAAGTGAATAACATGGTTTTTCCCTATTGGTCTAAAATATGCACAGCACCTATGTGGTTGCAAATCGAAAATGTATGGCCAGTAATTAAATCCCTTACCAAACCTTGTGGCTTACAATACATTTGCAAAAAACAAAAGACAAGTTCCTACTTTCATCAGTGAGGGTATGGCCACTCACTCACAATCAGGACATTATTGATTTTTTTTTTTCTGTTCCTTTGAAAGCAACACAGTTAATTGAATGTCTGCTTGATAATTTGAATAATCCCTGGTAAACACAGAGTCATGTTTCATATTACAGTGAGACAAGTATCCAATCCATCCAATCAAATTAAGAGACATCATGCCCCTTCTGACACAAACATTTCTTTTTGCAATAAGTTGCTTTCAAGTTTGGTTGCATCAGTGACTCTGTAACATTGGGCGATGTTAGCAGACTAGCAAATGCACACCAGATTTGACAATGGGCACAGATGAAAATACAGGCTAGTGAAAGGTAAAAAAACATTCTCCTTTCATGAGGAATGTGTTTCTGAGTTTTTTTTGACAAATGCGTTGTTGTGTGTCTCATTTGCGGTGTGAGCGTGTCAGTTGAGCGCCACTACACCAAAGTCCACAGCAACTTTTCAATTCCCGGCTGATAGCAGTCTATAAGCAAAGAAGATGCTGAAAACAACACTCAAAAGACATCAGTTTCTCTTTACCAAACTGACGATGATGATGGCCAATTCAGCAACAGAGGCTTCGTTTAGTGCTAGTTGAAGATGTGCACACCATTAGAAGCACAAAGCACATTGGACTGTGATGTGTTTGTGTTCCCAATTCTGATCCCAGACATGTATGCTACAGCCACTAGGAAATCTCATACTGTTCAGATGACATATTAAACTGTAGTAAGAGCTAACATTGATGTAGTACATCCTTGGGAACTTGCTTTTCAGGAATCCACAAGCTCATAAGAGAATTGCATTGCATTTATTTATATATTGGTGAGGGACAATTTCATATCTATTTAATATTTACTCAAGGAAAGCCGGTGTTGAAGTAAGAGTCAGGTTTCAAATGTAGAATGGCTGCGATGCAGGCCAGACGAAAAACAAGAATGTTTAAACTCCCTGTGCCTGTACATGCCAACTGGCAAAAGTATTTTCTATCGCTGGTTCTAAAGATTATCTTGCCATGTTTTCAGATGGTGTGAAGGTATGTTCAAAAAGTTTTAAATCCCCTGATCTCCTCGGAGGTCCATCCAGGCCACACTCATTTCAAATCTCAATTTAAACATGCTTAATATTTATGTGTGGGGTGGATGTGAATGGCTGGTTGACCTATAAAGGCTGGTTGTGTCATAGAGGCCTGGGGGGCGGGGAGGGACCCAGATGATGAGTCAGACACTGGAGTGTTTTCCAGGAACTGATAGCTTGGATGGAAAGAAGACTCTTACTGTTGACTGTAAGGAGTAGCAGATGTGGCTGTGTGAGTGAGTGGAGATGTATCTCATCTGGGCTGAGGAGTCAGATATCTGTATTGCTGCAGAGAAGCAGCAGAGAAGGGGAACATTTTAAAAGTTTGGTAGCAACAAGATAATCACACTGGTTGTGGGAAAATATGAACTGAAAGAGTGATGCCCTCAGTCAGCTGATTGAGTTCGAAGCAGGAACAAATGGAGAGAGAGAGAGAGAGAGAGAAAGAGGAGAGTAAATAAGGAGGTTGAGGTGACTCTTCTGAAGTTTATACAAAAGCAAACAAGAATATAACAGCTGTTCTGTTATATTTTACTTGCAGATGTTATATGCTACTTAAGATCCTCCAATGTGTTTCCTTTCTGTTGTATCTCATATTTTATTTCTTTGTCAGGCTTTGTCAGACAAGTGGTTTCCTCCCTTTAATTTATCATAGTTAACCTTTCTAACAACTGAATGTTGTATACTAAATAAACTCACCTAATATAAAAGCATTTTTAAAAAAAAAAATACATTTCTTGAGGAGTTAACCAAATCAAAGTACACCCATTGAAAGGGAGGGAAGTCTATATATTTGTGCATTCACCTACAGATGTGCCAATATGCAATATGAGTTCCCTCCACTAGAGGGTACCATTATTTCAAAAATAAAAACACATTACATGTTTTAAGAGTTACTTGTGTATACTGTATCTTAGCAGCTAAAAGGTTGATTAAAAGCTTTTGATGCTCATAAAATAAAATAAATTTCCATAGGTGTTTTAAGAGAACAGAACCCGCATGCCTACGCATGCTTTTTTACATTTTATCAAAATTGAGGGCCGTACATTTTTTTTCAATATTCATGAGATCAAATTTGGCAAGCAGTTGCCACACAATATCCTGTGAAGATAGGAAGAAAGATTATGTGGCTGACTTTATAATGGTAATAAACCCTGTTAATGTTTAAAGTTCAAAGATGTTTAAATCTGTAAGACAGACGTTTCACAGCTGGAGGATCATCCAAATGGAACATTTTCCACTGCTAACTAACAAGATGGATGCCATCTGAATTTGGTTACAGTGTTAAACATAAAAAGCACAGGGTCAGAGAGAACGAGTAAAAAGTGGAGATCAGTAACTTAGAGTGGGGATCAGTTGTGGATCTGAGTCAGCAGTGAGAATGCTGAACACACGTACAGTAGAAACAGAGCCCTCTCACAGCACAGTTGATGAACTTACAGTGTAGTTAATCACTCGCTTTGAGCTTGTTTCCCAAAGACAGACTTCCTCAGGTGCTTTTACAGGATGTTTCATTTGGCTCAGTAGCTGAGGCTTGGATCTCAAGACCCAGGGGCGAAGCTGTTAGTTGAGTGATTACAGGTCCGCAAAGAGCGAAATAATACTTCAAAACCAGCAGTCATTTATGTCACTCTGTTCAAACACCTTTCTTCTTCTGATAAGTTCACAGACTACTCCGTTTCTGGTTTTGTACTCTGGCCTCCCTACATTTGGCCCAGAGTTATGACGTTTCCATTTATTAGGCTAAATTTACAATGGATCAATGTGAAAATTGTTACTAATAGTGCCAAGAGAATAATCACCAAACTGCCTTCAGTTCTGGAGCATTTCAGTCTAATTTAGACCATTGTTTTGGTTTCCTGGCCCACAGCTCTGATCACTATCCTTTCCAGATGCAGCAGGCAGCTGTTGTTATTATATTATATTTATTATAAACCCACCATTCTCTACCTGCCCGGCACCAAATGGCAGACATTCTAAGTTAGTGACTAGCTGGTAAACCTAGTGGAGAAGATATTTACCATGAAGAGCCTGTGGTGACAAAAGAAAAAATAGAGTGTACTGAAATGCACAGTGACAAAAGATGTATTCAGAGGCTTTACTCAGCTAACAGAACCAGTTCAACAATATAAAAGCACTCTGTTACTTAAATTTGTTTATTTACGTATTATCAATAGAATGTACATAAATTAAAAATAGTTGAAATGTTGGGTTATTATCACAGATGCATCAATGTGTAAGAATCAATTATTAATCAGATGTAACCGAATGAAGAGGAACTCATAACTTTATATACTGCTTGGCTGTTTAATCTTTATCAATGCATTGTTTGATCTTAATCTACTAGTAGATCACTAGTACATCACAAATAGAAAGTTATATTATTTCACAAATGTAGTATAGTGTGTAGAAGTATAAGTAGCATCAAATGGAAATAAACATGTAAAGTATGTTATAATTGTACTTCAACACATTACTTGACTGAATGTAGTTACATTCGACTACTGTACATGTGCTCAGAGCGAATACAGGGAAAGAAACAACACTCCTGGGCAAATAAATACAGCAGAACAAACGTGTACTGCACATCAGTGTATCACAAGAAGGGAAACTTTAAAATAAAATGTCTACCAACAAGAAATATCTCTTTAAATAGCAACGTAATGAAACAGCTTCTACAGCGGCCATAATCTCAAATAACTCAGATAGTTCCTCCCTCTCATACCTCCCTGCTTCCTTTGGTATTCTATTAATTTATTTTGTATACAGATTTCCTGTGTGATAACAAGTCACAGCTCGCTCCTCCGCTTCTCTTTGTGCTATCTGCCAAACTGCATTTGTATGTGTCGTTGCAGCTCATCTGGCATTGAGGATAGCAACACGGGAGGCTTAGAGAACGACTGTTGTGCGTTACCAAGGGGAATGTGTCCACAGTGTTCAATCACCTGGAGGATTGTTCATTAGCTCTGTTAGCAGGCTAGCTATTTTTTTAATTAGAAGGTATGCAAGTATTAGTGAGGTTTTTTGAGTTTTAACAAAATACTTTTTATTCACTTTGGTTTTTGTTTTGAAGATGATGCAGCTGATCGCTTTGAGGGCATTAGAATGCCTTAGAAGTAACAAAATCTTGTATTATGTGTTTATACAAATTAAATTAAATATAAATGAAGTTTTTCTCCAGAGCAATGCCTGTAGTGAAGCCGAAGCAGGCGTTTTGAAAGGAAGTTGGCAAGTCGGCACTTCAAATGTGCAGATGATGAAAAGCGGGCCCCTTGGGAGCCTGCTTCAGCAGAGCTAAACATCTTAAAGGGACAGACCAACTGTTAAGATGCTTTGTGATATAGCCTGTGAGTCCAAAGTATCACGAAATATAAGTACCTAGAGTGTACAAACCGAACCACGAAAAAATATCTTAATGAAGAAAAAGCTCTGTGACAGTGAGGACACATCAGGCAGAGGACAGGCTCCCCTGGAACAGTGGAGGAGAAGCTGTGGTGGGCCACGCAAAGCAGGGAGTAGAGCAGTAGAGGAGCTGCAACACGACTCACGACGTAGCCAATAACATCTGTGTTGCCTCAGCTCCCACAAAGTCTAACAACAGAACAACTGAGTGCTCTGTTCAATCGGACACCTAAGTTGTCAGTGAAACTAGGTCTAAGACCACATGAAAATCCCTCCCCGGAGAGTTTCCAAGAAGTCATCAAACAATGCATATCAGCCATGTTTATTCTCAAAAAATGACCCAGATCCCCAACATAAATACCAAAGATTCCCTCTGAGCTAGGGTTCCCTGAGCCAGCACAGCACCACTGTCTATGAAGTTAAATTAAATATGGAGCTCCAAAGCTGACAAAAACCGCATATAGCATTTTAGTCTGCGAGCTAAGGCTAATGAAGGAAGCTAGCTAGTTAACAAACAAATGTTTCTGCTTTGTATCCTCCAGTGTAGGTCTCTGGCCCCTCCTCAACATTCTTTAGATGTGCAGACAGGCACTCTGGACCAATCCCTTCCCTGGACACACATGGACACACCCATCTCATTATCATATCAGAATAAGGAAATTGGGAAATGTTGCAGGGGGGAAAATAACAAATTATACCAAAAAAAAGGAAAATAAAGGAGCTGAAAAATAAAATGAACTTGTAAAAGATGAGAAGGAGATAAAAATAAATCAGCCTAAGTTTCAATTTCTTGTTTCAACTGATTAGTGGTAAAGGGACTAAATTAAATGAAGTATCTATTTCAACTGTCTGGAGGTTAAAGAAAAAGTACACAGCTTTATATTTGTTATACACTCCATTGTAATTATCTAACTGAAACTGTTGTTTATTATTTATGTTATAATTTTCTTTTGTTTTGGCGCTCTGTAATTTAAACGCTGACTTTTTTGCAACTTGTACTGCCAAAATTGATATGGTCCCTTAAATTGCTCGTTCTATCCTTAAAGCATCTGCTTATGTCACTCCAGGCTTAACAAGAAACGTTTGCTGACCTCAGTGTACTTTATGAGTGAACCCAAATTGTAGGGGGCATTGGCGACAAACTCTGACTGCTACTTTAGAGTGCAATTTTTTTCCCCCACATGTGAGCCATACATCAAGGCGTCGGCTTGATTGTGACAGTTTTTATTGGGATGGCAGCATAAAGGCCTAACTCCTGTGTAAACACCAACCCAGACACATCTACATAGAATAAAAAACACAGCCCGCTGCCAGAGAGGAACTGTGTAAACAGTGTCAAACTACCCCCTCGCTTCAAATGATGTTGTGCTCGGTGTGGCACAGACTCATATCTGCTCAGGCTAAACAAGGCTAAACAAGGCTAAACAAGGAGTTGGATTACTTGCCTGTCTAGCAGCTGCCAAACACTGGAAGTTGTCGAGTCTCAGAACAGCTTTTATATTCATGTCAATCTGAGGAAGTGAGGGAAAATAAATCAAAAGATAGGCCCTTTTTAAGAAAATTTTCTTGGCCTTGCACTTATATAAAATCTGTCTGGGGGTAAGCCACTGGAACAAATTTTGGGATAGAGGGGAAGACATATGATGCTTGTAATAGTTTATATTCAAACCAAGGAAATGCTTCGCTGCTCCTAAAATGGAGGTTATACCAAATCCTACATATGCAGCACACACCACGCACTAACTCCTAAACGCTCCAGCAGCGCATGTCGTAGTGCTGCTACTTCTTCCCACTACGCCTTTGTACTATCTGCCACCCTCTCGGGACTGTGACTCAGCAGTTAAACTCCACTGTGTAGGGGGTAAACTGACTCAACCTTCAGTTCAGCCTGGGACCCAGAATCTCCAGGAAACGAGGATAATTAGCTCAGCCTTTCCAGTCTGATGTGGAGAACAGATCTGAGCTCTGAGGTCATCGTCGAGCATTCATCTTGGATAGGGGGCTTCCTTCTTCACTTTCGGCCCCTCCTTTCTTGCACGTGAATTTCAAAAGTTTTCACTGAGCACGCTCAACGTGCATGAACAAAACCAAAAAAAAAGTGAAATATGATCTGCATCTGCATGTTTTTTTTTTTAACACAAGAAAACTTCTGAAGGCAGTCATTGAGTTTTAAAATGGTCTCTGATGAAAGAGTAAAAAGACAAACAGTGCCAAGCGTAGCAAGAAACTGAGACAAAAACCCAAACACAATGGACATTGTCAGTTTAAATAAACAGTATTACAACTGGCAGGCTGTAAGGAGGCTGAAGAAAGATAACACAACCCAGCTCCTTCATTTTAAAGGGAGAAACACAAAAAACGTGAACGTGTTTGAAGGAAGACATGTCTATTGTGAATGAAAAGAGAATGAAGCAAATATTGAAATATAACACATCTTGAAAAAACTCCAAGTGTTTTGAAAGCATGAAAATATGTATAACTTGCATGTCCAAATCCCCCCCCAAAAAGGCAATTTAATGGAACAGTGGACATTCAAAAGGAAAGACTGCCTGCAGACATAACAAGGTGCAAAAATCAAACAAGTCTGAAGAAGGATGAAGAAAGGATTCCAGTGTGACAGCCAAATGGCCAGCTGGTGGTCTTGTGAACTACAATAATGAATTCCAGAGTTATGATTTTAGTATGAACAGTATCAACATCTACTCATAAAATGGTTTGTATGATAACATACAAGAAAGTTACCCTTCAGTTTTTGTGTGTTTTCCTACGAGAGCCATCAATACTTGTCAATAAACTCTTGTTAAATGGATACAGTCTTTTCAAAACACTAAGAAAGAGTCTGTAATTAAGTACAGCAATTACACGCCAAATAAACAAATGTCGAATTCTCGTTTCACAGGGGCACGAACAGTGGTTTCCTGGGTGTAAGTTGCAAAAAAGTTGCTAAAAATGGACGTTAACAACGTATTTGACTATTGTTAATACTGATGGCTGTCAAGCTAGCAGCTTGTGAAAGACCCCGATAACGAACAATCAGTGCAGGGGCAGACTTTAAATTAAACTATTAATAAGGGCTTATTACAGTCCTGCGACAACCACATATAGCATATTTATTTTCTTTTTTGTCAGGGTATTTAATTTATGGTCCCTTTAAATTGCTCGTTCTATCCTTAAAGCATCTGCTTATGTCACTCCAGGCTTAACAAGAAACGTTTGCTGACCTCAGTGTACTTTATGAGTGAACCCAAATTGTAGGGGGCATCGGCGACAAACTCTGACTGCTACTTTAGAGTGCACATTTTTTTTTCCCCACATGTGAGCCATACATCAAGGCGTCATTGTGACAGTTTTTATTGGGATGGCAGCATAAAGGCCTAACTCCTGCGTAAACACCAACCCAGACACATCTACATAGAATAAAAAACACAGCCCGCTGCCAGAGAGGAACTGTGTAAACAGTGTCAAACTAAATATTTACATGTTAAATGTTCATTATTTTATACAAATTAAAAAAAAAAAAAATCAGCCTGACTTCTTTAGGACCAATACAATTTTGTGGTGTTAAAAAAATTGTTGTCTGCCCAACATGAGTTTACTCTGACTTTTGACTGACTTTACACCTTTTAACAACCTCGTGCTGGCTGGACCAGTTAAAGAGTGTAAACCATATAATAGGCTTTTTTCTTTGCATGCCATTGTGGGTATGCAGGTATCTGTGCATGCAAAAAGGATTAACTTTTTTCCTGCAGACACTGTACATATATACATTATATACATGCATGTACAATGTGTAGATTACTGTGGGTGTGCACACATGTGTTGTGGTTCATGTGTGGATGAACCTGTAGTTATTTTATTTTATTTATATGTTAAAAACAAACTGTGACTTTTGATATTTACCCTAGAACATAAAGCTTAATAAAAAAAAAGTCCCACTGTGTTAATGTCTAAAACTTAAACCAGAAAATAGTAAATTTGAGAGACAAGATTTACATTGAAACGTGCAAATCTGATTTATCTGCCTACAAGATCAAACATCTTGCTGAGCTTCTCTCTCCTTTTATGTAGTTTTACAAGTCAGGACAAGATGAGGAAGGTGTACTCTGTGAATTATTGGCAAGGAAACTCAACACATCATCAATGTCTCACACACACACACACACACACACACACACACAGATATCTGCAGGCAGGATAGAGGCAGGCAAACACTCCTGGCCTGTACCAACTACAACCCCGACATGGTTGAATAAATAACTTTTTTGAAGAGCTGTCATTACTCAGCTATCAGCTATTTGTAACATTAGCTGCCTGAGGATAGCTTTCCCTTCCCTATCACTCAGCTGTAAAGAAAAGACGGGTCCTTATGCCTAAAGGCTTCTGTATACATTAAGGGGAGTCTGCACAGGCATGTAGCAGGCATGTTGCATAGAAGGCAAACAGATACTGTTGTTGGAGGAGTCCAGGGAGGTTGAGGTGATATCTTTAGTACAGCTGTCATTAGGAATCGGCTGAGGCTAAGAGGTGGTTTCAAGTTCCCATATCAGTTTTTCCTGTTGATAGCAAATATATCAGATGAATTGTCTTTTGCATCTATGGTATTTTGTCTTACAAAGGTTTCTTTGAGAAATGCTTCACGTATATTTCCTTAACTATGGCTCTGTTTCTCCAAAGGGAATTAAACATCTTCTTTCCTCTTGACTCATAGACCTCAGAGTGATAAATGACTCTGGTACATTCCAGTTCGGGCCAGAGGAGACCCCCACTCACCAGACACACAGGGGTGGTTTACCCATCTGTGGAAACCACTGGAATATGAGGGCCAGTATTTTTCTTTTTTCTCCCCCTCGGCAGTGGAAAGAAAAGGCTCACATCCTAATAAAAGTGTGACATCACCAGAGTACATGCATTTTTTTTATACCCAGTGATTATCCCAGTGTTGCTGACTAGAACTTTCTCATAAGAAAATAGGCTCAATCTTCTTTCTTCTCACTTCTCAGTTTAAAACATTACAAGCATGGTTCAGAGACACTTTTATTTTTATTTGAATGCTATCAGAATTACATAAGTCAGTTGACTGTATATAAGACTACAAAGACGTTTACTGACAAAGTGCGTATCTCTTTGTTCCATACAACCGCTGTGAGGAGGGTTGTAGTCCAATGCAAAGTCTTAGCCTGTGGTGTTCCTATATTTTCATTTGGGGGACTATGAAGTTCATTTGACCTCATCTGCAGTGCATTGTAAGGAGAGACGGCTTTATTACCCAAGCTCCAAGAAGACTGGTAACTTTCTGCCTCCGTATGCAGAATTGCTCCCCAGCTTGTGGTCACAGGGTCTTGGACGAAAACTGCTTCTGCTATTATACCAAATACTCCTAATTGGACCGGGGTTCAGTGTATAGTATGGTCTAAGATGGAAGCGAAAGTTTCAAATCGCTTATATTGCTGAGATGAAATGGAATGTTTGATCATGTTAAACCAGTTCTGGTGGTTAAGAGGGTAGGTCAAACTGTTTAACGAGAGCTAGTGATATTTGGGCTCCTATGTGGACGGAGAAAGTTATTTTATTTACCTGATTTCGGACTTGTCTTATACATTTTTGTAAAAAAGCACATCACACAGGCTAAATTCAGACAGATGCAATCCAGGATTAAGCAAGAACACGTCTCTCTCAGTAGGTGGAAGCAGACGTGAGAATTCACAGATGAGATGAAGATAGGAGAACAGTTTATTAAGGGAATACAGGGATACTCAAAAATGTATACTTTGAATATCAAATACCCTTTAGGAATGAGAGGCTTGTAGCTCGATCTTTTGTGAGGAAAGCTGCTGCAGTTAGCTTGGATGCACAGCAGTTACACTGGATCTCACCTATGACCTAAAGCCATGAAAAAGAAAGTGCCACAATGCCGAGAGAGAATTATGTTGATCCAAATACTCAATAAACAAGCCGCCATTCTGCACTTTGCCGATAAAACACAAAAAACACTACTGCTAGCAACACTTCGGAGTTATATGAAGGCAATAGTGGCACAGATGTAGTGAATTCAGCGATATCAACAACTGTTGGAGAATCCGGAACATGGAGTTCATAGGAGAAAATCTGTTTAGGATGTCTGGCCTCACCCTTAGGGACAGGATGAGAAAGTTTAACATCCAGAGCAACATCAGTGTAGAACCGCTTCTCTTTTATATATAAAAAAAAAAAGAATAGTTATGACATCTGATCCTGGATGCCTCGCTGTGGAGGTATTCATAGCCGCATTTAAGTGGGAGAAGGCACAGGGGCAGGCCAATAACCCAGTGGGATATTCAATCTGGCCTGGGCGCGCCTTAAGATCCCTCAGGACGAGTTGGAGGATGTAGCCATGTTCACTACTTAATTTTTTCAGCTTGCTTCCACAGAAACATCAGAAAAAAAGGATGGATGGATGAATATTATTTCACATACATTAATTATTTAAAAACATTGCACTCTGTAACTAAGCAAGGTTCAATCCTGCACACTCTTGTCTGTATCCTGCAACAGAAAAGGTGGGACAATCCCTCCCCAGCCCTCACTGCTCCCTTGCAGTGATTGGGTAAGTGGACCCATAATGCAAAAAAGGGAAATGCAAACACATCATTAAACAACACAGATTAATTATTACATTTGAAAGTAAAATTGATGAACATAATTATATACATATTCCAAACCTTCATACCAATATATTTTACTATAGCTGAAGAGCCTCTGGAAAACTTGCTCTAGTGCCCCTAGAGCAAGGAGGACACTTGAAATTTTGTGATGAGCACAGCTGAAAAAACGAGTGAGCTGTCTTTTTTTTATGGGATAATACGAGGGCCTCTCAACATGAATAACAGTGATTTGAAGAAGGGCTTTGTAAAGTCACGCTTTCCCTGATCTGCTGGCACCTTCACATCTATTATTATTTCAAACTCTTCCTGTATGGCCAATGCCTTGGTGTCTGTGTGACACAGTGTGAGATTGAGCTGAAAAGTAATGAACTCAGGTATTTCTTCATATCTTCAAGTCAGGTCTTAGCCCCTATCAAACATCAACGCACACAGAGCTAACAGTCCAAGTGAGCTGCCAGTTTCTAAACAGTTTGACAGCCGTGCTGCAAGCCCCGAGGACATGCAAAGTGCTTTGAGCCAATATTAAGCCTCCGCTGCACTCACAAACATGCACGTTCAGTCCTGTTCCATGTGAAAGGCCTTTGGAGTGATACTTTGGTTAGAAAAGTTAAGGCTGTACATTTTCTGATTAAGCTTTCGATATGCTCAAGTGGAAAATGTGCAAGATTGGGAAGCCATGAAAATACCATGATTACTTTACTGCAATCATGAAAATCCACATCAAATTTCATTAGAATTGCAGCCAGTATAGTTTCCAAGAGAACTTATCATGAATGAAACCTCAGAGATTTTGATCATACTCTCATCATGATCATGAATATCTAGCAGCTGCAAGATGCAATGCATTATAACATGTTCATTCCTATGATTATAACATAATCAAACTAAGAGTCAACAGCCACGCTGGAAGCCATTTGAGGCTGTACAAGGGGTAGTGGTGCTTTGAGCTAAATGCTACATCAGCATGCTAACATGCTAATGTTTAGTAGTTATATGTACACGGTTCACATCTTAGTTTAGAATGTTAACTTGCTAATTAGCAACTCTTACAGTTACCTATACTTATGATTTGATACTGTACATCCATATCTTCATACAACCCCAACTACACATATCCCTACCACTAACCTGATCATATTTAATGATCCATACTGTGAACCTGATTTGGGCATTGTATATATTGTGGATTTGCACCACATTTTCCCCTGACTGTTATTGTTTAAAGACTTTTATGATTGCATTCTTTATATTGTCACTCTTTATATTTTTGCTCTTGCCACTTTGTATCGCAATTGCTGCACAGCAACTTGCCTCGGGATAAGTAAAGTTTTATATGTTCTCATCTTAAAGCAAATTTCAGCTTGATGTGCAGATATTTGGTTATCAAGTAAAGTACTGGCTAAATTAAAATGTGGTCCTGATAATGGTAAATGGTAAAGTAATAACAATTTACCCTCTGTGGAATTATCTGTAGTAGCAACTTCATTGTGGCTCTAGAGGAAAAGTCAGGAAATCACAGAGTCATTAGGCTCCCGTGGGCACCATGCATATCCTTAGAAACATTTTGGGGCAATCCACCGGACAATTAACTCACTGACAGACCTACCCACAGATCTATGTTTTGTGCTTTTTATTTAACGAAAACATTTTGATATCTGAAATGGACAGGCCAAACACCATGCACTTAACATTTATAATATTTTTCTTATTAAAATAAAATCTGGCTACTTTTATTTTCACTTTTGGAAGAGAAAATATGCACTGCGCTCATACAGCGTCTTCTCAGAAGCCTGGCACCCACTACCAGGTTGGCCTTAAGGGATAAACACTGTTAGCTCTGTTAGCACTGTTGCCATTGTTTGCACTGTTAGTACCATTAGCCTTCGCCATGTTGAGAGCTGTGTGGAGGCAATTAATTCTGCAGACGGAATCTTTAAATAGAATTAATTGTTTCACAATGAGGCGAAGGCTTGATTGGAGCTGAGAGGCACCATGCAAGCAGACTGCTCATAATCTTCAGGATTTACATTAATAAATTAAATGGAATATGTCACCATTTGGTAAGATGCATGGTCCTTGTGAAGTTATCTAATGGCTGATCAGTGAGCAGTCCTCACATCTCACTAAAGAGTTGGATGAGCTCCTGAGAAGTAGTCATACTTTCCCCAGTCTGTTGCATCTTGTCTCTCTTTCAGCCACTAAGATCATCTGGCTAGCCATGATCTCATGGGAACTCCATCCACTGAGGCAAACCACAGCTTGAAAAGAATAATCCACTATTGAGAACTGCCCAAATGATAATGTTGTTATAAATGAAAAAACATGAGAAGCCTTTTTTTTATACAGTTATGATAATATATGTCATCTTCAGTTGCCTGCTTTGCTGCTGCCTGATTACTTGTGGACAGCTATGGTGTATGTATGTTTTCTTTTTATCATACATTGTGAACATTTTAAAGAAATCTTAAAGGGAATTCTGACAATGTCCAAACATAATAAGCACTTTAATTGTACGAATAATGCTAGCAAGACTGAAATGTGTAACGTGACGTTTCTGTCCACCATTTTCCCCTTCTTGTGCCTCTCAGCTCCTCTGTCTGGAAAGTAAACAAATGTCTGAGTCCGGCACTCAAAGGCAAGACTTCCATCCCCCTCAAAGATAGCTGGCCAATGACTCATGCTCAGTGGCCTCAGCCCTCCTCACATTTTCCACAAGGTGCAAATCATTTCCCCACAACCATGTAAAACAAAATGTACATGTGGTTAGACATTAGGCCACTCTGAAAACCTTTATACCATTTATTTGCTCTGGCTGTTCCAGTTCTCTGGCTGTTCCTGCTCATTTAAGGAGGCAAATAACTGAATAACTGAATGGTTGCTCTGCACCAGTGAAACCTCCCTTCCTGAGGCTAGATCTGAAAGAAATCTTTGATCATGATGAATTCATGTGTAATTATTGTGTCCTACCATATCAGGTCTTAATCAAGGACTGCCCATTGTCTATTACTCCAAAACCCTGATATTCAGAAAATTGTCCCATTGGACCAAAAGCCCATTTGTCTAACAGCCTGTTATCCCGAAAACAAATGGCCATGGTTAAAAAAATAGACACTTGGAACAAACAATAACACATGGCTATTTATTAGGCAGAATAACATCACTGGGTAATCTAATTTTTTTTGGCTACTCTTGAAGCATGACCCAAACACTCTTATCAGTTGTTGCCATGGTTGATTTGGTTGGTTAGGTTTAGGCATGAGAAGTGAGATTGGTAAGGTTCAGGGTAAGAACCCGGCTTATTCTCACACGCACATAAATGCACACATATGAACTTACACGCACACACACACACACACACACACACACACACACACACACACACACACACACACACACACACACACACACACACACACACACACACACACACACACACACTCATGCTCATTCACATCTTCACTCATTTTTTTCCTTTTTTTCTTGTTGTTTATAATGTATTGTTATTATAAATCATATCTTGTCAAAATGCTTTTTCAACAATATTTCATACCGTATGTATATTCTTTTTGTATTCGTTATAGTATTGTGATTTTTTTATATATTATATAGGTGGAGGCTTCAAATAAGCCCAGTGGGCTTTCTGCCTCTTCCTGCACTGTAATATTATTTATCAATGTTATGTTTTTTTACATTTTTCAATTGTGCAAATAAACTAAACTAAACTAAACTAAACTAAACTAAACTAAACTAAACTAAACTAAACTAAACTAAGAATATTCAGGTAAACCAACAAGTGGCAAAATAGGGCGGGTGATGCCTTCGCCATGGTAAGAAGAAAATATGCCACTGGGAAGGTTTGAAAACATCAATTTCCATAATAATTAGCCTTGTGCTTCTATTTTTGCATGGAGAATTTTGATTTTTGAAACAATGGGCCACCGGAAAAAAATATGTTTTTTCGGAATAAAAGGCTGTTGGACTAAGGGCCTTTATCTACTATGAGACATTTTTCGAAACATTGTGGTTAATGAATGTTGGGCTGTCAGAAAAATGGCATGGCAACTCTTAATCAGAACCTATAATAAGCGACTGCCAGCATTACCTCAAAAAGGTAATCCTCATCCATTTTGCAGAAAGAAGGCAGGTTTCTTCATTATCTCTCAATGTTACATCATAAATTTGTGGTAGGAATAATGATCTTCAGCACATGACGTGATATACACCCAGATCCTGACACACACTGGGGACTGAATGTCTTTCTGTAATACTCTCCACTGAAGTGAATTCATTTTTGCCATAAATGAGATGCTCTGCTTTCCTCCCATGTAAGTCCTCCCACATTACTGAGGAAATCCCTTCCACATCTGCCCGCTGTCTGCCTGGAGGAGCTTGTCTGAGACAGTCACTGATGACTGTTGTGTTATGGCTTCGTTTTTCTCATTTGACACTCAACATTCCTACTGGTTGCTTTGTTTGTTGGGACTTGTTCTGATAGCTTCTAGATAATCTATTTAAGTGCATTCATCACCATTACAAAGTCAGAACCACAGTTGTCAGGAGAGATGTGAAAGGGGCAGTGGAGATGGAGGTTAAACGGACACATTTACTTGGCTTCAGTCAGCCGAGACTTAAACTCCCTTAAAGGGGCCCAGTGCAGCTTTTTTTTAAAGCATAAAAGTTTGTTAACATTCAGCGTTACTCACCCAATAGACCTTGTGTGCAACTTTGAGGTCTAACAAACGTGCTGACTGCATTTTTTTTCTCATCTATTATTTGCAGAGCAGTTTTTATAAAAATAATTCAGAATTAATTAAAATATTTTTTTATAATAAAATGCTTCATGGCACTACTAGTGATCATACACCAAACATTTTACCTTAAATCTGCATTCATTCACATGTATTATGTATTATTAATGGACTGTTGTGTGTTGTGTAATGTAGAAGGTACCACTTGTAGTAACATCAATATGTATGAATATTAGACAATTCTGCTGTCACTCCCTGCTCTAACAAGCTTAATATACGTCTTAACTCACTGTTTTGGTTTGTAAAACTCAGCTCTAATCAACCTTTTTTCAATTAATTATCACTGATTAATCCACTTACACTACCTGCCCAAATAAAGTGAGCGACTAGCTGGGAACAATAGAAGTATCTAGCAAGCTAACGAAGATGCAGAAAACAGCCAAAAGGAGAGTGAATATTGCAGTTATATTGATCAGGTTGCAAGAAACACTTGATAGCTTGAATCAAAATGAATGCTAATGTCCCTCTCTATCTACTGGATGTATAAAAAGTCACGTGGTTGGTTGCTCGTTCACCAAAACAGCTTTTGTAATGGGATAAATTGTCAATGCTGTGTGTTTTAAACAGCAGAGAGACAAAGTTAGCTACTAGATGGTGAACATAATGAAGCACTCGCACATGTGCTTGGTAGGATTTGGAGGAGACCAAAACAGAGCAAAATGAATGACGCCAAATTCATTCTAATGTTGCTTTGTGTCTGCTAAATGTGTCGATAGTGTACTATTTACTCACACATTCAACTTGCCAAATATGTATTGATGCTCTTTAAACTTTTTTTTAATGGCTGTCCATCCCATTAGGTTACTGTCTAAATTAGAAAATGCTGTAAGACTACCATAGTCAGTGAATAGAGTTTTTAGAACAACATTCTTTTAAGTATATAAAAAGTTTCTATCAAGCTAGGAAAAGCTTATTTATATTGTAACTGTAGCTCAGTTATATTGTAACTGTGATGATTCAGTCTTTGCCAAGCATTCACTTGGCCTGTTTTCTTCTTCTTCTACCTTGCCCTTGTGTCAAGAGTTCAGCGGGAAGACTAAGGAAACAATTAATTTCTCTTTGGGATAAAGGAAGTCGACCGTGGGTTCACTGCAGCATGCAGCGTTCATATGTGGGCACTGAGGAGGGCCCCTGGGTGTATACTTTACAAAGTTTCCTTCACTCATACTTGCCGGAAATGTGCTTCATGCTAAAAACAACAGCTCCCTGTAGTCCAGTTGAGTTTTAAATTACATGATAAAAGAAGCTAATTTGGTGAGAACACAGTTTTGTCCTCAGTTACAGTAAGAAAACAAAGATTTAGGTTAAAAAACACAGTGATGTTCATTTCAAGTGAAGTGTGAAACTCAAGCGATTCATAGTAAAAGACACATTGCAAACTTTCACAATGTTTATTTAAATCAAAGGAGTAATACAGCTTTTGTACTACAGTATCTATTGAGCCCTAGTGACTCATTAATAACACAACACAATAGAGGATAAGCACAATGAATCAGGAGGACAGATCTGTCCTTAAGTGGCTGATTGATATTACAAAAGGATATTATATAATTTCTGATGACAGGCACATGGCTGTTTCTCCTGATCATATTTAATACTCTTGTAAGGATGGGTAAGAAACAAATGTTTGCTTGTGTTGGACATTACGTATCTATGATTTCGTTCTGCTAGGAAAATCAGATTTTCCTGTTTCAAGTTGTCTCCTGTTATTGTCTCTGTTTTATTGGTCTGAAATGTCTTCTGGGTTTTGGAGTTGGGGGAGCATGATGACTTTAGCAGATGAGCCAAGACCACGAAACTGAATGTTAGGAAAAGGGGGGAAGTCATCACAGCCTTGGCAGTCAGAGACTCAGGCTTAGTTTGGATTGAAGGGAGGATAGTTGAAGTACAAGGAACAGATAGCACAGAGGTTTTTCCGCTGTAGGAAGTCCGCTCACAGCTTACATTGCCAGGGAGAATACTGTCAAGGCTCTCTGCCTGTTTCTGCCTCTGCAATCAGCTCTTTCAAGAGATTCACTGTCAGTGCAACAAAGCACAGGTTTTGTGTGATTTTATCTAACACCGTCATCATCCCGATCAATTTTAACAATACAAAACATGAACTCAAAACACAAACATTTCCAAAAACTGATATCTAATGTTATCTCTTATGGCAACTTCTCAATGTCATTATACGTCCACTAGAAGTGCTTGTTTTTGCCACTGACAAGCTCAGATTGTTATTATAATTATCAGACAATATTATGGAAATTATTCTACAGAGAATTTAATCCTTTTTCTTTTCTTTTCGCTGGTGTTTTTCCTGCATTTTGGACTCCTTGCATTCTGAAATGTACCCTTAGGTCTGCCAATGAGTTTCTATTTGAACTTGAAACTCATACATTCAAAGGGTAATCATGCATTTGTTGTTGGAGCCTCCAAACTGGAACAGTCTGCCTGAATCTGTAAGAATACCCAATTTACCTATTTATGTAATCATTGTTAGGGGATTTTATACCTTAATCAGACAGCCAAAAATAGTTAAGAAATGACGGGAGGAAGAGACAGAGAAAAACATATAACAAAGGTCCAAGGACTGAAGTCAACAAGGGATGTTGCGATTCATTGCTGCAGCATAGAAACCCGTGGAATTTGTTTATATGTATAATGGCATTGTATGAATAAAGAACTTTGGCAAGGAGTCTTGCAGAACGGTCCAATCATATTCTTCCTATTTATGCTCTTTAATTCAGAGTTTCATCTTTTCAAGATGGTCTCTAAACCTTTTTTTTAAGAAAAGTGCAACACAAATAAAGATAGTAAAATATTTACAACAATAGAGAATCAAGTGTTTTCCTTTTTTTCTATCCCAGTGTGATCCTTTGACAGGACCATATACTCTGATATACAACATGGAGCCCATTTTACAATGGGCAACATGTGCATTCCATCTGCTCCAACATTCTCCCAGTCCAATCTAATAGCTGAGTTCACAAGAAAGTAACTAAGTAACTAAGGAATTCTCTCTTTCTGATAATAATTTGATCTTTGAAAACCCTAGGTGGCAACAAAGTTAGTTCTTGTTTATGGACAGCTACTCTGTCTGAGAAATGCTAAGTTTCTGATGATGTGTGAGCTCTGGCTGCAGTGTCTGTTTATTGCAAGGCGTAGCCTTGGAGACTTAGACATTTCCATTTTCTGTTTCAGTAAAAAGCCATTTGGGAAAGTATTAAAGAAGCACCCCTATGTCTGTCAATTCCATCAGATCCATGTGAACGGAGGTTGTCTGGCATAGGAGCACAGAATATGCAGATGTAGCAAGGTGTTTCGCAGAAAAAGCATGCATTAGCCAAAAGACCAAACATTTGCATTTTAGAACAAGTTTTAGAAATGCTTGACATGCTGTTTTAGCTGTTTTTTTAATTAAAAACTGCCTCCAACATCACTGACTGTAACAGACTTTTTCTGTAACTGCTGCATTCTAGCTACAGAGACATTTCAACATCACATTAGTGTAGACGAATGTGCAGAGTATGCTGTGAGTTATAGAACCGAAGAGAAAGAGCCAATAGGAGGAGTTTAACACTGGGAGGAGATGGAGGAGTGAAATGGAGGATGATTTTTTCTTCCTCCCACAAAAGCTTTATCAAAAAGGAAGTCCTTGGATCAGCAACAGTTTCTATGCAATAGCTTCTGTGTGCTGTTTTCAGTGTTGCAGAAAACATACAGTTAGAAAAGGCCATGTGTTAAAAGAAGAAATGTGTTTGTCACAGCTAATTGGTAACTTGAAACTATTAAATGTTTGCTTAAAATCTTTTTGTGAAAGCCACATCAACCCATTACAAATGCAACAGTATATAACCTGATAATAAAAAATAAAAATAAATAGTTGATAGCTGAATACCATTAAGCTGCCCCTGCTACTGACATTGTACAAGCTGGCTCACTGTCACACTGTAATGTCTAGACCCTTGTAAAAGTACAACTTTAAAAAGAGATAAAAGGCATTTACAAATGTACAGGTTGAATGTAATAAACATTACTAAATAGATGCTAAATCTTCTGTTAATAATTTGTGTCTGGTAGCAGTCTTGTATGAGCATGTGTGTGTGAATGTCTTCGATATTTTGTGTGTGTGTGTGTGTGTCTCACAAACTAAAACCTTGGCCTGATACCCCGGCACGTGTCCGTCCTCTATTATTTAATTCAGTCAGAACAAAAGAAAGGAGAGGGAATTATTTTACAGTCCAGTCAAAGAAGGGAACTGAATTTGTGATTTATATTTTGGCAGGAAGCTAAGCTGGATAATTATCTCCAAACCCCCAGAAATGTGAATCAAAATAGTCCTTCTCTCTTTTGAATTACTGTTAGTGATGACAGCATAATGTTTGCAACTGTGCCTTTATGTAAAAGGAAACCAGGAGTTGTAGATTGAGCCGCTGCATCCTATCAGATGGGGATCACCCAAGATGTAGATGCTCTCTGTGGATGCAAAACCTCTGCTTTATGAACAGCATCTTATTCATGTTCATTTTACCTTTCGGGTTAGTAGTAGCAGTGTGTAAATACACTCTTGTTTTAATCCATGCAGTTGCCTGCACTGACTTTGTGCAGCTTAATTGCATTTAACTGTGTAACGCTTCATGACTGTTTAATGCTTCCTCCGAACAGAAACTGCCAGTCCTGCTTTGTGTTTAGTTTCGTTAGCTGCTAATTCTTTTTGCCAAACAAATCGAAGGACTCTCACTAGCTGCTTACAGCTAAGTAGCTCTCCGTCTACCGACTTAAGAAAATGTAGTCGTAGAGCTTGGTTCAGTTTGTCGTACATACATGCAGTTGTCTTACCTAGGCATTCAAATCAAGAGAAGAACAATTTGTAATCCATAGCGGAAACAAGACAAATTGATTCCAAGAGCACCTTCCTTTCCTTTGGCAACATTCTCTATAATGACAAAATCTTTGGCAAACAGGCAGCAACTGCCAGTATTTTCAGTGTCCTGATGTTATCCATTTTTCACCAATGTTTCCACAGAAAGAAATGGATGCTTCTTGTGGGTCTTGACCAGAGGAACTCTGCATTGACTGACCTGGTTTGTGGGCAGGGTCAACGAGAAAACAGCTGTCTTTCTCATTAGCTCTGCTCTAGTCTCTTGAACCCCCCTCCCCTTTCTCTATAAAAACACACAAACACAAACACACACACACACACACACACACACACACACACACACACACACACACACACACACACACACACACACACACACACACACACACACACAGTCTGATGGAGAGCCAATCACCTGATGCTTTTAGCACCTTGTGAACATGGCACAGCTGTTTCCTGTCATACACTTCAGGGTTATTTGTGTGTGGCAAAGCTTGGGCGAAAAACTTTGGTGTTCTTTTTAAGAGTTGAACATAAATAACATTAAGGCTATTGAAATGTATTTGCAAATATATTTCAATGTGTATATAGGGTTATTAAGCTACAGCACATGGTTATCCAGTTTTTTAAATTCCAATTTAGGGCTTAAAATAAGGTGTAGTCAGATATCACATCACACACAAGTTGTTCAAAAGACATTTAGTGGTGATATCGTGTTTGTATCAAGAACCAAATAATTCTAACCATGATTCACAACAACTGAATGAAAGAGTGAAAAAATGCTCGGTAGAGAATCCTTGTGCCGGTCATTTTTTCCCAACATATGTCTAATTTTCCCAAAGATGAATCAATGGCTTCTTTGCGAGCCATTTCAATGACTTAGAGAACTAAACTACAACAGATTCATTCATGACTTTTGGTAGGAAAAGGAATGGCTCATCATTCCATGTAGTCTCACTTGACAGTGGCAGGGGCAAATGAATAGTTGACTAAAAACTCTATATGTCTATGGCCAGCCCTGCCTCCTTAAAAATGATGTTCCCATACAACGAAACTGCATTGTGAATTATGTTTTAAGGGAAACGGATTGCAATAACGTGTGCTTTTGATGAATCACAAATACGTTTTAAATGAGTCTGCGGAAGGTCCGCATAGTGAGGTTGTGGTAGATGGGTCAAATATCTCAATGGAAGATGTATGAATAGCAAGACACGTCCCCTCTGTCAAATTTTGATTATTACGCATTTTAAGGATTTTTATGTAGCATTTTATTTCACTTTTTGCGCATAAAATGCTGTATCATTTAATGACACGTCGTTAAATGATACAGAAAACTACTTAGTTAGACTTAGAATAAATGTCATGGTTTTGCTTTAAAATGAGAAGATAAAAACTAAGTGATAAATAAGTAAAATATGTACAGAATCAATGTAACAGAAAAACACGTCAAAAACTTCACTTACATCACAAGCGGTACTTTCATAACTTAAAAAAAACAACAGAGACTCTTAGGGACATCGGTCTTGAACATCATAGTTATGGTTGCTAGTCCTGTGTTTGACCCATCCACCTCCCCCTCCCACAATCGGTGTCCCTCACATTTTATACTACGTCATTTGTTGAGAGTAGCATATTCATACGGATGCGTTTACATTGCAGTCAGTTCAGACTACATGGTGTACAAATGAGACGCAAAAATCAAGAGAGATGTTCTTATTTCAGGCAAAATTACTTAAACTGTTGTGTCATTCATACACCAGTTTGTGAGAGTGGGCTGGTCAAAACACAAAAATGCCTTTGACTCAGAAGAATGCTATTTGTGTCCTATGTGAACCAATATATTTTGTTTCAACCTGTTTCAAACTGCTACCATAAGTGGTTTCCCTAGAAAAGTAATTGAGAGTGCAGTTTAGTTGTATGGTAACATGAATTTGTATGAAATAGGGTTGCTGTGGCTTAGTCGTGTACCATTTTGGATTTGGGAGATTATGGCATGGTGTACAACAATGAATTAAAAATATTACAATGTGCTGAAATTGTATATCTTATATCACTGTACTATTTATCCCATTAAGAACTTTACAGAACATGTCGTGGATGATAAACACTCACACTCTAAATATTGCTGTCTAATCTCTCCGATGCAAAACTGGTATTAGCACTGTGGGCGGATTCCATGTACTCCTCATAAGTCAAAAGGTGTTGACCTGAGATTTCTCTCTAAATTTACTCTCTGGATTCCCCATCATGACCACCTACAGTCGTGACCACCCACAGTGACTGTCACACTCAGTTTCAGATTGCTATCCATCTGTCTTTTTGCGCTTTTAACTGTTCAACTAAGAGATTTTATAAGAAAACATATCGAAGCTCAATCTCATATGCCTCAATTTATTGACTGCAATCTTCCTTCAGAAAACAGTATAGTTATAAACTCTATTCTTGCTTTTAATTGCCCAGTAAAAAGGGGTTTTGAGCTTACTGTGTGTCTTGTTTGGTGCCCCAGAGACAGCAATAAAACAGCAGTTTTACAATCTAGCTTAGCAACCACTTCTGAAGCGAGTCAAAAATCAGAGACGCCTCCAGAAAAGTAAAGTCATATTTTCCTTATCTTTTCCCTTGCATCCTTTTTACCTTGAGTTAAAACTATTGCATTGAAAGATAGCCAGACAGACAAAAGAATCACTGGAAAGTATGAGAACTTGTGAACATGGGTGTAGTTCTCCCACAGCCACAAAAGCCTGTGAGAGGATGGTTATGGGAGAGGGCTGACAAAAGGGGGAGGAAAATTAGGCTGGCCAGCATTCTTCTCATTTAAAGCTGTAACTACACAAAAAAAGCACTCACGCAGTCTGGGCTGGGTCTGCTTGCTGCTTACAAGGAGAGGTACTCTCATGGTGGTGCAGTGATAACCTGAGTGATTTTATATTTTTACTTCTTTTTATCCTTTTTTCCCCTTGCTTCACGCACAAGGACGGCTCATGTCTTTTTTATAGACATGATGGGCTCTGTGCATTTAAGGACTTTCTTTTTTCTGGTAGTCTCCGTGGCTCAAGTTTTGATTGTTACATGTCAAGACGGGAACAGTGGTAAGTGAAGCCCTTCTGCTGTTTATTTTAACACCTAATTGCTGTTGAGTATAATGGTTGAAGTTGACTGATGGTTGCCCTTTGAATGGACTGAACATATTAGCTTAGGCTTTTTGTTTGAGCTTGAACAAGCAAGTTAAGTTCTACAATTTTCTTTTTTTGCCATTGGTTTAAGCAGCAGAAACTCATTTAAGTGTGGCTTTGATCAAGGGACAAAGCATTTTTGCTAACTTGATAATGTTATTTATTTTGTCCTGTGTTGGAATTTTTTTAAAGGGCATTATCCTTGTACATGACTTAATTTGTTCTACCCATGTTAAGAAATCCGGTTTTCTTTTGCTGAAAATGACTGCATGGAACATGTATGTTAGATCCCTGGTGAGGATGATTGAGACAAACCTGTGTGTTTATTGAAGACTAGCTTAGATGAGATTTGAAAGATATGAGATGAGCTCTAATGTGGATTATCTGCAATTGGTAAACCTTGTATGTCAGGAAACAGTCCTGGAGACATCTGTCAGCGATTGCAAGTGATGTCACCCTCAGGGTCTGAAAATGTGCAGAGGAGGGGAATGAGCACCTTTTGCGGTTTTGCATTACCCCTGCACTGCTCCGCCACTTTGGAACATTCATTAAGTGTTACCACAACCATCTTCTTCCCCTCCGGACTGCGTTGCACATCTGCAAAACGCATTTCAGCACCAGAGCTTGCGCGCCTCTGAGGGAACACAGACTGCGTGTTAATTCAGGCCAGATGTGAGGAGACATGAGAAGGAGAGATGCTGTTGGAGTCTCTGAGTTACTTGGTGTGCTGCGGGGCCGCCGGTGTCCTCCAACAGCTGGAACACCTGAGTGTTCTTGTTTTACTTGAACTGCACTTCCCCCCTTCTCTTTCAGCTATGAGTGTTTGATCTCTTGTGTCGTCACTGGGACGGTGTTGTTTCTACATATGATGTCATGGGGCCACAATGAGCACTGGAAAGTTAATTTGATGAACCCCTGATGGAGTGTGGAGCTATGCAGTACAGCACAGACAGTGCTGTTTATTTTAAAGCTGTCATTCCCTCTGGAAGATTTAAGTTTTTCTTTCATCATGCCATTAACTCAAATGAGTTGGCTTTACTCTTTAAGTTCAGTTTCACATTAAGCAGAGACAGTTGTGTGATAGCGTTGCACCAGATAGAACACCACCCTGTGGTGAATACAACTTAGGGCCGCATACTGTATGAGCACGCTTTAATTGTGCTGAAAAAAGTATTTAACTCAAATATCGATGCTGGATTTGAAAATCACTGCAGTAAAAGTCTGTTATGTAAAAACTGTAAAAGAAGAAACAACTGCACCAAGCGTCATGCTGTTCTGACATTAGGGGGAAAAAATGTTTTTTATGTTGTGTATGTTTGTCTTATGTATGTCAAAAGTTCTGAGAGGCTTGTCTTTGTTCATGTGAAACAGCCCAGTGACCCTGCAGGCTTCTTTTCCATGGAGTAATGGTGGGTGAGGCGATTGCATTTCAACCAAATAAAAACAGTGGAAAGTTCATGGGTTTTGTAGACTAAGGGAAAATGTGGTTCACCAGCGCTTTGAGACAATGCACATGTGTGAGGGGGGGTTTGAGGCTTGTTCCACACAACTACCAGTAAGTATTGTATGGAATGTTTTTTTAATGTGCAGATGTTTTTGTCTTTTTTTTTTTTTTTTTTTTTTTTTTAATTCGCCATCTTGGATTACCGGTGTCGCCATGTTGTTTTTTTTGCAGCCAATGAACGGAAGTTACCATAGTTGGAATGCGGATGAGTGAAGAAGATAGGGCTTATACAATTTTGGTAGCAGCAGCAACCTGTCAATCACAGTAAGCCCTCCCTAAAGCATAATCTTTATGGTCTATTTTACTCTAAACTGGACCATAATTTACTAAATGAGCATCATGCTGTATTAAAGAAGACTCAAAACTAACAATTGAGAACAAATACTCAAATTACTATATTTACTGAAGGAATAAATCAAATGAGAAATAGAGTCATTTTCTCATAGACTTCCATACAATCAGACTTCTCTTTGCAGCCGGAGGAGTTGCCCCCTGCTGGTCAGTAGAAATAATGCAAGTTTTAAGACAATTCCGCATTGGATTCACTCGGCAGAACCAGAGGTTGGCGCCTGGTTATACCATACCAGCACTGGGATATCGCATACACGCATGGTAACAATTACCAGGGTTACTCCATTTAATTGGGACTTTTATTTGAAAAATAAAACTTCAAATTGAATGTGGTCGGATGTTGATGAAAATTTGTAATTGCAAGCAGGCTCATTCTTTCTGTAAACAATCACCTCCATTTGTTAAAGTATCTTCTGAAAAATGAAAAAGAAGTCAGCAAAAGTCTATGTTGAGGACATGAAGGTTATTGGAAAGATATCTGAGGGAACGGACTTTGTTGGAATTTGCAAAATCAAATATGGTGCTGTGAAGACTGAAAACATGTTTAAAGCAAATGTAAAAAAAATTTTACTTTATACATTAATACGGCTCAGAATGAAAGTCACATGGCGGGCTACACATGTGGGGAACGTTTTGCAAAAAGAACATAAGTTGGCAAACGAGATCAAGGAGCAGACTTTAAGCTCACAATTGGAAATGGTGACGCCAGTATGGATTACCAGAGTGAAAGTATTGTACATTCCTCGTACAAAACCTGCAACCTGTTTTGAAGAGAGTTCAAATAGTATTTGGCGTAAGGTTTTAGGGATGTGAACATGGAAAAAGAAAAATAAACAGCAATAGATCACTGACTCCTATTGGAAAAAAGAAACAGAGCCTGTGCCCATAGTTTGTGTGTGTGTGTGTGTGTGTGTGTGTGTGTGTGTGTGTGTGTGTGTTTGTGTGTGAAGACAACTTCTCCCAGACGCTGTAAAACATCTTCAAAGATGCCACTTAGCGCCTTACATCAAAGAGCCTATACACTCAGTCTTTGTGAAACCAGTGGATTACTTCAGTTTGTTAGCAGAGTTGCAATTGTCTCATCATAACCAGGTTTTTCATACTCATCACAGCCAAAAAACATGAATCAACTCAAGACGTTTTTCCCCGTCTCTGAGAGAAACGCAGGAGCAGAAAGTAAAAATCTGTTCCTCCAAATCAACAAAACCTACATGAGGTCACTGCCCGCCAAATTGGTTCCAGTTGCTGTTGCCACATCACTGACATCGCAACAAATGGGCTGTTTTCTACCAAAGCTGGAACGTCCAAACATGTGAATTCAACCAGGTCCACAGACGGACTTGATTAGAAACACATGCTGCATTTTTGAGCAATGACTTGATTACACGCCTCTTTTCTTCCAGAGTAAAGGGGGTCGGGCCCACCAGATTGTACATTGTCTTAAGTTACACCCCAAGGAAGACACAGTTTTAACAGTCACCTGATATGTAGCGTCTGGGGGTGAACCTGGGGTGTGTTGGTGGCACAGAACCATGGATCTGATAGATTTTCAATGCCGATTGGTGCCTGTGAGGACTGTTCCATGGGAACTACTTATAAACCAAATTATTTCAGTCAGCAAATGGAGGCTTGGGGTGGGGGGATCACTTCCAGATGTTAAAATAGTCTCTTTGGCAGTATATGGAAAATATAAAAGAAAAAAAAAACGTCTTAGCCTTTAGTTGGAAGGAGAGGACGTTAACTGACTGATGTAAGAAATAATGTGTCAATATTGCTTTAGGGTGACTTGATCAAGGATGGATGTGGAACTTACTGGCTCATGGTTTGCCTGAACAGTTTTCTCTGGTATCTTAACACAGAACACCTACCCAGGTTCAAGTTAAAGTGACTATTTGTTCAAAAGCCATGCAATTATGGCTCCCCCTGACAGGCTTCCTGGCCCTTGATTGGCACTTAGTTGCCAAACTGCCCTGTCATCCTCTCATCCTGTTCATGTAGGAGGATGACAGGACAGAACCTAAACACAGAAAGAACAGGTTTGGATTCCAGAGTGCTATAATTGTCTTAAATTCATTCTAATCAAGAATGTGCCAGAACTGCATACTAGTCATATGACTCTGGCTTGGCCACCACATTCACATGTGACGTGTTCGGATTGATAATCATGCTGTTTATTGTATTTACTGAATACCATCAATGTAGGGGAAAAACTTAAAAATGAAAGGAATGCACTAAACTGATTCGGTTTTCTAGTCAAGATAAGTTCTATTCGGCCATGAAACCATGGTAGGGATTTCCAAGTTGGAGAAAATACCCATGATGATGTCATCAGGGTTATCTGACCATGGGTTACTAGACCTTGAATTTATTAATTGTAATGAAAAGTCTTTATAACACCCTGGATGTGTGCTATTTGAAAAAGTGGGCATATGTGAAGCAAATAGGGTCTGAAGACAGATGTTATCCTGTTGCATTATGGGGAATATAGGATCCAGCTTTTTTGTAGCTTAGCCCAAAATATGAACTAAAATAATTTCTCAACCATTGCTGCATTTTGCCCATTCTCTTTTTAATATGTCTCACTTTCCTAACTTGTTAGCTTATTTAGGCATATATTATCTCTCCTAACATTTAAAAAGTAATATTATCCATCTCCAAAAAAGCAAACATGGCCTTTAAAAAATCATCTTGTTGCTGGTACACAGCACAGTTTCCCTGCACAGTGAGCGTTGAAACAGCTGGTTGTAGTTTTTCCAGAAGATCAGGAGGACGTTTGTCCTTTGGAGCTTATCCTCCGTGTGTTGGCAGGTCTTAGTGTAATACAGCACTCCCTCTGAACATGTTTTCTGTGTCTCCACTGGTAACTATTTCAAAGGCTGCTGTAATTGTTTTAAATCTTCCAATTTCATGAGACGTTATGTGCCATCTGGGACCCTCTCTCTCTGTGGTGAAGTGCTTCGGGCCAGGTAATGAATCAGCAAAATTGGATTACGGTTGATGTAGAGGGAATTTTCCGATGAAGCAAAGACGATTCATTGTCAGAAGGTCTGTCATGATAACTGCTTTAAGTCATCTTTTGTTTTTGCACATTCTTCCAAATGACAATAAACTGTTGATTTGTTAAAAAATCTGAAATTTATATTGGAATGTATTTCTATCCTTAATAAATAAAACCATGCAACCATAACAATGAAGAAAAATGGACTCTTAGACTCTGTTAACAAAAATGCACAATGTCGGCACAAGGCCAACGTCTCATATTGGTAATGATAATGGTGGTATTCTGACATGATGTTGGCTAAAGTGTTGGGGACGTTCTTATTTTAACAAATATTGGCAATATTGAGGTCAGCAAAAATGATAACGGTCATGTCCAATTACCGTACAATAAGTCAATAAAATCATTATCATGAAAGGCCTTATTGTCAGTGAAGAGCAATAATTAAATCATGCATGCATCTCATTTATAAAAAAAACAGTACAATTTGATTTAAATTTGATAACATTTAAACAAGCTAAGCCAATTTTTTTAGATGTTACCTTCTCGTAAATTCTTAAAAATGTGATAATATTGTCTGTCAGTCTCTGAAGCACTACTTGTTTAAATGCCACAACATGGTGACCGTTGGCCATAATTGCAGGTTGTGGTCCAACCAAAATTCTAAGTTATAGCTAGGTTGTGTATATTACAGCTGTAGAAGGAGAACAAGTGGAGATACATGGCTGGCAAGAGTTAACAATGTGGTTTAAGTTATGGTCAGGCTCTTAACAACTTTTCGGACAACTGATTTTAAAAGTAATACTTTTAGTTAACATGTTGTCTTGTTTCATTTATAGTTCTAGTTAAACAGTGGATTTATTTTCCTTCATGTTGATTGTGTATGATGGATGCCTTGACTGAATTGGACCATATATTTTGGGACTCCCCTGTTCCCTGTCAAGACTTGTTGACATACTCAACATTTCTCTACCAGATTACTGAAATACAATAAAACAGAGAGGATCCCTGGCAAAAATCATCATAATAATGGATGTTAAACGGCCTTTAATAGTATAAACACAGATTATCTCCAAGGGGCTCATGTTCCCAAGGAAAAAAATATTAGGTTTAGTAGAGTTCCAGCACACAAAGTGTTGGAGTCTTTACCGTGCAACACTGCCAGAATTTAGCAGAGGAGATGATGTTTCTTGAAATGTCACCTACTATTAAACTCATTTAATGTGCAAAGCAGATCCATGAACAGCTTCAGTTCTGTGAAGAACAAAGACAATCAAAAGTGCTGAAAAGGAGATTCTAGGTATTTATAAACCTTTTTTTTATCTGGATCATGGTCCGTTGCATCATAATGACAAATGCTTGTTCAGTTCTCCATATGACGGACTCAAAAGATGTCCACTGAAGAAATAAGTCATACAGTAAAGAGAAGGGTGCATTCTTTTAACACAATGTGAGTCTGTGCTGTCCGTTGACCACTGGCTGCAATGTCCAGTCAGTGTTTCCCCGAACAAAGTACTTCTCACACGGAGCCAGACCAATAGGATGTGGAAATGTCTGCTTGTAGCCGGTGACTCATGGCTACAGTTTAACCTAGACGATTTCACCAAATGGGGAAAAAAATCTGCAGCAGAGTTGAAAGAGATTGGTTTTTGGAGGGTGAGTTAAAGTGGCAAATCAAGCGTCCTTACTGCTCTAGCTTATAACCGTTTACAGTACATTGTGAAAAGTTAAAAACATTTCAACCATAAGAAATCCATATGTTGTCATGGTAATTTACAGTCTGCCAGCTTTATAGTCATATTCATATGAAGGACATCAAATACTCGCACTTTTGTAAATATACTTAGAATAAATATACTAGAATTAAATCAAAGCCCTAGGGGTTTTCCTTAAGAAAGAGCATCCTGCAGAATAACCTTGTTATTTCTGTGGTGTTTAGACATTTTCTCTCAGGCTTCACTTAATCAGATACACCAACAAATACGACTGTGTTGTGGATCATGCCAGTCTTTATTTACCTGGGCTGAATATGAGCTCCTAATTATAGACTTCTAGTCTTGATTCCCATTTAATCTCATGCCCACTCTTTTTTCCGAGCCTTTCAGTGATGTTGCCTGGTATTTAAGGGGTTGATCTTTAAACATAGGATAATAACGGAAAGGAGGAAACTTCATTTCATCATAATTTCATATCTATTAAAAGAGAGGGGCTGAAGGGGAAGAAAAGCACAGGCACAGCCGCAGATCAGAGTGTGTGTGGGGGTAGACGGTGGTTTGAAAGAGAAAGGAGGAGGAAGAAAAGGACAGAGGAAGAGGATAAGAGCTGGAATCTGGAGGAGAAAGGGGAGAGAAAAAAGAGTGAGAATGTAAAAGGGTGTGGAAGACGATGCAATGAGGGAAGCCCAGAGGATTGTTTGGTTTGTAGTATCATTCTCTACCCCCTGCACATCCAAATACACTGGTCCAACTCCAGCACAGGAAGTCATGTCAAACTGGAATTTCCTCTGGAAAAGCATTTGCTTGTGCTCCAGTTGTTGCCGTTAATGACCATTGTGATTCATCTTCAAAAGATAGAATAAAACTGTGTTTTTTTAAGATATTGTTTGAAATATTGAAGTGCTTATGTCTGCCTTCTCCTTGTACCCATTAGCAAGTAAAATAATAACAGTTCGCTTAGTTAAGGACATGTAATGGACATTAGCAAAGGAAATGTGTAATGCTTTAAATGTAGACACATTGCAAATGGTGGTTAGAGTCTTACTTTTAGGAAGACATTTCTAAGCCTCACACAGCTGTTGATCACATGTTGAATAAAGTATGCAACTGTTACTGATAGCAGGGAGGAGTTTCAGCAAACAAACTGCAGCAGATCTGCCAAGACGTAATGTGCTGCTTGGCACTGCTGACATAGTAACAACGTCCTCAAGTCTCTAGTAACAAGGCTTTGTTGGTTGATGCAGTTAGGTGTTTTGTTTAATGTCACGAGGACATGGATGGGAATATGCCTGTCATACTTCTCTCATCATAGGAATACAGGTCACTCTGTGTGTGTGTGTGTGTGTGAGAGAGAGAGAGAAAGAGATAGAGAGGGGGGGGAGGGGGGGGAGAGAGAGAGAGGGCGGGGGGAGAGAGAGAGAGAGAGAGAGAGAGAGAGAGAGAGAGAGAGCATTTACTTAGAAATTGTATTCTATTCACCATTGTCATTGCTGTGATCTGAATCAGACCTCCTGACACAGCTTTAAAACTGACTAAAGTAACTCAATGCAGTGACCAAACAGCTGCTGGTGGAATTTGCACGGTTCCAAATTGCAAATATGGCCAACAAAAACTTCTTTCCTCCTTTTAATTTCTAAATTGGGCTTCTTACCAAGTGGGACTTGTTGCAGTTGCAGAATGTAGTGGAAGGGACCCACAGACTCATCGGACGATAATCTCCTTGTTGACTGGCTATCAGCAAACAAGATGACCATCACCGATGGCCCTGGTCGATGTTTATCTGTTGTCTCCCATCAATTATGCGCTGGCTGAATGTTATGTTGGTCATTTTTGTTTGAGCTCTAGCGAGTTCCACAGACGCAACCTTTCAGAAGAGATTCATGTGGCCACTGCCTTGCTTGGCCTCGGTGACCCCACTGAGTTAATGTGCATCATGACAGCACCTTTCTGACCTCATCACCTCTCTCTGTCCGTGTCTGCCTCCAGCATTTACGAAAAAAATGCCGGCTGCTTTTAAACATCAAGGGTTCCATTCAGCAATAAAAAGAAAGTGATAAATTCTGTGCTGTCCCCTGGGGCTTTGGCCTAAGTGGTGTCACCACGGTAAGGTGTTGATTCCTTTTTAAGCTATTCTCTGTGCTCAGTTATCTGGCCAGTATTAACCTGCAGAGTCACAGCACAGTTTCTGTTTAAATAATGATGAGTTTTCTACAATTAATGACAGTCCCAGTTGGTTCCCAATCAGTGGAAAATGTTTAAGTTAGGACCAGCAGACTTTAACAATTGCTGTTAGAATAATAACCAATGTGTTGACTTTCGAAGCAATTATTAAGGATGTCTGTGTGAAGTTTCTAAAACGAACAGTTGATGTAGTTCACCTGGAATTAAGTTATGGTTTCCATTCCAATGATGATACTGGGCCAACGCCAGATTGAGCACATCTCAAAATGTTTTTGAGGAATCTTTGGCCTAAACATCTGCTCACCCACTGTTTTCTTTACAGATTCAGTCCGTGCTTCCAAAAGCCTCTCCATAATATTGGCTTTGTGTGTTTGAGTTTCAGGACTGAAACCCATTTGTGAGACTGCATATCTGTAAATACCATTAACTCACATAACTTTCAAACAAGCATCTTAAGGCAGTCTGTAAAAAACATATATTTTGTTGTTCGAGTAAACCCTGCATTTACTACCCTAACCATTTCTATTTATACTTAAAAAAAACTTAAAACATATAAAGGCTCAAGTGAAACACTCATGGAATAAGTAATTATTACAATTGTGTATTATTGTAATTTTTTTGCAATGATAGACTGTAAGGGAAATATCATTATATTGACCACAGGTTTACATTAAGGGGGTTGTGTATACCTTAAAAAAGGATTAAGGCCTTTTTAAAATACTTTTTAAAGGGAGTTGGACCCATTGTTGTACTGATTGCTCCCAGTGGAACTGATTCTGCTATTGTATACATTATGGGACATTTTGCATAAGAGCTCCAACTAAAAACTCACATAAATAATGTCAAGCTTGTAAGCTCACTCTTTCCACTCCAGTTGAAAATAGAAATATTTAAGGAAAACATGCTTTGCCAGAGGGGCTGCGCATATATGATACAGTGTATGCTAATGTTGTGGACTATGGTTGCATCATTTCTGTGAGCTTTTTAGAATAACAAAATGGAAAAAAAAAAAAAAAATGGAAAAAGAACAGAGCACCAAAGGAAAAAACAGAAGAGTGTGGCGGAAGAGTCCAAATAGCGCATAGTGTGCTTTGATAGGGATAAGGAGGAAGAGAGGGAGATTGGAGAGCTTGATGGGGATATGAGAAAATGCAGGCTAATGGGAAAGGAAAAGTGGGATTTAAAACGGAGCCCTCCGGCAGCCATTTGGTCTGAGGAGTTGATGCAGCATCCTCAAACCGCTGTAGCTCTGAGGTCAGACAAAATGTGGAGGCAATAAATCTCTCTTGCCTTTGGGGTTGCTCCTCACCGAGGAAATAGTATGCCTCATGAAACAACTCCAAATCCTTCCCAACCTGGAGAATGGTAGGACATGTGCATTCCATCAGCATTAATTTATTAAGTCTCTGTTAGAGTTAAATTTGCGACTGTGATCCACAAGACTGCACAGGAGAATTGCCTGTGATCATTTTTCTCTACTCACATGTTCAAAGTGAAATGCAGAGAGAGAACAGGGAGACATTTTTGTGCCAGCACCTCGGCCTGCACTTGAAAAGGCAAACAGATGTGATGTGATGTGTGTTGCAGACAGCGTGGCTCATAGTGCTGAGCTTTCATTTTAATGATTTAAACTGTTGGTCAACCCAAATCGCAAAAACAGCTGTATTTTCTGATTTAGACCTTAGTGTCTGACCACGCACGTCATTTCAAAATTCATGCTGAGGCTATGCAAACTCAATCACTGAGATTGAGATCCAAAGATGACATTTAAAAAATAGAAATCCGCCTGAGTGATTGATTTCCAAAATCAGTGTCCCCATATCTCGGGTTAACCTATGAAACACACTGTCAGTAGTTTTCAAAAGGATTATGTTTTTGTTGGAGGGTCATTCAAATAGAAACTGTCCAACATTTCATTCAACTGCATTTTATTGGAGTTGCGGCAGATTTTTAAAGACTGATACCTTAAAACCTTAAGGAGTTGATTTAAATTGATGCTCATGGCTAGATATCAGTAGGGGCATGTGAGAAAAAAAGTGTGTAGTGATATAATAACATAGATGGTATCGTGGGTATGAGCATATTTTCCATAAACAGAATATAAGCATCATAAGCTCACAATACAGTGCTAACCGCTGGGTAAAATGTATAAACAACATGTACAAACATGTTTAAACATTGTTTGTATTGGAATTATTGAGTCCCAAGTTTTTCGAGTTTTCAATGTATTTTTCATCACAGTTCTGATAATCAGACCTTTTTATTTTCCTAAGTTGTAATAGTTGTGCTGAGCTCTCAATGGAACAAAGGATAAGAACGCAGATGATTTGTTGAGATGGAACATGCAGTCCTGATAGTGAATGCACCATTTTACTCTCCATTCGTCTACAACATGTTGTTTCCAGTCACGTTGGCAGATATTATATTTCACTGCCATTATTTTTCAAATACAAGGGCCTGAAACACTAGTCTTCATTGTATTTTGCTGTGTTTTAGTCACGCTGCAAGAGCATATTGTGCTGAAAACAACTTCCCTCTGAGTTCCTTCGTGTACCGAATCCAGAGTTTATTCTTTCACATCTGGCTATGTGCTCAGTTGATGTGAAACACTGGGACGCTCTGACCCCTTGTATATGTTAACGCTCTGCTCTGGTAAACTGGAATGTTTTACGTCACCAATTTTCCTTTGCTTTTACTTGCTTTTACTTGTACAGGGACCGGCCCAATGTAAAAATGTTAATTGACAAATTTTTAACACAATATTTATATTTATTAAAACCGTAAGACAGTGGAAATTAGATGATGATTTTGTGTGTTTCTGTTTTTGCAGTAAAAAATACTTCTCCTGTGTGTTGTAAGTAGCACCAACAGGAAATGCCACTCTGTTTTATATTTGAATATGGCTAAGCCCTGGTTATATTAATTGACTCAGTGGTTTCATGTATATTATAGAAAATGTGCACATTATTTCTTGTCTATTAGGTGCATCTCATCAAGTCAAAGGTGGGGCGGCACATTGTTCACATTTAGAGTCAAAGTGTGTCATGTAGCTTGATCAATGTGTGCTGGATGCAGCTTGAGAGGAGATGAAAACCACGTTTGACAGTTTACCAGGACTTTCTTTGAAACATTTGTTTTCAAATCTAACAGCTCCACCTGGTAAAGTGAAATATTCATGTTTTTATGCCTTGTTAGCATGCTAAGCTAAGCTTTACTAGCATACAAGTAAAAAAACGTACCTACAGTCACATATATATATATTGTTGTATGAATCAATTATCCTCTCATTTTTCTAGATGTGAAATTATTATGTGTAGCTGTACATAGCAAACAACTATTTGCTGATGCTTTAGCACTATTAGCTGCTAGCCACCGGCTCAGACGTCTCCATGTTGAGAGCTGCATGGAGGTAACAGAAATGCTCTGAATTCGGCATTGAGCACCTCTAAGTTTGCTTTACTGTAGACGTTCAAGGTTTCAGAACTAGAATATAAGGGAAGGATCTTGCAGTGATGGTTTAAATAACAAGTGTTTACATTCCACGTTTTGTTATGATAAAGTACTGCAAAGTATATGATATTTACTAAACAACCTCTGTAGTCACATGTCTGCAACATTTGTGATGCAGAAAAGCAGAGAAAAGAAAGCAAACAAAGAACGAATGTGGCCACAGAGTTACCTTCCCATTATAAAACTTAAAGACACAAAGAGATACTGGAGGAAAAATCCTCATGAATTCAATACATGAGCTTGTCTTGTCTGGAGAGTACTACAGAGTTTTTAAGATGAAGTCTATTCTAAGTACATGTCATACCCGACCAGAAGAAGATTGCGTGTGTCGAACTGAGTGTCGAACTTTGACCCTGACCTTGGTGAGCGCCTCGGGCCAAAGAATGCCAAGCCTTTTGATGTTTGAGGAACATTCAACGTTTAGTCGCTTGCGTTTTCATTTCAACAGATTGCGTTTTCAAATTCTATCCAATTACAGCATATTACTTATTTTAGAGCACACCATGTGTTACACAGCATATTCAACTCATAATGAGTATATGCACATGCTGTAAATTGCATTTTCCATATGGCATCAAGACAATTTGATTGGTACATCTGAAAGGATCTCTGTTTCTGTTATAATATATCCTGACAATGGCAGTGACAACATGCATTAACCATACTTTCAATGTATGATCCTCCTCAACAGCTAATATAATTGAACTAAGAAAAGTTGATTTTGTAGCTTTATATTGTGTCGCTGACTCTGAGTTGCAGATTTAGACTACAGCTACCAGTTCTGCTCTAATACATACAGCCATAAGAATAAGAAGAATTAAATCCAAGGCAACAGAAAGCAGTGAGTCAGCCAGCCAAACAGATAAAGAGGCGAGGGGAGGGGATGTGTTATTTAGCAGGACCACCTTCCTCCCAGCCAGAGCTCGTCGTAGCTGTGGTCGCCTCTTTAAAAAGGAAGGCCCACTGGAGAGGGGGGCTGTTGATGGAAAAGCCTAGACATGTAATCATCGAGCTACTTATTCATTTCAACTTTCCTGGCCTGAGCTTCTTTCCCCCTCCCTAGAGATACAGAGCTTTTGTTTGTGGAAGCCAAGGTGAAGGGCGAGCGTGTTCAAACTAGAGCGTCACTTCAGATTTCAATACAGCAAATCCTCCATGCATCAGAATATTAAATCACAGGGCGTTGATTGACATGTTTTTGACCCGTTACTGTTCAAGGCTTTAGGCTAATATGGAAAAATGCCTCAGATGATGTTTGATGAACGGCTGCTTTTCTGGACAGCTTTATCAGCGGACCAATCACAGGTTGAGCTAAAGGTCACTTTGCAGAGGGAAGATTTATGCTTGGCCATGACACCAGGGGTTTTAAAGCAGGAAAGAGCAGCTGCAGCAGAGCCACCCCTCAGCAGCTGTAACTCATCTGCATCTGGACTTGGAATCAGGCTGTACTCCTTACAGTATTAACCAGAGATTTACTCTCACTGCAATGAAGAACTTGTTCAGAACAAGAATGAAAACAAACGTCAGGAAATGGTATGATTTTATAAATGTACCATCCAGTTGGGCACTATCTCTCTGAAAATTAGGGCGGGAGTGTCGCCATCAGTTTGGGGGCCGCACTTGGACCCACTCCTCTCTTTTTTTTTCTTTTTCTAAGGGAAATGAGAGTTCCAGATTTATGTGACTCATTGTTTCCATTAGGTCATTTTCTAACCTCTCCACTTGTGGCTGCCATAGATTCTCCACAAACACTGCGTGTTATGAGTATTTCCATATTAGCCAGGGAAAATCCATAAACTATCTATTTTTTTTTGTCTGCTCACTCCTGCCAGCTACATGACATTTATGGCACTGCGATAGTAGGTTTGCCAGGTTGTTCTTTCTTCTTCTTCTTCTTCTTCTTCTTCTTCTTCTTCTTCTTCTTCTTCTTCTTCTTCTTCTTCTTCTTCTTCTTGATGTGGGCCATGACTTTTTGGAGGATTCTTTTGCTATCTGTCTGATGTCTGGTGAACTGAGCTGAATGATAGCTACAGAGTACATATGAGTCATGTTGAAGAACTTCAGACTCCATGTTTCAAACCAGGAGGAGGATACTGTCTGCCCCAGCTTCTGGCTCACTAGTGGAAAACCAAGCAGTCACCGTCGGAAGGGAGCATGCCTTTTTGTCATGGTTAAACTGTGTTTTTACAGTGTCTGTGGAAAAGTGTGGAACCTGCAATGAATTAGCTGAGAGGAGGGGAAAAAGTGAACGTACCTCTCCTCCTCCTCCTCTTTTCAAGGCTTGCTGTGTTTTTTTCTTTTTTTTTTTAAGACCGCTCTGAAAACCACACTTCTCTTCCAGTAAATTTCAAACCGCCCCAACACGCAGTGTTTGAAATCCCTCAAAACCCAACAGGAAAAATTGCTCTACAGCAATGTTGCCGACAGCTCGGCCAGACATCCCCTGGGTTGTGACGCTTTTATGTCTCAGCAATGAAAGTCCCAGAAGTTACGCATAGTTTAACTCCTGTACTTACCTGAATGAGATCCCAACAGATAATGCTTGAGGCTGCAGAAACAATATAAGGACCTGTTAAAAATACTTCAAATCCAGTCAGTCTTAAGTACTAAAGCAGAGAAGAACATCCACGCTTGTTCTTGTGAAACGCTTGTTCTTGTCGTAAAAAAAGTTTTCCTTCCAAAAATCAAGATTTATGGCTAAAATGATTCCAAGCCTCTCCACAAATGAAGAGAGATGCACTCTGTGTTACAGGAAGTACTGGCTTTCATTTGGAGAGGCCACAACTTAAACAGTGAGATGTTACTGGCTGTTTAAACGCAGGAAATTTCAATGCTGGATTTTGTTGTGTTTTTATGAAGTCAAATACACTGCGGCTCACAGAACAAAGCAGTTTGTAAAAGTTTACCTTCGGGTTGTATTTGGAATGTTGATCTTCTAGAATATAAGCAGATAAAAGCTTCTGTCCTCAACCAACACAGCTGGTTTGGTGAAGGATGGAAATAAAGTTCATGCTAAAGTTTGACTACTGCTGTATGTCGAGAGGTCTTTATAGTGGTGACCTTCTGTGTAGGTGAATATGACTGTGTGTTCATATGTTCATGTGAGTCAAATCTATAACTGACCTATAGTCAGAACCCAATACCAGACTGCCAGATATATATGTTTTTCTGAGATAGACGGGTTACCCAACAATGTATAAAAAGTCCTAATAAAGTTTGAACAGAAATGCTATGGTTAATTGTCATTATTAGGAGTATATTATATATATATATATAGTGTTTTAAAAACATCTTTTAAATGATTGTTTTTTTATACTTTATTGCATGATTGAAATAACACTTTACACCTTACAATTTACACTTGATATTCAAAATCCTAGCAATATTACAGTAAGTGTATGTTTTATCATGAATGAGAAAAAGTGAAGAACAAAAAAAAGAAACTAGTAGGAAAACCAAAAACAAAACAATAAGCATCACATGCAGAAACTAGAAGGAGAAGTCTTGATTCTGTATATTTTGTGTATGTGTGTCTTCCTTGTCATTGTCTGAGTTGGGAGATTAGATGTAATGAATTTAAGAGTGTTTGATTACATGGTGTCTTTGTACAGCATCAAAGCTTGGAGTTTCCTTTAATTTCGAGGTATGCCAGAGGTCCCAATGATGTCTTGTTAAGGCAAGACCAAATGCAATTTACCAGTCACACCCTCCATCTATACATTCCCTTTCTTTGATCTTGTATCAAGAGTCCCTTTGCATCTCACTGTACCTGTTTCATCACATTCTACATAGGCAGCCCATCACTTCATCACGGATTATTACATCTACAAATAGTATTTATATTCATGAATGGCGAAAATTATGTTTATGTTTCATAATCAATCGCTCAAAAAATCAGTAACAGATGTGCACCAACAATACTAGGAACAGAAAATCAAAGCAGCTAAATGATATTCAGCCATGATTCGTTTTAATATTTACACCTTTATTTACAAGATTTCTATATATTGTCACTGTTAATGGTTAACTTGTTCTTGTTTTACTCCAGAGTAAGGATATTATTCCTTTAACATAAAGTACTGATCAGGCTCCAACTTACGTCATGCTTTACTATAGGTGTGTTTAGACATTTAAGGCCAGAACACTCGTTGTATTTTTATCTTCCCGTACATCTCTCTTCTGCAGTGTGTATACATTCCAAGGTTTGTCTCACACTAATATAAATATGCAATGGAGACGTGTTAAAACATGTTGTCTTTGCATTCGGCCTCAGTAGACCTAGACCTCCACTTTTACCTGATTGCTCCTGCTCTTTGATTGTCTTCTTGAAAGGTTTTTTGGAAACATACAGAATGTTTAGTGAGGAAGAATGAAGTCCTCTATGTAGTTTCTTTTGGAATGTTACAGAATGATATGAACCTCCATCAGAAGTCAGGGCTCCTCTCTGGGTCTTCCTTCTCCCTGTAGCTGGCTAACCTGACTTTACCTGCAGTCTGAGGCTCAGAGCTGCCGCCTGCTGTTTATCTCAGGAACAGGTGAAGTCTCTGCAAACCTGAGAGAGGTGGGCTCAGATTACTGAGTCCTTACCAACAGGATTCCTGTTAAAGCCAGGTCACCACCGGCACACTCCCTCCCCGTTACCATCTCTGATTTCAGGACCACATGTTCTGCAGAAGAAAATATATTTTTAACAGAAAATATTTCCAGCTTTGTTGTGCATATAGCTGTTGGTAATTATGATGATCGATGTTCAGTTATTTATGAAGGGCACATTAGAAATAGAAAGTAAACATTCAGAAGTGGGTAATGAGACTTCTGGGAGTTGCTTCACAGGAGTCTGAAGGTTTTTGGGTTTTTTTGAGTGAAGCTGCATCTGGAGGAAATGATCTCATGTCTAACAGCTGCAGACTTCACGGAAACAAAGCATGTTACCCACATATTTGTATCCATGACAGTTTTTGCAGATGATGGTGGAAAAGCCTTGTTTCACTTCACACTGTACACTGAATTAAACAGATTTTTTCCCCCTCTCCATAATTACTTTTTGGGTTCTTTGTGTTGGATTAATTGTTCCCTGGAGGTAAGATCAGCTGTTGAACAATCACACCTGAGATCATGGCTTCATTAGCATTTAAAATGTGTCATGATTTCTTGGGCAATTGTAATACCCTGTGGTGTTATCAAACAAGATAGTAACTCAGCTACTGCTCCGCCTAAGGCAGCCGTTCCAAGGATGAATCAATTATTTGCAGGCAGATAGAAAGAAGATGCCTTGTGCGCTCAAAAGCTCAAAAGCATAAGGGTTAGTGTGTTAACAACACAACCTTGCATATGGAAAAAGCGTCAGCCACCCTGACCTTAAACAGAGGGAATAGATAAAGGATGGACATGAATGGAAGTTCATTTTCTGTTTAACTGGTTGAATGGGTGAAGAATATGTAAATGTTGCAAAACGACCTACACGATATACAAAGGTTAAGAGAATGAAGTCCACTTGCTTTTATTATGACTGAAACAAAGTTGATAAACTAACAGTGTCCGTCACCTCTGTGCGTCCCAGGAGATGATGTGAGCTGCACGGCGGACGGCCAGACGTACACCAACAGGGACATCTGGAAGCCAGAGCCATGCCGGATCTGTGTGTGTGACAACGGTCAGGTCCTCTGTGACGAGATCCAGTGCGATGAGCTGACCAACTGTGAGAAGATGGTCGTCCCCGAGGGAGAGTGCTGCCCGGTTTGTCAGTCGGATTCATCCAGCACCGGCGGGCAGGACACTTTTGGTGGTAAGCTGCTCTCTGTGGTCGTTTGTCAGGTTGATGAGTGAAGAACATGTCAGTGTTTGGATGTATCTTTATTTTATTTGGTAGCGTATATTGTAAATGAAGGGCTAAATGACATAATCATGTTTCAACACAAAAAAATACTGAAGAGCCCCAATTAAGGACAAGAAAACATGAGAAATAAATGTTGACATTTAGAATCAATAGTGATATCAACATGAAATATCTTTTTTGACAGGTCTCTGTGATGCCAGTGAAATAATCTGTTCATCTGTCTGAAAATAATCAACAATTACTGAAATCAACAAGCTGTTACACATGAAGAGACATGTGCTTAGAATTATTTTCATCAGGGTGACTGTAAATTGATTTTGTTTATTTTGACAGACCTGCATGATGATGACATATGAGTGTCTTTAAAACTGCTACATCTTCTACTCAGCATTTTCCGCTTTCATAAAGATTATTTATTGAGTACTTGTTATACCGATTCCTGACAAAGAATCTGATTATGGTCAGATTACCAAATAATGTGATACCTTATGTCTTTTCCTCATTGTAGGTGGAGGCAGGGTCTATAAGGTAGGCCACATTTTTGTGCTATTGTGCTGTTGCTACTTCATCATATGTTTGCTGATGTAATCCTGCAATATGGGTTTGAAATGTTTTGATATTTATCTGTCTATTCAGGGTCCGAAGGGAGAACCCGGGGACGTCCCACGTGTGAGTGTTTGCTAAATATAAAACTTGTTAAACAGGTCTACAGTATTTGTCACAAAAGTCTGAATGCAGGTTATAAATACTGTGTTTGATATCATCCCTGCAGTTCACTGGGATTAGAGGCCGCCCTGGACCCATGGTGAGCACCTTGGCTGTTTGTTTTCCCCGTACCATCTTTTCACAAAGATTTCCACTTCTACAAATGGCATGATGTGTATACATTTTCAACTACCTGAACTGACACTAGATGGCATAAGAGGACAGTAACCTGCTGCATAACATCACCTTACAAGGACTTCTACACAGCGGCATAGTGCTCTAGTCATCTGGATCACTGTGAGATTTAAAGCGTCACTGTGACAGGTGTTGTTGTGATGTGAATGCAATATTATCACTCTCAGGACTTTTATTGATTCTCTCTGTTTGTCGCAACAGGGACCTCCCGGCTCTCCAGGAGAAAGAGGATCTCGTGGACACAAAGGAAGGCCTGTATGTCACATACACAAGTCTCCAAGCACAAATACACAACTTTTAACATGAAATTAAAAGTTAATGTAGAGTGATCAAATGGAGATTTCACCCTCTCTGTGCTTAAGGTTATCAGTTATATCAAAGATTAAATGCAAATATCGGGGTTTCAGTGGATAAATTGCAGTACACAACATGATTTTATTCATATGGCTTTGCTTTTGAGTGTTTTAACGGGGTGGTCTAACAGAATATCAGATTAGCCTTTTTTTTTCTTTTTTTTGACGAATCTGACAAGATACTTTGAATTTTGTCTGAAATATTCAGACTAATACATTTGTTTTTACATATTTCTATTTAATGGTTTTGAATATAACATGGTGTTTACATATTCCACTGAATGCTCATTCAGCTCTTTAAAATAGCATTCACATGACATCGTGACAAGTCATAAGAATGACTCCTCATTATTACATATTCTGTCAAAAAAGTATTCAAACTAAAAAAATATATATTCTGAAGTATATATATCTTTTTTTCTGGTTCAAGGGCAAGTGACTAACATTCAAAGTATAATTTAATGTGCCAAATAGATGTATAATGTGCTTTGCAAGCACAAATGTAGCAGGTTGATGAATGAATGTGCCCCTCTTGCTGGACTTACAATCCAGTCCAGGGCAGCATTGTTAGGGTGATTTATTAGGACATAACCAATGGTTTCCCTCCAAAACACACTATGCAGCTTATGGTTCATACACTAACACAAATTAAGCTGCATCAGCTATATCAAAATATAAAGACATTTCTGCCAAAAGCTCCACTGATAAACTGATCAATCTATATTTAGGTGTTTACATTCCCGAAAAGATAACTAAATCTCAAAACACATGTATACACAAACCTCTTCAGAGCCACAAAACAATGATTTAATGTCAGATTGAGCATAGTTATGAGATGGTTTTCAAACGAGTGACTCAGCACCTCTCTCTCTTTCTTTCTACTCTCTAGGGACTGCGAGGCCCTGGAGGTTATGATGGAGAGCCTGGTATTCCAGGTCAGCCCGGTGAACCTGGACCTCCCGGACATCCAACACACCCAGGAGTGAGTTGTGCACAGAGTGCTCTCACCTGACGTAAACACTCATATGTAAACCTACAAGCATGTTCTAACATGAACAGTCAGAGCAAACACAGGACAGATTGCCTCAAAGGAAGGAAGGTGCTCACACACCCTAGAAACACATACAGTATGAAACCAACACTATACTTTAAACTCTAACGTATTAATCCTCACCCATCCTGACATGAAGTCAACACCAGACTTGTTAGTGTAGATGGAGAGCAAACAATACTGTACACATGGGGGCACATTTATGTGTAAGAGGACCAATAATAATCTGGTACCTTGAAACACTGACTCACTTTCATGTTCTTGTACTTGCACTAACCTCATGTTATTGCACTGATGCTATTTTAATCAATGTAGCATAAATCTACTTGTTCCTCATGTGTTTGGATGTATAGAATTTGTATCCAGATTACCCTTTTTTTGCAGGACTGATGAATGAAAATACATGGTGATTAAAAACAGTTACCTAAAGTAACTCAGTAACCTAAAACCAAAGGCCGTGTGCTTTCCCTTTAGGGCATGGAATCCCAGATGGCTGGAGTGATGGATGGGAAAACAGGACCTCAAGGAATGTTGACTGGCTCAAGGGTAAGAGGATGTTATCAATATATAAACTAATCAAAGCTGTCAATGCATTGGACACTGGACAGTGATGTGTGCTAGATTTAATACTGTGGGGTCCAATAGATTCAGGTATGCATGCCCTGATCCGCTTATGCAAATTTTCATTGGGCGGAACACTTTTTGCGGACTTTAGGCGAGTATTAACAATAGAGTCCAGAAAATGGCTCCACCTGTGCTTCTCGATCTAGGGTTACAATATTGTAACCTGTGTTTCGTTAAATGGAAACATAACTTTTAGAAGTCCAGGGTCTCCATAAAAAAGGGAACTTAAAAGAGAACCATTTCCTTAAAATGAACGGCGAAAATTGGTGCAGGATAGACCAAGATATTTTGAAAGATATTTACAAATATTTGCCATAATGCAAGTTGATGGATTTGTTTGGTAAATCCCTCCTTCTAGGAGTTCTTCTATATTCATTAGTATTATGCAATAATGTGTTTATTGTTGTTGCGATATTATTGTTTTGATGTTGTTCATCCAAAAGTAGCTTCCTGCAATAATATTTTATATTTAATTAGAAAGTAGATTATACATTTTGAATAGAATGTAATAATAAGCACACTAATTTGGCAGACTTTTGAAATCCAACCATGCTTCTAATGTCTAACAGTTAGACAAGAATATTGTTTTGTTACTTTTCTGATGTTTTACCAAGAAAATTAGCACATTTAACTTTGACTTTTATAGCCTATGCTTGCAATCTAGTCAAATTTAAGAAAAGTAACAACTTATTTGCTTAAGTGTTTTATTTCTTAATGCGCTTGACCATTAGTCAGGTGGGGAATGGATCTTCTACTTGGAAGTAACATTTTTTGCTTCATGCGCCACTGAGCAACTTTCATAGGAATGAACTGGGCCGCGCCTCAAACTCTGTATCCAGTTCTCTACATACATTATGGGATCAGGCTGATTTCTGTTCATCATTTGATTTTGCATCATTTTTGTTTCAGGGAGAGGCTGGAACAAGAGGACCTCCTGGGCCAAGTGGCACACCTGTAAGTCCACGACAAGCTTTGACTCTCATTGTGCAGTAAACACTAATAACACTTTAAAGACATTTCATGATTTTGCTTTGCTACCTGTGATCTTGTCTAAGTGTTTTGCCTTTTCCTTTACTCTTGTAAGGGTCATGCTGGACCCCAAGGTTCTCCTGGAGATGTCGGTGATAATGGGCACATGGTATAACATCGTTCATCTGTACAATTTGTGCATACGATCAAATCACCAATACACATGATCTAGTTTTGCATGTGATTTACATGGTGTTGATTTATATTTTGGTGTGGTGCTTGCTTGAGAGAGCAGAAACAGCACACCTACTGTTCATACACAGCTGGGTTGGCCTGAATACATTTTAATTGTACTCTGATGGATTTCAAAGGAATGCGTTGTTACTTGATGTCAACAATCTGGTTGTGACTTTTTCAGGGTACTAGTGGGCAAAGGGGACCTGACGGCCCTCCAGGGAAACCAGGTGAAGATGTAAGTAAACTCTCGGACAAAATCACATTGTGTCTGACTGAAGGACGCATCACTTTAAAGTGAAAGGTCACTCCTCCAACATTCACTGTAACATTTAAACTACCCTTTCTGTAACTCTGTGTATTCAGTTACAGTAAGTCTATAATCAGTAAGACAGTTTGAAAAAAAATATAATCAAAAATGAGTCCTACAGTTAGACAGGCCTGGCTGCATTCATAATAATGTGAAAGATGAAGAGATTGGTAGGATACCCACAAATGTTAACTGAACTGTCAAAATGTATTTTTTTATTTACTGTAGGCTACAGTAGGCTATCATCAGTGAGTCCATTTTTTAAACAAGTTTTTTATAGCATTTTCTTAGTTTTTTTCTTTCATGGGTTAGTATAACAAAATTAAAGACTGTATCGTCCTGAAGATAATGAAAGCAATATGTGTCTACGTTCCCAAACATCTACATGAGTAAAAAAAACAATACACAATAAGTTAAAAACCTACAAATCCCTATAACCAGCTCTGAATCTCAGTACAGTATACTGTCAGAGGCTACTTGTGTAACACAACATCTAAGAGAAGAAATCTAATGTGTAATTGGATGGCATTCATTTCCCCTTTTACCGCTTAACGTTTTGCAGCCAAACAAGTTTGTAATGTGCAAATGTCATCCTCTCCCACAGGGAGAAGCAGGCAAAGCAGGAAACAGCGGAGAAATGGGATTCCCTGGATCAGCGGTAAACTTTCTGCCCTTATTACCTCCATCACTTAACTGCGTCTTCTCATTCAAATAACACAGGATAAGACCCCAACATATGTGCTGTTAGTGCACCTACAATATATATAACTGCCAATGCTGTTCTATGTCACATATTTCAGGGATCCAGAGGATTTCCAGGAACACCTGGGCCTCCTGGACTGAAAGGTCACAGGGTAAGTAAACCAGAGATTACAAATTTAAACTATTTTTATACCAGAATACATTTAAATGCACTTGTTAACTATTTTTCTTATGTTTCACTAACAGGGCCATGGTGGAATAATTGGCCAAAAAGGTGAAACTGGAGCCGTTGGATCCAAGGTATGAATTAATTTAAATAAAATAAAAGTATTTTCAGTCTGTCAATCAGTTTGTAGCAATGGTTAAAAAGCTGATTTCTATAGTTGGTGAAGTGAACCTGTTTGACTTACTACATGAAATAACTGCCTTGTTAAAAGGCCTCTAAAACACCTTTCCATATGGCAATCGTATTGCTAAACAAGTACTTTTTTCTGTTGTTTTCAGGGTGCTACAGGGCCTTCTGGTCCATTGGGAGCTCCTGGACCCATGGTAATTTATATTATAATGCTTACTTTCTTTAAGGTATTCATAGAAGCGGTTAACACTTTGGGAGTTTCCTGGAGCAGCCCGTACAGATTATACAGTTTATTATGCAGAATGTGTATGGACAACAGTACACAAACTTCCTGTCTTCCCCTATCTGGAATGAGGCAGGGCTATATATCTAGTGCACTGTACAACAACCCTTCTGAACTTCCTAACTTTAAACATTTGCATTGAATGGAGGGCAGCTGTAATTTATCACTGTCTACGTATAACAGGGTCCTGCTGGGATGCCGGGAGAGAGAGGACGCTCTGGACCTGGCGGTATAGCAGTAAGGATAATATTACTATGCACCAGAAACATCTGCTACCATGATCATATGTTGTGCTTTCTGTCACAGATTTGAAAAGTAGCTTGTGGTTGAACAGTACTGATATGTTTATCAATTGTTTATTCAGTGGCAGCTGTCTGTATCCAAAGGGAGTGCCTTACATTAGTGTATAACTGTGATTTATAAGTCAAAGTGATAAGATTTTGTCTTTTAGGGTAAACGTGGTACGCCTGGTAACCTGGGAAAGCCCGGTCCAATGGTAAGTCAGCATTTAAAGTGTTTTATCATTGTGGATTTATTGTACACCTCAGTGACTGTCTTACATAGTTTAGCATAGATACTCATGTATCATTTGGGTGGATGTGAATGGAAAAAGAATGGGAACCACTCATTACCTGCTGAAACTCAGCATATTTCATTCAATGTGTTTGCATATTTTGCTTGTGGATGCACATTGTCAGCATTTATTACTTGAGTCTAATTGCCATTGTTTTTGTTCTAAAAGGGTCCATTGGGTCTCAATGGTCCACCAGGATATCCAGGAACACCAGGAATGAAGGTAAGATTAATAAAACACTCTTCTTTTGGCTGTATCCTCATGCTGCTGGGCTCTTTAATAACTTTCCAATGGAAAGTGAATAATGGGTCTCTAACAAATCTGTTATTCGCCCTAAATTGTGTCATGCCCTGCTACTGTTTTCTATTGCATTAATCATTACAATTATCTGTTTATATTTGAGACCTATGTACTATATGTAGACCAAACTGCCCGGAAATTGCCAATGTATCAGTGTCACGTTTTTATATATCAACTGTACATTGTAATGGTCTTCAACAGGGACAACCTGGCCCGACTGGAGTCCGAGGTCCAGAGGGCCCACAGGGACAGAGAGGAGAGTCCGGTCATCTGGGCCGAACTGGACCTGCTGGCCTCAGGGTAAATTTCTTACTTTACTTACACATTTCACTCAGAGTGATCAATGAAGCTACTTTTTTTACATACTTAGGGGGAAAATCGTCATAGTGAAATGGTGTTGTCTGACAGGAGAGCTTACCAAGTTTATCACTATACTTAACATGTCAACATGCTCCTCAGTGCACTGTTCTGATGATCTAATTGTTGTGTTCAAAGGGACCTCTGGGTACAGATGGTGGCCCCGGTAGCAAAGGACCAGTGGTATGTATTGTACAGAGTAATTTCTTTTCAACAACATATTCACAATTAATTATAAGGTTGTACAAAGATCACATATAACATGGTTTACTCTTCACAGGGTAATCTTGGTCCTCAAGGTCCAGGCGGCCATGCAGGACCCCTTGGCCCACCAGGACCTCAGGGAAGCACTGGTCAGCCTGGTATCAAAGGACAACTGGTAAAGTGATTTTTGATATTCCAAGATTCTTGCTTTTTATGGCTGGGATCTTATTTTTTAAATACTAAATAAACAGTGTTGCTAGATGTGCAGGAGACTCAAATTTTTGCCTTTTATGTTACAGGGAGACCTCGGTGTAGCAGGATTTAAAGGAGAGGCTGGACCTAAAGGAGAACCTGTAAGCTTCTGCTACACTCTATATAATTGAATTGTTTTTTTATGCTTCTCTATGAGACAAATAATCTGTATTAGAGTAAAATAGGCATTCATTCTCAAATAAAACAAATTGTTATTTTCATTTGTCATTTATAGACAAGGACATATTTCTAAATGTAAGTAAAGTACGACATGGATTAAAGCATTTTATGGTTTGTGTCTCAACTTTCTAGGGTCCCCCAGGCTCCCAGGGAGTGCTCGGACCTCAGGGTGAAGAAGGAAAGCGAGGAACACGTGGAGACTCCGGCTCCCTCGGCCCTCTCGGTCCCGTTGGAGAGAGAGTGAGTCTCCATTTTGTGTCCTACAGAAACATTGCTCATTCAGAGAGCTGTACTCTAAGGACAGGGGTAATCTCAGTTAATGAGAAACAGAAAAGTTAATAGGAACACAACCAATCACTTTTGGTTAATTAATGTTTAAATTGGGAAATGCTCAAATGTATGCTGCGGATGCATTAACTCAAGGAAATGGCAAATAGTTAGGTTTGACCCCGGTGAAGAATGGATGAAAGGTGGTTTTCGCTGTTTTATTTTGTAGTGTTTCTTTTCTAGACACACTTAGATGCAAGCTTTTCTGTTTGGCGAACTTCCTCCGAAGCATCAGTACAGAAATGATGTTGCCCATTCATCTGGTTTCATACTATTGTTCCTCATTTTTTGTGTAAGAATAACAATATGAACATTACTAACTCATGTTCTGTGTTTTTTCAGGGAGCCCCTGGTAACAGAGGATTCCCAGGTGCTGATGGATTACCAGGACCTAAGGTACATAATTGTCTGCTACTGTACATTATAATAATGATTCAAACAAACTAGTCCAGATATGTATAGTAGTAGATAACATCAGTAGCTTATTGCCAGATGGTATCATTGGTTGTTCTGTGAGTGGTTTTTTTGGCATTCACATGTTTCAATAGGCTTTCTGAGTGACTTATCATTCTTTCTAAAGGGTGCTCAAGGAGATCGTGGAACATCAGGCCCACCAGGGCCAAAAGCTTCTGTAGGGGACCCCGGGCGTACAGGAGAACCTGGTCTGCCAGGTGCAAGGGTAACACTGACAAGTCCAGTTTTGATCCGCTATATCATTACATTTACTATGTTTGTCTGTATCCCAAATTCCATTTTTCATATTCTTTTTTTTTTATTTCTTCTTCAAAGGGTCTTACTGGTACCCCTGGAGTCCAGGGAGCAGAGGGCAAGCCAGGACCATTGGTAGGTTACAGTTCTAAACCACATTCCCAGTTAGAAATTGGAGTAAGCTTTCAGCTTATGATAACCACTATGATAATAAAAATAAATGAGACAAAGTGTGGTTTTCTTTTATTAAGGGAGCTCCAGGTGAAGATGGTCGTCCAGGCCCCGCAGGTTCCATTGGAAACAGGGGCCCCGCAGGAATCATGGGAGGGCCAGGCCCCAAGGGCTTCAGTGTAAGACTAAGTCACTCAAAACTTTGCCAGTAATAGTCTGTCAGGTGAGTCTGTTTATCTCCTGTTCTGTTTCTAACACAAAACATGTATTTTTACACTTAAAGGGTGACCCAGGAAAGACAGGTGAACAAGGATCTGCAGGAGTGTCAGGTCAAAGAGTGAGTACTACTTGTGAATGAAGTGTTGCGTTTGTTTAGCAATCAGCATAGAATGGGAGGACAGAGGGACATCTCCCAGATAAAAAAAACTACAGGGGATTCATTGATCTGTCAAAAGTTAGACCATATTAGCATAATAAAGATCAACTGTATGTTCTGTCTGTTCTGTTGGCTTCAGTTTGTTGTACTTGCTAGATGACTGCCTTGTTTTTCCTTATCTTTGATAACACAATGATCTACTTTAGCATAGAAAGTATTAGTCAATAGTAGATTAAGTTACCAGGTTGCTAATTTTCTTTTTGCCTTTAGGGTCCTCCTGGAAAAGATGGAGAAGTTGGCCCCGCTGGCCCCCCTGGCCCATCTGTAAGTGTCTGGTTCTTCTTTGGTTGCATTCATTTTTGTTTTTTTTCACTGCTATCACAAATGACTGATACATTACTGTGTCCTCTCAAAGGGCGTTGCAGGAGACAGAGGAGAGCAGGGACCTCCAGGTGTAAATGGATTCCAGGTGCGTAGTTGCTTCTGGTTGGTAGTAAGGCTACAAAAGTGATGAACACTGACTATGAGACTGTAGGTGTGTGAAGACGTGGCGGTATAAAAAAATGATTAGACCCCAGTCTGTGATGAAGAGGTGCTCAGATGGTCACGTTTGACTCTGTTGTGTTCGTAGGGTTTGCCTGGAAATCAAGGCCCTCCTGGAGAATCTGGAAAACCAGGTGACCAAGTGAGTATGACGGATGCTAGAAATGCTGCTTTGGGCCAAATGACCCTTGACTGAAAAACATTCTTTTGATCCACTATATTTGATACTCTCTTCATTCCTTTAGGGTATTCCTGGAGAACTTGGTGCTGTCGGTCAGATTGGACCAAGGGTAGGTGAATTATCACTATGATAAATTAGGCACTTGGTAAAGTTGAACGGCCCAAACTGATGTTTTTTTCTTCCCCAGGGAGAGCGTGGTATTCCTGGGGAGAGAGGAGAGCTGGGAACAACTGGTCTGCAGGGACCTAAGGGCATCCCTGGTGCACCTGGTCCAGATGGACCAAAGGTACTGTAGAGAGGCCTCACCTGAATGTAGAGCAAAATATTATTTTTGAAGGAGAATACTACTGAGTGCAGAACCACTTAAAACAATGTCAGACAAATGAGGCAAATAACAATGTATTTTTCATACTATAAAGAGATACTTTCAAATGATACGGCAAGTTAGTTGTGAAGCTTTTATAACAAATGTCCACTCTTAAAAAGAGAGTAAAACTGCAGTATTTGGTATCTGTTATGACAACATTCTGGAGTAGGGATGTTCCAATCAGTATACCACCTACTTTTATAGGCCAATATTCGTTCTAAATAGATCAGATGACAGAAAAAAAACATGCAAGACCGTTAAAATGCAAAAATGGCTTTACAAGAGTTGTGTCTCTAAGAGAGAGAGAGAGTGGAATATGTGTCACATGTTGCCTGACAAAGAATTAACAGTTGTCAATTCATGATACTTTCTCATCTCTTAAATTTAATACTTAACATACGATTGTGTTTGGCCCCAAAAATCCTGATTGGAGCATCCTTAGTTTGGAGTGTATGCAGAGCATTGAGTAAAAGTTATAGAGGAAAATTCATTTTATGTATATCACATATCTAGAAGTGGCAGTTTCCTAACCTCATATATGGAGACATGCAGACTTCTGCAGAAAATATCAATAGGAAACAATATAAAAGTTTATAATGCAAAATACAACTGTTAGTGAGCATCGCCACAATGAAATGAGGAATGTGTGGTTGTACTGTATAATTCAATGCGCCTGCTAACATTGGTGTTTGGCAATGAAGGGTAGTCCTGGTCCCTCTGGTGCACTTGGTGACGTGGGTCCTCCAGGTCTTCAGGGAATGCCAGGAGAGAGGGGCATCTCTGGCCCTCCTGGGCCTAAAGGTGACAGAGTAAGTTCATCTTTATTTAATTTTTTATGCAATCAATTCTTACATGTAATTTGGAGTACATATGAACATATCTGGACTGCTCAATGTTTTTTTATTTATGTGGGTGCAAAATATTTGGAAGATGGTAGGTGTTCTTAAGTCACAATCAACAAATCTGGGTTGTCTGTCTTTTCCGTGTCTGAGTTTAATGAATCCAACCAAAGGACATGTTGCCAACTTAAGTGCTGACACTTTTTTTACTGTCTTTTGTACAGGGAGCGCTTGGTGAGAAAGGATCAGAAGGTACAGCTGGAAATGATGGTGCAAGAGTAAGCAAACTATCTTACATTTACACTTGTGAGAAGAAAAAAAACCTTTAATAAATAAGAGTACATTTGAGACTCGTCACAGCTTGTTTAATAAATGTGAACGTTGACTTGACTGCACAAGTTACTGCCAAAGGTACTGGTAACAGTGGTAAACGGAGTTACCCAACCAGATCTGTTTTCTGTCAACAGGGAGTCCCAGGTACTGTTGGCCCGCTTGGACCTGCTGGACCCAGTGGTGAGAAGGTAAGGTATTTCTTTTCTTTCTAACACACATTAAGAGGCTGCTATTTCCATCACAATGATATAAGGTGATGACACGTTTTAGGAAAGCGTCTGTTCCCAGGATGCCCACTATGTTGTTAATCACATACTTTCTTGGCTGCATTTGATCGCATCTTCCAGTGAAGGACGAGTCTTTGGCTTGCATTGCCTTTGCAAACATAAAAATACAGAATTTATGTGGCAACACAGGCTCAATGAATGGTTGTGGAAATTGTTGTCAGTAAATTTGTAAAATCTCTGCAGGGAGAACCTGGACCAAAAGGACCCCACGGACCCCCAGGATCCAGAGGAACGCCTGTGAGTAGACCTGGCCAGTGTTTTGAAGTCTATTCAGGCCGTGTTAATACTGGTGATACAGAATGTGTGTATTTAATTAGAGTGCTTTTAATTTAATAATCTCTCTCCTACAACAGGGATCAAGAGGTGACCCTGGACCAATTGGTGCTGTTGGATTCACTGGATCTCCTGTAAGTAGTCATTCAGTGTCACATTGTTGCATTTTATTTCCTAAGAAATATATATGGCGGCTCTTAATGATGCTCCAGGAAGTGATGTTAAAGTAATAACAGTTTAAATTATCCTTTGTAATATTACCAACATTTAACAGGGTCCTGATGGCCAACCTGGAGTCAAGGGAGAGCCTGGAGAACCAGGCCAAAAAGGAGATGCTGGATCTCCAGGACCTCAAGGCTTGTCTGGTGCTCACGGACCTCCTGTGAGTTGCACACGTAAAGACACAAGATGAAAAATGCACTTGAGAAATTTGTATTAAAGTGTTTTTTCTGTGGTATTTTTATATTGTGAACAGTGTCATCAGTTGTCTTTGTACTTTTATTCGGTCCACTTTGGAAGTTTTATTGTATTAACTTATGAAAAAATATTTATCATGGGTGTATTTCTATGCTTTTAGGTTCCACTTTTTCCTTTAGGTGCTTTCACTTGCAAATATGCTGCTGATAAATGCTTCTCTGTTGTTTTTGTAGGGGCCAGCTGGAGTTGCTGGTCTTAAAGGCGGAAGAGGAACACAGGGTGCACCGGTAAGATCATTTCATAATTACAGAAATCATAGGATAAGGTGAAATTAGATGGAGGAGAAGGGATTTAATGAGGACAGGAGGCATGTCCCTTTTTATTGTTCAATTTCTCTTATGCAGAGTTTGATAGCAGATGCGTTTGACAACATCTTCAAATACCATGTACTCTTATGTCACTATTCCCAACAGAAGATATTGCAATATGAAACTTATTAAGCAGTATTTAAGGACCTTGTATAACTTTCTGCTTTCAGGGCCCCACTGGTTTCCCTGGATCTGCAGGACGAGTCGGCCCACCAGGCCCAACTGTAAGTACTGCCCTGAGTTTGTATGAAACCACAGTTAGGGTAACGACAAATTTGTTGTATAAATTTAGTAGAAAGTTTGACAAAAATGTCCTTTAATGGGAACAACAAATGTCAGTTGAAAACAGTTAAAAGCGTACTTATATATCCTCTTTAAAGCATGTAAGTGCTTTGTACTGTGCACATTGTACTGCTGGTATAGTATGTAAAAACATGTGTACTTGAGCACTCAGTATCTTTCAAAAGTTTGGCCATTTTAGAACAGGTGTACCGTGATAGGGCATCCTGCTGAGACCTAAATGCTATACAAATCCATGCACATATCTCAAAACCACTTTGATTACTGCCAGGGTCCAATTGGAGAACCCGGACCCCTTGGACCTCCAGGTAAAGAGGGTCCTCTTGGTCTTCGTGGAGACCATGGATCCCCAGGAAGACAAGGGGAGCGAGGACCAGCAGGACCATCAGGAAGTCCAGGAGACAAAGGGGACTCTGGAGAAGACGGCCCCACGGTAAACTCAAGTTATTGTTATACCATTTTACACTTTAGTTGCATCTTTCATGAGAAATAATTCACACCTAAACCACAAATTATTAATATGGTACCTTCCTAACAGAAATCTGTTCCAACTAATTAGCTAAAATTGGTTAAATTGCAATTTGGCATTTATAATAACAATATTTGAATCAACCAAACCCAAACATTGCCTTGTAGCATGTTGTGGTAAAACAATAAAAAACATTATTTCCCAGCACACTTTTTTAATGTAGGTCTCTGATCATAACTATGGGTTATACGACTCCTCTTAACACAAAGTCTTCTGGTTGTTGGCTGGTGTGGTGTTATTGTCAACCAGACATATTACACCAGGTTGGAATACATTGGGATCCCAATCAATGTTTTACGTCTATGTTCTTTGTTTGGTGTTTTTGCTTTAGGGTCCCGATGGTCCTCCAGGCCCAGATGGAACTACAGGACAGAGAGGCATTGTGGGTCTTCCTGGTCAGAGAGGAGAGCGTGGGATGCCAGGTCTTCCAGGACCAGGGGTCGGTATTTTTCACATTCAAACATCTTTTTTCAGTGCTGCTACAGTGTATGGTTGATATGTATTTTGATGAGTGTGTGTTATGCAGTATGGTCCTTTTAGTGCTGCATTGTGAGTTGCCTGTTATTTTATGTTTAGGGTCCACCAGGAAAACAGGGATCCACAGGAACATCTGGAGATAAAGGCCCCCCAGGTCCAGTTGGTTCCCCTGGTGCGAACGGACCTCGTGGTGATCCTGGTCCTGATGTGAGCTCAACTTCTAAACTAGTTGTGGTTTTCAAATTAAATCAGTGTGTCTGTAACTTTAACAGCTATATTAACGTTTCCTGTCTGATCCTCAGGGCCCTGCAGGATCTGATGGCCCGCCAGGCAAAGACGGTGTTCTAGGACAAAGAGTAAGAGACAGACAGAATGGAAACGTGACCTGTTTGTTGTTTTACTCAACACAAATGGCTGACAGATGTTACTTTTCCTAGGGAGACCGAGGAGATTCTGGTCCAGAGGGTTTGATTGGTCCCCAGGGACTTCCTGGCACTCCTGGTCCTGTCGGTGCATCAGGTGATGCTGGAAGGAGAGGAGATGCTGTAAGTGGACTCCTAGAAGTTTGTGTTCTGTGTGTTAATCCATCAGGAAACAAGACTCTAATAACAGATTCATGCATGATTAGATTCTGGGGGTGGATTTGATTTAAGCCGTGGTGGCATGTTGGAACGTGTATGAACTTAATAAGAAGTGATAGGAATGATGTGTTGGGGTATAACAAGGAGTTGGAGATGTTTCAGTGCTGGCAGAGAGGTCTGTGTTCCCTGAGGGTCTTCTAATCATCCGACTCATTTGCAGGGCTCAAGAGGACCTGTTGGACCACCTGGCTCGGCTGGAAAGAGAGGATTAGTGGTGAGAGTCCAACTTTTAGTTATACAGTAAACTTACATACACATGTACATTTTTGTCAATGATACATTGATATGAACATTACTGCTGAAACAAAAAAAGAACCACAATGAAAAAGTTTTCAAAAGTTTCAAAACAATTATCATGAAATGTGTTATAATCTCTCTAATTCAGGGACCCCAAGGACCAAGAGGGGATAAGGGTGACCTGGGAGATCATGGAGAAAGAGGGCAGAAGGGACATCGAGGCTTCACTGGTCTGCAGGGTCTACCTGGACCTCCAGTAAGTAAAAGTGGTGTCCAGTAATCCAGTTATTCTGGCTCATCTCACTGTGCACTCCCCTCATAAGAGGAGCCAGCTTCATTAATATTCATAACCAAGTGTTTAATCATCTGAAACTATGTATCGACTTGTTTCGCTACCTTAGAATGAGCCCTTCATAGCTACAAAGGTAGCTGGTCCAAACCTTTAGTCTAAAGAGAGCTTTCCCCGTTTCTTTTTTTTACTTGGAGGCCAGGGTAGTTGTCAAACATGCTTGGAAAGGAATGGGTGAGTTAGGGTTTCAGTTAGTTGGCGTCAGATGCCACAATATCTTACAGAATAGATATATAGCACTCAAAGATTGCTGGTCTGCTACAACCGGACTATGCGGGTGTGATTTCATTGATTTTGATTAATAATGCTGGCAACTTCAGGAAACAACACTACAACTGCCATGTGATACGACCTAGTTGTTGATAAATCTGTTTGCAAACTGAAACACTTTTCAAAACTGATCCTTTTGATTCAAAAAGCATCTGAATGGAGATAATTAAATTAACGTTTAATATGGAATAGAAACAGAAATCCGAATATGCTGTTCTCAGGAATAGTACCTTCATGGTACTGTTACCAAAATGTGAGGTCCCTTGTATGACTATCATCCAATGGGTAATAGCCATCAAGCACAGGTGAACCTTAGCGTAGTGTGCATTCTGGAAAAACGTTGAAATTTAATGTGTAAATGATATGAACAATAGAGAATAATTCATATTTGTCTCCTTCTTTTAGGGTACAACTGGTGAGCAAGGAGCTCCAGGAATTGTTGGACCAAGCGGAGCCAGGGTAAACGCTACAGTTCAATTTGTTTCAAGAACAAAACATGCCTTCCTGAATTTCATATTTTGTAATAGTACAAAGAATGTTTCATGGGGCAACCCCAAAACATATATTACTTTAATACCAGCAATCATTTTTGAATCCAACTCCTAATTTTAAAGCTAAAGACTAAAGGTCTATGATATGTATGTGATTCAGGGGCCACCTGGACCTATTGGGCCTCCTGGAAAGGAAGGATACGTTGGACAGCCAGGACCGATGGGACCTCCTGGAACCCGTGGAATCAGTGGAGAAATTGGACCAGAGGTATTTACTCATTGTACAGAGTTGAACTGTACACAAGTCAGAACTAGTGAAAAACATTGCAGCAAATATTGTTTAAAACAGCTGGACAACAGCCAGCTGACATTAAACCATTGAACATCTTTGCAACAGATGTTCTGTGAGTCAAGAATCAGGGACTGTTAGTGTCTTATCATTGTCTGTATAGTGTTTTGTTCATAAAATAAACACATAAAGAAACCATTAAAATCAAAATAAAATACCTTAATACTCGTTAATCTGCAGGGCCCTCCAGGAGAGGCTGGACCCGCAGGCCCACCTGGTCCCCCAGGACCTCCCATTGCTGCTATGGATGACCTCTTTGGCGCTCAGGATTACGACTCTGGCCCCCCTCTTCCGGAGTTCAGCGAGGACGAGGCAATGCCCGTCAGCAACTCCTCCACCATAGTGCCCGTGGACCCCGGCGTTCAGGCCACCCTGAAGGCCCTCAGCAGCCAGATCAACAGCATGAAGAGCCCTGACGGCAGCAGGAAACACCCTGCCAGGACCTGTGATGACCTCAAGAGATGCTACCCCATGAAAAAGAGTGGTGAGTGTCATGGACAGGAGGAATGCAGTCCTCTAGTTTATCATGCTCTTATCTTAGCTGATATTTATCCTGTTCATTAGGGTGTTTCTTAAACATTATAAACCTAAAAATACTGTCGGACCATGATGCATCTAAAATGCAAACTAAATTTGCTTGTACCCAATAATTAATTGTACCTAAGCAGTTGTTGAAGCTGTAGAATGACTAAAATTCCTGATCACTCTGTTGTGTAGGGGAGTACTGGGTGGATCCAAACCAAGGCAGTGTTGAGGACGCCATCCAAGTGCACTGCAACATGGACACCGGAGAGACATGCATCTCTGCCAACCCTTCCAGCATACCTCGTAAAGTGTGGTGGAGCTCATCCAGGAACAAACCTGTGTGGTTCGGAGCCGACATCAACCGTGGAACACATGTGAGCAGTTACATTTTGGTGATGGGAAGCAGGGATGTGTTGGGCAAAGGCACAGGGAAGTTGTTTCACACTTGCAAATGAAATGGCAGTGATTTTGAAACATTAAGAGCTACAAAAAGATGCAAAAAAAGGGTGCAGAACTACCAGATTTCAGGTTAAAAAGAGTGAAACTCCTGTTGTTTTCTTTGCAGTGTGTCTTGGCTTATAGATGGATTTTTGTGCGGCTCTGCATTGATCACTCTATTTGTTTCTCTAGTTCGCTTATGGCAACAAAGATCAGCCATCCAACTCTGTCACAGTTCAGATGACTTTCATCCGCCTGCTTTCCAAAGAGGCATCTCAGACCATCACCTACAACTGCAAGAACTCTGTGGGCTATAAAGACGAGAAGATGGGCAACTTTAAGAAAGCTGTAATCCTAAAGGGCTCCAACGACCTGGAGCTCAAAGCAGAGGGAAACAACCGTTTCAGATACACAGTGGTGGAGGACTCCTGCTCAGTAAGTTATCACAGTTCAACAGTGGCTTTGCCCCTTTTTACATATTCATTAATTAGTAAATGTATCAAAGGGTACTATTCTCAATTTTTTTTGTTTTCAACAAATCCCATGAAATGACCAAAACCAATAGTAGTCATGTTTTCATTGATTGTCAAGTGAATTTGAAGTCAACTTTGGAAATTAAGGCACATTTTCATCAGCTGGTTTGGAGCAACTAAACTTGGCTACGCAAAGCGTAGTTTAATTAGATTTAGTTTTAGACGAAGAAAAACTAATGCAATGATACTAATGCACAAGCAAGGGTAGCAAACATGTCGTGTAAGTTAAAATGTTCACTTGTCATAACTTATTGCGCAAATACTTTGCCATTAACCCATTGTGCATCATCAATTTTTTGACGGTCAAAAACCATTTTAAGCAAGTTTTTGCACTTTTGCGCCATTTTATTGAATTTTCCTGTTAGTCCAATGCAGTACTTGAAGAATGTGCATACAAATATGTGAATAGGAACAGGGCTAATCAGTCTTTAACAAATAGTCTATAGCACCACTATCAGCATAGTTTTGGTTTCATGACGCTCATGAGCATCGTTTCTATCCACATCAATGTGCTAATTTATACCAAAACATCTGATAAGATTAGCTCATGAAGATATAGCTCAACAGCTAAAGATATTTTTCTCAAGAGTTGTTTGAGACCAGATCTAAAAGGAGTTAAACACAATTCCAAATGAATTCTTTTAGTTTTTGTGTCTGCTGAATGTTTAAATAGTTAACTGTTTGCTTAAAAAAAAGGTGGTTAACTAAAAAAAAAGGTGACACTATGTCATTGTTGTGTTTATGGCTTGTTTTGCTGCCCCCAAGTGGCTGAAAATCAAGTAAATCTGCTTTAAGCAGGGTTAAACAGTGCAGTGTTGGGGGCTATTTTCAGCCATTGAATAAAGCACATTTGGTCCCGCTAGTGGGCTGTTTTAGCAACAGGTCTGTGTAAGGTATATCAGGCTGTGGATTCACAGACAAATAATCCATTGTTGTTTTTTGGTCTTTTTATGAAGTTTGTTCGAGAAGAAAACATGCTGAGTGTCTAGAGCAAGGCATTAAAATACGGTTTCATTGAGATGTATTGCTCATAACTGTAGAGTATTAAATCACAGTAAGATAAAACAAGATAATCCTTTATTAGTCCCGCAGCGGGAAATTTACAGGATTACAGCAGCAGTATAGTGCAAAACAAGAGACATAGTAAAAGAAAAACAAGATAAAAATAAAATGAAATAAAAAACAAGTATTATGAATAAGCAATAAAAAACAGTAAAAAAAAATCCACAATAACTGAAATATTATATGTACAGACAGAAAAACTATTATAGCTATAAATATAAATTGCACAGTGTATTTTATTGCACATGTGTCATGTGGTCTGCTGGGAGCAGAGCTGGTTGTGCAACCTGACAGCAGCAGGAAGGAAGGACCTGCGGTACCTCTCCTTCACACACCGGGGGTGAAGCAGCCGGTGGCTGAAGGAGCTGTACAGAGCTGCCAGGGTGTCCTGCATGGGGTGGGAGAGGTTGTCCATCAGGGATGATAGCTTTGCCATCATCCTCCTGTCTCCCACCACCTCCACCGTATCCAGTGGACACCCCAGCACACTGCTGGCCTTCCTGACAAGCTTGTTCAGTCTCTTCTTGTCGGCTGTCGAATTGCTGCTGCTCCAGCAGACCACTGCATAAAAAATGGCTGATGGCACCACAGAGTTGAAAAAGGTCTTCAGGAGTGCTCCCTGCACTCCAAAGGACCTTAGTCTCCTCAGCAGATAGAGTCTGCTCTGACCCTTTTTGTAAAGTGCATTTGTATGATTAGTCCAGTCCAGTTTATTGTTCAAGTGAACACCCAGGTACTTATAAGATTTCACAATCTCAATGTCTCAATGTCCCTGGATGTTCACTGGTTCCGGAGGACAGTGTTTACCCCGGCGGAAGTCCACCACCAGCTCTTTGGTTAGTAGTCAGTCAGTAGTCACTGAACTTCTGTTTGTCAATCTTTTACAGCAAGCAAATGGCAACTGGGGCAAGACAGTGTTTGAGTACAGGACACAGAAAACTGCAAGACTTCCTATTGTGGACATGGCCCCTGTGGATATTGGCGGCCCCAACCAAGAGTTCGGCATCGATATCGGGCCCGTGTGCTTCTTGTAAAATCGTCAGCAGGGATGAGTCGAGGAGAATCCTGAGACTATTGAACTGACAGCTGACACGATCAGCCACATTGTACATACGAGTACTGAGGACTATTCTGGCCCTGTGGCAAGATATTTATTGTGCCTTTCGACCCAGTTCAAGACATCGAAGATTTGTAAGTTACAATGAATGTTTGGAATTTACTTAAAAAATTGGTAAAAATTAAGAGTCATTCCTCTGTCTTCTTGTGTATGTTTGACTCCAAACGTGATGCATTTTTAGGCTCACTATGGTGTAGTTTGGTCCAAAGATATTCCCCTGTGATTTTATTTCACAAAACAATAATTGCCAAAGATTTATGAATATAAAAATCTCTAAAATTGTAATTATAACTGCTGTCTTTAGGCCCAGAGAAATCCCACTGAAGCTAGGTCAAATGTCCCTTCACTAGTATGTTTTACAGATTTGTCTACTCAATTTTTTTGTTTGAAATGTTTTGCATATACAACAACATTGTGGTGCTATTGAGGAAACGAATACAGCCGATGATGCATTCACCAGTGCAGGAACTTTCTAAAGACAGTTTTGAATGAACCAATGTCTGTATCCAGTTATTCCAAACTCTGTACCGACCACGTAGAACATTAAAGACACATTAAGACTGTCGATTCCTCAGTGTTAGCTACCTCGTCACCGAAACTGAGAAGCGATGACACTACATGTAAATCTTCTTTCACAGGTGCTGTTTTGTAAGTAGTAGTGTGATCCTTGTGCACTTCTCCCGGCTGCATGGTACAGGGCAGGGTGTGGGGATACCAATAAAGATCTTTCCGTCAACGATGGAGAGGCGAATGAGGTGTTGTGTGAGTGGTGTGTGGTGATTTGTAACATTTTTATTTTTTTGCCCATTCTATTTCAATATCGTACAGTAAAAAGGTAGCAGAGATTATTTTACTTTTATGCATGCCAGTTCCCTCCTTTTTCAGTATCCTGGATTTATATGCTGTTGAAATCCTTTTTATAATCAGTTTTATAGGATAAGGTGGCTGTGAGTGCCTGTTTGCTTTGTATTTCCTGCTATGCAACACATTAAACAAACTGCTTGTTAATCCCCCCAAGCTCTTGTCATATTGATTTAGGTATAGTTAGGTCCTTCACACTTGTCATTTTGCACACAAACTCATTTTTTAGACATAGTTTGTAGTTTAAAAAACAACATTTATGTATTTAACATAATGTTCAGTTGTTTCTAATGTTGTTTTAAAGTTTCATGAATGTGCCTTCAAGTAAATCTATTGTGACCATTTGGTTCATATTTCAGTATATTTATTATAGATTTGTAACATTTGCGAGGCCTGACTGCCTGCTAACACCCCAGAGGCAGAGAGGAGGAGGAGGAGGAGGAGGAGGAGGATGAGGCTTTCCACACTGCAAGCAGATGCGTTTCATCCTTGAAAATAAATATTGAAAATATTTCTCTCTGCCTGTTCTTGTTTGAGAATACTTCATTTGGTCCTTTGTACTGTAATAGAATCATTTCAGCCTCAAGAGAGTGTAAAATCCTGAGGCGAAAAACATAGAGAAAAAGAGTGAAGGTAAGAAAAAAAGGCATGTCGGACCATAAAAAAAGAACATAGATGTAACTGGAGAAGTAGGACAACTGCAAAATGAACTGCTACTAAGACTTACTCAACATTATGAGCCACTAAGCTAGCTTCAGAAAGACTTACAAACTTAGTAGTAGGCTACAATAATGCTAATGTAAGCACGGTAACAAGCTCACAACGAGAATGCTAACATGTTGATTTATGGAAGGTGACATTTGCCGGGTCTGTCATCTTAGTTTAGTGAAATTGCCCGTAGGTGTGAATGTGAGCGTGAGTGGTTGTCTGTCTGTATATGTCTGCCCTGTGATAGGCTGGCGACCTGTCCAGGGTGAACCCTGCCTTCGCCCATTGACCCTTAACTGGATAAGCGGTTACGGAAGATGGATGGATGCTAACACTTGCTTATTAGCACTGCACACAAAGTAGAGCTGAGGCTGATGAGAATGTTATTAGTAATGTATTGTTTACTATGGATACCATCTTATTTTAGTTTGTTAGCATGCTAACATCTGCTAATTAGCGCTGAACACAAACAAGCGCTGGATGTAATGAGCAATGTCATTACTTTTGCACTTATTGGGTCTTAGAGATGAAAATTGTCGAGACATTTCAAACTGAAGCAAATCTGCCATCCTCACTAGGTACTAGATGAAAAGCCAGGAGGATTCATCATCTGGGGAACAGGAATTTGTTGTTGTCCATGGAATTTAATGTTGTGCAAATCCATCCAGCAAACATAGTTATTTAACTGAATAAGGGAAACATTTGACCTGCTGGTGACCCCAGAAGGAGTTTATTGGATCACTTACATCAATAGGGTTCATCGTCTGGGAACTATGAATGGCTGTTCAAGATTTCAATGCCATTGAGATATTTCAGTCCGTACCAAAGTGCTGTGCCGATGGACCAACAGTGCCTTTCATAAAACCGCGCTGGCAGCTTAGCTAATAATAAAATCCTTGAATTGAATAGAAAACATTTAAAACACAGAAATTAAAAACAAGTAAAAGTGACAAGCGTGATTTTAAATGAGAATCAACCAGTAGCATTTTTTTGCAGTAAGATTTTCTTTAATATCTGTAACAGCAAAGTCAATGCAACCAAAAGTAAAAATATGGAAAAGTACTGTATATGGAGTCTGTCCAAAAAAGTGCCTTCTGGTGCAAGAAAAGAGGAGACTAAATGATGACAATTAAAAAATATGACAGGTAAATACTGAAATGGCAACTCAAACCTGCGGAATGCAAAAAATATAAACAACAACTCAATGTTGAAAACAAAAGGTTGAAAGATTGGTAAATCAAAGAAAATATCAGCCTGGATTAATAAACTATAATTTTGAGTAAAATAAGATATGTGATGTTATGGGCAAGCTGATGTTTGTGTTAATGATACAGATTCCATTTATTTTCTTCGCCAGCTTGTGTTTGGCATACAAACAGGAATGTGTTAACAATACAACAATATAGTTCAAATGGTGCATACACACAAACTGTCTCATATGAAAATTCTGCCACAGAGTGTACCATTGGACATATTCGACTATTTACATCTCTCATTGCCTGTGCAAGCAAAAGTACTTCCTTTTTCTTCTTTTTTACAAAAATAGTTCTTTTCTATAATGGATCTGAGTCTAACCCTCGAAATATCCACAAAAAAAACCCAATCTAAATGCAAATGCATATAAACCTCAAGATGAAAACCGTGACATCTTGACTCAGTCGGGGAGTGGATATTTTGGCACTTCTTCATACAAACGAGTTAAAAGTACACGACAAAGAGCATCTTCATGGCATCAGCAGCGGCTGTCTAGGGGGTCCAGAGCGAAGACGGTGCCCTCCAAGGTTAGTCCCATTTTGAACCCCTCCTGGAAGAAAAAGCCAGAGAACAGCTGTGACGCTCAGTGACCACACACCAACACTGGCCTCTGTGAGGTTACATGTCCCAATTTAGTTGATAAACAGGAAGCCGGAGTCATGTTTAGATTAGAGGCGATGGGATATCTCTAAACCACTGAGGGTAAAAGGGAATGAAATGCTCTACAAAACAGGGATTACACAACTGTTGTTGCGCCATGCTTTAAGACATGCGTTATGTGCAGATTCATAAACTTAGCAGCAACAAGGCATGCAGCTAATGAGAGAAGCATCGCTGGAACTCGCTATATCAGATGGAAAAGTCAAAAGTTATTTTATTTTTATCTTTTAAAAATGAACTTGTTATGTTTCATTGTGCCCTTAGATATAGCTGCACCACATTTTTTATTTACAGTGACATCTGCTCCAAAAGCTATATTATACTTTAAAGGCTGAAGATCAACATCTTAGATGATGAAAAAAGGGGTTTGCACACATTAATTAATAAGCCTCAGTCTTGCACAAGCAGCTCATTAACTACAGAGCAAGAGAGCTGGGAAAACAAACTACTAATTAAAGACAATGAGGCTTGAGCACAATATATATTAAATCTCTACCAGGACAAAAAGGAATATTTCAGAGATGATGGAGGAGGTAAATTACATCATGCAGTGTGTGGGAGCATTCAACATCCTCCACAGACATGCAAGACCAAGACACAACCAGTCACAGCACAGATATAGAAGCAGAGCAAAGAGTACAAACCATCTCTGACGCTACGAGAGGAAAAGGACAAGAGATGCATTCGGTTGTTAATACAGAAGAAGAGGAAGACATAAAGGAAATGTTAAGTGCACTAAATAAAAAGCGGGTGTGCCAGTGCAACATTGCCTCCTACTGGAAATAAGCTGCACAAACTCAGCAAACAATTTCCAAACTCAATTTTCACTTCCAGAAGTCATTATTTTCTTATCATACTGTGATTCAAAACCTTTACACAGACCCAAAAGCAAGCTGATTGCTGTGGATGCCATACTCCCTAATACCACTGTAAACCAACTTGATTCTTCTCAACCATTAACAATATTGGGAGAGCTGTACAACGTAAAACAGCCTAAAGGAATTAAGTGGAAACAACTAATCTTTTATCAATAAAACTTGCTTTACTTTAACGCTAGAAAGTTTAGCTTGAAAATAATATTGCCAAGAAAGGAACCTGCCTAAATCTATTCAGTCTACCATGAGTCTCTATTGAGAAAATGAAACCTAAGCTGCCGAAAGACAGATAGCTGACACATTAATGCCTCATTATCACTGCACGGTTCGACTCAACTCGACTCACTTTTAGTTCCAGTCAGTTGACGTCCCATTTTTAAAGGCAGCAGACTACATGAGACATTGCTGCAACATCATCTTCAATGTAACACTCGCTGGATCCTTTCTTCGTCAACAGAGAAACGTCTATACTTTGTCAATTGTGCGTTGTAGTTGTAGTTTTTAAAAACATTGGCTAAGTGAATAAAAAAAAAATTGGTTTGCAGTTGATTGTAGCTTGGCTATTTTTTGCAGGATGTCCAGTGTCAGGCTAGTAGTGATTCTCTAAGACCAATCAGTGTTTCAACTCTGCCTTTTAGTATCGACTCGGAAAAAAAAGACCAGGTACAAGGTACTATCTGCAACCGAGCGAGTTGAGTAGAGCGGTGCTGTACCATGCAGTGGAAATGCGGCATTAGGGAACCTGAGAGCAAGATGGGAGCATTCTTCATACTTTATTGATTACAACTTTGTCTTACGTGTTTGCTTGATGCTACATATATTTGTGTGTTATGACAACAGGAATTAGACTAATCAAATTTAAGTTTCTTTTGCTATTTTTTCTTGCCCCCTAGCAATGGCTCTTTGTCCCCCCGGAGAGACACGTCCCACAGTTTGAGAACCACTGAGCCACAGAGACAGGAACATATCTGAAGCCTATAAAGATGGCGATAGAATATGGTTTAGCCCCTGGTGAAATGCTGGAAAGTGACTTTTTATCATACTTCCAGACTAAACTCGACTGTACATTTATTGCTCCACCAGACAAGAACTACTTTTAAATAAAAATATTCAACTGTAATATGACAATATCTTCACTAAGAACACTAAGAACATTTTAATTTGTTCACTCCATTGAAATGGATAAAGGAACATGGAAACTCAATTGATACACAATATATATTTTTTAAATGCATTTCTAAATGAATGTTTAACTCTTTTCATAACCCTGATAAATCTAAACAGAGGAGTTGGTCGTATTAATCACTGAGTTAGCTATGAAGTTCATTAGAAATCCTATTGTGCTAAGCTTTTTCAGAAGGAAACAGGACAAAATCCTTCACATGGACTTTTTCCACTGCACACGACAGAATGTCAAACTTGATCTATTCTTACATTTATCATTTTAATGAACAGTGTGCTGGAGCTCGCTAACAGCCAATTAGGACCAAACTGTCCAGAAATGATTCAGCATTGGTAATCACCCCTGAGGCATTGTCTGTGATGCACAAAGCGTTTGTTTACATAAACCAGAAAAAAAATTGAATCTTCAAAGTGTTGATACAGATAATAAGACAGACAGGAGACCAGTTTCACCTGCCTCATGCAAAACAAAGTGTTCACTCACCTGCATCTCGTCCAGCTTCGACTGAATATCTGGAGGGAAGTCAGCTGACCCGCAGGTGAACGGATCAAACGGCGCCGCTCCAAACAGGTCTGTCCCTACCGCAAACACAGACAGCAATTAAACATCCCAATGACTGAAAAATAAAAACAGCTTCAATGGACATTGAATTCATGTCTTCTTTTTATCATGCAACGCATATTTGAAGTGTCAATGGTGACTTATTCAGACCATCAGAGAAAAAAAGAAAGAAACATACAAATATGTTTTTATTACTAAAGCTTCTGATCAGAAAGAGAGAAATTCACTACTCACTTATGTCTGGTGGTAATGTGGTCGGTGGTGGTGGTGGGCAGCCGTTACTGGCCATTGTGGGAACCAGCGGTGTCACAGGGGAGAAGGGAACCATGTCGAATACGTCTGTAGACTTTGGTTTCATGGAGATACTCCCTGCCTGTATGTAAAGTCGTGCAGATGGTTAACCCGAGGTCACACTTGTGTAAGCTTGCACGTAGACAAACTATTGTTTTTTTTTCATACAAAAGCAAGAGAAGAAGCAGAAAAAAAAAGTAAGTAAGAGACAGGCAAAAGCAGGAGACACTTAGGCCTCGGGGACAACGACAAAGCAGAAAGAAAGAAGGAAGAAGCGTACGCGAGGCCGCGGGATGCTGCATCCCTCGGTAGGCTTAGGAGGAAGCAGAGCAGGTTTGGCAGGCGGAGGAGTTAGTAGCCCGCTGGACAGGTTGGACTCCGGCGAGCTCATGGGAGTGAGCGTGACAGAGGAGATCTCCAGACAGGAGAATGACTTGATGCTGTGGCACCAGAAGAGAGAGGAGGGCCTTTGCCGCATGTACGCTTCGTTCGTTGCGTTTATGTGCAGCGGCTGAAAAGAGGGAATCGCAGACAGAAAGTGACCAGAGGGGAACAATATCATTCAGTCTTGTAGAGGGGGAGAGGTGTGGGTAATTGCATTCCCCAGGAGGCTGTCACAAGTACTGGCATTTGGCCCAATTACATGCTGAATGTATCACATTCCTCATCAGACCAATCAGGTGTGTAATTGCTTTGCTTTCAGACACAGCTCAGGCCGCCACAGACTCCCTCCTGATAGGTTTGGTCATAGCAAACTCGAGTTTGGAGGCGGTGTCTTTAACCACACCAGCAATATATCTGCATACTCAGCTGTCCTTAAAGATACTTGCAGGCTTAAATTTTATAAAGTTTCATAATTAAAAGATGGTCGTGGTTGTGTACTTTTGGCTGAGGTGGAAGATTTGGATCCCAAATGAATCGAGAGTCACGTTACATTCTGTTTGCAGACATTGCAGTTCCAGCAAAACACAAAGTCAGCTCACAACTCAGGAATGGTTGTATTAAGTTGTATAAAGATATGTTTATAAGCAATAAAAGACACCTTTGTTCAATTCATTACACTTGATGGTTTCGCTGCTACAGCCTCACTTGGTCTGGTATGACCATTAGCTTATGGTAGCTATAATGTTAGCTTGTGTAACTTTCACTTATTTTTGTGGCCTGCTGTTCAAACAAAAGTTACATGGACCTTTAACATGCAGAATCTAGATTGTGTTCGATCTCTAAACTGGTGTATGTGTGTGTGTGTTTGTCCTTACTGGTGGCACATGAGATATCATCAGCTGCTCTTCAAGATCCTGAAGCTGTTGCTTTAGCTCAGTGTTTTCCGTTTCCAGCTCTTGAATCTGGATGAAAACCAGAGCAGTTAAGTCATTTTAGAAGCCACAGTACATTAAAAGAACTGCAGCGTGTCAGATATCGAAACTTTAACTATGATAACCAAGTATCTACAGAGTTTCCTTAGTCTACTACTAGTTCAGTACTCTTACTAGATTTTCTCTTTCAGTCTTATGAATTAGTCTTCATCATATTTGTTAGGACTTCTTGTCCGTGTTGGAAGTCTTAAAATGACTGAGCCTGCTTGTCAACGGATTCATCTCCATGACAACTGAGTAATCTTTAACCCCTTATGAAGACTGTGTGACAGGGTTGAAAGCCTCAGAAGAAGTTTATCTTGAGTTGAGAATATTATTTTTCAAAGTACTATTTTTAGTTTTCTCAATTTATTTAACACGAAATATGTTTTTTAAAGCTTCATTACACCAAATGTAAGTATTTTTGATAATTGTTTTATAACTTAAATTAACCATAAAATACATTTCACACTGTTGTTTAGCTCCCACCCCGTCACTCACACATGAACTTCATACTTATGTTTGATTAAGTGGTCGTTTAAACAAACCCCTGGGCGAGCTCCACAGTTTCAGCAGGGAGAGCAATAATCCAGTTACAGTGTGGGTCTGTTACAACAGAGCTCATTAACATTCATTACTGCCATTCTTCATCAACACAGCTTAATTGTCCACTCTGCATGATTTAAACCAATCAATAGAAACAAGCTATGCATTAATTAATAAAAACATCAATGCGACAGAATGGTGCTACAAGTTTGAAGTGAATTAAAGTCCATGTGGGAGTAAACAAGCTAAGTTAACTTTACTTCAGACATACTCTTTTCTGCAGGGTCCCAATCTGTTTCCTGGTTTCCACGTCTTTGCCTCCGGACTCAAGGAACTTCTTGTAGGCCAAGTCGAACGCCTGACCGATTGTGAGAGTTATCTCTTCCGCCTGCAGCAAGGGATCAATAAAGACTGCTCACGATATACAGCTCAATGTCTCTACAGCTTATTTACCGTTGAATTGATGATTGGTTAACCACAAGATGTCAAAATACCAAAGAAATGAGGGCGCAGTATCAAAATATAAAACATTTTCAACGATTCTGCATTCAGTCAATTGTGTTCTACATTTATTTCACTGTAGACACAAGGTAAGCTGAAGGCACTTACACACTTTTCACTGTCAAACACATAGCAGAGGTGTTTGTTGGACTCCGAGTCTTTGCAGATGAAAGTAAATATCCTTTTGTCAGTTTTGTCATCCGCACAGAAGGAGATCCTGTGTAACTGACAGTTATGCTGCACATCCTGGAAAACAAACACAGTGCATTCATTATTTATACACATAGTGTTGTATGCGGATCTCTTCTTTTTCTACATGATGGTTCCTGTCAGTAAAACACCAGGTGTCATATATAGTATTGCATGAACTGTGCAACAAAAAGCATTCTAATGTTTGGACTCACTTTTGTCTTGGGATCCAGTATCTTCACACCATAAATGGAGATCTGTAATTCCACTTTGGGGGTCTTCTGTCCCTCTGACTTCTTGATATGTCTCTGAAACTTCCAATGACAAACACAAAGATTGGGTTAGCGCAACCTATTAATGCATTGATATCTATAAGGAAGAAAAAAAGCTACAAAGTTATGATGAACATGCTAGCAATCAATAGCCATTAGCATTCATTAGCATTCTGCTGTTTTGTGCTGAGCAGGTAGGGTACAGTGGGTTTATCAAAGCTTATTTCATGGCAAACAGCTGACTTGCTTGGGAATAAAACGCCAGCATGTTATCTTTTAAAGGCAATGATAATTTGTTTAGGAAAATATTATTATTAAGATTGTTTTAGAGTGTTTGAGAGAAGACTGAAACTAAAGAAATCTGTGATTCATTCAATGGGTAATTCTTTCAAGCACTGCCAAAAACAAAGCATCTTTCATGGTCATGTTGCCAACTGACAAAAATACCAACAGGACTTGGCAGTTTAGATCATTTACCAATTAAAATGTTAAAAGGGATATGAACACTGTCGGTTAAGGAGACACTGTATCATAACACATATAAGTACATTTGCAGGAAACTGATAATAAACGACAATATTATATATACAAATATAAATGCATCCACAATCAGTTTTGGGCAAGTAAAGTAATATAGCAATGTAAAAAGTTATGTAAAAAATAACTTTTGGTAACAAGTAATAAATAAAGTAACAATATTCCATTTTAAAGGAGTAATAAAAATAGGAGATGATGGTTTGTGTTAAAAGAATAAAATAACAATGAAATGTAAACCAGTAAAAAAAATAACATCCACCCCAGACTTTCTCAAATTACGTAACAAATATAACGTTACGTAACAAAACTCAAAATCTACTTTGAGTGTCAGATGGAACACAAACAGAGGTCTCCTGGGTGAAAGTCCTGTTTTTATTTAAAAAGTTGCTATCATGTCTTAAGAGATCAAAAATGTCTGCGTAAAAATGCCAATAATATAGTTTAATACCATCAATGTTTATTATTTTCTACTTAAACTGAGTTAAATATTTAACCAGCTTGAGTCTTGATCATACTTAATTATCTTTTCAGAATTTTAATTTAAACAAAGAAAAAGCAGTTTGCATTTATTTGTGTAATAAATGCAAGGGGGATTCCAGCAGTCTGGCATATGTCAATGATAAGCACCAACAATACATTTCTTTTGTGCAGGTAACCATGTGTTAGGGATTCAGTAGAAGGACCCACTAGCAGACACACAGCTCTTGGTTCAGAGTATATTTAATTTAGTTCTCAAGCAACAAACCTAAGGGAAAAAACAGTCTCATAGTCAATAGGCAGGCAGAGGTCAAAAATCCAAAAAGTCAGAACAGAGTCCAAGGCAAAGGTATCCAAAATCCAAAATCCAAACAGGGCAGGTCAAAATCAGGCAAAGGTCAAAAATCACAGGCAGACAGAATATAACAAGATTTAGGGAACGCTGGAAAGGCTCAGGTATTAACTGGCACGATCTGGCAGAGACTCCAAGGCACACCGGGCTTAAATACCCACAAACCAATCACCACAAACAGAAATCAGGTGTGCACACAAAATGGCGGGAAAACAAACAAAGACAGGGTGGAGTCAGGGCCCCATGGCTTTTCAAAACACATGACAACACCACATGATCAAAATGTAAACAAAAAGCACATGTTGCTGGAAAAACAAAAACTCAAACAGCACGGTTACTAACACCATGACACTAGTATGTACTTAATGTAAATGTCTTAATCTGTTAGGGAATGGTTAAAAACTATCATTTTTAAATCAGGGCTCCAGATTAAAAGCCTGATATAATAGAATGCATGATTTTATGCTCATGGGATTAAAAGTAGTTGTTTAAATGGGGACATTTTGTCCATAAGACTCAGAGTGTCTGTATTTTGGCTTTAGGGTTTATTATAGACTTATTATAGGAGCTTAGGTTGTCTTTTTAAATAAAAACAAAACTCACTACCATGTCAAAATGTAAGCCAAATGCATTAATAGAGCCAAAATGATGGGAAAATGGTAAAGCTGAAAATGTCCCTTGTGAAGCACAACGGCTAGCATCTCCTAACGCTGTGGCACTTTAAGGCGTACAGTAAAATGATGTATTCAGTTGTAATGAAGCCCTTGTAAGGTCTTGAGTTAGGCTTCTATCATTTACGACATTTTCTTTTCAGGGCCTGAGGATGCAAATATGAACAGACTGTGCAAAAGAACAGTCAGTGTGTGTTTCAAGGATATTTCTCTTGCTTGAGTAAAAAAAACATATGAACTTATTCTAACTGATGATGAGACTACAGTATTTGACCTAAAGCTTAGACACATGCCTTCCAGGGCTGTATCTCAGTTCTCCTCACATGATCTTTGAAAACAATAAATAAGCCAGTCCTAATTGCCAGTGTATCTGGGAGAGTAACCATGGAGCCTCGGTCTCTAAACAGGATATCAGGATCAAATGTAATTTCACAATAGAGTTAGGGGTTTGGGAAAGGTCCTCCCCTACAAGTGGCCTCACAGATTCAACTCTTGGCAGGGGAAGACCGATGAGAGGCCAGCAGGCAGCGAACACAGCCACATTACCAAGAAGCTGTGGGAAAGGAGAGTCTTTGCTGCACCATAACCTTAACCCTTAAATGTAAACCTCAGGTCTAAAGTGACCCGAGACTACATTACACCCTGTCTAATTAAATTCAATTAAGCCCTCAACTATCTGGTATTCGTCAACAAAGTCCTGGTGTCCAAAAATAATTTAAAAAAACAACCACAGCAAAAAAAAAAATTAAGAAAAGCAAACATTGTTTTTCAAATATTTTTCTATAAAAAGTTTATAATGTTGCTGTAGACCTGATGACATAAGATTATGGGCACTATTCTTCTCTTCCCCAGCATTGCTAACTGTTGGATTGTTTTGTCTAGATGGTAACCCTTTGTTGCAAAAAGGGGCAGTTCGGGTACGAGGTCCATAGTCAGTGTATGACCTACAGTAGTTGGCGGTCGGCGTGCCTCCAGTTTGGAGAAACAGGCAGGAGTATCAGCTTAAACAATACTCTGCGGTGGACGGTAGCAGCAGCAAAACGTTATATAGCCACCGACAAGAAAGGCCCAGCAAAGAAAAGCCTACGCTATATTTAGAATATTTCCACAGCTTGGTCTTCCCGTCATATAGGAATTTTGTCCGGGGAACCGAATTGAAACTGAAACTTATCCATGCATTTTTTCAAAGCCACAAAATAGTATAGATACAATTTGTTCAGTTCAGTTCCATGTGGTAAAATATTTCGAAATAAAGGGAACGCTTAAAGAGATATTGTTTTTTTTTTAAGGTGGGCCTTTCTTTTAGGTGGCTGAAATCCGTTTTGTTGCTGCCCCTTGTCCAAAACGGTTAATGGCTTTACTCTTGTATTGGTACTCCTGGGCCACATTCTAGATATGTCAGTTAAAAAAGTGGAACATTAAGCAAAAGAGACCAAAGAGGTGGAGACCAAACACAGAGACAAAGTAGAGTTTGCTCTATCGACTTTATGATGTGATGTGTCAATGTTGTGTTAACAGCTTGTTACACTGCCCCCGAGTGACCAAACTAATCGATGAATGCAGGTTGGAAACGATGTTAATGCTGCAATCATTAATTCTATGGCCCCTTGAGTTGTTCTAGCAAATAGCTGCTTATTAACATGATAATTACCCCTGGGTTTGTGACACCTTTCACTTGACATACAGTAATTAAACCATTGTTAATATATGATTTGTGCAGCTTTAATTAGCAAATGATATTACAGCAGACTTGTGTGTACATGAGTGGTATTAACAATATCAACACAGTGAAAATGTAGTATTAAGGAATTATATTGTTTCAAGATTATTTATTTTTTCTCCATTAATATGCAAAATAGGCTGTGGCACTTTAATAAAATACCTGCACGTTCATAGAATGACAGATTAGGCGGCTGTGGCACAAGAGGTAGAGCGCTCGTCCTGCAACCACAAGGTTGGTGGTTCAAACCCCTCTACAGTCAACATGCTGAGGTGTCCTTGAGTGAGACACCTAACCCCAAAGTTGCTCCCTGGGTGCAGCCCACTTCTCCTCTGGGATGGGTTAAATGCAGAGAATTGTAATTTTCCCCATTGTGGGACTAATAAAGTCTTAATTAAGTTAAAACATCGTGTTGGTATTTCCATTCAGTGGAAATGCCACGGTTGAATGATTTAAGTTTACGAAACAACAGGTTTCATGGCAGGTAAATATCCCTTTTATTGAATTCTGCATCTGCCCGGTGGGAAGGTTGACTGAGCAAACTGCTGTGCTTATCCAGCAGTTATAGGCATCCACTCTTGAGAGCTGTAAAACTCCAAGGGCACCTTGCTGGTGACTGATGAGGGAGGGGAACGTTTGTCACTCACTAACTCCCCCCCGCTCAGAGTCTCCCGTCCAATCCGGGCACTCGAGAACTCTACGCTTCAGGCTACAGTTTACTCTGAAGACTGGCTTTACCTTTAGCTTTCTGACTGCATCCTTTACAACTTCTGTGCCTTTCGGGGCTTCAACCTCTGTGTTTCCGAGGAACTGGAAAAGAGAACAAAAAAAAGGCACACTATGATATGACAGCGACACAACAAAGACACACAGTATGCTGTATATAAGCAAGTGTTTGGTGCATTAAACGACACATAAAGGTAACTAAGAGAAAATAGAAATGATTGTTATTCAGAAGTATGCCTTTATTAGACATGAAAAACAACAATTTCATAAATCAGGCAGGGAACATTTCCTAAGGCATAAACTGTAGGAGAGCAGATTTCTATGTGCATAAATAATGAACTCCTCTACATTAGCATACCAATCTCTGGTGACATTTGTAGCAATATCATCTGGTATTTCTTTTTCTAAATTCTAAGTGTAGATAACGTTTCTATCAAATCATCCGTGCTTGTATGCTTTAGAGACATGAATTTACCACGTTATACATTTAACCTGCTAAGGTATCAAAATGCATGTACACAACTGCAAAAACCCAAACGGATATTCACAGTGGAGCAGCCCTTCCACCAGTCTCCAACAGATGGAGCCATTAACCTTTGTGCCTGCACACTGTGTTTTCCATCTGGCAGCAGCAGCAGCAGCAGCAGTAGTAATTGTTCCAGTCACACACAGTGCTTCAGTGCCTCCTGAGCCTAATGTGTGTAGCCTCTTCCAATATCAGACTTCATAAACACTGGTGTCAGTCTCTTAAAGGTTGGGAGAAACAAAATAACAATGTCTCCCTCTGGAACTCAGCAAACAGCTCAGACAGACATGGGTTGTCTCGACAACACAGCGGAGTCTGTGTGAAGCTTTCCATGACTTTGGCTTTGCTAATGTCCTTTTAATCTCGCAGCTTGGCTTGCAGACAAAATTCTCATTGTATATGGAATGAAGCTATACTCTATAAGCAATTGTCTGTTTAGGGCATTTCATGAACTTGGACAGTTCTGACATTTTTGTGAAGCAGTGTGTTCATGCTAACATTTGAAAATGCTGATGAAATATTTTGCAGGTATGTTGCAGTTTTAACTAGTTAAAGCTACACTTGATACCATAACTCAAAATAACTTTTTGTCAAAATTTCCTCAAATTGTCGCTATATCCTGACAGAAGTAAAGTGGGCAGATAATCTTGGGAAATATTGCGTATTCTGCCTTCTTAGAGTGCTCATAATGGCATCTGCAAGATTCAACCGCGCCCTAATAAAAACAACCAATCAGAGCTGAGTCTCCAAAGCAGCTGTCAATCACTGTTTAAACTGTCAAACAAGGCAGTGCTAATCATACATGAATACATTTCTGGTTATTGCATTGGTCATTTTTCATCCCAAATACCTTCAATTTGTGACCCGGCTGCCATGTTATTAATGTTGGAAACAGTCGAGCCGAAAACCAAGTGTTGCCAACAGTTGCTCATATGCTGAAAAGCATATGAGGGATGATATAGGTCATGCCTTTGAAAATGGAGGCAGAGGAACATGATTTTTTCACAGATTACCTGTCTTGTGTACTACTACTAAAGTGTCTGTTTGAGCAAATATGAAACAAAGTTATTATTTATTGAAGTTACCAACTGAATCATTAGCTTATTAAATATATAAAATTAAATACATATTAAATATATATAGATATTTTTCTCACTGAAAAACAGTTTCAAACTTGCCTAAATGCAATGATGCAAGAGAGATACCAAATTGGCATTAATCAATATAGCCAGAAAACAGATGGAGGCTTTATACGAAGGTGTCAGCACTCTGCACAAACGTACTCCACACACCTAAGGGCATGTCTCAGAGCCACGCTGACAGATGCCCGAAATAGAATGGAGAAGCACTTGTTCCTGACCAGTGCATTCTGGGCTTACGACTGGGGAGGTTCCACAAGGTAGACCAAGCTCGGAGGCTCATCCATCAACTGGTGCATGCAGCTGCGAGACGAGCCACCCCTGACCCTCATTCCCCACAGGGACCATTCACCAGTTAGCGTAAGGGAGGACTGTGCACCCTCAAATGCAAAAAAACAAACAAAATATGCACACTCGTATATTTTATCTCCATGGCAGGTCTGAGAAACTAACCTAGATGACGCCATGAGGAGTGAAAACCTCACTCCAGAGTTCTACCTCATAGGATATGCACAGCTCACTCCTCTTGATTGAAATGTTCTATCATTAGTTTGACACAATTCAAGAAAGGGCAGGATCTGTGTCATGTGAAATTTAAACAACCTCTGAATGTGATATGTTTGATGTTAGACACACTCGTCCCATCAGCTTAGAAAGCTCTCAGCATTTTCTCTCCTCCTGCAGTCGTGAGGTCATTAATAAGAGGTCAACAAGAGGTCGGAAGTAGTTGAATCTGGGCCCCAAAAAAGGCACAAATAGCAGCTTTGTGCAACAGCCAAAAGCATGTGAACATCTTGGATCACATCATCAATTAATCCATTGATTATTTCATCAACACATTTTTTTAATTAATTTTTTTATGAAATTTATGTGAAACTTTGAAAAATACCTGTTAAATTACCCGCAGGCTCAATATAATTACTTTTGTAGCTTATTTTGAAGCGGCTGTGGCTCAGCAGGTAGAGTGGGTTGTCCATTATTTGGACGATTGCCGGTTCCATCCACAGTCCACATGTAAAATTGATACTGAACCCCCCTGTGCCTTTTCAATAAATGTTTTGCTTTAAACACTGCTCCCTTAAATTAGTGAATGCTCCTGTTATGGACTTTGAGAAAAATGTCTGTGAAAAAAGCGATAAACATACTTTAATTTCTCATTTACTCTACATTAGTTCAGAACCTTGTCGGCACCTTGAATGGCAACCATCTGCCATCAGTGGGTGTGTGTGTGTGTGTGTGATGAATGTTGAAATGCAGTGTAGTGTGAGTGCTTCGAGGGGTCTGAAGACAGAAAAGCGCCATATAAAAGTATGTGCATTTACCATTGTTTTAGTAAACGGTCCAAACCTTTAAATGTGAGAAGCTGACACCCAAGAATGTTACATTTTTTGCTTGAAAAATGACTAAAACTGATTGGTCAGTTTTCCAAATAGTTGCAGATTGTTTTATGTCCATTGATGGATCAATCATTCGACTAAAGAGATACTTTGAAACGGGGCCATAGCAAATATTTACAAGCACAACGTACTGAAGCTGTGTCAAAGTTCCCAAAATCCCACCCGCTCCATTTTTATTTATTGTTTTACCTTTCTGACATTAGTTAACTGTTCAATTCCATTTTCGGCAAAATGTATTTAAAACTGAGCAGTTCATTCAAGGTTTATTTGGAAATCAATAACTGCTCATGAACTCTGACTAACAGAGAAGTCTCACAACTTTAGCTTTAATTTCCTTAAATAATTACATTATTCTTTCCATGAAACCTCCTAGATTTTTTTATTTTAATACTGACCTGTAAAATGAGGCATTTACTGTTTTGCCGAAACAATAACTGGATTAATCGTCCTAAAATGTCCTGTGTCTTTTTCTTGTGGGTTAGGAAATAGTCAAAGTTAAACAAACAAGTATAAATATACTAAAATGACCTTAATAGAGATACCCTCCATGTATATGTTTCTCTGCAGATTGTAAATAGGAGAGAACCTGACCTCAGTGTTCCCATTAATAGCTACAACCCTTCTTTCTACTATGTGCCATGTCACAAATCAGATTTCATCTAAGGTTTAGTTTCAGAAGACCTGGAGGAAAACCTTCGGGAACACATCAAATGAATCAATACAGACATTTTTTATGACCTTGTTGCCTCAATGGATCAAATTATCAAAAAAACAACATATTTTGCTCAGGGATCCTTCTCTGATCGAACTAGCTAGAAGATTGTGCAGTCAATTACTAAACAGAGCTTATTTTCAACCATTCTGAATGCTTAAAACCAGGGAGAATAGGCCATGCACAGTCTTAGCACTTTGGCTGACTCATCCCCTCCATTTCCTTCAGCGATGAGGTGTGTACTCAGATCTCAGCAAATTTATCAAGACAGGCAACTCATCAGCGTAGACCGACAATATGCAGACAGTATAGGAACTGACATTAGCTCTGATATCAGAGATGTGCCGTCTGTCGGTTCCGCCTGCCTCTTTGGCGCATGCAGTTAGGGAGCTTCTGCAGTTTGGGAGATGCAGTGGTTTTGGAGTTCCACCTCCGATCCATCAGAACATTTCTGAAGCTGAGGCTGACAGATTCAGAGCCTCAGAGGTGTGTAACTCTATGTCAAAATGAAGGAAGGAAAACCCCGTCTTACAGGAGAGTGCTCCCCAGGTGTGTTTTCTGGATACTTGAGAAATACTTTTTTAAAAAAGTGTTTTCTGTCACAAGCCATGTTTCAGGTTTCATTTCAGGTTCCCTGAGTGTGCAGGACCGGGACTGACAGAAGCGTGAGACACTTTACATAAACACCCCACGCTCACACACTCGGAGAGAGACTTTTGAATTAAAGTTTGAGAAGTATGACTTCCTCCCATCACTGCACTTAGAGAAAGCAGCTGCTACAAGCGTTTATACTTAAATTGTGGTGGCATCATGTTGGGCAGAGCTGTTGGCTCCATCATGTGCCATGGTTATTTTCTCGACTGTCACACAGACTGTGAGCCGGACCTGGTTGTCTCAGGAGAGATGCACCATGGGACACCTGTAATAAGACGCGTGGGTTTGACAGGCCTTGACAGCGTGAGAGCAAATGAAAGTGGAAGCGACAAAAAGGAGGAATTCTGTTTTGTTTCTGTGTTTCATTGTGGACACCTTATGAGCCTCCCACCACTGTTTTAAAGCAAAACGCCCCACTGGTTGGTTTTTTTGCGTTTGAATTACTTAACGTCACAAAGCTCTGCAACAGTCTGATTGCTGAAAACATACCTTGCAATTGTAGGGTATGTAATGCTTGGCCAGTGCTTCCGGGGTGTGCATCCATGATTTATCTGAAATGACACAAAAAGCTCACTTAATAAAGCAATGATCGTCTCGTCCAATAGGATATGACAGAGGTACAATCATCCACACAAAGGGTTAAATCGCACAAAGGCAGATGTGTGAGCCTTGAGGAATGATGTCCATACACAAAGCACATACACGACTTTATCGTCACAGGAAAGGAAGAGCTGAAAATAAATATGTGTTAAGTGAAAGAGAGAAAGATCAAAACTGGGCCTGATCAAAGCATTTTCCTTTCTTAACTGATATGTATTTTATTTCTTTCAGTCTTTAATCAACCACGTTAGTTTTACTGAGAGCAGAGGGTGAATGATTAGTAATGTAAAAGCGCTTTGAGTGGTCGGAAGACTAGAAAAGCGCTATACAAGTACAGTCCATTTACCATTTACCATTCTTTTCCAGGAACTGCTTTCCTCCAACACACACATTTACGCTTGAAAGTTGCCCAGTACAATCTCATTTGTTGGAGACTGAGCAGCTGTACTGCACAGTTGGGTGTTAGGGAGGACATACTCAAGGGCACATTCAGAGTGGCAATGGGCAAATGGGGAACGCTGCTTTCACTTTCCAACCCTCATTTGTCCAGCAGGTATGGTAATTGCGGTGGGCTTCTCTTAACATATGTGAATTCGCTCCACATGGTGCAGTTGAAATGGTAGCAGGTTGAGTTTCTGACCACTGCTATGGAGCACTGATTTTATCGCTCAATTGCGCAATCACTAGAGCAACACACATCTTCGCCACTGACGTCAAGCTATTCTACTGATCAACAGTCGGTAGAAATATAATGCAAAGCAGCATTGTAAAGACCCAACAAAGGTAGTGAAGAAGAAGCCTGCAAAGAAACATCAGTGCGTAAGTGTTTCATGAGGAAGGAAATGAGTTCAATGTGTTTCCATTTATTTGTCCACCAAATTGTAAGCAAACTTGCAAAAAAAGAATAGTTTTGAGCCAATACATTTGGCGAAAAGTGTAGTTTTGTGTAAAGTTGGCGGTGTTTGGCTATGCATGTCTGTAATCTGAGTGTAAACTGGAAAAAATAAGTAGAGGTTGTGGCCCAGAAACAAAGCTAATTGGCTTGGCCATCTAACAATCGACAATAGAAAAATGGAGAGAGGTCTTGCGGCATTTATTTCAACTGAACTAGTATTAATCGTTCTTCCATGCTAACTATTATTTGGGCCATGTTTTCATGCTGTTCAGAGACAAAGACAAGCATTTGCACATTTATGGGAATTTATGGGAAAGACGCAGAGAATGGAAACAACTGATCAGGCAAGTGAGTTAAATGTGTTCAACAGAAGGCTTAAACCACCTTTGGCAAGCTTTAAACTTTCTTTTGCAATTGAAGAAGATTTATCTTATTTTTGTCATTTCCATACAGCTTTTATAATGAGCTACTTCAAAACTACTTAGGAAAAGGTGGATGGGAACACGGCTAGTGATGCGTTTTTGGTGAGAGTCATTGAATGTAAAGATAAAAAATGATTGGATTGGGAATGCTACAATGTTTTGTGACCAGTGAGGGTCTGAGCTGTTACACAAACATACAGAGAGGTAGCTGTGTAGTATCAAGGCCAGGTGCAGGACAGTCTTTGAAGATCACACCAACATAAAATGAGCAGTGGCTCAGAGGGTCATTGATGGTTTTCAGCATTTCCTAATCATCTAATGATTAGGCATTCATTTCCTTTTCATAAACGGCTTATCGGCCCGTTAATGAATCCGGTGACAAAAGATGCATGACTGTGACCTTGGGGGCTCTCAACTCCTGTAGGTTGATTGCGTTAATCAAGACTTTAGAAAGATTGCAAACGATGCGAGTCAACTTCCTCTGCACGCGAATGCTAATGACTTTGTTTACATTGATGTTGTTGGCTAAGTAGCTTGATGAATTCATAGTCTATTCTAATTATCGCTAATTTGGAGCTTGGCATTTGCTTAATTGTGATTGCTTACGTTTGCTAATCTCCTATATTATTTACAAGGGAACCAGGGAAGTTGTCTTTAACTCTTCCGGAAATCAGTTTGACAGCAGGAAATAAGGAAACAGGGAGAAAAAAACCCAAAAAAACACAAGAAGACGGTTACTTTGTTTCGCTTTTCAGACACTGCATGGTAAACTGGGAGCCTTTTTTACTCTACTTCCATTGTAATCCTTTTAAGTTTACTTAACTGCTGTGAAATGAGATTATCCCTGCTTGCACCTTGTAACACTCTCCACCAAAGTGCAATCAATTCCCTGGTGGGACTCCTGAATGAAAGTTGAGAGAAGGATGATGTATTTCCTCCTTTTCTTGTGCAGCTCAGGAGGCTTATGAACAGTAAATTCCATGAGAGAGGAAGGAAGGAAGAAGGAGAGTGGTGAGGGGCTGACACAGCGGCATGGCAGGTAGGCTGACATTTTTCAAGGCGTCAGCACACACTGTTCTGATTAAAGGAGGGGGACGACGGGGGGGGAGTGCTCCTCTTTACTTTCTTTCTCTCTCTCACTTCACAGCGTGAAATGGCAACTACGTGTGCAACACCAAGGGCAGACAAAAGTTCCAAGTGCTGTCGGGGGGTTGCCAGGAGGGCGTTGGGACGGGCGGTGGCGCCTGAAGGTCACTCCGTGTGGTTGGGTTGTCAGGTGTTGGATGAAGATGAGGGAAAACTTAAAGAGATGACAGGCTGAAAAGTGACAGTGGATCTCTGCCACGCTCCAGTGTGCTGAATGTGTGTCTATGGAGACGGAGAGTGCATTGCCTCTCAGTGCTCTGCTGTTTCCTGCAGGGCCAGTTAGGACGTGTGACAGCAAAAAGGTCACATGTACTATATGCATGTTACACACAGTCCAGCAGGTACTGTTACCAGTTAAAGCTGCCTTCATCTTCTTGGCTTCCTGGGTCTTTTAGTAAACGGGTATTTACAAATTACAATCCAGCGATAGAAATTAGCAGTGTCAGTTTGCTCTATATATACCTGCATATGCTGAATTATCATTACACTTCCCCATTAGTAATGAATGCTACATCACCAGTAGACTACATAAAATATCCGAAAAAAATATGTTTGTTTTGTTTTACATATATCTAGGTAAAATGCCCCAATGTGAGAACAGTATATGGTGCAAAAAACAATAAAACAAGAGATGGACTTTCGGTGTCAGTGTTCGAGCTCATGTGACAATAAAATAGATAGATGCACGTCTCCACGCTGAACAGTCTGCTGTTCATCTCAGTAAATTGACCAGGACTTGCTTCCTTCCTGCCCAGAGATTTGCAGAGACGTGGGTACTATAGGGATGACACGCAAAAGGCGACAAAAACTTCCATCCTCATATTTGTCATTTCATATCTCCATGAAGATACATATCACAACATAGCATGTTTTTCTGGTTATTTAAAAGTCTACGTGATTTTGTTCAACATTTTATAAGTATAAAGTTCATCTCTTGTGTAAATTTAATACTGGAAAAATGAGAACTGAGTATTTTCTCATATAAATGAGAAAGTTAATGCAAAAGAATCAGATTGTCTGAGGAGTTGAGTTAGTTTGTGCATGTTTGTTATTAAAACTTTAGACATGATGATTGTATATCAAGGTATCTCAATATATGATTTAATCACAATGCAATTCCAAGTAAAGACGATAAATTATTGTACTGACTTATTGCCCAGTATATATTCTTGCAATTAAAAAATTCTAAAATTCTAAATATGTAGTTTTGTTGTGTATGATCATGTCCCATATGTGTCCACATGAGGAAAGGACAAGAGAGTGAAAATATTGCGCTATTACAAATACTATGTTTAAGTTCAAAAACTGTTTTATTAAGGTTCACAATTACTTTCTAAATGTATCTTTACCAGCTTCATTGTCTCAAAAGGCTCAGTTGGGTTTGTGATTTATTTTCATGGATAACAAGGTTTCAAACACGTCCGACTCTCTGATCTTTTCAAAAAATTGTACCCTGCAAATCAGTGGTTATGCCTCTTTCTCCTTCTCTCTGATCTTTTGGCAAGTCTGTGGACTAGAGCCTGCATTGCTTCCCGTAGATACCCGCTCTAATTAAAAAGAGCAGACAGGTATAAATGGTTAATCGTTAATCGCCATGGGAGAAACAAAAAAGAAGCAATGTGTTCCTTTAGTTAACAATAAAGACTCTTAGAAATGCAAATAACAAAGGCTCTGGTGCATCTAAGGCTTTTATCTGCCTCAGCTGCAGATAACAAAAAAACTGCGATATTTGTGTTATCTTAGAATAAATTAAATGAAGTATTATCGAGTTATGACACTGAAAATGTTGCCTTCAATGCTATTCCTTTTTAAATCAAATAATGTATTGTTATAGAGCAAAGTATAGTTGTATTGTGGTGAACTCGAGGAAAAGAGTCCGGCACACTGGTAGTGTGTGGATTATTGATGGTTTGATCTCTAAGAGCTTTATCACAAACATTTCTTATCTAACAGGCCAACAGCTGTAATTCCCTTTATCTCAAATTCTACTGTGAATTCAGGCATTCAGGTGATAAAGGCACTTCACAGACATTGATATATGCATCCCAAGAAAGAACTCCAATTTTCTCAAGTCTGCTGCTTAAGAATGATAAAAGAAAAAGTAAAAATATATTATATATTTTAAGAACAAAGATAATATTTGAAAAAAAAGAAAAACAATAAAATATGTGCCAAAAGTCTGCCAAGAAGCTTTCAAAGAGAAGATAAAGTTCAGGAGCTTTTCTCCCAAAGCAGCTACATGTTGCAAATAATTGCCTAAGGAAATGGCATCCTCCAAATGAACCAAAGGCTTAACGAAACGAAGACAACAACGTTTTGTTTATTGTCTTATTTATGTTCCACTTGTGTGGTTGCTTTCTTTGTCGCACTTTGCAGTCTTTCACCAAACTATTGTGAAAAACGAGAATTAAGGTATCTATTATAACTATTACTTGTACTGATGAAAACAAAAATAATGTATACTGTTATTTAAAACGCTATTGTTTCTAACTAATATTGTTAAGTGTTGTGGTCACTCTTCTTTAACATTCTCCGAGCTCAGCTCTTACCTTTCAGAGTGTGAGTGCTGCGCTGTAAGTGCACTTTTTTTCTTTTTTCTATAGGATCCAATGAAGTGGGCAGGCAATAGCCTAATTCACCGCAGCGCTCAATCAATGACACACAATGAATATGCTGGGTATGCACAGTTCTCCATCATGCAGAAGACAACTTCAGGGGGGCTCTAAGCAGAAAGGACCTGCACCACACTTCTACTGAGTCCCACCGGACATTGTTACTTTGAGATGAAGCATGTCGGCACAAAGATCCATCTGGTTTCATCTCTGTTTGACATGAAGGGTAAAAAGCAAAATGTTTCTATGACAGTCTGTCCTTGGAGAGAATGTCTCTTGAGGTTTGATCTGCTCCATATACAGTACATTTGGGGAAATATCACGAGCAATTCAATCCAACAACGTTGTAATCTATATGTACTGCATGACACATTGAACCTCTGGTAGTAAAAACGTACTCAATTTAAATGGAAAGGTAACATAATTAAATATACAGTACAAAATACCTTAAAATGTTTTTGCCAACCGTGAACTCGATTATATACCCAAAACAGCTAATATTAAAGCAGCCCTAAATCATTGGTCGTTTTTAACCAATTCATCTGTACAATCAAATAGATGCTATGAAGATGAATATATTACCCAGGCTGCTTTTTTTTTTTTTCACTAACTGCCTGATGAAGTACCTCTCAACCAATTCAGCGACTGGAATAGAATGATTTATACTTTTATGTGTGGAAATCAAAAAACAAGGATTGCATTTCGGACATTACAACTGCCCAAGGACAAAGGTTTGATAAAGTCATCATGGTTTACTGTATGTCACACGGCTTTATAAACCATCATGGTCAGAGCAGACATTCAGACAATGACTGTTAATCTCCAGACTCTCCTTTTTTACACCGTAGTGTCCATGCAATCAGACTTGCAGGCATTACATTCGTCTTTGGTTTCCAATCACATTACAGACCATTATTTATGGCTAGTGCGATAGTCGCAGGATACATTTGTGAAGCGAGCATCATTTAGACTGCTATTCATATTGTCCAGCACGGTCATGATGAAATTAAAAAAGTGTGTGTATCCTAAAGATCTAATTTTCCGTACGAGTGCTCTTTGTTGATTTGATCACAATGATGGATAGAGGACATCTGACCTCAGTAATAATGACTAAAAAAACATTTCAACAGCTTGAAAATGATGTCAATATCACAATTGAGATGTGACCGCACCAGAATGCCCAATCGATCACTTTAGTCGTTTTTGTTTCCACTGCTATCATTTCAATATAACTGCTGACTTCTTGAAAATAAACAGTCATGCAGTCATGCACCCAGCTTCAAAAATAGTGTTCTGTTTAATTACCACCATTTCTGAGCCGTACAACATCTGCATGCAGCGGAAAGGTTTGTAAATTTGAATGCACACCCCACTATACTAAGACTAGACTATCTTGCTTCCACAATAGCTCTGGTTGTATGAACAAGCACAGTCACTTTAACGTGTCACTTTAGGGGCAGTAGCCATCTGGTTGCACTATTGTATATATTGCATGGCTTTTTTTGCTGTTTGTGCTGTGTGATTATATGTTTTGTTGCAGAGCGCACTGAAGCAAATTCATAATCAGCCGGGGTTGAAACGGCAAAAGATTATTGAATATCGAATCCGAAATGAGTTACTCTTCAAAAGTAAAAATAAAAATGGAGAATCTGCCCTTTATTTTTGCTCATGCAGTTAATTATAAGTACACTTGAGAAATGATGTGTCACCAAAACATTTAAGTAGCTCTGGTTTCCCCCTGCTGTAAGAGAATCTAGGGCAAAAAGTGCACTGTCCTGGCATAATGTATATTCACAGCACATTATATTTAGGCTATTCTTTATGAAACATGACTAATCTTCAGCTACCATCTGTTGGTGTGACAGAATTGTAAAATATGTATTACTGCAGTCCATCAGCTCTGATATGAGGCAGCACATTACAGTGACCTGCAGTGAAATTAACCCGGACTTGTGCAGCTCACATAAATACACGCTGTGGATTCAGTGTGTGCTTCCAATCACTGATGGAAAGAAAACGGCTGGGACTTTTTCTTAATACATCACCGGGACACTGGGACATATTAACTGGACAGTCAATGTTTCATGATGATCTTAACTGTTACAGTCCAAGTTCTGCAGCTGCTCCGTAAAGCTTGTATCGTAAAACAGGAATGGTTTATTAAGATCTTTTTTTGCATTTGGAAATATTAACAAAAATGATGTAACAACTCATGGATTGAATTAATGATAATAATAAATTCACAAAAAAACAAAGCTAGGTGATTCTCTACTAATATTAAACAATGTAAAATTGATATGCAAATTGTTATATTGAACCCCTTTACTCCGAAAAAATGTGTTTTCCTTATTGTTAGTTCACTGTGATGTTTGGATATTCATAGATTCTAGATTGTTCAATGAGTTGGAAGGAGAAGGTGTAAATAATTTAGGAATGCTGAAGCAGTTAGCCTGGATGGAATGAAAATAGTGTGCATGTATTCAAACCAACATTAAGCAACTGCTGTACAATTACAGGTATAATAGGCAAATTAAATAATAAGCAGGTGGTGAGTGGTTATTATTTTTCAGATTTCGGTTTTAAGGCCAATTTACATTGTCCAGGTTAAATAAAAGTAATTTTTTATTTTCTCTCGTTCCCTCTTTCTTCCTTTAGTTAATATTGTCTCCCTCTTCCACTCTTTCTTCCCTCAATGTCTTTAATACACCCAACCACACAAACCCTGACCTACACACATGCGTACTACATGTGTAATACATATGTTTAAGTATAATATGTGTCTTCATGTTGGTCACTGTTATTGCACTATCAACAACAACAAATTAAAAAGGTAAAAAAGCAAATCAACTTCATACAAAGATATTTTTTTACATCTATAGTAAATAATGTGCAGCTTTTGCCAACTCAGCACTGTTGATACTGTGTTAGAAACCTCCACAAAACTCTTCTGTGGTAAATAAGTATAGTATATTTGGTGCATTTGCTAAACCTGCACAGATGAGACACAAAGAAAACATGTAATTGTCAAAGCACCCGCAATAGGGTGAAAAGCACCCCACTATTATTGTGTTATTTGCACATATTAAAGTTAGGTATTATGCATACATTTTGTGCAAAATTGGCCCTTCTCTCTGCATATGAACCTCAGTGCAAAAGCAGTCAAATTCACAAAGATCAGCCCTAAAAGCCACACACAGTTACACTTAAATTATTAGCATCTTCAGAGAGTTGGTGGGAACTGAAGTGTATTCATGTCAGGCCGAGACTTTCCACTGATCATGGCATATTGAAATCCCAAATTGCTTTTTTTCCCGTCTCGTTTAAATTCCTTGCCTGAAGTTTTGAGGAATGCCTCTGTTGGTCAGGACCTGAAGCTTCACATTGTTCTGCCTACAGTGTTCTCCTGGGTACTCCTAGCTAACACAAATGCAGCCTAATTTGAATAATTCCTCCTCTATGGATATTATAGTATGCCTATTTATAGAGGGGAGGCTAGACTTAATATAACAGACAATAAAATATAGCAGGACCATAAACTACAGCCTCCAAAGTGACCAATCAATCAAATCAACACCTCTTTAAACAAAAACTGAAGAATACCACCTTCATGAAGGTGGGATTTAGTCAGGGTGCTTGTATTAGACTGTATTCATTTCAGCTAGGTGTACCTAATAAACTATAAATTATACTATACAGTAATGCCAATGTGAAATCTTTTTTAGAGGTCAGAGTAGGCTACATTACTGGTACGGTGCACAATATGTTAGGCACAAGGAGTTCTGTTTTCTGAACTGCTGCTCTGTGGCTCACCAGGACTCTGTCCAACTACTCAGTGCAAGTCACGTCCAAGAGCATGAGGCACATAGAGGGGATATAAAAATGATCAAGACCCCGTTTGGCATTACCTGCTCGACGTCATCAAGTCCACAAAACACAGCCAGACACGGAGATAAAGGGGGGAGGTAAATCAGTGCAGTGAGCCTGTTGTCAGTGCCAGCCTTCACTCTCAGCCAAGAGAAGCAGACGCAGTCAGGGCAGGTACAACAGATTACAAAGACATTAGCATTTTGTACACATGTAGGACCGATGTTGATTATTGTCAGTGTAACTATTGCAAATTAAGAAGGGAAGGCAAAGAATGGGACAAGCTGGAACTATCCTATAGCCTTCGTGCAAAACATTTTTTTTTCAAATGATGATGGAGGGAAGCAATCAGCATTAACAACACAAGGCAATTATCCTCTTTGGGACCCATTAAGAGTTCAGCAGAGACTAAATAAATTAATCTAATGTGAAACCACTAGCAAATTAAACCTTCGCTCAGTCCATGTGGGAGGTTGTCAGCTGCAAACGAGAAGTTGCACATCTAATGATATTTCCAATTGATCCACAACTGAAGTCAAATTTGGGAAGAAACTGGAAAAAGTCACGTCTTCAAAGGCATCGAATCATTACATAATGACAGAAGAAACAATCAGCCAGGCTGGTCTGGATTCAAATCTACTCTAATATGATTCAAAAGTCCTGCCCAGTGGGGCGATTATTGCACCATGCATCTGCTTATCTTCCTCAACATAGAACTTTCATTACGAATAGTTCAAGATGCCAGCTAATTTAAACACTAATTCAAACCTCATTCAATGTAGTCCTTTGTTAAGATTTTTGCATTCAATTCTTCGGGGGGGATAAACTTTGGAGTGACATTTAATAACATCCACTTTGTTTTGGAACCGGGAACATGGAATACTGAGGTCCATTGAGCATGCATGCCAGTGGCAGAATATACTGTGCATACACGTGAATGCTTCCAGATATTTTTGTATATTATGGTTCACACTTTCAAATAAAAAGTGTTTTGTCTGTCTGGGAGGGAAAAAGCTTTTGTCGAGCTATCTGTTATGGACCTTTTGGCACTGTTTGGCATGGACTAGCTGTAACAACTGTTGCAGGAATTAAATGTAGAGAGAAGCCTAAGGGTCAGGCGTCTGTTGGCGTTTAGATATAACAGTGCATGGTGGAGGTCAGGAAACGATTGCTCCTGGTGAAAAGGCTTTAACACACTTTTATGGCAGATGGGTGAATGTGTGCAGCGCTTGCAGCTCCTCACAGTTGGAAATAGTTGGACAGTGTGTGCTAGCCTGTCCTGGAGAATATATTGAGGGAGCTGTTTACCGTCTGTTTAACTGTCCTTCATTTTTTTTTTTTTGCAGGGGGCCCTCATTATCTGTCTGCTAACAAAGCTACCTTAAAGGTTGTGCCTAGTTTCAGATTTAATTTAGCTTTTTCAAAATGCCCCAACAGCACACAGGCATGTGTGTAAATGCAGAGCCATGGTATGAGCTGAAAATTCACAGAAATTAAATCCTAGTTAAAATGAACGGAATGGAGCCATTCCTATAATATGCAATCAAAGGGAAACTTAATGTGAGGTGTGAAGGGACTATCTGCTCCCCCTGATCACCATCCTTTGCTCATAAAATTGAGACCTTAATAGGAAACAGTGAATTATAACACCCAGACATCATTAAAGCCCGATGCACCACCTGGGCCCAGGACACTTTCCCCAACACTGTCCAAGGCTTCTCCAGGTCTGTTGATTCACTCCGGAGGGAGTGGAGCAGATGGTGGTTAACTCATCAAGCTGTTTCTCAAGCTGCAGTCCCAAATATCCTTTCCTCTGCATTTAGGCAGGGTCACCTCAAGACTCAGTGCAGTGCTGCTCAGCCACCTTAACTGTCTAACATTAACGGGAATGCGCGGAAGGATGCATATGTTTTAATGGTTTTGTTTTCTGCCTTTATTGACAGTTCTGTTATTTCATGTTTGGGCTGTTTTATTGCAACCAGTTTCAGACAAACAGCCTTTGAAGTTGCACAGTGCATGATTTTTATTTAACCAATAAAATCGTTTCAACAGACAGAATTACAAACGTCACAAAGTTTAGTTTTATGGTCCTGCCAAATTGCTGACTTATATGGGGCTAATTCCAGTTTTGAGTTCAGGCATGGTAGATTAATTAACAGTTGCAAAATTCATTGAATGAATTTGTATTGTTTGATATTCACATACACCAGATAAAGAATATTGGCATCTCTTTTATCTTTTTGATTTGGCATGTAAAGAAATCTTATAATTTTATCAATTTTGGGAGAAGAAATAAAAAAATAAAAAAATCCTGTAACGTAGAGACTCACAAGGGATATACTAGAATGGTCAAAACTGAACGGCACTGTTAATTCAATTTAATTCAATTTATTTTGTACAGCCCAAAATAACAAATCACAAAATGATCTCAGCGGGCTTCACAATCTGTGTAATGTGTGTACACCAGGTTAGTACATATGTTAGTAACTAGTATGGGTCAAGCTTCTAAAACACTAGATCCTACATTTCCCATACTACTCTTTATAACGAGTAAACTAAGCTGAATTTGTTAAAATGATGGAGTGCCCCTTTAAATTGTGCAATGTCCACTAAACCTTAGAACTCTACTGTTAGTATGGTGATTATTGTCCAGGCCCAACAAAGACTATACAGCTTAAGTGATGAAATAACTTCATATCACTATCCATGTTTCCATTCAGGTAAGCTGTATGGAAACAATAAAATTTGACAAAAATGTTTTCGCCCATTTCGTATAAAGTCTGACTTTCCTGAAGACATTAATAATTTATCGCACATGGATTAGATGGCCATGCTTATTCGTCTTTTTTCTGTTCGCAACCTGTACTTCTTCTACCCTGTTCACTAGCTGATTACAGCCATGCAAAGCATTTAGCACTAAGATCTAACCAAAACACGCTGTTGCCTAGTTTATTCGCTATAAAAAAATTGATATATACGCACCTAGTTTGCATTTCCTTCTATGCTTGACATTTGAATTAAACGCCTATTGTGTTGTTGCAACTACTAAAAAGATCCCATGACAAAGAAGGATCTGTTTTTGTCCAACACAACAGTGTTACCCTCTCAGTCGTCTAAAAGAGTCTGTGCAGCCTGTGGCAATGTTGGAGCTAAATCAGGCAATGCCAAATACCATAAACTAAATAAGCATTAGTTATTTCTGCTCACCTTTTTTCCTGTTGAAGGCGCGGTTCATAGTGGAAAATGTGCGTCTCCGAGGTCCCTCTGGAGTGTCTGCCTGTATTCCACCTGGAAAAGCAGCGAGGAGAAGTGAGTTAAAAACGGCTTTGCCCTGAAACTTCCTCTAAAATGGCAGAAAAAAAAAAAAATCCCCACCCTCTGAGAGTGAAGCAATGTTGAGCTGTCAGAATGTGTTCCCATTAAACTCCAGGACCATCTGCATTACGGTTGTTTACCACTGGGCCCCATCATACCCATCATCTCAGGCTGAGGCACGAATTCTTATACAATATGTAAGAGTGGTGAGGAAGGCAAGTAATAGTGTGGAACGGTAATATGTAACTTTGTTTACTGTAATCCCCTGTTGCATTATTTTCTAATCTTTACAACAGAGCCAGGGCATTTCTTTCATTGTCAAAATGCTGTACGTTCACCAGTATCACCAATAAACATCCAGCTACACACACAGTAACAAGAAAAAGAACCTGAAACTAAACACATGAAGTGAAGTCATCACAAGTCAAAAGATGTCAACTTTGACCTTTAGTGTTTTCTTACTAATCATCATCTCCAGATTTATGTCAGTGATAAAATGATCTCACAAAAAACAACATAGATCATATTCTACTAGTAGTGATAATTATCTGGTTAAAGAGAAGAGTGTATGCTGTGGTCAAAGTCAGTTTATCTTCTGTCTTTGAAACATACTGTAGTCATAGCAGTGCAGCCCTTAGGTCTCTAAGATTATGCCCAAAATGATGATCACGCTAAATTTGATTAATATTGAGATAACAATTATTCATCATGTTTTTTTTTCATTGATTTTGAGAGAGAGAATATTTTTCTGTTGCACTTTGACATTTAAATACACAGAGCACTGCTACATGTCTGCTAATGTTCAAATAAGGGCTGCTGGATATTGGAAAAAAAAAAGACATCTGTGATATATTTTGCAATATGAAAAAATGCTGGAATATTCAGCCTTACATTTTCTAAGCCACATTTTAAAGTTAAATACATTGTGTTCTGCATTTTGAGAGCAACATTAGGAGGCTCGATAAACACTTTTGTTTGTTGTGGTTGTAGAGATGAAGTGTATATGTGAATGGTGATGACATGCCAAAAAATTCACATCCAGAAAGATTGATTAAAGAAACGGGCTCCGTGTTCTAAAGTACGGCTGGGTTGACTACATCGCCTCAGACTCCTTGCACCTAGGACAGGACACTTGGACCTACTTTTTCTCAAGACGACAACCATCTACCTCCCCTCACGACGACCATAAGTGGTCTTTCTCCATATTTCATAATTCGTCACTTGGTCTGACCATTGCATAGTCAGGTGGATGGTGCAGCCCTAGCAGCCCAGTTTTGCTCGAACAAAGACACTTGTACGGTACATTACATTACTTTACAGAAAAGGGGAGCTGTTTCTTTTACATATGCAAAGTGCCCACCTCCACAGCATCACCTAAATGTGACACTATGCTTTGACTGCTTTCAGGCCTTTACATCAATTCTCCACAAGAGTTCAGTAGTCCAGAGTGACTGCAAGGACACACTGTCCAGGACTAGGCAGCTGTCAGGCTGCTCCACAATCAATATTCTTTACTCTTTTGCCTTGAAAGAATGTGCTAGGGCTGCCACAACCCAGCTATCAATCTGTGTCTTTGCAAACAAATTAAGGTCTGCCTGGGCAATTTAGAAAATGAATTGAAGTTTTCCATATTTGGTATTTTCTATCTATCAAGGGAAGCCTGAGATCTAGAACATTTTTTGTGAAAGTGGAAAACCAATCCCGCTCATGCCTTGAAATGAAACGGTAAACATCTTGTAGCCGCGACAAACTGCTACACTTTTTGAAAAGATGAAAACTGTGATATCTCTCTACATGACACATCCTATAAGATTTAATGTATGTAAAAAAATGTATGTATGTGTTCAAAAAAATTGTAGTAAGTAAATATTTCTGTCTTATTTATTTATACCAACAATATTCCAACCTTCAATCTCAAGCTTCGTCTTCCACCTGTTGTAAGGTTGGTGATTTTTAAACTTAATTCCTCGCATTTGAAATTGAGAACTGCTCGCCTACATTGGTAGGCTTAAAATCCAAAGTCTTAGAGAGGGAGATTCATTATGTATACCAGTGATCATCTCATATTTTGATAGTTTCACTCAAAAGCCATACATTAGAAGTCTTCACAGTTCTACAGATATTTGGCAATGAAATGGAAAAAAAAAAACGTAAAACTGACACAAACTTTGCAGTATTCATGGTTTACGCTGATAATTAAAAAAAAAAAAAAAAAAAAACACGAAATACTACAAACTAAACTGTTACTACTACTAGTCTTAGTCAGGTTAAATAAAAGATCATCATCATGTTTAGTTTGTTTAAGTAATGTACATTGAGTCTGTTACATACATTGCATAACTTACATACGCAACTTAAAATTAGTCTACTGAGTTAACTTTTGGTTTCACTATGGGACAAAAAAAGCGGTCTACTGGGTGAAAGTCCTGTTTGTTTTGCCCCTACGTCCACCTCCTCCCTATGTGGACTTTGACACTCTATATACTAAATCACTTTACGTCCTTTGCTCCCATGATATTGACAACGACCACTATAGTTCGCCAACTATCAATTTTGAACCTCCCTGTGTTGATCCTCTTCACCAATAGATGATGATTGATGATCACCTCAAATCTAAGGTTCCAATGTCAACAGCCATTTAATTGGCCAATAACCTTGGAATTTGGCATCAGAGATCATACCTACTCAAGTGTTACACATAGTGATGCACACACCAGATGCAATACAAAGGCATCCTACCTACCAGATTGAATTAAATATACTTTGGACCCAAGCCAACTCTGGCACCAGGCCAGGTCTCAGTCACTAGGCGGACCGATGAAGATCTCAACCATTGTCTTTCATACCCGCACGTGTACTGTTTTACCTCAGTGCCTCCTACATGTTACAAACCTCATTTATTGGGTTGCATTGGTAAATTGAAATGTAACAACTGAGAGCACATTTTTGATGGTTGGTACTCTATTCTTCCCATCATGCTGTTGGTGCTTCTCACAATAAATCTTGGCTCGTTGCGTCACCTGTCACTGCAACAAACGCTGAAGAAGTTTATGCTGCATAGTGCCTTTTATGATGTATATCACCAATTATGAGTGTGACATAAATGGTGCAATTCAGAAAATAAGCTGTTGTATAAAAGGCATTACCAAACAGAAAATCCGTGGGGGCTGAGAAATAAGATAAAAACTGAACAATGTGAAAAACGAATCTATCACTGAAACATGGGAGGTTAATGGATCATTAGCTTTGACTGAATAGCATCAAGGAGTCAATGCAAAATGATGGAGTTATGCTATTTAGTCAAATCTTATCTTGTAAAGTATTACTGCCGGGGGAGCAGGAGACAAAAAAACCATCCATCCTTAAAAAAGACGAAGCTTTCTCTGATTTGGCATTATACAGGCGCTGCAATGATAAGCAACTGTTTCCTCAAAAGGAAAAACCCTTGGCAGCAGACTGTAAATAATAAGGCACATAATGATATATGGCGTATAATTGAGGGAAATGTAGTTTGCAGATACAAATACAATGTAAGTGGGTTCTCACAGTAAGGGGATATTTTACTGCAACAGAGGCCCCGGAAAGGGCTGGAGAAAAGTTAAACGGAACAAGCTTCAGGGTGGGGACTTGGACATTCCTCAGTCTAGCAAAACAGAATATCTTTTTTTCTGCTGAAAAAGACAACTTATGCTCCTTATTTACAGGGCTAACATGCTGCTGTTGACATTGCATGGGCAGATGAACCAGGACACCGCTATTGTTTACATTTCACCAAGGACAGGGAGGGTGGATTCTTTAGATCTCAGCAAACTACTCTGCGGTATCTGGACTGCCAAATTATAACCTTGGCGGTGGGTGGCCTCAGCATTTAAGAGAACCAGCATTTTGGATGTAAGTGCACTGTCTTCAAAGCAAGTTAGGTATAATTTGCACTTAATTACGAAAAAAACTACTTCCCTTAAATTGGTTTTCTTGTACTTCATAAAGGGCATAACATTTTATTTTTTTAATGAAATCTAGCGAGAGAGAGAGAGAGAGAGAGAGGCCACCGTGGGAATCTTTTGTGGCAGGAACTATGGATGGAAGATTTTGACTGCCTCTCTTTAAATCCATCATAAAAATAATAATGCATTTTTAATCAAGTGCAGAGGTGTGGTACACTTTAGAATGTTGCTTAGGAAAAAAAGGCTAATCATAAAAAGAGTTAAATAAACTCCCACTGTTGCTGTGTTCCAGGACATGAGGCGTGTTTGAGAGCTGGCATTCTCAGAGTTAATTTGCTGGCGGCAAACAAAGGATTGGAAATTGATCAGGCTTCATATATCCGACACTGACTCACCCCAAAAAATTCCGTAATTGGCACCAAGCCTGATCCTGTGCATTGGCTTAGGACCTCCCTAAAAGTCGGCATTAAGAGCTTTAAGTCCTTCAAGCAAAGACTGGTCTCATTTTGGCAACCACTGCAGAACGGTCTGGCAGCAGTGATAGCCTGGCTACCTTTCTGTTTGTTTGTGACACACTGTGGTGTAATGCAACGCCTCTCCTGACACCTCGCTGTGATGTCACTCTTTTTGATTGGCAGCTGCAGTGTTCGCCCTGTTTTAATAGCTTCCTGTCTGGTGAATCAACAGAACCCCCTTGGGAGAACTGTCGACCCCAAGACACACACAAAACACACACACACACACACACACACACACACACATACACACCTAGACTTAACACTGAGCTGCAAACTCCCTCAGTCTCCCTTCAATGTTTGCCAGCTGCAGTGGAAGCACCAGGTTAGGTCTGCTCAATTCTTCTCTAAAAGTGTGTGTGCAAAGGAGCAGACATGGTAAGAAAAATGAAAAGTGCTCACAGTCTCTCAACAGTGGTTACAGGGTCCATACCTGGCTTGCAGCACGACTGAGCATCAGTTTATGCTACATTATTCTGATTGTTCAAACGTAAACAAAATAAAATGGGAACACAAACCACAATGAAATGGTAATTAAACCACAGAATGCGGTTACAGAAGGTACCAGACCTAACAAGATACCGGAATGTATTCTGAATATCAGAAAAAAAAGCTTTTGAATCTAAATGTTAACATGTAACCCTTAGGTATAAAAGTCCTTTCAAACACACAACATGTAGTCCGAAATGTGTTTCTGAATTTTTTGTACAAAACTGTAGAAAAGATAAGCAACATCCTCTAAACAGCAAAGCAAAAGCTATGTCCAGAGTCTAACTGTTTCACCTTCGGTGACTCAAACATTTGGAATTTATCTTCGGAGAGACTCTTTCTGGGAATGAGCGTGACCTACATTGACCCCGTTGAGTTCTCACTCTCAACCAGACAACAAATGAAAAGGACTCCAAATGCAGAGGTTTGACAAAAGTTAACTTTTAAGAAGGTTATTTTAAAGAAAAAAAAAAGAAAGACGGACAGAAAGAAAGAAAGAAAGCAAAGTAAACGTCCCGATTATAAATGCCTCTCAGCCAGTCACTAATCTGACCCATATGCGCTAAAAAGGCAGCAAGCTTTTAACATGGAATAGAAGCAGAGCATGCACCGTGGTCCCAACATAATGCCTCAGAGAAGCAAATCAACAAAGATCCTTTGTTTTCTTCACTTTCCTCTCACCCCGGCTCTGGAATCTTGCTGGCTAAGCGCAGCACAAAACACATCGCAACTCCAATCTGTTTATGAATTTAGTCCCAGAATTCCTCAGTTGAATCGACCGAGTTGTCTTGGTGTCTAATCTAAAAGCCAGACTTGCTCTCTCTAAAGCCTGGTGCTTAAACTCCTTCAGATCAAATGCAGCGCCTTGACATACTTTATCACACCGCCAGAGAAGAAAAAGAGAATATATATATGGAGAGAAAGATGCAAACAACAACAGAGCTGAGATGAAAGCTACTTACTTGTCTTCAAACCGGGGAGGAATAGAGCGGAGGAAGTTCCAGCCGATCTTAATAGTTTTCAGCTGTGGGCCAGATGGTGGTACACTAAAGGCTGCAGCAAGGCGAATTGATGGGGTTTGCAAACTCAACAAGAAGCTTTTGCCTAGACACATGATACTTGACATTCAAACCCAACTTCCTCCGCCCACAGTTTGTCCGAAAGGAATCGTTTGGAGTTTTGCATGTGCAAAAAGGAAAAAAAAGAGAGACCCCTTTTCTACAGGAACTGTTCCACCTAGATGGCATAACGGGGATGACCTATAAAAGCCAACATGCAAGAGGTTGCAGTCTGACCCCTTTTGCCAGAGTATGTGATTCATCATCACTCTATGTGCCCTGGCAACAGCCTTAAGTCAACACCTTGGCATCAATCGAAACAGCGTTAAGTCGCAACACCTCTCCAACAAAAAAGCCTTAAAAGCCCCCCTGTGGGATTATGTCAAAGTAATGATACCTTTTTCCTTTTTCCACTGCACTTCAGAATAAATTCAGCTCTCAAAAGTGTCTGTCCTGGCAGCTGAAATGGTGTTAAACCACTTTCAAAAATCTGACACTTGATTGTCCTCTTTTATCACATAAGAGATGAACTGTCTGGGAAACAATCAAAGCGAGGACCAGAGGGCAGGGGGAATCTCAAAAAGCACAATGTTTTTGCTGACAAACACCTGAAAGTGAAGCCCAATTACGCTGCTCATTGAGAACACTGAAAAGAGCTGTGCAGTTTATTTTTTCATCTCCACATCTAAAAACTCAAAATATCCTCGTTACCATGAACGACAGCTGGATTCTTGGGATGTCACGGGCATGGCTTGGGTGTGTGCGATATGACAACAATGGCAGCTCTTGAAGAAATTAGTTTAGATGCTGTAATATCATTTTTCTCAATGAAAGAGACTTTTTTGCTCTTCTCCCAACTCGCTTTGGTAAGAGTTTCATTGACAGATAGTTCAATCCCATCACCTGCCACTTACTTTTTGAAAGACTGCCCTTTTCCAGACAGTCGGCTACTGACATGGTTCTGTGTAAAAAACATCCGGCAGCTCAGGTTAGTTTTCTTGGGGTCTAGTCAGTAAACTGTCAGTATGACACTGCATCCGTCACACAGACCGTATATAAGAAGTGGACATAGTCATGGTGACATAACCCATTGGTTTGTGGACTGTGGGTTTAAAGCCTTCATTTTGGCATTTTGTCCTTTGTCATTTTGGTTTTTGACCCTCGCCATTTTGGTTTTTCTTGGAACCAGAAGTGACACAGGAGAGTAGACCTTAGTAAAATCAAAAGCTGAATAATGCAATTTTTTTCTTTCATGAAAAACACACTGACAAAGGGTCAAAGTTCTAGAACCAAAACAAGCACAAATTCCAAAAGATAAGACATGTAAATGCTTCAAGATTAAAGTGAGATGTATTGACTGACATATTTTATGTGCTAGAACAAAACATCTAAATCTGTTAGGGTTGTGTTAACCACAGACCTTATTTCAGACATCTAACCATAAAAAACTAATCTGATTCAAATGACTTTGAGACAGGGAACTCATTGCCGGGTTTAAGGACTTATTACTTCAGCACTCTACAAAATCAGACTGCTTTTTGCAAACAGAGGAATCATCCATTGCTGGTAATCATTAGAAATAAGTTTAAGGCACTTTATCATTGGCTTCACAACAAAACTATTGGAGGAAGTGCAATTGACCCCTTTTGGAAGGCTCAAAAAGAACTCATGTTCATTCTCAACAAACACAGATGTACAGAACAACACATTTGTGGTAATGGTGAAATTCCATCAAAAAAGGATGAAAAGGAGGTAACTAAAACATAATATACAGATGGCTCACATGTCTTCATAAGAATGTTGGAGATGCACTGCTAGAGCGAAAGAGGAATTTTAAATATTGGCCTTAAGCTGGTTCCACAACAATGGAGACATTCATCCAAATATAATGATTGTTCCCTCGACCCAGATGAATTCATGACTGTATTAGCATTGACGTGAAAGCATAAGTGCCAAGTATGCGTTGCATTTTGCACATAGACTTCAAAGAGCTGCTGTCAAATTTTGTGTATGTGGCATGTTACAAGCTCAGAGAAAAGTGTCTTCAGAGAATCTTTGTTTGTGGGATAATCAGCATTTTTTTTAAAGACAAAAAAGGTTACAAAACACGAACAGCCAATTTAAAGGTTATTCAAATCAGTGAAGGACATTTCTTGTTCTCTTAATGGTTTCTGGTTAGAGATTTAGCATGCTCAGGGCCTTGGGTGGTGGTGTGTTTTTGCTGGCCAGCAGACCTTTGGTTTCTGCCTGAGAGAGCATTTAAAACTGGGAGGGTCACAGGATTTGGGCTGTTCTTTTCACTTTATTTTTCTTGGGTTTTACTTTACACTGCCCTGTATCATTTCATGTTTGCGTCTTGTATTAACAGCTGGTGTGGGGTAAGGGGAAGTGGTTGGCCCAGACACTTTATGGGAAAGTGGGGCCCTTGATGCTACACAGCCATGGATAGAACTGTAAAGGAAAGAGGAAAAATGAAAGGAAAATGCTGCATAATAATGATGAAGTGAAGAAATTTAAGCTATGATTGATATCCATAACACTTTTTTTTCACTAATTCGTCTAAACAGTATAAACAGTGTCTATCTGTGTGGTTGCCTCGACTGCAGAGGATGTTCAAAACAGCAGCAAGGAAGCAAGACAGACACAATTCAAACGCATCTAGGTCAACAGTTGAAAACAATACCAAATGAATCATCCTTTCAGACTTTGTTTAGTAACTAGGCTACAGATTCATACTTTATTTTTTCATATTTCATGATCAGCAGCAAAGTGTATAAGGAGAAAAATCAAGTTGGACTGTATGAAAACTAATTACACGGGAGATTTAAAGCACTTAAGCATCTTGCTACCAACTGCTTCAGCATTAATGTTTACCGTCCTTATGGTCTACACATTTGCATGAGTTCAGGGTCCAATTCTTTCAGTCCTTCGCTTGGAATGTGTGGGAGCGGGGAGTGGGTGGAGAAAGCAGGAATGTGCATCTCAATGAGAAGCATCTCAGTGGATTTCCATTGAGATCTGCAGCCTCCACATGATTTGTGTTCCATACAACTAGTTAACCAAAGTAGTAACGGTACCAACACTATGATGACGATAGCCAAGAGTGAATGCAATCTTTCCATCCGCCACTACCCCACACTGGACACTCTGAACTACATTAGCTCAAGCAATAGTTATGTTGAATTGACTGACATCCAACCTGCCCTTGATTTGAAGCCTTATAAAGCAGGTATGAAGTAAGTTAACAATTCTGGCTACACTGTAAAATAAAAATAAAAATATGTATGATTTGGCGATGGCATGCCATTAACAGTTCTCCTTTTTCTTTTTAAATGGTAAAATCAGTTGGATGCCCATAGATATCGTGTTTTTTTTTATTGATGCAGGAAGTGTGCTTTTTTAAACCCTATATGCCTGTTCCTGTTTATAAGTAAAACATAATGTCACCTGGGGAGCGATCTATAGACTGAACTCTGAAGCTTTACTGTGTGTGTTTACATCTCAGTTTGTGTTGTAGACTATGTCTGAAGCAGTTAGTTGTCGGAAGGCAAAGTGCATTGACATTAATTTAAAAAAAAGGAACCAGTCACACTGAAATCTATTTTCCTTCAAACTGTCCAACAGGAAAACTCAATAGGTCATGAACTGGCCTTTTTTTTGCTGAATCTACACAAGGTAGCTAATTAAAAGAGGCATGCCATGCAACATCACAAGGTACAGGGTCAAAGCAGGAAGGTGTCTACAGCTAATGTTCCTCAGCTCAAAAGGTCATGTTATGTCTGCTGAAATGCTGTACTGGTGGTATGAGTATAATAACTCCTTGTTGGTTTTAATTGAACTGTTTTTCTAATTCACCTTTTGACTCTGTCCAGCAGGAATCTGGAGAAAACTAATTCAACACCTCAGTGACATCTGATGCAAAAAGTCCCAACAGCGTTACATTATGTGAAATCTGATGTATTGGTACTAATTTTTCCTCGAAGCTCTATTTTATGTCATGAGCCATGAAGATGTGAAACCAGTTAAAGATATCTGCTGAATGGTAAATCCAGGAAGATTAATGACTACAATCACTGAAAAGTAGGCTGTTCTGTCTTTTTGTCTCTGCCTTCTTTTGCTTCCTCTTTCTCACCATTGGTCAGACTGACTCAAAACTTTAACAGTTTAGATTGCAAAAGTCAAAAAAGGAACATCGAAATCTGCTAAATTAAAATTTTATTATGAAAAGTAATGATGTTTCGTAATCTTTCATTTCAATAGTTCTCCATTCCCGTAAACTCCACTCACATCAACGTTGTTTCTTGCCACAGCCGCCAGATCTTTTAAGCAAACAAGCTGTGATCATAGTGGACGTAGTGGTTTGGTTTTGGTGTGCAGTTTTGAAGCCTCATTTTGGTCGTTTTAACCGTCATCATCTTGGTTTTGCAGCAGCCATAAGTGACACAAGAAGGTTGAGCCAAGTTCAACGGAAAGCTTAATAAAACACTTTTTTGGCAGCAAAATGTTAGACTTAACGTTCAGGAACTGAAAACACACTGCAAATGGGTTAAAGTTCTAATACAAAATCATGGACAATTTCTAGATGGGAAAACACCGTGGTAGTGACCTGTCATTCACCAGCAGACCACGTCACTAAGGAATACCCTGATCTATCGTCTATTGTACTCTATTTGGGACAATCCTTTCTAAATGCACATGATGCTGTAATGAAGAGGATGATTGGGAACATAAACTCAAGTTGACTGTTTTTGCAGAGGTAATTCATCGTATGAGATTCTTACATCAGACAGAGTCAAGAAGGCCATTAAAAAGAACTCAAGTTTAAGACATTCCCACACTGGCTTCACCTTTCAGACATGGAGGTGGCTGCCTGGCTCTGATAAACACTGGACACTACCTGCTCAGCAACAACCAGCACAGAAAAGTAAACGACTGGCTGCTGAGCATAGTGGTGCATCTAGCAGTTAAAGTGCCACATTGTCCTCAGGCAGTGTTGTAGACAAAAACAGAGATGGCACCCAGAGTGGCAAAAAAAAAAGCTTTAACTGACAATATATTATCCCTTAAATCATACAATTGTGTGTTATTTATTGAAGTAAATTATATTTACATCAATCAGTGTATTTACTAAGAACTTTGGCATTCATCATATATTTATTCTGCCATTTTCTGAAATGAAAAATATAAAAAATTGTCTCAATAGAATCAGACTGAATTTACAAAGTGCAAACCGTCAAAATACATCATAGCCTCTTTTCCAACTTCTACATTGCATTGTTATGTAAGATTAGTTGAGAACGCTCCAAAAACAATGTTAAGTGAACGTTAGAAAAATAACCTCTTGATAATGTTCCGCAAACAACAAAAAAGTTCAGAGATTATGAAAACAGTGTTCCAAGAATGTTTGGAATGTAACGTTCTGAGAACGTGTCGCATGTTGCTTTCTGATAAAGTTTTGGAAGAAAGGTTCCAAGAACGTTATGCAAGAAATGTTTCAAGAACATTTTGAATGTAACATTACGAGAAACATTGGAATGTGACGTTCCATAAGAATTGTGCAGAGAATGTTTCGGGAGAATTGTTCAGAGAACGTTTGGAATGTAACATTCTGAGAACGTAAGCCTTTCATTTTTTAGCCAACTTGTTAGCTAACTCACAGAATTAACATTTATTAAAAGTAATTCAAATTTGCAGTCAACAGTCGATATTTCAGCTCACATAATTGATGGTTAAATGAGAGTCCTCAATGTGATATATCCATATTGTTTCAAAGATAATTGCACAAGACAGGAAAGAAAAGATTATTTACTATTTCATCGAAACCCTTTGTATATATATACAAGAGATTAACTTCAGTCATTCACAGATATGACAGCTAGTGCTGCCATGGTGGGAAAAGCAAACCTGTATTCTGAACATTTTTACAAGGACTTTCTTTCAAGACTGGACTCACCTTAAGTGCATACTGTTTGACAATGTGTTTTGGTCTCAGTATAGTGGGTTCTGTAGTCTAACAAGGTCACATGTCTTTATAAAGCACTGCTTGATCCAGTTTTTTCACCAACCTTGAATGCCAACATTGACAACATGGTAACTCATTGTTAAAAGTCAGCTATGTTGTATCAAACCCTAAAGGGTAATATGTAATATTCAAAAGGCCAAGTGAAACTGAAAGAGAACAGAAATTGACGATCCCTCCATATTACATTAAATTGGAAAAGTAATGATAAATAATATCTGAATTCCAAATTCTGACCTTTTCTCGAGAGGCCTCTATTAAGCCCATTAGCTCATCTTTTAAAACCGTGTAAGTTCAGAGATGCTTCATCCCTCCAGGTTCTATTAAAACCAAACCAGTGGTGACTTAGATTTAACCTTGGAAGCAATATTAGATGGATGGACAGCAAAGTCAAGGTCCAAAATTTGTATGTGTACATTGACCAGACATTCATTAACATGCGTCTTGTGTCATCGGATCACAAGTGGACAGCTCTTTTTACAAGTGTAAATGAGCACAAACCACTTGCCGAGATTGCCTGGGGTGCATTCGACCACGTATCTTCTTTAGTGTAAATGCTAATGCATCCCGATGAGTCCCTGACAAGGAACGCAAGCGAAAACACGTCATCAAAACCGTGGCTCTTCTTTTGTTCCTTCTTTTTCTCATCTCCAGTGCTCAAATTAAATAAACTGGCATTAAACATGATGTCTGAAAATGCAGTGAGAGATTTATTACGAGTGTGTGTGTCTGTATTGTTTGATTTCTTCTTTAAATTGCAAGCAGACTAGGCACAGGAAGTACATTGTTGCCTCCTGCAATTGGTCTTTGCAAACAAAAATGAAGAACTTGTTTATTTTCATATAAAGCAGGGAAATTAGATCCTATCACAAGTTGTGATCAGATTTGAACAATGCCATAGATGAGCGTAGGCACCTGCAGTCACACACATAAGTCTATCCTTGGTGCATTTTAAAATTCTTCTTTATCAAGTCTAAACATTCTGCCATCTTCTTCATTTTGAAAACTGAATAACAAACTTGCGATATCATTTATGTTGCAGTTTATATCCATGTCTGTCCAAAATGTCACCACTTATCAATTTTATCCTCTTAAACAGTTGTGCAAAATTGTCACAATAAGCATGTTAGTACCTAAGTCATGGCCAAAAATGTGTTTTGTGAGGTCACAGTGACCTTTGACCACCAAAATTGAATCAGTTCATCGCTGCTTCCAAGTGGACGTTTGTGCCAAATTTGAAGAAATCTACTGAAGGCGCTCCTGAGATATGGTGTTTTTTAAATGAGACGGATGTGACGTCACAGTGACCTTGACCTTTGACCTTTAAACTCTAATCATTCATCCTTGAGTCCAGGTAGACATTTGTGCCAATTTTGAAGAAATTTCCTCCAGTCGCTCCTCGGATATCACGTTCACGTGAAAGGAGCAAATGGACGGAGGGACAGCTCAAAAAGATAATGCCTAAAATTTTTTAATATGCTTCTCGATGATGGAAAGTAATGAAGGCAGGAAAGTGTTGAGCACAATTTTATTGAAACCAAGTTGGCAGTGGTTCAGCTGTACAATCCGCACCGAGAGTTCACACAAGTGAAGGACATTTGCTGTGACATTTCACACAAACTGTCCCGGACCCGGCAAGCTGATTGGACCGGAGCTCCAGGCCACTGTTAAAAATGTTAAATGAAATGTGTCCATCATAGTGAAAACGACATGAGATAGCTTCAGTCAGAACTGTAGACCGACCGCCCTCCTAGCAGACTTTAACCAGATGGTACGATCTCTGCATGTCATCCCACGTGATTGATTGCATGCACGTACGCATTAACACAATGATCTTTCAGTGAGTGAAGAGTGCGTGGCAGAGCGGAGTGGGGGAAAAACTGGAGGAAAAACTGGACAGCACAGTTGAAGAAGAGAAGAAGAGAGATGGAAAAGCTGGAGCTGAGAGGGAGGGCATTAAAAAGGAGAAAAAGCCTGCAGGAAAGTGACGCTAAATGTTGCAAAATTATGTTCACGAACCAGGGACATGGTTAACAGCACCTTTCCTGATTTGACTATGTTTAAAAAATATATATAATACATAGCAACACTTAACCATGCTCTATAGGAAAGCAAGAGATGAATATGCATGGAAATTATATAAAAATCATCGTTAAAATCATATCTTTAATAATGGTACTGCAATTAGCTCTTAAAACCAAAGACTCTTGGCTGTTTGTAACTAGTTATTGTGTGTTAAAAAAATGAAACAACGATATGTTACTGACAGTAAACAGAGGAAAAACACGGTTGTCTTCTGTGAGTGTGTGGAACTTGGCCTGGGCTTGAGATTAAGATTTCAAAAGTCATGACATATTGCTTGAGACATGCGTGTGGTACTCCGCGGGGCAACAGAATGTAATGAAATATGTGGATAAGTGGCTTTAAAGACAGTTCTGTGGCAATATCAGACCTGTGCCTCAGATGTTTGTGACTGCAGCCCCCTGATACTCTCTGGTAAATGATACATCTCGTCAGGATATGTGACGTGCAAGTTTGACATTTTCAACAGAAAGCGGCACTTTGGTGCATCCTTCAGATGGGAAGGATCAGCAGATGTAAAAATATCTTTTGAATGGCGTCTGTGAAATATGTTTCGGGCTGTTCTGACTCTGATATGTTTACCCCTTTGGGATGTCTGCGTAAGAACTAATGGTAGGCTCACCGGTTTTAAAGAGCTTTATGGTCGTTCGCGAGCGAGCTAAAGTCTTGCAGCCCTACTTCCATTAGCCGAGGAAACAGCCCCAGTAGCAATCATTACTGCATGTATGTTTTACTTTAGAGGATGATATATGATTTCAGTTAATGTTTATAATTATAAGAGTGTGTTCTTTTATTTTACATATTAGGTTTATCAGAGTAACCCCAAGGACCTGTGTTTAAAGTTTTGCACTGAGGCAAAAAATAGTCCCAGTTGGACCAGACAGTGAAATGACAACTAAGATTCATGTCAATTATTACATTTTTATATATATATAGTCATTTATATGTCATTTATGTTCAATCTGAGACATCATTTTGTGCAATACATTTTCTGCAATTGCATTTATGTGCAATCTGAAGTCATGACATCTTTTAGTTCTTCTTGATAGTGGTCGTTAAGAATTCAATCTTTGACAACACTGCTTAATAACTCAATGAAGAACAAAGCAATAGGCATACAGATCTTGTTTCAAGAAAATACATCAGTCAAGTTTATTTGTTTTGCTCTGAATCACAATCAAAGGCTAAAGGGGCTACATAGTGCTTTAGTGATGAAAAGAAATGTCCCAAGAGAATCCAGAGTTTCTGCCACCAAAACCCAATTAAGATAAGCACCTAAATCGAGATTGAAAAAAAAATATTGAGCAAAAGAAGAGGAAACATTGAAGAAGGCTTCAAAAAGAGCAATCCCATTACAATGACTGCAGTAAAGACCTTCTCAGTGGGGTGGATTCCACTTTCAGAGCATCCCAATTCTGATAAGAGGAGTCTTAACTGTAATGCCAAACCCTTAATCTAACTTGGCTGTTACATGAAGCTAACTATTTCCTGAATGTTTCAACCAACCAGTTAATACTAATGCAGCTATACTTCACATGTTTAAAAAAAACAAAACTATCACAATGTGAAATAAATCTTAGTTTAGCCTCATTGTGTTTGTGAAGCATAAGATTGAAAAAAATAGAGGAACTTCTTCTTGGCCAACAACAGTGCTCGTGCAAAGCTTCGCCAAGTCTTGTCATCACATTGATTTTGACAGATTTGGCATCACTGTGCGCGTGCAAAGACCAAAACTTTCATCCACATCTGTACTACAGCTGCAAGAATTGGTTCATGCACATGATTCCCCTTCACAACAAATGTCTGTTTGTGTACGGGTGGTGTAAATTAGTCGGCTTAAGAGGTGTTACTGGGTGCCTTTTTGAACATTGCCCGGAGCCAAGGTAACCTTTTCCCCCTGGTTCCAGCCTAACGCGATGCTAAGCTAACCACATCATGACTCCAGCTTGATACGGATCATGTTATCTCACTCTTATATCATATGAGCATATATTTCAAAACATTTAGAATTGTGCCTCTAACAAATATCTCTGGTACTACCAAGCAGGGAGTATAGGGATAATATCTGAATGGTTTAATAATTGTGATTTTAAAAGAAAAATTGGAAAATGGAATTAGCAATTTCAGCAAAAGCCCATGTTCCTACCATTCATGTTGGCAGTCAACAGTGTCATTTTTATAAATGAATGCATCACTGACTTGGGTAAAAGACTCATAATTAGTGTTGTGGTAGTTTTTTTCTCTTTATTAAGCTCTAATGGACAAGTCTGTTTCTGAATTCCTGGGAAGAGGAAACAAGTTGGCCGAGGTCGGAATATCTGGAGGGACATGGCAGCTTCTCCAAAGTTTCTGGGTAAGCATCGCACGGATCTGTCAAGGGCCATCATTTAAAACCACATTGAACGGATTCTTATGCTGCATCCCAGACACCAACAAGAAAGAAAATCAAAAGTATGAAGAACACATGCAGACAATCTGAGAGTTATGAAAATATGCGATCCCTGTGACAACCGACATCATAGCGCTTCTTTTCTGTGATATCTGAGCCACTCTCTGCCACAAATCTTTGTATGTTAACTATTAATTAAAAATCAATATAGTGTTTTCTTACACCCCTAATGCCCACTGCCATCTCTAAACCAACACTTATTTCTATATAAATGTTACTTTAATCTAGAATCTAGGCATATCATCTTTAAATGGCTTTGAAACTCTATGATTTTGAACTAAAATACATTTTCAAGATGTTATCAAGGTCATTTCATCACCCACATTTTCTTTTTAAGTAAAATCTTTGAACCAGTTAGACAAAACCAATAGAGTAATACAGTGCATGACAGCAGGTACTCATTACAATTGTGATTGCTTTTTAAATTTGTGGAGATTTTCATGGGGAATAAAAAAACAGCTCCTTTAGCTGATGGAACACTCGTAAATCTTAAAGAATGATTACAATGGGCCATTTATGAGCCAAATCTACCTCGTAATTTACTTAAAATCTACACTCCTGGTTCTGCATGATAAGGCATTCCTTAGCTCTACCATAAAATCATAGCCATAGTCATTTATACAAGACCATATTTTAGAAGTCTTTCTCAGGTCATACTTACTCTCACTGAGAGGGAAAAGGAGGTGCATAAGAAGCAGACAAGGCACTCAACACAAGCCACAAGGTCTAGAGAAGCTCAGATTCTATCTGCATGATAAAAACACCCCTGCTCCCATACAAACTGCCCTCTTTTAAATGGTAAGCAAGGTGCTGCCACAGAGGCACACCGCTCATGTGAAGCCTTGCCAAAAGAAAAACAACTTCAGATCACATTTCCGTCGACACCTCCATTCTCGATGCTTGAAAACATCAAAGCTCCAACTTTGTAGCGTGCAGCCCCACTTTTTCTCTGCCTCTTTATCACTCTCTGTCCTCAGAGTGCCTCTGAAATAATAAGACACACAGTGCTGTGTAGTTTGGACCGTTTACCTGATAAAAGCATGCCACGATGAACTGGGCCACAACGAGTGAGGAAGTCTGGCTGTAAAAAGGTGTAAGATATGTAAGGTTTCCCTTCTCATCACTTATTTACTTGTCTAATGATTGATCTTTAGTGAAGACAATGCCAGAAAATGAGTGCAGGTGCATTAAATCCTATACCTGTATAAAAGACAGGGTAATGGTGCCATAAGATTTAATACTTTTTATCTTTTCACTGTTTTACTATATCAAAAAACAACGACGTTCTCAATAACTCCCTTTTTATATTACCGTATTTTCCGCACTATAGGGCGCACTGGATTATAAGGCGCACTGTCAATGAATGGTCTATTTTCAATCTTTTTTCATATATAAGGCGCACCGGACTATAAGGCGCATTAAGCGAAACAAAACAGTCAGTCAGTCAAACTTCCTCCACTTCCGTACCATTGATTCATTAATGTTGAATTCTCTCGCAGCTGCTCTATTCCCATGTTCTACTGCGTGACTGACAGCCTTGAGTTTGAAGTCCGCGTCGTCAGCGTGTCTCTTGACAGGAGCCATGTTGGGTCCTTATACACACACACTGTAATGTGATGGTGAAGCACAGTATGTATTACTCCGCGACGCTCCTGACTACGGTGGCCGTGATGCTGCTGCGGTGCGGCTTTGTAGTTTACAAAGTCTACTAAAACATGTTGACAGAGCGCCGTGTACCACACAAAACCGCTTCGAGGTCAGTAAGCACAACCAGAGTTAATCCATATATAAGGCGCTCCGGATTATAAGGCGCACTGTCGTTTTTTGAGAAAATTAAAGGCTTTTAAGTGCGCCTTATAGTGCGGAAAATACGGTACATTTTCAAACCTATAAATATGAAAGGCATGAGCGGTAAACACAGAAACCACCATATTAAAAAAACAGCTAAGACTGGTGCCAATAGCTCATGGTTGACTGTTGTGACACTATCTGACATACAGGTTTTCCAGGTGCACAGCATTCAGTAATAGTGACTGACAGAACAAGCATAAAAAACGTGTCCTGAGAGGATAAGCAGGATGGCATCAAAAATGTCACCTCCTTCCTGTTCATGTTATATCACAAAGCAAAGGGAATATGCACAGCTGGATGTGATGTCAGAGCTGTATGTGTGAGTGGTACACCATATGCCACTGGTTGTCTTTTGTTCCCATAATCACAGAGAGAATCGCAGAACAATCAGCAGGTGCAGGTGCTCTGGGGGGATCCGGGCTGAGGGGCTTTTAGCACTGTATAATGATAATGATATATAATGACAACTTCACTGACAGCTCTCAGAGTGTGTGACAGCAGATATGGGGCCTTACTGTTTCTGCGGACGGTTGATGTTTCAGGTGTCTTTGTTGTGCTTCACTCATCAGTGCTGCATCTTCTGTGGGAAGGAAAAAAGACAAGAAAGAAACTTTTAGAGATGAAGGAAACCGTAGTACTAGCTCACTCTGTGTACAGATTACATAACCAATTTTATTATAATCTATATTTTTTTTTTGTACGTCCAAAACGTTTTAATAGTATCCTTAAGAGTTTTGTGGTGTACACCCTTAATGAGCACAAACGTGAATGGATCAGACAACACTGAGGAAACATAGTTTTGTGTATGCATAAAAAGTTTTAACAGAATAATTAAATAAACAAAACCAGATAATATATTCCACCACAGTTATTACGTCGGTGAGTGCTTGATGACTGAGGTGCTGACTCAGCTCTTTCCACTGGTAGCACATAAAAAAGTGTTTTATTCAAGCACCATGAGCTGTGCTTTCTGTCCAATACTATAAAGCATTTTAATTCATATAAGCTATTGAATTTGGAGCGCGGTGTCAGCTACTGAGATTTGTGAGCTGTCAGTGTTTATTAATGGTTTAAAGAAAGCAAACAAACACATTGATCAATCACTCTAAAATAAAAAACAATTTTGAGTTCAAAAAAATCAAAAAAATCAATGAAATACTTCTCCGGCAAATCTGAAAACAAAAACCGTAAGACAGCCAGATTCACTAGAATGCTACATCTCCTTTCTCTTTATTAGAGCTGCAGTCCCTAAAGTTTCTCCCCACGGGACTCTTGGTTTAACATTTTAGAAATTGATGCAGAGTTAATTTAGTCCTTAAAAAGGACAGACTCCTTTCCAGATTAAATTGGTTGTTGATAAATGAGGGCCAGAGTAATATGTTGCCCTGTAATATTGAGTAGTTATCATGGAAACGCCTGAGGAGTTAGTGGGAAATGACATTGAGAGCTGTAAAGGGCAGAGTGTGCGGAAATGTGGAAGGTCCTGCTTTAATGAATGAGTTGAATGAGTACTGTATGTTATTTTGTGTTGATATAAACTGCTGCAGATCACGCTGATCAATTTAGAATATCTAAATTGGGCATTTGGTCTTAGAGACACACATAATAATGTGTACAGTGTTCATGGAGATATTTTTCTACGCCCTCAAGTTCAAGTTGCTGTAAAAAATAGCAACAAAGTCGAACACGTCAGCAAAAATCTGAAATCCACATCCACAGAAATAACATAAAACGCAGAGCCAGCAGTGAAGGCTGCAGTTATCCAGCATAGAAGGAATACGGAATTTAACAGTTACGAAATGCAGCTCAGTCACCAGGGAAAATGTTCATATTGTATATTTCTTCAAACCCTAGATACGTTAGTGCATTTGAGCATAGTTAGTGCCATATTAAAATAAGAGATGTAGTATATTAATAGGACATTATTGTAAGTCATATGGTATAATAACGAGTATTAAGAGCGAGGAAGATGGTTGGAGTTGTGGTGGATGGTTCAAACAAAAAACAGGACTTCACCTCAGACCAGTGGTGGTGTTCCAGGTGAAGCCGTAGAGGCTGAGTTTATCTTTGTTCCCAAAGGTTATTACCCCATATTAAGTAATATTCCGTACTAAAGTACGCTAGTTACGTTACGTTGTTGCGTTACGTTGTTGCGTTACGTTGTTGCGTTACGTTGTTGCGTTACGTTGTTGCGTTACGTTGTTGCGTTACGTTGTTGCGTTACGTTGTTGCGTTACGTTGTTGCGTTACGTTGTTGCGTTACGTTGTTACGTTGTTGTTGCGTTACGTTGTTGCGTTACGTTGTTGCGTTACGTTGTTAAGCTATGTGTTGCGTTACGCTGTTGCATTACGTTGTTGCGTTACGTTGTTGCGTTACGCTGTTGCGTTACACTGTTGCGTTACGCTCAACTCAATCGTGTTGTTGCCTCTCTGCTCTGCCTGTATACGTGTATATGAGTGTTGTGCTGTGAGTGTCAACTCAATGTGTTGTTGCCTCTCTGCTCTGCCTGTGTGAGTGTGTGTGTGTGTGTGTGTGTGTGTGTGTGTGTGTGTGTGTGTGTGTGTGTGTGTGTGTGTTGTGTCTCCAGCTCTGGGTCAAACACACACTCAGACCTGCAGCTCTTTATACATTCCTGAAACAGAAAGATATCAGAGGAGAGAGACTGAGACAGCAATGTGACCTGGCCATACGTTTTGATAAAGTCCCGACCTCGCCTGCACGTTGTTATTGGCTCGGGGCTTCACGCCCACTGCCCGAAGACTGACGCCCACAAACCAACACAGCAACATTAGAAGGACAGGGAAAATCCAAGCAGAGGGCAGAATCTCTGCAGATACAGGCACTGACACACACGTTTAGATGGTCATAAGGAATTATTGTTCTGTGAGTCTAAGAATTGTTTTTAGGAAAATGCTGCATTGTATAAAACACAGAAGTCATCATATAAGAAAGAACAGAATCACACTATTTGTTATTTATCATTTAGGCATGACTTGTAACTACCCTATTTAAGATTCTTTGTTTGTTTTCCACAAAATCGGATGTGCCCTTGAAAAAAGATGTGTCCAATGTAATAAAAGTATTCATTTCTCAGCAAAACATAAGGCAAAGTGATTACTGTATGTTGAAGAGCCATTTTATGAGTGCTAGGCATTTTGTGATGACTATCAGGATAATATTGTTATTATATCCTGCATAACTCAAATCCTTTTCTTCCCCATACTATAATTTCCACCTCAACAAAAACAAAGCTGGCATGATAAATGTTTCCAGTCTGTCTCGAGCAGAGGAATAATATAGAATGGATTGTATTCAGCATTTCAGCATTTCTCTGTGTGTATGATGTGGACACGTTGCATCTAACAGTATATTACGATGAATAATGTGGAATAATAGATCAAGAAACAACTGTCATATTCATCTGCCCTCAAGCAAGGAGTTTAGGAAATGTGGTTTTACATTATAGATCCCGTAGAACAAAAAAGACTCACGCAATCTGTCTTCTTCAATTGCATTCTGGGATATTTAATAACAGAGGTTAGTTTTGACCCTCATCAGGTTACATAACAGATCTCAACAAGAAAAAAATAACAGGTTTTTAGGGATGCTGTGCACAGTGTGAAAGACCATTTCATTACATGGTTAAGTAGTTAACAATTCAATTAATCTAATCAGTAGTAGTGTAAACGACCGGGTCTGTGGCCAGTGGGCAGGCAATCAAGCCTCCAATAAAAGGCTCCAGTCTGGTCCCTGTAATAATGGCACGTTGGGGGAACATGTGATAGAAAATGGCAGAGGATTACAACACCATTCAGCTGAAATTAATTCACCCTGTTCCCCCTCATTAGTGGAAGCCAATCACCCAAAAATCATAATTAAGATACACAGGCAATGAGAAGCTTGAAGTCCTGGGGATGGGGGGGGTTACTTGTCATGAAGGAGTTAGTTCTACTGGATTAATCTCCTTCGGGCAAGTTTTGACAGCTCTGTAAAAAAAAAAAGTCGACTCCAAAACAAACTCCAAGAAGCAGGCCTTGATATAGCATTCCAAGTCAGGTCCAAGTGTGTTTGTATGGTCCCATATGAAATATGAACCCAGCTCAAGGTCTCCAGGACAACAAAAAGACTTCCAGAAGAGAAAAAGAAACAAAGACAGCTGGAGCTGGGGCTGCAGCAGACTAAGTAGGGGGAAATTTTAATTACAACAAAAAAAAGATTGTTGTCGCAGAAAATTGGATTGCGATCCAAAAAGAGGATTGAAGCAGGTCTAATACTAATGTAGTAAATCCAATATAAGACATCTAATGAAGTAAATCCAAAAATATGTATAATTAAAAGTCCAATCACACGCTGAAATCAGTTCTTCCCATTGCTCCAGGTGCAGACAGGATGGAGAAGGGTTCTTGTCAGTGAGGAATGCGTTTAAGTGGACGAGGTCCTGGTGGTGCAGCACCTTCCGTCGTAATAATCCTCATTAAAAAAAGAAAAGTTTCCCCAAAGATCTTGAACCTTTTATTTTCTTCCCTCTGGGCTCTGAAAGTTTCCTGATAAGAAAACGGCATCGTGTGGGCAGCAGCACCAGATCCAGCATATTCAGCAGCATGCTGGAAGTGGCAGATAAGAGACACACGCAGAGACACAGATAGCGCCAGACTGGCTCTGACCCATTTCTACTTCCTGAGGGGGCAGGGGGTCGCCCTGCACTGGGCCCATGTCAGGTTCTGTGTACAGAGGGGGGGGGGGGGGGGGACGAGCTGGCAAGTGCATGTTAAAAAAAATCTGCGGTGTCGTGACCTACGCGGAGAAGCTACAGCTCGTCAAACCGCATCAGCTCTGAGACATTTGAGAAACAAATGGTTGCTCAAAATGATTACATGATGAATATAATAAGTGGAGACTTCGTGACTCCTGGGCGGTTTTTAAATAGCTATTCCTTCATGGTACATTAGAGCTCTTAAGGCATTAGAATGACATTTGGAAAGGATTATATATGTGCGCTTTAAATACACCAGTGAGAACTGCAGCGTATATCATGAGCGGCTCTTGAGCTATCTATAATATTATTTAATAATACAAGTCATTTTTTTGGTCTGTTATCAAAACATTTCATTCACTGGATTAATGCCTGATATCCGGGGCTGTTGTGAATCTACTGCAGGGGTTCTCAACCTTTTAATAAAAAGATTAAAAATCCAAGGACCTTCCCAACTTAATGAGAAAAAAAAAAACATGAGAAAAAAAGGGTGAAAAATAATAAAACGTGTTTATTTTTACCGTTACCCGTCACTGCCTGCCATTATCAACTCAAATGGGATGTATTGGGTATCAATTTTCCTAACCACACGCTTTGAAGCATTTACTGGCCCACGGTTGCCTCCCACATCACTTTATCGTTTAAAAAAAGCGATCCGTTTCGCGTCACTGCATACGAGGGAATGTCAGCTAGCGTAGAGCGGCCAATTTCAAAACATGTTTGCCGCAACCTGACAATATGTTGTGAATGTCGTGTCCGTATTGAAACATAACTCTGTCAATGCATTTATGCTAAGTTTGAATTACTAGGTTTCACCATTTGAAATTAAAGTCTACTGGATGAACTTTGAATGCATTCCATACAATTTGAACGTAAATCCAGTGGAAGAGGCAACAGAAGCGATCAGCCAACCAGATGTGTCCCAAGAGAACAACAGGCCAAGGTGTTTCAATGAATGAAATCTCATTAGAACTATTCCGCAACAACCAAAAGGTCCATCTTTTAAACAAGAACAACACAGATGAGACTTCCTTAAATTGCTCAGAAAACAAAAACGGTATTAGAAATGGAAATATCCGTCTGCTTATGAAGTTTGTGGGATATGACTGAAAGCTTAAGGAAAGCCACTTAAAGGACCTTGTGGTAAAACTGATCTTTGAACTGCTGTTTTCACGAATTTATTTAGAATCTCAGTTTTGCGACAAGAAAAATTCTCAGAAAAAATTCCATAACGACAGAGCAGAGAGGGAAATCATGTTGTATGACTAAAAATGTACTAACAGCTACTAAATGGACCATGTCGACCTTCCATACATTGTAGAATCATGACACGTGTGTTCAGCAGCCGTTTTACATGTACAATAATCATCTACATATAACATACAGTACACCATAAACTAAAGCAACCACCAGGCATTATATACATGCACCGTATCCCAAATGAAACACAATATATATGTTGATAGGCACTCTTTTTTTTTCATCATTTCATTCAATCAGTGAATGGTTTAAAATGTTATTTTTTATATTTTTTGTTGACTTTTGTTATCCGTCCACATCCCCAGATCCCAGCAATAAAGTTGTTTTTAAAAAAATTCTGACAGAAAACTATATTTCCATCAGCGCGGTTTGAAGCTGCGAGGCATGCGTCCTTCAGTGCACACAGGGAGGAGAAAATTGAGTTGGACATGTGATGAATAAAAGAAGGTCTATTGGAAAAATCACTGAGAAATATGTGAGGTGCAAAGCGTGTTTGTGCTCATGACATATACTGCATCTCAGAAGATTTGAAACTTTGCCAGCTACACACACACACACACACACACACACACACTGCAGAGAACTCTGATGCAGCAGAGCTCTACTGCATCTCCATTGGTGTGCTTTAGCAGAAAAGAGTACTTGCAGCAGTTTTAATGTACAACCTGACCCAGTTCAAACACTAACTGATATTCCATGTTGACTTCAGTTAAGCTGCGTTGGACCGTGACTCCATGCGAGCGAAGCAAAATCAGTTTCTGCACGCAGCAAGACCGCTGGCTGCGAAGCAAATGCAACACGGAGATTTGTATTATTGATAAAACATTACCAGAGCGGATCCTTGATTTGGAACAAATACAGACACACTTTACATCTCTGGCTCTGAGCCTGGCTTACCGTGCATCTTACTTCAAAGTGTGTGCGAGTGAATTCTGCTGTTTCCTCATGTGGTTCGAGGGGTTTTGACAGACAGCAAATGATCCCCCCCCGCTGAGCATGACACTCAAAGCTGAGGAGACCTTTTCTCCCTTTGTCTTTGTGTTGACGCTTTCTCAAGCAGCTACCTGAGCAAGTCAAAGCAACAAGGCAGCGCTTTGAATTCACAGCGGTTCTGCTGTAGAAACACACCGTTTGTTAATGTTTCTAACTGGCAGGAGCTTTTTTTAAAACTTGACAACATAAAGATCCTAAACGGGCCCCCCTTTGTATCTCCTGTATGCAATGTTTCTTAATGCAGTAGCCGACAGGAAGTAAACATGGACCATAGCTGTTGCTCTGGCAACGGAATGGCAATGAAAAGGTCTACTGCAAGCGAATGCGGACCCTTGTTAAAGAAAGGTTTCTGTTTGTCAGTGACCCTGGTTGTTACAGGCTAATATAAGGAGCAGTTTACCCATCTAGAAGATTCTGTCTTCAATCAACACAAGAAGCTCTGATTGCTCCTATAGCTACCACTACCGGGAACCGCTTGTATCGATTGGAAATTAAATAAAGTGGACACATACATGATCCACTCATTGATTAGGCTATTCAGTCTGATAATGAGGCAAACTGAATCCATTCAACCTCCCAGGATGTAATTTCCCATGTGAAGGTGCGGACCACTAAAGGTCCAGGCTATCCTTTGAGCTCCAGCAGGATTTCAAGAGTCTAGCTGATGCAATCGAGCCTGGAAAATCTCTTTAGTTTATCTTTAGGCCGATTCCTACTCACCTTTTCGGTGGATGAAAACTTGAACGTGTATATATATCTCTAGCGGATTCGATTACTGCGATGTCCTTCAAACTGCTTTCTCTCAAACGGACCGGGTGGTTAATTCAGACTGCTACAGCCGGAGTTTTTAGAAGAAGGGAAATGAGACTTCTGAAGACGTCAAACGTGGCCTCAGTAAATAGCAGCCGGTGTGGCTGGTAAAGTGCTTACCTTTCAAGTCTGTGTGTGTGTGTGTGTGTGTGTGTGTGTGTGTGTGTGTGTGTGTGTGTGTGTGTGTGTGTGTGTGTGTCATCATGGCAAAAATGTGGTCCAAGAGACACCTACTTTACTGGAAAACTACCACAGAAGTGGTTTGGAGTACTTTTCCAGGTGTTTATAATGGTCACAACTGTGCAAGAAGCAGTCACACAACTTCACAGGTGTCTAAAAAGTTGTTTCGACCCAACGGACTGAAAGTAGTACACTGAGGCTGCTGCTAGACTTCGCCTGTGTTTTAGTCAAAATCTCTCTATTTCAAGAGGCCTCCCAGGGCCCGGTCGCCGATCCAGCACCACAGGGGCTCCACTCCAGTCAATCCCCGCTTCCTGCCTGTGCAGCTCGCGTCCTGAAAATCCTCTCGACTCAGATAATTCCTTTGCAGCGCCCTTCTGCAACAAGCTCCCAGCCTAACAGTTGTGATTGGATACTAGTTTAAAGAAAAAGTTTGTTGAATCACTATTTAATGGGAAAAAATGCAGCTGAAAAACATTATACGGTCCCCTGATGGCAGCTATATTCTAGGAAGCGCTCAAGAACAAATGTAGACACAGCATAGTCCTTATCTCGAGGTTAGTGAATGCTATTCATTATTTTCTCTTTGAGAAACCAAAATTGAGTTATTTGAACTCAATTCAGGGCCATACACTTGTCAAAAAAGTGAAAAATCCACTTCAGTGAGAGGGATCAGCATGGTGTCACGGAGGGTAATCTCCATTTTTTTAACATCTTCCACTCGACACCTCTTCACCAAAGACCAATTTTTGTCAATTTTTTTAGAGGGGACAGGGAGATAGCAGGTCAACAGTTTATGCCACATAGAAACGGTATACATCATCTGAAAGCTGGGAACCCAAAGATCAATCTGAGAAGCAGCACAGCACTGTGTGTCAAGTGTTACTAGAGATAAATCTGTAATAAATAGTGTGTTGTGTATAGGCGCCTACTGAAATGTTGAACGTTTAGAGCGTATAAGGGCTGAGAACATTATGATGCAAGTATATGATGGCCATACCCAAGCTCTGAGATTACCCATGAATATTTTCATATATTCCTGGGATGACTCCATTTATAAAGCAGATGTGGTGCAAAATAAAAAAAAAACAATACCTCTTGAAAATGTTAAAAAATCCCTCCAACATACCACATTAAGACACCAAGACCTTGAGGAAAAACCACTGAAAAAGCCATGTTGTGATTTGCTTTAAAAAAAAAAACGTTTGACATTTAAATAATTTTCTTGTAAAAATTGCATTTTCCAGACACTTGCTCAGAAATCCCCTTCATTTGAATATACCTCGGAAAGCCATGTATCCTCTGAATACCAGAGGTCTCTAGCTTGTGGTTGAACGGTTTCATGATGCTGTGATTATCCGAGGTGACAAAAGGCCATTTTATACGCTGATGTCACATTTCAAAAACTGGTCTCGCTACATGAAATGTTTAGCATGGGGACTAACATGAACATATGTTCATATGCCAGATCCACAGCGAATCCCAGTTTTCCAGTCATACCAAATTCCAAGTGTCATTAGGGACCCCAGTATGCAGAAAGCATTTTTAGAATAGGCAGAAATAACACATTTGTACTATATGCTAAAAAGCTGTGTGTTTTTTTTTGCCCCAAATTTCATGGGATTAGAATAAACATGCCGTCTTAAAAGGGGAGACTTGTGGGGGTCCATAGAGCCCATTTTCATTCACAATTCTCGAGATAAATATGCAAATATGCCGATTCGAGTTTTATCCTTGCCAGAATTGACCATAACTTTGGAGCGTTATTTTGGTACCAATGGATTTGTTGGGTTGTGTAGATTTCCCTCAGAAGACTTGCATTGACACTGGTTGTTCTTGAGGTTAAACTCAGCAGTGCCTTTTGCTCCAAACCTTCTCCATCTATTCTGGGAAAATTGACCTTTCCGATGTGTTGAACCTTGGAAGCATTGCGGCAGCTGTGATGTGTTGACAGCAGACTTCAGCTTTGATTTTCAATTTGACGATAACATGTTGGACGATATGTCTAAGCCAGTGATAGGGAGTCATCAGTTTTCATTAACTTTACTGCCGACACCCGGCGAAAGAGAGCACTCCAATACTGTAACACACTGAGGAGACTCAGAAGTGGGACAAACGAAGATGGTAAATTGGATTAGAGTATTCTTGTTTTCTTGGTTAACCACTTCCTGAAAATGTATTATAACGAAGACACTGCATGGAAGTGAGGGTGGGTGATATGACCTGAAAGCCATATCACAATTCATTTTTACATTTAGAAACCATTTCTTGTTATAATCATCTGAGCACAAACTTCTCTCTCCCTTCCTTTATATTGAACATTGCATATATCGCAGAGTAACATTTACTTCAACTATTCAGGAGTCAGATTTTTGTGCTGAAATGAAAGTAAAACAGGCACTCTCTCACATTCCCTGCAAATAAGAAAGAATATTGTGTATTAAATGACATATTCCAATTTATGGTTTCCATTATCTTATTCCCTCTGTAGGATGTTTCAGGCTATGGAGTGTCATGAGCAAACAGTGAGCTGTCATGGTGAGCGGAATGATTTTCTATAATTTCTTTTTTTTTTTCTTCATGCAGACATTTAATATAATGATTGCAATTTGTGAGCTGGAATTATTTGCTTATATCTTGACATTTTGCTGAATTCTTTGACGTTCGACTGGGCACCAAAGGTTAAATCACAAACAGACTCAACTTTTCCGTGAATCCCCCCCCCACCACGCAGAAGAACAAGCCCACTTTTATAAAGGGGTTACCCAGAAAATATAGCCTGTCAAAGGGAATTTACTGAACTTACTGACTATTTAAACTACGCTGTTTAGACGCTCACATAGCTTCAGTGTATTCCTACCCAGCCCGACATTACAGGACCCTGAACTGAACTTCACTCGAGTGGATTCCAGTCACACAAAGAAAGGCGGACCTCATGCCAACTTGAAAGTTCAATGCATGTGTGGGCCAGTGGCCAAAACAATCTGCCAAGGGGGCTATCCTTCTTTGTCAGTGTACAGAGTAGCTGTGACAGGAAAAAGGCCTTGAGGGTAACTAAGCAAACCCAACACATCTTCAGACTTCTTCCAGCTCATCTTGATTTAAAAAGGGTCAGGACTCCTCATTTCTCAGAGACTCACTGTTGGGCAGAATAAAAGCATGGAAAAATGTTGAAAAATATCATCAGGCTCTCACTTGGAAAGAAATTGTTATCTGTTGCATATATATATTGCATATCCTGGATGCGAGCCTTTTGCACACTGCAGGTGGGCCGACTACATAATTCACTATGATATACAGTATTCATCAAGATAACCTTGCCACAGTCTGTAAAGAACAGCTTTCCTTCTAAGCGTACAGTAGCTGTGATCAAAAAGCTGAAAAACAATTGTGCCCTTGCACATATCTAACCTTCCTGCTGGGCTGTTTGGGTGAGCAGCTATTTAAGTGTGCTTATCAATCAAAGTCATTGTGGAACACTTCACAGCAGAAGCAGCAACATATAACTTCCATATGTATAAAAGTCTGCATGACTAGTTATTCTAACATTTTGGTGGGAATGTGGTAGATAATACAAAAGAATGAATGAGAATAATTTACTTTGAGCTTCATCAAAATGTGACTTTAAAGCTACCGTTGGGTATTATAATAAAAAAATATTTTGCCATATTTTCTCAAACTGTCAATATATCCTGACAGTAGTGCATGAGATGGATGATGTGTGACAAAAATCCAGTTTTTCTTGTGTTATTTTAGTGCTCCTAATGGCTTTTGATTCCGGAGTTAAGAACAACCAATCAGAGCCGAGGAGTCTCGAACGCAGCTGTCAGTCATTGCTCATAAAGCTTGTGAATTCCAATGAAATATTAATCCATATTTTGGTACTGCATTGCCTATTTTTCATTTCAAACTTCACTTCAAAAATCATTCATATTTGATCAGGTCCGCATAGTTTGACAGTTTGACCAAAGTTCACGAGCGTCACGAGCTGTGATTGACAGCTACGTTAGACACACCTCAGCTCTGATTGGTCGTTTTTTCTTTGGGGGCGGTGGAATCCAGATTATCAGTCAAACTACTGAACTACTGTCAGGACACAATAACAGCACATATGATGTTATTTTTACGTAAGTAACCAACTTTAACTTAAAAAATGTCAAAAAAAATGTCAAATCTCAAGCTTGTCTCCTTGTTAGTCTAGTACAGTGCAGCTTCAATTCATATTCATTACTCGTCACTCAGAGACGGCGCTGAATCGGCCATCAGGATAGAAAAGGACAAATGGCGGTGACACTTTTCCACAAGGATGGTGCCCATTGAATCAAGGCAAAGCTCCAGTGAAGAATACGTTTCAGGTCAATACACCTCACGGCCTTGTAGGTAAACCTGGTTACCGTCAGATTCAATGAGCCACAGATTAGCCGGCTCACGGCTCCTGAAGAAAGACGAAATCCTGCAGCCGTGCCACAGTTCACGGGCCAGAGCCTCCACATTTTTACACTTAATATGTCATAACTGACCATTACTACACACAAAGGCTCAGGGGAATTGTCCCAATGTGTTGGGCATAATAACTGTGGACTTTACAGCCCACAAATCTAAGATTAGTTATTTCTCAAGCAAAAATGTCAAATATTAATTGTTGTGATTTTTCTATTTGCATGACAGGCAAGCCAAAATAAAAGAAGGTTAAAAGCCTGGGAACTCACAGCCACTTAAGACTAATATTTTTTCCTTCAGTACTAAGAACACAAATCCTTTTTCTGAGTTTTTAGACTTAACATTCTTTCATACATCTTTTTTCCATCAAGTTTCTGGAAGACCATAGCCATTAGCCATCATTATGAAGAATTTAGCAGCTCTTTACTGGAAATGGATTTCTGATTTTTTCCGAAGCGGGACTACAGAGAAAACCTCATCAAACACAACACACTGTTTAGGATTGTAAACAAGCTCGCTTCTAGTCATGATTTAGCCAAAATGTACTATCAGCAACCCACAAAAGCTTTGTAAAATTAAACACGGCAGAAATACATTTACAGCACTGCATGCCACACCTGGAATCATGTACTTCAACCAAATAATCCAAATATAATGTCACAAAAGTGTTTTATGAACCGTGGGGGTGTGGTTGATCAAATTCTTATAGTTTTGTGCCGCATACATTTTAATCAGCCCCCCACAAATATTTCAAACGATTATCTTGAGCAACAAACACAACGAAGCCATCTGTGCAAACACACGCGCCGTGAGGCCTGCCGAGATCAAAGTGGTTATTTTGAGGTAGCTTCACCGGGAGACCTCTCCCCGCCTGAACCTCATCTTTTAGCAAAGAAAATAAATGGTTATGGGGCCACGAAAAAAAAAAAAGATGATATTGGATATTTTATGGCTGTCTGTGACTGTAAAGTGTTTCATTTCCTGCACTTCATAAACACCGTATGAATAGCAGAGTAGATTAAAGGGTCAGGGAGAGCTCACTTTGTATTTCAAATCAGAATGAAAAAATAAAATATTTTTTGTTTGAGGTAATGATTTAGAAAAAAGTATAAACACGCAGATATTTCTCGTTTATTTTACATATTTTAACGTGTGCTCTTTTCTTTATGCGTTGTACAATGAATACTGCCTGAGCTCAACGCTAATGAGGTGCAGGTACGTTACTAACGGTGACAACGGAGTGCAGCAGCTCACTTATCCATAGGCTGGAATGGGGGGGGGGGGTGCAATGGGCTGACAATTGGGTGGACGAGCACGAAGACAAAGTGATTAGCATCCATCACTGTCTGACAGCGAGAGGGCCGTGACAGATGAAGGAGGCACAATCGGGGGCAAGACAGCAAAGGCATGGCAGAAGAAAGAAGAAAGAAGCCCGGGAGGGAAGAGGACGAGCCCGCTGCCCGCTGAAACAAATGACAAAGTTAGGACATTGGCTTTTTAAAAAGGTCAAGATAAGGACAGAAAAAAGAAAAAAAAAAACGTGTTCTTTGTGAAGGGGACAGAGGTCTGAATGCCCGTTTTGTGTGTGTGTGAGGGAACGTTAGAGAAGGATTGTATGAATGTATAGAAACTGTCAATGAGGACAAACATCCGTCCCCCATCTTAACACAAGGCTGCAATGCAACTTAAACCCACTGAGTTATCTAAAAATACAGATGCAAATGTAGGGTATTTCCTCTTAGAGCAGGGCTGCAGAGCGTGACCATTCCCTCGTATTCTCAGCTAAGTGCTGGGAATTCTGTGGCTTCTAGTTTTCCTCATTTTCGAAGCAGTGTTTTGGGTTTAATGAAAGACTATTGAAAAAAAAAAAAGACAACGCTGCAGGAGCTCCATTTGTTTTTCTGTTGGCATTTTGACACCAATGACTCTGCCAGTATGTAATCCAAAATTATGAAGTCATACTTTCGCTGCTATTCCTTTACTTATATTTGATTTCAGTTTTTTTTTCAGCACATGTCTTGATACTTTGTGTCGTCCTCTTTGAGGTGAGACAATGTTCTGTTGTACCTTTTCCTGTCCGGTGACCCATATGTCTCGCTACACCGTGTGTCATAACCTGTTTTTAACCCTCTGATGCACAAGACATTTAAAAGCTTTTCATAAATGACCCGTGTTCATTTTCAAATCTTATTTGGTACGCAGCCGAATGTGTCTTTCTACTATCTTTCAACAAAATGATGTCAACACTCAGGATTTTTAGAATCGTTTAATACATTCATTTTTGGTTATTATTAAAAGTCATCATATCAATTTCTCTGTCTTGATATAAAGAGAAAATTGTTTTGATTACACATCTAATTGAAACTTACAGACAGGGGTCGAAAAATGACCAGCCAGGATGAAAGTCAACAGTATAATTGGTTTCTAAAAAGAGACAAAACATAATCATACTGGTGTCAAATGTTCTGTTTACATCATTTTCTAAGGTAATTGCATATGTATTATGAATGTACATATATCTACATTCTCATAGTGATATGGGATGAAATTTAAAAACAAATGGTGTGGTTTACAGTTTCAAGAGTATTCTCATTAGAACAGAACCATAACTAGAATGATAATTATGGTGTATAATAATTATATTATCAGAACGGATCGGGTTGTTGAGGATTGATCAAATATGTACAACTCTTATTGTTGACAATCTCACTGCTCCACTCTGCTTTTGAGCATGAGCACCAGAGACTCCTGCCGAACCAGTCAGCTATAATTCAATCTTGCAGCTTTTGATGCTCAAAATAATGTATCCACTTTTTAGTATATTTGTGCTTGTTAACTATGGAGACATAAAATATTATGAAGACTGAAAGCAGATGAGAATAAAAGGGCCTGACAAGAAATACTATATATGGCACAGGTTATTATTGGTAATTGGTTTTCAAATGTTCTGTTGTTGCTGCAAATCTGACTACACAAAACATTGTAACTAAAATGTATTCATTTATAAGTTCAAAAATGAATACATTCATGGAGTTTGTGGGCCCCATTCTTGGCCCTTCCACTGGAAAAAAATGCGAAGCAGGAAAATGTACATAATGAAACTGTGGCGGTACAAAATAGACTTTGGCGTGTAATTCATTTGAAATACTGATTATCCATGATGACAAAACTCAAATGGAATACAAGTGGAAGTTGACACATTCTATTTTATTTAGTGATTTGTCAGGTTTTTGGTATAAGAGATGAGCAAATCCTGAAGGAAAAGTCAAGTATTTATTTTATTTTGTAAATTCTTTATGATGTTTAAATTGCACCACTGCAGTCAGACTGGTATCAGGAGCCAACCTCCCAGTCTGAAAAGTGAAGCCAATATGGTAGTGCCTTGAACTCTGGTTGCAAAAAGAAGTCTGATTGTAGAGAAGTCTATGAGAAAATGACCCTACTTCTCACCTGATTGATTACCTCAGTGATTGCTATTTTCAAGTCTTCTTTAATACAGCATGGGGTTCATTTAGTAAATTACAGATTGTACAGATTGTAAAGCCCTCTGAGGCAAGTTTGCAATTTCTGATATAATATTTAAATGGTATTGACTTGACTATCCAGCCAGGCTTGCAACAACAGTCCCTGAGAAGTCGCCCTCCAGGTCTGTATCTCAGATCCTGCACAAAGAGCTAAACCAGGCTGCTGTGAGTTCTGCAATTACACACTGGATTTCCTCACTGGCCTCATTTTTGGCCTTGCTGCCAGACAAGCTTTCCAAGCAACCACCAACCAAGCTGGTGAGCTGGATAAAGCAAAGAAACAGCTGACAAGAGACTGAAAACAGTTTCAGTTTACTGTGACAGTACAAGATCAAAAAATATCCACAACAGAAGTGTAATGTTTAAGGTGCTGTTTATAGTGAAGAACCCACTGAGAGTTATCACCCACTATGCAGCCTCCTTCTGCTCAACAGAGCTTTAAAGTGTCTTTAAGCTCTTTGTTTTAGTTTTACAGCCTCCAACTTCCCTGTTTTGACTCATCCACTGCAGTGATCAGTGTCTTCTCCAGATTCAGAAGGCGGCAACACAGTCCCTGCTCAGCACTTAGGGGCAGACAGACAAAGTAAGCGACCAGCTGGTGGACATAGCGAAGCATTTTTTGCAGATAAAAAGCTTGTTATTTTATTAAGGGAGCTGTTAGGGACCAACAGAGCTAAAAGTAGAGTAAATATTTTACTTAGAATCCGTGTCTGCTGGATATGTAATCATGCAAAAACTTTAAGAAGCGAATATGTCAGTGTTGTGTTTACAGCTTTTTGTTCTGCTGCCACCTGGTGGCCAACAAATCTATTGTCACAGGTTTAGAGGGGCATTCAAGAACACTGTGTTTCTGCATCAATTCTGATTCTGATATGGCAAAAAATGCTACAACGAAATATTTATTTTATTTATTTATTTATTTTTTAATGAATTTTCACAATATCCTATAACTATATTTATTATATTCTTTTCTAAATAATGCCAAAACAAAATTGGTTATTGAATATTATTGGTTTACACTTTTTACCCCATTTGCACTCATTATTGAGCAGACATAGGTATGACAAACAAATAACTGAAATATTGTGTTGACGTTGCACATTTACATCATTTTCTAAGGTAATTGCATATGTATTATGAATGTACATATATCTACATTCTCATAGTGACATGGGATGAAATTTAAAAACAAATGGTGTGGTTTACAGTTTCAAGAGTATTCTCATTAGAACAGAACCATAACTAGAATGATAATTATGGTGTATAATAATTATGTTATTATCAGAACGGATCGGGTTGTTGAGGATTGATCAAATATGTACAACTCTTATTGTTGACAATCTCACTGCTCCACTCTGCTTTTGAGCATGAGCACCAGAGACTCCTGCCGAACCAGTCAGCTATAATTCAATCTTGCAGCTTTTGATGCTCAAAATAATGTATCCACTTTTTAGTATATTTGTGCTTGTTAACTATGGAGACATAAAATATTATGAAGACTGAAAGCAGATGAGAATAAAAGGGCCTGACAAGAAATACTATATATGGCACAGGTTATTATTGGTAATTGGTTTTCAAATCTCTGATCTTTTTTCTTTTTCTTCTTTTTTTTCACAGTTTCTGTGAACAAACCACAATAATGTTGGAAAAGTGACTTAACTGAGACCGCCAATTATATGCCACAGTGATAAAAAAAAGCTTTATGTTGTAGTCGCAAACAACAGCAACAATGAAATCCTGACTGTGTTTGCACAGGGAGGCGGCATCGTAACGAGCCCAAATAAATCTAATTAGTTTTAATGTGAATGATCTTTATGGAGGAAGCTTCCAGGCTGATAGTGTAGAAGAAAATAAATTATGTACTTGAGAAGGATAAGTATTTACTCCACGGACTGCAGCCTTGGCAAAACATCTACAGCACATAAATAGCCATTCGGGCCTGCAAGGATGAGATATGCAGTGTACTCAGAGAATGAACAGAGGAATCAGCCTCCCAACTAAAGTGCCAAACAATAGCAATAAAACACACATAACTCCTGCCAATTCATTACCAGAAGGAGGATAATGCAGTCATGCTGTCTCAACCGGATAAAAACAAAAAACAAAAAATGCCAGCTGCGAAGCACTGAAGCTTGCCCCTGGAAAATTAATGGGACTCATCAAGAAATAAAAGAGCCATAAAAAGTGGTCTGTTTTTTCGCCCGCAATGGGGTGACTTCTCGAATTAACTGGGGACGCCTCGGACGGGCGTGTGCCAACGGTTTCTTTGGTGAGGTGTTGGATCAAGAAGACATGTGTCATAAAGCCTGGGCCAAATTGGAACTCCAATGCCGACAGTGTTTTGTCTGACGGATTTGGTCGGTCGGAGCCATCAGCGCTAAATGCTGTCTGTCAGCGCCATAAAAGCTGAACGCAATCTGTGATGGGCCGATGAAATGCAGATATATGAAGCCTTCATCTGCACGGTGCTCTCCAGTGATGTGGCAAAACTAGAGAGATGCAGGGCAGCGCACGGTGGAGCTTGTTGTGACTAATCTCTACACGGTTGAGGATAATGTTTGCATAAAATACATTATGCGCCCGTCACCTTTAACTCCTCATCTATACTGCGGCAGCATCTGCTTTTGCATTACCCTCTTGTATTTTTTGATAGGTATATCTGTCTATCATAGCAGAATATGTGGACGTATTCTGATGTAGATCACTTACAAAGGCCAGGCGTACAAATGATGTGTGCGCAAAAAAAACATGCATACTCCATTTCCAACACATAAATTGGTATTTAGAAGTGAGGAATTCAGGCTCGAACATGTTCAAATGTGCAAATAAGAGGGAAAGACAACACAAACTATTATGTGCAGCTTTGATACATATGACAAACTTTTAAATTTTAAAGTTTCTTATTCATCTTTTTTTTCCCTGCCCCAGTTTCACCCCCGCAGGTTAGGTCTGTTGCCTCTGTCAGCACTTTGCCGTTGTTAACGCTGTTAGCACTGTTAGCTGCGAGTCAGCGGCTCAGCCGACGCCATGTTGAGAGCCGTGTGGAGACAACAGATATGCTCTGAATTAAAAATGATCTATAGCACCATTAAAAGGGAAATATCTCTCTATTAAAGCTAGTACGACTGTAACTCACATGTTAATTGCTAAACAGTGGTGAAGCACAAGAGCAAATGCCGGCAGATGAGTTTTCCATTAAAACAAAATGATGACTGATGTGGCCAAAGTGCCTCCTAAGTGACTCTATGACTGGATGCTGACAAGCAAAGTAGCATTTTAAAGTTTTTGTCGCAATTAAGATTTCATATAGAGCCATTTGTGGGGTTTGAGTGGGTAGTTTTTTTTTTACATAAATAGCTTTAAATGGTATGTAAGGTTATAAAATGTAGCAGTACATATACTGGAGTATATATACCCCCCTGGTATTAATATTCGTGAAGGGGCCCCACAAAGACGACTATTAGACTCTAATAGTCGTCTTTGTGGGGCCCATTTGTTTGATGTGGTTTCAATGACTTACATGGCAGGGCATTTTATTCCAGCCGGTAGCAAGCGTTTTCATTGAATGTTTGATCAAAGTGAGAGAGTGAAGTTAGGCCTTCTTGTCGGAGTGGATAGCTTACTCTGCACTACAGAATGGGTAGGCCATGAGTCAAATAAGCTGCCACAGGGTCGTGAGCACGCACAGAGCTGCAGGAATACAAATGTACTCCCCAAGCCAACAGTGTGCGTTATCCTGTGGATTTGGACTTTTGAAATCTTTTTGGCCACCCACAGATGGGAAATTAGGAGAGTTTAACAACTTGGATTTTCCACAACACATTAAAGGTCATTTCCTTAGACGTCTAGGAGCTTGCTGCCAAGAGAAGATAGCTAATAATAAAACATTAAAACTGCAAACCGACTTAGCATTCAGTTCACGTCTTCTGCATCTGGCGAAAGTTACCATCACTATCAAAAGTCGATAGCTATGAGCGCTAATTGTGAGAAGCCGTGTTTCTCATCCCATTTGCTTAATTCTTACAAAAGGCAGAGGCCAAGTTCATCAGGAAATTAGATTGCAGAGAGAATTTCATTAATCAGAATGTATAACCTTATCCATGCCCAAACTACGCCAAGCAATCCTCATTGACATTCTGCGGTGACCAAGCCTTCAGTGCCACAAAAACATGCACAAGGAACAAGTTCTTCTTGCTCAGTTGAGAACATTTATACTGTGTTAACACGTGCACCCGTTTTTCAAAACAAACAGTGGAATGAAACGCTATGAGAAAGCATATAGATGGCTAAACGTCTGCAAATGTGTGACTGGTGGCAGGTTTTTAAGGGCACTTTTGCTCTACAAATGCCAATACGATGAATTCAGACAGGAAGGGTGGGAGAGTATAACAGAGGGAGACAGACACAGCACCCAGCATGCAGCGCTTCATGCAGAGCCAAAAGAGGCAGACCGCATTAAATCAAATCAGCCGTTGTGATTCGCCTCAAATCAGAGGAAGTCTAGAGACACAGTGTGAAAGCAATGATGTAATGAGGCTGATGGGAGCGTTCCCATCAGCCCGCCTGCTCGTTAACCTCTGTTACCGGCTTCCCTCGTCTCAGTTGTGATTTACTTACAGGATCCATCTGACCTATCGGGAGACAGTGAAAGACATTTCCTCCGAATGTCAACGGGCGACATATGGTTATGAATGCATAAAAAGTCCCTCTCGCATTCGTTCATTTTTTTCTTGTCTTAGCAACTACTGTTTAAAGAGTTCCGGAAAAACTTAACTCTAATATTGTTGCAATAAACTTTCCTGTGACATTTCTGAATCATATGAATGCCAGTTTGGGAAAACCAAACTAGAGATGGGGTGATTCCTCGTCAAATTCATCATGATCGATTACAGAAATAAAGTTTTTTTTAGACAAAGACGCCACGATATGGTGCTCTGTAAGCTTTACATATTGGACATGGCTTTTCACAGCAGTAGAGTTGCAATGCAGGAACCCTTCCAAAAGTGAAAGCATTCCCTAAATCATAACGGCAGGGGCAGTTTACTTTTTACGACATATTAGTACTACCAACACACAGAACGAGCTTCTTTTAGAAGCAGTCACTAAAAATTGATTTTCTATATGATTCTTCATGGCCCCCATGTCAAAAGTCATTTCTGCACTGCTGCTGCAAAAAAATGGCCAAATAAAAACGTTGCCATTTTTTTTTTTTTTCTTGTCTACTTTAACGGTCATCACTTTTAGTTCTAGAAACTTCTGGTAGTCGTTTTTTTCACTACCTTATGGCAATGTATTAGCCTTACCATTAGAGGAGAAAATAATCAGCAGGGCAATAGTAAAACATAGGAATGTAATTACATTTTTTTGATTTGAATCATTGTTTATTAATTCTCCGGCTGGAATTGCATCATCTACATAATCAGAGTATGCTAGCCATAATATACGATCTCATCACTTTGGATTGCAAGTTGTTAAAAAATTAAAAAACGATAGCTGTCTTTTGACATTTGGTAAGTAAGTAATGGGTTGATTAAAAAGCCAAAGGGTTGAAGGATTAGTCCTAAATACAAATAATCAAGGTATGGGGCGGCTGTGGCGTAGTGGAGAGCAAGGCAGTTCTCCAATAAAAGAAGCTCGTTCTGTGTGTCCAATCAGAGGGTCGGTGGTTCGATACCCAGCTTCGGCAGTCGATGTGTCCTTGGGCAAGACACTTAACCCCAAGTTGCTCCCGAAGGCACATTGCCATCGGTGTGGACTGGATGTTGCATGAATGTTAGTTAGAGTCTGATGGTGGCACCTTGCATGGTAGCCTGTCTTCAGTGTGTGAATGGGTGAATGATATGTAATATACTACTGATTGTAAGTCGCTTTGGATAAATGTAATGTAATGTAATGCTCAACCGTAACTGTATTTAACATTTGATTTGATAAAAAAAACTCTCAGCACAAGGTCCCGTACTTTCAAATTTGCTCTTAATGTGGCTGAAAGCTTGAGGAATCCCAAGGTCAATAATGAACCTTCAAGCTTAAATGTAACTACAATATCATCTGCATTTAAAAAATACTGATGCATTCAGAAAAAAAGGGCTGAACACTACATTATTACAGGCCAGTATCACAATCGCTAAATGTTTAAAATGTGTACATTTGTTTTTGTTTTGTTATTTACAGGTGAAAGACTATTTGCCAACACTGATGTATTTGAAAAAATGTAATATCATCTGGATGATTTATTGGCCAGGCTCTTAACAAAATGAGCACATATGCTACAAGATAAATGATTTCCGTACACAGGAGTCCAATGCAAATTAACACTGCAGGCAATATAACTGCTGTTCTACCTCAGTGAAGTTCATACCTTATGACGTTATATATTTGACATGCATGTTTCACCTTGTGTGTACAGGGAGGGCGACACGACTGAACCCAGGCCTGCAATGTTTCCAGATTTTCATGTGAAAGTAGCCAGAATGATGATGTTTACCTTTCTTTTTCCTCCGCTTACAGAGAACAATAACACAATCTATGGTTAGGAGATTTCTTGTGTCACTGAGCAAAATAATATAACAGTAAAATCCCATGGGTTTGGCAACAAGCCACACTTACACAGAGGCCTTGTTCAAACACCTTCCAAATTGAAAGGCTTAGCATCCTTTTGTAGAAGCACATTAATAGTTACAACAGAAGACTCTAAGGTTACGCGGCAGTGTGGTAAATAATCAATTAAAGCTATGGACACAAATTAGTTCCCCACATTACAAATAATATTCTTTATCAGGCATATGTGGAGGCTTGTGGTAAAACAGAACGGACTGACTGACGTATAGTTTCCCCTGGAACAGTTCTGCCGCCTTACCTTGGTGTCAGCACTACTCTTGACAATTCAGTTTTCTGCTCAGCACATTTCAACTTTTACCATTTACAGCTGACCTTTCAAAGTACTACCAGTGAAACAGAAGCGTTCTATTGCATAAAAACGCACCGCGAATAAAGAAAAATATACCCTTCCTGTGTGTTTGTGTGTCAGATGTATAAGATAATAACACTTCATAACATATCCTGACCTTGGGAGAAATATCGCATGACAAGTTGTCAAACTGCACAGAATTGAGTGCTGAGCCTGTAAAAAAGCCCTGAAGGCACAACTACAGTATGGGAAGTCTTTTTTTTTTTTTTTTTTTTTTTTTTTTTTTTTGCAGAGAAGCCATTTCCATTCCGGTCTGTAATATGACATCCGAGGAGCAAGGCCAATAATATGGTTCATTTATCACGCTGAAAGTTTTCATTAGGGCCAGAACCTTGTTGCATTCACTTATTTGGCAGATTTATTTACCCTTGACTCATTGGGCTTTTTAAGGGGAGCAGGTCCAGCTGCTATAAAAAATGTGTCCAGACAAGAAAAGGTCTATAATATCGGCTTGGTTCTTTATTGTTTTGTTTTGTTTTATGTATCTTTTATCAAGTCCCATTATGTTAGTGGACATGATTCTATTACATGAACCTCTACAAACCCGTTATTGAGTCAAGGAGCAGTGGTGTGATTACAGATCAGCACCAGTTTTTCCGACTGCTGGACAAAAGCAATGTTGCTTACTGTGGTAAAACCATTAGTGCCCTCCATGGTCAGCACTTTGTCCAATACAAGGGTGTCAATGACGTTCTGACCTGGTAAGCCAAGTCAGTGATGGATCCATCTCAAAAACCATACCAACGAAAGACTACACCAAACTATACTGAGATCTAAACTCACATTTGACTTTATTTGGTCTATGAAATGTTAGAAAATTGTGAAAAATCACAATATTCCACAGCCCATGGTGACATCATCATATTGCAAGTATTAAGATTCAATTATACAGCTATACCTACACATTGTATTGCGGGTTATACTGAAATAGAACTGAAACTACTGTGTAGAAGTTAATATACCAGCTTTTTAGTTAGCTATGCGAGCCTTTAAAAATGATTTATGCTGAAGAAAGTGGAACAAAAGTGTGTTTTCCATCTCAAACATCAAAGCACGGAGTCTAAGATATACCTTTTCAAGTGCCTGGGACTTCAGCTGTATTCATTTATTCTTTTCTCCTTGTGCATCTTAATATTCTTCTAGAATGACACAAGAAAAAAAATGAAAACGATTAGCACTAGAAAGGACCTTTTTCAAACACAGCAATACGGGGTCGGCGTGGCTCAGGAGTTAGCATAGTTTTTAGTTATTGTGAGCCTCCTGGTTTGATCCCCGGCTCCCCCTCAGAGAGTATCCTAGTGTCCTTGAGCAAGACACTGTGAACACTCTAACCACTCCTGATGAACAGGTTGGCACCTTGCACGGCAGCCAATCAGAGCATGAACGAACTTGTCAATTGGTGTGTATGTGTTATAAAGTGCTTTGAGAAGTCGATAGAATTGAACAGCGGTATATTAAAGCACTATATGTCAACCGGTCTCATTCAGGGACGAGCGGGACAAAAGAAACAGGACACTAGTGTGGAGAGCAGGCAATTACATGCATAGACCCGAAGCTCCCTCAGCTGTCTCATTTGCAAAAGCCCATGATTAATTGAGATGCTGGGCGGATTAATTCAATCACAGAGACGGTGAGAACAAAGGCTTTGACATTTGTAGAAGTCAACACCTTCGCCCAGCAAGACACAAATATTAATTGTCTTGACTTAGGCAAACTCACTGGTGTGGTTTCAGCCCATAGGAAGGATTCGGTTTTGACATGGACACGACGATGGTGTATAAATTGAGCCAGCGATAAGCAGCCGTGTAATCACCGTGCTCAAATTTGACTCCCGAGGTAAGAGCCTCAGTAGTCACACTGGTTGAGAAGCTGTATGATGTTTTCCGAACTGAGGAAGAGGCTTTTTTTTTCTCCACAGCGATCTGACAACAAACAGCTCGAGGTGGAAAGATGAACTTGTTGTTAATAGAGTTTTTTTGGCGACAGTGAGGGATGGCGACCATGAAGCAGATAGTAATGATGTTATCAGTCACTGTGTGATCTTGCATGGAGAGATGAAGTGCGCTGAACCTTCTGAAGGCAGGCCGAGAGTGGTGCACATGAATGATGTCAACATGAGAGTAGCAGCACATAGATGTTCCTAGCTAACCACCTGATGTGATGCGGTGTAGTCATTTCTCGCCTGTGATAATCCATACGTGCACACAATTACTGTAATCACTGCCCAATATGATCGTGATTGGTTTAAAGAAATCCAGACGAGCCAAAGAGTTGATTTTTCTTCCTACCAAGAATGATGATGTATGGAGCCAGACCTTTCTTTAGAGCTTACACGGCCCTGTGGAGATAAATACGTCTAGGCCCGTCGTGTAAATGATGTTATCGACTTAGCTTTCGACATGACCTTGCTCATTTGTGCTGACCTCTATAGTGCCCGTTGTGTTTGCTTACATAAGAACGTCCCCAACATGTTAGCCAATAGGTGTTTTCCCAGACAGCTCCTGACCGGCAGAATTTTGTTGTATTTACGTTTTGTTTAACTACGTTTTTTTTTTTTTCTTTAAAGAAGAATTTTAGAAGAATACAGAAAGGTAATAGAAATAGTGTACTTACTTTATTATTCTCGTGTATAATCATTATATAAGTGGCATAAAAAAAAATGACTATAATGTTGTTTATCGCTGTTATATCTGGGACAATATATCGTCAGACAAAAGCAGATGTCGTGACACGGCTAGGAATGACTGTGCAGGTATCCTTACAGACTGACTTATAAGAGGACCACGCACATTTAGAGGCTGGGGTCAGTGAAACTCATAATCATAATTTTCCAAATTAGTACTGCTTCTGTGAACTAACATATTATTATTTATTATTCCCTCCATTTATTTTGCAATCAAGTAAATTATCGTTAATGTACAAAAATGTCAGAAAAGTTTTGAAAATATTCAATGAATAATGACAAAGGAAACCAGCAAATCCACCTGCAAATCTATCTTTGAATTTTGGACTGATCAGGAATAGCGCTTCTAATTTCGTTTAATTCTCTACCATGACAAGGCTTCCTGTTTTTTACTTTTTTTTTTTCTATTTCTGTTAAAAGACTAATGGATAAGTCGACTACCTATTTCTGCAGTAAATGTTAAGCTGTGGAAGTCTGCAAACAAACAGAGTTACGCGCTACATCCCACAGCAAAAGCCGTCATGTGTTCAGTGAGTGAGGCTACTGTTCAGACTCATCTGGCTCCTGCTGTGACAGGGAGACATGTCAGGATGTGTGTGATTCAGCTCAGCAGGTGATTGATTGTGTTAAATCCTGCTCCAGGTACCTTAATGTCGTCGTTGTCTGTCTGTCCTCTTGTGTGGCCCGTTTTAAATGTAGTCTACTGATATATTTAACCCTCCGAACCTGTTGCATGCAGGGTCATAATTCTATTAAGTCTGTCACAAACACGCTACTGAAATCATAACTCATTACTGATTTGTTTACAGTTCTGGTAGTGACGATGTCCACTGAGAATAAACTCCTTCAGTCTGCAGATAAATCAGATCAGAATCATATGTGATCATGCTGATTTCACGTTTCACTTGATTACATGGTTACAGTGCAAACAGGCGATCAGCATGGCCTCCATGTTATAGGCTTAAAAAAAAGCTCCTTCCATGACAGCCCTTTACTTCCTGTTTACATCATCCAAAGCATGTATTTATTTATGTTTGTATCTCTTTGTTTATACTAGGAGTACACATTTGACAATTCTAAGGCACAGGATGTCTCAAATTGGCTGTTATTTCCCCTGATAACACTGACACTACATCCAATCATATGCAGACATTTTACCATGTGCTGGAAACCTTTGGATGTGAAGCAAAAAAATCCCAATAACTTCAAATTGTGGATAATTATTTTTCACGGAAAATATCACCTAGACCAATAAAACGACACGCCAAAGCATGGACATGATAATAATGAACATATTACATGCCTGTTCAGGATATGTTGTGACTACGACATAGAGCCTGTTTAAATGATGAAGAAAACCTGGTGAGAGCTCAATATGTTAACAATCATTTGACACCAAAGGGACCTGAGAAGGACAAAAAAAATGTGTCCTTTCCACATGCGCGTACAGCTGCTACATTATTTCAAATCTGTCCCGTGAAACCTAAAAACTGTTTGTATTTATCATATTCTCCTAAAACAGCAACTAGTAGGCATTTTGCAGGAGATTGGTACAGCTTCTTAAGCATTCCCAACTTTTCAACATCACCAGCAATTCATTATTACTATCATTTTGGACACTATTAAGCTCTAAAACGTATCAGGAAGTACATTATAGATTAAATGCACTATATGGGTGGCATTTGGACACGACTCACAGCAAACTCGTTTACAAAAGACAATAAAATGTGATTGCCAATAAAGTTCAACCGCTCTCGTGATGTTGTGGTGAGCATCAAACTCATCCGACGCAGTAAAACACAAAGTGTTGAAGCTGAGTAAGACTCTTTTCAGTTACATTCACGTGAACTTTATTCAACTCTGCTTGGAATCCGATTCACACGATCACCTTTGCTCTACTACAAGGACCATGACAATTAAAAAAAAAAAAACACTGTCCTGAATTGCATTTGTAGAAGCCTCAAGGCTAATTCATGCTGATATTCACAGCATAAATCACGAGCCACTTGGAGAGCAGCAATTCAATTACAGTCACCAGCGGCTGAAAAAAAGAGCTTGTTCATTGCATGTTACGGCATCAACCCTGTTATAAAAAGGCACACGGCAGATTGAACACTTGTGAAACAATGATTACCGCAGACTTCAACAAGTCTCCCGAAAAATAACTCTCTTTCACAACCAAAAGAGGAAGAAACGTGACTCCTCATCCATGAAATGAGAACCAAAAAAACAGAAACAATAAGTACCACACAGTCAGATGCTTATCCATCATCAAAGCAATGGGGGGGGGTATATCCTTAAGTTATTAATAGCTTGCAGCACACAATGGCACACAGTTTAAGAAGCTATCGTCGTGCTGAGCTTCCTATGGAAAACAATCATGTCTGACAGAGAGAAGATGAAAGGTAGATGTCCTTCCATAGATCCTTGTTCATTCTGAGGGCTGAGTGGCACTAGTCTCAATACCATCTGTCTGAAAACAGTGACAGCAATGCTCTCAACATCCCAAGCCTCAGTCCACATCACACACAGCAAATATGAGCAGAACTCTAAAATAGTGCCTCAGAAGATCAGTCTATATTTGCTCACAAGCTAAGAATAGATTTGAGGTTCGACAACTTAACCTGAGCCGTACTTTCTTTCGTTTATATTAAGAAACTGACACTGGTAGAAATAGACATTTGTAAGCGTGTCCCAATGTGTGTATACCTCCATCATTAACAACAACCACAGTCACTACATTTCTACCGGGAATGACAGCGCTGCTGGGTTTTGCTACGTAAAAAGCGAACTGTCAAAGAAGGGTCAAACCGAGGAGATGACACGGAGATATTCGAGTTAAAACTAAAATAATAATAATAATAATAATAATAATAATAATAAAAAATAAAAAAAAGGTTAAGAATGTTCGAGAGGTAAAACTCGACGATAGATCAGAGTCCACCTTGCACGGACTTGCGCAACAAAGTTTCCCGTTAGGTCCGGAGTGTGTGTTTAATACGGAAAACACGTAAAGTGTGGCACATTCCTTGACAAAATAAAAAGAATGCAAACCACAATGTCAACTTGGGAGTTTTGACGCCAGACAACGTCTCGTGTATTAAGGGAACGTGTGCACCAATTCACTAAAGATAGTCGAGAAACTCCAAAAACAGCAGTGTGGGAATCTCAGTTCTAATAGCCCGGGGGGGGGGGGGGTTATATAAAATAAATGAGACCGCCTTTACTTACACAGAAACAAGGAGAGGTTCCAAACAGTCCCCGTAGTAGAAAAAATAAAAATAAAAGCCCACGGTGCTCGGCGCTCCACGGTCTGAGCTCTACATCCAGCAGTCTCATTCCCCTCCTCCTCCTCCTCCTCCTCCTCAGACCTCGGCTCCCCTACAGCTGCCGGATAAGTTCGCTGACGTCAACAAGCACTCCGTCTCAAAAAAAAAAACACAGAAAAAAAACGGCGGAGCTCTTTGGTCGCAACTTGAATAATACATGGAAAAGGAGGGGAGAGACGCGGCCGGAAAGAATCGGGGAGGCAGCCACCACATTGAAATAAGAGGCTGCCCTCCTCACGACAATGGCCATATTCATTAACAGAAAAAGAGGAGGGGGGAGAAAAAAAATATGTTACTTAGCCTCGAAAAGGTGGATAAAGTGGACATAATGTTTGAATTTTCCATTAACGTTTTAAAATACTCAACAAAAAAGCTGCACTTTTTTCCTTGCTGAATAAAGTTATGCTGCGGTGTCTTTTTGACTGTAAAGAGGCAGGATGAAAATGTCAAAATATGGACACCTCTGTATTCACCAAAAGCAAAGACAGGGGCACAAACAGCCAGCAAGGCAAAGTAATTTAAACACAACGTCAAGTCTAAAGTTTATCTCGACTACCTATTAGCTGAATTTGGTTCATTAAATAGTTTTAGCTAGTCGTTTGTGTTATCTTTGCCGTATGGGGCACGGTAATTGAGACCAATTGCTCATTAAAGTTAGCTTGTGCCATGCTAGCTGGCTAGAGAAAGTAGGCCCATGTTTCTTATCCCAAACCTTCAGGCAATAAACTATTGCTTTGCTTTTCCAAATTCTAATAATAGCCAAATTGAGAGGCAGGTAGTTAGTTAAGTACAAATCTATAAATGATAGGATATTATCATATTTTAAAAATGTATTTTATGGGGTTTCCAAAATAGAGTTGCCTACCTATTGTTCCAACCTTCAAGTTTAATTGGTTTAGAGAAGGCCTCTAGGGGCCATCTTTAAAGCAGTGAAAGCTATTGCATATGACAGAAAGAGTATAGCCTAATCATGCAGAATGCCAAAATAGCTGTTTAGGGGTTGTGAAAGAATATAAATAAAGAAATGTGTTAAAAGCATTCAATATATTTCAAATATTTTGGTCCAATGGTCATGTAATTGGGAAGATGGCCCAAATCGGCAGAGGAGCCCTTCCTTCCAACAGGATATAACATAATCATAATTATGAAACATTTTAGCTGATCTGGCAGTGGTGTAATACATTTCAAAAACCATTGCACATAACAGAAGGAATGAGGTGGAGTGTGTGTTCCCATTTTTCTGGTGCCAAGTTCCTCTCTCCAAACAAAACTTGAACACGAGTTCCCCAATTAACAGAGTTAACACATTGTGTGTAATGGAAATGATATCTGTTATGGTTCAAAATGTTTTAGTGAAGGTCCTGGGGGAAGTCATCTGTATCTGTCAGAAACACGGCCACCAGATGCACTTTCTGTAAGCCACAATGCCTCTACTGTATAATTTGCTAATCGGTTTTGGGGTCTTTGTGTAGAGTTTGAAAACTGACTGACTTGTGACTCCTCATCGAGATATAAAATCCTCATGGCCTTGTGTGGTTTACCCTATTGATTTATTTTCTAGGAAGATACAGGAAGTGAATGTTGAAATGTCATATCGTCTTAAAGGGATCAGACACTGCATCTGTAACAGTGCACTTTCAAACTTAATGAAAAAGTATCTGACTTCACTGGCAGAAAGTGGGATGCTCTGGAATGATGACTGTAAACTGTTGCTTATTACTTATTTACTGTATTACTTACTTTATTACTTGATTTACGTCATAATAATACAGTCGGGAGAATACTTGATTATAAAATAATCAATAATTCCAGGCCTTGAGGAAAGCAAAAAGACAACTTCCCACAAGGATAAGTGACACTTCTCATCACTCTGAATTATAAATCCATGTCTTAAGGATTCAAAAGGGAATCAAAACACATTCCAAATAGGTCAGTCACTGTATCCATGATGGATAGGCTTGTTCATATGTTGCCTCCTGTTTAAAGCTTTTGCCAGTAAATTAAGTTTATTTCATGGTATCCCTAGTCAGGTTTATATATTTCACAGAGGATTATAGAGCCTGACCTCAAAGGAGCTGGCAGACAGTCGCCTTCAGATGACTTTTCCTCATCTACGGTTTGCTAAAATTGTATCAATATCACAGGAGAATCACCCCAGGTGCTGTCACATTATTTACAGTCTGTCCCTCGCTGGCCAACTTCAGCGACTCTTTTGATGACATTGCAGATACAGCATGGGCCTTGGCTTCCACATTTCAGGCTAGGGCCGACACAATGATGGATTAAACTGCCCTTGATGATACATAATATGAATATTTGAAAATTTATAGATAACCTTCCTTCAGTAATGAGCATTCCTATCTTGTTTTTTTTCCACTGTTAAATTTGCATGCCTCCCTTCAGCTGCACAGTCCGGATTTAATTCCCAGTGATAACACAAGGCAATCTGCTACATATTGCATTTATATACTAGTTTGTTTAGACAAATATGTTGTCTTGGAAACTTAATTGCCTGGATTACTGTCAGTGGCAACATTTTTCCACTGAAGTTTGGTTTAGGAGTAGGGGCCAACTTTGAATGTTGTCTTTACAAACTGATCCAACAAAACCGATTATTCCGAGGCGGGAACCTCCGGTTCTACCGAGTGCAGCCAATGCAGAAGTGTCCTAAAAAAAGGAAGTCAGAATGTGTAAAAGTCAAAAAGCAAATTACCCTACTTGACCCTTTGTTTATTACCTCAGTAAACTTTTTAAACACAAGTTTATAGTCTCAATCGCTACTTTCAAGTCTTCTTCAATACAGCATGATGTCCATTTAGTAAATGATGGTCCCATTTAGAGTAAAATGGACCATAAAGCAGAGTTTGCTTTAGGGCGGGCTTTCTGTTATTGAGATGTCGGTGCCGCTACCAGAGCCGTATAGGGCATCTCTACGTCACTCCTCCGCATTCCAAATATGGTAGTTTCAGTTCACAGGTTTCAAAAAGTCAAGATTGGGGTCGACCATAATCCAACATGGCGACGGAAAAATAGCCGAACTCTAGGCTTCTCGACAGCAGTCAACAAACCAGTGGGTGACGTAATGGTGTCCACTTCTTATATACAGTCTATGATTCTGCCTTCTAGAAATTGCAGAGACTTTCAGCAGAAACCAAAAGGCATTGGGGCTCATTGGTTGCCTCTCACAGGGTAGGCAAGTCAGAATTTGTTCAGAGACTGGCTAACACCTAATAACTTATGTCTTTCCATTAGATTTTTGACAATGAAAAAATAGAATATCATAATTTAGAGTATTGCCATCCTTTTTTTTAAGGTCAGGCTAGTGGAAAATTAGTTTTAATAAATTGTTATCATGCTGTCTTTTTTGATATTAAACAAGACCATGACCTTTCCACATAACACATTATATTACATTTCAAGATTTATTGAGTATAAAATATAAAAATAAAAAATACATTGAAAGTGACACTGCAAGAACATTTAGAAACTGGGCAGTTATGTTCAATAAAACATTTCCTCTTTATGTTGTGTGACGTAAAACAAATTCAGGCTACATTACTTCTTTTTCCTTCTCATTATGCATTTCCGGTTGCAAATTAGAATAATATAAAGGACATTGCTGGGAGACTGCGTTGGATAATAAGCTTTTGTCCTTCTTTGATAAAGATATAGAAAAATACTAATGAAAAATCAAACCTCCTTTGTTGCTTTTTACAATATATTCCTAGATCAAATCCCTGAGGCAGGCAAATACCCAAATACGTTTGGTATGTAAATTAAAGATCCAGTTCATTTGGCAGGTTGCACTTGTGGCCATTTGATATACTGCTGTAGATATACTAATGAAAAGAAAAACGTTGCTTCTGATTTGCAGGGCAAAGCCACAAACAGCCTCATCCAATTTCTCACAATTTACTGTTCTTTCCGTCAGCCAGCATCCCTGTTTCACAGTGCATGGAACAGAAAAATATGCTTTTTCAAAAGGGCTCCCTGTATTAGAGATGCTGTCTCCTCTGAATAATGTCAAAGCCTGCTGATTCTAACTGCACGCCGTACCCTGCTGGTTGATTGTTTTTGACATGTTTTAGTGCATAGTCAGCACCACGGCTATTTTCAGGCAAATATTAAAGATTCCCACCATCTCCACCAGGCAGATTAATTCTTATCTAGAAAGAGAATAGGTTTTCACTGAAGGTCTTGCTTTATGATCTACCTCTATTTCATTTTGTCGTTTGCAATCACATTCTCAGTCCATAACAGGGTTCCCTTTTCAGTTAATACCCATCATCAGAAAATCTACCGGTTTCTATCTGGCGGGATGAGGCTGCACAGCTAAAGGCAAATCTAAATATCCAACATCATTGCACACTATGGAACTATGTGGCAATTTCACAGCTTTAATTCTATTTAGAGTGCAGGCTCTATTTCTGTCTCTTTGTAAAATGAGCTTGCTTTGTTTACTGTTTTTCTACATTCCTAGATCTTAAATGCCAACATAGTTTCACTCCTAACTCTTCAAATACTGCTGCTTGGTAAGTTCCCCTTGGTATTGCAGATCGCACACTATTTTGTGTCTGGTCTTAGTTGCTGCAAGTGTGGGGAGGGCGTGTCAATTGAAATGAATTGTTTCATGATTGGTGTCCTTCAAAATAAACTTTGTTCTTCACAGGAAATTAGGTTTAGGAAACAGAACCACTTGTTAAGGCTTAGGCAACGTTAGAGGTCGATGTGAATTTATCTGACAAACAACTCTCGTGACCACCAAGTGACAAGCAACTTATGTGAACAGCGAATCACTGGACTTATGTGACTAACGATAACAACGAGCCAAGTGACTCATTTCCTTGCTGTGACTAATGTGTCACATGATAAAAAAAAGTCAACCTCGTAGTTTCACACAGGCCTTCTGAATGAAAGTCCTGTGCTGGTTTGACCAAAGGTACTCTATAACAAAGATGCTGCAGAACGAGCAACACCAACAGTTCACTTGGTGGTAAAGTGATGGTAATCACCTCTTGTCTCCTAAGTGGGCATGGTCATGATGCTTTTGTACACACACAAATGCCACTTTAGTGTCAGAATGTTCAGAAGATATGTGGCTTGTGAAAAATGGGTCCAGCGAGCAAATCATAATCATAATCTGTGTTCAAGTTCATCCCTCCCATTGGAGTTAATAGGCTCAGAACAAAGTCCTTCAAAGTGTTTGAAGTTCCCCGATTATAATACAGTCGAAGGACAGCTTTCCTTACAAAAGCCATACAGTATAAGCTGTCACACACAACACAGAAATATGTGGTATTAACCCTTTAAAATGTGAAAAAAATGTTTTATTATTGTGCAGTATAATCTTCTTTCTAAGGTGATGCGTAGAGGTACACCATGTCCACTCTTGCACAGGGTATTTCAAACTCAGCTGTCCTGTGATCTGCTGCTACAATAATTGGATTTGAAATCCATGCGGTATCATTGTGAGCTGGGGGTTGTTTCAAAAGTAGAGCGCTACACCCCGTATATCCAATCTCATGCAAAGATGAGAGTATCGATGTCATATGAAGCAGGCCGTTAAAGAGCTGTGATTTGGCACTCTTTGTCCCACTTTGTGCGACGTTATTGGCGAAAAACTCCACCACGATTGCATGCATTGTCATGCCTTACTCACATCAATTACTCCTTCCTCTCTTTTCCCTCACTAGGTGTTCAGGAGCCGGGCGGAAGGGTGAGTCTGAGGGGAAAATCTTAAATTTGTATATTACCATCTCAAAATATGGTAATGGGTAAAATGTGTCACTAAATATAAATGGATATCATTGCATGTTTGGATGCCATGTTTGGAATTTACATCATGCTGTCTTTCAAAGATACCTTTGTTGTGTAGAGCAGGCTGCAGGCAATGTTTCACCCTGCGTTGTAAATTTGCTGATTGGAGTTGTTATTAGAATAAGAGCTGGTAATATTATTCTCTTTATACAGCAAGACAAGCTCAGAGCTACATGCCCAGCCTGGTGGAAAGATCCTAATAGCTTCAGTAGGCGATGAAATGGCCTCTCATGAATCATTGAAGAATGGTGAGTTACAACACAGTGGCAGCAGCAAAATAGAATACTGAGGAGATTTGATGGTAGCAAGACACTAAATCAGGATACACAACATCATAAAACTCTCCATTCAGCTAGCAGGCTTCTCAAATTTGTGTCACAATCAGTCTTATTGCGTGAACAATTCGTGATGCAATGCCAGTATGTTGGTTAGTCATGGGCATTATCAGCTATTTTCACTTCTGTTTTTCTCTGATGGTTTAACTGAATTTAACTGAAATGGGCATGTTTTGGCACGCTTTGTCAAAGCACGCTTTGTCAAAAAAGACGCCCGTGTTGAAGCTGTTTAAGGTGACGGAAGTGAGGGTGTTAAGCGTACAGCGCCAACCCTGTCTCATGGAAATTCCATTTATATAGAACTAATTTACAACAGAAAATAGGTTTTGAAGGGAATGTAATGCACACCAGATTATGTTTTATATTAACATGATGAGTACATGTTTTAAACCAACTTATCTTGCATATCATAAAAAAAATTTGTATGCCCTTCCCCACCTAAATGTATTATGTTGCAATTCAATATTGTATGAGTGATGCATTATTCAACTTTTTCATGGTAATGTTAAGGGATTCACAGCACTCTGGTAAGGGAAAGTTCACGGTCTGGTTTGATACAGAAAAAGTCTGCACAGACTTGAGAGGCAATGGGTCTCGTTCACAAACAGTTTATACACAAAAATCTGGAATTCATCAATATTTTCTCACCTGAATTTTTTCACTTAGTTTACTCTACCAAGAATTGTATAAATGCCTCAGAAAAAGCTTATGCAAAAATGACGTAGGCCTGTCTGTCTTGTAATGTAAAAACATGCCTTTTCACTGAATGTTTACCATTTTAAAACTGTATCCATTACAAAAAAGGTTTTAACAGACAACAATTTTCAAAACCATTAATTTACTAAGCCATTAATAAATGTATTAAGTAACTAAGAAAGTCCATCCATTTTCCGTAACCTGCTTATCCAGTTAAGGGTTGCAGGGTGCTGGAGCCGATCTCAGCTGTCAATGGGCGAAGGCAGGGTACACCCTGGACAGGTCGCCAGTCTGTAGCAGGGCTGACATATATAGACAGACAACCATTCACGCTCACATTCGCACCTACGGGCAATTTAGAGTCTTCAATGCACCTAACCTGCATGTCTTTGGACTGTGGGAGGAAGCCAGAGAACCCGGAGAGAACCCACGCTGACACGGGGAGAACATGCAAACTCCACACAGAAGGTTGTCCAGCCCCTCTTGCTGTGAGGCGACAGTGCTAACCACTACACCACCGTGCAGCTAACTAAGAAAGTGATGGCCTTTATTCCTCATGAATCATTGTCAGAACATTCAACTTTAAAATGAAGTGAACCAGTCCTAGCTTATATTGAAATTAATCAGTTTTTCATAATTTTCATTGACTTGGCCTGTATTGATCAGCTAGAACTACCAATACCTAGTGCCATGACATTGAGCGTAGTGTAGCCAATGTTCAGTTGGGAAGTTTGTGTGCTTTCTTTTGCTTTAGGCTCCATGGCTCTTTCTTACAACAACTTCACATCTTTCCCCATGATTCACCTCAAGGCAAACATATTTCATTACGTAGAGACATGGGAGGGTGTCAGTATGCTGATTGTGAATAGCGGGCACCTGTCAATTTGGAATGATTCTGATTTACTTCCCTACGCTTGGTGAGAGGAACAAAATTGGCCAGTGTGCAAGTGTAAGGAATCCATCAGTAATATCAAATGCACATGCTTATGTTGTGCCCAAAGTAAGAACAGTTCTATGTGCATATTACTGAATGGGACCCAATGTGCTTATTACAATTCAACCTCACATTATTCTGACTTTATCCAAAGAACTGATAGTCTTTTGCTACCTACACCTTACCACAAATGGGAATCTGACTACGTTCCTGTGAGGCTGGTGCTGTGAACACATCACCAACACATCATCACTAACAAAAAAGCTACGGTTTAGTTTCAGTTAGACCTGGTTGGAATTATAGGAATCATGGTTTGGGTAAAAAAAAAAAAAGAGAACACTGACTGTCAGTAGGAAACAGGAATGAATCTGTGGTCGCAAAATCAACCTCATCCCTGGGCAGACTTTGTGCCTCTGTGACCATATTAAACATATCCTCTTTTGAACCCGGCAGACAGGAGTCATCATTCTAATGGCCGCTAGAGGTCTTTGTCACTTGGACTTAAACATTTGTCAATTTTGGGGCATTTGCTGAAGCAACTGATGCTGCAGGACATCCCTATGCTGCAGCACCTGCTGCTACAAGGCATTGTAAAAATCCGCCATCAAAGCTTGTTTGGGAAAGACTTTTATTGATTTTCTTTATTGTGAAAAAAGGGGTTGCCCATTAGTCTATCGTGATTTCATTTGGCAGAGTGACACTTGTTGCAATGGTTGTGGTATTTGTATTTTACACGACAAAATTGAGGTGTTTCACATGAGTTTGTAAAGCGTCCCTGAATCAAAGTAACCAAAGAGGACAGTGCAGTATTCAGTTATGGGCCATTTTAACGGTGTATTTAATTATTTGAGTTTGGTGACCTGGTAATAGTTCTTTATTGCAATGCAGACACATGTGCAATACTGGGGACACTACTCTAGAGTTTGAAGGGCTGTATTCTCATATTCACACACTGCAAGTCTGTCTCTGCCTACTTTAAGATGTTTTTTTAAGCGGGTCTACAGTTTTTTTTAACAGTTGTTCAATATCAAATCATCCACATATTTTTAAATCTGATCTTGGGCTCATCTAATCAGATTTTCAACATGCAAACATCATTAAAAAATGACCTAGTTTTCCCTAAGTCTAAATTACACATCTCATACTGAAAATAAAAATATGGTCCCCTGTGCATTCTGTCTATCAGATACATGCTATATTTTGTTAATTGAAACTTACAGCCAACCACACACACACACACACTCACACAAATAAACCCAATAGAGATATGAAAGAAGCCGTTTGGAATGGAGCATGAAAGCTTGAGAGTGTTTGCAGCCTCAAGCAACTCAGACCCAGAGGGCAGATACAAGTAAATCAAATCTCCATTACCACATTGAAGAGTCCATGTGTTGCAGATGTTATTACCCTCATTATTGTGCTCCTCGGTGGAACGCAAAAGAGAACGAGCTGGTGCTTGTGAGCCTTATTTTCTGTCTGAGGTAATAGCTCAAAACAAAGTATTAGACGTTTAAACGGGATAGTGAAAATTGAAAGTCATGCCGCCAAAGCGGACAAAGGCTAACAACTCTGTGACTCCAAATTAAAATCATAGACAGAGGTCCCACCTTCACCATTTTAATTTAACAGCACCCATTAACCTTTTGTTTTAAATCACATCTGACAGGTTTATGCTTGTCCCATGCTATTTCTCCTCACAATACTTCTAAAAAAAAAAGAAAAACACACCCCAACCACATTTTTCAGCTGTCTTTAGTAGGGATATTCTACACAAATGAATCATCATTACACATTCAGCAAAAGACATCAGTCAAATTACAAGCCACCTCTCCCAGAGACTTTTTGAGAACACCCATCCGTTTAATTTTAATCGACTCTCTTTAAAGACACTGCCAATTTGTGTTCTTGTTATCAGAGGCCCGCAGGCCCGAGGATTCTCTCCACGAAGTCAAACGGTTCCCCGTCACTCAGCGAGATAATCCTGGGAACAAAAGCCTGCATGAAATAAGCAAATCTAACATCATCCAAAACATGCGATACATTTGGAGCAGAGATTATGTCGCTGAATGGAAAACAGATTAAGCCACCTGTAACAGGGATGTAATGCTGGAATGTCTAGTGGGAACAAGAGGAGACAGTTAGAAAAACTTTTAAATCAGAACACTGGCTGTGAGATTTACATATTTGAATAGCTTATTCCTTCACGTTAAGAAATACAATGTATTTTGTGACCTGTATATTATTATGTAAATAGCTTTATAGTGTTTTAGTGAAGATTGTGAACATAAACATTTTCTTTATTGACATTTATACTCATATATCATGATGTTCAGATATGGAATATAGTACAAATAATCAATGGCATCACATTGAATTCACAATGTCTGATAATGTTATTGAAGGGAGGTCCATTATATAAGCATGTGGCTTCTTGACCAATCCTGTCAAATTTCTTCTTTTTTTTCATAATCTGGAAGTCTTATGTGGGTGCATATATACTTAGATAACAACAACATAAAATACATTTGACTACCACAGAGCCGCTCCTCAGAAAATACCAGAGATATTATAAAAAGGTTAATACCACTATAAAAGGCTCACAAAGCTGTCACTGAATACGGTGCTGTCTGCATATTCCTCTTTTATTATCACATTATAATAATAGGATGTTCTTCAAATTCTATTCAGTAGATTTCAGCCATTTGGCTACTGTGCCTGCTGAATCAGGTGTTCTGGCAAGCGATGTACCTCGGCTAAAAGCGGGCAAGTTGCCTTAAGCAGAGGTGGATTAGAGCAGAGGATTAGAGGTGCTCACTGTCATTTTGCTTCAGTGCATGTGCCAGGTTCTGTTCTTGATCCCAACAGCAACAGCTTTGAGTCCTCGCAGCTCGGTCTGGCCATGTGATTCCACTCTAGTGAAGAACTAAAGCATCCAGCTGTGACCGCAACTTTAAAGAGTTTGTTTGGAGAAACCTCTTAGCATAAGCTATTCTCTGGAGCTATGTGGTGAACAAAATTAACTAATTGCTGTGGTCTGGAATTTAAAACATCGAAGCCAAGAAACTGGCATAGTCAAGTAAAATCCTTAAAATCCCTTTGTTGAAAAAGCACTGCTATGCTCCTGTTCTTATAAGTCAGCCCACAATTTGATGTTGCTTCTTTTGATCATTCTGTGTCCGACATGCTTTTGCTCTTGTCAGATGAAAATAATTCAGCGTTACTAATAACTTGCTTCCCCATCAATTTAAGCATGTTTCTAGGACAAACGTGAACAATGTAATGTATGGATATAAGAAACTTCAAAATATTTTTTGGGGCTTCCCGCAGCAAGACATGATATCAGCACTACTGATAAAGGATTAATAATATAAATGGTTATTCACAATACACTTACATAGTGTGTAGCATTTTGGAGATCAATTAGCATTGACGAAAGGTAGTATTTAAAACTTTGTTTTCATGAGTGTATAATTACCTGAAACTGAGAAGCATTAAGATTCCGTTAGCTTAGCATGAGATGGGCAGTGGAACTTCTTTATGGAGTCTGCCGTGTAACAAAGCTATGTTTCTACAGTAGCCCAGAACCGACAAACCAAACACTGGCTCTAGAGAAATCTTTTCACATTTTTAAGTTACCTGCAGGCCACCATAGTTCTCTGACATTCTTGTGAAACCACGATAATATGAGCCAAGTGCAAAAGGGTGGTACTGATTTCCGTTGCTCCTAAAGTAGTGTTATTATGTTGGTCTCATAAGGTTTTGCACTTTGCAGCTCACCTTACCACAGTCTTGGAAATGAAGGAGTGAGCGGAGGGGTATTCAGTTGGTTGCAATCTATACCCGCTGGATACTACCAAATCCTACACACTGTCCATTTAAATGGACTTTTATTTGCATTCTTGCTAGGCCTTCAATGTAAAAATTGACATCCCTGTTTAAATCATGTGTTAAACTTTGGTGAACACATGTCGACATGAGAAAACTTTTCTATGATTATAATTGTAACCCTCTAAGACAGGAGTGGGCAATTCTTTTTCCCAGGGGGCCAAATGAGCAACTGAAAATATTTTGGAGGGCCGGGCCAAAATGCCGAACTCAATTATGCATAATATACATTTTATTTCTATATAAAAAGCAGTAAATGGCATTGTTTTGACCGCTGGTAAGAGTGTATGTTATTATTTGGCAATTAAAAGGTGAGGTTAGCTTTCAAAAATATAATTTATTCAAATAGAATTTCCAAAATGATAAACAAAATGTGAAACATTTGACTCATTTTCAGTCACATTAATAACAAAGGGCATTTTGAGTTTCATATACTATTGAAACAAGGATTTTCTTAGCTTTCTAAAGACATCACATCATCTTTGTAGCCAAAATAAACAAGACATGTCACTGAACTGTGTAACTGTGTAAAGAAAAGTGTCCCAGTTTTGTAGCCTTTTTGACTTTACATGCCTATATTAAACATTTAATGTTTTCAGAACTGTGCAAAAAAAGAAAGAAAAGAAAAAGATCAAGTGTCCCATTTCACTTGTTATATTTCCACATTTTAGTGTTCTTCAGTTCTTTTTTTTTTACTGTGCAGAACTGTGGGCTATCACAAAGCTGGTTCTGGTCGCTGCATCTCTGGCTGCATGCAGCTTTGTAACACAGCCTTGTTGTTTTTCGAGCTTTGCTAGTAAATCCGTTGATGTCCGCGCTCGTTCGGCATCAGTCAAGTTTTTGTATTTCTCGGCATGTTTCGTCTCGTAATGCCGTTTCAAATTGTCCTCTTTAAACACGGCGACATGCTCCCCACAAACCAAACACACAGGTTTACCCTTGACTTCAGTAAAGAAAAAATTAGTAGTCCATATTTGTTTGAAAGTTCTGCTTTCGGCATCCACTTTCCTCTTTTTGGCATGAGCCGACATTTTCGCATTTTTCAGGGGTGACACGGAAGGAAGACAGGTTGTCAATCACACGCATTTCACGTGCACAGTTGACGTACACGATTGCGTGCACTGTGAGAATAAATGGGCTTCAAAATAAAAGCAATGCGGTTTTAGTCCACCCATAAGATAATTAGAAAATATGTTTTATTTTCTAATTATCATGTAATCTTTCGCGGGCCGGTCAGAATCATCCCGCGGGCCGTATTTGGCCCGCGGGCCGTACAATGCCCAGGTCTGCTCTAAGAGCTATCACTATTGGTTTTCACCCTTGTGCCCTGCTCGGCCCTCCCTTACGGCTGCACTTGCGACATATAACAGCCATGCTACCATAGTTCTGCTCCAGATATAAAGCAGCATTTCTTAAACTGGCATAGTTGGAACAAGAGGGGCCCAGAACTTGGAGGGCTAAGCCTATAATCATAGAGTCAGGGGTTACAATAGGTAACTAACATTCTCTATTGTATAGGCTTTGACTTGTAAATGCTATCACTATCGGTTTGAGGGCGAAGCTGAGTTTATGCCCTGTTGCACTGTGACAACAGGTCAACAAGAAGCCCACGTACACTAGTTCTCAATCTGTAAATGCCACGCGTAATCAGACAGGAAGGCACTGACTGTGCCACACTTTACATCATGTCATCCCTGTGTGGGAAAAAAAGGGAGGAATGATGTTACACTCTCTTCACGCTGCAGAAAAATAGGACATAGATAATGTACCAGTCCCCATGCAGCCCGCTAATCCTTGATGATCGGATCAGAGGTGTACCTTTTGACAAGTACGTAAAAGTGGCAGTGTCAGGCAACGCTTAATTTGCCGTCTAGCACCTTTAATATTGAGTATGTCAGGGAAAACTCAGATACATCACGCAGATAGTAACGGATGGAAGATGTCTGTGGCTGTCATCCCTCTGAGCAATACTGTTGGCGTAACACAATCAGTGAGACACATGCTGTTTTGAATGAACAGCTGCTGTGTCTACCATGCAAACAACATAATGAGAAAAAGCACTGGGGAAAGTCGGAGACACACTGGGAAGAACCAACGGGACCGACACACGCATAGGTTAGCTCACTGTAGTAAATACCACTGTGGTGCGAGAGAACCGCAACAGGTTTCAGTCGTCCTATTCCCTTCAAAGAGCCCCTCACCAAAGGATGCACAAAAAATGATCCGACTCCATAGCCTTCATGGGAGGATGAAATGGCCCTATCATGGTTTGCCCTGCCATAATTCTGGACACCGCCATGTGGTGAGCATCAGAGAAGCCATCATGGCCTTCCTGATTTTCGTGACTAGCTCCAGGGAAACCAGCCATGAGTTTGGTGGCCATGTCGGAGACACTTCGAGCGGTAAGTTAGGCGATCGTAAACCTGACTCAGAGGGGATAGCAGTATGGGTTTACGCCTGCTGATGAAAGTGGCGTTCGTTGGATAGATGGATGCCTGTATTTTTTCCAGCGACAAGACTGCAGGGAAACTCCACTCCTTCTCCCTGAGGACTCTGGTGAGGGGCTCATAGCTAGATACCAGAGCTCTTTGTTTTCCAGGGTCCAAAAAATCCAGAAAGCTGCCTCCATGAAGTTCTGGGAAGCAAGGCCTCAGCAGAGGCCTGTGAAGGGCACAAGGGCATGGACATTTTTCACTGGTGAAGTGACAAGCTAAGCTAATCACCTCCTCGCTCTAGCTAACGCGTACACGTCTGAGAGTTATGATTACGTGGTTGTAAAAAAGTAGGCCAAATGTAAGAGTAAAGGGCAGTAATAACAGAAGTGTATATGAAATGCTCAAGGTGTGTGGTTGTGGGTGGAGTGCGTTTCATTCGTCGATATGGGTCTTGATTTTCCTGTCAACAGTGACTGGTTGCCTGCTCGGTACAACCTGTCTCTTGTGATATTATGAAGTGAAATATGTTTTTTTTCCCCCTCTGATTCTCAATGTGCTGGTTAAACTCAGGATTCATGGCTGCTGGATAATAATTGCTGCGACCACTGTCAGAGGCATCAAAATCAAACCTTGCTCAAGACCTTGCAGAGGTTCAAGGTGGCTTAAAACCACACCAAAGTCCATAATAACTTAGAGAACACATTGTATAAAGCTTGTGTAAATCAGTTTCTGGGCTTTTACTCATAAATATCAGTCTAAAGGTCTGGCTGCATAATAAAAATGCCTCGAAAGGATATGGGAACATTTCCAAATTTGCCATTTCTTGCTTGAATTTTGAAAATGTATAGGATGTAAAACTTTAATAGACTATTGCTTTTACCACATTACCACTTTCCTTGACTTTGCTATATATGCCTCTTTTCTATGTTATACTGCCCATTCTAAAGAATAAAGAATTCCATTGGGCTCACCCTAAGGGGCATCATGGTCCGCTGCCTTATGACAGCCTATGAATTTCCACATAAATGTCCACTTACTGTCATCCGTAGCATCACTATCTTATGTATCCAGTTATTTTAACACTGCAGTGACCATGACGTAAGTTGAATCATCTCAACCGTAATGTATAAAATGTCTTTCCGCACGGCTTGATTTCCACTAACAAGGTCATATGAGGAGCCCAGCAATGCCCTTGGAGATGATTTATACCGATATACAGTCACAGATCCAGTGGTCAAACCAAGTCTCTCTTGTCTCTGCTCAGCTGGGGCCTTGCTTTGAAATAGAACTATTGAATCCATGCAGATATACTTTATTCAGGTCTGTTGTGCCACCGACTCATTATCCAGCTCTGTGCACCCACAGGATGCAGAGAAATAGAAGATCAAAGGCCACAAAAAGATGACTTTTCATCATGGTAATGGTGAGTAGCTGCTACACATTCAATGTCCGTGTGTGTGTGTGTGTGTGTGTGTGTGTGTGTGTGTGTGTGTGTGTGTGTGTGTGTGTGTGTGTGTGTGTGTGTGTGTGTGTGTGTGTGTGTGTGTGTGTGTGTGCGCATCTGCAGACTCTTGCATGGTTTATTCTTGCCCTGAAACGCCTTTAATAAAATACAAGAGTGTGAGGTTTACAGTTGTAGTGAACCGTTGAATCAATGATTTAGATGCAACATTTAGCACTTAGTTCCAGGGTACATCACAGAGGAGAGGTTTACATTTTTGTGTGTGTGTGTGTGTGTGTGTGTGTGTGTGTGTGTGTGTGCGTGCGTGCGTGCGTGTGCGTGCGTGCGTGCGTGCGTGCGTGCGTGCGTGCGTGCGTGTGTGTGTGTGTGGAGTATTCCATTTATAGCTGTCATTAAATTTAGTGAGACCCCCATTAGCAAATTATACATTTAGTAATGACTGTACTCTGACAGGCAATAAACAAAATGCACCCCTCTCAGTCAGAGATGGACTCTGGCTGTCTAAGGGAAAGGCCTGAAAAAAATATATAAAGGGTACCAGCACGCTGAAGGTTATAGTGTAGCAGTTCCAAACCCTGGCTAACATAAAAACATTTCTAGCTCATGATTCAAAGTTTAACAAGCTTCTTAAATACGTACTGCTTTTTAATGTTATTGTTATCCACTGTATTCCCAAAGTTCCTTAATATGTTCTCCTTTCATAATGCAAAAAAACTGTGTTTGTTGGAGGAAATAGTCATTATACATAATGTTACATTAGTTAAAATAGAGATGTTTGTGACATGTTTTATGTACTTTTGTTTTATTGTTTACGTCTGACTAAGTTCACATAACTATTTTAAACAGGCCCTATTATGCTATTTTCCGGGTGCATATTTTTATCTCAAGTTACAGTTACAACATGTTTACATGCGTTAATGCTCATAATCCACCTTGTTTTTCTCATCCTGGCTGTCCTGCAGCACCTCTTCTCACCCTCTCTCTGAAATGCTCCGTTGTAGCGCTTGCTCCTCCCGCCAGAAAGCAAAGTCTGCTCTGATTGGTCAACGTTTCACATTTCAAAAAAGTCTTCCTCCGGACCTTGAAAACTGAACGACTGGTCACAACAGGATTTGAATCCGGGCCAGCTGGGTGAGAGATTGCTGTCATAACCACTACACCATGGTAGATGTGAGCTTTAGCTCTGTCTCTCTCTTTTGTTGTTTGAGGGCGGGCCAAAGTAGCCGTCACTTCCCTAACATTATGACCTCATAATGTTACAGAAGTGAAGGAGAGAATTCAATCGTGGAGGAGGGTAACTCCTTTAAGGCGTGGAATTCAGGTTTTACAATCTACAGACCTTTTACATGTACAAAAAAATATATAACACACTAAAGAAGAGGAAAAAAGTGGAAAATCATAATAGGGCCACTTTAAGCCAAACCATGAAGCACCTAATTGGTTTTGTTTGAATTCTTTGAGTTCACCAAGTGTTTAATGTTACCGTACGCTGGGCCTACCAGAGGATTAAAAAGCAAGACCAAGGGGTCTGACAGAGTGTAAGTACGTGATGAGTTCAAAGCAATCAGAGGCTAAACATCACAGAGTATTCTATCTTGCCTTAATAAATTGACCACAAGTGAGCGCCTTTGCTTTCTCGTTGAAGTACTGTGTGCATCCTGAATACTGAGTCTGTATTTTAAATTAATGTAACCATGATGTCCAAGCAGAATAAAATCCACTGCTTAAAAGGTTATACAGGTAACATTAGAATTTCTAAACCACATATTATAAAAATATATTTTCAAAGTTTTTTTACATGTGTCTGCTGACACGAATGCATATCTATGTGTGTAGGTGTCTTCTGTTTAAATGTGCATTTTGGCTGGTTTTATGTGTTCATATGCATACTGTAAATGATTGCATTTGTGGACTGGGGGTTGTTCAAACCTTAAATCTCTCTCAGTGGGCGATGACCAAAGGTGATCACCACACTAGATGGCACCCACATGCACAGAACACATGGCATTGGAAATCCTATTAAGAATGGTCCAGCCGATAAGAGACATGAGTAGCCTACGTAGCGCTCCAAGTGATTCCCAATTTCACACCTCAACATTTTTCTCCTTTCTCCAGGGCCAGTACGGGGTGCAGTTGGAAAGTGAAGAGAACTGCATATGCAACGCAACAAATCCTATTTGGTTTGAAAACAATCTGTGGGCTGAAACTTTTGCTGAAATATTGCACCAAAATAAAATATTGCCAACATTTACCCTCCTACATGTTGGCTGCTTTTTCAGGTCATAGAGTGAGCCAAATGCAGGTGATTTATTCGTCCATCATCATTATTCTCAACAAACTGTCCAAACCAAAGGATCATAGCCAAGACTCACCCTTGTAGCTATAAATTGTTTTCTGCTGTGCTGTGGGTGATGCTGCTTGCTGTTTGGCTTGTGTTCTATGGATGAGCTGTGTGCTGCATTGTCTGGGCTTTGCATGATGGGGATTTAAAAGCATTTTAATTAATTCGTTCCAAAATGCTATGATATGGGCTTCCTACCTGCTACAATGCTGTGTGCCCCATTTTCCAAGCTTTGCAGTTCCCAGATGTTTATGCAAAACCAAAGATTACATTCAGTCCATCAGCATTTAATGCCACAAGGTGATTACAAAACGGTTAAAAGCAAAAACATTATATAAATAAATGATAGTTTCCTTTGTCCCATTAAGGGGAGGGCTCCACAAAATGAACAATTCACTCACGTTGGACACATCTGCTTTTTTTATGCATCTTGCTGACACAGTGCAACATTAGCATTCATATGGAGTTGTGTTACCGTCCACCCAAAGAGAGCAATTTCAATATTCACTCCTTATCTCTGTTTTGGTCTCCACACACTCCTGAGGGAATATTTGGTTATAACTGCTGATTTCTCCGCTGTGTTCACAAGCTACCTGAGAGAGTGTAATTACAGTGGGTTAATCAGAGCTTTCTTTGTTAAAACAGCAGCTTGCCGCAGCTCGAAACCATTGTTGACCAGAACAAAAACCCCAAAACAGTCAAGTAGCGGCCCTAAAGACAGAACAATGTGCTTAAAGAAAGCAAAACATTCTGTAAAACTAAGGGGAAATACAGAGTTGGAAAAGTTTTATCATGTGTTTAGCACTGATTGTGATTCCTTTCACACGACAAGTAGTTAGTTGACCCATTGCTCATGAAAAAATATTGATTAATACAGCTTTAAGGTTCAGGATCTGCAGTACTAACATTAAAAAAGTTATGTTTATGGATGATTAGCCGTGTCTTCCACTACCAAACCATTTATAAACATGTTCATTCTCATATCTGAGGGAGGTGGGGATGAGTGATGTCAGAGTATCTGAAAAGAGATCTAGCATCAACAAAAGGGCCACAGCAGACAGCAGAGGGGAAATTGATAGCAGCTGAATGCCTCTTTTCTACTGAGTCATATCATTCCTGAAATGTTATGTATTCTGAATGCAAACTAAATAAAAAAACAAACTTCTAACATGAGTTAGAAATTAATTTACTTAGTTGGGTATAATTTGCATTGTGGTAAATTGGATGTCAAATTAATGGAAGAAGAAACAAAGGAAAATTTCATAAAATGTAAAAATTGTGTACAATAAAAATGTACATGAACGACCATTTTTTTCCCCTCAGTAAAATATAAATGAATAAATAGATTTCATTAGGAAAAGGGAAACGCGGGCAAGCTGAGTGATTGGCCAACAGGAATGACTCCTGGTGAAACAGGAGAACCAGCTTGATACTTTACTATAACAGCACTTTAATCCAGGGTTGGTAATATTCTTTCAACAACTTTTTTTGTTATCTTGGTTGAAATTCTCATTACATTCCAACAGCACTCAATAAATGAAATGCTCTGACAAATAAAATATCCAGTATCTGTGGCGGATGTAGGACTGTAATAATCCCGTCCATTAATTTCAGTCAGCCAGAATTAATTGATTGGACGGCCTATCTGCCTGTCTGCCTTTGTGCAATCATTGTGCGTCACAGGAGTCTTCAGCAAGATGCTAGCTAAAGAGCTGTACTAGCATTAGCCATGTTTCTTGTTCATTATGATCATTTTGGGGGAGTGGCTTTAGAGGGAGGCCTGAAGGGGGTGGCTGTCAATGTTGCCAACTTGGTGGCTTTCTTGCTATATTAAGCTAATTTTAGAGCTAGTTCTGCTAGCTACTTTTTTTGGGAAGAATTTGCAACACTTGGTTTTTCGGTTGGATTCTTTTTAAAATGTATCGTACTCTTGCTATTTACTCAGGATTATCAACCCCATCTTTAAATTATATCTCAAAATCCACAATTCACCCAACATGTACTGTGCTTGGTTTTCACATCCCTAGGGAAAAAATATCCGGTGAAACAAGGTTGCAGATCAGAATATATCTCAGAAAAGGATCCTCTTGTCATCTATTAAACTTTTCCTGCTCAGTTGCAATGGAAATGATGAATGGCGCTGTGGGCAAAACTAATTTGTCCAGAGCCAAATCAGGAAGTGGTAGCCAAGGGGAGCATGCTGTATTGATAAGAATGTCATAGCAGGGGTGTTCTTTAAGGGGTGAATTATGGCTCATCCGTGAGAAGTGAAATTGTTCTCCAGCACATTATTTGGAGTCTCTCAGTACCACTGCACAGTGGCAGTGCCAGTGCACATGCTGCTGCAGGCCAATAGGAATTCATTACTTAGCTTAGCCATTGATTTCCCTCCTGCCTCGGTAGATGCGCCAGAGAAAATATGAACAGCTTTCAAGATTAATTGCCAGCTTTCAGAGGGAACTTGAAGGACATTTTATCATGACAACACCGGGCTCGGAGGCAAATAGAGTCGGCTCTCTCAAACATTGCCAGCCTTAATATGCTGCTCTTTGGGTCTTTGTTTATTTCAAATCAAGCTGAAAGCAAATGTCAAGTGTTTTTGACTTGATTGCAACAGGTGCAACAACTATCATGGGATTTCAATGAATAAAAAAAAGCTCATCGATAGTTGAGTATCTATCCACACACCAGCAGCAACTGTGAAATCTCAAAATATATCACAGCTTAATCAATCAAAAAAAGCTCACAGAATTCAGAGGAGCCGTATCATCAGTCATATTGTGTGGTCTCCAACTAGGTGAGCGGCAATGTGGTCCACATTAGCACGCGTTAACGCTATCATGAGCAGGATTTTACAGCAGGGGGCCAGCAGATTGGCTCATTAAGAGTAATCACACCATATAAGACTTCATCAAAAAGATATTTGCACTGGACCATTAAGATTCCCTCTGGGGGGGGGAAAGAAAAACACAAAGCGGATTTTCAATGAACCCTGTTTACAGTCAGATCTGATTGTCGTGCCTGCTGCCATTAGAAACGCTTGACAGAAAATGAAATCACGATAATAAAATCGCTTCATATTCCCCACCTGTCACCCAGTTTATGAAGTGTGATAGAGCAGCAAAAATGTTTATTTGATGCATATTAATTCAGGTCAATGAGCATGTGACGTATGTGTGCCGTATGTGTGTGTGTGTGTGTGTGTGTGTGTGTGTGTGTGTGTGTGTGTGTGTGTGTGTGTGTGTGTGTGTGTGTGTGTGTGTGTGCGGATTAATTTACTCGAGCACATTTAAAGCACTGTCAGCAGAGAGAGGAAGACCACAGTGGAAAACGGGCTATTTCCTTTGCCAAATGTTGTCGAAATATAAGTGCTTCGGAAAAGTGGGTGAAGAATAACCGCTTTGTTGGGAACACAACACACTGCTCAGTCTGATTTTTCATAACAGTGACAACTTCATGACAGCTAATAAGGCCATTGGTAAGCCAACCCAAGCTGTTCATAGAGTGTATGGGAATGGCCTGCAGCAATATCACACTGGCTAGCAGAAACTCATCTTTGGGGGAATTAAATGATAATACAGTGGGTGAAGAATGCATCTATAGATATTTTTCAACACATTTCGTCACTATGGGTTCTTTGACACATGACAATAAAAACACTGTGCAATAATAGTTAAAATAGTTTTTTTCTGTCTGTAAATATTATATTTCAGTTATTGTGTTTTTCTACTGTTTTTATTGCTTATTTATAATACTTGTTTTTTTATTTTTATTTTTTATTTTTCATTTTTTATTTTTATCTTGTCTTTCTTTACTATGTCTCTTGTGTGCACTTTAACTCTATGCTGCTGTAAGCCTGCAAATTTCCCCGCTGCGGGACTAATAAAGGATTATCTTATCTTATCTTATCTTATCTTGCCCTACGGCTATGCCAGCCCCCCCCCCCCCCAAAAGAAATGTAAAAACTGGGGAACAAACAACCCCCCTCCCTCCCTAAAAAAAAGCCACCTAACACAGCTGTCATTCATTCTTTCGGTATGCCCTGAGTCTTAATGCATTTTGTTTTTATTATCAGGTGGCAAAGACTGAGGCCAGACGGGTGCCCAAAGGGGAATGGTCGATACCTGCCCAGTGTGGTAAGCTGCTAAGTGGGGCCTCTGTGGCAGCTACCGAGGTATATCACCATGGCTACCTAATTTTCCAGCCTCACTTAAGGGACCACCAAGGGCAATTTTCTGCTCTATCAACACTTCCCTACCTTTTTTTTGTTGACGTGCTGGGACCACATCCTTTGGCCTAGGTGTCACGGAGTCTGTTGGCTGTAAAGACAGAGGGAGAGAGAAAAGCCTGAGAAGGACTGAGAGAGGCAGAAGATGACAAAAGAGAGGGCAAAACAATTGTGCAAAACAAAACATTTTTAAACAAAGCTGCTAATGTCCAAAAGAATGCCCGTGAATTTGGATCAGAGCTTTAATGAATCTTGGCAATCCACCAACCGAGCACGTCCCCAGTGGAACGACCCACTAACGGAACAAAAGAGTGGTGATTTGTCCGTTTCCTTCTCTCCAAAGCCAAGCGGTCCAGTGTAGGGACTGGGTTTTGAGGCCAACATGGTTCGGGTGAATGAAGCATTAAGGGTTTTAGCATGGTTCCAGCAAATCAGCCCCTCTCCACGCCTCAAGTGAGAAGCACAGTGCTTATTATCAGTGTGCACGGCTGGAAATGATGCATAGTGCAAGCATTCTCAGCAAGGGTGCGGTGGCGAGCCGCTCATTAGAGAGTTCCACTTGGAGATGAGATGCATCTCGTCGCTTTGCAAGACATGATTAATGTGATTCAAAATGCACATTGTATAATTCTTGTATTATCACACTGCTTGATTCAACCTAACATTGCTCTTTAGCTTCATCAAGTAAGACATCTGAAGTTATGTGGAATTCTTTTAAATGAAATTTGGAGAAAAAAAAACAAAAACAGGATAAGTCTGGCAATGTTCTGTATTCTTTTTTGTTATTATTATCCACACATCTGAAAAGATCCAAACAAACAATGACTTGATCCTACTACAATTTTGTGTATGTGTGTATCCACAGCCTGATGTATCATTATTCCTCTGTGCCGTAGCACAAAAAGACACATCAATGAGTCACACTATTGTACTGGGTGACATGTTCCTTCATTACCGTGAACACACACTGCAGTTTATTTTGAGTCGACCTCACATACACAGACATTCTGCTCTAAATACTCCCCACAGCTGAAATAGATCACAAGTAATGCCCTGTTTACTCTTGTTAAAGTGCCTTAATAATAATTAAAACACTATTTATCCTTCTCTTATACATGTAAAGAGGTATATCTTCAATTTAAATAAATGGGCACAGTGCTGAGAGTATTACCAGCCTCATCCTTGGATATGTAAATACTGTTGATTTAATAGGCTGACTTGTACCCCCTCCTGAACTGTGATGTAATAACCAAGACTTTGAGGTATATTTCATTATTTAAAGCTGTGGTCGGCAACTCTGGAGGAACCAGCAAGAGTTAATCTCGATTTTTAAAATCATCCAACCAAAAAATATCCCAATCCTTTCCTTCAGGCTTCCCTCCAGAGCCACTCTCCGACAACACATGGACGCGCACTCCCTGAACTGGAGAATGAGTCCGCCATCATTGTCATCGCTATAGCTCTATCCGACTACCTCGTGTTTCATTCATATGTAAGAAAACATTATCATAATGCGCGAAACAATGAATATGGCTCTCACAGCTGTCAAGCTGAATCCTTGGGAAGAGTAGCTGCAGGTCATTTAAATTATCTGATGGGCTTTATACTGTCCTGTGACAGACAGAAGTACGTATGTCAGATCATTTAATTTATTGATTGCTGTCAGGAGGTTAAGAGATTTTCAACAAAAAAAAACTTACTGCATGCTAATGTATTGGTCCTCCCTTTTCTATGAATCTGATTTACTGTTTCAATACAGCTAAGAAAACTTTTCACAGCCAAGCAAAGTGTGTGTCTGTGTGTGTGAATGTGGAGTGGGGGTTATCACGAAGCTTTACAGATGTGTAGTTAAGATCAAAATGAACGCCTAGTTCGAAGATGGGTGTGGTCCAAGCAAGAGTGCTGAAAGTAAGTTGATGTATTCTTGCAATATATAGTAATGTATTCTGCTATTTTTATGGAGTATTCTTGCACTGTAAATCTATCTAAACCCATGGGTAATAAGTTAAACTAGACTGCAGTCCAATGCACCTGATATCCTCCTATATATATTTTTATATATATATATATATAAAACAATACCTCCTTGCAGCCGGCATGAAGAGCCGACAGACACACAGTTGCTGAGCATCTGGTAAGATATCCCTGCCAAGTCTTTTTCTCCTATGTCTCTATCTTGCCTTGGGCAGCAGGTATGTTGGCGTACTGCACAAAAACACAGCACATGTACGTGGTGACATCTCCTATTGTTCGTCTCTGTCACAAGAGTGCATTGTATCCTTAGCTGACGTGCAGGCATTGAAATTGTTCTCGGGAACCACTTGGGGCACACCCTAGTTCCAAAGAGAATCTTCTGAGGGAATAAGGTCTACTCTGTTGTTACCGACAAGCCAGAGACAGCCAAGACAGAGCAGTTTTTTGGGGGTTTTTTTTTTACTTGATGTACGATGTATGAATGAAACAAGACATATGAGGAAACCCTTCAATCTTACCAATTGGGATTTCAAAGATAAAGATACAGGTTGTGCACTGGGCACTTCGCTGCCATGCAAAAGCAATTAAAAGTAACTGCAAAAGGCTAATCTTATGACTCAGGTTTGGATTTTATAGAGACACACAGCACATGGGATGCTAACTGACAAGCTGCAGAGAAACTGGCCTGAGCGTGAGAGCTGGCTGTACACATCAGGATTTAATAATTGAACTAAGAGACTCTCTTGGCTAAATCAATTGAGTGGTGATGCCATCATTCTTCTTTTCTTTTTTCTTTTCTTTCTTTTCAACACACACACACACACACACACACACACACACACACACACACACACACACAAACATCACTAGTGACCCAACTTCACCCAGCCAAAAACACAACAGCATCCACCAGCAGGCTGACTGGGTTAGCCCACAGTTGTGTGGCGCTTTACAAGATGAGTGGTGGACTGAAAATCTGGCAGGATATCCTACAAAAAATTAAAACTACAAAAGATTAAAACTTGGTGTTTTGAATCAATGTATCGTTAAGATTATGTGTGGGGAAATAAAGTTACTTATTTTAACTTGGATTTTAGAAATTCCAAAAAATTGCCAAAAATACACTGTTGTATGGTGCTTCTTTAAAAATAACAAATAAACTATGGCATGCTTTAATCACAGAATGAATAATAATAATAATAATAATAATAATAATAATAATAATAATAATAATAATAATAATAATAATAATAATAATGTTACATTATTTTCATGTTAATAAAAAACAATTTGTGAATCAAATTTACATTACTGGAGTAACCGCAAATGCCAATTCACCTCTCTGAACTCCACAACCTGAATGTGCACCATGTTTTTTAACCTGGGCCTATTGCATCCTTCATCCTGCATCTCCCTATGCATAAACGTCTTCATTTGTATTTTAGGACATCATGCTCGTATTATTAAGACATATATCACACGATGTTATTAATGCTGCTCTCTGATCAGTTGCCCCGTGTTTGATTTATAGCATTTCTAAAGTGCTTAATAGTTATACTGCGGCCATCTAAATGCTATGCACTGGTGCTTTGGCTCCCTAGCCATTAATGACCTATGTCGTGTTCTGTCAGTCTCATTTGCTGCTGTTACTTTTATAGTCAGGGAGAGCAGGCTGCCAGTGGGCCGGTTATTGATGATCCAGGGTCCAGCCAAACATCCAGCAGGAGCCTTGAGGACAGCACAGCTGCAAAAAGACAGATTGTTACTTCATACCAACAGCGATTTAACCTATCGAAAAAGGTTTAATATGAATTAAAGAGAAGTATAAGACAATATAAAGGAAGATTATCATCAAAAAAAGATGGATGCGTATCAACAACACCATGTTATGTCCAGTGTTGGGAAAGTTGTTTGAATGTTGAATGGTTCAACAAGCAGCCAGCCTACTGATTGGAGGTATTTATTGTCTGATAGCTAGCTTAGCCCCGATGACTGCACGCATGACTACAGAAATCCCATCATCACACAGTCAGCTGATTCCAGAAAGGATATTTATTAGCAAGCTTGCCAGGAGTAAATAACATGGAGATAAAGATAATTTGGAAGTTACCGGCATGCTCACCCATATTTCGAGGAGCAGCACATCTCCGCTATTGGGAGAGGCTAGCTGCCAGCTAGCACGCTCTTCACCAGTCACTTCAACTAACATCAAATTCCTGGTATGACAAAAAACTCCCAAAATGTCAAGATAGTGATGAATTACTTGGATAACTGAAATTGAAATTATAACCCTTAAAATACTGGAAAAAGTAGCAGAGACGTAATTAGCCTAGCTTAGCATAAAGACAAAAAGCATTGTCCACTGCTTTTTGTCTTTATGCTAAGCTAGCTCTCTCCAAAGTTCAAAAACCCCCCTTCAGTAAAGGGCATATTATTTTGCATATTACATGTTATTACTGAGCTTTAGAGGTGTCACTGCCCCTGCTATGTTTGAGGTCATTATTTACACTGCCCCCCCACTGACCATTGCCATGACCTGTTAAATCACAGATAGTATCCCTCATTGTGACACATCGCTGTGAGGGATGCTCAGCTTGCCAGGCTATTTCCAACATGTCCGCCACGTGACAATAATCCATCTGTCAGAAAACACATCTGCAGTATCAAATTTGTCCTTTTTGAAGGTCAAATTGTGAGGAAGAAAATGGGGAGATAGAGAGAGAGTGAGAGAGAGAGAGAGAGAGAGAGAGGGGGATAATTGTTTCACCAATTAAGTCTCAAATCATTCATCATGCCTCATGGATTAAAAGAAATGAGACTCCATCAAGGACATGAATGAATATGATTATCAATCAGACAGGAGCTCTGAATTTTTCAAAGATGCGCCCACATAGTCTGTCTGATTGGTCTGGTGCATCAAGCATGGTGGGTTTTAATTCATGTCCAGATCTACTGGGTGAGGCAGAGCTTTGGTGACCTGCAGGATGTCTGCGCTTCATTTTTATTTAGAGTCTTTGTCATGTCTTCTTTCAGAGTTTTATAATTGAATGTTCAAATAAAGTGAACTGAAAGTGTCTCATACCCTACCTACGTCAAAGGATAAAGCTGGTGGTTTTTCAATATTTTTTTATTTTATTTAGAAAAATCAGCAAGGAATGAATCCTATTAACAAGTATTGACTTTGTATCTAAAGCCAGTGTCTTTTAAAAATCAATTCCATATAAATTAAATACTCACTAGACAACCAAATGTGTATTAAAGTCCCCTACAAACGCACCATTTACTCCTGTTTGAGTAATGTTCGCTTTAATAACTAAAGTGCCCTTCTGTTTTAGGAAAAAATGATTTATGAGACAATATATTTCAATCATTTTTAAAGACTAATGTCTTTAGAAGGAACCAATGGAATTTGCGTGAGTGTCACAGACAGGGTAAGAAAGTCGTAAAGTATTGAATGACAAAATTATTTGTTGACAAAAGGAAAAATGAAAAACAAGACCATATAAGATTGGAGGTTCAGTGTAAGTAGGAAGCTAAGCATTTTTGACCAGCTGTGAAATATTGAGTCGATAGAAGTCCATAATGTGGTTTCTGAGTATTTTTGGGCTTAAACTTGAATTGGGTCTTACAGTCAGTTGCAGGAGTGTAATAAATCCAGAGTTTACTGCAATAAAAGTGAAATAGAAAATGTGTCGACTATATTTCGAGTGTCACTTGAGGCATCAACACTGTCAGGCTGTGACTTTTTTATGGACAGCTTCCCCATTGCTCTTAATAACACCCTCGTATATCTTCTGGGTGCTTCAGTTCTGAATGTTTCCTAAGGTCAAAGCACTTGACGGTACACATTCACATTGTTAACTGTTGAGCAGTTTCAGCGAAGCAATGTAGACATAACAGACTCTAAATTGCTCCAAATTACCTTCATACTTGAGGGAGAATGAAGCACAATTGAAAGTGAAACACAGGTCCGGGCAAAGGAGCGGGAGACTGAGTTGGAGAGCAGGTGTGTGTCGGCAGCTTAGTTCCCATGAGAGATTGTTAGCGCTGGCGTACAGTAAAACCTGACCTGGGGTTTAACACTCAGCAGACCACATAAGGCTCACTGTAGCATAGTAGCATGTGGAGTGCATACAGTATTTAATTGGAAAAAAGCTTAGACGTAGTGAACTAGCAGCTCAAGCTGAGTGGTCAGGCTGGAAATTGAGAGCGTGCTCTGAGGAGATTGGCTCCTAGGGGGATTTATGTCCACATTCGTTACCAGGTGACTCAATAATGAGGAATATGTCTTTTAGAAGGCATACTGATATGGAAAATGTGGAAAGCTAACAACCGCTTTTTCAAATTAAATCTGACAAGCACTCATTTTTCTCTCAAAGCTGAATCATCAGGTTGCCACATGATTCAAACTCAGGGAAGAATTGCTCCGGAGATAGATTCGGATGTAGATTAGTTGATAGCTACTGTAGATTACTATGAGATTTACTCCTCAGCCTCAGCTCAATACCATATTATCCCTTTACATTTATCCTGTTTTTATGATATTCATTGTGCAAGTTCGAGTTCAGTTTCATCATAAGTTTAGTTAACGATTCCACAGTGTAAGTGTTTTTGGGTACCAATATTTTGTGCCACTGCAGGAGGTAATGTGTTCATTAACGATACCTTAACCATTTGTAACATATTTCCCTAATCGTAAGCATACCATTGTGGTAATGTGTAGAGAGAAATCATTTAAAAATGCTTGGCATTCATTGTTAAAAACACTAAGAATCTACATCCACACAACTCTATGAATGGCACTTTCTCTATACACTTCAGAATGTTAACACAATTCTAACAAGCTGATGTTAAGCAGGTATCTTGTAATGTTCATAATCTTTTATAGGTATGCTATGTTATGAATCAGAATCAGAAGCTGTTTATTGCCAAGTATGTTACACATACAAGGAATTTGGCTAGGTGATTAATGCTAGATGCTAGATTAGCATGCATCTGAAAGTCATTGGGATACATAGTCTTGGAACAATAAATGCCTGTGAAAGGTCTTTGTGCCAATTCATTGAGATGTTGAGATTTAATAAAAGAAGCTCCAAACACTGCTGCACTACTAGAGGTAAAAAAAATAATAAAAAACCCACAAGGGAACCTATATCCACATCCTCTGGTTCTTTGAAATTTTAGCGTGGCTTCTTAGGACTCCAATCACTAAAATGACAGATTAAAATACAATGTCACACTTTGTAAATGTACAGCAACAAGACCCAGCAGATGTAAAATAAATGGAATAGAAACAATGCTGCACTGTTGAATGGTTTCTCTGAAATTGGGAGAAATGAAACTCAGATGGAAACTAGATAACATGTCCTCCTCTCTGCTTTGAGCTCATTATTCATAGCGATTTCCAAAACATTTTTCATTTTCTCCTTATTTACAGGACAAAACAGTTGCACATACAAATGATAGGAGGTTACAGTTCTGATAGGACTTGTAATATAAGTACAGAGAGTATTTGTGCCTGTTCACCAGCCTTTTTTGTTTTGTTTTGCATTGATTTTTTTCTCTATGCCTCTATAAGAAGGTACATTAATTTTGTATATGAGCCAAAAGAATGCTCTACCAAATGCCTTCCAAAATGAACACATAATGAAATGAAATATTTTTTTCAAGATGTCTCAGTGTAACTTCTTTACAAGCATGGCTCTGAAATGGAAAACAACGTGTGGGTGCAGCCACGTGGATCAATTGTGCGGTTTTAATTATTTCAGCAGCATACTGACATTTGAATGTGCAATCACTCAAATACTGTGGAAGTGCTCGCCAGAGTTGGAGTGAAAAAAATCAAAGAGTTAGGGCTTGGCACAGTCAGTGGCTATAACGTTGATGTCACTGTTGGAGTGATTAAGGAAATCTGGCTTTGTCGGCTCCGAGGTGCTCATCAAGGCAACCTTGGCCACATGGAGGGCATATAATACAGACTACTTAGATCTCTATTTCATCACATACAACCCTGTGTTGTTTCCTGGCCTACAATAAACATTATGCCACCACTAAAGACTCAATAGCTGACTTATTTACTGCATCTACCTGATGAGACAACACCAGGATAAAAGACAATAAGCCCAAAATGTGTTACATGTCTTGGGAAACCTAGACATGAGGTGGTCCCCTCTTTCCTATTCCCTTAAATGTTAAATTGAATCAAATTTCAAGCTTAAAAATCCAGGTTCTGTTTTTAATCTCCAGGGTTTAATCAGGATGAGTTACGTCAAGAACACACGGAGGAACACACTTAGGCTACACCAAGCCCCCAGGAAAAGTGACAGGCTTTGGAACAAATTGGAATTACAATTCTCAAAAGTTGTAATTAACTAATAGCCAAATCCAAATCAATTTCTTTCATTTGTTCATGTGAATGAACGAGGGCTGGGAGGCGGGGTCAAAGGAAACACAAGTGTGCCTGCTCTATGGGCCACATGGATGAAGCAGACCACTTGAAGATCTGGGTATTTTTTATCTGAATCCTATACTCAGAACTTGACATTTTTGGGGTTCCACTGAGAAACTTTCATAGAGAATGAATGGGGCTCTGCCTTCAACGCTATATCCATTTTGTATTATTCATCCATGGGCTACACCAAACAAAGATGGCGTCCCCCTCTTTAAGAGATTGCTACTACGTATAACAAAACATCACGTTAGGGTGTAAATAATATGGCTGTCCTGGTACCCAATTGGTTTTTTCACTGACACCTATAATAGAAGGTGTCCCCAATGTCAGACAAGCCAAAGACCTTTGTTGTATGCCGACCCCTTCTTTCTCTCCCCTCATTCCCTGCCACCTTACCACATTAGTGTTTCATGAGTTAGTGTTTCATGATAAACAACTAAATCAAGATTTACAAATGATCATGAAGGCATTTTTTCCCATCCCAGTCAAACTGTTTTACAAACAAATAAAACCCAGCTGGAAAGAAGTCAGGTATTACACCCATTTATTTCCCCCAAAAATATATGCTTGTTTTCATTTACATTATAGCCTTCTCAAGCAGATTCAGTTGCATTGCTTTTCCCCATCTTCTTCTCCACTGACACCATGGTCCGTTATGTGAAGGAGACAGAAACATAAATTCCATACATGTAAAGTTCATGTAATAGCAACGAAACCATCTCCATGACAACCAAGTCCACTTGGAAGGCAACAAGATGTTGTTGGAAGCTTCTGAAATTAAGCTTTCATATAACTTTAATTTGGTTACTTCACTTTCACTGACAGTCCTGTTCTTTGTCACATCCAGCATGTAGAGGTTGTGTCCCTTCAGCATTCCATTCCAAACCCCCGCCCCCCTAAACATCAACCGCTTTTGTAAAAATACAATAGAAATTTAAAACAAAGGCAGGAATCCCACTCACTTTTTATTTCAATAATTATGTGGTTTTTCATAATTAGTTGACTTCATCCTTTTAGCAGGAGGGGATTTTTATTTAAAAACCTCTTATTAGCCTCTGGAAATCTGCTGGCTAAGGTCACACTTTATGTAACCGGCCTATTTCAGTAAAGTTATGCAGTTTGTAAAAAACGTTTCCATATTGATTTCTTTTTAGGTATTTGTTTTATTTGTTTGTTGTTTTATAATGTTATAACAAACACATTTGTCACTATTAAAACGTTTTTCTCATTATGCTCATTATTGTACTATTTCTTTTATTATTTAATGTCAGCTTTTATTTTTTTTTATTTTACTGCCTTGTATTATCTTGTTACATATATCCTGTAAAATATGCTAAATAAACACAATTTATTGTTACTTATTCTCCCATTTACAGAGTACTGATCTGATGAAGCCCTTTTGCTTTCTCGTTCTGCAGGTTTCCATGAATCGTTGTGGTACCTGGACCGTAGTCGTGCCTCCTGCTGTGAGCCGACTGACACCCACTGCTACTTCGATTATTATTATTAGTCACATTACTATCCCTATTTTCATGGCTATAATTCTACTGTAATAATTGCTGCTGTTATTATAAGTAGTCTTATTATATGAATCATTTATGTCATATACATTGAATGTGTTGTATCTAAGAACTGTTATGCTGCTCATTCTGTACACATGACATCTATTGCATTCTGTCCATCCTGGGAGAAGGATCCCTCCTCTGTCGTTCTCCCATAGGTTTCTTCCTTTTTTCTCCCTGTTAAAGGGTTTTTTTAGGGGAGTTTTTCCTGTGCCGATGTGAGGGAAGGACAGAGGATGTCGCATGTGCACAGATTGTAAAGCCCTCTGAGGCAAATTTGTAATTTGTGATTCTGGGCTATACAAAATAAACTGAATTGAAAAATTGAATTGAATTGAATTCTTCACAGCACTTTTGCTTGTCATAACAGCAAACACACAGATGTAACTAATGGCATTAATGACGGCTGTACTCACTTTATGTTTTCCCGTAAGCAGTGATAAGTGAGCCAGCACTGCGGGGCCCTGACACTGGAACCCCTCATTTGGGTTGCCCACGTTAAAGTTATTAGTGACACCTGCATTTGACAAATCTCAAAATATGTGCAAGATCCAAATTATATATATCCACAAAAACACTAGATTAACAACTCAAGCTTCAAGCTGACAATTAACATTACATAAGCGACTCTGTCAACATGGATCACACGCTGCTGGTGTTGTGGCAGGGAGCTGAAATTGTGCTACGTTCCAGTCAAAGTCTGAGTTTCCAAGTTTGACATTTCTTACTTCCAGCCTCCAAGCATTTCAAGTGCAAGACGCCAAAAACATTAACAAAAAACATGGCTGTCCATGAGAAACTGATGTTTACACACAAGTGTACACACAATTGTACTCTCAGCAGTGCAGCTTCCTTGCATAAAGGAAACAGAGGAGAAAAACAATGCATGAGGTACTAGAAGCCCTAATGTGAAACAAATTTTATTACATGATAGTATGTATAATTATAATTTTAAAGAGGAAAAAGTATTTGAAAGTGATGGTTTACCATTAACAATTTCCATTGTTGAGAAGTTGTAAATGGTATTCTTGAAGTTGGAGTAAATGCATTGGCCCAGAGGTTACGCGACTCGGACTTTGAGTGGCATTCTATTGTACTTTTTCTAGTAGAGGGTTGGAAAATTTGGGGGTCTGATTTATCTGGAACGCAGCATAGGAGTGAAGTCTACCTGTGGTAACAGTTGGCAATCAACAGTTTTGACTCTGCAATCACTTTAAACAGTTAAAGCTGCCTGCAATTCATCAGACACACACACACACACACACACACACACACACACACACACACACACACACACACACACACACACACACACACACACACACACACACACACACACACAATTGAAGCAAGTGAGATAGAAATACAGCACTACTGATATAGATATGCAAAATAAACAAACAACACAGGGCTGTAACAACTCAGAAAAAAATATGTTTTTCAAATAAAGCTATATAGTAGCTATAAAATGAAATACAAATGTACATTCTGCCACAAAAAAAGTGTTGAACGCACATTGCTCCTACTGGAGTCATACATATGGAACAGCATTTCCATGCATACAGATGGTGTTCTTCCCTCAGGGGACAGAATGAGTTTAGGGTAGTGCAGTAGATATGGGAAATCGATATGAGCAAGCCGTTGACTCATGCTGAGGGGTTAGAAAGGTCCCCATTTACATTCTTTATTAAACTGTACGGCCCTTGATGTGCACATTAGATCTCACTATGACTAATTATATTCTCCATAACTCAACGATATTGCTTTGTATTTCTATCAATAAATAAATAGCACCCTTTTTTTGTCTGAGAAGAAAACATTATAAATGATGCAAAACATTTATTTTTATTGTTTGAGCAAATGCTAGACTAACTTGCACCCATTATCCCTGTTTGAAGAAGGTCAAACGATTGCATATCTGTGCTGCTCGATGTTTGCACGATGCTGTGATGCAGCCTTTCCTCACAGATGATTTAAGAAACCTCAGATGATAGTGCGTCTTGGCCTCCGTTTGAAAGGACAGCGCAAATATGCCGTGACCCAGGAGATTTACATAATGAAGAAAAAGTCCTTTCAACAGTTGCCATCAACAATCATATGTATGGCAGGAGGCGAGCGCGTACTTGTTATTCAAAGGAAGTACACTATTGGACACAGATGTGAAACAGTCCTGCATCTGTCTGCCAAATCCAACACTCAGCATGACACCAAAAGCAGTGAAGGGGCCTTATGTTATTAACACATTGTCATCTGGTGTTGCAACATATTTCTGTTAAAAAGCAAGAATCATCATATTGCAATTAGAGGCCATTAACGTGTGGCATCCTTATTAAATTCTGGGCTGTGGAGATTTAAATAAGCAGGTGGTGGTTAACCAGACCTGCCAGATGGTTTGTTACACAGAACCAAATGAGAAGCTGTCATTGGAAGTCGTGTGGAAAAGGGCAAGCAATTTCAAATAAACACTTGGCAGGTGATTGGATGAACCATCCGTCAATCAAACACTTGAAGCCGGTCGGAAAAATAGTGAAACATCTTTTCCGTCAAGAAAAGCCTTCAGTGTATTTCTCTGCTCTTCTTTAAAGTAAAGAAATACTCTCCAGTTCTGATGTAACTAATACTTAAGCAGCATCTACCCTAACCTCTAGGCGCTGCCATTGTTGTTTTAAACGAAAAGTTTGGTCTTGCACACAGCACCAACCGAATCCACTCCTTCCGTTCTAACCTTTCACAATAAAGAGTATTTCGCATTTTCATGTTGTTTATTGTTTACACCCCAGTGTGTAATGGATCATTACTTGGTGCAAAAGTACAACTTAATTTAGAGAAAATCAAAATTCAGATTACCATCAGCTACTATTATGTGGATATTGGGAGTGCGTGAGTCAAGATAAACAAAAGCTTTAAACCATGGGGGAAGAAGAAGATGCAACAAAATTATGTATTTAAAAGAGCAGCTGTCAAAGTCAAAAAAATGGTAACAATGTTGGAAACATGATAGACATTGCATTTATGTTTTTCATATTTCATTTTAGGACGGTTACAGATCTGATGTTCTCATCTGTCGCCAAGGTTTAGGTAAAATGATTCATGAACGGCATAAAGCACGTTTCATGTACATAACCATTGCTAGTTGTCTCATTTTTATTCATACGCCACCTTTTTTCCCCTAAGCAGAGTGTAAAAAAAATTATAATGGTGCCTTCAGACTTTATTTTAATTTCAGACACGTCCGCTACATATGTCTTTTGTGCAAATTGAAAATTTCTCATGAATACAGGAGGGTTGGAAACACTCTTGATGAATTCATGTGCCATAATTCCTATCTAAGTAGAGGTTATGGTTCATAATTTCTTCAGTCTTTTGTAATCAGGGAGAGGACTATACTGTAGACCAGGTCTTTCTGTTCATGTGTTAATCCCATAATCAGATGATGTTGTTGATCAGACTCTGATGAATCCCATTGCACATGTCAGAGGCACCACTTTGGTCATTAGTTTGCTCATGGGTCATCTGCATTCAATCCGACACCTTTGATTGAATTTTAACGGGAACAAGAACAATGACTCATCTCGTCTGCACAGTGAGTTCAAAATGACAATGACTGGCGACCTCAAGAGTCGCCACAGGTATGTGTCGGAGTTTTTAATTTGTTACTGACTGGCTATGATGGATGGGGACGACATCTTTCATGGACCATGTGTACCCAGCTGCCTGATATTATTCAGATCCTTTATTTCCCGGGTTCAGTAGGGAAGCAGAAGAAAATAATCTTATGTTATTATAGAAAGTGGTTATTTTGATTAACCTAATAGTGTTATTGTGTTGTCTGTTTCTATTTTCTATTACCAGTCCTTTGCTTACGAGACCTTAGGAAATTAGGGATCCCATTCGTACATTCATGTGGATGTCATTTGTGCCAGTTCACAGGAGGACATCAACACTCAATTTCACTATCGGCTTATTCTTTGTCCTGGTTGTGGCTCATACAATTAAAGGATAATTCGGGGCTCATAACAGAGTGGATTTTATTTTGATGCTTTGGCCATCATTTCTGTTTGCTAAGATCAGTATACTTAGGAATTAAGTACTGATGCAGGAATGCTGGAAAGTAGTGTCCCAATATTTTCCAAACCTTAACCATACAGTAGTTGACCAAAAGCAAATGTTGTGGAAAGTGGGATCATCAAACTTAAACCGGTGAAAAAAATGTCTCTGCGTTACAAGATCTCAGCAATTACTTTGTTGAGGGCAATATTATCATAACCAATAGTAATGATGACAAGTCTCAATCTGTGATCAACCTGGTATTATCCCTTAAAAAATATGCTTTTATTCAACATTTCCCACATAAGTAATGACACAACAAGGCTATAGAATGCATCCTAAATGTAACTTTTTAGTCATCTATGTGAATCCATTTTTTTAAGTTTCAGAGAAGCATTTTGTTTTTCTATTTTCCAATGACAAAGGGTGAATTCCTGGTTAATGAGGTAAAACATTCTGGTTACATTGCAACTTTACTGGTGACACATCCACATAAAAATCAACAACAGCAAATGCCTCACACACAAAAAAGAAATCCCTGGAAATACGTTGCAGCTGTTGAGAACAAAGCACTTGAGTGAGGAAACCAGCGTGACAATCCCTGCCTGGTGACGTAGCGTCGTGTCACACAGAGCTCCTTGTGCATGTATTCCTTAGAGAGCTGTTAGACTCTTCAAGTGGTCTAGATTTAATGTGCTGTCAAACACATTAATTACACACTGCCCACAAAATGTTCCAGCCCCTCTCGCCTCAACATCTGGCTGGTAATGTGGGGACTTGTGCAACCGAGCAGCTGAGGGGAGCTTGTGTCAGAGGTGTTGGGAGGTTAACACAGTGGCGCTGGCCCTGCATTAATCATTGGAAGGTCAGGCAAGGAAAGGCCAACCAGAGAAAATGACTCCTGGCTGGACTTCAGGTGTTCTGAATACCCATGAACAGAGGAAGTGTAATCAGATGGATCAACACAGTGAAGCTATGCATTCATTAAATTGTTCATGCTCTGATTTCTTAATTTGCCGGTGTGTTTAAATATGCCACAGCTTGATTTGTTTAAAGGAGGCTCTCCTCACCAGATAAACAACTGCACCTGTTGTCTGCTCAAATGCTGAGGATGACTTCAGTTTATCTTTTCGGATAAAGCGACTCCTTGTGATCTGTGAGTGCCCTGCCAGCATATGACCTGTCTAAACTCCCAAAACGCGTTTTTTTCCCGATGTAATCCCTAATGTCTCATTGCCTATGCACATCTTGATGTTAATTTACAACTAATTTGCAACCAGCAGTCAGCCCATTAAATGGCCGTTATCAGATGTTATCACTACAATTCTAATACTTCAGGCGGGCCAAACTGCCCCTACCACTTTGTGAAACTGTCCAACACAAGGTTCACGTTATAAATTGAAACACCAAAATAACTTAGTTAGGTACCTGGTTAGTTAAGTCAACAAAACTACTTGGTTAGGTTCAGACAAAAAAACTACTTGGTTAGGTTTAGGCATCAAAACGACTATGTTAGGTTTAGACAACAAATCTACTTGGAGAAGTTTGGACAACAAAACTACTTGGTTTATGTTAATACAACAAAACTACTTTGTAATGTTTAGACGTAATGTTTTGGTTAGATTTAGACAACACAACTAGGTTTCTGCTAACATTAGCTAGCTAGGTAATGAGTACTACTGACACTAAATGTCGGTTAGACCTTCTAGAATTCCTATCGTTAATCAACCATGAGAATAAATGATAATGGACCTACTAGTAAGTGTAGCAGGCCCCCTCTAGCCCATTCAATTGGCTGACAACATTCAAAGTGGATGCTGCCAACAGCTTATAAGTTTTGCAAGAATTGTATTACTGTTCGAATAATTTTACTTTCCACATAATTGGGAAACATTTTAAAACATGACATTTTCAGTTGCAAATGATGTGTCTGCATAACAATTACTGAAAATTGACAATATTGAAAAGGTCAATGGTAGCTTTTTGAGTGTTTTGTTGGGCCAAAGAGTCCATTCCAGAGTCAAAGATTGTATTTGCTCACCCACTATTCGGCCCCAGAATTTCCCAATGTGTCGTCTACTCAAACAAGAAGGAACAGTCTGGTTGCTTGTGTCAGAGACAGAGAAACGAATATGCCCAATGAAAGCGCCTATTGTTGAAGCCGCCCTTTTAAAATCCAATGATACCTGGTCACATAATTCCCTTGAGTGGGCCTAGAAAACGCTAGATGTTATAATCCATACTGTACTGTATTACAGTGCTTTTTAATTATACACAGTACAGTCATTTAATTTGTACAGTACTGTAATTCAGTAAATAGCGAAGCTGTCGGTTTCATTATTTAATTTTCATGTCATGAATATACAAATGTCAATTAGATGGTGATCTGCAGAAAAAAAAGGAAAACAAAAAATCTATTATAACAATTATTCGCTTATCGTGATCAATTTGACCCTGACAGACATGATCACTATAAGCTGTTTTCAAATGTATATAAACCTAATTTCTTGTACAGTGTTGCCAAAGAAACAGCTATTTCAGCACATTGGCAATTTATCAGGTGCATCGGGTTAGCCTGACCTTTACCCTAGCCTTGACCAAGCAGTATAATTGCTTGGTGATTTTTAGATTGCACTGCCAAACGACTTATTTGGTCCTTCAGGTTTGATGCCCTGTTGGTTAGAGTGTTGTAGGATGCAGCAAATTGTGTTCAGCCATCCAAAGCATTTAAGAATTATTTAATAGATTTGAAGTCCAGTCAATGGGACAGAAGGTTAGGTTCGTGCTTTAATCAGCCTATCATAGAGGACACCCTAGAGTCAAACAGCCTTATTAAAAGAGGAGAAAATGTCCAGATTCCTGGAAAATACATAATCAGAAATATATTAGGTTGGTAAACACATTTCTAAAGGACCTTTTGAATTTAAATCTCTTTTGTTATATAACTGTTCCCATTTGTCTCTATTGATTGTTATGGACTGGGTTTTTCAGCCTTATCGCAATACCCTCAAATACAAGTTGTTATTCATTATTTTCTCTCAGACTGTGACATTTTGCAATGAAATAAGAAGAGTCCCTGCCTAATATCCATCTTCTGTTCAGCAACAGTTGACGATAAAAAAAATACATGTCTAAATACACAGTAGAGAATTCTTATCTTAGCATCTAACAAATTAACATATTGTTAGGTTGACGGGAGAGAGAGAGAGTGAGGAAGAGAATGTGAAAAAAGGTGTTTTATAGCTTGGAACCTATTTCGTATGCAGACTATACGCTGCCTGGTTTGATGCTCCATAAAGCCAGACTTGTGAAGTAAATTTTCAGAGTGATTTCCAGGTTTAGGGACTTAATCAGCACATCTGCTCTGTTTCCCAGAGGAATCATTTCCCTTGTTAATAAGATCTTGTTTTTCTAATTAACAGCAGGCGTTTTTCTTTGTAGTCTCCCTTTTAGGTTAAATTCAAACAGAAACTTTATTTCCAAACTGAGCGTAATGGTTGTAGTGCGTTGTATATGTATGGTAGTAGATATCACCTGGTACTTTGTCCACAATGTGATTCTTATCAATCCATTTTGTTCTTTTATATGTAAAGCTTTTGTGCGAAGATAAAAAAAAAAGCTATCCACCAAGTTGTGTAACAAGGCTAAGTGCACATTTATCTAAACATGTGTTTCACAAAAAAGTCTCACCTGAATTCTCTTCACGTTGCTTTCACACTGAACTGATACAAGAAAGAAGCATCGCTAATCATTTGGATAGGTGATACTATCTCTCTGTTTGTGTGTCTCTGTGTTTGTGTTTTGTTCTGTTTCTCCCTGAGGCTTTTTTTTCTCAAAGCGTGGATTTAAAATGGCCCCTAACAGTGAGGAAGACAATAAACGAGAGGCTTAGGTGTCAGATGAGACATCCCATTCAGGGAGATAAATGGATTCCCACTACATAGAAGGGTTTCCTGTTGGATCACATTATGGAATCTATGATCAGCTCAAGGACGAATCACAGAACAAAGTGTGAGCTGACAAGTTGCTGGATCACACCAGAAAATTACTCTTTCAATTCACCCTGAGGTGACTGCTATTACCACTTTAGTTGTTATCTTTCAACTATTGGCTTTCTAGTATCCAATAACAGCTGCCCTCTAGAGATTCAGAACCTGTCATTTTCTTTGTCTGAGGCTATTTGTTTGACCTCAGAGTTATGTGGGATAGAATGGTATCTAAAAAAACATTTTTTTTTAACGAAGAATTTGCTTCACATTTGGACATTTGGATAATTCTGCAGTTCACTTTTTACATCCACTGCCACTGCTCAGTGCAAATGCAGGATGTATTGTGACCTTTATTTATAGAGGAGGAATCTAACACCGGGTGTCACTCCCAACTAGTCAAATATCGACACTTGGACAGTAACCCTCTGCGTTTCATACTGATGCAACAAAATACTTAAGCTTCTGTATGAGGCGCATCAGAATTCCAACTAACTCCAATGTCAAACCATCCACGTCATTATTAGATGGTAAGAGCAAATGGTGCGGTTTAAACAGGCCCCTGTTCACATCACGAGGGAAACGAAGTCAACATCGACTTATTTTACCGTAGTCAGTGTGGGCTGCTTGCTTTTCCTCCCACACATTTCTGGTGCTGCTGGAGATTGTTGATAGTGGAGCTGACGTAAAGAAGGAAATAAATGGCTCAGGAGTCTTCCTCTTTTCAAGCGACTGCTGCTCTTGAATAATGACTATGAATAATGATAATGTGTGAACACAATTACTTTGGCTGTTAATTGCACATCAATATTCAAGGCAATCCTTGTCATTATGTCCAACACATCCCTCTTCAGTGTTCAGAGAGAGAGAGAGAGTTCATCAAGTTAATTTCAAGGCTTTTAAAGACAGAAAGTACAATTTATACAATGTATTACAGAACAGTCATACTGGCAAATGTAAGAAAATAGGAAAGAAAACCAATGGGGAAAATACGGATTTTACATTTTTGTCACTATTTCTGGCCAGTAGGTAACAATAACTCCTATTTGACTGGCATATAACTGAATACACATTTACAAATGTTTCATTTGTAAGACAAGTTTTCATTCATGATGACCTAGTTTAGCTCAGAAAATAGAATAAATGTCTCCTTATTCTCAAAAGTCATTGATACAAAGAAATGGCAAGATCTTATTGTGGAAAGACAATTTTTTGCAGGCAGTCTAGCAATGACCTTTGAACCCTGCTACCATCCAGAAGGACATGTTGCCAGCCTGTCAGCCATCCCCAAAGCAAAGAGGTCCACGCTACTTTTAGACACACTGGATAGCAGTAACCTCTGAATACATTTTCTTTTTATATTTATAATGGGAGAAAAACATCTTACAAAACATCAATCATGGTCATGTTTTAAATTACGCAATCATAGGTTGGGGGAAAAATGAATGCACGGAGACAGAACAGATGCTATTAAAAGGACCTGTCTTCTCCAGGCTGCCATGCAAAGAACATTTATAAACATAATCCCCAGCTCCCTTCATGCTATTTAGTGCTGCTGATGTATATGAGAGAGACAGGGTATTGAGAATCTCATTACATCCGGTGTCACTTCCCTCAGGTGTTGTGAGTAACGACGCCTCACCCACTGACACTGCAGAATCCATTGCCGGCGATTTAAAACTGGGCAGAGTTAGAAATTGATTCCTCAGATCAAGTTTGAAGGCGATCTGGCTTTAATTGAGTTGCAGAGTGACGCATCAGTATTCCACCTTGTGGCGTTACTGATACATGAACGGAGTTGGAGCAGAAACTTTCCTCTTTTTTTTGCATTTAAGAGAGGGACCTGTCTGGGATACATCCAGGTGATGGTTAGTAATGCAAAGATGCAATGTTGTCATAGATATGATAAGTGCCACAACAGATTAAAAGGATTGTCTCATTGTGACTCGTCCTTATTAGTTCTTATTTTTCTTCTTTTTCTCTCTCCTAATTACTCCTTGCATAAAGCAAATGTACCTTAACTATTTTCTTTCTCTTGGAACTTTTGGAGTTGATTTATATGATCTGATGGTGATATCATAATTCATAGAATGACACCTACAGTACACTGAAGTTTCGGTACTGGATTCAAGGACTATGCAATTCATCAAACAATGGACCTTGACTTTTGAGAGGTAGACAGAAGCAGGCTTCCCATTTTGTATTCACTGTCATTGATATTGCTATCTAAAATGACTGACTGCTAACTACACTAGCAGAAACATCAGATCCAGCTCTTGATTGAAAAACTGTAGTTTACATTTCCTTGAAACACAGTCCTGAATAAGCACTGATAACTACATACAAAATACCAAGAATGAGGCTAAAGCTACATGTGCCAGGCAAAATGTCAGCATCCTTGCCAGTATATGAGGAAGACATGGAAATGAACAAGTAGCATTGCTCTTGTAAGGTAGCTAGTTAGCACAAGTATTGATGTTATAGTATCAATTATACTGAAAATGCAAAAAACACTGCTATTTCCTTTTAACATAACACTGTTTGGATACCTTTAGGAAAACATATTTTGGAGACTCAGTGTCACTACCCTACCGTTCTTATTCCAACCTAGTCTCACTGCCAACTCGTCACATACGGACGCTTGGTCTGGACCCCTAGAAATCACTTTTTAACGCACTTTAGACAATAAACCTACTTGGTTAGATTTAGGAAATTATCCAGATCGGGTTGAAATAAGTGAAGTTTGTTAAGTTAACTCATGCAACTTAAAATAAGTCAAAATTAAAATTTCGTTTTGGGGGACACAAGAAGAAATGTCCCGCGTAGAAGTCCTGTGTTTTTTTGATCCATCCATCCATCGCGACCTCCTCATTGTGCAGAGTGTTTAATATTGCTATGGATGGGTTTACATTGGAGTTGTTTGAAAGCCTGGTTTGTCTCATACACATGGCTAAAGGGTGCCTTGCGCGCCGGTATGAGACTGTGACAGGTATAGGCACCAGTTTGGGTTAAACATTAAGGTCTGCACATACTTGGCAGGGCACACTTCTTTTTAGTATCTGAAATCGGGGTGACAAAAAGTGTAATTGCCTCCCATATCCCGGCGTCAGTGCAGAGGGGGAAAAATAAACTGTCAGTATTTGACGACCTGGGAATGAAACTAGGCTGGTCTCCCTCACACATTGGAGCAAAACTACATATTGAGTGTTTCCTGAAGATTTTTTTGTTATGTAAACTGTAATCCTACAAAATAATGTTAGCAAATGGCCTTGGACGTTACATTTTAAGTTACTACTGTCAGTATTTAGCCAGGTATGCTTATGATTGAAGCTTATGTTAGAGTATAATTTTAGCAAATTTTGCTTTTGTGTTTTTTTTATTGCAAAAATGACACCAAACTTCCTAGTTATGGTGGATTAGAAGTTTGGTCTGAGAAGGGGTTCACATCTATGATGTCCAGTGGCCACACTGCTCTGAATCTACTTAAACAGTCCATTTGTGAGAGACTGAATGAAGAGGATCACTACAAGGTCACCATGAAAAAAACATCAACTGAAATGTAATTACACATCAGGCTGTTCCAGAACACACGGTACTCCAACAACATAGAGATATTTATTCTAAACAGACCTCAACAAGGTTAAAGTCACAGAGTGCCCAGCATTCAAGAAAAAGGTTTTTGGCAAAAAGTAAAATTATCCTCACACTAAGCCTCCAATGGGGGTAAATATGTGATTGAAATTCGTAATCTCTTTTTTTTTTGTCTTCAACCTGGTGTTAACCTGCTTTTGTTTGCCTGCCTGCCGGGGAGCTGCTTGGCGGGGGAGAGAAGCGATGGTAGAGCAGAAGGGCTGGGGTTAATCCTCAGTGCCACTGGGAGAGAGAGTGGGCATGAGCCAACAAACCTCCGGCCTGCTGCATCACATTCTGGATGCAAACCACCAGCCCCCTGAGCGGCATTCCAACTATCAGCTCCAGCTCGTGCACAGCAGCCGACCTCAGTCACTGATCCCACCTGTGTTGGTGTGTGTTAGTAAAATAGAGGGAAAGAGATCGAGAGAATGATGAGTGGGGAGTGTGGGGATTTCACTGTTTTAAGAAAGATGAAAGAAATTCCTTCGAGAATGGGCTGTTGCTTTTCAGTTAGCTGGCTGATGGAGAAAATGTTAAAAGATTCATGGTGAGTTGCATCATATTCTCAAGTTGCTAAGAAATGTGAATAAATGTGATAATGCAGGAAAATGCAGGGAGCTAATTAGCAGGAACAAAGAAGGCACACAAAAAAAGCTCAGGCAAAAGCCACAATTCAATCAGCTTCACATTTTCAACGTCTCTTTGATGTTAATACTTGACAGGCCTGGTGTGCTTCTCACGTCAGACTCCTCACGGGGACAAACCTATTTGAAATGAAAATGTGCCGCTTTCATTTGGAATGCAATTTGCTTAAAAGTCAAAATCGGAATGCAAATACAAACAAAGGGATCAGTCGCATCAAAAGCGCATAGAAGGTGAAGCCAAAAGTCAAATATTGCACCATCAAAGTGATTATTTTGTTTTTCTTCTCTCTGTTCCTAAACCTTAAACAACTGATTTCAGAGTTTGTTTGTCTTAACTCTTCTTAGTGATTAAACAGCTGAAGAGGATCATGGAGTTTTGAAACTGCAGTCCTTAAACATCCTTAGGAAAAGGGTATTTTGTTATTTTGCAAAAACAAGTTTTGTTATTTTTAACCAGATAATCAACCACTGATCATGATTAAACAAAACATTGTTTCCTCTAATTACTTTCAATGTTTATCAGAGATCAGAAGTGACATGCCAGCATGCATGGAGGGCGTCTTGAAAACTGTGCCATCTGATTTTAGCTGAACATGTCAGATGAAGAAATATGCCTTATTTATCAGCGTATCACAATCAAGTCTGTTCGATGTAACATTCAGATCAGTCCTCAGCATTTAAGTAGAACAGTTACTACTAATATTATTTTTATAATCAGAGTTCACTTTTTTATGGGTTAACATGTGTATAAGTCTGACACTGTATAGCGTACTGTATTTAACCCACTAAAATGAGTTAACCCTGTTTAGCCTGAAGCAGAGCTGTCCAGCCCTCTGTGGTGCTGATTAGGTTACTGTTCAAACTAAGCGTTTTGTTTTCCTTTCCCTCCACATTCAACCTACGATGACTAATTGGACATCTAGTCCCCAGAAATCTGCCTTTCATTTTCTAAAGAATTGTCATAAATTAACCTGTGATCTTGAGACATTAAAAAAAAAAGATTTGCAAGCACGGACGATCTCCGCTTTTGTAAATCCTGCAAAATAATTTATAATTCGAATAACAATCAAGATTATTTTTGCTGAGAAAATGAAAAAGGCAGATTTCTGGGGACGAGATAAAGTAAAGGTTCCTCCCAATTGTATTTACGTACAGGACTTGTAAATGTTGTTACTTTGCACCACTGTTTTCATTGCAATAGATGTTGGTTTTGTCTCAACAAATCAAGAGCTTTTCTGGCAAGACTTTGTGTCCATAGCGGGTTTGATATAAGAGCAACATTTTGACACATGCAAAGATAAATTAAGAAAGGTATATCCGTTCATCGACTTCCCACTTGATGGGTGTATTGCTGAGGATCTAAGGAAGTGCAATGTCGAGTGCACTTTCAGTTCAATTTTAGATTAAGTTCATAACATTAATAGTATTTTGAATGTGCATCTAATCCCAGATCTGACAGCCTGATTAACCTTGCATTACCATGATTAAAGATTTCCGTTAAGGTCTTGGAATGAACCAATAAGTCTCATATGCAGTATGATATGGATGCTTCCCCCCATGGCCGGATCTGTCTGGATCAGGTTAGTTATGGCAGCCATATTCATGCTCAAACACGGTTTATCCTACAAGTGAGGGTACTTCGCATACGCTGCATTGATTATGAGGGCATTTTTATCTCCTCCTCTCTCGCGCTGCTCTGCCTTACTAATGCTTCCTGATGAGGCTTGGCAAATGCAGTAAGGAAGGGTAACCTCAAAATAGATCTCTCTGCAGCTCAGCAGCTTTTCATGTAGTTGAGAGGACAAGTGGGGGGGGGGTGAGATTTATATATTTACTTCATTAGTCATGTTGTTGAAGGCCGTGACAGGTAGCAAATGAGGGATGGAGTAAAGCATTGACAGGACGCATACATAGAGTCCCACCAGGATACATCAGGAGCAAACACAAGAAATATGTCAAACCAGAAAAAGAAGATGCAGCCCCAGATACATGATTCATAGTGATCACTTACACATATGAGCGCTACCCGTCTCTTGCAACTAAAAGTAACAACTCAGTCATAAATAAAAGAAAGGATGCACTGATAAATTATTAACTAAAGATTTTTGTCTTCTTGTCTCTGTTTACATCACGTCTGTTATTGCCCCGAACCGTCTAATCTCGGGAAAATGTTCCCCCCCCCACACACACACTTTATATGGGTCTATTTGTTTTCTGCCTCCCACTGATGTGAGCTGTACCCAGATTCAGGCGACATGCGAGGAGCAGCACTTATTATTTGTTGCTTACCAAGGGATTATACTGTGTAGCTGCGTCAGATCCAACTAGTGGATGTCTTGTTTGATTTGATAAAAGATCCTCAAGACTGAACTGTCATCTTTCCTTCTGACCACTGGCACCCTCTTGAGAAAGGCGTTATTGATATACGACAAGCCGTTCACGTGAGTGGCCAACGTGAAATATAGGATTTTTTCAGTAAGGTCACCTACGAGGCTGGAGAAAGAAGTGTTTGATTGATTTGCTTTTGTCATAAAGAAACACAAGAGAAAGGTATTGATCAAACAGGGCAACCTGACAGGTTCCAGACGCATTGAAACATCAGCTGTCCCTCCTAAACACTATTTGTCTATTTAAAAAAAAAAAAATTGACTGAAGTTCATCAATACATGTCTACATAATCTGCAGAATTTGATAATGTTATCTTGAAGTCATTTTGACAAATACCTGTCACCATCTATACAATACAACTATCTGTTTTAATAAAGGTTTTAAGGTAGTTTATTAATTGGGTTTAAAGCTGCACTAATCAATATGTTTATATTATTTATTAATTAAATGTTTATTTGTATAAGGAAAAGAATAGCTTTGCATAGCATTTATAGCTATAGCTGTTAAGTAGTTGCCCATACCAAGATAGGCTATTAAAACACAAAATTAAACTCAACAATAAAAGTGTCTCTACCTGTCTACTGTCTATACCTTCTACAGTAGATTGTGACAGACTTCTTTATGAGTTCAATGATTTATTAATCATTAAAAATTGTATTGATTAAATATTTTATATGACCAGAATTGTTGAAAATAAATTGAACACTACAAGTTTACATTTTTTCTACAGATGGGTGTCAGCAAATTCAAATTCAAGTTCAAATCATTAGCAATAGAATAAGGACCACAGATATATGTTTGACAAAATCAATGTGTTTGAAAATCCAACAGGAATCTTGTGTTAAAAACTCCGAACAAATCAAATATGTTAAAAGTAACACAGAATGTCTGGTCCTTATAAAGTCACATTAATGTGTTTGGAATTGAGACATCTTCTGCTAATATTAACATCTGTTTAAAGAGTGTATGCAACTATATATTTACATAACAAATAGTTGTTTGCTGCTATATTAATGCTCACAATTTCAAACTTAGCACCTTTAAATACAAGACAAGGTTTTCTTTAGTGATTTCAGAGATTTATGGCTTCCTCAGCTACTTTTCCACAGTTAATGGTGCAGCTCTCACTCCCCATTTCACCTCCGAGCTTCAGATCCATGGAGACAGAGCTTAGACAGTCAAGGAGAAGATGATTAAAATGGGTTTTAGAGAGTTGGCTTTGCATTGCATTATCTGATTGCATCACTTCAGAGGAAGCATAGCATTTGTGCGGCGGAGGAGAATAGCTTGCAAAGGGAAATCGCTGCTATTTGTTCAAATCTGTTGTAGAGCATGGCCTCTAATTTTAGCCTGAAATGTAATTATTCCAGAATAGCCTCCTCGACATGTCCTTCGTGACTGAAAGTCAGACTGGTTAATGTTCCTGCTCAGGCATTCTCATGTGAATCAGAGGGACTTGCTGAAAGGGAAACCAAGTTCAACTATTAGAAATGTTTCGTTTCCGTTTTACTGCATATCCATTTTGAGGGAGGATCTGATTTATATTCAAAGAAATACAGTTGAATGAATTTTACAACAAATTGTTTTATGAGCTGTGATCATCGAATTGCTACTAAATTCTAGGATACTGGCAGCATACACTCAACAGCTGTTGCATATACCACTACAGGGAGATAGTTAGAGTGGTTAGATAGAGCATAAATATAAAAAAAGTGATGTTGTTACTAATATCGCAACATGTTTTAAAGTCATTCAACTGCCAGAACAAATCATCCATATATACAAGTAAAAAGCAAGTTAGTGAAAGATAATATACCATCTTGCCTAATAGTGTTATTGACACAAAAAGAGTGTTACAGCTCTCGGCAGCCTGAACTGCATGATCTGACAGGCCAAGATGCCTGTCAGATCAACAGGTTCAGGCTGCCGAGAGCTGTATACAGGAATTCTGAGTGGCTACAGAAAGGTGACTAAAGAAAAGTCCAAAATGTACCAAGTACAGAGACAATGATTGACTTCATCTGCCCCATTCTTTAGTCTTTTATAAAAAAAACAATTTTCTTAGTGTTGTGTTTTTTGTGACTTGTTTTTATTTTGTTTATTTATACAGCATGTTTTATGTGTGAAATCCTTCATATGTACAATGGAAATTGATATATTAAATCAAAAGCAATCTCATATATAAATGGGAATGACATCAAAGTAAATTCCCTGAGATGGCAACAAAAAGGCAAGAAAAAGTGGTTACATTCACATCATATGAACAATCATCAAACCATTCAGTGAGCGTTTAAGCATTTGCATTAATTATATTTCTCATCTATTCATCTTTTTCATTTAAAGGATAATTCTATTTTGTTCAGCTGAGCGTATTTCACAAAACACAACAACACTTCACAAAACACAAAATAAAAAAAATATATATATAATTCACAAAACATTTCACAGAACACGAAGTTTCACAAAACATTTACATTTTCTGGCTGTGGTCCGGCACCAGTGGGGCCACGAAGACATGGCAAAAACATACATAAAATGAAATAAAAACCTGAATACTACACATGTAGCATTATAGGCTATTTGTGCGGAAAATACCTTGAACTTGGCACTGTCATGTTTGATTGCTGTTCATAAATAAGCCATATACGGTAATTTTTTGTTGTTGGTTTGTTTGGTTATAGCAGCTGATATACAAAGCTCCAGAAATCATTACTTGATCGCATCATAATGTAACTCAATGGAATCTCTATACGTTAGCTGTTAGCTCCGGTTCTGCTAAAGTCACTAGCTATCCCCCTGCCAATTTCAACACGTTGTAGCAATATCAGGGACCTGCAGATAGAAAGCATTTATGCTGATATCTGTCATGTAAATATTACATTCATATGTATAAATGCACACATACAAATATCGAGCACAGTATATTTTGTTCATGCTTTCACATCACACTATCACTGTGCACATTGCGGTAAATGTTATGAGTTCTCTTTGAAGGTCAAATACTCCGGTCAGGGCGTTCTAGTGCCTGGCCGTACGATGGAAAAGGAACAGAGACACATAAAGAAGGATGAGCTCATGCTGCAGAGAAACCAGATCACAGAAACCCAGTTTCACTAACTGATAAGGCCCTCAGAAAGTCTAAACCAAGAGCCGCCTTCCTTTTTAGGGACCTATCATATTCAACTCATAAAAGTCTATATAACATGATGCGCACTCTGTTTAAGCACCTTTTAGTTGCTGAACTTCTCAGTACTGCTAGGCCCGTGCACGTACAACTGCTGGGCGATATACCCTGTTATCCTTCAATAAATGTCACATTTGTTTTAAGATGAATCCGGTGTAGAAGTCTCTCTTGTTTTCCACTCAACATATCCCAATATACATGTTTTGACTGAGTATTGACTCAGGGCCTTTACACCTCTACCAAGCTGCGTTATCTGACACATTGGGTGAGAAGGGGTTGGAAATGTTTTGTTTTCTCAACGTTGTTGTGTTTTGACCCTGAGGGATACCGTTAATAAAGTAAAGAACTAACTCAGGCCAATTTGACCTCTTCTATATTTTTTTGTATCTATTGTGTTGTAGTCTTTTATAGTCTTGTGTAATGTGCACTACAAAAAAACACTGTAATTGGACAAAAACAGCTCACATAACACAGTGTATATCCTTTTACTGTCTGCTCAAAAACTGAGGACTACTCCTCAGACTACATCATACCATGATCCACTCAAAGTCAGTCAGGTTTATGTTCATCCGTGGCAGTTTTGTGTGAGAAAGCTCTGACTGTTAGTCTGACCCTCTCAAGCTAAACCACAGTAAGTGATAAGTACTTGTTTTGATCAGTAAACAATTGTTTCTTTACAACAAATTGTATCTTTTGTGGTTGCAGACAATTGTCAATAAACCTCTCAGGCTGAAACAGGTGTACACAGAATTACTTATTCTTTCATTTTTCTTAATGGGTAACAAAACTCTTCAAAATTACTCTTCCTATGAGTAATCAAAATTCTAGAAGACTATTTTATCCACATTAGGTAAGGGGTTTGTTGTCTCTGCAGTGGTGTACTTAATGCTGGAGGCCCATACTGAGTTTTTGGCCACTTAACAGACCTTGACTCAAAAGAAAACACATTTTTCTTTGTAGTTCATGTATAATACACTTGGTAATTATCTGTTTAGAGAAAAGAGTAAGAGGAAAGTCTTTTAGTTCCTGAAATGTAGCTTGATTTTTGATCTCACAACGATTTGTCGAGGAGGTTTTCTCAGTCTCTCAGGATAAAAACAATTGCAAAAAGAAATAATTTTCTTTTCAGAGTAGATGCCTGCAAGCACAAAAGAAACAGTGATAGTGTGTTTGTGTCAGTGTGCGTGTGTGTGCGTGTTAGTGATGGGGGGTATGTGAACTTTGCTTTCGAAAGAACAATCTCTTTAAAGTTAGACTGCAGTGTCATCTTAAAACTTAGAATAAGCGTCAAATTAACAGACTTCATCAGGGCCTTAAATACGACCGATTCTCAATATTATTTTTGCCCTATAACCACAATCAGATACTCAGAACTTATTATATAAGGAATTTAATTACAGAGCAAATCCTTTACTCCTATTTTTGTATGAAGTAATTGTGTGAGCTGGAAATCCCCCCATTTTAATCAAGTACCAGTGGACTTTTCCTTTAATTTGTGCATGCAATCTAACCTACTCATGCTAAAAAATATGTATTCATATCCCTCCTTGAACTAGGATTGGATGTCTTTGCAAACTGTGCACATGGTGAAATGATTTAGAGTAGTTCATGTATAATACACTTGGTAATTATCTGTTTAGAGAAAAGAGTTAGAGGAAAGTCTTTTAGTTCCTGAAATGTAGCTTGATTTTTGATCTCACAACGATTTGTCGAAGTTTTCTCAGTCTCTCAGGATAAAAACAATTGCAAAAAGAAATAATTTTCAGTGATAGTGTGTTTTTCAGTGTGCGTGTGTGTGCGTGTGCGTGTTAGTGATGGGGGGTATGAACAGTGATTCCCAACCAGGGGTACTTGTACCGCAGAGTTACTACTGCAATGTCCACGTAGTATGAGAGAAGATTGTTGAATGGATGAACTAATACCAAAAAATTATATAAATGCACTTTGCAACAGCATTTAAATAGTTAAAAGAAATGGACAACCATAACTATCTTATATTAAAACAAAAACGTAATTAGCTTAAAGTAACGAATAAACAAAACTAGCTAAAAAGTAATGGATAAATGTAATTAGCTAAAAAGTAATGGATAAATGTAGTTAGCTAATAGTAAATCATAAACATAATTAGCTAAAAGTAACATAAAGCTAATTTGTGAAAAGTAACGGATTAACACATTTAGCTAAAAAGGTCATGGCTAGGCATTGCTAGCTCAAAGTAATGGCTAGACATTGCTAGCTAAAAGTAATGGCTAGGCATTGCTAGCTAAAAGTAATGGCTAGGCATTGCTAGCTAAAAGTAATGGCTAGGCATTGCTAGCTAACTGCTCCTTTCTGCACTCTCCATATTTTGTTCTGTGAGTGATTTGTAATCATATGGCACAGCGCCGCTGTTTTTGCACCCTACCTCATGGCCATATGATAAAGAAAATTATGTGGGGAGCATTTGAACGAGTCAATGCACAGCACAGGGGACGGGGTGTGACCTAGGGTGGTGTAATTTATTGATACCATGTCCATGTCCTCTTTGTGAAATAATTAGCAAACTGTTCTTCATTGATTTTTTTGATTCGTAAACATCTTAGCTCTGCATGCACACCTGTCTGTCATGCTGGTGTTTATTCCAGACAATAGGCATCCTATAATACATTATTGAGAGATACTAAAGGCTACAAATAACATGGAAGTACTTTTTTTCCACAATTGGTTATAAAAGTAAGACAATAAAATCAAAACTGACACAGTCTAACATGCTTTTAAAAACTAATAAATGAAATAGGAATAAATAGCAAGAGAATGCTTAAACCGGATGATGCACACACCGACATGAAAAAGGCAAGTACTGGAATTATAATTATTTAATTCAACTTAAAGTATTTTGTACATTTTTATTCAGTTGGTCTGAAAAAATGTTGACGAGTGGTGTTGATCTGATGAGGGTGTGTTTGGGTATGTCAGACGAAAAATGTATGGAACCAAAGAAGCAGCTTTTATCTTTCAAGGACTGATTTTTAAACTGTGCACATGTCATCCAGCAGACTATCCTTTGTGTCTGGGTTTGAATAATTGGTCCAATAAGCCCTCGCAAACTGCTTTTCAATAATGCTCTATCACAAGACGGTGGCTGCATTAATATAACTGTGACACCTGATGGCAATGATGATGTCAAACTTAATGATGTTTGATTTTCCTTGTTCTCACTTGCATAACTTAAATGTTAATCGCACAGAAGAAAAAAAATCCAATTAAGATGTGCTTATCCATCAATGGAATTTAATCTGTTACTGCCCTGCCTTGTGACATAGAGAGCAGCTTTTTATACATCAAGAAATGTAAAATTTAATATCATGGATTTTTCTTTCTCTTGATGCAAAATTAAACATCGTCCCATGGAGATGCAATCAAAGTGTCTCATATATTTAATTGAGACTGGAAGTCAATACAAGCTTGGTTATGGCGCTGCCCAGGGAACAGCTGTACAAGGCTATGAACAGTAATGTATAGTATGGTGTTGTGTTATTTCCTCTTGATATCCAAGCAACAGCAGCTTGTATTTCAGCCCAAGGTGAGAGAGCTTTTTTACAACCCCCCGTCAGCTTGACAACATTTCAAGTTTCAGACATATAGACTGCCAGCTGTGAAAGACATGTAAAGATATATATGTGTGTTCTTGAAAGTTTCATGCCACGTTTTTGTCTTTTAATTAAAATGTGCTTATTCACCGGCTCCTCAGAAGTTACTAAGCTTATATTGTGACAGACATTGCAGTGCACCAGGTTGTAACAGAATCCAGAAGGGGAGTTCCACATTAAAGCCAGCAGGTGTTGTAGCTGTGAATCATGCTCAAACCCACAATGCCGGCCTGTATTCAAGTATCTGCTCTCTCATCCACCACCTACAGAACCATCCTTTGTCAAACTAAAAAACTTCCACTGACTCATTAAATTAATTATTGATCTGATGATTGACTCACTGTGGAGTGTTATGTAAATCGTTCACTTCTTTGTTTAACTTAATAAAGGAGGGCCATATTGAAGTTGAACTTTTGTGAACAGGAAGTGTTATTTGAAAAGTATTAACAGAATAATGCGGGTCAAAACAAAAAGCTTCATTGCTAGCCATGCTAAATCACTCATATTGATTTGTCCTACCAGAGTCATTTGACTATTTTGAAACTTCTTTTCATTATAACTTGAGACATGTCTGGCTGCAGCAGAGGATTTCAAATGGAGCTAAAGCTCTGCAAGTGTTATCTGAGCCAAACAGGGTATGACAGAATGAAGTGGTCTTAAGCAGGGCTTAACCCAAGTCTTTTTGGGGAGAGCTGCAATAGGACAGAGAATGATGGCTTTGAAGACTGAGACTTCAACCCACCAAAACCTACAGATGCTCAGCAACCGGGTGTACTACTGATAGACTTGCATGTATGAATGGAATGAGGAAATTAGTTTTTTTAGATGAAAGAACTTGAAGGAACTTTTTCACTACCTCACAAGCCATGTTGATTCTCCACTAGGGGGAGTTGTTTGGTCATTGCCAGTCCAGTTTTTATTATAACCTACATCACCCTATGGGAAAAGAAAGTAATAGCGGTAAAAGTTTAGACATCCAAATGTTGACATGTTGATATAACCTTCTAAAGCACTGGTTCTCAACCATTTTGTCTTTTATTGACAAGCGACCTGCTACCAAGTTGCATATATATATATATATAAGTTGCAAGTAGTAGAAACAGAGACTGAGGATTTCTTCTATTAAATTTCCGTTTTTATAATCGTTTGAAGGGTCAGGTGGTGGTAGAAACTCTCCTGCATACCACAAGCAAAGCAAGTAAAACAACTTTTTTTTCTCCTTTGTTAACTTGATAATAATCTTGAGACCCCTTGGACTTATCTTGTGACCCCTTGTAGGTTTCCAACCCCCAGATTGGGAACCACTCTGCTAATTGATATGACAGTATCACCAGCTGCAGTTTTAATAGTTAAACCACCTGCAGGCCATGAATGTTATAGCTGAAGTATGTTACTGCTGATTTTTATGTGTCATGTGTTTCCAATTTTTTGATTAATTACCTGTTACCTCCAAATTACCTCCAAAATCAATTACACAATTAAAATACAAAAAAATTGATAATTCTGGTCCCTGCATTTCCAAAACATCTTTTTTCCATCCAAAGACAAAAAAATCATGGACCCCCATTCTTCTCTGACGTTACTGGGAGTCCAGACAAATGACATCATGTCATCTGCTACACGCCAAAGTGTGTAAGGAGTGAGGCCATTATATCGTGGGAAAATCAGCACACTGGAAATTCCATCAAAGCTTAGCTGCGGATTTGACCATGTGACTTTTTACTTTCTCTCACTATCCATGCAGAAGGTGGTGGACCACAGAGGCACAGTTTCCCTGAACAGAGTGAGTAATAGTGCTGCCCGATTAGTCTCACAGACAGGCACATTCTTGTCCATTGACATCCCACACGTGCGCAAATGCATGCACACACTAAAAGACTGCCAAGGCTCTAGACTGGTGTGGTACAAGTGGTTCAGCGCCATGTCCAGCCTCCAAGGCTCAGTTTTCTCAAAACTAGAACAAATCTGTCGATGGTTTAATTCAGCTTGTGTGGTTTATTTGGTTTCAGGAATCTCAAAAAGTGAGTATTTTTATCCCGAAAAAGACAGTAATTTGATTTAATGTTAGTTCTTAATATTTGTTAAAGCATGCGCCACATTCAGATATCTTAAAATGTGTTTGCCATACATCTTATATACTATAATACACATGACTTAAGTTGAAGTGGCAAAGAAAATAACTACTATATTTTCTCAGTTAGAATATGAAGGTTATCTTAAATAACCTACTAGTAGAGCTTTACTGAGTAGCATCAGATAGATAATGATGCTTATTTAAGACAGTGAAATGCATTCTGGGAGAAACATTACAATGGCTGAGTTACACTTTCCTGAAACATATAAGACAAAATGTCGCTTGTGAATTTGGTTGAAGAGATATGCAACTAAAATCAAAAGTTAAGTAAAATATAATGTTTTGTTGGCATTAGCGTTAATGTAGATTTTACCTAAATTAATTCAGTTTTGGCCACTTGGGGACAGCACTACAAGCTGTTAACATTGACATATTATGGCCACGGTCCAACATTAGCATTACTTTTAAGCCGTGTGGTCTTTTATGCGATGTTCTGGGAGTGGGAAGTGAGGGAGCCATTTCAGTAGGGACTCACCCCTTTCTTTGATGCTGCTTGACTCTAGCATCCTGTTTGAAAAGGTCTTAATGGATTGAGGCTCCTGCCTGTAAACTGTTTCTCTATGCAGTTCTGTTTTTGCCAGGGTCTTGTCAGTTAAAGATGTTAATGTGGAATTAAATATGTATACATATGTACCTTTTGCAAAACTATATGAATTCAAACTATCAAACTGTTAATGAATGTTGCCATTCAACTCAAATTGCTACTTAGGAAGAAGGTCATTCACAACAGACAGCTGTGCTGTTTGGAACTGTGCTTTAAATCTATCTGAATACAACAGACAGGAGTTATTTTCTCTTCATATTTCCAATTTCCTTTCTACGTGCACCTTGGAAGTAGGTGAAGTTCTTCCAGGATTCCTGGCTCTGCTTCTACAATACAGCAAGCTGCACGTCAGAATATGACACCTCTAGTAACGATGACACACTACTTGTCAAAAAGAAGCACTTATCCGGAAGATATTGGCCCATGAGAAATGAAATAGTCATCGTTTACTCAGGGTGGGTTTATGTGATGTAACTGACTCATGCAGTTAACAACATCTCCACGGGAGTATCACAGTTGGTTATCTTAATGACATTTCGAGAGATAAAGCACTATTTTATTTATTGTATTTCTAAACCTGTATTTGCCAAAGGAAGGTGGACTGAGGATCTCTGTTAATTTCCTACTCTGCATCATATTTGTAATGTTCCACACAGTCACTCCTGGGAGCTGACCACATTGACCACAACCTTCTGCTGCTGGAAGTTTATGAGCCACTGGGGTTTAGGAGGCTGTCTGGAAGATACTTCATCAACTCTACATGGAGACCAAACAAACATTAACTTTCCCACCACAGATTTTCCCAGCTAAGACTTGCTCCAGCAAAAACTCTTGGCAATTGTGGCACCATCTGAGGAGAGCAAAACCAGTTTTAAGTGTGGACATCAGTTTAGGAACAATTTGGATTTGTGATATCTTTCACTTTCTTTGAAAGCAGTTGGAGTTTATAAAGTATACAATAGATTTACACTTCTAACAGAATTCATTTGATCTACTGAACAATTACAACCATCAACTTTATCTGAATGTCAAACCCCTTACCCCGTTACTGCAAATTTCCCCGCTGCGGGACTAATAAAGGATTATCTCTTATCTTACAGTTACAGTAGCAATATCAAGAGTAGAGAAGTTCAGTTCTTGTACAGGCTTATCACTAACATTGAATCCCTAAGCTTTAATCACTATATTGTATCAATATGTTTCAACGACCAAAGCAGTAACTTTGTACTTTGGAGCCCCCCTTTCCTATACAGTATGTTACTTCGTGGCTTGAAGCTTGATGAAAGCCACAGAACAGATCACGATGCGTTCACTTTTGTGCAGTTTGGAGGTTTCTGAGATTTGTAGATTATTTTCAGTGCTTTTATCTGCCTAGTTTTGTATTGAACTGAATGAATAAAGTTTAAACCAGCAACAAACAGTAAATTGTCACATTGAAACAGGAAAGGGCCTTTATCAGTCTGTTGCTATACAAGTAAGAAGCTTTTGTCAAAAATATCATAGCACACTTACAGGAAGAGTTTAACATTTTGGGTGATACACTCACTTTTGGCCAACTGCTGGCCAACTTAGCTTAGCACAACAATTTAAGCAGGGGAAAACTACTGGACTGCTCTATTCACCTACAAGCACTTCTGAAGCTCACTACTTATCACATTATAGGCTATCTTGTTTAATTTGTAGGACCAAACCAGACCTAAGATAATTCAACTTTTCACTGGGTTATGTTCCAGACTATTTCGTTTCCGGGACCGTTTACTTCTTGGAGTCTCTGCTGGTTGCCTAGCACACAATATGAGCTGTGCGCAGTTTATCTCTCCACACAGACACTGTGATATTTCTTTACAAGTATTACAGCTTGTGGACCATGTGGACTCTCCAACAAGTGAAGTATTCCAGTTGACTGTGGATTTGACATCATTGCCTTTGCTTTCATCTTGAGATCAGCTCAGCACATTTTTTTGTATGCCACCAAATCACATTTTTTTCTTCCAGGGATTCACAATCTGTACAGTAGACGACCCACATCTTCAGACTCTAAGAATAACGATAAGGATAAATTCCATCATGCATGTCATTCAAAGCCAGAACTTTTTTATCCTGGGCTACCCCCCAACTGTGACTCAAATCTCCAGCCTCGGCACAGTGCAGCCAACATAGTGTGTTACTGTGCGTTGTGCAGCGATAAACAGAGTGCAATAAATGTAATCAAGTTCTGAAAGTACGCGGTACCACCATTTCAGTGTACATGTGCCAGATTGAAACTCAATTACAGTGCCACTAGAGGAGCTGAAAAGGGGATTCAAAACATCTCCAAAGGCCATAACTCAGGTACGAATTTCATGAATGAAACGGACAGCTGAGTCTGGGCTGCAGAAGTAAATTTCTCATCACTGCCAGATGAATTGGGAGCGAATTAAAGTGTTGTTGAGGGGTAGAAAAGATGCAGCCTGGGTTCTCGGCTTGCCATAGTTCATTAGCTCCCAATTTAGAGAGAGAGAGAGAGGGAGAGAGAGCCTGTGTGTGTGCTGAACAGAAGGATGACGTTTTCTGCTGAGATGCCATTGTTCAGGTTGCCAACCGTCCTTTTATTAAAGCATTTGAGTCATACTCCTTATATGGGTAATAAGAGAACAAGCCATGTATAATAAATAAAAAAAAATCCTTATTAGTTTTGTTTTAATTGTTTAAAAAGTTATGAGTCATGGGGAATATTTTGTTTCCTGAAATGTGTGTGTCCATCTAGGAAATTACTGGCAATTTCAATTTCGTAGTGCCCATAGTGTTATCAGACGGAAGTACACACCCACACACACACTCACAGCTTCAGCCCTACAACTTGATGAAGTTTTCCTCTTGACTTTACACTCAGTCCTGCACCCCTCCACAGCAGCATGCCTCTGCCCAACAAGTGGTGGCTTTTGTGCGTCGTTTCTCTCTCCTTTGTCGCCCGTTTTGGGTCTTGCAGAAGACACAGACAAGGTAAGACGATTGAATATACAGATATATGTGTAGATAAATGATTTCAACCGTGTTCAGCGTTTTTCACAGCCCGTCTGAGCTGCTGCACGGCAGCGCCAGGGGGAAAGTTTAAGTCACTTAAAGTCGTGCGTAAAGTGGAGCTTTGAGTCTGAGAGTTTGTGAACATACATGTTCTGTATGCCCTGGCTTCGGTTTATTCTTGTTTGGGCTTTACATGTATGTTTGTTTTCCTGTAGTACGTGTTGTCTTCGATGTAATATTGCTGAAATATGTATTGTTTTTTATGATGTTTGCCTTTCAAAACAGAAGCGCAAACTCATTTTCAAACGGAATATGCTCTCCTAAAAATGACTCATTAAACTAAATGAACTATCTAAATGAACACTTGTAAAAAATAATAAATGATCTACTGTGTTAGTTTTGCTCAAGGAGTGGTCAATCACACATAAACACACACACACACACACACACACACACACACACACACACACACACACACACACACACACACACACACACACACACAGGCGATCCATAATCTATGCTTTGACTGAAACCCTGCTGCGTATCGACACCATCGTTAACGCACCACTGAGTTTGTTTTGTTGTGTTGGAGGCCTTTCTATGTCCTTAATATTGAGGGGAGACATGTGGGGAGTCTAGGCCAAAGTCCACACCGACATCAGCTCCCATACCGGCCACGACCCACACTTGAACCGCCTGGCACCTCCTCCCGTCCTGTCATGTCGCAACAGCCTACAAGGCGATAATGAGGCTGTTGGGATTGGATGTCAGATACCCAACAAGTTGAGAAAGGTCTGAGCGGAGGCAGGTCTGATTCCAAAGTGGAAGAGAAACTGTACTTATCTGCTGCTCCTCCATCCCTGAGAGCAAATATTGAGCTGGTCTGGCTTCACTAATTAAAGCTATGTAGTTTAGAGGGAAAATCCAGAAAGGTCATCCAGCTGTGGTAGGTCAGAGATGTCCGTCTGCAGTTAGGAGGTTTGGTGATGAACTTCACTGTAAAGCCTTAATGTCAATGTCTGCCTTTCTTATCTTTCAGTGACATATTGTACCGAGGGTTTTACGCGTCATTTCCCTGTATGGAAGGAACATTTACAGTCTATGAGCAGCATTTGCAGCAAGGCATGACAGCTTCTTTAGGAACTTATTACAAATACAACACAATTCTTGCTTGTAAAATACTCACACTCCTCGATGTCCAAGCCTTTTCCTACATTCTTGTGAAATCCCCTAAGTTGTTACAAATTAGTTTAGTGATGGATGTGAAGTCTACCATTAAATTTTGTTTCTAAAGGTGCTTTAAGAACTTACAAAGTTTGGATAGCCCTTCATGCTTGGTTACATGTGAGTCATTTTAGTCAGGGCTGGATTAACCCTCTAGTGGGCCTTGGGGCAAAATTGAGCTGTGGGCCCCCTTTCACTCCTCTGGTTCAATTTCACTAATTTTGCATTTTGTATTTTTTCTGTTTTGTTCTTAAATAAATATTAATTTCCTTTACATTCAAGCCCTTGCATAACATTTACTTAAATCCAGTCGAGAAAACAGAATTTTGCCATACTTCTACCTGCTGCTCCGTCGCTATGGTCTCTCCAATTTGGTTATTACTTTAACTGTCAGAGGGTGGGAGACAAAAGGTCCGCAGTCCAGCTTTAAGTACCCATGTACAGTGCACACAGCAGACACGTTTCATATCACATTGTGCAGAGTCACAGAAACCAACACTTTCTTATGGAATATTAGATTATCTACTATACTATTCATTAAAATACCACAAAAGAATTGCCAGTGATACACTCAGATTCCAGACAACACAACGCCTTATATGTGTTTGATAGTACTTTAAAGTGACATCTAAAAGAGATTGGATGCCTGTGAAGGCAAAATGCTGTGATGTGTTATAAACACTTTGTTCTGTCCATATGTTGCGCTTTGTTCCTGCGGGGTGACAATATTTTTGTTGATGTTGTATGTTGATCACAATTGATGTATTATGTTTGTACTCCATACCATGCAAACGTAGTTTGGAGTCATTAAATTCTAAATCTTGATAAACAGTAATAGCAAATAAACCATGGAAATGACAGCCTAAGCAATACTGCCTTGTTTAGATTGTGATTGTTATATAAATATTTGATAGTATGTCACCTCGCCTTGCTCATGATTACGTGGGTTATATACAGTTTTAGTGCATTACTGAGAACAGCCTTATTTGTAAAAACATAAGCTTTTTTCATAGGTGTGCCCACTGTTCGACTTCTTCAAAATCTGATCATGAATAGAAAAGCAACTACTTGATTGTTGTTAAAGATTCTTTTGTCCATTAGTCCCTTAAGCAACTGTTTATTTTCCATTAGAAAAGACAGTTGGGTGTGTTCTTTTCCTATATTGAACAGCAAATGAATAGTTTTGCAGTTAGGTTTTTGCTGCACCTTGAGATAATGATAAATATTAAATTATGCTATTGCGCCATTGTGTTATAAGAGCAAGCATCACATGTTTTGCATAATATGTATCTTTTAAGATAAGATAATCCTTTATTAGTCCCGCAGCGGGGAAATTTGCATGCATTCAAATTTATGCATATATTTGAATTAAAATATATTTGAGCCTTATTCATTACAGGATTTTATATTCTCAAAGCCTTTTTCCTGACCAAGCATTTAACATATGTTGCTTTTAAGAAGCTCCAGTGTCCCACAAGCCATCAGCTGACATTTGTTGATAGTTGACATTTTCAAACAACTTATGTTTCGCGTTTTAACCTTTAAAGCATATAATCACAAATATGCTGAGTGCTTAGAATATTCCAAAATAAAAATTGAGCCTCTGGGCAGTATTACAAAAATGCATTACCATTTGGCAATACACATAGCATCCATCAGAGATATGAGAACACAAGCCATAGGTAAATACAGGCAGGCAATCTGAGCTACTTACATTACAGGGGCCTTCAGCAAGGTTTTGTCCATAGAGGAACATTAGCTTTTACTATTTGCATATCATTTAGGTGCTCTTAAGAGGTGAAACAATAAGGGACTCACTGAGCCCCTTTGAAACTAAACAGCTGTATCATGGGTGCACAGTCTTAGTAGCTTCACTAATTGTCTCACGGAGGAGTAAACATTGTGTCTCATTAATTTGTGGAGAAATTTAATTAGATGCTCACTTGCTGTTTGAAGTGGCCCTTTTATTAGGGCGCTTCAGGCCATAGGATGAGAGGAAACTGTGTTGCATGTGCCATCTTAATTAGCGTTTGCAGTAAGGAGTAGACTTCAGAAAAGTGCTCGCCTAAACTGTCACTAAAAACAGTTTCAAGTCGACGAATACACCTATAACTGGAAAGTGAAGACACTTCTCTGCTTAGCCGATTAGGTGTTAGATAATGTGTTCCACACCAACCGGTACGCAGGCCTTTAGCATTCTTTTAATGAGAAAACGTCTGTTTTGTCTTAACATGAATCTCACCTTGAAGCTATTTCAATGCAGCAAAAGCAGCATCTCTTTCTGGGGGTGACATCAGTATTATAATACGCACTATTAATAAACTAAACTGTATAAAATCTTCTCCGAATCATGCAACTCAGAACTCTCTGTCTGTTTTCTGTAATACAAGCACATACCGACTCCCACTTTCTATTTTGAGTTCAATCTCGAGCTTCAGTGAGTGATATTTGTTGAGTCCATATAATATATATATATATATATATATATATATCTTTATCTTTATGTCATGGCAACTCATTCAATAATTTCTTAGTTGGGTTCTTTTTATGACTGACTAATGCAGTCGTTGTTGTCCACAAGTAATCCATCCTAGTGTTTACATTTAATTACAGTTGTGGACTTGAGACTTGGATGTGAGTTGGCCTTGAATCATAAAATGAGAAAACTTGCAACTCGGCTTGATTTGAAGCTTTAAGGCACTAAGATGAGGAGACTTGCCTTGCTGACACTTAAAATTTTGAAAATACTTGACTGAATGTAGTTTGGTCTTTTGGATAAAACTATCATGAATAATTAATAACAATAAATAAAAGGGACGCGCCTTTGTAACGTACAATGTTTTTTTAGAGATTTCGCAAATCAAAACACCTTATTCATATAAGAGAGTGGACAACCCCAAATGTAAAAATATTAAAACTATTTAATAACACCTCGAAAGTTGAAGTTGCTCTTTAAAGACTTGACACTTGAATTATACTTGCTCTGTAAAGACTTCAGACTTGACTTATACTTGCTGACTCAAGACCTGAGACATGTCTTGAACTTGCTCTTAAAGACCTGATACTTGACTTAGACTTGCCCTCCAGTAACTTAAAACTTAACTTTGGTCTGTTCTCTAAAGACTTGAGACTTGACTTGAACTTGCTCTCTAAAGACCTGACACTTGACTTGGACATGCTCGTTAAAGACTAGAAATTTGACCTGAACCTGTCCTCTAAAATCTTGAGACATGATTCAGACTTGTCTTCCTGAACCTTGGTCGTGACTTGACTTGATCTAATAAACAGTCCAGCATTCAATCTCTAAAAGGACCTCTTTTAGACTTATGTATTTCCTTCATACACTAACTAGTCCCAGCACGTCTCTTTTTTGTCGGAAGAATTTTAAGGAGCCCTGCTATTTGTAGTGCTTTTAGTTGGCTGCATGGATTAAATAATGATGGCCAAAAGTGGAAATAAGTAATGTGAGTCATAATAACAGCAAGAAATATGTAATCTTTGCTTCACCAAAGCACCTCCTTTGACCATTAACGACAGTCCTCAAAATGTCTTTCCTGTCTTTTCAAGTGTCTCTTCTGCTTCCTGACCATTACTGCCCACGTCTAAGTAGAATCTCAGTATGTGACATTGTTTTATTAATGGACAAACCTACCTTTATTGAACATTTCCAGTTTGTCCCTACACAGCATCACTGTAGGTTACTGTACTTCTCAGAGGCAAAGGGTTGCATTCTTCTTGTGTTGACGCCTCCAGCTAGTGCACTGGTTGTCTGGTTATATCTTCCTTTTTTTGTCTCTGTCTTTTCCTCTCACTGTCTCAGTAAATTACAGTGAGTATACAGTGTATATTCCCATTTTAACACATAATATAAGCACTGATACTGTATGAGTGCCCGCCTGAATAAGGATGCCCTACGGCCGAGTGGTAGTCATGAACTCATTATGTCAATGACATTATGTCATCTAAGTGAGAGCGAACAACTTGAGATTCTGTTCATTTTAAACAACTAGAGACACACAGAGTGTAGAGTTCAAAAGTCATTGCTGTAAAAATAAATAATAAAGGACACTTTGTTGTATAGCATGACAACGGTAATGCAAGTTCAGAGTGCTAGTTGACAGTTTTTTCTGGGCATGAGTGGGTGTAATCTAACCTGATTTACCACTTGGTTAGTTACAAAGAATCATCTGAGAAGCCGTCATTGGAATCCGTTTAGAAAGGGGCAGGCACTTTCGAAAAATACTTGGCAGGTGATTGGATGAACCATTTGTCTATGAAACTCTCATTGAAGGTACTCACCATCGTAGTTTTGAACTAACAGTCGCCTCTCCATGTTGCATCAAACACACCTTAACCATCACTGTGGTTTCTGTCAAAAACACATTAATCTTGCAACATTGGGAGAATCCTGCCTGGCAAAGTGAAGCTTAATGAAACAAAGACAAGAATACAAATAATCAGTTAGTGTACTCTAAGCAATTTTATGAAGACTACGTAGTAAACAATAGACGGTAATACAACACATAGCATTCCCACAAAATACTTTGCTCCAGTTATATTGGTTTTGAGTGTCAAACCTTTGATCACTAGTATTGTAGTTCCATATAAATGGCATACTACATTGCTTTGTGGTAAAGATATGTATTCCTGTAGAGAAAAGGCCTTTCCTCTCGAGGTTGACACCGCAGTGGCGATGACAAATGCACTTGGAGGGGCATCAGCCACACTTTAATCTGTGTGTCCTTTGCACTGCCGCCAGTATAAATTGGCAAAGGATACTTCCTCTGCTCTATATTTAGAGAGAAGATACTGCCTCCTTGGTCATTTCTCCACTAACATGACAAGATGGTTAAGTTAGTTCTTCCTTTCAGAGCTACAATTGGCCAGGGCAGTCTGAGAGCAGACTCATTTCCACAACCGACAACTATCTGATTTGCTCACCTGCAGGAGAAGATAAGACAGCTCACTGGCAATCCGCTGATCGTGATATACCAGACCGAAATGGATAAAAGAGGTTTTAGGATGTAATGTTAGTGTTGGAATCATATTGGTGCACACTAACCAATGGTTGATATGTGTCTGCATTGGAAGTGTCAGAATCATTCAGCATTTCCCAGCTCTTATTGACCAGTATAGATGGTATGTTTCTCAAGAAATGCTTTAAACCTATATTAGTTGAACTAGGAAAGTTCAAATGATATTTGTGAACATGAGCTATTCTCTCAAAGCCAGAAACCAGAGGAGTAAATCTAAAACCTATCATCAAGTATAAAGTCTGGAGCTGCTCCATTAACATGAATGAAAGACCCACAGAATATTTGCTTTCTTTTTTATATACCCACATGAGCTTTGATCTGTTGTAGTGTTCTAAGTTCAGAGACAGAAAATGCACCCATATACTCAGAACATACCCCTTGATGCTCTTAGCAACATCTGTAAGATCTTTCCCAATTTATCGTCTATGGAGCAGATCCACACGTTACACATACCTGATGACATCACAGATTTGCCTCAACAGCGCCTGTCTTCACGGTCTTAATCTCAAACACGCTCCATGTCAGATAATTCGTTGTGATTGGCCCGGCCTGTCTTAGGTCAATGGAATCTCGTTCAAAGCAGAGCGACACATCTGCCAGAGCAAATAAGCTCCCATGGAGTTTTGTCTGGTTCCCACAAACTAATTTACACTTTAAAATGTAAAGATTCCTTTGACAGGTTTCTAAACATACTCATGCAATGTCTCTGAAACTCCTTCCTTGCTCACTCATTAATTATTCCCTGCATAAAGACACTTGTTGAGTGACTATTAAGTGAGCAGTAAATAGAAATGTTTGCCAACCATGATCACTCTCTGGTATCTCTGGTGTGCTTTTCTCTGTTTATATCATTGTGATTTTAATATATTTTCAATTGTTTTTGGTAAAAACAAGACATTTCAAGACCGCCTATTGGAATGTGGTTAAAAATCAACTCATGGTGTTTAACTTGCATACATTTTTGGTTTTGGTGATGAAGCATAATCGCAGACAAAGTAAGCCTTTTGTTCAAATGTCCCCTTGGTCTGTCTGTGTGCACAGTGTGTTGTATCTGTCAGGGGCAGTGTGTGTGGAGGAAGTAGTCTACAGCTTTGGATACATTATTAGTGTAGCTCTGTAGCTGACAGGAAGCTTTAATCTCTTGAATGTTGACACATAATTGGATACATATTTTGCATGTTGGGCGGGGGTTGAATGACACCAACACCGATCCTAATTAGGGATGTAGTTCTGTCCTATCCATGCCTTCATGACTCACTCCCTCTGGTTTGTGTAAAACGACAGTGGTATCGTTTTTATGAGCATGGAGTTTTTTTTGCAACTGGCCATCTGCAGATTGATAAGGCTAAGCCAGCATTTCCTGTATGAGTCGTAAGGATGATAATTGTAAGCTGTATTTAAGGGAGAGTTCCAGGAAGTGATGCATCTCACAGGATACTGAACTCTTGCGAGATAGCAGTTATTGTACAATAAGTCACTTGGAAAAGATGTCTGGATGCCAAAAGAAATTTGATTTGTGTTATTTAATAGTGTGCGATTGCTTGTGTTATTGTTAGATTTGCCCTCTACCATAGCAACTGTCAATGGAGTGAACAAACGGCTAAGAGAATAAAAGAAAGAGGTAGAGTCTGAACTTGTTGAGGGAGCACTCAGATAGACAAAACGATGAAAGAGAGATCACTTTGTCCTCACTCTGTGCGAGTTCAGACAAAGTGGGAGTGGACCACGGGCGTCTGGTTTTCAACCGTTTGGCATTGATTGTTATTGCATTTGAGATGACTTTTGTACTCCAAAGCTGTTCAGCAAAAGTGTTGACTAAATGTCAATTTTTTCAAGAGAAGGTAGAGATCTCTGCTGTCAGCGCTGCGTGTAGTTGGATCATGTGTTTGAATCTGACTGTTTACTTTCAGCCCTACGTTTTCTAACTTTGAGAACATGCAGAGCTGTTTCTGGTTCAATGCAAATCCTTCAAAAATAAAACAGGTTGCACAACTCTTCTCCACTACAACATGCCTTATTCACTAAAGTGTTTTAGCTATCTTGCATTTGTCATGTGGGCCATATCAGGCGCACAACAAGACCTTTATTATTCAACAAAGAAAAAGATAGCAGGACAAATGAAAAGCATGTAAACAGGTTATTTCTTTTAAAGTTTTCCACCATATACAGAAAAAGATGTTAATGATTCAAGCATTGGTTGTATGTCTAAAATTGTGTGACTCAACTATAATAGTGGTAATATAAACTCTCTGGCTGTGAGAAAGAAGCATAGACAAATAAAAACTAGATTTTATTATTAGAAATATGGTATTTGCAAATGCATACCAAGATGTGTGTATATGTACTCGGATAATAAAAAACAGATTATTGTAAAGAGCAGGATATGGGCATATCTAGGTTTCTCAGCAAGTGGAATATTAAAATATCCCAAACAATAGCAGAAGTCTGATGTTTGCTTGACATCTGGGCCACATACAGAATATGCTAAATAAAGTCCACAAAAATAGTGAGGATATCCATGGACACAGGAGATCAGTGCCAAAAATCATTTTATGTGGTCTGCATTCATTTGTGCTACTTGAAAACGAACCAGACTAAATAGAAAACAAACCAAAATGATTGATTTGCAGACATGCTACTGTGCATTATGCTCATTTTTTCTGGTGACCACAACAGACAGAACAGAACAATGTGCTGTTGATTTGTACAGAATGAAGAAAAAAACAAAAATGAACAGTTGAACTTTGAGTGTATTTCATATGCATTCATTTGCTCCTCAGTAGTTGTGATCCCAGTAGCAGCAGGGTTAATCCCTCTCAGGAAAGCATGCATTCAAACTAAACTTCCAGTTTCACTAAAACTCACCATTTACCGATAGAGAAACATCCTCTTTTTTTTTCTCATTTGTACTGTTTGAACAATAACCTGCATTGCAGAAAAGGAAAGCTGTATCGATCCTCTCATCTAATCAAGAGCGCATACACAGTACAATCAGTCGAGGATGACATTTGCACAGACGGGGAATGAGCCACTTGCTCTCGCCTTCTGTCCGTCCCATTGATTCATCTGCGTAATCGCATTTACATTAAAGGAGAAAAGACTAAGGCACAAACGTTCATACCTGCAGGACGCAGAGTCCTCAAGGGCCGATTCAATGTCTGACAAATAACAGCTTCATTGTACGTGGGGTATTGAAGATGCACTTAGAAAAATCACTTTTAGCTTGTCTACTCAGACTGGAAAAAATAGCAAATACAAGCGGTTATTATTCTCATGTGGTAAAAGGTCTCAGTGATTGTTCAGAAACCTGCGGTGGGAATTATTTACTGGCTATAGTGTTTTCTTCTTTTTTTACATTTTCTAAAAGCAAATAACGTTGCCTCGTGGCAAACAGCACTCTCTGAAAAACACTGCTCCCACACATCTCAAGGGTGTCATAGTTCAGATAAGGAATATTTTGAATTCATGATATTGCAATGGGATAACACAATATCACAGTATCGGAAAACTTGCAATATGGATGTTTCAAAATTCATGTTTTCAATAAGTTTCCATGATCTAATAAAACCCTGAAGAAAACAATGACATTTTCTGGCCTCATACAAAGGCCAGCAACAATAACATTGCACCTTCCTCATACATTATGTCTCTTGTGGGTCAACTCTACAATAGCCAATATGAATGAATTTCAAAAGGTGTATTGTGCAGGTACGGAACGTTAGGGCCATTCAAACAGATATATGGTAGTCAAGCTACATTAGACCAAAAGATAATGTGCTGTTGGCCTCGGGGGTTGTGCATAATGTCTTTACTGCTACTTGAGAATGTACTTGAGGTTATCTTTATAGGCTCATATACTTGTTCATTGTGTTGGTAATGTGTTCATGTTGTATATTTACTTGCAGGTTTTCTAATTAGAGCTCATCTTTAGTCACATGGAGCCCAATCCAAGTTTTCCCCAAGGGAACAATGAATAATATCAGTATCAGAATGACAGAGCACACTTTTATATTGTGTAAAATGTGGTATTTAATAAAATTTGGCCTTTAAAGACAATACTTTCTGTTTCACACAGGGTTCAATGTCTGCATATCAAGCTTTTGCAGCAGCTGAAATGAAAATAATAAGCAGCAATTCACATTAATTTACATTGCATACAGGAGATGTGAGATGTGAATGGTTTGCAATTTAATTTGTTAGGTGGCTGCCTGGTTTGCACACCCATCTTGAATAAGCAAAGCTGTGTGTTCCCACATTATCTGATCTCTTTGAGATAATCGTAGTGCGTGACCATTCTGGTTGCTCCTGATGGTACGATACGTGGAGGAGAGCCACCTGCAAGGCTTGGCTGGGCCCCCATTTTTGGGGCCTGTGTGTTAGACAAATGGTGTGATAGGCCAGATGCCAGTTCTTAAATTCTCCACTTTCTGCACGTGAGATTTTCTTAGCATCTCTGCTTTAGATCTAAACTGAGCTAATTCAATTTACAAGGAGCTTAAATTAAGGCTCAGTTATTTAAAGATGTAAAACAAGTAAATAATCTGGTACAGTTTGTGAGCACGGTACAGAAACCTGAGCAGCTGCCAGTTTATCACTAAATACCCCAATATATTCACAAGCAGAAGCTTCTTGGATGTAAAAATAAATTAAAAAAACCTTTCAGGAACTCTCATAGATTTTTACTGCAGATGTGTTTAAATAAATTGTAAAATGTTTATGTTTAATGGCTGTAAAACTTTATTTTACAGCCTTCCCAGACAGGGGCTGAATCCCATTGTGGCCTTTCTCTCTACTCTTTCGACTGCTTTTTGTAACTCTCCTTTGTGTCATTTAAAATGGATCTGGCTTTCGTGGGACCAGCATTATGATAGAACGTTCTACTGGCCTACATTGCAAAATGTATCCCCTATTAGATTTACCAGCAAAATATAAATCTGCTATTTAAAAATGATACTACGCTGACAGAACACATATCTGGTGTGTTGAAGATCAACTTAAATCCTGATATCCAATGTGGAAAATGTATCAACTTTACAGCAATTTGCTGACAAATAAGCAGCTCACAAATTGCTACTTTCCCCATTTTAAAATATGTAGAGGGATTTTATGTTACATAACAATTTTCTTAATTAAAGTCACATTTGTTCATGGCCTCTGTTTCCCTTCAGGCGGGTACAGAAATGTTAATGTAATCACATTCTAATATGCCGTTGCTCTTTGTATTGAAAGCCTTTGGTTTTTTCCTCTCTTGAACATTTTCTATCACTAGTTTGAATACCTCCATTCAATTGAATCGTGTGATTTTTATTGCAAGCGATGTGATGAATAATTCACTGGGTGTTTTGTAATTGGGCCCTGCCTCAATTTGGCAGATGGTGCCTCGGTACTATCTACCCTACAGGCTTGTGCAACTTATGGCAAACTTATGCCCACATCATTGTTTGCCATATGCTCCTTCTGGACTGAGAAGAGGCCACATACCATTTTGCTCCTATGCTATGATTTTTCTTTACCAAAGGCATGACCGGTTTATGTATATATGTCAAAAACCTGCAGTTCATCTAATCATATGCACCCCCACCGGAGTGCTGCCCAGGTAATGCACTTTGTCGCATTGATTGGCTGAGAACCAGACAAGACGGACTCTAATTGGCATTGAGTGGGATTGTTCGGTTCGCCAGCATTCAGACTCTGCAAATGTCAGAGAGCGGATTTGGCGGAATCACTGAAGAGAGAATCTTTCTGGGTCCCACTATTGTTGCGTGACCAAGAGGAAAACAGGTTGGGGCTCTACTTAGATATTACCAGGAAAAGATAATGCCATTGCTGAGGGAGAGGGTGGAGATTTCCCGCCACTGAGCTGACATCGGAGAAAAGTCAGTTGATTAAAACAGCTGCTAGATAGAGGGAAGGGGAGGTAAAGCCATGAAAAGGCAGACAGAAAGTTTGATTTTTGTTTTGTTTATCTGTCAAGAGACCGTGGGTGGAAAAAGGCAAGCCGAGATGAATGTTAAATCTGGCTTGGCAGGGACAAATGGGTCTACCAAAGCTATCGTGTTCTGGAGGGACAATTAACTCGCTCATTGCATCCATCCTCCCTCAACACCTGCCCTACTAACACGCAGGCTCTGATTAAAAATGCAGGGTTCTCACAAGCCTTTTAGATAATTAAGCAGGTTTCCCTGCAGGGCGACTAGTTAGAACAAGAGGGTTGGTTGCAATCTTTTTTAGCAACACCACATTCAATTTGTATAGTAAGGCTTGCACTGAGACCCGCGGGCTAAAATACACTGCATTGACATTGATACTTCATGCGAGTGCAAAGTTTTTCCACTTGGGCGTCTCCAACAACACTCAAACTGCCAATCCTGGCAGAGTTCGTGCTATGCTCTAAGTACTGAGATATACAGGACCAGGCCTGTTGCTGCCCAAACACAAATAGGTTCACTACCCACTCAGCCTTCAGGGTAGCCCCCAGTCTGTTTCCCAACCACACAACGGGAGCTCTCAAAGATTTAACTGTTTGTCGAAATGGCAACTGATTTCTCCTGGAGACATGAACGTGTACGAATTAAAGTTCTTTTGATCTGTGAGAGACAGAGAGAGTTCTTTGGAAGGTGCTTGAAGCCCACTTTGATCTCCCAAAATGAAGCGCTATAGGAAGTGCTCTGCCTGTTTGCAAGATTGCTGCTGGAATGAGGTCATCTCTCTATGGCTGCTGAAAGGACAAAGTCTGTTGCCTTAATGAGCAGCATTTGAGATGATCTGCAGGATCATTGCCATTGTTTCTTTTTAGATTTCCTGCCCACCATCTATTTCAGGTTGACCTTTTTTTTGCTGCTGGTAGCCTCGGAGGCATTCCCATTAAATATACATCTTCAGGATTGATTTAAGTGTTGTGAAAGGAGCACTGGTCTTCTTGCATTTTATCCTGTTTGATAGAGCCTCTTATCATAATATCAATATGTTGTACATTATCTTGACTTATGGCAAGATATATTGACATGACCTTGATATTGCCCCTTGTGTTTACATGTTCTTTTGTTTACATAAGAATGTAACCAACACTTGATGCCAGAATGAACAGTAGAGTTTCCCTCCCGTTATAACGCATGGGCATTGCGCGTTTTTGTTGAAACAGCATGAGCCTCGATTTGTGGTTTTATTTGATTTAGGATATTTTTTGTCATATTCCAATACCAATGTTTAAATATCTTTACAATTAAAAGTTTAATGCTCTTTTCAATGGTGTCCCTGCATCCTAATGGTAATGTATTACCATTATATCAGCAGCTGAAAGATTAATTAAATTACAATAACATTGTATATTGCGATTATTTCTGGGACAAAATAACATCCAACAAGATAAGTTATTGCCATTATTATGGTCCAGAATCCACATGGGGAGTTAACGTTGAAATCGAAATGACAAATATTAACTTTATTATTAAAAAAGTTAAGAAACAAGATAAAAGCAGATAGTGCAGATTTTAAATTGTATAATTGTACTGTCCCTTTTTTTTAAAGATAAGAAAAATTTTATCATGTTTAATTTCTCCTAAATCTGCATTAGTATAGCTGAAATCACAATTTAAAAGAGTGCAATATCCCACATTTTCAAGAGCCACAACTTTGATTATGACTTACGAATATAATTAACAGAATGTTAACAAGCTGTAAGATATGGGAACATTTCACTGGCTTTGATGGCAACTGTTACTAGCATATTTACTCAACTGTATCTAGTTAGCATTAATTATGTGAGCATGAAAAAACAACACAGAAGATGCTGGAGTCTCTAGAGCTTGGTCAAAGATGGTCTTGTTAAAGAAGGAGCATGTCTCTCAAGGGCAGACTTTTACTTGTAACAGCATATGTTTACAGTGTGGTATTAGTACTTTTACACAAGTAAAGGATCTAAGTAGTTCCTCCAACACTGTTTCATGGTCACTGACTAACTGTAGCAGATATGAAGTAGCAGATTAACAGATAGAAACTAGCTAGCAACATTTAGGCTGTAAATAATAAATGATGCAGCACTCTAATTGATAAACTCACTCTAAGCACTCTATGGCTTTGCAGTCTCTCAATTCAAAGAGAGCTTCTGCTTTTTTGAACATACAAATGTCTTGTCCTTGAATTTAATAAAGGCCCTGCTTTTACATTTTCAATGGAGAAACAAACAAAAATGTTGTGTTCTCAGGGCCATTAAAGTAATCCATTTGGAGCTACTTCTATGAGAGAAACACAAACATATACGATGAAGGTAGCCTCATTTGTTCAAGGTTCAGCTGTACAATCTTGGGACGGACTGTGACTCACCCTCAGCCCTTTGTCCGCTGGCCTCAGGGCACGGCTCTGATAAACACTGACAGTATTTCTTACATTGCAGGCCTATCGACTACGTCAGCTGTTGATGTGCCCTTTTGGTGATCACCAAAGCACACGCATACTGCTCTGACCAATGTGTCACAATCCAACATCACGTTTTTTAAATGGACTTTGTCCCCTTTGCTTCATGAACCATCCTGCCAAGTGAGTCACTTAAGACATTACCTGCAACAGTGTTGACTAACTTACTGATTTACACAGGAGTAAGTGAGTTCACTCTAGGAGTGTTTATATGGAGCTCTAGTTAAGCTTACTAAGAAAAAGTCAACAAGTAACAACAATAAAAAAAAATGCTTAACACTTCCAGGTCTTCAATACCTCATTTTTTGTAACTTTGAGGCATGGGAGCCAAATGATTTTCTCTTGAATATGCTTTGGCTGCACGGTGGTGTAGTGGTTAGCACTGTCGCCTCACAGCAAGAGGGGCCCGGGTTCAATTCCCGGGCCAGACAACCTTCTGTGTGGAGTTTGCATGTTCTCCCCGTGTCAGCGTGGGTTCTCTCCGGGTTCTCTGGCTTCCTCCCACAGTCCAAAGACATGCAGCTTAGGTTAATTGATGACTCTGAAATTGCCCGTAGGTGTGAATGTGAGCGTGAGTGGTTGTCTGCCTATATATGTCTGCCCTGTGATAGGCTGGCGACCTGTCCAGGGTGTACCCTGCCTTCGCCCATTGACAGCTGGGATCGGCTCCAGCACCCCCGCGACCCTTAACTGGATAAGTGGTTACGGAAGATGGATGGATGAATATGCTTAGTCCTCCACAAATATTTACACATATAGGCCCCACCCCATTAACACCTCCACAATATCTACATACAAATGTGGTGCATAACAAAATGCATTTATTGGTTTTCCATAACCATTGTTAGATTCATGGTGTCAAGTCAGTTATACATATACAAATTTGCCTCAGAGGTCTTTACAATCTGTATAACAACGATAGGTCCATTGATTAGTAGACAATTATCCATTCTTGAAAACATTGTGCTTTTACGAACAAATTTAGATTAGAATTTGAGGTGGCACCCTGTTGACCTGATCATTTTAACAGCCTTAATTTAGTGGCTAGCATTTATATGGTATTATTGTCAAATATATTTCCATAATCATCATCATCATCATCATCATCATTATCATGTGAATTTGGTGTAGATGCAATATAGAGAAATTTCTTATTTTTGGTTTAGAAATTGTACTATTTCAACAATTAGTTTAAGAGAAATGGAATATATTTTTCTGTATTTGCTGTAATAATTGCGCCATATATAGTCACCTTAGCAGACACAATGAATACCTAAGTACTGTGGGGAACCATCTGGGAATTACTGAATTGGATCATAGAAATTATGTTTTGTACTTTAATAATGAATATATGTTAGAATCTAGCGTTCTTGTCAATTGAACTATTTTCTCAATTTCACAGTGTAGGGAAAAGATGAGAAGGATTCCCCTTAGAAAGCAAATAAGCAGTTGTCTCTAATGGAGTCTTAGTCATCGAGTTAAAGCTGCAGATGACAGATCCACTGGGAGCTGTCAACACTGTGGCATTCTCTATGTCTCTGTCTACACTCTGCACCGTCTCACTTTCTCCAGCTGTTTCATTAGTGCATCATACCTTGCTGTCATCCTCGTAACGACGTTTGAGCTCTGGTGTCGTGAAAGACCTAGAAATGGAGATGCAGGATAATCTTCTGGTATATTAAACAAGCTGGGACTGGGCCTCAAAGCGACTCAACCTGCCCATCTCTTGAATAACAGAGGTGCTTGGCACAGTGCATGTTGAGCAACTCAGATCCTTATCCAAATGTGTGAGTATGTGTGCAAATCTTGGCCAGGCTAAGGCCTTCAGCGATACCTAGGAGACTAGCTGCCAAGGGAAATTTGATGCATCTAAAATCTGCCTCCTTTTTCAGCATGGTCTCTATTGCACGGGGCTGGCTGATTTGTTGGTTGAGTTCCAAGGGTTTTTGTTGATGCATTGTGTGCGTAGGACTATATTTATTTACCTTCTGTTCAACAACATTGAGGATTCCTGATGACAGATTTGGGGCTTTGCACGGATTTGTGGATTTTGCTCAGAAAGGTTGTTTGCATTCAGAGACGTTGCAACGTGTGTGCAAATCTGTTGTTTTGTTTTTTTAACCCAGTTTTATATTAATGTCTAGTCTGCAAAATCCATTATACACCATAAAGCGCATATGAACAAAAAATCAATACAATGAATCATTTAAAAATATACTTGTCATTACGTAAGTGCTTGCTGTAGTCGTCTTCTAACAAATGTTTGCCTGCAATAGTGTGACCAGTTCTGCCTGTACTGGGAACTAAAGTAAAAGACTCCTCTCAAATTTCTGTCTTTTAACAGATTTTTTTTTTCAAACTCAATTACTACAAATGAATTCCAGATGTTCCTTCTTTGCTGTAGCCTTGATCGATGTTCCTGGCGTTCATTTCCTGGTGTTTTTCACATTAAAAGCCTTCCTATAAATGCCAGGATGCCTTTCAGGAGATCTTTAATGTGGAAGAGTGTCATCCATGCAGCAACATCCAGGTCTGAAAAGTGAGGCCTATACAGAATTGCCTTAAACTTGCATTCTTTCTAATGGCCATCAGGGGGGCGACTCCTCTGGTTCCAAAAAGAAGTGCAATTGTAAAGAAGCCTCTGAGAAAATGACTCTACCTCTCACTTGAATAACTACCTCATTAAACATTGTAAACATGAGTTTATGGTCTTAAATGCTAGTTTCAAGTCTTCTTCAATACAGCATGATGTTTATTTAATACACTATGGTCTTATTAGAGTAAATTAGATGATGAAGCAGGTGGCGGTTAGAGGAATAAATGCTCGGAATTGTGCGTCTGTTTTATTTTGGTACCCTCTAGGCTTCATAAAACATCAAAAACACACATTAAGGAAAAGTCGTGGGCTGAAAGGTCTGAAAAGGTACTTTTTAGCTAAACAGGGTAATTTGCATTATAAGAACCCAAACAGTTTCTCGGACTGGTGGTGCTAGTGTTAAGCACAGATACCAGTAAGGGTCACTCAATGCAGGTGTCAACCGACTGGCAGTGCTGGTGACTGATCACTGCAAGTCTTAAAAGCTTATTTCTTTGTCCATTTAACATATTTTTTTAAAAACAATTTCTTTCAAAAGCTTTGATGGTAAATGGACAGAATGTGCTTCAGTTTGAAAGTTATTTTGCACTGTTTTAGTGTTCATTCCTGGCTGAAGTTCACAAGGTGATACAAAATTAAGCACTGTATTAAAAGCTCAAAGTTAGAACTGTTAACACGGTATCTATTGCTCTATTAATCTTTACTGGACAATGTTACAATTCACGGTATGGTTCTCCCATAAGCTGCAGTCTATATCCTTTTAAAAATGGTCTTAAAAATATTTACTTTGTGAATGCAGTCTATGTGGATGTGTATTTTTGCATTCATCTGTGAGTGTCCTTCAAGGAAATTTTCTAGTTTCCTTTTAGAGAAAAATGTTTTAGTTAAGATTAACATTTTGTTTGGATGTTTTTTTTTGGACCACCTGACAAAGCCTCTGTCTGAGTATTTGACATTAGTGATTGAAGATCACACCGCTTATTGTACTTTGGTCTGTCTCACACAAGGGGAGCAGCAATCAATATTAGGAAGCTGTTTTCTTCCCTCTCCTTGGGCGGCCAAAGTCTGGCATATTGTACATTCTTAGTTACTAGATTTACAAAAGAGCAGTCTGCACCATGTTTATACTTTTTGTTTTCCCTAAAAAGAACAATGCTGGTAGCCTAAGGCATCCAATTTTTTGTTAGTTGTTTGTTTGTTTAATGAGGTTCAGCAGTGCATTGTGCTTACATAGCCCAAATGGGTTTGGGTATAAGACGGACAACCAGAATGTGTGTCGCTGTGTAATTCCTCCCCTGCTAGATGGCCCTATTTTCTACAGCTTATCAGAAACAACAAGAAGAACACAAATAAAAGAATCTGCAGGGAACCCAAGCTCCCACATGCAATAGCAATACCAGAGGTCAGGTGGAAGGAGGGAGATTGGGAGTACTTGATTGGTGTCCCAAGTCCCCGGTTGTAAATCAGAATTGGACAGGTTTTTGAGTAGGGCAGGCTGTAGTGGTGAGCTGCTGCCCTCAGTACCTCCCCTGGCAGAGGGACTGCTTGTTTACTGCTGTGCTGATAGGACAGGCAGGGTGGTTCCCATTACATGAGGTGTTTTGATAGAACTTTGAACCTTACTGGAAGGATGATTTAATGTTTGTTTTCCAACTTTCCAGTCACACCAGAGAAAGAAATGTAATGATGATTAAACAACCTACGATACCAGACAAAACTTTTTTTTATCAGTTTAGTGTTTATTATCACAAAACCTCAATCACAAAAAAAAAGAGTCTACAGCCATGCCAGAAACTCTGTTGGGCTGTACTTATGCAAAGATGTGCTCTGTTCTAAATGCACAAAGTGCTATAGCTAGACTGATGAATTGTGTTTTCATCCACAAGAGAACTTTTTTACTTTGAAATGTTCATCTCGTCTTGGCCATGATAATAATAAAAGAAATTGTGTTTTAAACAGCCAATGTCTGTCCAGCTCGTAGTAAGTTGAGTAACAAATACATATTTTCAGAACTTTTTTCAGAACTATGCAGTATTATTGCTTCGCTCACTTTTCTCCAATCCCTTTACAGACAGAGACAATAAGTTTATCCTCCATTTCTGACATCAGGAGAAACTCAACCCTTTTAGGCTTTTGCAACATAACGTTGCACGAATTTTCCAATAAAGGTTAAATATTTCAACTGCTGCTGACGAGTCGCCTGGTGCAAATTTGCGTCTTTGCGTTGACTTTGTAAGTAATCTTGCAGCGTGCATAAAATCTTTCCAATTTTTTGCACTTTTACCAAATTTCATTGCAATCCCTCCAATAGTTGTTGCGACATTTCTCTCAAAACCACATATGTCAACCCCATAACAGCGCCAGAGTAAAAGTTAAAGCCAAAAGTCAACAGGATTCATCGTCTTGGGAACATGTATGCATGCACAAATTCCATGGCAATTCATGCAGTGGTTGTTGAGAGATTTGAGTCTGAGCTAAAGTGGCATCTATTGACCAACAGACCACATTTGCAATCCATAGAGCCACGCCACCAGCATGGCTTAAAACCTGACCACATGCACATTCCAACACACAACCTCATTTCTGACCTTTCCCTTTTTCATTCCTTTTATGTCGCTCTCCACTCTGTGCTCATATAGTGAACAATTCACTCACCCAGCCTTGGCCAGCTGCAAATCCCTTTGGACAGAGAATCCTCTTTTCTCAGTGGGTTTTGAAGTAACTGCAACTCTACAGGCATGCATAACAGGGACCTTTTTTTAAAACAAGCAAGGATGAGGGCCGAGAAAGCCATTTCCCAACAGCACGCTGAGATAGTGATTTGACATCAGCAACGGTGGTTAGTAGAGCTCACGGGGGTCTCGCCTCTTTCCCGGATCTGACCAGGCTAGCTTATATGAACAATAATGACAGTAGATAAGTGTGTTGATGCAGAGGTAACTCAGCACATTATTTAAAGTCTCTCAAGCTCTGCAACATACTGCTCGATCTGCTGCAGTGCAAACTGTTGGTGTGTGCTGCATCCTGTGAAATTACTGCTGCCTTCACTCACTGTTCTACTGCCAGCTGCCACCTGCCTGGATCTGCTTCTATATACTGGGGGGATTTATATCCTCCCTGGTGGTTCCTTAGTCTCAGTACAAAAAAACACCCCTAGGCTTGTGTCTACAACATAAGTTGATTTTTTTTTTATTAAAAAAACAGAAAAGTAGTAGTGGCTCTCCTGACTTTACAATATTTCCAGTTTAATTATTAATTATTCGGTCTAAATGTTAAGGGAGGTCACAGAGCTCTTGCTTTGCCGTTAACAAATCCCTCACACAGCCTCCATCTGCCACAGAGTATCTAAAAACAGTAAGCTGTTTAACCACACACTGAAGTCTTTTGGAAATTATACAGTCATGCAACTTTACCTTATCTCGAAGCCTGAGGTTAGAGTTTGATGTTGTGACCTAATTTCTTCCCACACACACACACACACACACACACACACACACACACACACACACACACACACACACACACACACACACACACAATAAATCCTTTTCACAGAGCGCCAGAAGAAGCAGAGTACTAAGTGTTGTCTTTCTATCCCACCTCAACAGATGGAGTTCAACCCGAGCTCTTCATCTTCAATGAGTTGTGCGCCCTGAAGGACGAGTCAGGACCTTGCAAGGCCACGAAGGACCGATTCTTCTTCAATGTCGACACGGGCCACTGCGAGCTGTTTGAATATGGAGGCTGCGGGGGAAACGCAAATAATTTTGAGACCCTGGAAGCCTGTGAGGAAACATGCGTCGTCTCAGGTGGGTCAGACTCTTTGGCTGGCACTTAAAACAACTTTTACAAAACGGTTTCTGACATGTTTCAATGATTCGCCTTGATGTTTGGTGGACAAATTCAACCATCTCCACTTGAAGTTAACCACAGTGAACACCGACCCTGAGATCATTGATACAAAGCGAATACTTTTCACAATCACAGTACGCGGGATAAAGATATGTATTATAGCTTTGCATTGTAATGTTGTTGTTAGCAAATGAAAAGTTTCGTTTTCAAGGACTGTTGTGCCTCATTCGACTTTATTGCCACCTTGGGCATAAAATCCTATTACGAAGTCATTTTCTTGGTCTGTGGCTAAAATGGAACATTGCCAGCCCATTCATTCTGAACAGTTTAACTCGAGCCATCTGGTTAATGAAAAATATAGGCAGATTTTATAGAGGCAGCCGGTTTTGTATTATTTATAGGTTACACTGACTCAACTGATGATGAATTGAAGTTAAATTAATTCATTATAACTAGTGATGTCTGATCAAGTTTTATTTTTGCCTGTGATCCCAATCCAACTAATTTAATATTGAATATACCGATTTCTGTTCCGATATTTACAACAAGCATAAAGTCAGTTTTGGTTTCACACAGGACTTTTACCCAGGAGGCCGCTGTTTGTGTCCTGTGTTTGATCCAACCACCACCACCCCTCCCACCTGTTTTTGGTGGATTTTCACGCTTGTTAAACTCGTTGTTATACCACATAACTTTTTATAATGGCCATTGATCTGACAGAATGCAAATAAAAATGTCGACATTCATCGTATCTAGTGTTAACAAATTATTATTGCTTACTAATTGCATCAACCAGGTAGGATAAAGAACACATTATTAAGTACACATGATCAACGTAATACGAATGGTCTACATCTGTAGTGTGTGGGCATCTACTACATGTTAGTATCTGAATATGTTTGTGCTGTCTGTATGTAGGAAGGGATGTGCATCCAACTAAGACTTGCTGTTTAAATTGATTCAAAGTAAAAAAAAAAATATTTTCCCGACTGGATTATGGATGGACGGGGGTAAGATATGGCAGCGTTCCCATCTAAGTGCTGAGGTCAAAATAATGTACGTAAAAACATCCAGATATGTATAACACAGATTCAGTTTATTTCCACTCACGCCACCCTGATGATATGTCTGCAACACATTGAATTGCAATCGGAAGATTCATCAATCAGTTACAATGACGGTGGTGTGGTTAGTGTAGCTTTTTTAAACTCTTTATTTAGTTGTCAAATGCATAACTAAACTTAACCTTTATCATTCCTATAGTGTCATATCGCTTCGCTTCACCTTCATGCTCAACACAGCTGCATGCCACAGGTTCAAGCACGTTATGTGGCAGCTGTTACAACGTTTTCTACACACATACAAAAGCTAAATCCTGGATTGCTCACAATATTGAATTTAGGTGTTTTTATAACAATGCTAGAGAGCCTGAGTATGACTGAATGTAGAGGTCAATGCGAGTGCGTCGGAATACAACGTAAATGTGGACTAAAAGTTGCCGTGACAGAACGCGCTTGTTGGTCTTTGCTGTATCTTCCCTGATCAATCTAAGAGCACAATACCTGCTGGGTGCAGTCTTTGCAGTGCAGGGATACTGTGTCACTCACCACGCTGCACTAAGCCTTTGTGAGATGTCAGTAATGACACTGCTGCTCTTGAAAAGCAATCGATGGATACACAATTAGATCTTTCACCCTTGGGAGTTGAATTTATCAACAGGAATACAAGCTGGTTTGGTTCAAAGGCACTTCAGGTTGGTGCTGAGTTAAGAGTGTAAAACGCTACGTCCACAAAAGGAAACACTTTTCTCTCTTTTTTAACAGCTGTGTACAGTATGTAATGATATATGTCAGGATAAAAATACACCTTTAATACTCTGCTCAACATGAAATATGCCCTTGTGTGAAAGCAATGGCACATCTATCAAAGTATTTAGATGGCGTGTTATTCTGTGATGTGACAAAGGGCTTTCTCCCACTGGCAAAGGATAACCTTCACCTTGTTATTGCATGTCAAGAGGACCATGAATGAATTTGCATCTTGCAGGCATTGCCATAATGCAGTAGGTGCCTGGATACTGTGTTCCGTCATCAGTCTCCACCCAAACAAATCTGGGCTGTAAAGACAAATCTGGAGGTGTGGAGTTTCTGGCTCCAGCTGAGGTGACATTATATAAAAACTGCTAAGACAGAAATATGAAGGTGACTGTCAGATATTAAAGCTGGTCTGAATGTACAGTCTTGCGCTGCTTTTTGATCATAAAGAAGATGACATTGCATTAAACAGAGCTATAAAACTTGCATTTGTTCCATGGCATTTAAAGGGCAGTTTCTCAGGAAAGCATAACACCTAGGAGTGTTCGCTTTTATCTAAATTGAACGTGCATCCTTGTGTGTATCTGCTTTTACTGTCATCGGTGGTGACTTTGGCCCAATGGCCAAAGTCAAGACTAGAACAGAAAGAAAAACACTGTCTTCAATTCAGTCATTCTGAGCAAGGGTGGCTATGTACTCCAGTAAGCATAGCATTGAACAACAAACGCAATCAAACAAAATGTATGTAATGCCGAATACACACAAAATGTTTGGGTAAGGTAAACACAAGTTTTGTTTGTTTACAAGAAATCCATTCAGGGCATCTTTAAAGGTACTCAATACAAAAGTCAGAGCATATCTTTGCCTCTGTTCATATCATTTCAGCACTCAACATTGCGGCTGAGCCGGCAGCTCATATCTAACAGTGCTAACAGCGCAAACAGTGCAAACAACGACAACAACAGAGTGTGTTTAGAAGAGGGCGAACCCGAGGTTGAGCGCTATGCTTCCGCGCTTCCGCCGTCATACTGGAGCCCATCAGCTGCAACTGCTGTATGGTCATAAGGACACCAGTGCACTGAATTGGTTTTGGCTTATAGTGGCCACACATGTTTTTGCAACTAGATCATCATCTGATCCAGACTAACCCCAAAAAATATTCTTCCCGTTGACAATGATTGAAGAGGAGCACTGGAAAAATTATATAATACATTTTATTATCAGAAGAGTGAATAGTTTTTTCCATCGCATGCGCCTGGTGAACTTTCAAAGGAATGAATTGGGTGCTATATCTGAGCAGCGTATCCACTTCTCCTTAATGCATCCATGGTGATTTAGCTACAGCAAGATCTCGGAAAACAAAACAAAAGAAAAAATAATAATTCATCTTTAGAAATACACTTTGCTTTCTTTTTGTTAAGTTTAATTTGCATCTCTTTAGAAAGATGCATATTTTATCATTGCCTGTTGGTATCCAAGTACATGTACGCTGGGTACCAACTGCAAAAGCAGTCACCTATACTACAAAGATTGGTGTGTAGCACATAGGATACACAATCAGTATGCAGTGTGGACATTTAAAAAAAACAACAGACATGATTGAGATCGCTGCAAAGAAGTCATTAGTGAGAATATTAGTTAGCCTTGAACTCCACTGCAGTGAAATTAAAGTCACACTGATCTTGTCTGGCTTATTAGGTCTAATTAATTTGTAAGTTAATTAAACATGAAACTAAATTTACAACAATAAATTCATTTTCAGTGATTGAGACTGACTTTTTACAACTTTTACCGTTCAATATGATGTTGATTATTTCTTTATAAAAGTATATGCATGCATTAGATTCTTACCTCTATGAATTACTAACACTTAATTTCCTGCAGTCTGGTGATTTTTTTGCACCAATGCATGGTGGCAATGTCTTTGTTAATGTTAAGGAAAACACAAAGTTCAGGCACAAGGTGAATTTCAAATATTGAAATATATTGGAATATAATGCAGTAAAGCTCTGAGGCATTCTGTATTGACAAATATTTATTCTCCTGTAAATCAACTAATTTAATGTTATCTCTGCTGAGTCAAACCTCATGTAGGCATGATTCACTCTTCTCTCCGCTTTTGTGTCTTTTGTTTGTGTAAAAAAATATATATTATTGTGCATGCTCCACCTGTTCACGTCAATAAAACGTTAATTAATTTATTGACCTCTAGAGGTTATGAGAAAGTTTCAGAAAGTTTTTTGCTCATGTTCAAAACTTTTTGCACATTCAAAACATTTCCCACATATGTGTTTTCTGAAAATATATATTATTTTTAAGGAAAGATGTAATGCTACAAGAGTAAAATTGTTATTTAATGAGTTGGAAGTCATATCACTTCAAGAAAATTGCAATATTACAATGATATATTTGTGATCTACCATGATTTTTTGTCATTTAGTAATACATGTTTATCATATTTAAAATGTATTATAATACTATATTATATATTATATCATTAGAATATTGAGCATTAAAAAAATGGTCATCTGGACAGGCTATGCACCTTAATGCCCTCCGATATCCCCCGTGCCGCCAGCACCACATGTAATGACACGTCCACTTAACATGAATGCTCTTCTAAAGGTCACACACCTATGTGAGGGACATTCTGTCATACTGTCTGGGAAAAATTTTCTCCTATATCTGCAAAGGTTTTAGCTCTCCAGCCCTGGTGCTTTACTGAAACCCCAATGAGTCATAGCCATTGTTTCCCACATTCTCCTTTCGGTCTTCTGTCCCTTCCACAGCTCTGCTTGAAGAGGTCAGAGACAGGAACACAGTGTTTCTCTGTGACATTTGCACTTTGCTGTCCTTAGCTCAGGGATTATGCTCAGTCTGTGAGCACAGACAATGTTAAAAAAGGGAAGAACAGCACAAACAACCAAATGTTGCTGGAGCTGACAGAACTTGGCAGATGGTTAAGGAAATTTGGAAGGGAAAATTGTGAGCCTGCTCTGTAGAGCTGAAACATCTAGTTGATTACTCCAGTTAGTTAATTAACAGATAATGAATCAACAATTGCTTTGACAATTAATTGTTGAAGTCAAGCAAAACCAAACACCAAACCTACCCAACAATTTCTATAGTTAAGGCTTCTTGATTTCTTTCATTGCCTAAAGGCATTGGTTCTCAACCGTTGCAAACACATTGATAGCTCACATCCTGTCATCAAATCAAAACCCCACACATATATGCTCAAATAAATAAGTGTGAATAAATAAGGCTCTGTTTGTGGTGTAAGTTTTTTACCATTGTGCTCGAGGCACTGTGGAGTTTAGATGTGTTCAGTGACCTTTATCTCTCTCTCCCTGACCTGCTGGATCATCCCCGTCAGAAACAATGTTGTGTTATCATGTTGTTCTATTTTTTTCTCCACAACCAACTGGAGAACCACTGGCCTAATGTAAAGTAAACCGACAATTTGGGGGCTTTGGGATCTGAAAAAAAGAAGCTTTTTGAAGAGTAACTCTCACTCTCCTTAGAACTCAGCTGCTTTGATCCCACTATGTTTATGTAGCACTTTACAATATGCAAACAATAGTATTGTAATAAAGCAATCAGATATATTTAATAAGGACAGGCTGATTTTGCTGTTGAGGTCTTTCTATGGGATTGGATTACGTCTGTCTCCATCCAGTGGCAACAGTTATTTTTACGCCTTGGTTCATTGATTTTCCTTAAATATCTATTCCATTAGAGATTTTTTTTTTCCACAGGAGGGCTGGCCAAGATTGTGTCAGCACTTTCAGGGACAGAAACAACAAAAACATTTAAAATAAGTTGAAATATGTTGAACAAAAAATCGGAAGCAAGCAGTGATATATCAGTTGGCCGAGCGAAGGGATAAGGGATGGATGGGGTGATAAAAAGTGCAGACTAAACATTGTTAGTTTGCAATAGATCCATTGTACATTAGAAATCTCATCTTTCTCATCTTTCTGGGTAGGACACACAAAGAGGCAAAAATATGAAAACAAACATTACATTTGCTGCCTCTCAATCAAGTCCTCACTGGAGAACGGCTAAAGCTCTCTGGAATAATGGTCCTTCTAATTTACACCCAGCGTCTGAAAAAACGGCTGACCAGTAATTCTCCTCAAAACACAAATCACCTCTTCCACCTTCACAGCTCTGATAGAGTGGTGTTTCTGAATTATTCATTACTGCATTGCTCCAGAGAGAGCGCCAGAGTACTCTTTGACACGTCTCTTTGCCCATGCTTTTAAGTCAAAGTCACCCTGTAAACTGCATTTAGATGTTAAAACGATATCCTTTTAATCACCGACACTCTTCAGTAGTGTGGTTATTCAAAGACTTAAAGGATAAACCAGATAGTGAGTGTTTAGCATGGTGTAAGACATCCTTTGGCAGCTGTTGGGACACGTTTTGTGAGATGTCCTAACAGAATTCTAATTTGGCTTCTGACAAAGGTGATTGATTTTGATTTTTTTTTTTAGCTTGTTAGCCACTAAATCACGAACCTTTTGTCAGGGAATTGTTGCCTTGTTGCAAGCCCTTGATGGCTGCATGTCTTACATAAGCTATGTGAGCTTAAAGGGATAGTTTGCATTCTTTGGGCTGGGGTTGTATGAAGTACTTATCCATAGTCAGTTTATTACCTAGAGTAGATGACGTCAGCACGTGATAACGCTACGTAACGTAAAAAGAAGTATATAACAAACACATTGGTGTTCTAGACAGATATTATGTGAACAATCTGCAGAGTGGCAGTCCCCTCAAATGTATGAATTATTCATTAGTATTGCATATTGTCATTGAAATTGTAGTGTAACCTATTAATATTTTGACTCATTAAAATCCCTGCACCTTTGTGTCCCTTTAACCCCGTGCCTCCTTTTTAAAAAGTTGCTTTGATGTCGTTCATTTTTTTTATGAAGATAATATTTTAATATTATTTTCCACTTTCATGAAATAAAATATTCAAATCAATTTCAGTCATAATCTTAACTACTAAATTTAAATTCATTTTCAGAATTTTAACCCTTCAAATGCCACCATCCAGACAGTTCGCTACCACAGGGTTGTCCGGTCTGAGAGTTGTCTGTTTTTGTCTTAAAACCTAAACCCCTTAACTTTGACCCTTGTGATTTCAGTTCCTGAAAATCATTTGTATCATTTTTAGTTGCCATAATATGTCCTATTTAGCCTTCAGTTGTACTTTGTTCCACCCTCCTCTTTCAACCACGGTTGCAAATAAACAAAACAGCCATGGCTAAAACCAAGATGCCAAACTCAAGGCTTCAAAACATCAGTCCACAAACCATTGGGTGACGTCATGGTGACTACGTCCACTTCTTATGTACAGTCTTCTATTACTCTATATGCACTTTGCATCATTTAAGACATATTTCTCCAAAAAAGTCTTATTAGGTACTTTTGGAAACTTTGGGATCTCCACTAGAATTAAAAAAATAATAATTTACAATCAAAGATTGGGTTCACAGCATTAGGTTGTAGGGACTCTGTTTACGAGGTTAATTTATTTATTTCAGAGCCTCAACTTTGGAGAACTTATTTACAGAATAAAATACCATCGTTGTCACATTTAAAATGCCAAAAGTGTTACATTCACAAGCTTTCTCAATTGCTGACATTTAAACAGGCCCTATTAGGCTATTTTCCGGGTGCATAATATTTCAGTTATTGTTGATTTTCTACAGTTTTTTATTGCTTATTTATAATACTTGGTTTTTTTTATTTTCATTTTTTACTTTTATCTTGTCTTTCTTCTACTATGTCTCTTGTGTGCACTTTACTCTACGCTGCTGTAAGCCTGCAAATTTCCCCGCTGCGGGACTAATAAAGGATTATCTTATATTTTTATCTCAAGTTACAGTTACAACATATTTACATGCGTTAATGCTCGTAATCCGCCTTGTTTTTCTCATCCTGGCTGTCCTGCAGCACCTCTTGTCACCCTCTCTCTGAAATGCTCCGATGCAGAATTTAGATGAACATCAAACTGTAGCTCAGAGCTGCAATGCCCTGATCCCAATACTCCAAGACCCGAGGGTGATAATATATGCAGCTACCGCTGAGAAGTGAACATGGGGAGTTAGAGCTGAGGTAAGAGGTATAGGAGATATGACAGAAAAAGAAAGCAGAGAAGAAAAAGCATGACAGGGGAGGTGATGTGGTTCACTGGGGAACACAAGGAAGTTCTTGCTGTGAGTGTTTCATTTTCAGCCTGCAGAGGAAGATTGTGAGTGAATCTGAAAACTGAAGAAATGTTACTGTCCAGCTGCAGAGACAGGAAGTGGGCCAGCTGTGACCAAGAGGCCAGTCATTGCAGACTGTTGATTTCAGGCTGTCATCAGAGCATTATGTTCAGAACAAAAATGACACTAGTCAATGCAGAGGCACTTGAGGCAGGCCTTGTGAAGATCCAACCCTGCAATGTCGCCAGGACATAGAGGGTACTGATGTGGTTCTTGAAGCAGCCACTCCATAGGCGGAGTCTGATAGGCAGTTTAGTAGGCAAAGCGCGGTTCGCTGAAGAAAAAAGGACAGCACTCCCTTAAGCAAATTGTATTACGCATAGAGTCCAGTAGAAGGTGGGAACTGTGTGAATTAGAACTGTTCACTGCAGTTCAATTTGATGTGTGAAGAAAAACACAGAAATTGAACACAATTAATATCAGTTTATTTAGCAACGAACCCAATAATGAATGGACTATTTACTTATTTTCTAACAATTGTTCTATCTCTCTCTTTCCTAGATGACAAGAACCCGTGTCACCTAGCCGAAGCTCCTGGTCTCTGTCGTGGGCTGGTGACGCGCTACTTCTTTGACAGCAATAGTCAGCAGTGCAAGCATTTCTTCTACGGTGGCTGTTTTGGCAATGCAAACAATTTCAGGAGCATGTCAGAGTGCCAGGCGAAATGTCAGAACCCAGGTAGGCCAGGTTGAACTTTTTACCTTTTCCAATAAAGACTAGCAAACACCCAAGCTGTCGAGACAGCCGCATTGATTGGTTCCATTCAAAACCACCAAGACTGTTTGGGTTCAGCAGCTGCAAATGCTCCGAAGATGTTGTCATTTGGTGGAAAATGGACTGTATCTTAAAAAGAAAAGAAAAAAAAGTGTTCTAAGGCCATACACCTACAGAAATAATTACTTTTCCTGCCTTTACTTTACAGCAGTATGCAGGTGAACTGCTCTGGGTTCACGGACAGCAACGCACAGCAGATCACAGCTGCTGTACAACACATGCAAACTCATTTCAGAGCAGTTACATAACCAACATAGTTCTACCTCAGAAAATTAACTTTTGGATGAATATAAAAAAAAAAACACTTTGCATTTAAATCCAATTATACTAGATTTAGGCCCAACTTAAAAGACATTTGAAAATTGAAATCGTCAAAGAAATTAACAAGAGAGTCCCTCGACTGTGACCATTTCAGCAGGCAGCCCATGTACTGAAACATCAATTGGAAAATCTTTTTTTCTTTTATGGATAAGAATTTCAGATAGATGACTCTGTCTGGTTTCATTACCGTTTTCAGACCAACACCCTTTTTGGTCTGACACCAATGAATTAAACTTACTTGAATTATGATTGATCGCTGGGATTTAATATGATCTGTTCTTAATATACAGGTGCATCTCAATAAATTAGAATATCATGGAAAAGTTCGTTTATTTCGATAATTCAATTCAAAAAGTGAAACTCATATATTATATAGATTCATTACACACAGAGTGAAATATTGCAAGCGTTTATTTCCTTTAATTTTGATGATTATGGCTTACAGCTAATGAAAACCCAAAATTCAGTATCTCAGAAAATTAGAATATTACATAAGACCAATAATACAAAGGATTTTTAAAACAGAAATGTCAGCCTACTGAAAAGTATGTTCATATATATATGCACTCAATACTTGGTCGGGGCTCATTTTGCATGAATTACTGCATCAATGCGGCGTGGCATGGAGGCGATCAGCCTGTGGCACTGCTGAGGTGTTATGGAAGCCCAGGTTGCTTTGATAGCGGCCTTCAGCTCGTCTGCATTGTTGGGTCTGGTGTCTCTCATCTTCCTCTTGACAATACCCAACAGATTCTCTATGGGGTTCAGGTCAAGCGAGTTTGCTGGCCAATCAAGCACAGTGATACCATGGTCATTAAACCAGGTATTGGTACTTTTGGCAGTGTGGGCAGGTGCCAAGTCCTGCTGGAAAATGAAATCAGCATCTCCATAAAGCTTGTCAGCGGAAGGAAGCATAAAGTGCTCTAAAATTTCCTGGTAGATGGCTGCGTTGACTTTGGACTTGATAAAACACAGTGGACCAACACCAGCAGATGACATGGCTCCCCAAATCACCACTGACTGTGGAAACTTCACACTGGACTTCAAGCAACTTGGATTATGTGCCTCTCAACTCTTCCTCCAGACTCTGGGACCTTGATTTCCAAATGAAATGCAAAATTTACTTTCATCGGAAAAGAGGACCACTTTGGACCACTGAGCAACAGTCCAGTCCTTTTTCTCCTTAGCCCAGGTAAGACACTTCTGACGTTGTCTCTGGTTCAGGAGTGGCTTGACATGAGGAATGTGACAGTTGTAGCCCATGTCCTGGATACGTCTGTGCGTGGTGGCTCTTGATGCACTGACTCCAGCCTCAGTCCACTCCTTGTGAATCTCCCCCAAATTCTTGAATGGCCGTTGCTTCACAATCCTCTCAAGGCTGCAGTTATCCCTGTTGCTTGTGCACCTTTTTCTACCACACTTTTTCCTTCCACTCAACTTTCTATGAATATGCTTGGATACAGCACTCTGTGAACAGCCAGCGTCTTTAGCAATGACCTTTTGTGGCTTACCCTCCTTGTGGATGACTGTCTTCTGGACAACTGCCAAGTCAGCAGTCTTCCCCATGATTGTGTAGCCTACTGAACCAGCCTTAGAGACCATTTAAAGGTTCAGGAAACCTTTGCAGGTGTTTTGAGTTAATTAGCTGATTAGAGTGGGACATCGTGAGTCTACAATATTGAACTTTTTCACAATATTCTAATTTTCTGAGATACTGAATTTTGGGTTTTCATTAGCTGTAAGCCATAATCATCAAAATTAAAAGAAATAAACGCTTGAAATATTTCACTCTGTGTGTAATGAATCTATACAATATATGAGTTTCAATTTTTGAATTGAATTATCGAAATAAACAAACTTTTCCATGATATTCTAATTTATTGAGATGCACCTGTAGGCATGAATTCCTTGGATTTATGTTGGGTAACTGTGGAGATACACCGTCTAAGATGGTACTTTTTCTTTTTTTTTGTCAATATAGCAAAGCCCACTAAGGCACCAGAACTCCACTCACTGTCTGCTAATAAAACTGTTGTTGTTCAGCCCACCATGTTAGTTGGTAAGTCTAAATACACCACACTTGAAGTATATTGTGTTTACGTTTTGTTGCTTGTTGTTCTTATCTAAAAACTAATAACTGTTAAGACTTGCTAAATATTACATCAACCCCTTTTAATGGGTTTGTGTTAAATAACTCCAACGCACTATACAATACGTATTTGGTTTTGCATTCATTTTTACTTTGTGTTTGAATTTTGTGCTTACACGTAGAATGTGTAGTTTGCCTCAAAGTCAAATAAGATTACTCTGTAAAAGAATGGTTATATAAACATTTTGGGTAATACACTTTTTTGCCTGAGAGAGAGATGAGAAGATTGACACCACTCTCAACACAAGCAGGCACTTAGCCTAGCTTAGCATAAAGATTAGCATGGGGAAACATGGAAAATGTTCCAATAGTGAAGCGATTTTCCAACTGGTTTGTAATCCTAAAAGACGAAAAACGATGTCGCGGATTATTAAACCACATATTTTACAAGAAAAGATATTTGTTGATGACGCTCAATATCTGTAGAGCAGTTATTTTTATCTTTAACGTTGACTGTGGGGCCGCAGGTTTCCACCTGGCGCTCAGGTTCTCTATTAACATTGGGTCTGAATCCCAAATATTGCCAAATAGGTGATTTTGCTTTCCGTTTTGACATCAAATCTTCAACCATAGTCTCTGTCCGTCAACACTACTTACTCTCGTCACGTTACATATTACGTATCGATCCTCTCATTTCATTCTGGGAAAGAAATCAATTGAGCACATTTCTCAAAATAAAATGACTTCTCTCTTGATGTTTTTATTTTCTCAGGGGATGTGAGTCTAAGTGAACCGCAGGTGCAATCGAACAACTCTAATCCAGGGCCAAAAGGTAAGAAAACATCCCGCGAAAATGTCAATATAATGTTAAAATATGTATAGGTTAATGTTACTAGCTAGCTTACCGCTAATGGTGATACAGTTGCTACATGGCTAATTGTGGCGGCTAAAAGTAAACTGCACAAAAGGACCTGCATCATGGCGAGAGACATGCTTTTTGTCTGAACACACATTAAGAAGGAACTTTTTCAGTCATTATTACATCAGAGATTAGCAGATTGTGTTGATGATTACAGTTTTGTGGAATTGGCATACATCTTCATTGACTTTGACCAGGAAGGAAAAAAATTTTTTTCTCCCTCAAGATGAGAAGAAAAAGTTTGATCTCATCACATATTTGCATTGACACCAAGGCACAAAACCAGAGTGCAGTGTTAATTAATTACAGAAATCCCAGTAATTACATCAATCATCCTGTCTTGAGAGAAGCATCCAGTCCATGCTGAATTCTGAGTTATGCTTAAACCTCAATGTAAGCAAATCATTATTTTTTTTTATTAAGCCAGTGTGGGCTGCCAATAACTGAACTGTAATAAAATGAAATAAAAAGTCAAGGTGCAGCGATGCATAGATGGTAGACAGCTTACAAAATTGCTTCTGCTGTGTAAGGCATAGGGCAGAAACATAGTGCACTGGTGTCTCCCTCCCACAGCCCATTTGTCACGTATTCCCATTTACAGATTTTCTGTGTATTAGGATTGAGGGAGCATACATCACGGTTGTCGTGTTTCAAGGCTCTTTTGTGCCACAGCAGGAGAACTCAGGGAGACCCTGGCCTGCTTCCCTCAACCCATTCAAAGAGTTAGAATTTTAAGAATCCAATTTTCCTCTTGTCAGAAAATATTGGGAGGGGAAAGATTCAGGATGACTTAGCTTCAATAACACTGCCTCCTTATCAATTTTTTTTTTTCTTTATTTCTGCGATGAGATCACAAAATGATCACCCAGGAACAATGCTGGCGTGAAAGTAAAGCCCCTTGAAGTAACAATAAATGAATCAGATCTTAAATCAGACAGATTTAGAGGATAATCCTTGGTAATGATTCATGTCCGTTTTTATGACAGTTTTTGTTTTTACTACTGTATTGAAATGGAGCCTTTGAATTTCAAAGCCATACATCTGGAAATTTAGCACTATGGGATTGGCATGCATCTTGAGTATGGTGTAGTTATGCCAAGCATGTATTGCAATGTTGAAAACAAAGACTGACATCTTGTGGTTATACAGTAATGTACACTTTTTGTGTCAGTGGGAGAAGTTGTATTGTAGACCTTTATGTCTAATGAAAATAAAATAAAAATGAATTGATTAAAGCATGCAATGTGGGCAGCAGAGGGAGGTACAAGTTGGCTGTTTGAAGCTTGCAGCTCTCTCTCTCTCTCTCTCTCTCTCTCTCTCTCTCTCACAGAATTAAGTTCAGGTTTTAGCACAAATGTTTGAGACATGGTACAAAATTATTATTGAAACATAATTTAAGAAAGTTAAACTTAAACTGAATATCAGGGGATTACAAATCTGTCATAATGTTTCATGCTTTGCTAACATTGATGATAATATTATAAATATTTTCAAAATGTATGAACAGCTAAGTCACATTTTATCCAGTCCTCAATGCTTTCATTTTTTCAAGTTATCTAATCTCTACATAATGATCTAATGTTGCACTTTTAAAGTTGTAAAGCTTGTCTATCATTAATGTCCTTCAGTTGAGGGAAAGAGCACTCATGGTTACTGAAAAACATTCCTGTGTGTCTCACCATGGAGAAAGCTGGAGAAGAGATAACATAAACAGTACTGTGGAGACATGATAACAACTCTCCCTTTTTCAAATCGGTCCATTTAAGGAGGAGAGCCTGCAGAGGATATGAACACATTTGGAGTGGGGTTGGGGGAAAAAATGTCGACATTGTACTTTTCTGCAAACCAAAGGATACATTGACTGTTGACGTTTCTGAACCAGAAATACTTTTCATAACGCTTTACAACAGCTGTAAACTCAATGCTTGCTTTTGGTTTCACACGGGACATAAACAGCTGTCTCTGAGGTGAAAGTCCTGTGTTTGTACAATGCCAATTAGTAGCAGTTAAAAGCTAATAGGGAGTTTAGGAAAAGCAAACAGGCATCATTCTTCTATAGGAGCTCCACCTCCTACCTGATCCTGTAATCAAGCTGGAATGGATCCAAGAGATCCAAAAACATCATGATATAACATTAAAGGATGCTATACAAGATGATATGGATCACGTTAGACTCTGAATGGTTGAAAATTAGAATATTTTAAGTTAAAGCCTCAATGTACTCTCTGTCTCCTACTTCTGAATCACAGACTTGAACCCCTCAGAGCTGTGCTTAACTCCTGTGGACAGGGGGACATGTCACGGTGCAGAGAAGAGGTATGCATTCAACCCCAGGATCAAGAGATGCCAGATGTTTCACTACACCGGCTGCGGGGGAAACGGGAACAACTTCCCCAACAAGAAAGACTGTTTTAACCAGTGCATCAGAGGCAACATTGGTATGATTATTTTAAGTGCTATCATTTTCAAAATGTTTCTTAAAAATATTTTTAATTAATTACCTAGTATTTTTTTCATTCTAGAAACTACATGTACCGTACTATTGTATAATGTCCCTGTGTTCTGTTGCAGTTCATAGCGGGAAGATGATCCGAATAAGGAAGAAAAACCTAAACAGAATTGTCAACCGCTCCATCTGAACAGTCGGCCCTGCATCACATCTGCACTACAGCGGAGCCACCTTTATTTATGTCCATATTTTATGTTGAGCTAAACTCATATATATTGTTTTGTAGTGCTGCTGTACTTGCTTAAATGACATTTAGTGTACGTGATTTACCTTTGTAGTGACTGAATGCAATTATCATCCTTATCCACATGACTATTTCTATATCTCATTGACAAAAAAACAAATTTGTTTTGCTTATGTCTAGTAGCAGCTCAATCACCAATGCTTTTGTATAAATATATTATGCCTTTTTTATTTTACTGTTTTAGGGCTCTGTTATCATCAAAATAAGTCACTGTAACTTGTATGGGAAAACACCAAAGTTGAGGCAATATTTTTGTTCAATAATAAAAATGAATGCTCCCCCTGCATATTAACTGTGTCTATAGAGTAACTGATGATTTTTCGACAAGAGTTTTGGCATAGCTCCACTATTGTAAATCAATGTGAACAACAGCATTAGCAGATTAAACTGATGGCAATTCGAAACAGCCACAACAGTACACAGAATCATCTCAAGCAGGCACATTAATCAAGATGACAGTGTCCTCCCAGCTATAAATCAATGTAAACAATGTAATGACAGTTTTATTTTTGTCGGATTAAACATGCACACCCTTTTTTCCTTCTTTTTTAATCAATTTTATGCAGTTCAGTAAATCACTATAGCAGGCCTGCTGGTGTTGTTGGTTAGGAAAACCAGAGAGGGGCAGTGTTGTGTAAAGAAAGTTTTTGAAGAGGTCGTCAGCACTCTGTTGGCTGCATAGTATTATCTTCTCTGTATCATTTTATAATCATGGTTGTAAAGAATTGGACTGTACGAGTTTATATAATAAACTTTGACTATAATATTCCCTCTCCTCTGGTTCTTTGTCTGATAAATGTCCCATCAGTCGTTTTGTATGTAACGCGTACAAAATGTTTAACATTACAAACAAAGCAAATCAATACATTTAAATATCATGTTAACATAGATCCCATAGTATCCATAGGCCTTAGAAAGCTTTTTCACATGACAAAACATGTATGTATGGAAATTACTTTATGGCATCAACAACTGTTAACACGTCAAGTTCTGAGGAAAATAATGTGTTGGATTTTTGTTGATAATTGGTGTGTTAAAAAAAGGAAAGAATCTGCAATTGTTTTAAAAAACAACCTTGAAATTAAATTTAAAGCCATTAAATGAAACCTGATCTTGAAGCTTCACTTTGTCGGTCTGCCTTCAGGGTTGTAGTTACCACTGAAGCAACATCCTGTGGTTTTTTTTGTGAGGGAATCAGAGAAGTTAAGCACATACAATCAACACTGCTTTATTGTAAAAGCTGATTCTAGGTTTGTTGTTGTTGTTGTTTTTTTAACTCTTTCAATGTTTCTATCATCATATTCCAAACAATTCTTTACTTCAGTCTATTGCACCTTTTGTACAGTATATAAATCAAATTAATAAATGACTGTGAAGAGACACAAAACTTAACTAAACGCCCAAAAAGTTACCAGGGAAGACAGAGAGGTCTTGTCTTGTGTATTTTGTCCAGTGAATTTGAGGGCTTAAGCACATTCTACAATTCATATTTAAGTATTTTATTTCATAGGCTGATTCCAGTATTTTTTTTATCCTTAATGTATTGAAATTTGAATAACTTCTGTCCAATAAGTACATTTAAATGTAAAGGTCAGTGATTCGCCATCAGTGTGAAGAAAGCTCTGCAATAGTATTCAGAGTTTCATGTCGGGAAATAACATCCACTAGTGTCAAACGCTACTACGCTTGGAACGGTTAACTTTAAACGCTGCACCACCATAGTCCACACTCAGGTCTGCATCAGACCCTGCACTGTGCTCAGCTCTCCACAGCTCCCAGGCTGTGATGTAACAGGAAGTAGTGGGTTGCCTTCCAACGTCAACCTGACAGCCGCCTCGGCTGCTCTCATTGAGCGGCTGAGATCCGGCGCGTTTGGTGCTCTGCGCCGAAGACACACAAGACCCAAAGCCTCGAGAGTCTGCTCCAGCTGTATAACAACCAACCCCCCCCATCCATCCTGCGCTGCTGTTGGATTTGTTTTAATTCTCTGGTAGGACGCACCGATACGGGAGTGTTTAAATGTGTGCGATGCGCTGTGTTTACTTCCATGTTGTTGTTGTTGTTGTTGTTGTTGTTTTTCTGGGCAATTTCAGCTCCGGTAACGTCGAGCGGAATTAACGCGGAGTTTTTGACGGTGCAATTTGTGTGTCCGTGTGTGTGTGTATCGAGGTCATTTAACTGTACATCTGCATGGATTAGTGGAGGCATGTGCATGAACAGAATATGCCACGATGTCCTCAATCCATTAGAGAAAAAACGTCTGTTTGTCTTTTGTCGAGAGCTGCATGTGAAAATGATGGATGTGATGGAAGAATGTAGTGGAAAAAGATGTCTTTTTTTTTTTTTTTTTTTTTTTCATGGGGTCTTTGACACCATCCAAGCCCGTCGTGCGTGATGATCTAAAAGGCATATAATTGATAGTATTCATAAGATAAAGATATCCCGACCCACCTGTATCTGCATTATGGAGCATTTCATGGACAAAACGTGTCTGATTGTACGTTGAGTAATGCATGACGGTTTTACGCACGCTGACACTGTAGCCTACAGTAGCTTTATTTATGGAAAAACACCTTAAAGCCGTTTAAAGGGAATTAAAATACCCAACATCTAACTGCTCTGATTCGATTAACAGTATTGGTTCATATTCTCAAAGGTTCAGTTTTAATATCGGCTTGCATGCATGCCTTACTCGGCCATATGCAGCCACGGATTGCTCCTGTACTATCTACTAGACTTGGCATCCATTCAGTAAATTAAGTAATCAATATTAAGGGATGACACACACACACACACACACACACACACACACACACACACACACACACACACACACACACACACATGCAGGCGTTTTCAGATTGATTAAACTGGAAAGCAGTGGTGAATCAGCCCCATTCATCAACGGGGCTTTGATGTAAGCAGTGGCCACTGGTTGCTAAATCATCTGCATGGTTACATAAGCAGCAGATTTGGACATGCTGGAAGTTTGTGGGCTGGACAGTAAAAAATGATGATGATGATGATGATGATGATGATGGTGATGTGTAGGAGGAGGAGGAGGATATGATGACGGTGGTCATCACTGTGCTGAAGATACTACAAGGGAGGTGGTAGAGCATGCAGAAGCAGCAGTCAGAGCAGAAGCAGATTGGTTATTCACAGCCAAGTTTGTGGACATGAGTGAACTTCCTTTTCTGTCAGCAGGTCAAATGTGATGTGATACTGCTGCAAGCTGACCTGCAGACTTGTCATGTTTTTTTTCCGCAATAACGAAGGGGAGTGTTCCCAGATGATGTTGTTTGATTACGCACTTCTGTATTGATGAATGGGAGAACGGCAATTAGCAAGAATCAGATTCATCCAGTCAACAGGCTTATTATGTGCTGCTTTTATACGCTGCTTTGTCTTTAAAAGTTCAAAGTTTCAATGTGTTTTTATGTTAAAAACCCAAGAAGAAGTAACCTTAAAGCCCTCTCCCCAAAAAAACAAAAACAAGAAGTGGTAAGATGGAACTGATAAAATAAGGAAAGATTGTGTTCATTGTGAAATATTGAGAAAGAAAACCGTTCGGCCCTTGAAACGTAGGCTTTACTTGGAAATATAAAATATTTATGACTTGATGAACAACCCCCAAATTTAAAGTTTTGTTAAAAAGAAGTCACTAGGTATTATTTATTAAGAGTTTAACTCTTACAAACCTCCAATGTGCTCTTTGCGTCATCGGGACTGTGTGGGTGTGGGTCTGGTTTGATTGACAGTAGCCTGGCATCACAACAAACGGCTCCACAAATATCATCATTTCACATGTTCCTGTTGCCATCTTTATCGGAACACGCAAGTACATGACATCATCCGACACTCCAAACTACTGGGAAGAAAACAACAGAGACACAAGTCCAGAAGGAAAACCGTCACTCATATTAAAAAGCTGGTTGACAAAATAGGTATTAAGGACCTTTTTAAAGCGAAGCAGCCTCTAACTTTAACGTTCATCACTAGTTGATGGAGGTGAGAAGTGAGCCGTTTAACCAGAGGATTGAAGAAATATAATTATCCAGCCATTCACAAGAAAAAATACTGATATTACAAGAAAACAAAAATTTTACAAAATGTATATATTCTGCTTTCTGTTAAGCATTGCATGACCCTTGTTATCTTGTGGATGTCCCGACTGCATGTTAGGAAACTACTACTCTACAGCTCCATTTAACTCAATGAACAATGAATGTTGTGCCACTTCACTGACACCAGTGAATAGATTTTAAACATTTCATATAAATTATTACACTTGATCGTAATTTGTAAGTTGTAAGGGAAACACATGTTTGTATTTCAGGAAATACCAAAAGCTTAGCCAAGTAAAACAGGTTTTTTTTTTATTCACTGTCCATGCATGTCAGCCAGTCGGGGCACTTTGGACAGCACACACATCAAATGTGCCAGTTGGCAGCACCGTCAGATGAGTCTGCAAGGCCTTTGCTCTGGAATCTTCCAATCGCCTTGGCCTACACTAAATAAATTAGCTAATTGTTGGGTTGCATGACATTCCCACTGCACAGACTCAATCCCCAAAACGATCATGCTGTGTATTTACTGCCCTGAGTCCAGAAAACAGCCATTCCATGTGGGCGAGACAAAGGTCTGTGCTGCATAGTTCCCAAAGCCCTTTGCCATCTCCATGGTACAGTGGCTCTCCACCCTAAAGCAATGGCATTTAGGAGGTTGTGCCAGTGCAATCTCATTCACACTGTAGCTGACAGTGTCATACAGTAGCTGTGTGGTGCATTGGGGTTGAATTTAGGATTCCTTTTTTGCAGTCAATCAGCAAAGGGGTAGGTTTTGTTTTCACCTTTTCATTTAAGAGAAGTTTAACTGATGCTATTACGAGGGGTCTAACTTCCTACATACACTGCTGGCAAAGGTCGCTGGATTCACAGTCACAAGAGTAATGAGGGTTCTCCTAAAACTTTAGCCCTTGATTTACTTCCTATGTTCCCTGCGGACACTGTAAGAGCGCTCCCATACGGCATATGAAGGCCAATTCCAAAGCCGTCCAGCGTCTTTTTATTGTCCTTCAAACGTATTCAAGTTGAACATTCATTGTGTTTTCAGCCCAGATCAAATCAGCAGCCCAAGTATACATTATAAGTTTTTTCCTGTCTGCTAACCCCGGGCCGAAGATATTGTATTACACAAAAGCACAATGATGCACATTTGCACCATTCTCAGAGCGCTCTCCTCGGGTTCTGGATTCAGTTTCGGGGATGTGAAACCTTTTGAGGTAATTTTTCCGCTCATACATTATGGAGGGTCTTTTTTTTTTTCTCCCTCTGCAGTTTAATTTCAGCACACAAAGTGCCCGATGAGAACTGTCATGGGCTAATGTCTTCAGAAGGAGCATCTGGGGAGCTTTGTCTGTGGGCAGTGGCTGGCTGGCAGTGTGAGCCCTGGTGCTTTGTGGAGGATAGAGGACAGTGGAAAGAGGCTGTGTGGTTTCTAAGGGTGTATCGTGTTTGTGTGAGGTAAACAGTCAGTGACACTGGTTTCCTGATTTACGGCCTGGCAGGGGGCTTCTGGCATATAGAATAGAGGAAGCGGTCCCAAGGAAGTACTGTGTGTCTCTCTGTTTGACTTCCAAAGGTGAACCTGCAGTACTCTATTGTTGTTGCGTTATGTGCACATGTTGCTGTTTGAGTTATTCTTGCCAGAAAGGTACTGAGGGGTATCCACAAACAAGCAAAGCACCTCTTTTTAACACAAATACTTTTTTTGTTATCATCCAGTGAACACTGCTCTTTGCCTCCTTGTATTTTCTGCTGCTGTGCGCAAACGTCTGCAGCCATTTCTGTTGAATTCCCAATTAGTCAACTTACTCTACTGTGAAAATGTGACTGTTATTATTGTCAAATCCGGGCTGCCGAAAGCTGTGCCAAAAAACGTGGTAGTTGATGGTTTACAAGGTTTATAAAAGTCCCAAATTAGTTTGTTTCTCTTTAAAAACCACAGTGTTTTATTGTCCATGCTCTTTATTCTGGTCATTATCACAACTCATAGAGTGAGCTGGATGAATACTCAATTTTGACTGCCTTGAGGGGCTCTTGTTATTTTAATGAAACCAAAAACCTCTAGCACAAGGTTATTTTTGGAAATTTACAAGCTTGACACAAAATGTCTAAGTGATTTTTGAATACATTGTCATTGCACTTATTTCAATTTAGAAATGATTGGAGAAGGAAGAAACGGGCCTATATTAACTTTCACAAGTTCTTCTGAAATTGCATATTTTATTTCTGCTACAGCGTACACTTCTGCTCTGTAAATCAAATGTTCAACGCTTTCAGTTCAAAGGTTTCATTTTCAACAGTTTTGGAGGCATTGGCACACAGTAGGCTCATATTACCTAACGGTGTTCTTACACATGAGGCATTTCACTTGTTTTTGTTAGTTGTCCGCCTCTTGCCCGTCTAATGGAACGATACTCTCCTATTTTCAGTTTCACTGTCTACTCAGGCTTTGTAACAGTTTCACCCTTTGCCCGACCCAAAGCTGCTAGCCGCTAATGTTACTTTCCTGGCTATTTGGCTAATTAGCTAGTGTGCTGCAGCATGTTAAACAGTTCAAAACCAAACCTGTAAATTTAAGTTATTTATGGTCAGTTTACAGTAGTGTGGTCATTCCTCCTCAGAACCATTAATGAAGTGTTTTTTATGTGGTTTGTTAGCTGCAGCATCAGTTTGTTTGCTTTATGTCTGCATTACCTCAGCTTGCCAAAAAAAAAGAAATGAGTAATAAATATTAACAAAAAGGGAATGACTGATTATAATTTCAGTTGGACTTTACTTACTCATACATCTAAGCTTTTTTAGCTATTCATGAATTATAATGCTGTTTCATATTCTTACCTTACCACAATCCCACCTGCAAACTTTGTCTTACGATGGGCCTTGTTTCATTCGCTATAAAGAAGCTTGCTATGAGTGGTGGCACTTGTATTATGGCTGCTACTGTATATCCGCATAGGTGGGTATTATCAACAGTTTGCCCAATCCAGACATTTCGAATACCCCTTATACAGTATTCCAGGCTTTTTTTCACAGTATCTCACTCATGTAAGCAGTTAAATGTTTTTGTAACACAAACCCAAGGCATACAGAGCAACTTGAGCCTGTTAGTAATGACGTGAGTAGCTCCCCTGGAGGTCAAGTGTAGGGCCCACAGTAGGCACATGGAGGATATTCCCTTGAGGCCGTCTTAAAACAGTGTGAATTTGACCGAGCTCCAGAGTTATTTTTGTCGTGGGAATACCAGAAGGGAACCACACACACAGCCCCTCACTGTTAGTGTTCAGACTCCAATAAAAGCTTAAAAAAGGTATGATCATACTTTGACACAAAACTTTTCAAAGCCTAAAAAATTGTTACTCCAACTGCTCATCCAAGTTCTTGTTCGTGTCTGTGTGTTATCACAGTATGTCACATATCTTGCCTTCGGAATTTGAGAATTCCTTTTACTAACACAGACTGCGAGTGCTGTATGGAGCTATGGGAATGTTCGGCTGGATAGAATGACACTTGACATAGGGAGGATTAGTCAGTTGTGCTTCACTAGCTTGCATAGAGATCCCAAAGGGCATATTTATGGGTATATAATGTTTCCACGGACAGAAAGAAAATGAAAACACCATCGATGAAACCCACTGATACGAAAAACCATTTCCCTACTCCAAAATCAAATCTGAGAGAACATGCAAACACCCATCAAAAGTGCAATATACGAGATTGGGAGCATCTCTTTTGCCTTTAAATGGCCCCAACCATTGTGACAGTTGAGTCGACGTTTCTCAGCTAACGGTGCTAACAGCAACAACAGTGCAAACAAAGGCAAAAGTGCTGTCAGAGCTAACAGTGTTTACTTTTGGGGAAAATTTGAGGGTGGGCACTACGCTTCTGCGGCTAACAACGGCATCATCGGCTGTAACAGCTGTATTAGCAGAGTGCAGAGCGACGGCCATGACCTAGCCGATGGGGCACGCTCACATGCACTAAAAGCATGAGCGGTCGGCTCGAATTACAACAAACACAGAGGGAGAGTGACTTACTCAACTATATCCTTTCATAGTATATACATGTCTGCTGCCATATTAACGCTCTGAATATCAAATTTAGCACTATTAAACTCCAAGGGCAGTTTTTGGCCTGAAAATCCCCTTTGACTGTTTGCCAGTTTAATGACTACTAATTGGTACAACAAACTAGGCCATGAAACTGTAATTTGTCAACAGCAATAATCAGTTACAATGCAGAAATGTCAAACAGAAAGGAACAAAAACCAAGACAGCATGAACTGATGTGTAAAGCTGTCAGCCTGTCAGTGCACTTAAAGCACTCGACAAAGAAAATCTAGTGACCTGTGAAAATGTGGCTCCATGTAGTGGAAAGAATCAGGTGGAATTAGCCACACTTTCCCACCAGACTGTACTATATGCCTTAGGTGAAACAGTGAGCACATGCTCAGCAGGGTAGGCTATTTTAAACACAGCCTGGAAGCCCTATAGCTGCATCAAAACATTTGCATTAACACCAAGGAGAATTACTAGCAGCTATGCAGGTGCAATGCACTATGGAGCCTGGTTTATTTTTAACCAGTGTATTTTTATCGAGGTATTTGTAGTACTTTTCCTTTGCGTAGACTAGCGGCCTGTGGAATAGGATCCTTATTCTATGGTTAGAACTCTAGTACTCTTAACCTCCTTTCAAAGAAACCGAAGACAACCCTGGTGTTTATCTTGTTCAAATAATGATGGCATGGTATTGGATGGTATTCAGATTCAGAGGGGAAATGTAATGTTATCTTTTGAGCAAATAATGGGATGCCTGTTGACATGCACAAGCGTGTTCAGGTATTGTCTTTGGAAATACACTTTCTTGCTGAAAGGTAGATTAGAAGATCCTTTTGTATGTGTTAGTGAGCTGTACTTCAGTGCAAATAACACGATGTAAGAAAAAACAAAATGACGTTACAAGTAAAAGTCCTGAATTACCTACATTAATTATATGTTAAGTACATTAATATTATCTTCAGCTAATCCAATTGGAGCTTCTTTTCACTGCTCTATATGGACAGTTCTGTAGTTAAGTCCAGTGGTTGTCAACCAGAGGGTCATGCCCCTTCTAAAGATCACAAAATACATCTGAGGGCTCCAGGGATGATAAAAAAAACCTCTGCATTGATTTTGCCTCATTTTTCATTCTTGCTTTTTTTCATGAGAGTTTTTCCGCTATGGGCCTGAAACTGTTAAGCATAAAAGGAAAATACTACTACAAACTAGCTGTTTCCCCCAAATTCCTATCATGCTAAGCTAGGCTAAGTGGCTGTTGGCTTTAGCTACATTTAACTAAACAGTTTAGGGAGAATTCACAAAGACTTGATTGCGGCCACCAATAGCACCATTAAGTTTTGCATCACTTTCAACGGTTCACAATAAATATGCCAAGCCAAATTACATTACAGTGAAACAGGCCTATAAAGTTTAGCAACTCGGTGCAATTTACTCTTTTTTTAGAGGCCACAACAGCCGGGAAATGATGTGGTGAATTTGCCCAAGAGTGGTATCGGTCCTCTCGTTTCCCTCTTAGCAAGAAAGTATATACGTTTATTTCACAAAAAGAGATTTAAAAAAAAAAGTAATTTGCATAAAAGCTGAATTAAAAAACAGGGTTAGAACCAATAGTTTGGCTTTACAGGGGCTCCTTTTGATTAGTTAGGATAATGGAACAATTATGAGGCAACAGGACTCGCAGCAGGTGTCATGTTTATATATCTTCAATTTTGACGACATCGTTACACAATAATGTTGTGCATCTATCTGTATTAGTGAGCTGTTTTCTCTTTTATAACGCTGCTGTGTTTAGCAGTTTTCACACTCTTCCCCACACTGGATTTCTTGTGACTCATTTAACAACTGTAGAGCACAGGCACTGAATATTTGGCATCATTGGGACTTTGTTAGCCGCTCCGTGATGTTTTCAAAACTCATTAAACTGGCAGACCTTTATTGAAGCTCACACATACTCGACATCCAGCACAGTATGACTCACCTGTGTTACTGCCTCTTTTATGGATACTTGAAAGTGCAGCTTTGTGATATTTTTGCTCATCTTATACATACTCTATTTGGTAATAAGGATGTTAAACCATACCCTGTAGGACATACATGAAACTTTGTACACATGTTCAATAGAAGTACTACTTAGAGCAGCTATTTACCTCTTTTTTTCTCATGCAGTGTTGCCCTAATTTCTTCCAAACTTGGCAGGATAGGCACTCTTTATAGACTAAGCTCTCACTGTATTTTGTTGCCAAAATATGTATTAATTGGCTGATATAATCAGTAAAATGCAAGAGACTTCATTACAGTCGGAAGGAAACATTCAGATTAATTTCTGTGTCAAAATGTGACCAGATTACAATAGTTTTAAAGCTGCAATAATAGATTTATTTGTATTGACCATAGCTCAAATGAGTTTTCATGTGAAAGTAGTTCCTGGTAGTGATGAATATTGTTATAAACCAACTCTGCAGTTCCTCTCAGTTTTGCAGAATGTTTTAGCGTCTTTCAGCTCAATGTTTTGAGTCTCTGGCTTGCAAATTCTGCACTCAACGTTAACTTTGTGAAGCGGTGTCCGTTTAAATTGCAACACTTGGTTAACATTGGCGGTTAACCATGGTAACAGAACAATTTGGAAAAAACATCATGGTTTGGTTTAAAATACATACGCTTGCAATGTAACCTAAGCCACGGACATAAAGTAATGTGACTAAGTGGCATAGCGGCTCACCTGACATTACATTGAATGCCTGTCCCTTGGGTAAAAGTCCTGAGTTTGACCCATTTGCCCCTACTCCTGTACACCATTTACCGGACGTCTCACTGTAAATACTATGCCCTTTACTCTAAGTATCTAGTAATAACGCAGATGTGTTCATATTGGAGGTAGTTGAAAGCCTGGTGCGTCTAATACGGACGCTAAAGTGTGCCTAGTGTGTCGGTATCAAAACGCCAAGGTCCACTGCCCAGGCAGTGGTATTTGCCGCCCTGTGAGTGAGACCAGGCTGAATGATTGGTTTATAAAGGGACAAGAAATCCCATCGCCACCAACCCATCCTCCACACATTGACTTTCCGTTGTGCTATAAAAAGAACACACTATGTTTTGCACTGGCACTGAACATTGGCCTTGGGAGAAGATTGTATGTGACAGAATCTTTGAATATTCATAATTCCTTGGGATACTGTGCTGCATCAGCTGTCCTGTACTGTTACCATACTGCCTCGAGGGCTTGAATGACCACTGTGAATGGTTGCGTATCTAACATGTGACATCATCCAACAAGATTTAGCACCAACAGTGAGCCTCTCCTTTCGTATTCCCCCATGAACTACACATGAGAATGCAGTCTTTTCCTCTTTTCAGCACCGTAGTTGTAAGTAGATCCATGTGCTCGCCCTGAGAACGCTGGCATCCTGGCAACGAGGGCGTGAAAGCAATGACATGAATACTTCGGCATCCGGATTGTTGTCTGAGCTAGAACGCAACACCCTCCTGCCATGTTAATGCAAACAATATTGCGTGCATCAGTCAGGGTGGGTGGACTTGGAGTTGCGGAGGTCTTTTTATGAAACAAAGAGGTCTCCTCCCTCACATCTGTGTGGGTTTGTTATTGTTTTCCCTGACATCTGGCGGTGCCCTCGGCAACATGGAGGTTTGCATGAGGTTTGCTCTCACGTCATAGGTTTGGTAGGATCAATGGCTTGGATGTTAAACTCTAAATGTGACTTTTTTTTACAGGAGGTTTTCCACAAATGGCTGAGAAAGTGTAGTTTGTGAAGACTCATTTTTGAGCAAAATGTTTGTGTCACTTCACAATACATAGCTGAAATGTTATTTTCTTGAATCTTGAATGATTTATTGCACCAGTGATAACAATGACAGAATGAGGCTTACTGTCCAACAACATTCTGTTTTTTACAAACTTTTGGAAACAAGTTGTTGAAGACCTTAGACTTCAGCAAAATTCACATGAAGACTTAAATGAAAATAATTTTTAAAAAAAGTTTCAATACCCCTGGTTTTCCTGTTTGGGTTTTCTGTGGGTATGCCTTACTGTGGGTTTCCCACAAAAAAACCCACATAGGGGCCCAAAAAGGCAAAACTGCTTCGAGCCCTGCAAGGGCTTACCCATTGGGGGCCTACATGGGGTTAGTGTGGGTTCCCTCAGTAAACCCACAGATATCCACAGTGGAGTTGCACTGGGATGTTTGCTGGGTGGCTATATTTGGTTTTGTTGATTGAGGCAGGAAGTTCTCAGAAGGCACCGTGTTTCCACGACGATTTCAAAAGCGTTATCTCCTCTTCCTTGTAATTTTGTGCCCAGTATCTACTGAAGATAGAATTTCCTGTCTTATATACCCTTTTCGGTCAGCTATATTTATTCATCAGCTTTCATTGTGCTTCCAAAATGACAAAAAACTGCGGGAGATCAAACCGGCTGGAAACTGAGCCCATTCCTTCCTCCCTGTCCATGTCAAGATATCCTGGTCAGGTTCCCTCACATACAGTACCAGTCAAAAGTTTGGACACACCTTCTCATTCAACTACTTTGAAGAATCTAAAATATAAAACATATTCTGGTTTGTTGAGCATTTGTTTGTTTACCACATAATTCAATATGTGTTCCTTCATAGTTTGGATGTCTTCAATATTAATCTACAATGTAGAAAAAAAATAAAAATAAAGAAAAAACATTGAATGAGAATGTGTATCCAAACTTTTGACTGGTACTGTATGTTTGGGTAGATTTTGTGAAACAAAAGAGGTTCAATACAGGTAGAACATTTTATCACATAATCAGTAATAAATAATACATGGAACATAATAAATATATATGCAAGGAAATCATATGAAGATGGACAGAGAGGAGTTAAGTTGTCTACTTTCTGCATCTGATTTTAAAAGGAAACATGGAGGCACAAGCTGTTTCCCAACAAAAGTGTTTGATGCTGAAGTAAAGCAAGACAAGCTGATAAAGGCACAGAATTGGCACACGTGTTGCACGTGTTGCATGTAGCAAAACTGGGGGCGGAGTAACGTCATGATAGAGCACTTTCTTTTGGTTTCCAACATCAGATTTACACTAAGAGTTCAGTATGATGGGATGCAGCACATGAACAGAGAATGTTGAAATACCTCATATCACAATACTGCCAAAGGGGTGGTCTACATTCTAACATCAGCACATTTTAGCCAATTTAGCACAGGTGTTTTTAAACATCTTTCAGCAGCTTCATAATTTCAAAGGTATATGTTGTGGCAGTCATGCTTGGCCGTGGTTGGAAAGTGACCTCCATTATCAACCCATGCTCCAGAATCATGGCCAAGATATTATTCCCCTTCCATTCATTCACCAGCTGTAAACCTCAGGTACTGGAGAGTTTCCCATCTGCTGAACAACTCAGTGTGAGGGCTCTCGCTTTTTTCTGCAGCCCAACCAATACTGGAATTTTGAGGCAGTTACTGATATTGATATTTGGGAGTTTTAGGAATTTTTAACATAAATACATAACCTGAACAAAGGATCTTGATAAAGATGTCTTTGAATCATTATTTCAATTTTTTCTGAAGCAGCGTTATCGAGGATGAAAGAAAGAAACCTCGAACAGTGTAGTTTAGGATAAGGCTATCCAAATTTACCCAGAAAATAAGTAAAAAATGCTATCTTTCCATATTGGCCAAATATACAGGTGATGTGATATAAAATGTTCCTATATCTTACCAAAGGCATCAAGATATGAAACCTTTTTTGAGGTGCAGCCTGCTTTGGAAATACAAATGCTATATGTATATGCTTATATAAATCTAACTGTTCTTGGGACATGAACAAGAGTTTTCCTGACTCCCACTGTTTATCGAAATTATATAAGACTGCAGGTCATTTGAAATCAGATCGAGAGAGCAGAACTGGGCCATTTCCTGTGCGCAGTATTTTCTTGTTCATACAGCATACGATACTAACCTCAGTGACCAGTTCTGTGTTTGGCTTTCATAGACTGATAACAGAAACAAGCCAACATTGCAGTGCAACATGGCAGTTGTTTTGCATTCTCACCAGATGCTGCTCGGTGCACCGGAAAGCCGGCTGGATCAGTTGGGATTGTCTTGGCTTTTGGTAAAAGGAAAAATATCACTTTATAGTTCTTTGAAAAACAATGTTGCGAATTATATTGAGTGGGTTTACACCTCAAGTATTATTGGATAGTGGAGCTGGTATTAAGCATGTTTAATACCACCTGAAAAGAAGAATTACCACATAATCTATATTTATTTCACAAACTCCTTTAAGATTCCGGATCACTTCATTTTCCACATGCAACATATGTACAGGAATATGTCTTGGTGCCAGATGTTCTCGTAGAGCATGCGTAGCTATACCTAAACGAAAATGTATGCACTTTAATTTGTAGATATCTTACTAAATCAATTTGTATGTCACCACGTAATCATGAACCAGGAAGTGTAAAGACCGCAAAAAATAAACACTCATGGAGGGTGGGAGACCAGGTGGGTGAGTCGAACAAAAAAGGGTGTTTCACCTAGGCAACCGCAGTTAGTTTCCTGAGAGAAACGAGAAGTCAACGTTGAATTTTTTTGTCAAGTAAAATCTATACTTAAGTAATGCCACTTATGTAGTTGATTTAAGCCAAACCAGGATATTTTTCCTTTATCTAACTAATACGTTATGTTGCGTAAACCCAACTAAAGTTCTTGCCTTCAGGGACGGATGTTCATTTTGGAAAGACTGCATGCATGTAACTGACACGTGTTGCTGAAGTTTCCTGTGTTTTCCTCAGAGTGTTTTTATATCGTTCTTATCTTTTTGATCATGTTGTCTGTTTTACTTCCCGTCAAGCAACGTATGAGAATACGTTGCTTGACGGGAAGTAAAACAGACAACATGAACAAAAATAACAGACCTGGGACAAAAAAAAAACAGGACACTATTCCCATGTTAAGTGCCTCTGCATGAAGGGACTTCATCAGTTCCCATGGTTACTTCCCTCTCTAGTTAGGCCTGTTTCCAGCTATAGAATAGTAATAGTTACGGTGTTATTGCCCCTCACCAGTCTAATGGACATCCGAATGCCACTGAGTGGAACTTGGAGTACGAGGCGCCAAACATCCTGTGAGGGCAAAAGGATGTTTACAGCTCAGCACAACGTCTCTGCAGGGACGGTGGGAGTTGATAAGTACAGGCTGAGCTCTGGCACTGGGCGAGAAGACAACAGCTGTTATGCATGTACTGTTTTTCCAGGTATCTGTCTGCATGCTGGCAGATGTAGGTGATGTCAGCTCTTGTGCAAAGTGCACATGACTAACCACTTCTGCGAAACACTCTTGAGGTACTACAGATAATAGTGGACCACCCACTGTTCCTACCGGTTCGTGGTTGGATGAAGTTGACCCAAACAGATCAATAATCAAGTGTTGTGCCTCTGTAGAGGTCGCTCTCTTAGCTTTGAGCTGGAATTAGCTAGGTTTTCATAAAGTATAAATGTTTTTATCAGGAGTTATTTTCAGGGTTTTTTGGTGTTGTGGACCATCATTCATTTATCTGTTCACTTTTTTCTTTATATTTACTCAAAACACTGCTACTGATGTATGCCTACTGTACATCTACATCCTGGTAGAAAACAGTTATGGGTGACATTTTGATTACCAATAGCTTGTGTGTGACTAGCTTTTAACAAAATACTTTTCAAAAATAGAATAGAAGTTAAGTTAGTTTATTAGTTTAATGTATATGACCAAAAAACAACACAAATAATATGCCAAAAAAATGAATTTGAAACAGATCACAACTAGCTATAAGCAACATTTAAGCAGCTATTTGGGAAAGCATTCTGCAACGTGTGTTCAGTGCTGCCATCTGACAAGATGTATCCTCTGTATCACTCTGCTAATGTATAAAAAACAGCCTTTGCCAAGAAACAGCTGGGGAACTTGGCAAAGCACAGCGCTGTGTGTGTATCTGCGTGTGTGTTTTTAGTGTGTTTGCATGCACGTGTGACAGAGCAGCTGATCTTTTCCTGGCTGTTTCTAATTTGCACATCACCATAATGTTTTACAATCCCACTTTCAGTAAGCCCCTCCTCCTCCTCCTCCTCCCTCCTCTCCCCGGGTTAAAGCAGTTTTAACTCTGAGCAGACTTGAGGAGGCACTGGGCCAGTTCCTCTGGTGACAGAGCTGCAGGGAGACTCGTAAGAATCAACTGGGTCAAATCTCTCAGTGATGTGCTGCCCGACGGCCCCCTGCTTTGCCTCCCTTGTCAGTGTGTTGCAAGACTGTACTAAATGTGTTTGGCAAGCAAATGAATATCCAAGCTTTGATCAAAGTTGAAGCTGCATTACTATTGCATAATTTGTTCCATTAAAAGTATTTATTTCAACTACTTATTTAAAGTATTATTAACATTTTCAACCACATTCTTTTTTTGGCATGGTACGTTTCTGCAAACCTTTTGGATTTGTTGACTGTTGATGTTTCTGAACCAAAAATGTCTTTCATGAATAAGCTCAGCCTCACACAATACCACATGGTGAACATTGTGAAATTTTAGATAAAGCCAAAAAAACTTTAGGTTTAGGCAACAGTATTACTTAGTAAAGTGATAGTTTGGGTGTTTTAACGAGGGGTTGTATGAAGTCCTCATCCGTAGTGGGTGCAGTAGAGGGCAGTCGGCATGCCCCCAGTTTAAAGAAGCAGACAGGAGGACCAACAAGGGATTATAGCAATGTAATGCTGTGGACAGGGGCAGCACCAAAACGTATTTTAGGCTAATAAAATAAATATCAGTTTAAGTGTACTTTATGTTTAGAATATTTTGCGGACTACCCTCTACTGTAGGTAATCGATTGACTTTTGATAAGTACCTCATACAACCCCAGTAAAAAAAAACACCCCTAATGTAAAAGTCCAACTTTAATGAATGGTTGCTTTGCAGAAACGTAAGATGCTAACATTTTTTTCGCGCGCATATCAGATGGGTAGAAATCACATGTTTACAATGTCATAATGTAACTTATATATGGACATTTTCAGACATTAGGAATTCAGAAGAGAAATGGTAGCAAGTAGCAGTCACAACACTGGCACAGATTAAGTAAAGTTAGCTTTTCCAGTTTTCGAAAATATCCTGACCATCACCGACAGAAAAAGTTAAAGATCACATAGGCATAGTAATGTTAGCATGTATGAAATCCCTGCTGGTTGCCTGCATGTGTTGTTTGGAATATATGTTAGTGTCTATAGAAATGAATACATCATATTAAAAACATACCAGACAACAAACTAGGTTGTTGTCTCATATAACTGCAGATTAAATTAGATGCCTGCAGTTTATAGAGGCAAAACTTCAGTCGTAACAAACTGTCTCAATAGAGGTTTCAATTTAATTTATTAGTCTCACAGGATTATAACAAGAGACTGCACCCTGAATGTTCCTTTAAAAGTGCAGATGGCCGGTTTTGCACTCTGAGTGGAAGGGGAGGTCTCTTTTTTTCCCAAGATATTGAACATTTGATACACAAAGTTTATGGCACAAAAACAATTCAATTTATCCTCAACGATAGAAAACAAATGTTTGTATGATAAGCGTTAAAGGCCATGTGTCTTGTAAATGGCCTCCTCTTCAATGCATTTTACTAATTTGCTGATGCAGAGTTTGTCTAGCTGTTCCATTCCACCGAATTTAATTAGACTTGAAATGTTGCAAATACAAGTCATGACCTAGTTCATCTTGGGTATGAAAGACGTTTATTAAATTTCACTTCTGATGGAGATGTAATCCACTCCTCAAGGCCATGTACCTACATGTTTGTCATCCTGGGTTCAGGTTCTCGATCCCTCTGTCATTTCTCTGTGCAATACTGTGATTTTATGGTACTCTGACAAAAATAATTTATGGCCAAAATAACACACACAAAAAAATTGCTTCACTATAAGTGGCACACAGGGCTTCTAGAATCTGAGCAAAAAGAGCCGGTGCAGTTGCAGACCTTTTCGATAGTTGCACATACGCAGTAGCAGGCAGGCTTAAACTATCTAAATTCCCCCGGTGCATTAGTACACCCACCGTTTTGCAAAGCAGATTTGTACGACCTGGGGGATATGTTTCCATTTGAATTTTGTCTCATCTGCTATGCAGCAGCCGTGACATTAAATCCCGGTGGCCTGCGGCTTTGCCCCGGACTCCTTTCTGGGATTCTGCTTTGATGAGATCCAAGCGTCATCTTTTAAAAATACAAAATGTGTAACACACCCACTAACCAATGCTGACACATTTAAGACTTGATGAGAGGGTCCAAAGGAGACATGGCTCTCAAAACACGTAGCGGCAGTGAGAGCAGAGGGATGTGAGGTCTCAGCTGTGACTACATGACTTTTGTCAGGAAACAGGAACTTTCTAAGATCCATGGGGTTCTGTTGGGCTGATTTCAACGGCTTATTGTGTCAGCTGGGTTCTTTGATCACCAAGTCAAAATACTACTACCATGGTGGGCACTTTTAACTCTAATAATGATAGCACGTTATTAGCCTGAGATGGGGTAGACACGCTTCTATTACAGTTATTGAGTTGTGATTACGACAGATCAAACTTCATCCATATTGTCGCTATTCTGATGACAGTCTGCAGATATAAAGCATATAGTTTGTTGTGTTCCTTCAAAAGCTCTACAATTTAAATGTATTTAAAATAATAATTCTAAACTTGCTGATCCACTTGCTGCTTGTCGTTCCCACCCATCCACCAAGATTATTTTGAATATGTTTGACGTTAACTGCTAGAATCTGGACTGTTGACTTCACCATTTAAAAAAAAAAAAAAAAAAAAAAAAAAAAAGCACTGCCCCAAAAACAGCAAACAGAAAAAAGTCGGTGTGTGTTTAAAAAAAGTTGTTGTGTGTGGGCTGTGAACTTATGCTCTCTATTGTATTAGCTGTCCCTAAGCGGTTCCAGCTTAACTGTCTGTGATGGCAAATAAAGAAGCAACATTTCTGTGGATTAGAACCACTGGGTGAGACACTTATCAACAGTGGGAGAGATAAGGAGTGTTATGGAGTGGCCTTCATGAGGGAGGGCATTTTATTTTTGCTTTAATGACAGTGCTTGATATTTTGCTTCTCTGTTCCAGATCTGCAGCTGTTAAATCATCAACCAGCTTTGACATGGCCAAAAGGAAGATGGATAACATTGTGCGGAGTGGGATGGTGGCACTCATACTGCTGTGTGATCTAACAAAGGTAGGACGACACACAAGCACAAAATATATTTCATTTAATAAATTTACCTGCATGAATCCAATTTGTCCATGCTTGCTTGGGTTGCAGTGGTAAACCATTTTCACAGAATATCATTGTAGGAAAGTTGATGGTTGTCATATGTTTGCTTATTAACGGTATTTGATGAATACCGTGACACCATGATATTTTTGGAGAAGTTTATCGTACCGTGAATCTCATTCGGTTGCATCACAAAAACTTTATAGATAGTTTAAGTCAATGGTGTGTTATGATCTTTATTTCTAAAAAGAAATGCAATGGGTTACTATTCAACTCTAATAACTCTTAATTTTGACCTATTTAGACTAGAATTTATGTCAGTTTATGTTGGGGATTTTGTGAAGGATTAAAAAGCTGCTTCAGGTTAGTATCTGCTGTGTGATAAATAAGTTAGACATATCTTTTTGGCAATACTTCTGCTAAGATGTCGTATTTTCCATGGAGCGACAATGGATTTAATGGAAGCTTGTGTATGTTGGACTCCCTTTCCTGGCATTCTGAGTAGGATATAATGGACTGTCCCATAGAGTCAGAATACACAGCCGAAATTGGGTCCAGACATATGCTCTCATGCAAACCCTTTTTTTCTGGAATGAAGATCAGTGATCAAAGACTTTGAAATAACATTTTCTCTGCAGAATGTTGCTGCTCGGTGGTATTCATGCCTGTGTATCTTTTGTGAGACACCCGCCAGGACCTATTTGGACAAACATCCTTTTATTAAAATCAGAACCAAAAAATGATTTATTCACCATGTCTTCCCTTTCCTTGCAGATTTTTGTGAAGGCAAGCCTAGAGGTGAATGAAACCCAGCAGCAGCATCCGACCAACGTCTACCATGACATAAGTATCACCAGGAACCAGATAGTTACAGCACAGTTTGAGTGCTATCAAAAGATAATGAAGGACGATCCCCAAGGCAGACAAGGTAGCTTGTTATGTTTCATGTTTCTGAACTTTACAGCTGTCAAGAGTAATTGGAGTACACTGCATGCTCGCAAAATTCTACCCTGCTATTTTTTGGGGCTTAGTGTCGTAGAACAACATCCATTAGACTGGATAATTTGATTATGTAAAATCTCTGTGCTAAATAATTAGTTTAAAAAAAATGGTGTACTTACATTTATTGATTATCTATCTGAAAAAAATGTCCTTTCCTGTGGTTTTAGAGCCCATGTGTAATCGCACTTGGGATGGCTGGCTGTGTTGGGACGACACCAAAGCAGGTGTGAACTCAGAGCAGCACTGCCCCGACTACTTCCAGGATTTTGATCCTTCAGGTAAAAATCTGTGCCTCACAGTAGCTCTAAAGGTGCATTTGCATTAAGGGTGTTTGGTTTTACTTTAAAGCATTACTCCAGCAATTTAGTATTGCACTTCCATACAGTTGGGGGAAATTACAAAGACATAGTCAAAAAAGAAGCAGCAGAGACAGAGATATTCTGACTTTTACTGTGGATCAATTCCTAAAAAATGCTTGATCCTACACTTGATCCTAAACTGCTGGAAACAATGCATATTGGAAAATAAGGCTTCATGGGTACGTAAATACAGACAGCAGCGATCCTCAACCTAGTCGCCAGAAAAAAATGTTGGCATTGTACGTTTCTGCAAACCACAGGGTACGGTGAATGTTGCCGTTTCTGGAACCAAAAATACTTTTCCTGAATACGTTTCATATCAGCCTAGTATCACGCTTGCAAAAATGCACAATATCACGTGTTAAACATTGTGAAACCATTTGTTAGGTTTAAAAAAAATGACTTGTTTAAGGTGAGAAAAAAAATCAGGGTTTGTGTTAAAGAGCGTTGCTCGCTGTAATACATCACTTGCTCTGACTGAATACAAAAACATCCACATGTAAAAAAAAAAAAAAAAAAAAAAAAAAAAAAAAAAGCTTTTATAGAGATTGATTAATTGTGTTTCCATGTGTTAAGTGTTGTATATGCATGATGTGTTTATAAGAGTAAATTAGTTTTAATTGCTGGAAGATCCTGATCTCCTTCAGCAGGATATGTAGATGTATAATTAGATTCAGTCCCTCCTATCAATGCTCTCTGTAGTTCCATGTGTATTAATGCTTGGTTGTGTGTCCAAGGGGACCTTCTTCTTGACTTAGCCCCTTGGTTTCCCACCTGCTTAGCCACAAATGATAAATATCAAGAAATCTCCCCTAAGAAGCAGCCTACAGGATTCAATATATCAGTGTATGTGGAAGGTGGTTTGTCTTCACATCTTTGCATCATTTTATTACCTGCAGAGATGGTTACAAAGATCTGCACCGACAGTGGTAATTGGTTCCATCATCCGGAGAGCAACCGGACTTGGACCAACTACACCCGCTGCAATGAACACACCAAGGAAGGCAGAGTGGTAGGTCACTGTATGAAACAGCACTTAATGCACATAGAATAAAAGCAAGTGAGTCATGGTTAGCACTGACCTCCTAATAGAATCTGTGGGCAGTTGCTGTAGATTTGCAGTGATGAGAGGATAGTGAGAGGTCCCTAATGTCCATATTACATGCATCATTTGTGGTACCAATAGACACTTATTTCTCACACATACATTTAACTTTATAACACAATTATGCACAAGAGTCATGCTTATGTTGGCTGAAATGTACTGGAATGATTCTTTAAATGTGCAGTCTGGGAGGGAGAACAAAAAAACAAAACGTGGTCATTGAAGTAATGAGACATAATCAAGTTTGTTCTCTGGGTGCCTGAAAATTTGTAGTGGCAATCTATACAAATTATAACGCATATGGCTCTAGATGGAAATTTTGGCCCAAGGATGCTGCTTGCAGCAAGATCAAGGAATTACAAACATCAGCATTCATCAACTGGAGACCATAATCATTCACAGCCATTGAAGTATATAGTGTACCTCGGTGTGGAACAAAGTGTTGATCGGTGGGACATGTTGGTCAATGGGATGGCACTTGTTGAAAGTATGATGGGTCCCCATAATAATTACATTCTTTTCTGATGACTATGAATATCCATGACAAAATGTTGACATTTAATAAACTTTAATTACGTTTTAACATGATTGTAATGTCATCCTCAAATAAATGACTGTAGGAGTAAAGGATATGAGTCCTTTTCAAGAGCACATTAATATCATATCACAATATGACAGTCATTAGGAGATCCAGATAATCTAATCTGTGTCTGTTTCTTTTTCCATACAGACTGCAATGAATCTTTTCTACTTGGCTCTCATAGGACATGGCCTGTCACTGACCTCCCTCTTTGTCTCCCTCGGGATATTCTTCCATTTCAAGTGAGTCAACAAATCTTCAGCATCAACTGAATAAATGAATAGCGCTGTGATTTAATGTCACCTTTTTGTCTTCTTGCAGGAGTTTAAGTTGCCAAAGGATCACGCTACATAAAAACCTCTTCTTCTCTTTTGTTCTGAACTCTGTGATTACCATCATTTGGTTGACAGTGGTTGCAAACAATCAGGAGCTTGTGCAGAGGAATCCAGTGAGTTTATGTATTTAGTTGAAGTTTTTTATTACGAAGAATTTTTGCATTCATATAATAGATTTCTACTTTTATGATCCTATAATCATAATTCAGGGTAAAAGATGCACCCTCTTATGTTTTTTTCCCCCCATTTATTTTCATTTATTCATTTTGCATTACTGTGAAAGAACTGCACAAGGAAAAAGCAGAAGCAGAGTTAAGCAACCACATTCATTACGTGTGCGTTTTTCCTCCTCAGACAAGCTGTAAAGTGTTCCAGTTCATTCATCTATACCTGTTCAGCTGCAATTACTTCTGGATGCTGTGTGAGGGAATCTACCTGCACACTCTCATCGTGGTGGCTGTGTTTGCTGAGAAGCAACACCTGATGTGGTACTATCTTTTAGGCTGGGGTAAGTCATGATAACGTGATGTGTCAATGACAGTCGCTCTCTCTGCTGTGAGAAGAAGTCCATTTTATTTTATCAAGTGACGTCATTGATTCTAGTTCATTAAAACAGATAAAAAACAGGTTTGGTATACCTTTTCATGGCTGAGCTGTGAATAAAGTACAGTACTGTAAGCACAAGGTTGGTATAAAAAATGGCTCCAACCACATTTGTACTTTAAAAGAAGTGTGACTGCAAGGCTTGCAAATTTCCCCGCTGCGGGACTAATAAAGGATTATTTTATAAAGGATTATTTTAAGGCTTAAAACTCTTGTATTGAATTACCTGAAACTTCTTTATTTGAATTTATTTTGCAGGCTTTCCACTCATTCCGGCTTCCATACATGCCGTTGCTCGAAGTTACTACTACAACGACAAGTAAGCATTCCATTTGCATTATCTATAATTAATATTACTGCTTATGATAATATACATAGTGGAAAAGACTAAATTATTGCCAAACAAAAGTAATAAAAATGTTTTGACCTTGATCAAAATACACAGAAAAGAAAGATAAAATCCTGCCTAAAAATGTGTTTACAATGAGAGATTCAGCTGATTTAGGGAACATAATATCACAGTAATAATAATACTTATATATTCTGTTAATATGATAAAGATTGTTTGATCTTTATCTGGACCTTTCATAGGTCAACAAATCATTCAACCTCGCTGAAAGCTTCTTTAATCAGTCCCCCCACTAAGCTGTTAATGCTAATTCGTTTCTCATTAAACCCATTGATCTGTATCGTGGGTCAGCTGTCACGTGATGCACTGATACTGTTGTGTAAATGTGCCTGTGTTGTCCCTCTCTTCTCGGCTGAAGGTGTTGGATAAGCTCCAAAACATCGCTACTCTACATCATCCACGGTCCCATCTGTGCTGCTCTTTTGGTAAGAGGCTTCGTTCTTTCCCCTGACAGCAAAATAAATCACCAGAACATCTTATTTATTCCACATTTCTTTTGGTTAACTGTTATTATTGCGCAATGAATGTCTGTGTTTGCGTTCTTCTGATTGGACACTGTGGGGGGTCTGAATCCAGACATGTTTTCCTAGCATGCATAATTACTTTTATCTTGCGAAATCAATGCGTCTGCCCCCCTGAGGATCCACCCACTGGTCCCCAGGCCTATGTTGCATTCTAGGAATTCACCAAATGAGCATAGCTGGGCATGCTTCAGAGAAAACTGGTCCCTTAACACTCACGCAGAATTAAATGTTCTGTGCTTGAACAAAGATTTGGTCGTGTTTCAGGCCCAAAAAAGATGTTTGCTCATAATGTTTTATTTTTATTTTATTAAACTTTATTTGTACTGGACATTTTAGTTATGAAATGATGTGCCAACTAACCTTATGTTTCATTTCAATATAGTAAGGGTCAGGGTCTGTCAGGTGTACCAAAATATATATTATTATTTATAAAATAGCATCACGTTTTTCTACCTTTGGCTTAAACTGTCTGCACAAGGCTTATTTCTACTATATATTGGTACATATTTTAAGGTCTGTAGATGGTGAATTAACAGTTTATCTTGGGTTAGTCTTTACCCAGCTGACACCAGCTAAAAGCCATAATATCATGCTGATTTAGTGATGTCCTCTCTGCTGCTACCCCCCCTAGGTCAATTTGTTCTTTCTACTAAACATTGTGCGAGTGCTCATCACCAAACTGAAGGTGACCCACCAAGCGGAGTCTAGTCTCTACATGAAAGCCGTGAGGGCCACCCTCATCCTGGTGCCTCTTCTGGGAATCCAGTACGTCCTGATCCCCTACAAGCCAGCGGGACGGGTGTCCTCCGAGATATACGACTACATCATGCACATACTAATGCATTACCAGGTGAGACGGTGATCAGGTTCGAGTTGTCCAGACAGAACAGCCACCTTGACTGTGGAATGTGTTTAAGTTGTGGCTGAGCGATGTTGCCAGCTTCCTTGAACATTTCCATTTTTTAAACACATAAACAGCTGTACATTATGTCATGCTCTTTAAATGCTTGCCCAGAGTATATTTTTAGAATGCTATTCAAAGTTTACAGTCGGCTGTACTGCAATATCCCTTTGCACTATTTATGAAGTCCTGTTGTCCTTGTAACATGTGTACCATTTGTTATGAAACGTGGAGACTTTAATATTACTAAAATCAGCTATTGCCTGGACATAAACCACATCTTAACTTCCATTAAGAGCCGAGCATTCCCTTTGGCCTCTGACCAGGCTTTGTTTATGTTGTAGCGCAGGGAAGAACAGCAGGAAGGAAGGCATGAATTATCTGAGGGGGATAAAATCAGTTGGATGTTTGTTGAGGTGTTATCTGATCATCCTGAGAGGTCCCAGAATGGGCAGTGTGAGGAGAGCATCTTAAGCAACAGGCTGAATCAGCTCTCAAAATTCACTCAGCTGAATCTCTTAAGTTCCTCTGCTTCACAGCTCATAGGGCTTTACAAACAAATTATTTTTGATGATTAAGTCCAGTGATTATGTGTTTATCATCTCTCTTCTTCATGTGTTTCATTTTCTGAATTTCAGGGTCTGCTGGTGGCCACCATCTTCTGCTTTTTCAATGGAGAAGTAAGATGGGGTCAAGCCCTTTCACTATGTATTTTTTTTTTTTTTTTTAGACCTGCATGCACACACTCACCCACACTTCCCCTTTGTGATGAAGGATAGACGAGACAGCTTCCTCTGCATGACCCTCAGAGCAGGATGGGGAATTAGCAGAATGGCTTGATAAGCTCAGTCCCCCAAGGCTTTGCTGTGGACTAAAGATTGTTTACTGTTGACAAACAGCCAATTATACATTGATTGCTATCAATTATTCATGTGATCGATTGGCGTACAAAATTACTTGCCTGAAATTATAGTCTTACAGGAGCCACTCAATCATGTTAAGACGGCCATCTGATATAATTTGCATATAAACCTTGGCTTATTATACAAGGATAAATGTCACCCTCAAGTCCTTGCAGTAAATAAGGAGCAGGTATTAAGCTAAGCTGAACAGCATGAACACTGGAAGCATGGGGAGACAGCTAGCCTGCTTGCTCTGTCCAAGTATGGACGTTACCGAACCTGGCTAGCTAACTATGAAAACAACGCTGTGGGTGCCATCACTGTGCCTAGCCGTTGTACAGCAACTCATAACTATTGTCATGAAAGGACAAATTGTCTTTTTACATTTCTGTTTGTGAATTATTAAACTGAAGAGATGTAGCTTGTTAATTAATCAGCTAGTTAGTTTGTTTTCTTTTCCATTTGGACCAAACCAAGCTAGCTGGTAACCCTTGCTTCCAGCTTTAATGCTAGGCTAACCCTGTCTCAGCTCTAGCCCCATACGTAAGCATAGACACAAGATAGATATTGTATTTATTGGCACCTGAGGTTCAGTGAAAGGAAATGTATAATATTTTGGGAAATACGCTTTGTTTGAGATTGAGATGACATAAAGTACATGACATGCTAAACTATAACTAGTTTAGTACAGAAATTGGTACCGGGGGAAACTGTTAACCTGGCTCTCGGCAAAATCCATGGCTGTTAATTGCCAGTAAATTTGCAATTCAAGCCATTGTTGATGGTCCACAAACTTCCTAGTGGGATGAAAACATGTTTAATCTCTTTTTGGGCACGGATTAACCATCCAAAGCCAAAAGACAAATAAACGCTTATTCTTTCAAGTGTTTTACATCATTTGATTCAGGGGAACATACCATTTCATGCTGGTGCTGTGTTAAGTCACCATCACCAGCATTTGTGTGAGTATACCATATTAAACATAAAAAAAAATCCCAGTGAAAATAACATGTGTTTTGTTAATTAACTCGATAGTGAACTAGTGCAAAAAACACCATTTCCTCAGTTACAGACATTTATTAGATATTGTCCTGACAAGCCTCAAAGCCTAATCAAGCAAGTTGTGTAGCCAAGCTAAAGTAGCAGTTTCCCCCTCTGTATGCTAAGCTAGGCTAATTATGTCCAAGGTGTAGCTCCATACCTAACACACATAAATGAAACTCATATTGATCTTTTCTAATTCTTGAAGAGAAAGCAAATCAGTTAAGTGTATTTTCAAAAATCTTGAACTTTTACTTTTTAATGCATATAGCTTAGCTGTGCGCCAGCTAATGATTCATTAGCGGTCCATTTAAATATGATGTGTGATTTCTCTGGTTAGGTCCAAGCGGTTCTGAGGAGGCACTGGAACCAGTATCAAATCCAGTTTGGAAGCAGCATAGGAAACCATTCAGATGCCCTGCGTTCAGCCTCCTATACAGCTTCCTCCATCACAGAGGTACAGGGTTGCTACAGCATCGACGGCCACACAGAACACATGAACGGCAAGGGCTACCACGACGCCGACCCCTCTATCTTAAAGTCGGACAGCCCTTTCGCCTGACCACAACACTCCTCCCGAGCCCTGCCCGCCCTATTCCCCCCTTAAAAACTGCAGCATGTTTGAAGCGCAGTGTCCACCAGGCATACCCACCTCTTCCTTTAGATACAATGCTGGAAGCAATGGGTGAGGAAAAGGATTGTATACCTGGGCTCTCAACTGCCTGAAGGATATCGTCACACCAACAAAGGCCCTTTAACAGTTCTGTACGTTGAGCTTGGTACAACTATTCCTGCGCTTTGTTTTGTCTACAATTTGACACTGAACTGCTTCACTTGACCTAAGATGCATTCTGATAATCACAATATTGTTGCAACCTTTCTGCCTGACAAAATTGTTTTTAAAGGGATGAATATTAACTGCTTGACTGTCCCTTTAGGGCTCATGTTGTGCACAAAAAAGCCTTTGGTTACACTGTAAATTCTTTTGACATGGTTAGTGCCAAACCAAGAAATCCTTGCCTGCCTCATATATTTTATTTTATAATTTTAAAAACTGAATTATAACGAAGATAAGACGTCTAACAGGTGCATAATAATATATTACAGCTATATATTTCACATGTTAAACTTAATTTATCTGAACGTATTATTGTTTATTAAAAGAAAAAGTAATAAATACCATACAGTATTTATTGAAGTTGACATGCTACATGTTTTCAAAATTAGTCAAATTTGACTTGTTGCCAGCTTCATGTAAATGTTCTATGTATTTCTTGTTGGTTTCTGTGTTTGTTTCTACGTGCAGATGATTTATGGAATCATACCGTGAGCTTGCAAGCTTCATCTTTAGAGATTTTATCATTCTAATGTGTTTAAGTGATCCTTAGTGACCTGTGCATCCTGTAAACCACATGATAGGTTGTAATGTAACTTGTTCACACATTATTATCACCGAGAAGCCATCTTTGAATCACATGTACTCAAATATCCACTCATTACACTTGAATGTAACAGTGAAGTTAGAAAACCTGGCTCTGGACTGACATGTATCACATTCCCCTTCACTGCTCTCTTTAGCCTTAATCCTCTGAGATTCTTTAGATATAACCACTATACAAGCATTACCGGGTGTTCAGACTGAAAACAGCACTGTGTTAAAAATGGAGGGAATGAAATATGATCCAGCAAGGCCAGTTTGAGTGATACATCGATGACTTTTAAGGGATAGGTTTTGGATTTTCGAGGTCCATTTTTAATACAATACTTAAATACTATTTAAGGGGTATTGGTTGTTGAATTGATTCCCTCTGTTCGTATTAGCCCTGAATCAATGCCATCAAAGTGCAACTACACTGTTGGGGCAAAATCCATATTCCTTGGTGCAAAAAATTAGAAAAGAAGTTCAGCCTATGTTAATGTAATTTTCAAGTAAGCATCAATAGAAGTCACATCTAGCACTTCTAACAGATAGAGCCTTTAGGCAGCATAAAAGACGGGCCTTTTTAGAGGAAGAGTGGGTTTGAAAACCAAATCAAGTGAGTTTGTTCCTACTGGCTACTAATTAACCAACTTTTGCAGCATACATGTACAACATGTCTGAGAAGTTTTTTTTGTTTTTTTTATGTTTAAGTAGTGTTAATTAAATACGTACGTTACCTGACAAATAAGTCAACATTTTGATTAAAATTACTACTGGAAAGGCGCTGCTAAGTGCATAAGTTACTTGAGATATAAGTCAATGTTTGGGTTAAAATAACTAATGAAGTGGCGCTGCTAAGTACAGAAGTTATGCAACAAATAAGTCACTGTTTGGGCGAAATAACTTTGAGCGGCTAACAGCGGTATCCTGGAACGTTAAATACCCACCTTTCCACCCCGAAAACCTACCTACGTGAACACAATACAAATTGATAAAATTGGTTACAACCAAATTATAGTGCATTCCTTGTCATAGGTATAGCTACGAACAGTATATGAGAACAACCTTACATGGCATGTGAGTATTGTGTCAAGATTGATTTGAGAAAATCCAAACCCTTTCTTCAAGGCTTATCAAACATCTAGACACCAAGGAATAATAACACTATGAGGAAATATTCTGCAACCCTGAGTTGTAGACCATGATGAAAATAATTGTATCCTCCTATCTCCTCTGATTGTGAAGTGTGCAGTAGGCATTCCTGAAATGCACTTGCACCTATTTGATTGGCCAATGCAGGGTGTCTCCAGATGATGATAGATTTTATTGCACCAAAAGTTGAGTCGGGTTTGACTTATTTTGCAGGGCGGGTTGACCTCATTAAAAAAGAAACGAGGGACATGCGTTTTTGTAGTGTAAATGTCAGTCTGAACACACGCCTTATTCAGAAGTGATATTATCAGGTCTCACAAGAAATGGTGCAAAAAAAAAAAAAATAGTACTACAACAAACATTCTTTGTAAAGCATTTAGCTAAAGCAGGCTGTGTGTAAACCGATGTAATATTTTGTAAATCTAGCGTGTCTGAGAAGAGGGGAAGTTGAACATATGAGTGTGTGTGTGTGCGCATGATTTATATATACAGTATTTATGAGTTCTTTCTACTCTGGCGCATATTCAACCACGAAGCGACCGTCTTTATGTGACAGTGTGTGGGACGTTGATATAGCAGTTGTTTGTTCTACTTGTATGTTTTGAAAAGGGAGGGTGTGAAATAGCTTGCAACAAGCTACTCTATCCGTCGACCCGTATTATTTGCCATCATCCTCGGTGGAGACCTGTTACCTTTCTATTTTGCCTGTATTTGAAAGTGAAGAAAGAAAAGTATCACTGCCTCTGTGCGAATTCTTCTTGCCATATTTACCAGAACAGACATAAATGTTTCCTGAAACAAATAGTGTGGTATGTCTGATATGTGAAGACCTACATGCACCGTTCCAAAGGGCATGTTTTCTTTACTATTTCAATCAGTATTGGAAACTAAAAATTCTCATCTTGTTTCACATATTTTTTTTTCCATTCTGTAACTTTTGTCTTTGGTAGGTGAGTCATTTTCTTGATAATAATCTTTGAATTTTTCAATATCCTCATTATTAAGATGGCTGTGATGACTTACAGCATTTGACAGATAAAGAGACATGTTTTTTTCTAAATGTATATATTATTTTCGCCTGTGAAAAAAAGGTATCTTGGCTGCCAATGTTTGAGGCAAAGGGTTCATTTCAGACACAGGAATATATTCTCAGTATTCTTAGCAACAGCTGTCATTATCACGTATACAGTTTGTACTTTTTTATGTCAGATCTGCAGGACAGTTTCTCCATTTAATCATAAACTATACAGATAACATGTATGGCTGTCACAGCTCTGATTTTGCAGCAAGCAATTCATGTACAATGAAGTCTTCATATACCAAGTCATGTATTGTGTAGTGATGCATCATAATCTTTCATAAAGCTACAGCAATTTATTCACAACTGTGGAAAAGCCAAAGGCTTCTGGCAAATGTAGTTACTCCTATATGTATTATTTTGGTTGTGTACAGTATTTATGTATGATATCTTTTCATATGGCTCCAAAGGGTTTGTGAAGTCCTCTGTGACACTTTGGTGACATGTAAAGTACAACAAAAGCATCATGGGCAATGTTTGTAGTTTTACTGTATTGTATTTAACTTTGGTAGTCCTGACACATTAACTCCTCACTGTTTGAATGTAAAGACACACACACACATACACACTTATATTACATATGTATATAAATATACGTACAATGTGTCTCTTTTTATTATTTCACTTAATTAGACAATGTTGCTATCTTGTGTGTATCTGCATACTAATACAGTATAGCACAGCGCCAGTCGTCATCTTTTTTTTATGTTTGTCCTATTTGTGAGAGTTATTTTTTTTTTCTTCCTTTGGGATTAGTGTGAAGGTTTCAACCCCGTCTCCTCCATACAACTTTTGCTTATGCATTCTCTTTTATATGTCGAGGGAAAAGTATTTTCTCCCGGATTACTGTCACAGTTTTAAACACTTGGTTAAAGTTTCAAATTCAAACATAAGAAAGACGCAACAAAATCACTTTGTGATGTTTTACAACAAAACTACGTGGTTATGTTAAGTAAAACATCATGGTTTGGCTTTAAAGAGGTACGTTTGCTACATTAAATGTCCGCAAGATGCAATAAGCATATGCTCAAGTATGGTAGGGGTGTAAGTGTAATGACGCGGTCAAAAAACAGCCTCCTCCTGGGTAATTTACCCATCCAACCTGTCCTCCCTCCTACCCAGACTATGATTAAAATACATTTGTGAAAGGCCTATGTTGAAAACAAACGTAATGCAAGAGAAAAAAAAAGACATGTTGTACAGCTGTTTTATATCTCAGTGCTACACCATGCCAGTTAATTAATCTCACACCTTATACTCGTTATGAAACCATTACCAGTGCAGGTAGTTTTCTGGGCAGGTTATTAATGGTCCTGTCCCTCCTCAATCTTTACCCTGCAAGCAAATCCATTCAGCAGAGTATTCAAGACAAGCAAACGTTTAATATCCTTCATGTTTGTCTCACTGACTGTATACAATAAGAGTTTAGTGTCGAAATAAAGTCTGCCAAATCTTAGGAACACAATGTAACTGAATTGACACCTCTGCGGCTCTGTGGTGGAGCCTTGTAATGAGGAACATCTGCTACACTGGCAAAGGGTCCCCTTAGTGACTGCTGAATGGAACAAACAAGCTCCTCTTTATATTCCCAATCCCTTTGGTAGTGAGTCGTTTGAGGAAAGACTATTAAAATAATATGTGATAACGGGATTATGACTGGCACTTTAATAATACAAATTATCCAATTCAATCCCCCTTGTGAGCAATGCATTTACAGGAGACTGTGAGGACAAATGTTCAGTACATCGCCTTTTAAGATAGTATAGGGCTGAACACCTAATCATTGAAATGTTGCAGAGTAGAGAAGAAACCCTGAGATATAAGTTCATATTTAAGTAGTTTTTTATAAGTGCAAAGTTAAGCTTTTACATATTCATATACATATTATCAGTCAACACTGCAGCGACCTCACAGAGTTTCAAAAAGTTTACCATAGAAGTTGTAGAATATATTTTATAAATTGAATATTGTGATTTTATATTTAGTGGAAATGTGTCTCTGATTCTCATTTATTGTCCCATTTGATTTAACTCTGCTCACCTTGACTTTTTAAGGATCTTAAAACAGATTATTGGTTATGGTATAGGTGGGTGATGAATCAATATCAGTTATTGTGTCTGCTTATATGTGTATTCTCGTATGGCAATTTTGTGGTTTAAATTAATAAATTAAAGTTAGACTCAAAGAATATCCACCTGTGACCACATGAAATTAATTACATTTTCTAGTAAAACATAGTGAACAAACCTGTTTCACTCATGGGCTAACCATCAGTTTTGATTTAAGAATATTTTGCTTTATATTGTAACATATCTTTTGGAGCTAAAAAGAGGGAGATTATAACTGTTATACGCCTGTTGAGTGCCATACCTCATTGCATTTCCTATCACGGTACATGCATTTGGAAATTATATCTTACATTAAAAAGCAAGGCAGTGTGGGGCTTTTTAATGGTACATTTTAATAAATCATTGAGGCTGTTGCTGTGATAAATGAAATTCTGTTCTGAGATGATGCATTAATAATTTCCAAAGAGTGCGGTCCCCATGGAATATTTATGTTGTAATATTATTCATGAAATTATGAGATGCGTAGATGCAGGGCTGTTAGATTATGCACCAGTGGCATATTTTGTCATTGCGCAATATTACCAACACACTCCGTCCCCATGCTCCAGAAACTGTTCACAAATAGACCCTAATGATTTGTCGTCATTGTCTTTTTCTTTCCAGTACCTGCTTTAAAACAAAGAAGTCCACTAGTGCAGTGTACAGCAGAGTTCCTGTTTAATGCCGAGGGCGTCTCTCCACAAGAATGTGTTCATACTGTCATTCCATAAGCTGCTCGGAGATGAGTTCAAAAGTTCAATCCACAGCTCTCTTACTGTAGTCTGTAGAACAACACATGGCTAAAGACACATTTCCACCACCGCCCCCTTTCTATCTTTTTTGTCCAATTATAACTCCCTGTACCACTCATCTACTACTGCTCCACTGCCTCCACCCAGCCTGAGCTGACATACCCAATTCCTTATGACCCTTATCTAACTTTGCAGCATGTGGAAGCTTAGATCCAAACCACAACATGTCACCTGAGCAAACTATTCGAGGCACACATTTTCCTGTAATTCTATGTGAACGAACATTTCATGTATTATTCCCCTGATGGCTGGTGGCTTGTCTCCCCCTTCCGTGACCTGAATAAGCGAGGCTGCACACCACTGGCTGGTGACCGGTAAAGGGGAGGCTGCTTTAGGGCGCTGTCGCCCGCACTTAGCCTCAAATGCAGTGATACATTTGTACACGGCACAACATGGGGGCTATTACATTGTTCTCTCGTTTACACTTTTTGACTGGAGTGGGAGAGTGTTTTTCTTTCACGCACGATATGAATGTATTCTAGAGGAGGTTTAGAGCATCAGAATTGAAAGCCATAAAATATTCCAACATGCGCTACTTCAGACTGAGTTCAACATCAGTTGCCCTAACATTTTGTTGAGTGCCTTTACGAACAAGGATGTGCACCTTTATAAAAAAACACCGCTGTCCGACATATTACTGTCTAAGGGGCCATGCAGCATTTATCTGCCCTAAAATCATTTTTTTATAGGCTTCCTATATATCGAGAGGCACACAATTGTTCCCAAGCGCCTATTTTTCTCGGCCTTAAGGGATGCGCCCTGAGATCAAATAGTTAATCTTATGGAACTCTGCAGCAGACACTGCATGTCATACATGGCAGATATCTCTTCTTTCTTTGGAAAATATCAGTCTGTGGTACATATATGGAGAAGTTAATTATTTTACTCCAGGGCTTCCCAGAGCTGTACGATCTGTCCCACGGACTATTTTACTTTTTCCTCCCTTTCCATCCAAGGACAGCACAACATCTGGTGGAAAGGTCACACATGTATCTTTGGTTTTTACTTTGTTTAGTTTAGTCATGGGGCTTACTGCTAAATAACCACAACTTCATCATCATCCCAGCAAACATGTTTTGGTTGTTTAGTAACTAAATGTCAGTTTAGATAAAAAGATGGCTCTTTCTACTCATTTTTAGACGCAACATTTGAGGCTGTTTATGGACATGTTATATGTGCTTCATTAAAGAGGCTTTAATCAATATCTTTAAAGTAAAAATGTATCATTCTAAAAGTATGTTCAGACTTTTGAACTTTAAGCATTCTGTTTATTTGCAACCAGAATCCTTTATTCTAGCTGTACATATGTTAGTTATGGCTAGGTAGCAAAGTTTGCCCCAACCACGTGTAGTGTATTGCTGGTTGGCCTCTGATCTTTCCATCGTATTTTGAAATAGATAAAAAACCTCTAAGTCTTTATGTCTGATGTTATGTTCTTGGAGTTTTGTTCATTTTCTGTGTCTTAGAGTGGACAAAGACTGATTCCTGGCTATAAAGTATATAACTGCTGCTGTTATGCAGTGGTGGTCTTGTTACATTAAACATTATAGTTTCTCTCATTTGATCCTCCATCGATGAGTCAGGGGAGATACAGCAAAGATAAGCAGCCTTCCTCAACTCATTTTCTTCACTCCCACAGGGACAAGATTGATGTATATTTATGTACATTTTCTCTGGGTAATGGATTCTTATGGGCCTAAACTGAAATCTGACTTAAATTGTTAATGAGTTGAGCAGGTCAAGACTGGGATATCTATTCAGTTACTGGCTCTGGGGTATGAGTGGGAATTATAATGCAGACAAGAGATAAGATAATAATTATGCCAAACCAAAATGCACTCTAGCCACAAGAGATGTTGAATTTATCAAAGTGCTTGGTTGCAGCATTAGTCCATAAGCTTCTCATTGAAGAAATACAGTTTTTCACTTACTTAGGAGTGCAATGGTAAGAAAGGTTAAATTCATTTCAACACACCAGTGTAGTCTGAAGCTGTCACTGCCCCACACTGAAAAAGCTCCACAGGATGAGTGGGCGCCAATGTGCGTGCTTGTCGCTCTCTAATCAAGCCCAATCCTCCACACCTCATGACAGCAGAGGAAACGGGAACGAAAGAGAGGCCTTTAACTTAATGAAAACCTTTACCCTGTCTTGTACCGATAGCTGATGTTGTGTATAAGTAGGAAAGGGCCAACTTCACTGATAAGATGCTGAGAAAGATTGTTTATCTTTGGGAATCTCAGATATCACTTTTAACAGGTCATACCAGAAGGTTTTTAAGGAATATTATGCAACCAAGGGCAGATCTGAGTCAGGAATCCGAGACAAACTGTTGGATGAAATTTTTCTAAAGATCATCTTCTCCTAAAAATGTTAAGGAGGGTACCGTTTTATATTCAAATAACATGGGCCTAACTAATGAAGTATTTGTGCACTCCGATTAGGTATTAGCATGTGTATACGCACAAATTAAGAACTATTATTCATAAACATTTAGCAGGCTAGTAAGTAAATGAGCTCATTAACTGTTTTTATACACAGTTTAACGAGCGCAAATTCTCAATAACCGCAACCAGGGGAGAATTGGCCAATCGGGAAGTTAGGTCGGGGGGTTAAAGATTTTTCATTTCCAATCTCAGTAGTTACTGAATGTGGCTTTGGGCCAATCTAATACTTTTTATTTTGGGGGTGGTTGTGAGCATCCCCTTTTGATTTTGACTGATCCTCATTTTTGTTGAAATCTGATTGGCTCAGTGATTTTCATAGTGAAGATGACAAACTAAGAATTACTGATTTTTCTTTTTCCAAAGGCCTCTCCATCTCTTAGTCCTGGGCTAAATCTCAGTCCTAGTTTGTCCTTGGCTGCGACCACGCAATGATGCCTCCCAAAAGAGTCTACGAATTACGCAATTTTTTTATGTAGCTCACTCTTACTGTCACACTTCCTTTTTGCTCACTTGCATATACACAAAAACACACTCATATTGAATCACTGATTTAACTTCCTCATTTTTGTGTCAAATCAACATTTATCAACACAATGATACCTCAGTGTTACGGAATGTGGTGTGGACCCAAAAAGCAGAACGACCAGGAGACGGATACAGTTCTGGCGCTTTATTTAAAGCAGAGAACTCAGCATACAGACAGGCAGGATAAGACTCACAGAGGGAAACAGGCAGGGGATCAGGCAGACATAAATCAGAGGAAGCGGAGGTTAAACTCGGGGTCGGGGACAGAAGGCTGAGTCGTTGACCGGGGCACAGGCAAGGCAGGTAAGTCCAGACAGGCAGGCTCGGCAACGGGAAATCAGTCCGGGGGATAACGCTGGAAGGTCTGGCATAATGCGGAGTGCGATCTGGCAGTGAGTGTGTGTGAGACTGGTGTTTAAATACTGCAGAGTTGATGAGTAGATAGAAGGCAGGTGTGTGGCTTGGAGCAGGTGAGTATGCTTGTGCTGATGAGGTGATTAGGTGAGTGAGGGAAGAGTGTGGTGAGAGAGTGGGAGGGGTGACACACCCACCTCAGAGACACACACACACACACACACACACAGAGATAACCAAACAAGGGAAAACACATGAAACACAAGGAATAAACAGAGACATGGCCATGGTCATGACACCTCAGTGACATTTCCAGGCTTTATAGATTTTTTTGTTTTGTCCATTTGTTCACCTTACTCTACTGCCTCATGGATTATTATTATCGACCATACGTGTATCTTTCCATCCTTCTGTACTGATCAGGGTCATGGTTGCAACTGACAAGTAGAGCAACTCATAGACCCTTTTACCCAGCAGCTCCCTTCATCTCCTTGGAAAAAAATGGAGGACTCACACCACACAAGATAACCGCACCCTTATTAAATGTTTATTTGGTAAAGTCACAGACCAACCATTGAGCTGTCAGATGGTGTAAATGCAAGCAGTAATACAAATGAATGCTTCTTGCTGCTATGGGAACATGACATTATCCTCTGTGTAGTGGCATTTTAGGTCATCTTTATAATCAGCCTGTCAGACTCACTCTATGTTACATCAGCATTTGTATTTTGTCAGTCTCAACAGTTGTTTGAGCTTGTGCTTTTAATATTTATAATATTAACATCCTAACAGGATAATTACCAGCCGCAACAGTAACTGTAGAGGGAACTACAACAGAAGGGTTTTTGAGTATATGTCTGTCTGTCTGTAGGCAGATTTTGTCAATGCCATAGCATTGTAAGATGCAGTCATGAAGCTTTACAGGTGTGTCGTTGAGATCAAAATTAAGGCCGAGTTTGATGGGTGTGATCCAAGCCAGGACACCAGACGTAGGGGGTAGGAAGTCGGATGCGGCCATTGGTCCCCCACTTTACGCCCCTTGGCCGATTTGGCAACTAGTTTGATCTGTAGTTTAAACTTGTTTACATGCGAATTTAAGGAAACAACTTATCTTAAGCTTGGTTTTTGCCAAGCTAGAAATGAGGCTTAAGTGCTGGCAGTGTTGATTCACCAATTGAATCCAGGCAACGATATCTTAACAATTGTACTGCCAAAAATTTTGGTATTGACAGCACAGTCTGGTTCAGCTACTGCGGTTCACTCTTGTCTGTCAACGCCATTGGTTAGCTGAGAGATTTGTTTCTGATACACTATCCTTATATCAGGATCAGAATCAGAAATACTGTATTTATCATTTTGGTAGAAATGAGCAGGAGTAACTGCAACAGGCTGCATACACTAGTTGTGTTCATGTTCATTTGTTAAAGTTGTGATTCTTCCTGTTGTGAAATATCAATTTTTTATCCCACCGTATTAAATATAGGGGTTAATCCAGAGTAAGTGGGCTACTCCACAGTTAGATTGGTTTACAGAAGAAGCTATGTGTGTTTTAAGTTATTACTTGAGCAACATAATGCACCAGGAAATTGAGCCTGACTCTATCTGACCTCTTCCTAGCACGCTCTCTCTCTCCTCACTGTCTATCTCTTCATCTCTTTCTGAACCCTCACAAACTTCTTTTTATACTCCATAGCTTGTCAGCAGAGGCCTCCTTGGGTTCACAGCATGGACAGGTGCAGATATCTGAGAGTCTTGCTGTTGCTTCTCTCCCTCTGACCGTAAGTGGGGTGAGGGGTTCACCAAGCCTCCCCATTTCTTGGGAAACACCCATGGGGGCTTTGGCTTTCAAGATGTGAAATGGAAAGGCAGTGCATGTTATTTTATTTTCAATTAATGGGAATCTAATTGAGTCAATGATGATTAAAAAATATACATAATAATGAACATTTAGAACATGAGTTGGAATAATGTTCTTATACTTGGTTAATTCTCTCATAAGTTCCAGAGAGATTACATGAGTTTAAAAAACCCTGCTACAGATCTGTAGCTGGTGATGGCAGGAAGTTGGAGCCAGCTAAAGTGACCCTGTAGATAGTCGAGACCAGTAAGGGCGGAAGACAACACATTCTCACTCCCAACTCGTCAAATACCAGCGCTTGGTCAGAGGCCCTAAGCTTCAAAGTATGTGACTCCATAGGTACCCCTCAAAGGTCTGTTTTGGAAGTATCAGAGATGGCATGTCAGTTTGGGTATAGTTATGCTGTGGTCCTGACAACTCAGAGGTTGGAATTTTCCTGTTTGAAATTGTTAACATCCGACCTCCAAGTGTTCATGGTGCACTGTGACATAAGTAAACAAAAAACATGGCTGACCGTGACAGACCGTGTTTCTTTGTAAGGTGTACACAAAATCGAAATCTCAGCAGTACATCCTCCACATTAGTTTTTTGCATTTCAATGTTTTTCTGAATAACTTTTAAAATTACATATTTTAAACATATTTTAGACATATTTTGATATCAATTAATAGGCAAAACAAGGTTTTTTATGTTATCATATTTTATTTTAATTAAAATACAAGCAGGTATACTTTACATTGCCTTATAGTTGATAGTTTACCAATTTCCATTGTTGTGTGATGTCAGATAACTGCTTCTTTGTTAAGTCAGGGTAGATGGATTTACCCGAGATCAGAAGTAGGATCACCAACTTTAAATGGCATGTCATTGAAAAAAAATGTCAGTAAGAGGTCAGAAATTTTCAAGTGCAGAGTTGTTTGGAACGCAGTGTAAGAATAGAGTTTGGGTTAGAATGCTGTGGTTGTTGTTCACTTACTAATAAACTTGCTGATAACTTACTGATTGCAGTGCAATGTGCCAGAAGTGCAAACAAAGTCATTGCGTTTGTATGCATCCTGCTGTGATTCGTTTTTCACTCTAATGACTGGGCAATCAGCAGCAGATAAACTGTCAGAGTTCTGCTTTAATATGTGATTTCAACTTTTATTTGTTTCAATATAAGGCTGTGGCTCAGGACATGGAGCTGGTCGTCCATGTTGAAGTGTCCTCGGGAAGGATAATGACCTACAAATTGCTCCCTAAGGCTGTGCCATCGGTGCATGAATGAGCATTTAAATTAGATCCTGATGAGCAGGCTGGCCGGCACCTTGGATGGCAGCCTCTGCCATCAGTGGATGAATGTGTGTGTTAATGGGGTAAACGTACGCATGAAGTGAAAAGCGCTTCGACTGGTCGGAAGACTAGAAAGGAGCTTGAAAAATGCAATTCCATTTACTATTAACCACATTGTTGAGAGATTGTCTTAAATATCTACAAGTGGGCTCAACTCAATATATCCACCCTGTTCAGGGGAATTACACATCGGTGGAAAAAAGCTATTTGGCAGCTGACGTCAGGGAGTGTGTTGACAGGTGTATCATAACAGTGGCACGGACACTGCAGAAAGTGAGAATAGAAGGGTAAGCCTTGACATAGCTTTTGCGTGTGCGTAATAAGAGCTGTGTGTGTGTCCCCATATGTGTGTGAATCACATGTCCATGTTTCTGTCTTTGAAAGTTTGTAAATAGTGTGTATGTCTGTGCAGTTCAAATAAACATCCCTATTTAGCAGTAGTTTTGCCATATATTTAGTTTTATTTAATGTTGCATATTGTGGGATTTTGCAAACCATTCATGTTGTGCATTTGTGTCCATGGCAACGGACATACACTGACTGTGTGCTGTAACGGTCATACTTCCTGTGCCCTTGGATTTGACACCAGAGGTTTAGAGATTTAATTCCTTTCTAAATCTGTCCCCTGGAACCCCGGAAGAGTTCAGTAGTTCAACTAACACCAACAGCAGCAGCGATACTCCCAATTCTGATCGGAGAGCAAGATCAACTCAAAATCGTGCCTTAATCATGAGTATTTTCAATTAGTACAATTAATAAATTATATTAAACTGTGTCAAAAAATGCCATTTACAAAGAGTGGTAAGCTAAGATCTTAAACAAGTGATGTGCATATTTTGATTACTGTTCTATCTCTAAACAAATGGGTACAATTGCATGACATGTGCACTGTTTCTATTTATGCCAACCAAGGGGTCCACCACTTTGATCCAGAGTGAAATGTCTAGATGAGATGGGGTTGCCATGCAACTTTCGTCATAGTTCCCAGGGAACCTCCATAATGACTTTGGCGATCCTATGACTTTTCATCCATTACCACGAACAGGTCAAAGTCTTCACTTAACAATTAGTAAAATATCTCAACATCTATTTGATGGATTTGCACAAAATAGTGACATGAATCTGAGGATGTATTCCAATAACTTTGGTGCTCTTCTCCTGATCCCCCTTTTCCTCTTGTGCAAACAGTGGGTAGGCATTTTTGGTTCACAGTAAAATGCCTTTTCTTTTCTTTCCTTTTTTTTTCAAATACCTGCAAAAGTATTGCCATTCCCATCCGCTGTGCTTTCTGTTTACTGCTAATGATCAAATGATAGAAGTGTCGTTTAATCCAAGACTATGACACTCTGGAGCTGCTTGGATTGCAATTATCTGCACAGAAACACTGGTATACCCACACACTGATTGTTTGTTCCTACTTCTTTTCATTCTTCTGTATGTGAACGTGATTGACAGCCTTTTTACGACAGAAAGTCTACCCACACACTGCCAGTGTTTCCATACATTATGTCTGCGTAGAATTGAAAAGAAGAATGGTGAACAAACTGAATAATTCCTCTTCACCTTAATTCACCTTGTTATTTCCATATACACATTTGTATTTCCACGTAGAGTAACCTTGTCTAATTCATGCAAAAGTTTTGTCAATACTTTCCTGTTCCATCCACTTACCTGGAGATGTTACGTTTCCTGAGGATGGTTGGCTATTACCGTGGGTTTTGTGCCTTTTTTTGTTTCTGTGTGGGCCCCACTGACTGAGTTGTTGAAGAGTGACATTAAATATGTTTGGTCTCCAATTTGTCAACAGACATTTGACCAAGTGAAGGGCCTTTAGCTCCCCTTCTTGTGTCTCACCAACTGGATATGCCATTCCTTGCAATTGATTTTTGGACTGGGCAGCTTTGTTATAGAAGGATTGAAAGACAGGGTTGAAAGACCACTTAACTACTTCTTTAATAAGTTTAAAGTGTATCAAAGGTCATAGAAAAAGAACCACTTGCTCTTATTTGGGCCCTTCAACATTTTGATGTTCATGTTTGGTCTACCTCTACTTTGGTGGAATACACTGAACATAATCTGTTAACCTTTTTGTGTCCACTGCAAAATCCAAATCAAAGGTTAATGCGATGCTCCTTGTTTTTCAAACCTCATCATTTGGGCACGCAAGGCGGGCATGATGTCCCCTCAGGACTCAAAACCAATTTCCAGATCTGGGGAGTGGCTCATTAGGAATGATGGCTGACACCTGGGTTGGTGTGACTGTGAAGCTATATATTGCTGAATGAACAGTCAATCCTTCCCTCCTCTCTTGGTTTGGTTAGATTTTGTTACACTCACACATCAACACACACTGATGAACTGAGTGACACTTAGTTTAGCTTCCTAAAATAAATTATACTTACTTAAAGAGTCATGTGTGGTATCCGTAGCTCTTCCTTTAAACCAGGTTGTGACAACATAAAAAGATTAATAGGGAACAAGCAAGCAATGTGCAGCCTGAATCTTATTGCACTAGTATTGACCAGATATGGTTATTGTGGATTAGATCACTCTGCTGCAAAGAGCTTTACTGTGGAGTTGACCAATCAAGGCAATGTACCCCATAGTTATTGTTTATTTTACAGGTTTTTTATACATTACACTGATTGGATGTTGTCTTTGAGTCTGGCTTCATTGACTGTTTAACAATTAGTTCCTCTTGCATTGTGAAGAAGCAAAAGAGAACAAGAAGTCTGTCATTCAGCCGTGCATACTGGAATGTTCGCCAATTTACAGACATCCTCCCAGTTAATTAGAGATAAGGGGAAGAAGTGGCTTGTTTATGGAGCCGACTATCCAGGACGTCTGCTAACACGACAAACTGCAGCTCTGCTATCACATGAGGAAATGTCTACCCAGTTTGCTCCTTAGTGAGAAGGCCACGAGCACTAAAGAGTCTTCCTGCAATTGTGAGAAACCACTGCCTCAAAGTGTGGATACCCTCTTTGCTTGTTTTTGTAAAAATAGTTATTTTTCTCCACACAAATGTAAGCCATGCTAATGCGTAGACGAGAAGCAATTTGGAAAAAGTTTTCCAAACAAACAATTGTACAGTCCTTGTCATGAGAGCAAGGAGGTCAGACACTAGCTTTTTAAATTTATATATAATATTCCAATTCAATAAAATAATAAATAAAGTGAGTGTGATGCTTTTGTGGTGAGAAGACACAATTTATTGGTTTACAGCATTTGCCACATTGGAAATCCTGATTAACTTTGTAAACTCATCATAGTTTGTAAGTCTGTGCTGCTATCTGGCCCTGCTCTAATATAACTATAGATCAACACTACTACCATGTATCAGAGTATGCAGTTGCCTCTTCAGCTCACAAGACTAAATTGACCAGATAGATTTAAAACAAATAATAAAACATTTGCTTGACTGTTTTGTAGGCCTTCCCGGCCAACTTTAGCAGGCAATTGGCTGATATGGGAGGGTGCTGCGTGCTGATGAGGCTCACCTGGGCACTTGAGCTATAAATGCTGGTCCATGTGTTCACTCTGGCTCCGTCTTCCTAGCATTCACCCTGCATCATTGTCTTTTGTTTTGCATCGCAACGCCTCCACAGCACACTGTACACACATCCATGCACTGCATTCATTGCTGACAATAAACCAACCGATTCATTGTTTGTTTTTTGTTAACCTTTGTCTAATAAATGATGTTTGCTGTGAGTATAACCTTGCGTGGGCTTCCTCCTTGCCACATACCCAGAGCCACACAGTGTAGAGCCATAAGGCAAACATAACTGGAGGAGATGGCTCTTTATTAAGTTATGAGCTGATCATCTATAGTAAGATCCATGTGTCCCAACCAGCTTGTTGTAAACCTCAATTAGTCATGCCAAGATGACAAGAGAGATAAGCTAAACTGTGATAAAACTCCTTCTTCTACTGCAGGGACAAAACAAAACAATATTTTACAATATCTGAAGGCCACCATAGTTCTTCAACAGGCTTGGTGAGTGATAGCCGAGCTGAGAAGTATTCAGTTGGTTGCAATCTGCAACCTCACCCCTAGTTCCCACTTAACCCTACACACTGGTCTTTCGAGTAAACTAGTGCAGTAGCCCAGCAAAACATGCCTGTTCGTAATGGGACAAATGCTTGGCCTGTTGTATTGCAACTTGCAGCTTTGTATGAGAGCTGCTCATACAAACAGCTTCACACTCAATACTGCAATACCATGCATCCTGAGAAATACACCAGCCATGACAGTTACATCACACACCCAAGTCAAGGCTACTCAGAAGAGCAGGTAAATTACATCCTGGTTCATAGAAGAAAAAAAAAAATCCAGCTATTCATGGTCAGAAACAACATTGAAATTCACTAAGCAAATGTATTAATTTCCAAAAAGGCATATTAGTCGCTAGCTTTGACATAACCACGGCATAAGTGAGCTTATTAAATGACAAGGTCAACTCAGTCCGCAAAGCCGGCTTCTGCTCAGAGCTCTGTTTGCTTGTTCATTCAAAGTTTACTGATACTGAACGTGTCGCATGTCCTTGTCAGTGGCAGCAGCACATTGCACATGGTAGAAATAAGCAGCATATCAGTGTAAGTGTGATCACCTTACCAAGCAGCAGGCTGTGATCAATCAGAGGACCTTAAAGACGTGAATGTGCCTGACCACACGAGGCCCTAAATTTGATCTCAAGATACATATATGTGCCACAAGCTACAACTGCTCTAATTAAGCAGCTAACCAAATAGTTGATGTTACCATATTGTCAATAAAATGAATTAAAGCATCTGACGAACAGAAACCATAAAACTAAAAAGATTTTTCACAGGGGTGTTTATGTCATCCCTTTAAACTTGCTGTGTGTCAGCACAATTTAATATGGCAAATGAAGGTTAAATACAGATATATATTCTTCATAATGCACATAGTTCACACCCATTTTTGGGCCAATGACCCGCCATAGCTTGGTTATGCTGACTTGTGACCCCTCATCACAAGGCGTCTATGAGCTGCAAGCACTTTAACCAGATAGTGATGTTTTTCTTCTCTAATTGTCAGTTAGTTGTTAGGTTTTGCAATCCTGATGGAGTAAAAGTCTCCAACATTTCACTTTAAAAAAACAGCAAAGATTGAGAAAAGCCAGAAAAAATAAATATAATTTACATGTAGCGGAGATGTTTAGTCTTCGTCTTTCTTATCTTATCAATCATCTCGCGCCCGGCTGGTTTATCTTGCAACTACCCAAGGATTTACGTCAGTTGCTCAAAATGTGAGCAACTGACGTAAATCCTAAACGTTACTGCTTGCTTTATGTTCAATATACAGTTTAGGTTAAAACAATGATTAAACATAAAATAAATAAAATATAAACCTTTTTGTAGAAATATAGAAAAAAATATATTCACTCCTGTTGAACTGATGTCATGGTTTAATTGCTTTAAAAAAAATTTAGTGGGTCACAATGCTTTGTCCTCTTCAAGTTCCAAGCAAAATATGTCCTCTCTTGTTTAATCTCCTGCACATCCCCTGATAAGAGATTTCTGTATACAGAGGATATGTTGTTTACAAAATCTCTGCTCTATTTTTTTGCCCTTTGCTCTCAATTCAATGCAATTAAGGAAATGATATTGAATTAATGTTGACTTCATTGTGGGAGTGCTGCAGAGCTTGGCATCAGAGGACAGACTGAAAAAAAAGAAAAAGTCGAAGTTTATCATTGCTTTAAAAGTTGTTCTGGCTTGGATTTGCAATGCATTCTAGCATATGCTTACATTCTGTGTTTATAAAAAAATATTCTTATCTAATCTTTCTGGTGGAGTCTAAAGATTGTAGATAATGTCAGGTTATCTCTAAAAGAATAATTAGCAAAATAATTTGTACTGAAGTATGATTCAGACAAGTAGATCTTTTTATTTAAGTAAATGGACCAAATCACAAGAGAAAACCGAAACAAGAACCTATTAGTTAACCTAGACAACTAACTAAACATGCTGTATCCTGCTTTGATTTCTCAAGTACTTTATGGAGCTTTTAAACTTAGTAAAGCACTATGTCACTATTAACTGCCAAATCAGCTTTCATCCTAAGTGGTCTTCCTTTCTGGGGACACCACTTTAAAACATCGTATTTACATCAGGAAGACACATGATTATACAACACATCCTACAATGTATGAGTTTGTGGTTTTTCAAGTTCAGGTGTATGACTCAGAGATATAAATGCAGACATGATTGGTTATGAGCGAGAATACCATTTTGAAACTGAAATGACGAATAAAGCAAGTGTGCAACATCCTGCATCATGATTGTGGGTTTTTTTTTGTCTTTTCGACTGGAAGTGGTGTGCCAAAACAAGCTGATGTGTAAAACTGTGAAAATCTTCCCTAAGATAAATACAAGAATAACTTGATGAGCCTCAGTTGGCCTTATTTAAATAGAGTTGTTAGAAACAACATCTAACGGTACAGCTCGTATGCATGGACACATACTAACCAACGTAAAGTAACATTATGTTTACCCAGCTTTATGCAGTCTATCTCACGTCATACAGAATCACGTATAAACACAGCAACAGGGAGGCGGCCATACAATGTTGTGTAACCCTCGGTCGAGACTCATGAACAGACATGGTCTTCCTCTTGTCTCTGGTTGTCTTTCCAGACAACCAGAGCCTCCTCACATAAGGCATGCCAAGTGTGAAGGACTCCGAGGCCTCTCTAAATACCAAACCATGACAGTGCACAAATCAAACATTTCTTCATGTCTACTAAAATGTTTCCCTCCACACACGCCCAACCGCAGTTCGGCTTTTCCTGGAGCTTTCAACTGTATCACAGTGGATGGAGTTGACTCAGTTGCCATGGAGATCTGTTCATATGCAATCATTTCATCCCCAGATAAGTCTTAAAAGTGCTATGAAACCATATAAGGTACTAATTTTGTATGTTAACACATCCATCTCCACAACAACTACCTCCATCTACTGATGAAAACCATGTGAAGCAATTGAAAGCTTCAGAAAAACAGTAAGTAAGTGGACTTAGTTGTAGAGTCTCAGTAGTGCGTTAGAAAATGTATGTTAAGGTTCGTCACATTTGTCATGAAAATGAAACAATCATGCAAAACACATGCTTTATATTTTAGGAACCCTGAAAAATAAACTCATAGATGATATCACTAAAATAGATATCTAATCTAGTGGTTTGAAGAAAATAAACTATGTATCTGACGCAGAGTTAGTTCCAGCACTGCAGCATGAATGACTCATCATAACAATGACTAACATGACCTGTGAGCCCACTTAAAGTGACAGTCAACTCACGGAAAATAGAATTTGCTCTCACACTGTTTTTAAGCATGGAGGGAAAAAAAGACAACAGAGCCCACCCACGATTTCAAGTGCTCAACACAGGTTTTGATGGGTTTCAGGAATAGTCCAGCCACCCCCACTCAATGATCATGCACAAAATCTATCATATAAAGTCCTTAATTGATTTTGGTGTTTAGTATCAGTGGATGTAAATTATTAATTCTGCATTGTCAAAGTGATATGTGTTGCTGAGATAAAGCCACACTTTCAAAGATTGCCCCATGTTCAGGAACACCAAGTCTCGATATCAGAGGGTTCCTGAAATGACACACAGTTGAACAATGATGCCCCAACATGAGGAATAATAATAGTGGGCATTACCATGGAAAAGCTTAACTGTTTCCAGGCCTCTACCTGATAAAATATTGGCACAACAATAGCTTACTAATGCTCTACACTTGCAAGTTTTAAATACTAGTACTGTGCCCGTTTTGGGGGGTGGCCGATCTGAGCATGTGCCCATTCTGAACGTGTAGTTGTCGAGAAACCCTTAAAAGAATTTGGTTGTTAAGTTAGTTCAGTCAGGTGAGACTTCATTTAGACTGAACAATACATTTACTACATCGTGCACAAAAAATGAAATGTAAATGTGTCTTTCGCGATTAAACCCTATTGTGACATAGTATATTTAGGGGTAGAGATGCCATGGTTAGATCAGGAATACTCCCCCCAGAGTCTGTTGAAGAGAGTTGGCGGAAGATCTGATTGATGGAATGTGGAGCAGGACCGGCTACTTATGTGGTACTTAAGACAAAATTGGGAAAAGGAACGAACACTTGATGAAGTCTTTAAAAAATGAAATCTTACAAGTAAAATATAACACATTTAGTCTGATTGAGCATCATGCAAGTTCTTTTAAAGTTGACAAGGCCTAATGGCTATGCCAAATCATTTGTCTTTAATCTGCAGCCAGAAAAAAAGCTAATAAAAAAAAGGGTGGAGGACCTGAGGCTACATTCGGGCTCATCTGGAGTGTAACCGGCTGCCTCATCAGATTACGCTGCCTCTTAACTTTAAAAGGAAGGGCTTTCTATTGAGAGCTACCACAGGGCATTGGCGAATTGAGCATCTTCTGTGTGCCAATCTATCCAATAGTTGGTGAGACATTGCATTAAAAACCACAAACACTAACCACATGGTAGCACTAAAGGTTAAGTCAGGGTATCATCAACGCCACTGAGATTCATCATCTGCAACAACTTGAGCTATGTGTAGCAAATATATTTCCAGTGTTTGATGAGATATTTCAGTTTGGACCATTTTTGAACGAACTCTAAAACATTGTTGGCATGCTACAGCAAAATCTTGGGATGTGGGGCACTTCACCAAAATCAGGGAGTGTAATTTTCAGATATATGATATATCATGTTTGATTACATCTTCCTGATAAATGACATCTTGCAATTGGGGAAATTATGTCTGTTTCAAAAGTTAAAGTGTAACATGTGACTTTAACACCAGGGATAGCAAGGTTGGTTCAATCACCTGCCAATAGTCAATGCTAATTTAATGACAGAAAATTTCCCCTAGATGTATAATATTCCAAGTCTTTTTCCTCAACTCAACCAAACCTTAAAGGGGAACAATGCCCATTTTCAAAACTAATATGTGGTATTCCTGTAGTCTGCTAAATGATTAGTGAACACGAAGAACTCTCTCCCAATTCAAATACACTGATCCATACATAATGAATTGGGAAATATGTTATACATGACACTGAGTCACCCAGGAGATTGTTCTGGGTACATTTTATGTAGAGAATATCTAGAAAAAATCAATCTCCCATTAATTTTCTATAGAGCAGTGTCAGATTTAATAGTTGATGATATCACAAGATTAAGATTTACTTCACTGATTTAATTCAATTCAATTCAATTTATTTTGTATAGCCCAAAATGTACAATCTGTACACATGTGACATCCACTGTCCCGGAACCCTCGTTTAGGGCTTTGAGTGAGTCGAATATTTAATCTGCTTTAACCTCGGTTTTGGGGTCCACCAACTCAGAAATATCTGTCTCTTCAGCTGCCCAAGAGGTTGCTATGTTCATCAGCTAGTCACTAACTGTCAATAGTTTTATGTTGGGTAGGTGCTGTACTGAAACGTAGCATTTTGGAGCTGCATTCTGAAAACAGATGTCCGATACGTCTGGGAATTACAGTAAAGTTGCTTGAATGCTTTTTGTTGCTGGGTTGAACTGCAGAGTTGAGTGATAACTTCTTTGGGACCATCATGCTATTCACATCCACATGGTCTTTAATCCATTGTAAATATAAAATTATTGATAGCAGCAGCTCAAACTCGAGGAGTGGCGGATCAGAATATGCCAATAGGAATGAGCCAAATGTGTTGATTTGGTGGACAAAAGACCAACTTTGTCATTGATTTTCGGGGCTTTGTTAAGGTAACTGTAACCAGTGTCAGACGACATTGTAGGTGATTTGGTGTATCAGCGTCATTGAGCAGCTAAAATCCACAGGCCAAAGCATTCCTTCTCATCTCAGTCTGATAAGATCTACTGTGTCCTTGGCAGCAGAGCAGTTCATGTTCATCTAAACTCAGTCGCATACAAAACACAATGAGTCTATTCAGGCCTTTTTCTGTCACAAACGATTACAATATGATTTACAGTAAGCTTCATTGTGTTGGTCACAATCTGTTTCCTGCCTGAAAGATTTGACAATCGCTATCTGACAGCTACGTTAGATTTGACAAATAATATGCTCTGTGTGGTTCTGATACACACATTTTGTAGTTTAGCACAATGATTGCTTGAATGTTGTCGATAATTAGGTATCATGTTTAGAAAATCGTTGAAATGTTAAAATGTCAAGTTGAATGTATTTTCTCATGTTATGTTATTCCCTTAATGGGTGGTTAGTTTTTAATTCATCCAAGGTTTATATGAGCCATGTATCACCTAGTATCCGAAAGTTATCATGTAAATTGTATTATGTCTCAGCATATTAGTTAAATTCTCATATAGTATATTCTATGTGGCATCTCTAAACCATTTACAGCATTGCATGTATTTCCATCTGTTCAGTTTAATCACCATCTGCTATGTGTTTGAGCGCTTCAAATAGCAATGTAGAACAAAATACATCAGGGACAACCGTCTTTTGAATGGTAGCCCATTATGAAAAAAGGTCTTCATGGATTCCCTAAGCATTCTCCTTTCTGTCTCATTTATACTGAAGATTACACACAAAATAACATAAGACGTATTTACGCTGCATTTTCTAGTTCTCATTTTAAGATGTTTTACCAATTAAAAATGTATTTCTCAGCCTTTCTGCTAGCAGCCTTTCAAGGGCAAAAACCTGGAGAAAATCAAGGATGAACTGGATGACTTCAAAATGCTGAAATGGGTGAACCTGAAAAGGAAAATATGAGATACCCTTGAAAGATGAATACACTTTGGCTGTGAGATGTAGGTGTGGTGAGTGAAGATGAGAACGCTTTCTGTCCTCAAGGCGCTTGGTAGGATGGGCAGGAAGGATGAGGTGGAGCTAAGACAAACTAAGAGACACTGATACAGACGGAAGTGTCTCTTTGCACTGACCAAAACCCTTTTTAACCCGCTTTTTTGATCAAACAGTTTGAGTTATGAAGTGCAAGTTGCTTCACTAGTAACAAGGCCCTGAAAGTAATGCAACATACTGTTAGTAGTCCTATGACTGTTTAAGCTTTAAAGCACCAATTGCACTGTCCAAAAAAAATGTGTGCCAGTACAATAATATGGACAACCCAGATCCCCTCTCACACAACATTGAAACAAAATGTTCTGATATCTTCCATTCAGCTGGTCTCTAGGACTTTGCGTAACATCTACCTCAGAGATTAGCTGCATCCCAAAGTGCTCTTCGAGTGGTAGTGGAGCGTCATGTGAAACAAGATACAGTGAGCCAGCCCAACCTCTTAAACAAACTCACAGCAACTGTTGAAAGGAAATGGGAGTTGGTGGTGGTATTAAATGGAATTAACAGCCTAAGTGGTGTGCCTGCACTGGGGATGGCCTGTGGAAACTTCCTGTGTGTGTTGAAAAGAAAGTTCCCGTGCCCTTGATTTGGACCCGGAGGATGCTGGACCCACTGCTTTCTCCTATTAGTGTCAGAACAGTGGCTTCCCCTTAGCTTTCCTGAACTTCTTTTTTGGAAACCTGATTTGTTTAATGGCTATGACAGTGAAAACTAATTTTAGATTGTGAGCATGTTTATAAAAAGTATGTTATATATAAGAGAGACGCCTTTAAAAGCGCCTGTTATTTTTTGTTTTCTCCCCAGATTACACTCAGTCACAACGTTTCCGTCACTTTCTACACATTTTCTCTAATGTTAGGAATGATTGTGGGTCAAGCATATTGGATAATGGGCTGCCTCACAGGTCCATTATACCGCTGTATTCTAAATTGTGTTCAGACTGAATGTGGTAAACACATTAAGTCAATGCATAGACACCTTTTTTGCTCTGGGCGGCACTTTTTTTTTTTAAATTCATCCATCCATCCATCCATCCATTAATTATCTTCCGCTTATCTGGGGCTGAGTCCCAGTGACAATAGGCCTATCAGGGTATATTCTAGACGTCCCTCTCCCTAGCCTCAGGGACCCTGAGGCGTTCCTAAACCAGACTAGATATCTAATCTCTCCAGCGTGTTCTGGGTCTTCTTCCCCGGGGCTTCTTACCCGTTATATGTTCATGGAAAACCTCTAATGGGAGGCGTCCAGGAGGATCTTGATCAGATGCCCAAAACCCCTTATCTGGCCCCTTTTGACACGAAGGAGCAACGGTTCTACTCCGAGTTACCGCTGGATGTCTGAGCGCCTCAGCCTATCTCTAAGGCTGAGCCCAGCCTCCCTACAAAGGAAGCCTATTTGGTCGCTTGTATCCGTGATCTAATTGTTTCAGGTCCCTTGTCAACACAAAAGTTTGGTGCAACACTAGCATCTGGTGCAACTGTCTGCAAGTAAAGAATTTGCACTAGATACTCTAGATACCGCAACGCAGAAATTCACCTCTCATTCAATCTAAACACACATTTAGTGACTAAGCTTACGTTTAATAATACATTGGAATGTTACATGTGTTGCTGTTATTCATCTGGCCGAGAAAAATAGATATTCAGAAATGTTATTTAAGTAAAATCCACTGCTTCCACGTGCTCCAGATGAAGATTGAACCATGGATCAATATACTTGGGCTGAATCCTAAATGGGCCTCCAGTGGTTGAATGTGAGTAAGTACAAATACTCAAAAACTAGTTATTAAAACTAGCTAAATTAGTTAAAATTTTGAGGTAATTATACTTTATGTACAAGTTAGCTTCTGGAGTGTGTGAGCTTGAGGCTCTTTGTTGATAGAAATAATTAAACAGTTGATATTTCATAGGCGCAAACTCGTCACCTTTCGGCGAAATTCGCCGTTTTTGATCCAAAATAGGTCATTTGTGTGATTCGTGTAGATCTGCAATAAAACAAATTTGGGGGGGGTCCTCCAAGTAATCTGCGAACGCAAGCTGTCATGAATCTAATATTTTTTTCAGGCTTGTTCGTTTGGCCAACCCATGTCATCATGACACTTTTTTTTCGAGTCTTCGGTCTGTTCGAAATGGAAGGTAGCTGCCTCGATGCCGTAATAGACAGGTGTATTACAAGACATGTCTTTCGGGTGAAGGCATTTTCAAAAACCGTTGGTTTCGAGCGGCCTTTTTAAGATAGCATTTACGGTAACGTGTGACGTTGGTACGCTGCAAGAATGTTAGGCTATCTAAAGTAGGCTAACGTGCTAATGTTAGACAGTTGGCTGACAGACGCCTCGCAAATCACATCAACCATTATTGCTGTTTACAATAACGGTGTTATCGGATAGTACAGTGTCTATTTCTCGGTAACTTTTGAAAAATCTAAGCGAAAAACGCCGAAAAATTTACATTTACATAAAAGACACGGCCGTCAGCGGAGTTTGGTCCGGAGTTTAGCTGCTAATAAGTTACATATAACGTTAACATGCTGATATGAATTATATGGTGTGTCTGTAGAACATGAGTTGTTGTCAACATAAACAAGTGATTGTTGTTTACTTTGCACATGAACATATTTGGGCCAAATAACCCACTGTGTATGTAGTGACGTGCGGTGAGGTTCGTGGCTGGTGAGGCACTGACTCTTTCAGAGTCAGATTTACAAATATATAAACCCAATAGAGTAGCTTAAATCACCATTAAATTGGCAGCTTGCACATTGACAGCACCCTGAGGGTTACTACCTTTTTCCATTATAATTTTATGAGTTAAATCGCAGAGACTATAACATCAGCTAGATAACTAGCTATCATTTCATGCAAATTTAACTCTTCCATTTAAATCGTTTAAGGTTATTAAAAGTGTCCTTAGCTAGCTAATTAGCTAGCATAGCAACTAGATAACCGCAGCTTATTTGTGTTTTACTGGAATAACATTGAAGCATATGAATGCATATATATATATATATATATATATATATATATATATATATTAAAATTATATATTCCCCGGGGAGCATGCCCCGGACCCCCTAGGGGGTTCGGATCCTTGTCACCTTTTTCATCCCTGATGAGTTTGCACCCCTGGATATATTAGGCTAAAAGGTGCAGCGTGTCATTGTATATGTGATGCATGGCCATGTGTTTAGATTTGTGCTAATGTGTCTCTAGTGCCATCAAAATGCAGTAATGAGTCATGGAAACTGTTGCCAGACAGGAAGAAAGTTGTTGAAAAAATAATAATTTCAGAGTAGCAAATAACTACACTGAGAGCAACAATTGCACACAGTGGTGAGGGAGAAGTACTCAAACTTATGATATGAGGGACGTAAATAGCATGAGGCTATGATATATATATATAATTGAAATAGTAACAAAAATGCACACACCAGAAACACACATCATTATGCAGGATGGAAGTTTCAAGCTCTGTGTTGCTTTATTTTTCTTATTTTGAACTGAAGGCCTTATTTAAAATTTTGTGGCCAGGACATTTACTTAAATGGTTGGAGTTTTGGAAAACGTAACAATTTTCTGCTTGCTTTTCTGTCCTTTACTTTTATATGTGCGCCTGAATGACTATGAGATCCTGCAACTTGTCTTTAAAGAGGGTGATAACATACATATTAACTTTCTTTGAAGATCAATACATTTCTAACTAAATTTCTCACACACCGTAGTTGGTCAAAATTGATGGAAAACGATGCATAACTTGCAAAAAAAAAAAAATAGCTCCGATTTCTATAATATAGGTGTAAGGATATGATATGAACTCCCTCCTACTTTTGATGAGGTGCTACTAAAATCAGTAGACATCCAGGACTTGAAGCAAGGTAAGCCAATCTCATAGTTCAATGTACAGACATGTTCTTTCTGAACCTGAAGACAGATCCTTCTCTGATACAGTTTTCGAGGGAACTTATGCATTGTCAGTTAATTTTCCCGAGCGCTGTGTTGATTGAGTATAAAAATCAAGGTTCCATATTAGCTGCTCAGAATGTTGTAACCCCCCCCCTATATTGCTTAAGGGAAAAAAGTGGGTCAGTTTAAATCGAGTTAGTGAGGTGGATATAAGTAACGGCGCAGAGATGTGGAAAATGTATTTGTCACAGCTGTGATATACAATCTGTATACGTGAAAATAAGAGAAGATAGGGGTAAACCAATCTGACGAAATCATACCACGCCATTTGTTATAGTCATCTTTCTTGAGCTGGAATTTCCATAATCCACAAGACGTAAAGCGACTTCCTGAGAGAGATATTGCATAACGTGCAGTCAGTGTTTCCAGACCAGATCTGAGCTGCTCTGAGCTGAGCACTGTCTGTGTCTGTGCTCACTGGCCAGCTTAATTAATCATTCTTATACCCTTGAAGCCATGAGTCCATAAAAAAAGTTAACCTCCAAAAAAAGATAGTCATTGTAGATACTTGATCGTCACATTTGTCTCTTCATATGTTGGTTTCTCATTTTTTGTGTTTTGGCAATGGATATGGATCAGGGGACTTATTAGTATTTGGATTCCCCTCAGCTGTTACTGTGACCTCCCCATCAGTGCTCATTACGTGTCTAAATGAAAACTGATGCCTGAAGTATAAGGTACAAATATGTGTTGGTCTCCAGGGTAATGAACAGTTGGAGGCTGGTTGTGCTATACACTGTCTTGAGACCCATTGTTTATCAGTCTCTTGTCTACAGCTTGTGCAAAATAATTCTTGTCTTCTATTGAACTATAAGAGGCTTGATAATGCTACAGCCATCCTTGCTGCCCTTCACTGGTGGTCTATATTTTTTAATGGATTGCTTAGACGCCTAATCAAGTCACAGGCCAAGTTTTCAACCAATTTTAGTGCAAATATTGAATGAATTTTAAGACATTTGGCAAAAGAGAATGTGAATTATTTTGCATTTCCCTCTGCTTTTTTGTTAATATTAAGAGATGAAGAGTTTGAGGCACTTATTCGCCAGTCGGTTGCCATTAAACGATTTCCAACATTCTTGTTATTTTTGTTTGTATATGTTTATAGAATTTTCTTTGGGCTTTAGCTGGGCTGTATACATTCTGCGGGCTCTGATCTGAGAGCTGAGAATCCTGCAGATGTCTGCACATGGCTCATTTCATGCAGCAGTGACCTCTCACTGACTCACACTGAACATTTCCAAGTATTCTTGTCATCACAGCTTATTTCACATGGTTACCTTTCTTTTTTAAAGAAAGAGAATACCAGTACTTCTCTACAGTCATTCACTCTCCAGGACCGCAACTGTTAAATGAGAACATGGTTCTGCTCTTCCCCAGTGGGGAGAGCAGACAGGAGCTCCGGAGAGGACGGAGTGAGGCAGAGGGACCGTTAGTTCCAGCACTACTGTTGGCCGACAGACCGCTTTTAGGATCTGTCTCTGTAACCAGTATAGCATGACAGGAATTAACAAAATAACTAGCTAACTAGCCAGCCGCTAAATTAGTTCAATTTAACAACCTAATGCTTCATCTATGAAAGCACATTATAATCGCTAGAAAAGTAGCAACTTTGTTTGGATCATGTGCTGGCGGAATTAGAAAGCTAAGTAGCCAGCCATCCACTAGTTAGCTTGCTTATTCCACTGTGCTTTGATGCTACACTGGTTAAAGTAAATAATCCCAACAGCGTGCCATCTTTTAATCTGTCTAATAGTTTAGCCCATTAGCTACACTGCTCTCCATTTCTCTAATAATTTAGGCTGTTTTTTGCAGCAGCCATTAAGGCTGGGGAGGTTAGCAAAAAGCTAAGCTAAACAATTGCCAACATTTTCTCTCCATCTCTGGAAGGCTTGCTGATATTGTAACTAACTAGAGTATAAGTAGTAGTATTATTAGTATCTTATTATCTTAAATCTAGTTATATTAATTCTGGCACCAAAGGACAAAGCAGGAAGACATTTTTGATGTGTAACTGTAGCCCAATACTCTGAGGTGTTTTCTTTTTCGCTCCAATCTTTCCTTTGTTTTGTCAGCAGCTAACACCGTCACTTTATTATGACATTGGCTGTGAAAATGTGTATGAAGACATGTAACGACATTCAGGTGCAAAGTGGTAATGTTAATTACCAGACTTCTTTTTCTAGCAAAACTATTTAGTTCAGGCTTAAAATTAGGGGATGAAATGATCCATAATGGCTGCATGCATTTTCATTTGTCTCACAAGGCCACACTGACTTCACTCATTCTACCAGCTCTAGTATCATTATGTTTTGATGACAGGGATTGTTAAAACATAGAGAGCATTCTTAGCAAAGGAGGGATGTTCCGCAGCTTTAGGAAATCTCTTAGGGGAAACCGCTGTCTTTCGCATTATAAATATAGTTGCTCTAACTTCCTAATCCTTGGTCAAGCTGGACACCAACAGGTGCATCCACTCTCACTCAAAACACAGATGTCAATGGGAATATTTTGGAACAGAAAACGGAAGACCTAGAATATAACATGTCAGTCCAAAAGGGAAACAGGCTGATACTGTGGGTGGCTGGTTTAATTAAGGAAACAGGTTTTCACTGCTCTGCTGTGCTGTGCATGCTAGAAGCTCAAAACAACATCCTATTCTGAGTACATTTCTCAAATTAATTTCACAATTGTAGACGGCAGAAAAATGGATCTCCTGTGGGACCCGAGTTAGTCGGCATCACTTATAAGCCTGCCATGCCTTAAATCCTTAGAAATCTTGAAAAGATTGAGCACAAACAGTGCTTCATAGAATTTTTCCACCAGTAACTCACAGTCTGAAAGTTTTTGGTGTGACCCCTGATTCCACATTTAGACTGACTTTTGTCTGTTTTTATTTTATCTTTATGTTAGTGAGTGAAGTTTTTGATATTGTTCCCTCACTCCTTGAGGAAATTCCTGAAGGTTGGACCCTCACTCCCAGTGATGTTAGGTTAGTGAATCAAAAAAGCATTTGAGTAATTTAAAGTTGACAGAAAATATACTTTAAATTATTCAGAATCACTTAACTATCGAGATCTCAAAAGCTTCTCAATAAAATGTCTCCAGGTGTTTAAGACATCGAATGCAACCACAGTCCTTCCTGCTAACACTTGAACCTTAAAATATTCTCCTGGGTGTGCTCCGTCTCAAGAAGAAGGCAGTTTGAGCGTTCAGGGTGATGTTTGTATTATAAATGACCAGGCTTGTCCCCGAACCAGCCAAAAGGAGAAACAAGACAGAACAATAGAAATAGAAAAGTGTGGAAGTAAAAGCTCCTTCTGTTTTCTTTTGTCCCCTCGTTGAGTGAGAGAGTGTGTTAGAGACAGACTCTGAGTGTTTTTTTTTTTTTAAAGTGGGAAATGGGGTTGAGGGAGGGGGGTTGAAGACCCATGCTCTGTCCCTCTGAGAACACAGGAAACTGAGGAAAAAAGAAGGAAATGGTCATACATTTTTTTGTAGGGATGCAAGCAAGTCAGCTCACCAGACTAAGCTTCAGCACATTTTCCACTTTGAAGATAGGTAAACAAAATGGCATTGTAAATGTATGTTGGAGCCAACCGCCAGCCGGGAGACTGAAAAGAGGGAAGGAGTCAATAGTGGAAGGAAGTGGTCGTGGTGCCGACTGTCTGCTGACAAGGCAAGAGATACTCTGTCAAACAGGGAGGAAAAAAGGCTTCCAGGATTTTTTTTTTGTAGTACATTAAATACTCAAATAGGCCTGACACCGCTTGAAAAAATGTACCTGATCATTACGCCACCATTTAAAAGAATTTACAATCTTTTCAGTCATTGTGTTAAGTGATTAAATTTACTTCCCAAAATGACAAACTGTTTCTTTGAGCCCTGCATCTTAAATCGCACAACCAAATTTCATACATATACTGTGGCTTAATCCCAAGCCCATGCACCGTAAATAATGTTTCCCCACTTCTCAGGGATTTAATCTTTCACCAGAGAATTTGCACTCATTTCCATTTCAACAGAAAGGGGCAGCAGGTCTCTTCAAAGCCAAGCTCCGTGAAATGCAATCCAGATGTTACCCGAGAAAAATCCCCAAGAAAAAAAAAAGGGGGGGGAAAACTAAACCATATAGGGACATACCATTAATCAAATATATTCTTAAGGGTAAAACATGACAAAACATGTTTTTTATTTTTCCTTTTTTGGAGCGAAAGATATTCCAGCCTTTCATTGGCTCTTTTTAAGTGAAGTGAGTCTCATGTTGTTGTAGAGCAAGGATAACACGGTTGCACAACAGCATAACAATTAGTACTGTAAGTGCCAGATTTTAGACACATAAGCATTCTCAACCGGTTTTTTTTTCTAAAAATGGAGAGCGGATAAACAGAATGAAAGTAAATGTCAGCACCTGAAACCTTGTCAGCCGAAAGCACAGCGAGGGGGCCCTGCCTCAGAGCAAAGTTACCAGGACAACAGATGACCTGCTCGCATATGTTGGTTGAACCTTTGTCATGCTTCTTCCTGTGAGGCCTTTTGGGTTGGGGAGGGAACATATTGCACACTGCCGGCCTGCACAGCATTAAAAACGAAAAGGTCCCCACTAACAGAATTTGAGGAGGGTTACAAATTGTTTGCCAGAGAATAGAGTATGCGTGTCATATTCCACGATGATCATGAAAAATGTTGTTTTGACATATGGAAATTTTTACATGTGGAGATTGCCTAACTTCCCGGAAATCAGACTCCCATTATTTTGTGAAATCCATTAAAGCTAACTGACATCTGCTTCCTTGATGTAATACATTCAGAATGCAAGAACATTCTCATATTCTGATCCTAAATCTCTCAAATATCTTAAAACATTTCTTCTTGGCATTTCGTTATTTTATTTTTTTTTTTTTGGTCTCAATATTTGACGCACTGCTCCATCCTGCAAAAAATCTGACACAAAGAAGTCATTACACACCGCTCACTAGCAATAGAAGTAACATTGCGTAATGAAAAAAAGTAAAATTTGTGTCAACTAAACACGGTTATTTGCTGCATGAGGTCAGGTTAGAAAAAACTGCAATACAGGTAAATTTGATGAATTAAAGTTTAGGTTTTTCTCAAAGTGTTGAATATAACTCTAGAAACTAGATAGGTACAGGTTTGTATGAGCATAATATAGGTGAAATAACACTTCCTGTTCGATATTATTGTCATGTTGATTTAAGTGACATGGATGATATGTCCCATATGTAACACACAATTCTGCTAATCACTGAGCGTGTCCCTCAAGAGCAGTCACGAGAAAGGATATATGCAATGGCTGCAACCTTGGATACTGCTCTGCTGATGTTATTAACAAAAAACTGAGTGTTCTTTGCATCAAGCGATGCAACCTTCTTGTGCAAACACAGGCAGCTTTAGATCAATGCATCATTGGCATCATTAGGAGCAGGCAGGATAACAAGCTACCTTGTTAAGTGCAGCTGAACGATAAATCCTCTAGGATCAAACAGGATAACATCACAACAGATCAATAAACATAATGGCCCTTAGCTACAGGCATAATCAACTGTATACATCAAGACCTCACAGACATGGATGCCCTAAAACAAGGTTTCAAATAGGGGCCCATGAAGAAGCGCATAAGATCACACCCTACTTCCATTATTTTAACCATAAATATGATGCTACTGTTTTATACTGATCCAAAACACTCTACTGTATTCTGTAAGGCAGTATTTTATATCATGCAGTAGGCTGTTCATCTTTAGTCAGTGTGACCTCTCTAGCCCCCTGACCTTCATTTTGCTTTGAGCTTTAATGTAATTTGTAATTTATCTTTTAATTACATTTTCTTAACATAGAGAAAAATAAATGTATTATTATTTAAGCAAAAAAGAGACAATGTGCTATAGTCTACAGTGACTAAACTACAGCAAAATGCAAAAAAACTGACATAGACAAGTTGGACCAGAGAAGGTTTGTATTGAGAATCACAGAAAGTTGGATGTAAAACTGGACATTACTTGTTCAGTTTGTTTTTGGGATTTAACAGAATAATTTATTCTTGGAGTTAAATTTGCAAAAGGACAAAAAAAACACAACTGGTGTTACATTTCGCAAATCACAGGGGAGGTAAGCTTCGTGTTCAGTCAAAATGCATCTTACTTAGTGCTGAAGATTGGTGAGGACATGGCTAATCCTTCTGCATGATCATGATCCACTCTTATTTTCAAATGTCTTACTGAAAGGGATCAGAACTTGGGCAGGATAGTTAATGTGTGAGTTAAAGCCCCATAGTGTGTGTACCATTCACTATTTTTTCAGAAGGGCTATATCAGAACTGAGGCTCTGAATCGTTGTTGCAGACCTCTGGTTTTAAGCTAAGTTAGCCCAGCTAGGTAACGCAATTTTCACGGATGCTGGAGTATGGACATTGTGTACCATGAACAAGATATAGGTTTCTCCTCCGTGGCCATAAAGACAACACATGGGCCCACATAAAACTGTGCTATATTTAGCTTCACTAGATATTCAGACCTGACCAACAGCAATGTGAACTTCACCACGACCATTTACAGAAACTGTCTCAAAGGGGAATAAATATGCTTCCAGTGACTGACAAAAGCAGTCTTTCCAGCAAAGACACTGAGAGCCCAACAGTAGCTGCCAATGTCTGCTTATTCCGACTACTGGCATCGCGGCCAATGACATTGTTATCCATGCAGTGAGCGGTGGTAAGTTATTGTCCCCAAAGTTCACCCCCAGGTGTCACCACACACTACATAGCCGCTAAGTCCCACCTCACTCCAAATTTTATCCCCTACTCCTCTGTCTCATATTTCTGGCGTCGATTCAATTTGCGTCACAACGCAATTTCTGCTTATGCCTAGTGATTTTACTCATTGTAGTCTGTGGGTCAAAAAAACACAGGACTTTCACCCAGGAGACTGGCGTTAATTTCCGTGTAAAACCAAAAGTCTTAATTACTTATTTTGATGTTTCGTTAGTGACGTTTGTGACATTTTTTCATTCCTTGTGATACGTGGTTTACGGCAAAGTGTACTTAGTTCATGTACTTACTTTAAGCACAACCACAAGGTAATTACTTACTGCAACCATAACACGTTAACTAGGTTGTGTTAAATAACATGCAAAAAGATTTTTCCCAAAGTTACCCCCATGGCATGAAACGACAAGCGACAAGCTAAAAATGTGTATCATGACATCAGGAGTTTCCTTAAAATGGCGGGATATTCATACGGCTTCCCATGAGATCACATTGTCCTAGCACAATTTGATAGTGGATACAAGGGACCAATATATGCCGTAAGAATTGCTTGTCCAATGGTTAAATAGCTACCGGGAACGTCAGACTGGAGATGGAATATATTTTTTTGTTACATTCCCAACATCCTGTACCATTAGGCCAGGGTTTGAATGTCCTCTTACAATTTCGTAGTGATTCCCAAATTGTGCTTTTCACCAGCCTGCCGTACCTGTACACTGAGATAGTGTGATTAAAAAACCTGCACACAGATATGGTGTGATTAAAGAACTCAGAACTGTGATGTAAACATTTTAATTATTTGAAACTTGAAATACAGCTGAAACTGTAAAATCTTCACCATCCAAAAGTTTATTTGGAGCTTACTTCTACAAATGGCAATCATGTAGGTGAATGGCAAATTAACACCCTTTGAAAGAAATTCACATTAATGATATGCAAAGGCTTCAGCTCTGGTATTTTAGCTCATTTCTCCTTTGTTAAATTTAGAAGGCCTTTTGTGAAAAAAACTAAATATCTCTTCATTGCTGCGTTATGTCCCAAAACCACAGGGGCTCCTGCGAGACAGCTGTGGCTATTCCAAAAGAAAATTGGCTTTGGCATGGAAACAAAAAGAGCCAAAGGGCAGTGAACATGCTCAACTTGCAGTTTGCTTATGCTCAGATTGTATTTTTTCCCCTTTTTTCTTTTTCCCCCAAGCAACCCCCTGTTGGGTAGAGATAATAGTGGTACAGTTCAGTTTGGGAGATGGCAGTGACATGGGGAGAAGGGAGGTGAGAAAGACAGAGAGGCTAGAAAAAACCAGGGTTGCAAAATATCATACAGTACAGTCAGCTTATCTGTGGTTTTTCTGAATAGATATTGTATCATATTAGCTGCCTTTTTATATTTCGCATAAGAGTGTGTCTATAATTTCACCCCAAGTTGTCCTTTTGCAACAATGCAGCTTCTGATTGACTGCATTAATGCTGCATTCAGGGAACGGCTGATAGGACTGAATGAGATCATTGGGAGGCTGACATGCTTTACGACCACAGACCATTGGCTCACATTGGAGTTACATAAGAACAACCATTTCTACACCAAGTGTTTCAGTGATGATAACAGACAGGAGAGGGGAGTCCGATTGTGAAAAGAGCAGTGTAGCCAGGCCAATAACTCACATCACCTCTTGTCTTCGGGGAACTACATGTTTGGGAGGGGGAGTTTTAAAATACAAGTAAACATTTTTTTTTCTTTTTACTTTGTTCCACCACATTCGGCTCCTATAGGGATAAGTGCTGTTCATTTTTTCCATCTTTGTAACTTAAATAGATGTAAATTGCTCACGCCTTTTTTTTTTTAAGAGAAGGACTGAGCTTCTGCTTTAGACAGCCAAGTCCTTTTATAACAATCTCACTTTGAATGGAATATATTATTTGTTGAGAGTAGGTAAGACAAAAGTCCACAATACAACAAGGTGGAGGTACTAATTAATTGAATCAGCGTAAAACCAAAAGTAGTTTTATTCGCCAGGGGGTTAATGTTGTGAAATGGCTTTTTTTCAGATGTGACACAAACAAATTTATGTTTGTGCAACAAACTACTTAGCCAGAGTTGGGAAAAACACCATGGTTTGATGTACAATTGGTACATGAATCACATAAAATACATACCTAAACAACAGCACATTAATACAGAAAACATGTCACAAACGTCACTAACATAACTTAAAATAACTAAACAAGACTTTTGGTTTCACAAGTGACACAAACAGCAGTCTCCTGGGCTAAAGGCCTGTATTTGTTTGACACTTCCACCCACCATAAATTTTCTTTATGGCTTTTTATATTACGTAAATGCCTCACTAGCTCCGAGCGTCGCTTGTAATTCTACGTCATTTGCTTGGCCACATGTACGTACGAGTACATAATGTAAAGTCCAAAGGGAAGGGTGGCAGACCAATTCTTCAAATTATAATCTCATGATGAGAAAACCATGTCATTGTACAGTCCCTCCTTTTCAGACAAGGCCAGTGGCCCTTTATCAACCCTATAGTGAGAGATTGTCAGATAAACATGGACTTCTGTTAAAACACTCTTAAATTGATGAATCTCATTATGTGGGTGGAAATATGAGCTGTTGATAAAGCTCCAGATCCAGCTGTCTAAGACTCCTCATTAAGCTCTAAAATCACAACAAAAATGTCTTGATGCACAGTGCTGCAAACAAGTAAACAACAGAGTCGCACAAAGTAAAAGCAGCAGCCAGCTGGCTCAATGACGGCAAGCATCAGTGAGCAATGCAGGAAAAGCTTGAAAAACATAAACAAAAAGCAGTTGCTTCCTTTTTGTTGACGTCTTGTAGATAGACCCAATCTCTGAAAATGCTTGTAAAAATTTGATTTGAACTCAATTATTTTGTTCTTTCTGATGATTAAACAAGGTTGTTTGAAATTATCTTCATACCTTCAAACTGTCATAACAGAATTCTTGAAATTATTCATATTTCCCTACAAAATATTAAAGTAATGCAGGTCACAGCCATTTAAACATTGAGATGCAGGGTATATTTTCATTCATTTTATTTTTATACAATATAGCAAAGTAACATAGCAGTCAAACTAGTTTGGATTTGGACGACAAATTTCAATGTTGACCTAATTTATGTCAAGTCCACATTGTGTTGACGTATTATGGGAAGTTTTAGTTAAAAAAACAAATACTTATTTACTGCCATATGATTGATGGTGCTTTCTCTGTCATATACCTATGTAGACTGTTCTCATACACTGTTCATAGCTACAAAAAGTGATGCACTGTAATTTGTAGATATCCTACTAACTCTATTTGTATCTAACCCACATAATCATGAACCAAGAAGTATAACTCCGTGTTGCAAAGAGGTTGGGGTGGTGATTTATTTGTTATGTAACTTCAGCACTCAATTAACGCCACTTCAGGAGTTATTTCAACCAAAGCTAAACCTATAAAAGGTTACACGAAAAATTTAAGGAATAACTTGTTGTTAGATATCATAGGAAGCGATATATAAGGATATTATTTTTATATAAATCATTTTCATATTTTGCTCTCCTGCCACTGCATTTACAAACCTGCACATGTATTATGACTATAAAATAGAAATGCCTTCAAGGATACCCTGTGTGAGTTCAGGAAATTAAGAATAAAACATAACTCATCATGATGTGCACAAGCTTGGATCGTTAAACCCTTTTCAGTGCCTGAAGACCCTCATGACTGCATGACTCACCAAAGAACCTACATGCTCCATGGTTTATTAGAGTGCAATCCTAATGAAGAGAAAAAGACACAGACCATACACCTGTTACACAGATTGAAATTATACCTTTAGCAGATAAAAAACATGCATGATTTATGGCCCCTGCAGTCCATCAAAAGGTCAACACATTACTGTACAAAGGGTTAAAGAGATGCTACCAGAGGATTTCCTCTTATCATATCTTCCACATGGCCATACTGCTATAGATAGCCTCATCTCCCAGAACCCTCAGTGGAACCCCTAACAACATTATTTGGCTCAATTAAACTGACAGTTGAAACTTTGCCTCAGTCTCATATTATCCTATTTCGAGCCACGGCTACACGTACCCACAATCATCTGTGTGCAGCCACCAATTTGCAATTTAGCTTTATCTCTGTAGCTAGGAGGAATGATTTATGTTGAAAGCCAAATGCTGCTTCTTGTTTATTTTGCAGATAAACCTCGGCTGGTCTTGCCCTCAAAAGACTGCTTAATGTTTGAACAATTTTATTTAAGCTTTCATCATTGGTGCTATATCATTTCCCTCTATCGTTAAAAATGAAAGAGTTGTAAAGTAAAAATGTCAAATCAGATCCTGAGCGTTCCTTTTCTGGCCCTTATCTCACTCCATACAGGTGTCAGACCACAAACATGGCAACCCAAACACGTTATCCCAGCATGGATCCTGCTTCCCTTTGTTTGTACAGCTGAAGCACCCGGCCGCCTCGGTTGAAAGGCATTGATAATGCACTTGCAATACGGAGCAGATGAGGGATGGACGACCATGAGAAAGTCATGTAAAACAAACACATGTGTCCTTGATTTGAACCGTTGTGGTCATTCGCTGTCATTTATTTTAAAAAGTGCCTTTGGGCTGTTTGATTTTCAGACTGAGTTTATAATGGCTACATTTACAGCAACATTTCCCATGACTGAAAACTCACCTCTCAAAGTAATTGGATTCTTTTTTTTTTCAACCAAGGAAGGAATAAGTTACTGTTAAACAACATATTAGCTAACAAAATAAATCATTTTGTGCAAAGAAAAAAGACAAAATTATGCCTGAGAGCCTTCAATCTGAGCGCAACACATAAAACCTGGAGTAACTGGTTATTTGAACACTTGGAGGCAATGGAAACAAACTGTGAACATAACCCTGACATATTATCCCCTTTTAAGTGGACATGGGAAACTTGTTAGCCAACGGTTGCTAATTTACGCAGCTTATATGGAGCAAAGTGAGCATTAATTTGGAGTCTTGTTTCTAGCAACCTCGCACATGTTAATCCAATATTTACACTTCTTTTAGCTATGTTTTAGTCCGCACCAACTCCTGAGTGAAATTTCTTGCTCTTTAGCTGTTCAATTCTCCACTATGTCTAAATTCAAATTTCAACCTACAATACCAAAACAATGAGCTGAAAGATGGTAAAACATTCTGTGGAGCTGGGAGGAACAGCAGAGTTTGGTTGTAATTTTTTGTAGGTTTATCACCATGAGTGACACCTTTCAAAAACAGGTAGCCTAATGATCAAATGTTATTATGATATTGATTATAGCTTGCTTTAATGGCAAGTTCGAACAGGTATTCAAAGAAACTTAAATTTCATTTTCACCTCCCCATTGCATAAACACGTTTTAAATTGGTTGTAGTTTTAATTTAGAAAGTAATGGTGGAATCTGATTCTCACTTTCAAGTAGAAACACACAATAAGCATGCACGGAATCGACAGCATCTGTCAAATGTGTGACTGAAATGAAGCAGAACATGAAAAACATGTCAATGTCAAGAACCACCGCCATCATCAAAGCTAATCTCACACAACAGAAAATCTGGTAAGCATTTAACCACAACGGACCACAGACTGAGAGAAACCCAGTACCCTTACCAAGCGGTCCTTGTGACATATACACTGGACCCAGAACAGCACGAGAAACAGCTGTTATGCATTTGCACTCCAAGCCAAATAAATATCAAACGTTTTCCGGCTAAACTTTATAAGCAACATTGCTGTTCAATGCACACAAGGGCAGATGTCTGTGTGTAATTCTCTCAGCTGTAAAAGGCTGAAACGGCAAAACTGCCATGATAAATCAATTTTGTGTCTTTTGAGAATTTCAAGCCAACTGCCTTCTTTGATCCACCCTGTCTGCACAGCACATGTCCCATTTTCTATTGTTCACAGCAAAATGTGGAAATCAGCACTAATGGAGTATGCAGTTAATGCAATTAGGTGAATATTTAATTGTAATAGATGTTCTGTCATATTGTATACATTTTTAGCCACTCTAGCATTGGGTGCCTTGGATGGCAATGTCGGTTGGTCGGTTTGGTTTAAATATATCAACAACTATTGTATTCTTTAACAAGAAGTTTTATACATACATTCATGCTGCCCAGAAGATGAATCTTTATGTGTTTTTTTGTTCCCACCATGAGATAAAATGTTTTGGTTTGGTGTGCATATCTCCACAACTATCCGTTGAATCTCATTTTTAAACCAATAAATTCAGGAGAGATGGGTTAACAGAGGATGAATTGTTTTAACTTTCAAGATAATTTCATCATCAAATCAACATTTTATCTTGCTCAATACTTGGGTGAGAGGAAATATATGTCACATGAACCCATTCTTACTCCTAACTAATACTGATGCTTGGGCAGTGCCGCTGGGTGTCTGTATAGGTGGCACAGTGCTTCCAACTAATTTCAACCTAAACCCATCTGTGTCAATATTAGACTCTCAGAGAAACTGACGTTGTTTAAATATTGAAGAAGTCCGCGCATAATTGGTGGGAAGGTTTTGGATGGAGGGGGCAAAGAAACCCAGGACTATCACCCAGAGGACCGCTGTTTATATAATATTATGGATTCTCATAATTTAGCTTGTTTGGATACTCTTTCTTTCTGATGTTAGCCCTCATAACAAACATTTCAGTGAGGGTGTCAGTCAGCTGCTCATATGAATTCTCCAAATTATAATTTCTTACTGTGAGTTTGTCAGGTTGCCTCATTCATTTGTGGGAGGCTAATAAGGACTTCAAATTTCCTGTCCATATATTGTAGACCAACAGACTATCTTGGAGACAGCGACCTGAAATTCCAGCATCTTGACCTCAAACCCTTATCATATGTTTAACTAAGCCAACCGTAGCCTTAAGTATGTAATGAATGAGTTTATCAATTACTTAATTACCCTTTTCTACGTCATACAACTTGGTTTCTTCATATCCCTCCTAATGGTTTTTTTCTGAGAATAAGCTGGAAATAAAAATAAAATGCATAATTTAATACAACAAAAAAAGGCTTCTGTTTTGATAACAAGACAGTGCTAATTACAAAAGGTGAAGACAGGTAGAGACACAGTTGATACAGATGATGGCCTGATTAATGAATGCAGCAATTTACCTACGGGGTGGCCTGCATGTTTTTTCACCAATACATATAAAGTGCTTTCTAAACCATCACTTCTGTTTGTCCCTCAGGAAGGAATGAAGGGAGGAATAAAACTTTGGCATTTGATTCAGTACATAAATCAATTATGTGTGATCCCCCTCTCCAAACATATAGAACAAAGGCAACACATTTTAGTAGCATCTGATAAGTTGTTTGTAGAATGATATCATTCATTGGCATACTACCCTATAGATGTTGAGAGTGCAAACATATATGCCTGGTAATTCCATATGTACATATGTCTATGTGACCCAAACAAAATGAAGGAAGTGAGATGACACTTGAGACCCGACAATCTCTCAGGGTATCCGTGTCTTAACCTTTTCAACTTCGGGCTATTTTTGAACCCATTTACGCCAAGTGGTGCTATTTTGGGGCAACTGGGGCACCGGTGTGCTTTGTGTTCGTGTGCAAAGGAAAAGGGGAGTTTTGTTACAGTTATTTTAAAAAATATATAAATAAATAAAAATTCAAAAGAATGTGACGTAGATTTTATGTTCTGACAGTGAAATTTGGCAGTTCAACAATGCTACACCCTCAGCTACAAGCTACACAGCTTTCCATACTCTTTGCAGTGAAAAAACAAGTTAAACAATTAAAATCAGTCCCCAGTATTCGGTTAAACTATTGAAGAAACCCTTCACCTGTAACCAGGTCCACCAGGATGTAGCTTTGTCTTAACAGTATCATCTACCAAGACTTGACGGCTGAAAAACATAACTTTACAGGCTGAATTACATTTACATTTGCATACATTTACTAAAAACTACAGCGTCTAGCTGTTTTAGGAAATTAGTCAGCCCCTTTTATGAAACTGTAAGTGTGGGACTATTTTTAAAGATTTGCTTCTTTGGTAGCAAATAATTGGCTTGGGGCTGAGTAGCACAAACATGATAGGAAAAATGGAAAATACTGAGCAAACATATTACTGCTAGAAGAAAATATTTATCTTACTAACATTTAATAAAGATATTGCAAGATACATTTAGCGACTTTGCATATCGGCTGATCTCAGGGTCATAAATAATTTTCACTGGTCCTGGGGATAATTAATGTCAATTTAACAGAATTAAAGATAATTAAAGCTACAGACTAACTTTATTAAGTTATTAGCCTTATTTCCCTGGCATGCTGTGAGAATGGGTCCACAGCAGGTATTCACAACATAAACTAACTCATACAGAACATTAATGGTCTGTGTTAATCTGAGGAGATGAACTTATTGACCAAACTGTGGGAATAAGTTCTTCTACTGTGCTAAACAAGCACAGGACTTTTGTCCGATAGGCCGCTGTTCATGTCCCGTTGGAATATAAAGTAAAAGACTCTATAAACTGGCTTACAGTAGCTTAGGTCTGAGGCTGACTGCCATATGCTACTCCGGGTCCTTATAGTTTGTCTTCTGACTGCGCAAATATATTCCAGCCTTTTATTGAACAAGTATTGGAACTGTTTCAAATTCACATTGCATACGCCAGTATCCATAGTTTTCATGTGAAATATTGGCAAGCGAGTATTTCACATTTTCATTTAGTTTATTCCCGCCCCCGTTGTGGAAAGGCCTTTACACATCCAGCAGACAGAGCAACATTAGCATTCATTTGGAGGTTTTTGCCATTTGATTAATGTAAGAACAATATTCTCTCTCCTTTAAGCTCTGTTTTGGTCTCCACCCTTTCCTGTTGGTTGTAAAAGCGTGATAATGAGTTAACAGTTGCTACAGTAAATGCTTACTAGTGCTGTGGGGAACTGCAGAGTTGGGCTATAATTCTCTGTATAGGTTCATTATTTAGAGTAACTCCTCTCATATGCACTAGTTCTTTGTTGAATAAAAACATCTGTCTGCAAAATGTGTTTGTGTGTGTGTGTGAATACCTTCTCTTGTTAAGAGGAAATATTATTTTACTTCACAAAAAGACAGGCCAACTTCTAATTCACTTAGCAAGACAAACTGCAACTCTCAAAGCCGTGTGATATCCAGCCTCAGTCTTGATACCGTACAGCCTGAATAGATTGAAGGTCAAACCCTTTATCTTTACTGCTGAGGAGGATTTTTGACATGATTGGAAACCTGTGTAAATAAACAAGACAAGCATGCCTGCTAATAGCCTGCTGTTAAAACAAATACTGTTGAGCTGGCCTCTTGCCTGTGTAACAGATACCCCTTTTTCACAGTCGGGTTGCATTCGCTGTCTGGCCCTGGAGGGGGTTCACGTTTCGAAAGCTTGGCAGTGCAGTGGCATGTGAAAAATGTCCCCCATGTTGGGACGGCAGGAGAAAGTAGAACAATAGGGAACGCTAATGTATTCTGATGTTCAGTGCCGCTATAATACACCAGGGCTTGGTATGACAGTATACAGTGTGACAAGTTGCTTTATTAATGTATACAATGATGGGGTTATGAAACTTTTATTTTATTTGACAAGGAAACTGTCATCTGAAATCATATTTCCATTGGATCTGACATTTAAATCATGTTGGGCCTGGGAAAATTCTTTGTACTACAGCAAACCTGTAAAACTAATGATATAATGTAAGAGGAACCCCACAGATTTCACACATCAAAGTGTGCTTCCAGGTGTTTGGAAGTACTACTCCTTGTGTGAATGAAGTTGTGTAAAGCTTTTTGTGGCTGCCAAGGGAGCTGCACTAGGTCAGATAAATTGCCTCGATTGATGTAACTTTAATCAGCGTCTCTTATGTTTGAAAATGTATGAAATCATGGGATGTAAGTTAAAAAGAGGTGACCTAACCAAACCTCTGTAGCCCTCTCCTCTTCTCTGCCTGAGGCCCGAGGCCGCTTCTAGCATAACCCACCTGAAACTCCGACTGAACTGTGGGCCGATGAGTTGCGTTAAGGGTAATGTTGGCACAAGGTTTAAAAAGGAAGACGAATACCTGAAATAAATAAAAATCTTTGCATCTTTGCATCTTTGTTTCTGTTAGTCTGGTGATATATTGAAAAAAATCATTAGTCGGACAATGTTTTATGAGTGCAATGCTAATTTGATGGTGTACTTTTATCACTCTACAAGTTCACGGTATAAAAAGAAACACATGCCAACTGTAGTTAACCGTTGGGTTCAGGGAACGTATAAACAAACTTTAAAAATAAGAGAAAAAAGAGGTCAGATCCACAAAAATGCTAGAGAAATACAGTATATGTTAGTGAGGCGAGCTCCCAGTTCACATGAGTTGTAGGAGTGTGTTTGTCATTCCCTGTCCCCAATAGGGCCAGCGCTAATCCTGCTGCCGTTTTATGATCTACCAAGTGCGTCAAACTGTTTCCATTCCAAACAGATCCTCCAGCTACCTTTCCTCTGAACTCTTACTCCACACATCCAGAGCACCTTGGCTCAAAGCCAAATACCCAAGGGCCTCTGTCCAAGAAGGAGATACAAGGGTGTTACTGGGAGGAAGTCGAAATATTCATATTCACCTGTCAGTAATTCCAGAGGAGAAGCAGATGGAGGTGATTCAGCATCGAAAGCCCTTTCATTGAAAATAAAATGGGGTCTTGATGCTCTCATTGGGTAAATCATATACACTCTGATCTGAGATCAATTAAAGGTAAAGTTAAATCCAATATGCCCATTTCTCCTGACAGTTGGTACTTTACCAGTTGATACTCTTTTGGGAAATGTTTCTTAGATTCTTCATTACATCCTTTGAGTAATCCATTATTTGCATGTTTCTGAATTCAAAACCTTGTCAAGTAAAATCTATTGAAAGTTGAATGATAATTTCATCTCAAATGGTCATTACATTGCATGATGTATAGAATCATACAATTTAAAGAAAACTGTGTTGAATTTGCAACTTTCATGGCAAACCCCAAAACCCAAAAACAGAACCTTTACAAGTGTGACCTCTAGTGGCTTGGTAGATTATGTGCAGCAGCCTACTTTCAGATGAAAGATGAGGCCTTCAGCCTGGAAATGCTGCTCTTTCAGATGTATTTTGTACTTTTGATAACATTATCAAAAGTAATAAATCAAGCAAACAGATTTAAAAAAATGACATCACTTATTTATATCTTTACAACCAATGTTTCCAAATGTAGCCTACAATTGTCTATTTCAATGACATTGAACTCTCAATATCATTTTTTGTAATTAGATTTATTAACAGTCTTGCAGTTTGTCTTGCTAAGTGAATTTAGAAGTTGGCCTGTCTTTTTGTGAAGTAAAATAATATTTCCTCTTAACAAGAGAAGGTATTCACACACACACACAAACACATTTTGCAGACAGATGTTTTTATTCAACAAAGAACTAGTGCAATTTGTTTTTTGAATGTGATATATGCTTGATTACAGGTTACCAAATGACCATAACATAAATAACCATATACTTTGGTAATGTTTAAGATTACAGCCCGCAACTGTAGAATAGCCTGATCGAAAGTTCACTCAAGAGGACTTTTTTAATGAAAAGTTGTTTATTTTTTCATATATTGCATGTGTCATAATTATGATTATTTGAAAAATGTATTTGCACTACAAATCCTGAAGTTTACCATCTCAAAGTTTTTCATTATAGAAGAGAGTCTTTAAGGAGTCAGTCATTATATATTTTGTTCTAATATTGTGCATATTATTTGTGGGATAGCCAATATATGTCATCAATATTGTTCAGCTCTACAAGTGTGGGAGCCTGTTCATGGCAGAGAAAATACATAGAACATACTTTTCAAATCTCACATTTCCCATGTTAGGATGTTCTGTTGCTTATATCAGTATCTGAGAGTCTTTTTTATGAGTGATATGTATTATTGTTTTTATTTTATTATATTATTTCGTTATAATTGTTAATATCATAGTGTTCTGTCTTAGATATGTTTTGATAAAATGTTCTATTGGAAATAAATGAGCAATAGGACATTTGTTTGCTGATTAAAAGATAAGAAAATGTTTTCTATGTCAGTTATTCATATTTCAGTTGCTTAATAAATATGTTGGTAAGTTATTATTTTTGTCACATGCTATGCTTATCACAGGCAATCTATATTGAAGAGAGAACTGGCTGGTTTGATGACAAAACGACGAAATATTCTAATATTTACAATATGATCATTCAGACACATTTAAATTAAAATAGACATTCACGTTATTATTGTACATAATTATTGTAGGGGCATCACGGCAAAACACCCTTAATATATCCAAATCTAATAATATAAAGACTAAAACAACATTTTTTAGCAGCAATAAGACTGAGCACGCAGTCAGATGTGGAGATAGATATTTAGATATGGACTTGATCTCAGGCTGGTGGGATAAAACATTAGATTACTGAGGTGAGATGTGATGGAGACACAGACACAAAATGGACGCGGAGGATTCCATGGTTGCTATGGTTTCTCTTCAGGTACATCGTTTATATGCGATCGTCATTTAAACACAAACAACAACTCAAGCGGTCAACAAAAGTTTTTTCTCAACTTGAACTCGAAATATTTTTGCAAATTACCTCTTCTACTGCAGACTTCTTCCTTCCTGACAAGAACTAAAGACTCACAGAGACTGACGAGAGCGACTAAACTAACTTCCATCATGGAAAATGTGAGATTTGAACACTTTGAAAATCGACATTGTTTTCTATGTGTTTTACCGTCGAGACTTTCAGATATGTCAAAGTGAACTGATCATCGTCTCTGTCATGATCACTCCTCCACCCCGGGGGGTCACACACAGGAAACATACGATAATACACTGTGTTATGAATAATGGAGGAGACGGTCGTTGTTACTGTAATGATTTACACTGTTAGAAGGCTGCTGGACTAAAGTACTGAACTGTACAGGATACATCTGTTTAGTAAAAAAAGACCAAAACTCACTCATTAATCAATCTAAATCACTGCTTTACTGTACATCAATGTTTTCATTATAGTCTTATATATATAATATATTATATCACAAAACAATTATCGTTTATCGTAAACAGGTGTGATCATATTATTACATCTATATAATGTGCAGCACTAAAGCACAATATCAACTGTGTTGTTTCCTGACCTAGATGTCCTTTCTTTAGAAGGTTTTAATACCAAAACTCTTTCAGTTTTGTGGTTAGATGTTGCATATTCCTAAAATAATGATTTTAATCAGGCTACTAGAGCAAATCTGTGGTCGGCTAATATTTAAGCACAGAAAACCTGTCCACACTCCTTTACTTTCCAATAATGTTTTATAAGAGGCTAGTATTTTATTCATATAAATCTATAATGAATTATATAGCAAATGTATGGTAATAAGGCCATATATATTATATAGGGCTGATAGACCCACTATGCTTGTGAGAATACATGACTTGTTTTAGGGAGCATTTCAGTCCTTTTCTTTTTGAGAAAATGGAGAAATGCCAGATGTTGGTTTTACTGTACTTGTTAAGCCTCATTCTAACATGAGTGTGTGTTGTTGCAGTGTGAAGTTCCCGTTCTCCTGACTGACAGCCAGACAGGAAGGAGAATCTCTGCTCGCCAGGCAGAGAGCGTGAGGAGGCCCTCAGCCTGCAGACAGTGTGCATGCTGCAGGGACGACCAGGTGAGACATTCCCACATTGTAAAATAAATTTCACCTTAGAATCCTGTAACGAGGACAGAATTTGTGAAGGGTGTTTTATTTTGACAAAGTTGTCCTCTGCAGTGTATCTGATGTAGATTTTCCTCTTGTGAGACTGTAAAAGTATGTTGTTTCGTAAGAAGCTTACTGACATCCTCTCATGTGTTGATGACCAGGGGCCGACTCTAAAGAGAAAGCGCCGGCTCTCTGCTGCTACTGGAGACCTTCCCCAGAAGAGGAAGCGCACCTCCGTGGCCCGTCCCCTGCCTGAACATCCAGAGGTTTTGGACAGTGTCCCCACTCCGCAGCCCTCCACTCCTGCTCGTGACGTTCCAGGGTCTTTGGATTTGGTCCTGAAGCCTCGAGCCACCATCCCACCTGATGACCTTCCAGTAGTCCCCAGTGTGGCCCCCAGCCTCCAGCCCTCCACTGCTCCACTGCACCACGACGGCCCTCTGAAGATACTCAACCTTTCAGTAGACGGGTACCAGCAGCTCTACCACGAGGTTGTTGATGATATGCTGAGGTACGTTGTGTCAAAAATCTGTGATAATTATCTAATTTTACATTCACTTCAAAATGTATTGGTTCATTTGTCCACGTACCAACATTTAAATCACATATGACATTATGATTTAATTTCCAATTCTTCCTCTGCTTACAGGTTCAAGAACGGCCGTCTGCGTCCATACAGTCTAGACCTGGGACGCATCCTCAAGCAGAAGCTGTGGGAGAGACTGGACCGTCCTCTGTTTACCCAAACAGTCAACGGAGACGGACTGGTGAACGTGGAGGTCTCCTACCGGGTTGGAGTCTATCCTCCTCTTTACGAGGTGGACACTTCAGGGGAACCAAGACCGGGGACCCCACCAAAGAGCTAAGAACTCTGTTATGATCAATTAAGATCAGATCTGTACATAATATTGCAAATAAGTTTAAGAACTGTAGTTTTAAGTTTTATTAAGTATTTTTAAGTTAAGTATTGTAGTTTTAAGTTTTAGTACGTTAGTTTTAAGTTAAGTATTGTAGTTCTAAGTTAAGTGTCGTAGTTTAAGTTAAGTATTATTGTGTTAAGTTTAGTATTTAGGTTTCAAGTTTAAGTATTTTAGGCTTAAGTTAAGATTTGGAGTTTAAGTTAAGTATCGTAGTTTAAGTTAAGTATCGTAGTATAAGTTTTAGTTTTGTAGTTTTAAGTTAAGTTTTAGTATCTTAAGTTTAAGTTAAGGATTGTAGTTTTAAGTTAAGTATTGTTGTTTTAAGTTTTAGTACATTAGTTTTAAGTTAAGATTTGTAGTTTAAGTTAAGTATCGTAGTTTAAGTTAAGTATCGTAGTATAAGTTTTAGTTAAGTATTGTAATTTAAGTTAAGTTTCGTAGTTTTAAGTTTTAGTATTGTAGATTTAAGTTAAGTATTCTTAAAAAGTTTTATCAGTTTTTTAATCAGTAAATGCAGCCTTTGTTAACCAACTCTGTTATCCAGCTTCAGCCTCAACAGGGACCAAAAGCACCTGCCAGGACAGGACAGCCCCTACAAACATCTGAAGTACTATCCTCCACCCTCCTCCTACAACCGCTACCATCCAACCTCCAGCCAGACATCCACCTGAGAAATCACAAACTCCTCTCCACCTTCAGCCTCTTTCACTCTGCCACAGATCCAACCTCTGCTTCCAGCCGACAATAGCCATCTGTTGCCTCGACCCAACTGCTGCCCCATGCTCCACCCACAGATCCTGGAAGGTAGCTAGGGACAGATCTCCACCTACAGCCTCTGAAGTGTCGTGCTCCAAACAAGCTGCATCAACAACTTCCATTGACCATTTTTCCACCTGCTCCACCAGCTGCAACTTCCGCCAGCCTCCACCTGTAGCCTTTGCCAGCAAACTGAGGTGCCGCCTCCACCTGCAGATTCTGGCACACCGCTGCCGCTAAAACCTCCACCTACAGCCTCTGCCATAACATGCAGCTGCCGCCTCCACCTGCAGATTCTGGCAGACAGCTGCCATTCAAACCTCCACCCACAGCCTCTGCCATAACCTGCAGCTGCCGCCTCCACCTGCAGATTGTGGCAGACAGCTGCCATTCAAACCTCCACCCCACAGCCTCTGCCATAACCTGCAGCTGCCGCCTCCACCTGCAGATTCTGGCAGACAGCTGCCATTCAAACCTCCACCCACAGCCTCTGCCTTAACAGCTGCCACCTCCACCTGCAGATTGTGGCAGACAGCTGCCATTCAAACCTCCACCCACAGCCTCTGCCAGCTGCCGCCTCCACCTGCATTCAGATTCCACCCACAGCCTCTGCATAACCTGCAGCTGCCATTCAGATTGTGGCAGACAGCTGCCATTCAAACCTCCACCCACAGCCTCTGCCATAACCCTGCAGCTGCCGCCTCCACCTGCAGATTTATGGCAGACAGCTGCCATTCAGACCTCCACCCACAGCCTCTGCCGTAACCTGCAGCTGCCGCCTCCAACTGCAGATTCTAGCGGAAGGCTGTAGACTGAACCTCCACCTACAGTTATCAACTTGCAGCCCCGCCTCCACCTGAAGATCCTTGAAGACAGCTGCAGCCTGAACCTCCACCTAAAGACATCACCGAGCACCTCCGCCTCCACCTGAAGATTCGGCCAGACAACTGTACCTCCACTTACAGCCTACTCCATCATCCTGGACACCTCCAACCTGTTGACATGTGAAGACCTCTGGTAAATAGAACATTTGAGATAACATGTAAAGAGTGTCTCAGTGTCTAGCCATGTATTTTAAGTTCATGTGGACTTCAGAAATGATCAAGCCTGTAGAAGTGATTAATTGAAAACAAGGATGTTATATATTTGAGTGATCATCTTAAAACAATATCTGACGTGGAAACTATTCATGAAAGGAAAGACCTGAAATGTTAGAAAGTCTGATTCCATTCTGAATGTAGATACTCCTAAAATTGACTCTTATTGTTATCTTTTTTTAATGGAGGTTTGGTTATTCATGGTGTTTTAATACAACACATTTTCTTTGTGGGTTTCTCCAGACGCTGTTGGACTTCACACATCCAGATCTACCAGGAGTTGATCTAGGGCCGTCAGGACAAATCCTTCTACAACACGAGCCGTGTTCCAGAGATGTTTATTCTTCCTCCACATTCACCACCAACTCCTGCTCTTCATCCAAAATGAGAACGCCCCTCCCCATCTCGTTCCCCACCATCAGTTTCTCCCAAAGCAAGTTACTGGAGATCTGAAAGCAGAGACGCTCCAACCAAAGCTCCCTAAAAAATAATTTGCTCCTTATTGTGTACGTGTGAACCTTTGCACTGATGTTCATTAAATTAAATCATTGTCTTATCAGATCAGTCTTGTTTGTGTCACCAGGTATTCACATAAATACAGATACATTCATATCAGAGATCCAAGTAAATTTGTGTAACATCATATTTTTCCTCACACTTTTCACAATCTTCTTTTCAAGAGGAAAAAAACATCGCAAATATACATATAAATGTTTATTTTAAAACACTTTGTTTATTTCTTCCATAGATTTCTCCTAAATTCATTAGATAATGCCTTATTTTGCATATTAAGCATTTCCGATAACTTATAATACAAAACATAGTTGTATTATTGTAAGTAATCTATTGTGGAAGTTTCATGGTGAAATCTATTAGATATACTAGTTTTAACCTATTGCATTTCACAATCATATCTTTAAAGGCTGTTTTCTCAAAATGGCTTTTCTTCTCATACTTTGAGACAGTAATCTCCACTTCAGTAACTCTAACGTACAACAAAAAAGGTTTTTACAGAGGGGTTTGTTCATTTATTCTTAAAAACCTGGACGAACATTTTTTTTATGGCTGTTGACAGTATTTTCTGATTTATATAGTGATGCAAATTTAGATCCCAAATCAATATGTAAAAAAAGAGTTTGACTCTATTTTCTCAACAAAATGAAACAATAGTTTTGAACCTGGCTTCATCCAGATTTCAGAAATGTGTTCCAGAAACTTTTACAATTCCAAACATATTTAATGAGATTGTTCCTAATTTGCATATCTAAACAAAACATTTCAGGAAAATTGTAATAGAAAAATATATTGTCTTTATGTAAATATTCAACTGGAGAAGTTTCATGGTGATATCTGTCTTTTCTACCCTATTCACCTGTAGTGTTGTCCCTTAATGAAAAAGTAAATGACTCATTAAAAGGCATTTCATTCGTGCTTATTAAGGATGACTCATCAGAAAGTGGTTCCCAAAAACTTAAGCCATCAGTATAATTTGAAAGATGCAATACAATATTAACTATTTATAATTACCGAAACTATATGTGGGCAGGTTCATTATTTACCAAAGAATCCAGTTTGATATCAGACCTCATGTTTCAGGAGTTAACCTCCAAAATATAAAGTGGTGAATAAATGACCACATGGTGGTGCTATCACATCAAAAATCACTTGTTCCCTTCATGGTCTAACTTTTCAACAAATGTTGATAAAGTCTGATGTTTTTTAGATATCCTGGGAACAAACAAACAATCAGGACCAAATAGCCTATATCTACTTTATGTGCCTGTCTGTGAAATAAACATTTGCAGTATTTTTACTATCAGAATCAGCTTTATTGGCCATGTATGCCCACACAACCTGCACACTCAGGTTTCTCAACATAAATGCACAGAAATAGATTAAAAAAAAAACAAGAACAATAAGAACAATAAGAACAACAAAGTTAAGCATAAACCTTTAACAGCTATGTATGAATTAAATATAAAAACAAATGTTCAAATGTATTCATATGAACATAAAACACAACAACAAAAACAATGAAATGGAGAAAATAGTGCAATGATGCAGAGTGCAAAGACGCTTGAATAAATATGGAAAGATTGTCAAAGGATACTTTATATGCATGAGGTAGGCGGAATATGTATTTATATATCTGACACTGTAAGACTGATTAAGTTCTCATCATAGAGACTGCCAGTGGAAAGAAGCTGTTCTGGTGTCTGGTAGTTTTGGTGTACAGTGCTCTGTGGGGCCTACCAGAGGGGAGGAGTTGGAACTGGTTGTGTCCAGGGTGTGACGGGTCTGCAGAGATGTTTCCTGACTCTGGAGAAGTACAAATCCTGGTTCGAGGGCAGGCTGGGGTCAATGATTTTCTCTGCAGACCTGACAGTCCGTTGCAGTCTGTTCCTGTCCTGTTTGGTGGCCGATCCAAAGCAGACAGTGATGGAAGTGCAGGAGAAGCGGAGTAGAACTGCGTCAGCAGCTCCTGAGGCATGTTGAACTTCCTGAGCTGCTGCAGGGTACATCTTCTGCTGAGTCTTTTTCAGGATGGTGGCGATGATGGAGGCCCACTTTAGGTCCTGGGATATTGTGGATACCAGAAACCTGAACCCAAAATTGCCCTCCCTGACCAGTCCACTTTCATCTCCACAGTTTTGAGCTTGTTCACCTCCAGGTTGTTCTGAGCACACCAGAGGGCCAGATGTTCAACCTCCCGTCTGTACGCAGACTCATCACCGTCCCTGATGAGGCCCATGACCGTTGATGAGACTCCTGAAGTACAGTCGTTAGTGTAGAGGGAGAAGAGCAGTGGGCAGCTGTGATGTCCTTCAGGTGGGTCAACACCAGTCTATCGACTGATTTCATGACTTGTTATTTTCTTGTATTCCACCAATGAACAGTTCAACAACTAACCTGAGGTTGAAAATCTTTCCGGCGTGTTTTGCACCGTCGGGTAGTGGATGACTGCTGCTACACCTTCCTTAATAACTGACATGTCACTGCAGTTTTTCTCAATTGTTTACAGACATTTTCTGAAAGCAGACCTCGTACTCTCAGAACTCTACACACAAATCCAAAAACGCACACACAACACAAAACAAAACAAAACACAAATCTCCTGCTAAATTAAACTATTTATTCAAAGCAATGTTGTTTCACACACACACATAAACATACACCATCATGTGAATAGACATTTCTAAGAACTTATTGAAGAGAGATCAGACTTAACAGAGGCCATTATTGTAAAATAGGAAATCATAAATACAAGGGAACACTTGGACTGAATGTCCACTTTGCTCCATGAAGAGATAGATCTGTATAAAGCACATGTAGTCATGGTCACATTAACCTGTTGAGGAAACCAGAGAAAAAGTTAACCTCCTCGTCCTGCCCTCTGTGCATCTTTATATACCTGCTGCCTCCACGTTCCCATCAACAATAACAACAGAAGTATTTTGCATTGATTTTTTAAATATAATTTGTATATGATGAAGAAATAGCGATGACGATCTCTCTCCTTCATGAGTTTATAGAGATTCATTGGACTTATACAAGCTACTGACTAAAAGACTTCTCTTTGTTATGATGTTATTTAACTACATGTGTACCATGGACAACAGGTAGGTGTTATTCATTTGATTAAGTCAAAATTATTCGGAAAATATTCAGTGATATTACTGTACATATAATGTAAGCAAATGTAATACAATGCTGTTTTACACCAATAGCTAGTTGGCTAACATTAGCTACAGTGCTAGTACAGATTTGCTTGTTCCTAAATAGTGCATTTGATATTAGCTGTTGGCTGCCGTGCACTAGCTAAATAGCTCACTAACATAACGTTATCTACAACTTCACATTCGGTTGAAGCCGTGTTGTTTATAAGAGTGTCTAGTTGTGTAAGTTATCCTATTAGCATGTTGGAGCACTCATTAGCGAAGTTCCGCCGCAATGCATTGTGGGACGTCGCGGCCATTTTAGGCCGCCACATGCAATGCAAACATAAGCAGTAGTTGTCTCAATTCAGTGAAATATAAAAGAAAAACGACATGCACACATGCTAGAAAGGTAAGAGGATTTACTCAGAAACGTTAAAGGAGCAAGATAACGTTATCTGTATTCGTTTATTATGTTGAACAGATTAATTAATATTTATCCTTGCTTTTACAATTTTCTGTCTACAAGTTACCAGAATCATTGGGCTAGCTAGACTTTGAGGTTATAGTCACATATTATATATAATATACACATAACAAGTATATTTATCAATTTGAATTATTTAAATAGTGATAAATTAACAAGTCAGTGAAGTCTTTGTGTTAACTTCTTGACTTTCTCCTACAACTCCTATTTTATTGTGGCTGTTGTGTTTAGAGATAAACCATGTACATGTTACACATGGATCTTTATGGCTTCACTGGAAGCATCTAGCCCTGGAATGTTGAAGATCAGAGTCAGTTTATGAACCATTTTATTTTTTTCCTTTTTGGATAGCTACTGTGGTTCTGGTAACTGCTCGAAACAGATCATGAGACAGTCAATAGGGATGCTGTTCTTGCATGTTGGGTTACTGTGTAAGGTTTATGATGTCCAAATCACTTTCAGGGAGCCATGTCAACCCGGAAAAAAAGAATAAAGCCTGTTGAGGAAGCAACATCATTCATTCTGCTCTCAAAGGACAAGCCAGGAATTGAAGGAAAATACATCGATAGCGAAAAAGGTAGAAGGCAGCAGATCATATTACACCAGTTCATTTCTCTCTACTTTTCTTTCACATACACACAAAAAAAATAACTTGTTTAATATTTGTGGTTAAAAGCTGTTATTTAGCTGCTGTTTTTGTTGAATCCAATATAACCAGCTATGGTTAAAATTTGTATACGATTTTATTGTAAATGGTTACAATATATATTTATTTTTATTTTTATGGTTATTCATTTATCAGAGATGTGGATGAATCTCTATGTCAAAGAATGAGACGACAAAATATTTTTTGCAAATAAGTAAGAAAGCAATCTATTAATTTATGTACTTATAGGAAGAGGAGTTTTTGCTACCCAGCCCATCGAACCAGGTGCCTTTGTCGTGGAGTATAAAGGAGACCTTATATCGGTGGAGGAATGCCAGTCAAGACAATACTCTGAGATAGGGGTGGGCGATATATCGAGTATACTCAGAGAATGTCTAATATGAGGAGAACTGGCACTCGCGGGTTAGTTCCGGGTTTCCGGACTGGTTGCAGTAATAATCTTTGACCATGCGGGGCGCTCGTAGGCGAGTCCAGAATGAATGGGAGCCAACGGGGTTTTATCCTCAGAATCCACTTTTCTCACGATGTAATTTTTTGTCAAGTAATTTGAAAGTTGCTATCAAAGGGTGGGGCTAAAATAATAAACTCAGCTGAATATTGCATTTTTTAAGGTCACGTATCTGTTCTAAAAAGGTGTTCAAAAAATGCGATGACGTCACACTGTCAGAGGTACTGCTTTACGGCAGTTTCTGAATCACTTCGGCACTTCCTTTTATTAACATATAATAGTATAATATATATATATATATATAATATAAATACAGTACGCAAAAATAACTTCGACGGAAAGTCCTCCTTAAGATAATGTTTCCGATGCGCTTCAGCTTCAGATGCCGTCAAGAGGGGTCTCTGGTCGTAATCAGTCGCAAGTCCGTCCCTGACCAATCAGCATTCATTAGCAGAATGCTAGCGTATACGGCCAACAACGGCCCAAACTGTAAGAAATCGAAAGGACATAAGTACTCACTCATTTGACTTTTGAACCATAATCTATATTGAACTTGCGGAATCTACAATAAAATTTGCGATATTTCAACGACAAGCAGGTGAAAGAGGCATAATTAGCCGTTTAGCCCGATAGACTCCCATTCAATCTGGACTCGCCCGCGATCACCCCCAGTGGATGTCTCATGGAACTACAACCAAAATCGGTACAATGGGGCGTATAGGGAGTGCCCAGGCTCTTCGTAGACGGGCAAGATGGAGGCGCCGAGGCGGACGAACTGGTTCCAAAAAAGAACAGCACTGGATCCATCGTCTGGCGCTGGTTTGGTTATCGCAAGGAAGATGTTGCACAAACAACGGTTATCTGCAAAATATGCAGCAAATCCGTTGCCACAAAAGGTAGTAGTAGTAGTAAAATGTGGCGAAAAAGTATCTGTGTGTGCCCGCCACCAGTTCCCCATCGGAACGATTATTTAGTACCAGTGGGAATATAGTTACATGCCACCGGGCAGCTCTCAAGCCAGACGCCGTTAGGCTTGTGTTTTTGGCACAAAACCTCTAGATAACCTGTTGGTACTGACTGGTTGTCACAAACACACAGGACACAATCATTTTAGTTCACTGTTTTTGACAAAAAGTGCATTTTAAGTTATGTTGATTTGAAAAGTGCACTTTAATTTAAAATGTCTAGTGACAAGCACAAAGAGTGCACTTTAATTTATGTTTTGAAATGTAATGGGGTTTCTGCACTTTTTCTGTTTTTGTTACGGGTCATTGAGCTTGAACTCTATAGAAATAGGCTACAGTGTAGGCCTTCATCTACATGTGGCATTATTTATTTTCATTTACCAGCTGCTAAAAGCTTATGTGCATTTTGCAATTGCCTTGAATAAAAACTGTTTTGTTAAATTTAACTTCGTTGTGATTTACCCCTTTTGCACACAAGTTTAAAATTGTTCTAATAGAAACCTCTAATGAATACAGTATAAATAAGAATGGTTTAATGCAGACATATGTTGCAGGGACTACTAGAATCATCATACTGGTGTGACTATGCATCAAAGGGTTAAATCAAGCATTTTTAAGTGCTTTAGAGGAAATGTCAAAATATCGAGATATATATCGTGTATCGCGATATAGCAAAAAAATATCGCGATATCATTTAGAGGCCATATCGCCCAGCCCTACTCTGAGACGGAGAGTACATTTCTTTTTGAGTTTGAATGGCAGAAACATCGCTATTGGTGAGCATTCCGGAAATGTGCAATTTGTAGATTTTTTGGAAAGTTGTTAAATAAAGCAGCAAAATTAGCTGTGATTCAATTAGGGTTTTCTGGGCCAATTACTGCTCACCGATTGCTGATCTCAGTATCACTGAATGTTTAAGTAATTATTGATTTATTTAATTTGTTCTTGACATTGGATAATAACCTACCATGCTTTGAGTCACATTTAAAGTTAATATAGTTAAGTTTGCAGAACCTGACCCAACACTTATTGCGATTTGCAATAAGAAGACAGGACGTATACTTAAAAATCCTAAGTGGGGTTAACCGCCCTGCCTCCCATTAGTTTTTTTTGTAACTTGACATTTTGGGGCTAATATAGTACATTTTCTGTGTTAGGACTAGGGATGGGCATTCGATTAAGTTGTCTTAGTCGATCGTCGGGAGAATTAACGATAAATTAGTCGATTAATCGTTAATATTTTACATTAAAATTAGAAAATATATATATATTCAAAATGAAATGAAAATACAAATGGAGCGTGTTTTCCTCATTGGGATCATTATTATTAGATGAACAACTCAGTTAAACAGGATCCGTTCAATAGTTATGCGCTACTCTGCTCTAAGCAAAGGAGCATGCAGCTCGAAGCCGGTGCTCATAAACATAACTAAAAATAAACACAACCCAAGTTTCTTCCCAAAATAATAACAATAATAATATCAAAAAAACAATCATGTTGTAACTTAACCAACCAGTCTACGGATTTCTGTTCAGAAAGATGAGCATGTTGACATGCTCTGGGGTCAGACGCGACCGCAGCCTTGTGACCGTCAGTCCAGCCGCCGAAAACACCCGCTCTGAGGGGACCGACGTTGCCGTGATGCACAAATACCTCCGTGCTAACTTGGCAAGGCGGGGGAACAACTTTCCACAATCCAGGGGCTTCGATGCTAACCTCGCCTTGAGTGGTAGGCCTATAGTGCTCCCCAAGAAGTAATTTTTAAATCATAAAGGCCTGATTCCACCGGACGCGTTACGGCAACGTTACGGCTGCGGCACGTCTTGGCCGCGGTCACCGCAGCAGATAGGTTCCACTCTAATCAATGAGACCATTTCCACCGGGCGCGGCTGCAGAACGTCTCAGCAACGTCCCAGGAGCGGCTCGCCGTGCCGCAGCGCTATCATTCCGTAGCATTTCTATTTTTGCCGCAAGCCGTTGCTGAACCGCGTCAATTTCAACAGAGCAGATCGAGCAGGGCAGGAAGTGAATACGTAAAAGCCATAAAGCATCCGGTCAATTTTCAAAATAAAACACAATACTCAGCTCATGTAGCCTATCACAACGTCATTTATGTACCAAATCATCCTTTTTATAAGGGCAATGGCCGGAAGGACAAAGCGTGGCATTTAATTGCAGTAGTTTTGGGAGTGGAAGGTGAGTACATTAGGTTTAGGATTATCGCGTGATCTCGTGATCTCGTGTGAATACGGCAGGCTCGCAAGGCAACGCTGCGCTGCCGTTACGCGCCCGGTGGAAATGCAAGCAGGGCAGAGTCGCAGCCGTTCCGTGCCGCAGCCGTAACGTTGCCGTAACGCGTCCGGTGGAATCCCCGGGTAATGGTCCCACACCAGTCTTCGCCGTGGCCTCGTCCGCTTCATGATTACATCGCAGTGTTCCAATATCCATACTATCCGTACTTACTAGTCTAAGTTTGAGTACGTAGGGCGTTCCGATTCAGATCGGGTGAAAATAAGTGTACTGAAAACGGTCAAATCGCGAAGTGTGTGGCGATGTACACTTTTCGTACTCAACGGCAGCCATCTCAGCTACGTAGCGGAAGAGGCCTGCAGCCAGGCTGAGCCAAAGTCGGCGCATTTTCCACATAGCCTGCATTAATAGTCATTTTGGAGTTTTTATAGCTGCTAGGCGTAAAGAGTTCACCGTTCAAAGCGGGATGTTTATTGCGGGGGAGGAGCCGCAAATTTAAATATTGCCCCTGTGTGGTAAAATGTTTAATTGCACACTGCATTAGTTTAATCGATGAAAAATGTACGTAATCAACAAAATTCTTAACGATCAATTAGTCGATCGTCGATTGATCATGCCCATCCCTAGTTAGGACCGTTTCCCATCATATTTAATAATGTTATTTAGTGTACTATTATGTTTAAATGTCTGTTCTAATGAATATTTAGAAAATTATTTTAACAGATCATTTTCTCACATCCTTTAGTATTGACGCATCCAAAGAAGATGGATCGCTGGGAAGATTAGTCAATGACAACAACAAATCTCCAAATTGCACCATTAAACAACAGGCCCCACTTATGCCTATTTGCTGTGAAGAAAATAGAAATAGGAACGGAAATTGATTACAGCTATGGAGATTCGAAGTGGCCGTGGCGTAATAAGGTAAGTTGGTTGTATTAAGCATCTGGATTTTGATATATTTTGCAAAAAAATTGCAAATAACTTGGAACAAGAACAAGTTGTCACATGCATGTTCAAAAAGATGTTACCATACAGATAATACTAAGCTTTATTTTTAACTATTTTCTTCTAGTGATTACACGTGGAGTGATTGCCTTGTGCAATCTAACCTCTGATTGTTCAAATTAGGGATGGGCGTGAGGAATCGATTACTCGAGTACTACTCGTTACAAATGAACTCGATTGGAGGAAACACAAACTCTGGCAGTTAAAGTTTTCTGAAAATGTATTTTTTCTGTTTGGCGCCACTCAGTCAGTCTCCTGCACAATGGAATACGTTAAAAGATGGCGGTTAGAACAAAACGAAGCGAAGTCTGGAAAAATTTTTCTGAAATAGGAGATCATAAGGTTGAATGTAAATTATGTCAAACCAAATTGAGCTATCAAAGTACTATGCGGCAGCATATGCTCCTTAAACACGGCGATGTGTTCGGTAAAGCAGACCCGCAGCAACCTAGTGTGTCGGCTATTTTCACCGCCGCAAAACGTAGCTGTAATCCCGGCCGGGGAGAGAAAATCACAACGCTGATTACATCAATGATCACAAAAGAGATGCTGCCTCTGAGTTTTGTGGATCAGAAGGGGTTCCGTGATCTCATGGCCTTTATAGAGCCTGAATACACGGTGCCATCGGGCGCACCATCACTGCTTTTAGTGGAGAAAATGTACGCGGAGAAAAGGGAGCAGTTAAAGGCCGACCTGGTGACAGCCAAAAAGGTTGCAATAACAACAGACGCGTGGACTTCCCTCACAACTGAGTCCTACGTTACAGTTACCTGTCACTATGTGGGAGATGACTGGGACCTGAAGACAGCGGTGCTGGAGACTCTGTAGCTCGGATGAGAGACACACAGCAGAGAACATCGCTGCTCATCTCCGAGCTGTCACTGAGGAGTGGGGAGTTCACGATAAAGTAGTAGCATGTGTGCATGACAATGCACGCAACATGGTCCTGGCAAACCAGCAGCTGCTCCAGTGGGAATCAGTTCCCTGTTTCGCCCATACGCTACAATTAGCAATTAATGACGGCTTTAAAAATGTGAACATCAACCGGGTGGTCGCAGCGTGCAGCAAGTTGATTTCTCACTTCCACCACAGCACAGTGGCATCTAATGCTTTAAAAATAAAGCAAGCGCTACAAAACCTCCCAACACACAAATTGATCCAATACTGCCGGACACGATGGAACTCAATTTTTGAAATGATGGAGCGACTGCACGAGCAGAGATGGGCTGTGACCGCAGCGCTTTCGGACAGGACGGTGACGAAGCTGGCCGATGCGAGGACCCTTGAGCTGAAGGACGAAATGTGGAAGAGCGTTGAAGAGATCTTGCCATCACTGAAGTCCCTCAAATGTGCGATCGCAGAAATCTGCACTGAGACTCATGTGTCTCTGTCCATGGTGCTCCCAGTGCGAAGAGCCTGCTTGAAAAGCATCTTGAGCCAATGGAAGGGGAATCAAAGCTTGTAGTGGACTTCAAGAGAATCGCCGGCTCCCTCCGAACCCGTGTAAGGCCGCTTGAAGAAAATATCAGCCAAGGTAATTAATTAAGCCGCTGGCTGTTTATTAATATTGCTTTGCTCTTTAAATAGTTATGTTTTTTGCCACTAAAACAAATTTACATTTATTAATTGTGTGTGTGTGTGTGTGTGTGTGTGTGCGTGTGCGTGCGCGCAGCAATCCTTGCTTCTGCGCTTGACCCGAGACACAAACACCTTCGGTTTTTGGATCCAGCACTTCGCCTCCGCACCCAAGAGAAGCTGTCGGAACTGCATGACGGGGTTACATTGCAAGGCCCAGATGACATGGGGGAAAGTAGTGAAGCACAAGCCTGCAGCGTCGAAAGCACTTCAGAGGCACTTGACACCCTCTTCGGGGAGGACTACTACGTAAATACTAGCGACGTCAACGAGCTAGAAGCGTATTTCAATGAGCCATGCATCCGTCCACATCAAAACCCCATGGAGTGGTGGAAGTCAAACGGGGATCGGTACAAAAAACTGAGCGTTCTGGCAAAGCAGCACCTGGTTATCCCCGCCACCTCCGTGCCAGCGGAGCGAGTGTTCTCTGCCGCGGGACTGATAGTTAATAGAATGCGCTCTCGTCTGTCTCCAGAGCACGTCGATATGCTGGTTTTTCTCACAAAGAATTGATTTCGGTTTTCGCATAATGTTTCGTTCAGTTTTTTTAAACCGTTACAGGCCTTTGTTCGGTGATTGTTACTGGCCTTTGTTCGACGCATATTTATTTGTTATTGTTAAGGATGTGTTTACTTTTGAACGTTAATAATATGTAATGTAATAATTAATAATAGGTTATATTAATAAATAATGAATAGTCTCTGATAACTCTGACTCTGACTGATTGAGAATAAGCATTAGGCTACATGTTGGGTTGGTAATATTGCCGTTAGCGTTAGGGTTAAAAAAAAAAAAAAAATAGATAAACGAGTACTCGATTGATCCTCGAGAATTCAATCGATCACTCGAGTTTGGAATTTACTACTGTGCCCATCCCTAGTTCAAATCAATTAAACTCAAGTTTCTAGAGATGCAATATAAAGCTTCCTGAGCATCTGCAAGTTTAACAGGGGTATTTTGAAAAGAATCTACTGGCATGAGCTGAATACGTTGTGTTTTTATCTCATATTCCAGGTGCCAATCAGTCAGTCTCCTGCAGTGGAAGCAGAGTCCAAGAAGCTCCCTGCTGCAGAAGACACTTCACCTAACGAGTCCGATTTTGCGGATAATGTTGGGACACAGGTAATAGCGAAGTGATGACACTGCTTCTTGAAACTGTGACATTCCTTGGGGGATTTTCAATCATCATGTTTGTTCACGAACTGCCACATGCAGTCCTAAACTCAGATTGTTAAGTAAATTAGCAATTCAGGAGGATGTTGACATCTCATTTTACAAAAGTATTCCAGTCAGAAATACTAAGCGGGATATAGTGCTTATAATAAACCTAGTATAACTCTTAGCAAAAACGAAGACAATAAACCACCAACATGACATCACAGTAACACCACTAAATACAAAATAAACATGGGACTAGATACTAAATAATAGCAGACTATTTTAGTGACAGGTGAGTGACAGGATGCACTAGAGTTTTGATGACAGTGAAGTGGTGAGTGTTTTGGCCAAAAGCGAAGGATTGTAGATGGATTATAGTGTGTTTGTATAATGGGACATGGTTAGTGGGTGGCACACTAGATATGAGCATGAACAAAACTGAATCCAATCGCCTAAATACAAAACTTTGCCTCAAACTCCCCAACAGACATTTACCCCAACAGACATTTAACAAAACCCCAGTCCAGTCAAGTACTTTTCCACCGTAGTCTCTGTGCATGTAGGCTACTGTGTGTATGCAAACTGTGTTCCTCTATCCACTGCCATCAATGGATATGACACAAAAGCGTGTTGCATTGTGCTACACAGCATTCTGGCATGAATGAGTTAACCACTGATTGTAAATGAGGTTTAAAAAACTTTGCTTACCACAGGGTGACACAGATCCCATATAGATTTTCTTCGCAAAAAATGGTCAGGCCCTGGGAAGAGGTCGCGAAGCTCTTCTCTCGAAAGCATCTTCAGTGCCTCCATATCGACATTGGCAGCTGTGTCACAAACGAGAGACAAAAGGTACAGAACATCAGCTGAATCAGATTAATCAACAGATGAGGTTCACTGATGCCCCAGTGACTGTCATTTAACATTATTTTAGTGTGTGGGAGATTCTATTAAAGAGTAAGTGAAAAGTATCTCAGGAAGTATTAGCAGGAATTTATTGTGGCTCAAGTCTGCTGTATGAGCTTGCTGAATGCCTTAGACAGGAGGGCGAACAAAACTGTATAGTGAATGCACAGCTGACACCAAGATTGACCCATAAGGTCACTTTCACTTTTGTTAGCGGCGTTTGACACAGTGAACCACCAGATCCTCCTCTCCACCCTTGAGGGGATGGGCGTCTCAGGCTCTGCACTCTCCCTGCTTGCATCCTACCTGACAGGCCGATCCTACCAGGTGACATGGAGGGGGGCCGTGTCAGAACCACGCACGCTGACTACGGGGGTTCCACAAGGTTCAGTTCTGGGCCCCCTTCTCTTCTCGCTCTACACAACATCTCTGGGTTCTGTTATTCGCTCCCATGACTTCTCCTACCATTGTTATGCCGATGACACCCAGCTGGTCTTGTCATTTCCTCCCGGTGACACCCAAGTGGAGGCACGCATTGCTGCGTGCTTGGCTGACATCTCGAAGTGGATGGCGACACACCACCTGAAGCTGAACCTGGACAAAACCGAGCTACTCTTCCTCCCGGGGAAGGGCTGCCCGCACCGAGACCTGTCCATCACCATTGATGATGCCGTGGTGACGCCAACTCGGACTGTGAGGAATCTGGGTGTGACCCTCGACGACCAACTGTCGTTCTCAGCAAACATTGCATCGGTCACACGCTCCTGCAGATTCCTCCTCTACAACATCAGGAGGATTCGCCCCTTCCTCACTGAGGAGACGGCGCAGGTGCTCATCCAGGCTCTGGTCATCTCCCGCCTGGACTACTGCAACTCACTACTTGCTGGAGCCCCGGCGTCGGCCATCAGACCTCTGGAGCTTGTCCAGAAAGCTGCAGCACGTCTGGTGTTCAATCGCCCCAAGTTCTCTCACACAACTTCCCTTCTCCGTTCCCTACACTGGCTCCCTGTAAGAGCTCGCATCCAGTTTAAGACTCTGGTGCTAGCCTACAGGGCAGTGAAAGGAACAGCTCCTTCCTATCTCCAGGCCTTGGTCAAGCCCTACACCCCTGCCCGACCACTTCGCTCTGCTGCCTCGGGCGACTGGTTGCCCCGTCGCTCAGAGGTCCCTGCGGCCGATCCACCCGGTCACAGCTTTTTCTGTCCTGGCCCCTCAATTGTGGAATGAACTCCCCACTGACGTCAGGACAGCAGAGTCGCTGCCCATCTTCAGGCGCAGGCTGAAAACTCACCTCTTCAGGAAGTACTACCCGGAGCCTTCCTCGTAGCACTTATGGCACTCGTATTAGTTGCTGCACTTACTGTATTCGTATCAGTTCGCTGCACTTATTGAATTTGTATTTGTTTACTGCACTTATCCTATTCGTAGTAGTTTGTAGCACTTACTATATTCGGATTAGTCTGTTGCAATTATTGTTTTCGTAGTAATCTGCCTCTGCACTATACTTTTGCTCTGGCTTATACTTTGAGATGCTTGTTTAAGAAAGGAGATGCACTTATGACTTCTGGTGACTAGTAGTTCTCTTGAATACCTATGTTGAATACACTTCCTGTAAGTCGCTTTGGATAAAAGCGTCTGCTAAATGACTGTAATGTAATGTAATGTAATGTTACTCACAGCAACATTCACATTATCTTCTGATCTGATCCAGTATTTGTTGATCCAAATATTTTTGGTCCCATTTGTCTAAAAATCCCACTCAGCAAGCTCATACAAGCCTATTGTAATGAACTAATGATATTAGCAGATACACAAATGAGAAAAAATCGACACATTCACTTAATTTACATTCACACATGAGCACCATCATCACTGTATCACGTTATCATGATTACCTGTTAAGATGTCTTTGGCCACACGGTCTAACTTATCCATATTGCCGTCCATATGCCCGTTGTGAGCAAAGCAGCTGGAAACAACTCACTCGTTAACTGTGAATAAAAACAAAATACTGTCAAAACAAGCTATACATTAGACAGAAAATCGTGCAGAGCCAGCCTTTAAAACCAGGCAGAATTGTTTAGGTAAAGTATAATCATTAACACTTCACATTATTTACGGCGGAGTATAGCCGCATTAGTCAAAGTAATCAACAGCATGTTTGAGACCAAAAATGGCCAATGCGAGGACGATGTCGCTATGCTCATGCGTCCCCCACGTGTTAACATGCAGACTAAAGGGAAACCTTATACTTGGGGATTCACGATGTCATTCATGCCAACCATTGCCAACAAAAGACAGCGTGTGAATGTATAACATATAATTAGCCGAGTAAAATATATCATGCGAGGTTACTACATATCATGCGAGGTTACTACATAAGGCAAACTGCACCAAAGGTATCATAGTTAGCATTAGCCATCTGGAGATTGTGCAAGGTGCACGAAGCTTTAGCCCCCTTTTCCAATAGGTTTATTTTTTTAATTTACCGGAACCTCGACTCCGTTAAAAATGTACTCAAATGATCTTTGACTGAAATAATCTCCAACCCTCTATGGTCTGAAAGTTTCATACACACCTGATAGCGTATCTGTATCTTCTGATATCTCCTCTTCTCACGTCCTTGCAGCAGCAGCAGCCAGGGTAAAAAGAACGCGCATATATTTTTAAACGGAGAAGTCGTTAGGCGAATCCAAGTCAGCCCGAATTGGGAGTGCATGGAATTGTGAAATAAAATCGAAGAGTTATGAAGTAGTCAACTATAGCAGTCAATAAAAGTTTCGTCTCCAGTTTTGAAAAAGAAATTGACTATTTGGGTAAAAGAGGCTGGGTGCAATCACACAATTCACATTAGGTCAGTCACCCCAACCCCCCGGTTTTGTATGGAATTGTCCATCGCGAGAAAGCGGGAAAGCGAAAACGCGGGATCTCAATCAATCAATGCATAGTTAGGAACACTTTGTGAAGATGGCTGGTTGGCGATGTGTGATTTGCTTTGCATTTATTGCACTGACTTTAAAAGTGTTTTTAAGCCACATTAACACGGCGCATGGACGTAGTCGAAACTTGCGTGTGATTTGTGGAATCGATGGGTGCAAAGAAGAATACCGGGTATTCAATTCATTCTATTATCACATCAAGCGTAGGCATGCAGCGTACCTCGCCAATGGTCGTCCGCCCAGGGATTTGATTCCAGTTAGCTCAAGGTGCCATGGGGGTGAACGATTCGACATGGGCCTACCTATTTTTTCCAACTGTATCACTCCAGCTACCCACCAAGTTCAAGATTCTACTCCAACTACCAATATGAGGCAGAACACAACGCAGGTTGACTTTAGAGAAGATGACGCTTGCCAGGAGAGCGGGGGATTGAACAACTGCAATCTAACAAGGAAAAGGTAGGCACACAAACATTGATCGAATTTCTTCAACCATTTGTAATGAATGAATGAATGCAAATCAATTGGTGTTGATAGCTAAGGCCTAGAAAAAAATGTTTTGGTTCCGGTTGAGTTTGCATCGTAGACTATCGCATCGGGCAATACACACACACGCCAGTGTCTCCATCTCCGCGTAGAATATTAGGAAAGCCCAACTATGTCACCGCAGAGTTACGCACCTATTCTGTAGATGCACCTATTCTGTCACGTTATTATGCTACAACATGCAAGTTAGCGTTGTAGCTCTTTCTTTTAAACCAACTTGCCTCGCAGCATTCTTGCAAACTAATACGATGTAGGTTCTTCTTACATAGCGAACCTCTCCCTGAAAAGGCCTGTCAAATGATAACTTTATCATTGTTGGCCACAGCCTACATCTGCACCGACACCGACACACACAGTAGTAGCCTACAGATGACCACCCGACTCGAAATGCAATAGACAACATTATGAGTATTCGCGATTTTTAATGAACATTATTATCGTCTCGTCATGTTGGAAGAAGGCTTCCATTCAGTCAGTAGGATAGAAGGGAAATGTTTTTGCCGAGGTTTTCCTTTACTCTTTCATTTACACTAGAATATTTCCCCTCTGCTCTGATCCACAAGTCAAGTAACGTGGAAAGCCCCCCTCCCCTCCTTTGATATGTTTTGTGTATCTGCCGCACGCACGCTGTCTGCGAGTTGGTACACACACGATAGAGAAGTAGACGAGATGTATAGTTGTTATAAGTAAGTTATGCTACAGTTACAAAAAAATCAGCGTATAAATAAATAAATAGATGAATAAATAAATAAATACCCTACCGACCCATGACCTAACCTGACAACCAACCGGAACCAAACTTCTTTTTTTTCTTAGGCCCAATGAGATGTGCTCAAAGCATTCACCTAGAAATGTTTATGTCTTGACATAATAGTCTAAATATGTTACTGGGGTAGGTCATGTGAGAAGGGCAGGTGAGTCCTGATGGCATTGTGTCAATTATGATAGGGCCTACTGTAATGGCCAATTATGTGGACTGCGTAACCCATTCTTAGGTCCTAGAACATTTTTGGGAACCACTTGCATAACCCATACACCGGTGTAAACTTAGTTGTGAATTTGAGCAAACCCAGAATGCATCATTGTCTGTAATGCAAGTGGCACTGGCAAAAACAACTTTGACAACAGTCATTTAACAAGCTGAATCTGCTACTTTAACAGGAATTGTCCAGACATGCAGCCGCCTTTACCGTGGATGTTCGTGAAACATGCTGTCTTTCTCGGGTAGGATATGCTTTTTTGTGATTTTATGGGTTTCACTGAGGACAGATCACATTTTTACTTAAATTGTATTTGCAATAAAAGATGTGAATACTACTTAAAATTCTTCTGAGTGACACATTTTATGTTTTCACCCATATCCTGTCATTCATAGTCTTTGTAATGCCATAATAGTGTGCTTTTCTGCCTCTTCTCACTACAGGGTAATACCAACAGGATTATAGGGAAAACCCAGCAGTTACAAATGGCTGTTGTAGGAACCTTGCAGGACAGAGTGATGGATGTCTTTGATAGACATGACCCTTCAGTCAGCATTGACCAGCTCCGAAATGAGATTTTGGCAACGTTTGAGGGTTTTCCAGATCCATTTTCCAACTTGACTACAACTTACATGCAGGACCAAACCATTGAGGAACTATTTAAACCAGTGGAACCAGAGGAGGTTATAATTTCACAAACACTGTGTAGAGTTAAGCGAGGCTCTTCAAGGGTTCTTACCATTAGAAACAAAGTTTTTTTATGTTCCTCTCATCAAGAGTCTACAGCAACTGCTATCCAACCCTAGAATTTTTAGCATGGTCAGTAATCCACCAGAAAATTGTAACAAAAATGGATATCTCCGTGACATTGTGAATGGCAGCCTTTTCAGAACTCATCCATTGTTTTCTGTTAAGCCAACTGCTTTACAGTTAATTTTGTATTCCGATGAAATAGAGATTTGCAACCCTCTTGGACCCCATGCCTCTATGAACAAGTTACTCATGTTTTATTATACTGTAGGAAACATAAACCCCAAGTTTAGGTCTAAGCTTGCTGCCATAAGACTTCTTGCCATTGCAAAAGCTAAGGATATCTCAGAGGCTGGTGCTGATGTTATATTAACAAGAATTGAACAGTATTTGAAGGAACTGTACAATGGTGTCAACATTCAAGTTGGAAATAGTGAGACTATATTATATGGTGCAGTAATATCAATATGTGGTGATACCCCTGCTCAGCATGACCTGGCCGGGTTTAAATCTGGAGTTGGGTTTGCTTTCAGTAAGTGTAGGCATTGTGAGTGTGACTTTGAGACAATGCAAAACCAATTTGATGAAAATAGTTTTACCCCAAGAACATTACAAAGTCACATCAGGCAGTGCAGAGAAATAGAGAGGGCCAGTACAGACTCTCTTAAAAATGCCCTCATGACTACCTATGGTATAAAAAGAAGGAGTAAACTTTTAGATTTTCCAGGCTATGATCTCATTCAACAAACCCCTCAAGATATAATGCACATCATGCTTGAGGGTTTTGTGCAACAGGAAATAAAATGTGCATTAAAGCACATTATTTTGTCAGGGCATATTGATCTAGACTCTATAAATTCAGTTATACAAGGTTTTCCATATTCAAACAGGGATATAAAAGACAAGCCATGTCCAATCAGTGTGAGTACAATGGCTTCTGATGATAACAAACTAAAACAGTCTTCTGGACAGATGCTGATATTTCTGAAGATATTCCCTTTTATTATGAATAGCATCAAGGACAATGTCTATGTACAGTTTATCATCGAATTAATTCAAATAACTCACATTCTTTTTGCTCCTATTGTGATGACGGAAACCTTACAAAAACTGAGAGTATTGATAGAGCAGCATCTGAAACAATTTAGGCAACTTTTCCCAGACAACAACATAACCCCTAAGCAACATTATATGATACATTTACCCTCACAAATTGAAGCACTGGGTCCTTTGACGAGACACATGTGCATGAGGTTTGAGTCTAAGCATTGTTTTTTTAAACAGTGGTCCTCTAAATTAAATTATAAAAATGTCTGCAAATCTCTTGTAAATCATAGCAAAATTGTCGAAAGTACCTATCAAACAAACAATATATTTGCTCATGAAAAAGAATTAGGCCCCACATCAGCGGTATCAGAGGCCTCAGAGGCATGTCGGTTCAAAGATTAGAGATTTTTTGAATATTGACAGTTTCCATCATGTAATCTCTGTGAAATGGATGTCTCTTAATGGCAACAAGTACATTAGTGGAAAGACTTTAATAATCACAGACTCAAATGATGGGCTCCCTATTTTTGGACTAATAAGTAATATTTATGTTATTGATTCATCTTTATTTTGCTGTGAATATCAAGTGTTTGACACATTGAAATGGGATACAGATTTACAATCATATGAAATTGCTGTGCCAAATGCTGCACAGGCAACAGAGTTTATAGATTTAGAAAAACTACCTGATTACACTGCATACCACCCTGTACCATTCAATAGTAAAACATATGTTTTGAGAAAATATGACCTAACTGACGTTTTGTTGTATGAGAAGGTATGATGTATTAAAATAAATGAGTGAATCAGCACAGAAGAAATAGTTTGCTTTATTTACTGTATGTTAATCCTTAAGGCAGAGCTTCTATTATAATAAGCTTATATGTATGATGTACTGTAGTTATGATGTATTGTAGTTTACTTTGTTCTGCAACGTGAACGGGCCACCGGTGAGGTTCAGAATCTCAAAGCTAAATCATGAATGACAATCTCAATGACCCTATCAATTCAGTGTTTCCCATACATAGACCATTGTGTGGCGCGGCGCCACAGAATCAACATCGAGCGCCACGAATTGATTCTGTCTCTTTTTTTTTTATAACGCGATTTGGAAATATAAAAATCGTTCCGTTCATTCATCTCCGCATAGCACTCGTTCTCCCTGTCGTACACACACACACACACACACACACACACACACACACACACACACACACACACACACAGCCAAGTCTACTGCCAATTCACACAAAATAAATAAGTTCATACACATACCATTTTATGACCGCTGATCTTCTTTTTCCTTTTTGCCGCCTCTAGATTGTTGTTGTTGACGCTGCTGCGTCTGGTCGTACGTCCTGATAACGTCTGTACGTCATACGACGTCTTCTCTAGTGATGCGTTAAATGACTACCGTAATAACTGGTGTTTGAGTCTGCGCGCATTTTTCCCCCATTCAGTGTCAAAATCGGGGACATTTCCGGGGACAGCTTTGACCGGGGACCAGTGGCGGAGCCAGAATAATTTTATAGGGGTGGCCAGACTGGGACCAAAATTCACATAGTGGTGGCCACATAAATCAGAAACATGATTGTTTTCATTAAGCATCTAAAGTCGGCTTTACCTGATAGTATTAGGCCTTTTCATACCACTGACATGGTTACCAGGCAGCGGAAAAAACGGTAGGCCTACTAGTTTATTCTAACTATTCTAGTAGTCCCAGTCCCCAATCCCATTTTACTAAATTGATGCAGTTAACTTAAACATACCCATCTAGAGGGTACATCTAGAGAAAATAAGTCCATTATTTTAGTGTCTCATTTCTCCTAGGACAAAATCACTGTGAGCACAAGAGTCAAAAATAAATGAATTGATGTTTTTATTTACCATCTCTTAACAAAATAAATTGTACATCATTCAATTTGCATCAAATGTGAGTTCAACGAAGTCCTGAAGGAGACAAAATGCTTAAACATGAAACTGAATTACATGAAATGGATTAAAAGGAAGAATGAAATATACATCTGAATAAATGTTGGTCTGCACAGATGCTTATGGGAGAAATAAATACAGATTTGAATGTTCTGTAGATGGTATGGAACTGTCTGTCTGTCTGTGTGTGTGTGTATGAAACATTTTTCAATTTTCTGAACAGCAGCTATGTATCAACTAGAACTCCACACAACATCATAAAAGTGTAACCCTTGGCTATACAGGTTTTTCAGGGGCACAAATATGGTCCAACAATAAACAGATAAACACACTGACTTATGATAATGATCAATCAAGAACCTATGTAAGTTGTATTCTTCGGTTCAATTGGCCAAAGTGATTAACAAAGTCATCCAGGTTAAGTGATTTTACTCTTCGAGACTCAACACTTAGAACTCCCAAATTGCTCAATCTATTGTCATCCATCCTTGATCTCAAGTATGATTTGATCAGTTTAAGTGCAGAGAAGCTTCTTTCACACGTAGCAGTGCTAACGGGAATGGTGACTGCAATTTTATACAACCTAAAAAGCTCATGGAAAACTTCACAGCATGGCTCAAGGAATTTTGTCACATCTAATATACTCAAGGGCTTTTCCAAGCCTGCTTGGATTTTTCGATCCAATATCCGCCTGAACTGGTGTAATTCATGACGGATATCATCTGTATTGCAGTCATAAAGTTCTGCAAACGGAAGCAACGCTTCCTCATTACAGAAGTGATCACTTTTGGGATTTAAGGCCTCAATGCCGCGCATGACATCACAATTTGCCCTAGAAAACCTTCGTTCAATTTCACTCAACATCACATCGATGGTTTTGTAAAATATCTGGCTTCGGAACACGTCTTTGTTTTTTTCTGAACGACCACCTAGTGTGGACATCACATGTGAATTATCTAGCCTTTTGCTCAGTAGTGTTCTTCTTTGGCTGGGCTGGACTTCGATGTTGCACTGTTGTGCTGTATCAATGACTTTATTCCATAACCCATCGAAGTACTCTTCATTTCTGAAAGTTTTGAGATTATGGACCAGTGCCTCAACCAAGTCTATAGCTAGACCAAGGTCTATGTTTTGACTCTGGAGTGCCTCTGATAAGCATTTCACCTCCCCAAAAAGCTTGGTGAGCATTACCAGGAGTACCACAAACTCCAGGTCAAATAAGGCCAAAAGGCTCCGTGCCTCAACTGAACGGTCACCACTTTCACTGACATCTATCTCCTCAAGTACACAAATGATGGCTGGAAGCCTATCAAGGATGGTTTGGCATGCCTTCTGCCGACAGGCCCAACGTGTGTCACTCAATTTTTGTAGCTCCTTAGGAGGTGCTCCTTCATACAAACGTTTCTGTGTATCCAGCCACTTTGAGTGAACGTATGACCCGGACATGAAATTGTACAATTTCTGTACAGCAGAAAAGAAGTTTTCAACCTCAGGGACAATCTTTACAGTGTCTACAAGCACTAAATCAGACAATGTGCATTACAATGCACATAGAAGGCTTTACTTGCCAGCTCCTTCATGCGAGCCTGAACGCCACTGTTCTTTCCGCGCATGACTGACGCCCCATCATATGCCTGTCCAACAAGATTTTGTTTATATTCCAGGCCATACCGCTCTAGTATGTTAACTATTCTCTGAGTCAACGCAGCAGCATCGAGTTCTTTTAATGCCTCAAAGTGAAGAAAGCTCTCTTTCACTTCTCCACGATAATAGTATCGTAGCACAAATGACATCTGTTCCTTCTTACCAATGTCTTTGGTTTCGTCTGCCATAAGGGCAAAGACCTGGGACTCTTTCACTTCTTTGATGATGGTGGATCGCACCATCTCAGCCAACGTATCCAAAACCTCGTTTTGGATTTGATGGCTGGTGTATTTTGCATTTCGCACGGCGTTCATTTTCTTTTCAACTACGGGGTCATGATTGGCAAGAAGCTCCAATATTGCAAGAAAGTTCCCCCTGTTGTCAACTTCCTCACTTTCCCTATGGCCTCTTTGGGCAATGTTTTGTGTGGCGGTTAACAATAACACCTCTGCAACACTTTTAATGTAATGACGATTTTCTTGGACGAGTTTTGAGTGGTCCTGCGACAATATGTTCAACAGAGAGGTGTTCTCTTGTCCAGCCTTCTCAAAATCTCTCCAAGCCAACACTGCATTGCTGTGTGCCTCTGATTTTGCATGGGCAGCAAAGCCCCCATCCTTGTACATGGCCTTTTTCCAATTTCTAAACCCTATACCAGTGAAGGTAATTTCAGAATTTGGAAGGCCAAAGTGCCTACAGGCGTAACAAAACACAGCATCCTTGCACACAGAGTATTCAATCCATGAGTGTTGCGCATACCATGAGGCATTGAAATTTCTTCTCCTATCACCAAATGGGGTCCTAGGAAAGTCTTTGAGCTGTGGCTGGACGGGGCCATCCACTCTCGATCTAGAAATGTCTAAGACAAGAACAAGATCTATAAGCCATCAACCATGTCACCAATTATCTCTATATTCAACATGCACAACATGCACACATATGAATGTGATTTATATACCCGAAGGAGCCTCTTCCACCACAGGATTAGTCATCTTGTCCTGTTGATCATCCAGGCACGGTCTGATGACACCTGTCGGTGTAACCACAAGATAAAAATATAGCTGCGAGCAGCAATGTGGGTGTCAAGCAGACTAGGACTCCATAAACTTATTTTGGTGGACAGACATAATCGGTTAGGGGGCTACATGATGACCGTCTCAGTAATTTCACCTACAATGAAAGCTATTGAAAAATGGTTATCACAATGAAAATACATTGAAGTTGCTTTCTAAGGGCCGGAATAGACTTGCTGCGAACAACGCCCCCCCAAGGCGTTGATGCCCAATTATCATCGGGCATCACCAGGATAGGGTCATAAGCAGTGTGAAATGTTATGCACAATGGGTAACAACATGGGCATACTATTTACCTTGTGAAGTGCTAGGCATGGGCTGTGTTGCAGCATCATTGTCAATGTCTGAAACATACAGTTGTCATGGTAAGTCAACGGTCATCATGGCAAGTCTTAGTGTTTTTATACAGGTATTTTAAGTACATCAAGCACAATAATATATCATATAACACATATTGTCTGTGGAAGACAGAATTCTGCACACATGGAGGGCTTACAGTCAGAGTGAGTTGTACCTGTAGGTTTGTTTCCTTGAGAAATTAGGAAGTCTGACTCGCTCTCACTCTCAGGCTGCACCTCCCTCTCAGTGTCTCTCTCCCTCACTCTCAACCTCTTACTCTCGTCCTGTCTTGCCACATCACTGTCCCTTGTTTCCTTACTTGGCTTTTTGCTAAAGTATGAGGTAATTTTTCTTTTCATTCTGCCTGACAGGTGAAGAGAGCAGATATATATCAACCACATTATTGGGGTTTAGATCATGCCCACAGGCAGCTTGCAAGTTAACATACATCATTTCATCTTGGAACAAAACACTGATGCTACTTCTGTTGGCCACTCAATGATACTTTTTGTAACAAATAAACAAACGAACAGAAATATTCATTCTATGATACAATTGTGAGGCAACAGATATAATGAATCAATACATGGGTATTATTCTCAGAGCCTTATCTAGACACACAACATGGCGATTTGTAAACCAATAGTTTTTGCTTAGCATGCTAGCGCTAGTGAGCTTAATTACATTGCTAATTTAAGCAAAATCTTTCAACACCGTCGTTTTCAAAAGAATGAGCTTACATATACTTACCTCACACTCTGGGTGGAAACCTCCTCCACACGTGTTAGATAGCCTCTAGAGTTGCATCCATCCATGTGGGATCCCGCACACACGCATTGGAAGCTCCCGTTTTGTGTTGCAGTAAAATGCGTCCTCAAGGGAACGACAGCTATGCGAAAATAGCGTTCCGATTTTTTTTTTTTTTTTGTTTTTTTTGGCCCGGTCTTAGGGGTGGCCAGCGTGGTGGCCGAAGTTTGACCAGGGGTGGCCACGGCCACCCCTGGCCACCACATGGCTCCGCCACTGCCAGGGACAGATCACCGAAAACGGGGACTGTCCCCGGAAATCGGGGACGTCTGGTCACCGTACTCTGGACTAGAACCAGCAACCCTCCAGACTGAGATACAACTGGAACTATTGATTGAATTTATTTCAGACATTCAAATACAAATTAAACATGTGAAAAATACAAAACAAAAAGAAAAGGACAAATATTTAATAAATTAACTTCCTGTGTTCCTCATCTTTTTATATATCTATATACAATTTTCTTTATGACACTATATTTGATATTTACAATCCATACATATACAACTTAAATAAAATAAATACTATATATTTTATAATTTACAATATACAATCCATATATATACATATATATACACATGTCTATTTTTATAATTTGATGTACTATATTTACACTTTATATATAATTTCTATTGATTTATAATCCTAATGTAGTTTGGTACAGTATGTTTACAATTATACATTTAATAAATATATATATATATATATACACAAATATATGCACACACACACATATATATACACATATATATAACTATACACATATACAGAACTATATATATATATAACTATAACTATATATAACTATATATATATATATATATATATATATATATATATAAAACTATATCTGTCGTTTTCAAAATCCTTGAAACAGGATGGTTTTTCCGAGTTTTTTTCGGGAATTTCCTCTCTGCCAGGTAAGCGAGGTTAATTTGGCGATATGATGCAGCCGTATTCGCATAAAGACAGAGACAACCAGCGACAGGAGGAGGGACAGGTGATTGTCGATGCCAAACTGGCTTTCTTGGACATGGCTCCCCAGTGCAAAGACGTCCTCTGTCCCGATTTCCTCTCTGACAAAGTGGGCTACAACAACCTCATCAGGGGCTTTCCCTGGAGAGTGTTGACGAATGGCCCTCTCCGCAGCTCTCACCACCTTCAAAAAGAGAATTAGAAAATGTTAAAGCTGTGACTGTATGAGGATGGGTTGGGCTGTTGGTCATCGTTGGGCAGCATGCTAGCTGTGTACAGAGGAGCTGATGGATGTTTTTACTGACCTTTACAGTTCCTTTTGAAGGAATCATCAGCCCACCGTTGTTACGAAGTTCCAGCAGATGGTAGCTCTGGTCAAATGGGACAGCTACAGCATCTGTCACCAGGCTGGCACGGCACACATCACAGGACAGGCTGCGAAAAATACACCGGACAACGAACCCAGCAATGTAGACCAGTGCGTTGTCTACTAGACCACCAAAGCGAGTCGGGAGGTAGCTGTGGTCCCCTACAAGGGCCGAAATGTTCAGGAATGGAGAAACCAGCTCTTCAGCAGTGGCGGCATCTGCAGAGGACATCTCAGCAGCGGAAAGGGAGACTCTGGTGTAGTGCTCAGCTGACAGGGTGACAGTGGCATCCTGTCCTCTCACGTTGCCAGAATCCACAGGCTTGACACCACATCTATACATGAGCTTGCGGAAGATACCCTGGAACTGTCCAGCAGTTGGGTTGTTATTCCAGCCTCCTAATGAGAAACAAACAGCAACATACAACCCTTTAAGATATTTAAATCGTGTCGTGTAAATCGTGTTTTCCTTATATGAATAGAGGAGACATGAGTGGTAGAGTAGGAAGGATATCAAACCCAACACAGGGCTACTTAACATTGAGGCAATTAACTTATTCCATAGTTATAGTAGACCACACACAAAAACGCCACAAAGGGATATGACCTATTGTCTTGCTCCCTTTTATTTTTTGTGAGGAAAGTATTACTCATCTGCCTGATCCCATCCAGGGGCGGACTGGGGGAAAAAAGTGGCCCGGGAGTTTCTGTCAGACCGGCCCACTCAATACACGGCGCGCGGCCCACTAAGTACACGCCGCGTTGCCCACTCAATGGATCGCGCGTATCGAACAGTCAGTGGCCTTCTGGGAAAAATACCCATACACTTAACATTATTTTGGATGATTACAAAGAAATTACATCATATATGTATGTTTGTTTTTTAATAACATTTGGATCCACCAATTTGCCTGGATGGACACATGGAATAAAATGATTATTGGCTATTGTAACACTCCAAGGTAGGTATAGTTTGCTAGATGAATATGCTTAACTCTTGGCTAGTATCAGATGGTTATACAAGTATAACTACAAAGCCTTAAGGAATGAATGTCAGCAGAGAAAGACCACACAATAAAGAAACTGGAATCAGAGGGTAGAATTAGTATGAACAATATATTAGAAATGAACAGAACAGAACATACGATGGGGTGTGAACATCAGTGGTATCAGTAGTGTTGCATGCTGGGTGTGTGATTGTTTGTGTGTGTAGGGGTGCTGAAGGTGCATAACAAAACAGTAAGTTACATAACAGAACCTAAACTCGGAACTCTGTCAGCCCAGGTTCTTTAAGGTCATAAATAAATAAATATATATATATGGTTATAAATAAAATATATATATATATATGGATATAAAAAACAATATCAGTATACTCCATACTATAACAGTTTTATTATAAGCCCACTACATGAGTAGTTTTTGCAGCAGCTCACTCTTTTCTGCAACACCGTCAATGATTTTCTCACTGTCCAGCATCTGCAAAACATCTGTTTGAGTAGCCATCAACATAAAAGCCTCCAGGTGCTGTTGAGAGAGTGAGCTCCTGAGCCTGTTTTTTATGTATTTCAGGGTTGAAAAGCTTCGCTCACATGCTACCTGTGTGACAGAGAGGGTAAGCAGGAACCTGTATGCAAGGCCTATGATGTGGTATGCATCTGTCAGGAGGTTGTACTGCTTCAGAACTCGGTAGCAACAGATTGGACAGTCCTTGCAAGATGAGCACTTTTTGTACACTATCTCTGCCTCATCTTCAGCATCCTCTGGCCCGGGTTCTGTTGTCTTTGTTGTGTATTCATCAAATACTGATGACTTCAGCCTATCCCATTGTCGTGCCAGACTTTTGAGTTCGCTCTGTAACTCTGCCTCTGTTGCTCTGTCATCAAATGGCAGCAAACATTTGCTTAACTCTTGAAGTGCTGCCTCTGGGAAACTTTCGCCGTAGGATATAACCTGGCTGAAGTTTTTTGGGTCCAGAAGTGCCAGATCAGCATACAAAGTGCCATTCTTGAGGAAACGTTGGTGCATGCTTCCTGCGACTGTGTCCATTATTCGATTGTGAACCTCAATCTTGTATGATGCTTCGGCATCTGTCACAGCCTCATCTCGGGACCTCTCTCCAGGCATAGATTTTTTCCTTCTTCCCCGTTTCTGTGGCAGAGTGGTCTCCACCTCCAGCTCAGTCTCCTCACTCTCCTCCCCAATTTTATTGTTGGCCCACTGGATGAATTTGTCGGCTGCTGTCTTGATGCTCTGAAAATCTCTGGTCATTTCTTTCAGCTCTGCTTCTGCAGTCGCAACCATCCGATGAGCTGTCAGGATGTCCATTCCACTGGTTTGAAGATATTTTGAAACTGGTGAAGTGACCTGGAAAATCCGCAGGAAGATCTGAGCTGTTAGTATAGTTTCATACTTTAGAAGCTGGCCGATGTATCCCTGGGCATTTACTCTCGCCGTGGCATTGATGGTCTCTCCATCTTGAATGGCTGAGAGGGTGTGAAGGACATCAAAATACAGGGCCCCGTCTGGCTTTCCAAAAGAGCCAAACACCTTCGTCAGAGCAGCATCTTTGGACCACCAGCGCGTTTCTCCTATAGAGGTGAGACGTCTGCGTCTTGGGTCTTTGCTCTCCTTTTCCCAGATGTTCATCCTCTGGTAGGACTCTCTGAAGAAGACAGCGATGTGGTTCATAAGAGAAAAAAGAGAGCCACTTGCCAGCACACACTGTGTTGTGTCTGTCAGCACAAGATTTAATATGTGTGAATAGCACCACACATGGATTTGTGTTGGGCACTTTTCAGAGAGCAGTGCAGAGAAGCCTTTATATTGGCCTTGCATATTGGAGGCCCCATCGGTGGAATTCCCAATACACTGCTTCACATCCAGATCCATGGCCACCAGCACGCCATTCACAAGTTGGGCAAAGTACTGCCCAGTGGAAGCCTCACATCTGGTCACAGCAACTAGTCGCTCATGAACAGTGTCTGTCACATACCGTATGACAACAGAGCACTGATCTTGGGCTGTGATGTCCTGTGTGGTGTCGATCTGGACCGAGTACATTCCAGATTTCCGGACTTCAGCAGCGATGGCACTTTTCATGAGGCGTTGAATGGTGGTGATGATGTAGTCGATGGTCGTTTTGGATAGGAGAGTGACAAGGGCACCTCTACCTTTTGTTGAACCAGACTGGTGAATCTGCTTGCTCTTTTCGATGCAGAGAGTGAGGTGTTCCTTGAGACAAACATCATATTTTCCCAGTAAAACTGTTATTTCCAAAAAGTTACCATGGTCAATAGTGTCGTCATCCAGTGTGTATGCTGCCTCTTTCTGCCTGCCTCTGTAGCTCAAACCTCTTTTGCCGATGAGCTTTATTACATCTATAATGCGCTCCAACACTTGTCGCCTTCTGCGGACTTGCTCTCTGTGAAGTGACATCTGAGGTCCCATGAGAAGGTCCTGGATCGTGCTTCTTGAAGATCTGAGAAAATATGCCTCAGCGCAACCTCTGTGTAGGTGGCTCTTCTCATGCTCTTCAACTCTCTGGTGTATGTGTGTGAGGTTGGACATGCCAGTGATGAACGTGCTGCTTTCTGTGTGATTAGCAAAGGCGAGACAAAGGGAACAGAAGAGGGCTTCTTTTTCTTGACTGTATGAAAGCCATTTTCTGTTTGTGCCGTCTTTACAAAAAAAGCTCTCTGCACTACAGCCTTGTCTGCCTTCTGCTGGGGGTGAAAACGGAAGAAGTGGTCAAATGTGTCTGACTTCGGCCTGGTGAAATAATCAAAATCTTTGCCTTCACTTTCTGTGTCTTCTTGCCCTTGATCATCCCTGTCATCTTGGCCTCGACTTTCTCTGTCATCATGGCTGCTATCCCTGTCCTCTTTAAAATCGCTCTGTCTCCGTCTGTGTTTGTGTGTGTGTCTGTGCGTGTTTGTGTGTGTGTGTGTGTGAATTCAAGAATGACAGGAGAAACGAGTGCTATGCGAGGAGATGAATGAACGGAACGATTTTTATATTTCCAAATCGCGTTATAAAAAAAAGAGACAGAATCATTCGTGGCGCTCGATGTTGATTCTGTGGCGCCGCGCCACACAATGGTCTATGTATGGGAAACACTGGTTAATTATAAAAAAGTATTCTTAGTACACTTAAATGTAATGTTCTTAAGTGTAGTTTGCTGATAGTGTTGTGTCAATGGTTTAACATACTAACATGATAAACCCTATTTACCACTCACGTAGGCTGAAGATGACAGTGACAGGGATAGCAGCCATGATGACAGAGAAAGTCGAGGCCAAGATGACAGGGATGATCAAGGGCAAGAAGACACAGAAAGTGAAGGCAAAGATTTTGATTATTTCACCAGGCCGAAGTCAGACACATTTGACCACTTCTTCCGTTTTCACCCCCAGCAGAAGGCAGACAAGGCTGTAGTGCAGAGAGCTTTTTTTTGTAAAGACGGCACAAACAGAAAATGGCTTTCATACAGTCAAGAAAAAGAAGCCCTCTTCTGTTCCCTTTGTCTCGCCTTTGCTAATCACACAGAAAGCAGCACGTTCATCACTGGCATGTCCAACCTCACACACATACACCAGAGAGTTGAAGAGCATGAGAAGAGCCACCTACACAGAGGTTGTGCTGAGGCATATTTTCTCAGATCTTCAAGAAGCACGATCCAGGACCTTCTCATGGGACCTCAGATGTCACTTCACAGAGAGCAAGTCCGCAGAAGGCGACAAGTGTTGGAGCGCATTATAGATGTAATAAAGCTCATCGGCAAAAGAGGTTTGAGCTACAGAGGCAGGCAGAAAGAGGCAGCATACACACTGGATGACGACACTATTGACCATGGTAACTTTTTGGAAATAACAGTTTTACTGGGAAAATATGATGTTTGTCTCAAGGAACACCTCACTCTCTGCATCGAAAAGAGCAAGCAGATTCACCAGTCTGGTTCAACAAAAGGTAGAGGTGCCCTTGTCACTCTCCTATCCAAAACGACCATCGACTACATCATCACCACCATTCAACGCCTCATGAAAAGTGCCATCGCTGCTGAAGTCCGGAAATCTGGAATGTACTCGGTCCAGATCGACACCACACAGGACATCACAGCCCAAGATCAGTGCTCTGTTGTCATACGGTATGTGACAGACACTGTTCATGAGCGACTAGTTGCTGTGACCAGATGTGAGGCTTCCACTGGGCAGTACTTTGCCCAACTTGTGAATGGCGTGCTGGTGGCCATGGATCTGGATGTGAAGCAGTGTATTGGGAATTCCACCCGATGGGGCCTCCAATATGCAAGGCCAATATAAAGGCTTCTCTGCACTGCTCTCTGAAAAGTGCCCAACACAAATCCATGTGTGGTGCTATTCACACATATTAAATCTTGTGCTGACAGACACAACACAGTGTGTGCTGGCAAGTGGCTCTCTTTTTCTCTTATGAACCACATCGCTGTCTTCAGAGAGTCCTACCAGAGGATGAACATCTGGGAAAAGGAGAGCAAAGACCCAAAGACGCAGACGTCTCACCTCTATAGGAGAAACGCGCTGGTGGTCCAAAGATGCTGCTCTGACGAAGGTGTTTGGCTCTTTTGGAAAGCCAGACGGGGCCCTGTATTTTGATGTCCTTCACACCCTCTCAGCCATTCAAGATGGAGAGACCATCAATGCTGCGAGTAAATGCCTAGGATACATCGGCCAGCTTCTACAAGTATGAAACTATACTAACAGCTCAGATCTTCCTGCGTGATTTTCCAGGTCACTTCACCAGTTTCAAAATATCTTCAAACCAGTGGAATGGACATCCTGACAGCTCATCGATGGTTGCGACTGCAGAAGCAGAGCTGAAAGAAATGACCAGAGATTTTCAGAGCATCAAGACAGCAGCCGACAAATTCATCCAGTGGGCCAACAATAAAATTGGGGAGGAGAGTGAGGAGACTGAGCTGGAGGTGGAGACCACTCTGCCACAGAAACGGGGAAGAAGGAAAAATCTATGCCTGGAGAGAGGTCGAGATGAGGCTGTGACAGATGCCGAAGCATCATACAAGATTGAGGTTCACAATCGAATAATGGACACAGTCGCAGGAAGCATGCACCAACGTTTCCTCAAGAATGGCACTTTGTATGCTGATCTGGCACTTCTGGACCCAAAAAACTTCAGCCAGGTTATATCCTACGGCGAAAGTTTCCCAGAGGCAGCACTTCAAGAGTTAAGCAAATGTTTGCTGCCATTTGATGACAGAGCAACAGAGGCAGAGTTACAGAGCGAACTCAAAAGTCTGGCACGACAATGGGATAGGCTGAAGTCATCAGTATTTGATGAATACACAACAAAGACAACAGAACCCGGGCCAGAGGATGCTGAAGATGAGGCAGAGATAGTGTACAAAAAGTGCTCATCTTGCAAGGACTGTCCAATCTGTTGCTACCGAGTTCTGAAGCAGTACAACCTCCTGACAGATGCATACCACATCATAGGCCTTGCATACAGGTTCCTGCTTACCCTCTCTGTCACACAGGTAGCATGTGAGCGAAGCTTTTCAACCCTGAAATACATAAAAAACAGGCTCAGGAGCTCACTCTCTCAACAGCACCTGGAGGCTTTATATATATTTATTTATTTATGACCTTAAAGAACCTGGGCTGACAGAGTTCCGAGTTTAGGTTCTGTTATGTAACTTACTGTTTTGTTATGCACCTTCAGCACCCCTACACACACAAACAATCACACACCCAGCATGCAACACTACTGATACCACTGATGTTCACACCCCATCGTATGTTCTGTTCTGTTCATTTCTAATATATTGTTCATACTAATTCTACCCTCTGATTCCAGTTTCTTTATTGTGTGGTCTTTCTCTGCTGACATTCATTCCTTAAGGCTTTGTAGTTATACTTGTATAACCATCTGATACTAGCCAAGAGTTAAGCATATTCATCTAGCAAACTATACCTACCTTGGAGTGTTACAATAGCCAATAATCATTTTATTCCATGTGTCCATCCAGGCAAATTGGTGGATCCAAATGTTATTAAAAAACAAACATACATATATGATGTAATTTCTTTGTAATCATCCAAAATAATGTTAAGTGTATGGGTATTTTTCCCAGAAGGCCACTGACTGTTCGATACGCGCGATCCATTGAGTGGGCAACGCGGCGTGTACTTAGTGGGCCGCGCGCCGTGTATTGAGT